>NC_137175.1:53639375-54883750 GCF_951804945.1 Podarcis cretensis | reverse complement strand
TAACTCTAGCTTTCTTCTGCCATGTAGAGATGGTCATTAGCCAGCCTGTTCCCATATCAGACAATGGGAAAAGAAAAAAGAAAAAAAGAACCAGAGCTACAGACCATGTCCCTGGAAGGTTTGAAGGTTGGTCCCATGTTCTGCTTTCCTTTTGTTTCCTCCTGATCTTTCACAGTAGTTAAGCAGTTGCTCAGTGTTGCTGTTTGCTTCATGGCAAAAACTCTGTTGAGCCATTGCATTTCTATAGCCCCTTTTGTGGGGGCTGCATTATGCCTTTGTGGTTTTGTTGTGTGGCTTCCCTCTTAGTGCTTTGCTTTCTTTGAAAGGCAGCAACGTGTTGAAATTATATGTGATTGTATAGTTTCATTTCATGGGGAGTAGTCTTTCTTCTGCTGTCATAGGATTATTTCAAAACAATTTTTAGAGAAGGAAAAGTTATCACTTGAGCCTGCAGTCCTATGAACATGTGTATGAGGGTATGCTCCCTTGAGTTCTTCAGGGCTTATTTCTGTATAAATGTGCACTGGATTAGGTTGCACTGCGCATGTTGAATTCATTGAGGCTTAATGGGCACTCTAGATCAGGGTCAGCAACCTTTTTCAGCCGTGGGCCCGTTCACCGTCCCTCAAACCTTGTTGGGGGCTAGACTATATTTTGAAGAAAAAAATGAATGAATTCCTATGCCCCACAAATACCCCAGAGATGCATTTTAAATAAAAGGACACATTCTACTCATGTAAAAACACCAGGCAGGCCCCACAAATAACCCAGAGATGCATTTTAAATAAAAGGACACATTCTACTCATGTAAAAACATGCTGATTCCCGGACTGTCCGTGGGCCGGATTGAAAAGGCGATTGGTCCGCATCCGGCCCACGGGCCTTAGTTTGCCTACCCCTGCTCTAGACTGTGACCCATCTGTTAAACATCTTCATTTACTGAGTTATTTCCTTGGTGCAGCATGTTCTCATTGTAGTTACTGTAAGATGTTATCACAAAACTACTCTAATGATTCAGATTTCCTCTGGAGACACCCTGCTCCCCATTTCAAAGAAACCTTGAAATATCTTGGCTTATATTAGTTAAGTTATCTTATCTCTATTTCATATTTTATTCTGCTTGTTTTATAAGACAGAAAACATAGGATCACAACCTTCCTGGGCATAGTCTAATATTTTTATGGTAAGAAGGTCTCAACTTCACTCCTTTGCTTTTGTCTAACTGAGAACAGATTGATCATAAAACTAAAGCTGCTGTTTCAACTCAGTTAATTACCAAGGGAGCACCTGTTCTTGTTTTATTATCAGGGGTAGTGATTAGCTCAGTTGTTTATACGTGCAGTTCATAAAAATGTTTTCTAATAATGATTTCTGTATACTGGAATTCTTTGGCAGATCTGTACAAACTCACTGCAGAGTTACTTGGTGAAGGATCATATGCCAAGGTTCAGGGAGCAGTTAGCTTGCAGAATGGGAAAGAATATGCAGTTAAGGTAAGTAAAGTACTCCAGTATTATTTTCATTCATTAAAGGTCTTCGCTGCCTAAAAATGTTCTTCACAGATGCTGCTGTACTAATGTATTCTGTCATAAATCATTGATATTGCTAACATCATGGAATTTAGATTCAGGTAGGTAGCCGTGTTGGTCTGACACAGTAGAAATAAAAAATAAATAAATAAAATTGTCCAGTAGCACTTTATAGACCAGCTAAGTTTGTTCTGGTATAAGCTTTCGTGTGCATGCACACTTCTTCACTGAATTTAGTTTTTAGATTTCTGATTCTTTAAACCATGGTATGTGGGATTTTGAATGAGCCCTGTGCTTGTGCAATACATCTTCCTACTTTGCCTACTTTGCTTAGTTTAATGAGTATTGTCCTAGCTTGGAAATAATAATAATAATAATAATAATAATAATAATAATAATAATAATAAATTATTTATACCCTGCCCATCTGGGCAGCTTCCAACAAAATATTAAGATACAGTAATGCATCAAACATTAAAAGCTTCCCTAAACAGGGCTGCCTTCAGATGTCTTCTAAAAGTCTGGTGGGAGGGCGTTCCACAGGGTGGGTGCCACTACCGAGAAGGCCCTCTGCCTGGTTCCCTGTAACTTTGCTGCTCGCAGGGAGGGAACCACCAGAAGGCCCTCAGCAGTGGACCTCAGCGTCTGGGCAGAACGATGGGGGGTGGAGACGCTCCTTCAGATATACTGGACCAAGGCTGTTTAGGGCTTTAAAGGTCAGCACTTTGAATTGTGCTCGGAAACGTACTGGGAAAACTATGCTTTGGTCAAACAAGGAAGATTGTCTTTTAGCTGAATGTGTGAGGAGGGAGCATGCAAGAACAAAACTCTTCCCCTCTTGTTAGACCATGGTTTTGAGGATTGGAATTGTCTGATTCATCCCAGTAAATTATTAAGAGATGGAAGCGGCTTCAGAGAGGCATATTTTCCATTGTGAAAATACATTTATTTTGTCCAATCAAATAGGCTGTGCTAGTTTTCCAAACAATACAGAAGCCTGCTCACCAAGGACAAAACTGAAAGAGGGAAAGCTGGTTGTAGTGTATATGCTCATCCAAAAGAATCTACAAATCTATGAGAAAACAGTGGCCAATTTCCAGTTTAAAATAAAGCTTGCTTTCTATCCTATGTTAACTAAATATTAAATAATCATTCAGAAAGTCTTATCCCAAACATTTGCACTAATATAGGCACATTACTTTTTAAATCTACAGCCATGCATATCACATGAGACTGCAGTGTTTGTGACTGCCAGGACTGTGCCCCATGCCTTATCTCCCATGATATTATCTCCCACTTCCTCTGCTCCTCTTTCTAGGTAGAAATTTGATTTTGAGAGGGTTCTAAATGTCTTCATTTACTTGTCTTCATTTCTTGTTGGGAAATAAAACTGTTGAAATAGGAACAACTTTATTCAACGTCACTAATTTTATTCTTTAACCTTTGGCCATGACTCAAGAAGGGAGATGGGTTGCATTAGAATTACCAATGCAGAAGTCTTGTCGATTTTCAGTGAGAGATGGGCAGAGCAATCCTAGTTCCCAGTCAGTGCTACTGGAAGGGTTACAGCCTTTCTCAACCTTGGGTCCCCAGATGTTTTTGGCCTACAACTCCCATCATCCCTGACCACGGGTCCTGTGAGCTAGGGATCATGGGAGTTGTAGACCAAAACATCTGGGGACCCAAGGTTGAGAAAGGCTGGTTTAGGATGAGACAGAGGTGTTTCTTGGCTGTGTTCTACTGCTGTGGATCTTCCCACTGTGCCCAGCAAAAGTGCAGTAGGCTACATGCTACTGCCAGCAGTGTTTCCTGCAGTGGTAGCCATTGTAAGATCTTGAAATGGAAACAGGCCATTATGGGGGCTTGGTGGATGTGGAACATGCAAAATCTGTATCATGCCAGTAAACATCTGTTATCAAACACAAAGCAAAGAGTGCCTAATATTTATATGGACACTTTTTTTGAAAGGTGACAAGATAGTAACAGTAGCTGCTCAGCATGATGTTTCTTGCTTTTTTTAAAAAAAACTGGCTTTTGTTTTTATAACAGATAATTGAGAAGAACGCTGGGCATAGTCGTAGTCGGGTATTTCGGGAAGTGGAGACATTGTATCAGTGTCAAGGTAACAAGTAAGTAATTGTTACAGCATTTAACAATACAATTACGAGTTTTAAGTCTTTAGTGTAATCATGTATTGGATGTGACATTGCTTTGAACCCAAAACAGTGTACAGTGGTGCCCCGCAAGACGAACGCCTCGCAAGATGGAAAACCCGCTAGACGAAAGGGTTTTCTGTTTTGGAGGCGCTTCGCAAAACGAATTTCCCTATGGGCTTGCTTCCTGCGGGTTCCCCCCCCCTTTTTTCCCTTTTCCTAAGCCGCTAAGCCGCTTATCAGCTGATCCGCTGATAAGCCGCTTATCAGCTGATCCGCTAAAAGCCGCTAAACCGCTAATAGCGCTAATCCGCTAAGCTGTCAATGGGCTTGCTTCGCAAGACGAAGAAACCGCTATACGAAGAGCCTCACGGAACGGATTAATTTCGTCTTGCGAGGCACCACTGTAGTTCGCTCAGTGAAACTTGGAAATGAAAACAGTTACGCTGTTTTTATGTTGATTAGAGCACTCCTCCATGTTTAGCAGAAAACACTACCAAAATATTAAACAATGATACCTTTTCGGTGGGTACCCCATAAATATTTTGGCTTTATTTATACAGAACAACAAATTTAACACAGATGCCTTTTTTTTTTTAAAGGAACATTTTGGAATTAATAGAATTTTTTGAAGATAATGCAAGGTACTACCTTGTCTTTGAAAAACTGCATGGAGGTATGTATGTACATGATTTTTTAAATTTTCTTGTAATAAATTAGCTAGATAAAGATAGAATTGTTCCCCCTCCCAATGTGGGTGGGCTGTTTTGTGTGGAAAAGGGTTCAGGTTCATTCCCTGGCATTTCCAGCTAAGGCTAGGAAGGATAGCTAACTGAAACCCTGGAAAGTTGCTACTGGTCAGAACTGAGACTTGGGAAATGTGTTTCCTGTGATAATGCATGCTTCTCTTACATCAGGGCTTGCATTTAGTTCAGCTCTACATAACTGTCCCATCACTGCCGCTTGTGTAATGGGACTTCCTCCTTCTCCCCTTGTGTTCCCCCTAAATATGTATGCATCCCCCCCAACACTCCAGAGTAGATTTGGGGATGGTGCAGCACATGTGTGGAGTGGGGAGTCCCATGGCACAAGCAGAAATCTTTGTGCCGATGGGATAATTACTTAGCACTGCATTAGAAACAAGCCAAGGCATCTTAAAAGACAGTGGATACTGATGTGTTTGGCACATGCTTGTGTAAAGACAATTTTATTCCATTGGACATTATCCTGATTTGAGCTCTTGGATGTTCTGATTACTTCTTTGCTTGTAAAAGAGATCTTGTATTTTATTATCTACAATTCTTTTGATTGCATATATTGAGTGTACCTCAGCACAGAAGCTGGGGTAGAAATTATTTTAAAAATACTTCTTCAGAGGTATCATTGTTAACATTTATTAAAGAAAATGAACTCACAATATCTGGGTTTGGGAACTGAAGATAATGTTGGTTTATATAAAGTGAATTTGCTGGGTGTTATGTTGAGTAATTTTCTATATATAGCTGACAGATGAAGAATTGGAGGTTCTCTTTTCTTTTTCTTTCCATTTTTTCTTTTTCCTTCATCTTTTTCTTCTCTCTCTCTCTTTATGTGTTCTTATCAAGATTAGCTTTTTAGTTTAGATGAATATCTGATATTCATCTTTGTATTTCCCCCCAAATTTTAATAATCTATTAAAAGAAAAAACCTATTCAATTATTTTTTGACATGTTGAAGCTAGATAGTATCTACAAAGCTTGTGTGTGTGTCACATGTGACCTTTGGGGGCAGTTATTTTAAAGGGAGGATGAGCACATAGTCTTAGTATTCATGTTACTGGAAACCTATTAAAAGAATGTGTAAATGGTTTCAGAATTCTAACTGCAATATACATTGACGCAAGCTTCTCAATAGTAGTAGTAGGAATGATGGTGATGATGATGAGTAGTTAGTATTTCCCCCTGTTTAGTCATTGGACAACTTGGATGTAAATCTGGTTTTTAAATAACTATTTTTTCATATTGAAACTTTTAACAGGTATGTAAAGCTTTACCCATCAAATGAGATCATAATAGTCACTTGTATAATTACAAGTTGTTACAGACTTCTCTGTGGATAAGTGTATAGGACAAATCTGAGAACTTGATTCATAAGAACATCTTATTCTGTCACCACCTACAGAGGCTTTGTCTGATTTTCTTAACATGCTGATAATCTATCAATAAAAGCCCATGCTCTGTTCCAGGAAGCTTCAAGTCTGGAATGTTTGTTGGCAGGATCCTGAACTCATTCAGGAAATTGTGCTCACAACTCATAGTGAAAATTTGAATATTATCGTGTAGCACTCTGGGGAGGGAGACATTGCTTTTGAGCACTAGAGCAAGCTGCTGTACTTAGCCATTAAAATAGATTAATTAATGAACCATTGCTTCCCCCTGCAAATAGCTGGAAGTCCATAAAATGTCACTGGTCCTGGTGGTTAGTTCTTGGGTCCTTTGGATGCTTGTTTCACACTGGATGTCTGCGACATCACCTCTGAAAATTATTTTCTGTGCTTACGGATAGCAGTTGGCATTTTGCCAGTTTTCCATTAATGCCGATAGGATGTTAAGTGCACAGAACTAGGTAGACCTAATGGAGAGGCCCTCAAAAACCCAGACTATTTTATGTTATTTGCCGGTTAGATGTGTGTTTACTTGCAGGGAACAGGCAGGGGGAAAGAACTTGAATGCATGAATTTCAAAATCGCAGGAACAAACATATGAGCTCTTGGCCTTGTGCCTCTCTGAAGTTAGCATGTTGCAAAACTCAGTGAAGTCTATTCTCCATTACTATTTAAAAAAATGGATTGCTTTGGCAAATTCTATAACTAGATTTATCACTTTATGGATCATATCCTCCCTCTACTTCAAGGCCACTTTGGCAGAGATAATCCAAGCCCTTTTTGTGCCAGGCTTGGGGGGCTGTATTGGGAAGAGGATTCCTTCCTCCCAGCCCTGCTGGCCCCTGTTGGCCTGCTGCCACCTGGGGAGTGATGCCAGCATCACTGCAGACCCAGAGCTCCCTTTCCACCCACCCACCAAACATGCAAGCAGACAGAAGTGCCACTGGTACCAGACATCAGAAACTGCAAAGTGGGCCTTTCCAGGCAGAGGGCAGGGCTGAGCCAAACCAGAATCCATTGGGTCCTGAGTTGACTCTCCTGAGATGTGCCAGTTGCTGAATGCCACCCCCTACAACTTCACCCTGGCCGCTGTGCACAGCTTTAGGCAAGGTGCAGCTATTTGCTTCAGGTGGTGGATCCAACACCCGCCCCCCCCACCCCCATGCTGCCAACACAGCCCTGTTACTCTCATCACTGCTACTGTGCCCTTGCCACCATGCTGTGGTGGCAGCGCAGGTGCAGCTGCAGGTGAGGGTGCAGTTGTGGTTATGGGGCTGACAGCAGTGTGGGGGCAGAGAGACAGCAGGGTGGGGAACTAGATCTGTAGCAGGGTGTGGTGTGGAGGGGTGTTCTGTCTACAGTGGCACAATGTCTCGAGCCAACCCTGGCAGCAGATGTGGTTGTGGCCTTTTCACCCCGGAGAACACTTCTAGGAAAAGTTGGGTTTCTTCTTATGGTGCACACGTACCAGGGTGATACACACCTAAAGTCAGATTGGATTTCTTCTTATAAGAAGAGTTTGGTGCATTCTGGCAGCTAGAACAGTTAAACGATAGTAACATGCTCAGGATTTGTCGAGCCTTTGGTTTTGGGAAATGAACAGAGGGGTAGAGACAAAGGGAGTGGGGAATCTGCTTCTTCTGTGCTGTGACAAGGATCATAAAGAACTTCACATCAATCGGTTTTGAGTATGCCCCAAATGCATGGGAGGGCTTTTCCTAAATTCCAGCCAGGCCCTCTCCCAGGGATGATGGGAATTGTGCTCCAGCAACATCTTGAGGGCAACAGGCTCCTTGCCCCTGTAGTATATGCACTTAGATTTGGAATAAGTCCTATTGAATTTAGGATTTGCTTCTGAAAAAATCATGCATAGGTCAAGCCGTGTGTTCTCTATTATAGAGCTGTGGAATTGTTGGCTGCTAAAAGCAAATACTTTACCATAGTTACCTTTGGCCTTGTTCATGTTGAGAGGAGAACCGTGCTATTCAATTTGAATCTTAGCATGTGTGTTCACACTACATAGTCTGTTGGATGCTTTGAGTCTAGCATAGTTTGCTTTCAAGTCACACTGTATTTTTCAAAGCACCTGCTTGCCTTTTTCTCCACAGGTTCTATCCTGGCCCACATACAAAAGCAAAAACACTTTAATGAGAGAGAAGCCAGCAGGGTGGTGAGAGACATTGCCTGTGCTCTGGATTTCCTCCACACAAAAGGTGAAAATGCGTTTCCTCCATTTTACAGGCTCATTAGCCGGCAGTGTTCAAGCCAGACAAGGTCTGCTAACATAAATACAAGATCAGCATGAAAAGCAGGGCATTTCCGTGATTTACTCCCTTTCTCCCCACATATGGCATGCCAACCAGCGCTGGCCATTGGCTTTGTGCCACCGTGTCTGTGATTAGCAAGAATTGGTTGACACGGTGATTCAGGGTACATGTCATTTGCAAAAGCCTACTGGTATTTGGAGATGATGACTAGTATTCATGCTGCACTTAAAGGTAACTATTGTGTCTGGTAGCCAAATAGGTTTGGGCTTTATGAAGGAAGCTGGTTGTTTGATCAAGCTCTTGAGTTAGGGATATTGAGCAAATTAAGGTTGATAAATACTTCTGCAAGCTAACTGCTTTTTTTTGCAGTAGGCTTTTAAAAGTTTAAGGCTCCACTTCATTACTACAAATGTTCCTGAGAGCAGGTATCAAGGGTTTAGTGATAAATGTAAGCTATATTCATCTGGTTCTGGAGTGGCAGAGGACCTGCCATGTTCATTTGTTGTGGGAACTGCCTGCAGTGCCCCCAAAATCACTTTGCTATCATTTTGCCCGTGTAAAATAAGTGTCAATGAGAGTGTTGCTTCAGGAATCATAAAGCAAATTATACATTTTTCTACAATTTTAAGCATGGTTTTCAGATTCCTGCATTTTATTAGGATTGGATCTTACCAGGGTTAGATTTAGTTCCCATTGATTTGAATGGAAACTTAAGTAGAAGTAACTGTCTGGATTCATCCCTTAGTAATAGTAGTTTGGTTATGCTATACTGATATTATTTGGGTGTGATCTACATTGGCTCCCAGTACATTTCCGAGCACAATTCAAAGTGTTGGTGCTGACCTTTAAAGCCCTAAACGGCCTCGGTCCTGTATACCTGAAGGAGCGTCTCCACCCCCATCGTTCAGCCTGGACACTGAGATCCAGCACCGAGGGTCTACTGGCGGTTCCCTAACTGCAAGAAGCAAAGCTACAGGGAACCAGACAGAGGGCCTTCTCTTTTTTTAAAAAATAATTTTTATTAAATTTCCATTTACCAAACCAATCATATCATATTAATTATTCCAAATTATACCAATAAAAATCATAAAATCCAAATATTTTGCCAAATTATAAATTTTGTGGGGGGTACCCATGCTTCGAGATCGGTAGGCGTCCAATCAACTTATATTTCTGCTGCTTTGATGTTCACAGTCCCATCTTCTAATCTCCTTGTTGTTACCCTTTTTCTTCTCAGTCACCTCCGAGTTGTTTCCACAAGTGGGTTAAAAGAAACAGTCTTGTTTATATTTCTGTGTGAACTTTGTAATGCTCTCCCGTAATTCCCATAATTCATCTCACATAGATCCTGTAATCTCCCGTAATTTATCTCACATAGATCCAATAGTCGAGCGGCCGTCGCCATCTTATTCAGTTCCGATGAAATACATTCTAAATGTCCGTTTGTTAATTTTCTCCGACCCGTTGTATCATAAATCAGCCTTTCCAGGAGGATTATCGCCCTTTTGAATTTACGATCCAAACCTAATACCAAATCAGTGGCTCATCCTCCCTAAGACTACAGATCTTACAACTGCTTCTTTCGAACTCGGGGGTGATTTATGGGTACAGCGGGCGAGGCAGCATCTTCCCACCCCCTGGGAAGACGAGGGAGACTGATTTACTCCCCATAATCAGCCTCTAATTACCCCGTGCGAGCCGGGTAGATGGTATTGTTGGCCATCTTCCAAGGCGCCCCTAGCGGCCCCTGACAGAGGGCCTTCTCAGTAGTGGCACCTGCCCTGTGGAACGCCCTCCCTTCAAATGTGAAGGAATTAAGCAGCTATCTTATCCTTAAAAGACATCTAAAAGCAACCCTGTTTAAAGAAGTTTTTAATATTTAATGCTGTATTGTTTTTAACGCTCGATTGGAAGCCGCCCAGAGTGGCTGGGGAAACTCAGCCAGATGGGCGGAGTATAAATAATAAATTATTATTATTATGCATTTTTTTTCTTTTAAGAAATCTGACATTACGTCACAAATGAGCAGCTGTTAATTTCCAGGCAAGCAGTTTAATTTCAGAGAAACTGGTGTGAGAAACAATCTCCAGCCAGACATTCATGCCAGAAATTTTAATTTTGCTCTTTTAGATCTCCAGAATATTCTTTTTATGCTAAATTAAAAGTTAAAAGCCAAGTAAAAGCTATAAGAAAGATTGAGGGAGTTTTCTTACTCATAATTTGATTAAAAACTGATGTAACTACTTTCGTATGTTGTTTTCTGGTACCACCATTGCAACAGCTTACCAGTGTGCTTTGAAGGTGGCAGAATTCCATTTGAGGGCTTAGAATTGGAGGGGCTTGAGTGGCTAGTCTGCTAGAGAAATTGATTTGTGGAAATAGCATTGCTGAGTTGAATAGCTTGACTTGAGATGGAGAAAGTGAAAACAAATACTGAAGCAGAGATGTTTTGTTTAGAGTGGCTAAGGACTGAAGCTTGGAGTCAAACACAAGTTGGGCGGACTTGAGGTGAAAACAGAAGATGAAGCTATTGGTTATAATCTGCACTGAATAATCGTTAGTAATGACTTAATGAGGTGTAACAGGGCTATGAGAACATCCTTTGTTTCTTGAAGTAAATAGAGGGGGGATGTCTGCCTGCCTACGCAAAATAACTTTGTATTATTAGCTTCTATCTGAAACCACTGAGAGGTCACTGGCATTTTGGCACTGGTGTGTGTGTGTGCGTGCTATCCTCAGAATGTTGATGACATATAGCTCTAGTTCTCCTTTCTATTTGACTCCAGGGGAGCAGTGGAAGTCCTAAATCAGTGCATGATATCTTTAAACGCTCTGGGCTGACCTAAACACCACAGAGGGTTTAACTTGGTGGTGACAACCAGGAAGGAGTCCCAAGGTCACGAGGAATGACTCGGTGACAATGCTGGTCCAGTGTGTGGCAGCTGTGAAAACAGAGAAATTTATGTTAGGGACCATTAGGAAATGGATTGAAAATAAAGCTGCCAGTGTCTTCCGGGTTGGCGCCATCGCCGAATGGCGGACTCCCTCCGAACTCTGGAGGGAGCCTGCTCGGCAGGGGCTGGGTTCTACCGCGCCGGCGACGCGGGGACCCTCAAAAACCATGGGCGCTGAAACCCATGGGCATGGTGACTCTGGCACCGTTTGCGTCCCCCCCGACCCGCGAAGGAGCCTTTTTAAAGGCTGCGGAGCGGGTGACGGGGGGGTGCTGTGAGTCCTCCGCTTCCCCTGCCGAGCGAAGCCGCATGCCATTCGACGGAGAGCGCTGACTTCTTCCATTGAAAATTTGGACTTTAAAAGAATAACCCGTGAGTAATTGGAACTTGGATTAAAAATGGGGAAAAATTCTTTTTAAATTCGGAGCGAGCGGGGGAGGTGCAAAAAGGAGTCAGCCTCCCCCCTGTTGTAGAGGAGCTAAAGCAAAGGATTTGACAACTAAGATCGAGTGCAACCTTTTTTTGATAAAATTATTAACTTCGCGATGGAAAATTATAAGACTGGGCTGGAGGAGAAAAGTGGAATGTGAATTAAAATGCAACTCCCCCCCCCCCGAAACCCCGGGAGCGATCCGTAAGAGCGCCGGGAGAGGAGAAATAGAGGTTTTGACAGCTGTCAAAGGAGCTGTCAAAGCGGAAGAACAAAAAGAGAACTTTGTTACGAGGACTTTGCTGGTCACATTTGTTACAAATTGGATATAAATTGTTTAAAACAAGGAATAATAAGTTACTTTGACTGTTGGGTGTGATCGGGAAGGAAACTGAGCTACTATAATCCCTCTAGAGGAGCTGTGGGACACTACAAGTATTGTTGGCATCGAATTTGAATAGGACTTTTTATCTCCTGGGAAACTGCAGAAATGGAACACTATTTTGTCTACAGAGGTCTACACACTAAAGGAGACAATAGATTTATCTATTGAAGAATGGAAGGGACTTGACGTAATGTTTTGTTCCTGAATAACAAAGCCTCTGCAGAGGAATTAGAAGCTTTTTGGAATTAGAACATTTGTGCAGGAGAGCAGGAAAAAAAAAAAAGAGGAGGAGAGAGAACAACAAGAATAACAAGAACTGGACAAAGTTGGAAGATAGACTCCTTCCAAGATTGGACATGTGAAATCAAAGATGACCAAAAGACGGCAAAGACTAATAAAAAGACGGCAAAGCGGACTGGTGAAGGACTGTGGTTTAGATGTGGGAGCTCCAGGATGACAGTAGATATTGACGGACATTGGGAACGCAACCGGGAAAGGGGGGAGGGAAATTTGGAATCCAAAGGGTGTTAAATTACATTTTATTCTTTTTTCTATTTTTCTGTTTATTTTAATCTGTATTGCATATTAAAGAGGGGAACTTGTGGAAGGGAACAGGTCGATTTTAGGGGATGGGAAAATATTTTTTAAATTGGGTCAATGATAAATAATTTTAAAATTTGGGGTAAGAATTTGTTGAATCTATTTGAAAGAATTGGAATACAAGAGGGGGAGGGGAGGGGAAGTCCTGGAAGGATGCCAATGAAAATTAGGTTTTAAATTTGGATGTTTTTCTTTTTCTGTTATATTTGAAAATCTTTAATAAATATTATTTTTTTAAAAAAAGAAAATAAAGCTGCCAGTACTATATTATATTATGTGAACCTGTGGTGAAGCCACTTGGAGTGCATTGTATAGTTCTGAATGAATACTGCAGAGCTGGAAAGGGTTCAGGAGAGGGCAACCAAGATGATAAAAGGGTTTCAGCAACTCACCTATAAGGAAATATTACAGTGTTTGGTGCATTATCGTTTAGGGGAAAAAGTTGACTATGGGGGAGAGATGATATGCATAAGATCAGGTCTGATGTGAAGAAAGTGGGCAGAGAGGTGTTTTTCTGTCTCATAAGATCCCGGGGCCACCCAAGGAAGCTGAATGTTGGAGAATTCAAGAAAGACAAAAGGAAGTATTGCACACCACATGCAATTAAACTGTGGAATTAGCTACCACAAGATGCCGTGATAGCCACTGATTCAGACAGCTTTGAAAGAGGATTGGACAAATTCATGAAGGATAAGACTTCCAGTGGTTCTGTACAACCTCCAGAATTGGAGGCAGTGTGCCTCTGAGTACCACTTGCTGGGGTCATGAGCAGGAGAGGGCTGTTGCCCCTGTGTCTTGGTTGCAGCCTTCCCACAGGCATCTTGTTGTCCACTGTGAGAACAGAGTGTTGCACTACATGCTCCTTTGGCCTGATCCAGCAGCCTCTTCTTATGTTCTTACGTTCTCATCCAGCAAGTTGAAGCTTAATCTTCAGACTGAAGCTCCATCCAGATGAGATGGAGGTGGAAATACTGTGAAGCCAATCTGGAAGAAAGTGTTTGACACGTTCTAGATATTTGAGGGAACTGTGTTTAGTCTGCAAAAAGAGCAAAGAGTCTTAGGGTACCTTAAAGACTAACAGATTCCATACGACGTAAGCTTTTGTGAACTAGACAGAAGGGTGGCTGTGGCCAGGGGCACTTCTGCTCATCTTCAACTGGTGTATCAACTGCAGCTTTTCCTAGAAAACGCTGACCTTGCCACAGTTACACATTCATTGGTTGCTTTGAAATTAGACATACACTTTTTGGGTTTGCCTTTCGAAAGGGTCCAGAAATTTCATTTGAAACAAAATGTTATTGGGAGTTCAGTCCTATTAAAGGATTGCACTAATAGGAGTCTTAAAAACAGCCAGGGTTGCAGGGAGGAAGCACAGGTCCCATATCATTGCCCTAAATGGTTTTAGACTCGGATGTTTGAGGGATTGTGTACATTATTCCACACTGAGGTCATTAAAAGAGGCTTTCTCCCATACCTCTGCTGTATTGGATCTTCTCATTAGGAGCATTCAGAGTACGGAATTCACTGTTCCAGGCAGTGGCGTAGCGTGGGGGGTGCAGGGGGGGCCGGCCGCACCGGGCGCAACATCTGGGGGTTAGGGTTAGGGGGCGCAAATCCACGGGTTAGGGGGTGCAAATCCATGGATTAGGGGGCGCAAATTACTTGCCTTGCCCCGGGTGCTGACAACCCACGCTACGCCACTGGTTCCAGGCATGCTTCTTCACTTCTTTCAGCATGTAGAGATAGCCGGTTAAAAAGATTACATTTCAATATTTTATGGTGCTGTTCAATGTTTTGTAGTTTTATTGTGTTTTATTCTTAAATCGATACTAAGCCATAGAGAGGCTGTGATTTCAGTGGAAGATGTAGGGTATAAATATTTTATATAAACCAAATAGGGAGCTAGGAGTAGTATGAATGCTTGCTGATCGCGAATTCTGTGGCTTGCTTCTTTTTAAACTGTCCATGGAGCTTGCTGCTCACTAGAGGAGAGAAATGGCAAGAGCAGTGATGCCCTGCAAAAGACTTTACACGCAGAGCTGTTAAAATTATGTTTTGGGAAAGAAGCCATGCAGTGGGAATACGTGTTTCTGGAATCATCTACTCCCATTTCTCTTGATTTTTGTCATTTAGTTTATGGTTCCACTGTGTACTATTAACATCTTTATTAAACAATAGCATGCACAATATTAAACAGGAAACTGAAGCAATTGTTGCAGTTTAGCACTTAATCATTTTGCTGTTTAAAATTATAGAAATCTCAGAAGGGGAGAGAGGCTTGTTTTTCATCACCTTGCTGCAGTAGAATGCTTGTTTTTTTTTTTCTTGCTGCTATTTAGATGTAAGATACTGTATTAGTGTTGTGCAGAAAGTTCCAAAATAAACTTTTTTTTTTCAGTACGTATTTTTCTTAAACATCTGAACAGTGCTACATACTTTATACAATATGAGGATTTCCTGTGGCGGGTTCAAGCCTCCCAGCAAAAGCCCCTTTCTATTTAATTTAGTGTCATGAAAACTACTGCAGCGTGGCTCTTTTCCATGCTGCTTGGAAATGTCAGAAGCCTCTGGTCACATGGAAGGAGATGATGCCCTGTCCTCATCTTACATTGCCACTGCCCTTCTCAGAAATATGATCAGTGCTGGCAGGGGAAGGAGGCATGGCGTGGGTTCCATCCCCATGTGACTGTGGCCATTTAGGGCTGCTCAATCTGGTTGACTGTACCCTAGTATCCTGGTTGGGTACACAGTGCAGCTTGCAACCTGCTTGATTACAGCTTCAGCCTGTATGTTAACACCAAGAAGCAAATACCGTTCTTTTCTTTTAAGTTTGACACAACTCACTTCTTATTGTTTTATATGTTAGGTATTGCTCACCGAGACCTAAAACCTGAAAACATATTGTGCGAATCTCCCAGTAAGGTACATCCTTCTTTTGTGATACTCTTTTGGTTGTTGTTAGGTGGGTTTCAGGGTTGAGTGAATTAGTTTCTGGTTTTTCTCCTTCCCTCGTTTCAGGTGTCGCCAGTGAGAATTTGTGACTTTGACCTTGGAAGTGGGGTGAAACTCAACAGCGCATGTACTCCAATCACTACTCCTGAGTTGACCACTCCAGTATGTAGACTACTATGTATTAGCTATACACTTGAAATGCAGGGAGAAGGATGGGCATCTTATCTGCGACACTTAATCTTTTGTGCCTCAGAGTTGCACAAATGTGCATAGTAATCAAGTTGCAGTTCAGTAGTATTGCCAAAGGTGGAACTTCAGACATGTTAGTTGAGTGTACTCCAGTCTCTTGCAGATATCATATGGTTGGTGCCCCGACAACTTCATATTTTTTAAAGGGCACTCAAAGTAAACTAGTCTTTTGCAGGGCAAATGTTCTTAAGTTATGTGAAGTGTGTATAGCAGACCTCACCCAACCTTCAAATCTGCATGCTCAATTTTTGCAGCTAAAGGAGACAATTTCCTACATAGTAATATTGCTCCAGCCCTAGTTCTAGTATGTATGATGTTGCACAAAGTCTGACTTCAAAGAGGTGCTTGAGAGGTGTCTTACATGTGTTTCCTCTCTCCCTCTCCCTCCAATCTCTGCAAAGAAATGTAACATCACATTCATGAGATCTGCTTCCAGTTTATGGGACCAAACTGCCACCCAGCCATTTGCGTGAGGGCCTCTGGGTCACAAGACTGGCGTATGTGGCTGGTAGCATGCAAAAATGACACATTGTGGGGAAGGACTTAAATGCTGCATAGAAGAATAGGAAGCTGCAAAAGTCAGACTTTTGGCCTATCTAGCTCAGTCTTGCCCTCACAAGAAGTAGCCAACAATGGTGCCCCTCCAGATGCTGTTGGACTACAACATCCATCATACTTGATCTTTAGTCGCGGTGGCCAAGGCTCATGGGAATTGTAGTTCAATAACATCTGGAAGGCACTGTGTTGGCTACCCCTGGTCTGCACTCACTGGCAGCAGTTCTCCAGAATTCAGGATGGAGACTTTTTGCAGTCTCACCTGGTGATGCCAGGGATCAAATTTGCATATGTAACCCGTGTGCTGTACCATGGAGACTATGGCTCTTCCTCAAGCCAACGCTCAGGGCTGTATTTAATTGGTAGACATGGGCATGTGGGAAGTTTCTGCTGCAGCATAACACAGTTTTACTGGAGGCAAGTTAACTAATCATTAACATTATATTGATAATGCTAATATTTCACCATCCTTTTAGGGGAATATTGATTTTAAGGGTTTAAGAGAACCAGCTGCAAAATGAACGTGTTTGATCTGAAAGGCATTAACTTCGTTAGTATTAAATAATATATGTGTTAATATAGCACCACCAATGTGTTGGGTGTTTTAACAAAAAGAAAGGCCTTGAGGAACTTGCAATCTAAAGTTTGATATGGGATAAAATAGAGGGAAAGGGAGAAAGTTATAAATTTGGGTAAACATGGGGGGCAGTGAATATGCATTCAATTACATTTCAGCTTATGGCTTCACAGCATCAGTGGTATTGAATGAGAGAGAGAGAGAGAGAGAGAGAGAGAGAGAGAGAGAGAACGAGCAAGCTGTTCCAGACATAATGGGCATGAAAGAAGAATGAGTGGAATGATTTAAGGGAGCAGGAAACCTGAAAAAAATGTAGAATTGCGGAAGCAAATATATACACGCTTCATATTTGCAAGTCCAAAGTATTGCAAGAATGAATTATGTCACCACATTAACAATTTCTTACTGTGCAGAAATAGTCTAAAATTGTGCTTTTTCAAATACCAATGTAATGTGAAATAATTGTATTCACACTTTTGTACACTGCCCTGGAATCTGTTGATAAAGGGCAGTTAAGCAATATTTGTAATGAATAATTACTGAAATAGCTAAGAATTAAAATCCTTCATGATATCATTTGCTTCTGCATAAGTCTTGCTGTTGCCCAGCAACTGTTTGGTATTTTATTGCCAGAGTTGTGGGTGGCAAACCAGCAATCTCATGCTTATTTGCAAGGAGTGTGAAATTTGCAATGAGTGAAAATCATTGGTTTTAAACGTGTTGGCTTGGTATTGTGTTATGAGTGTGAATTAGACTTACACTACAGATTTGTTCCTGGTGTTTCAGAGTCTGCATTTGCCTGCCTTGGAGTGAATGATTTGCAGTAGGTTGAATTTCCAGATTGTTAACCATCTGCATCTGTGGTAAAGTAGGTGGTTAACAAGGCAAGTACTGAGTACTTAGTTCCCTCCTGACCACTATCCTAGCATCCACCTATCACCTGGCCATTATCTTGCCTTGGATTTCCTCAACCATGTGTTCAAAAGTATCAGTAGAAGAACTCCCTGCACTGGGTTTATACTCTGCCAGCTTTGTATGAAAAGGTTGGATATTCAAAGAGCCATGAGGTTTCAACAGTTTTGTGAAAAATAATAATCTGATGTGGTAACATTAAAAAAAAAATGTATTAAAATGGTCTAAAAACAGCAACCACCAAGCAGAGGAGCATCTATTGACCAGTATGTTTTAGATGCTCCTTTGAAAACAAAAGTCCTGGGGCAGTTAGCAGAAGTTTCTCTGTCACTTTCATTTGGCTTGGTTTTGGTTTTTGTCTTAACTCTCTCATATGTGCTTTGCTAGTGTGGTTCTGCAGAGTACATGGCCCCCGAGGTGGTGGAAGTCTTCACAGAAGAAGCCACATTCTACGACAAGCGCTGTGATTTGTGGAGCTTGGGTGTGATCTTGTATATCATGCTCAGCGGGTACCCGCCGTTTGTGGGGAACTGTGGCGCAGACTGTGGCTGGGACAGGGGAGAAGCCTGCAAAACTTGCCAGGTAACTAGAGGAGTATGTTGGGTATGTGTGGAGGAAGGTAGCAGCAATTTCCACCCCTGCACATCTTCAGAAGTGATTTGATTGGAGAACGGCTATATGTTGTTGCCCTCGAGACATGCAGAGTTCCATTCTAAAGCTGTGTTAGCGAATACTGTTTGCTGCCCATAACTCCTTTGTCGCAAAGGGGTGGGATATGGATTCAATTAATAAAGACTAGTGATGCTAGTCTTCCATCAAAATTCAGGAATATAGGACTGTAAGGGTTTTAAGGTGACGGGTCATTCTGTAAAAGGTTGGAAATTACAGTTTTAAGTCAACTTCTGTCAACATAGTATATTTATGTGTGTGTGTGTGTGTGTGTTTATTCCAGAGCAAGCTGTTTGAGAGTATCCAGGAAGGCAAGTATGAGTTTCCGGAAAAGGACTGGTCTCATATTTCCAGTGATGCTAAGGATCTCATCTCAAAGTTACTGGTCCGGGATGCCAAGGAGAGGCTTAGTGCCGCTCAGGTGCTGCAGCATCCATGGGTACAAGGTGTAAGTACAGTGGTGCCTTTCAACATTTATTTATATAGCATCAGTAATAAGCACAGGTTTCTGCACAGGATATATCTTTGTCATGTACTAGGCTATAAAAGTGAATAGTGGTTGAGCCTTGAGCCATGTGGCTCATGTTTTTCATTAGCAGCTGCTAGTAATGGCCTAAATTATTTCCATGCATCCTCAATATCTCCACCGTAGCCTGAACAGGGATTTTAGCGAGAGACTAATTCTACGTTCAATTTAGGAAGAGTCAGGTTCTCCTTATGTTGATATGGGCAAAATGCAAAGTCTTATGTATTTTGTTCTTGTGATCTCTCTATTTCTATGTTCATTGCCTGTATCTGACTATCTAATTCCCCTGAAATTTAATCTGTTTATAAATGGTCATTCCACATAGTGAACTCCGTAAGGATCCATTTTTCTGCTAAGGCTCCTCAACTAATCTTGTATCATTTCCATTATGTGCAGCATGCTTCTGAAAGAGGACTGCCTACGCCACAGGTCCTCCAAAGGTAACCTTTTCCTGAGCTTCTCACACAACTAGATGAAAGGGTGGTTGTCGGGTGGATCCAATCGAATCAGGGGAGTTTAGGGACAAAGTAGTGGGCTGCATTAGTCAGAAGAGCTCTTTGCCAAGAGCACGTGACTTCCATTGTCTGAAGGACTACCGCTTACTGTGATTCTTACTTTATTTGGAAATTAATCAGAGAACTTAACTTAGTTATGTATAAGAGAGGCAGTGAAGAGACAACCTGTGCCTTTCTGCCAGCTTTAAGGTCTCAACTGAATTTTTCCTTCCCCACCTACAGGAACAGCAGCACGAAAGAGCTGACTCTCTTTGCAGCTGAGGCCATTGCCCTGAACCGTCAGCTCTCCCAGCACGAGAATCAGCTCAGTGAAGAGCAAGAGAGCATCACCCAGGCCCTCTGCTCCATGAAGCTTTCTCCCCCCTCCAAATCCCGCCTTGCCAAACGCAGAGCCATGGCTCAGGCCACGAAAAGCAGTGACTTCCAGCCTGCCCCTCATGCAGCCCTTTGATGTACATTTCCTGCTTGCCAGAGTTGGGGGTCAGCTTTTGTATGGTCATTTTAAAGAACTCATGGGTGCATCAGTGTTTTAAAAAGACTTTTTTCCCAACAAAGTTTATGATGAAGTCGATTTAAGGGACTATTTCGTTGGGATTTTATTTTTATTTTTTAATGAATGTGTTGAATTATATGATGTTCTTAAATGGCATTGCTGCTGTGTTACTGACATAACAAACCACATAGGGCAATGTTTGCACACAGTGTTCTGTAACCAGAAGATAAATCCCTGCCACCAGCCCTGTGAATAGTGGAAATAGGGCTTGGAGTTCACAGGCTCTTGAATGAACTTACAATAGTTGCACAACACCAGATCTCTACCTGCAGTCACCAAATAATTATGTGGACCATCCTTTAGGAAGCTTTGCTTATCTGCATTTTTAGCTTTCTTTGCTATAAGTTCTGAGTTTGAACTAAATGTACAAACTACTTACCTTTGGTGGTCACTTTCTGTAGTACTTGTAACTTATTAGGGGCCTTGTACTTGCCTGGATGTCTGTCCATGTGACATTCAGAAGGTTCAAAACATGTTTATTTCATGCAGAGATAATATCATCAGAATTGGGTCATTTCCACCATCACATCAAAATAACGTTTTGACCTGTTACAGGTTACATCTTAAAAACTGTTGTCAAAAATGAATTTTGAAACCAGCCCTCGGGATGTAAATACTTCCTATCCTTAGTAACACCTTCCTTCCTGTTTCGTTGTGATCTACTTCCAGGTGATCTACTTTTGCAATTGCTTGAAGCGATGGGTTTAATTCTTTATAAACCATTTCCGCAAGGAATGTACCTTTTCATTATGACCTACAGAAAAGATCAAATTGTTACTACCCCTGTGTGAGCACCACTGCAAAGCTTCCTGTGGTGGTGATCTACACAGAAGTGGGAATGTCTGAAAGCTTGTAATCATGTGCACTCTAGTGGCATGTAGCACCGTGGCAGTGCACTGCTTGTGACAGGTGTTAGTAGTGATGTCAAAGCTTCTATGTGCAGTGCCACCACTAGGAAGAGCTTCCTTCACAGTGCCCGCATCATGACCGTAATTTGGACTGGTCCTGATTTGGGGAGTGATGAGGTATTCCCCTAGCTCCTTGCTTAGATATTTCTCCTGGCTGGCTAAACTAATCCCATGATTGTTTGCTTCAAATGAGCTTTGTGTTGTAGCATGCTCTAATTTTAAACTTCGTCATCTTCCATTTTTGCATAATTGTTTTCACCATCTCCAACCACCTTAGAAGCACTTAATTGTTTGCTTGGACAGTGGTCCTTCAGGTTAGCAATGTAATTTCTAAGTGCAATTTTGGTGAAAAGTCTTTTTTTAGCAAGCAGAAAGATATACCATTGAGATGGGTAAACCAACATGGGGCTGCCCTTAATTTGGGTCATGGTGGGTTCTCAGTGTTGAAATATACATTCCATACTTATTTAAGGATATATAGTTGAAGGTGGAGCAGGGGAGTCTGCAGGGTTTGTATATGCCATTTTTTGTAGCACACATTTTCTCATGGTCATCTGTGACTTCTTAGCCAGCTGTTGCTCTGTCTGCATCCCTTCCCATATTATCTCAAGACAATTTGTTTGGAATAGGCTTGGATCATCTCAAGCCTTTCAGGCTCCAGTGCAATGAGCTTTTGAGTGGGTTTGTGGCAATATAAGTGATGGGAGTAACATCAGATTGTTTTTTAAATTAAGTATACCACTGAGGATTAAGTTCGTGGTTTGAAAATCACCTGTGGTTCCACAGTAGTCTTATTTTAACACAAAGCTAGTGACTTCATCTTCAGGAACTTAAGAAGCCTTGCTTTATTGGAAGTGCTAAGGCTGTTCACCTCAGGAAATTCAAGAAGATTATTTAAATTTGCTTGTAGTTGCTGAAAATTTAGGCCAGTGAATTGTGAAAAGTGGGAAGGATCTAACTTTTAAAGGATCAGTGTTCATGTTGAAGAAGCAGGAGATGGAACAAAGTCAACATGCTAGAAGGATCTGAATCACAGTTATCCTAACTCAGCCTGCCTATCTTCACGTTTTGCCTTTAAATAAAAGTTATGTATTTATATGCTTTTATTATTACTGCACATGAAGAATGCCTACACTTAAGGTCTTTTATACATTGTACCATTGGTGAAGGTTATTAATTATATTATTATATACTGTGGTTTTTAAATGTACTTTAGGCTGTTACAGTTTTAACGTGCTCCATAGCTAATGGTTTTTAAAAGGCATTGGAAAACTCAGGAAGAAATCTCCCTATGTATGTGACACATTAATTAATAGCGTACTGAGAATTAAACTTACCTCATCTCTAAACTGGGTTGCTGTGGTTTGTTTCCTTTTTACTATTTGAATTAATCTACAGATCCCCTTTTCTCAAACTGGATGTAACGTTGCAGCCCTATACAGAAGTATGCCCCATTTAGTTCAGTGGAGCTTAATCCTAGGTGTAGAAACGTTGCCTTAGAAATGCAGAGATTCTCTCACAGTAGAGTAGAGGTCTAAACAAAGGGAATAATACCTCCTCACAAGCAGCCCAAGGAGCACTGAACATGCTAAGTGACAACCTGGAACCATGGGCCATTTGGAAAAGAAAAATGGAAAACTCTGCGAGTGAATTGACCTCCTTGGACCCCTTATATTTTAAACTATCCTGAAGCATGTTGTGGCTGGCTGGCCAGAAGCTTGAGCAACAGGAAGTAAGGATACACTGCAACACTTTGCTGCTGTTTCTGTTAGTTTCAAACACTATTTTCAGCCCTGCAGATGAAATTAATAACTTGATTATATATTACTTTCTTCTTGCCTAACTCACCCACTAAAACATTTCTTGCTGTGTGAGAGAGAGGGAAAGCAAGTGCAAATAATCCAACAAATAAATATTGGAGTTTGTATTCCTGCAGTGCAAGAATTCTGCAGTGTGTCTGCATGGGTTCTTTACTATCGGTATTCTTAAACTGGATAATTCATCCTTTAGCTTAAACAAAGCTCTAAGAAAACTCCCTTTCCTCCTCTCCCCTATTGCTGGTATAAAAATAATCTATTGACCTTAGACCCATGTGGGTATATTTCCCCCAGAGACACTAATTTTGTGTATGATCATTAGAAAAGGGGCTGTTTTGCAAATTAGTTTTTTTAGAAAAGATCTGCCTATTTAATTCTCAAGGCTTTTCTTTTGGACCATTGCTGTAGTAAGGCACAAAACATCTTTGGTTTCTTTAGGAACCTGCTACCATGGCAACTGAAGGCTTGACAATTCTGAAGAAGCATATGTTGGTGCCCACTCTCAGAGCTTCCATTTTACTGCTTACTATTTCATTTATTCCTTTCATTTATTATTTGCTACTAATCCAATAATAGAGACACTGCAGTTTTGGGTATATGATTAAGAAGGCTCAGCCTTAGAAATGAGTAGCCTTCCATCTCTTGGCATTACCTCTTCTGCCAATAGGAGCAACAACACAACAATAAATTATTCACAGATGACAGAGCAATCTTGAGTGGGGTCAAGGACCACAGCATCCACAACCCTGCTGACCAGGACAGAAGAGGCAGTGTTTACTTTTTTGCTGCACCAGCTTCCAGGCTAGCAGCAAAAGCGTGTGGATCAACCTAGGATCTAGCATAGGGTATCTCAAACTTGGGCCTCCAGCTGATTTTGGTCTACAATTCCTATCATGCCTGACCCACTGGTCCTACTAGCTAGGGATGATGGGAGTTGTAGTCCAAAAACAACTGGAGACCCAAGTTTGGGAAACCCTGATCTAGCAGATCTATGGCCAGCCCTGCTCTACCCCCCTCACGACACATTTCAGGATCTACCACCAGCAACGTCACTTCCTGTGCCACACTTCTGTAGTGGGATCTCAGGGACGTCCACTGAACCCCTCCAGCAGCATGGACCTATTGTTTTAACAATAGATTGCCTTATGCAGTGGCAGGATTTAAACACTCTTAGGAGCCTGAGGGGATAATAGGAGAGCCTCCTTATTTAATGCAATTTGGAGGATTTGATTTGCAACAAAAATCATGAATTTCAATGGACTCCTTTGAAATTGTTAGAATGAATTTTTTTAAATGCTGATGCTTATTCTGTCTGAATAATTCTGAGTTTATAATACACACACCTGCTGCTTTGGGGAGCAGGAGAGTTGCACACCAGTGATAACCACTTTATCTGGTACTTGCTCAGTATTGGATTGGTGTAAAAGTAGTAAGCATGTATTTATGGTACTTGCTAAGGTGGAAAGGGGAGAAGGAAGCCTGGAGTGTTCTTGTCTACACAGTGGAAGTTTGACTGCATGATCATTGGGTCACACTGAGTGGTGGACCTTGGTGGGGTTTATTTTCCCTACCACTGCAGCTTGTAGCAAGAGTTGTTGAGTTTTGCTTTGCTTTTTTAATCTTGTAAAAGGCATTCTTGAACTTTAGCTATGGGGAAGGCTTGTAGCTCAGTGGAAGAGCATCTGCTTTGCATACAGGGAATTCCAGGTTTAATCTCTGGCATCTTCAGGTAGTCATTACTGAAGTAGATGGACCAATTGATCTGATTCAGTATAACAGTGTTGTCTTTATCAAGCTAGACTAGATGGACGAAGGGTTTGCTTCAGTATAAGGCAGCTTCCTATATCATATCAAGCCTCTTTCTCAAATTCCAATACCCTCAAGTATTGCAGCACTTCACAAGTCTATGTGTTTTTCTGTCCATGAGTTCATGGCTGCATGGCGAACCATTGGAGTAAAGTAATCATGGGTCTACAGGTTAAAAACACAGGGGAAATGGTTAACCACATCCTCATAACCATGGATCACCTGCTGATTTCAACCTCTTCTATTTTTCTCACAAAGAGAACCAACGGTTTTACGCATTTGCAATGTAAAGTATGCCTTGGTCCTCAGGCATTATTACATTTAACCAGTTCAGCTGAGAACAATATACACCCAAATATGGAATGTAAGGGCACTTCGTTGATACAGTACTGTGAAGAACATGCATAGTAAAGGTAAAGGTACCCCTGCCCGTACGGGCCAGTCTTGCCAGACTCTAGGGTTGTGCGCTCATCTCCCTCTAGAGGCCGGGAGCCAGCGCTGTCCGCAGGGTCACGTGGCCAGCGTGACAAGCTGCATCTGGCGAGCCAGCGCAGCACACAGAACGCTGTTTACCTTCCCGCTGGTAAGCGGTCCCTATTTATCTACTTGCACCCGGGGGTGCTTTCGAACTGCTAGGTTGGCAGGTGCTGGGACCGAACGACGGGAGTGCACCCCGCCACGGGGATTCGAACTGACGACCATACGATCGGCAAGTCCTAGGCGCTGAGGTTTTACCCACAGCGCCACCCGCATTTGGTTTACTCAATGGCAACAAATGACTCCTAATCTGTAGGGACAGGAAAGGTGCAAAAATACGTTGTCCTATTCAGCTAAAATCCTCATGGAGGCAGAAAGAGAGATCAGTTCACTTTGAAAGTCATAGAGAAATCTGTTTAAAACAAGTAATGGTATGTGAATAAAAAGAGTGGCTGTTTGAGAATAAGGTACTTAACATTTTTTCTTTCAACAGTGCTGGTGCCAATCAACCAGTTCTCTCCCGGTGGAAGAAACGTGCATGTTATGTTTATGCATTTTTCTCCTAGAGACAAAGAGGATTCATTTTTTTTCCTAGGGGGACTGGGTAGAAAGTGATGTGACATAGCTGGAATTGTTGCTAATCAAGTCACATAGCCTCCAACCTGTTTCTAATTAGGCTGTGCTAAAACTACCATAAATCCGTCAAAAGAAGGTCACTCTGCTGAATTCAAGTTTGAACTTTAAAATTTCAATAATTGCAACACCGGTTTCTCCTTCAGGATGGAATTTGGTGATTTGTGCAGGTTATGGTTCTCCTGCTCGATTGAAGTAGCTTCCTTTTTCTAGCCACGGCTTGAGCAGGATTAAGCATCCAGGAGGGAGAGAAGTATTATGTGCCGAAACACAAATGGAGTAGAGACTGGCAGCTAGAGATGTGGCTGGTAAATTTCCATCAGTTTATGAAACTTTGCTGCATTCAGCTACAATCTACTCCTTAGATTCCATGGCCCATAGGCCTCCCAACCTCCATAATTTCCTTCGTTCCTCCATTCCACGGTTCCTTTCCCTGGGCTGCATGCAAGAGATTCTCTTTCAGCTCCACTTCCATTGTACAAGTTCCTCTTCTCAGAAGCTCCTTCCTTCTCCATGTAAGCTCCCCTTAATGCCCTGCTTCTTGGGCAGCAACAAGCAAATCCTATTGAGGATGTGACCCTTCTACCAAAATAAGAGGATTTATTAATTCTTAGTGGGTGTTGTGGACTCATTGGATGCAGAGGAATGGTGGGAGGAACCAGTTGGGGAACCCCCGAGGGAAGAAGCCCAGAGCCCTGGGAGTGGTGGTGGAATGATGATGAGTAGTGAGAGGGAGAGGACTGGGAAGAGGAGGTGTTGGAAGCTGAAGGAGTAACAGGGCTTAGGGAGCTGGAAGAGTCTTTGACAGAGAGAAGGCCAGAATCAGAGGCAGAAGCCCAAACCAGTGAGCGGGAGGAGGGAGCCAGGGTTGAGTCACGCTGGTGAAGAGTCATGGGTGTCTCCCACTCCTGCTGCAACAATCTCCTTTCCCACGTGTCTTGCCAAAGGAAAGGTGGTTCTTTTAAAATGAGATTCAGAAGCGATACAAAATACACAAACAGTAAGCAATGTATACATACCAAGCAAGCACTTCAATCCGCCACTTGGAAGCCCTCAAGAAGTAGCGAAATGACTCCACCAGGTAGCCTCAGTTTGCACGGCCCTGCAGCCAATCAGTCTGCGCACAAGCTTCAATGAAACTCTGCCCAAACCGTCCGATTTTATAGATAACCCGTGTAGCTTGCCAGACTGGCTATGTGCAGATCATTCATTAGCCACCCCCTCCCAATGCCTCACTTTCTCAAAACATGTGTTATTTGCTGCTTCAGCCACTCACACTCTTGGCGTTCCTTCTCCTCTGTGATTATTCATCGTGGATCCTGGGCATCTGATAGGAGAGTCAGCAGGGTGTAGGTGTGGGGGATGCTGCCAGCCAGCCTAGGAATGATGCCTGGCCATTTCTGCTGTCCCTGTCTGGAGCGAGTGCCGCCTGGAATCCAAGCCAAGGAAGGCGGCCGGGATTATTCTCTGCCCAGACTAGCATTGCTCTTAGAGGGAGGGTGTGCACAGAAATCCCTCCTAACCAATGTCAAGTAGGCGCTTTTGATGGTGAGGCTTCACTGCCATGAACATCATACAGTAGCCTACAGATCATCAGTAGGCTACGGTATCAACTTGTATAACCAGTGCAACTTATTTTGTCCCTCTGCTATTTCATATCCATCATCTAGGAAAAGGTTTCTGACCTCTTAGGTGTCAGAGGGTAGTAATAAGCATCCGTTGTAGGAGGTCTGATGGAATTAGCCTAGTAATCCTCCCTAACTTCATGTAACACATAAGACTTGCAGGCCCACTGCTTTGAGTCATGGGAGCCTATTTTTAGATGCAGTTGTCTGAAGTCTTGTGTGACTTCATTTAAAGACTTGATTATAGAAATTGTCTGTTTTGTAGGACCATAACATAGTGGGTGAAGGAGCTCAGCATTCTGGTACTAAGAAAAACACTTTCATTCAGTATTTGGATTCTGTGATGGGAGTAGTCAAGAGGTGAAACTATCACTGTGATGGGAGTAGTCAAGAGGTGAAACTATCACTTCCCAATGGTGCCTTGTGTTATGTTTCTGGTTACATCTAAAACTGCCTTCCACTTCATCAGCCAAGCTGTTTCTTCGCCTCCTTCCAGTCTCTGTCTTAAAGGCTCCTTCTTCAGCATAGCCCTTCCTGAACTCCCCAAAGGCCTATGGAGCAGCCCTATTTGGTCACAGATCTCCATCTTTATTTGTGAATGAAGCAACTGAGAGTCTAATGGAATGGAGTTTCCTGGAAAAGGTAGGCTGATTCAATGCTTGGGTCTCTGAATAGGACCACTCTACAGTTGCATGTTCCACTTGTCCCTGATTTATAATGACTCAGTTTTCTACAGTGCCCTGCATATAAATGAACCTGAACTATACAGAGGGCAGTGCTTTTAAATGCCAACATTTACTCCAGGGATGGGGGACCTGTTGCCCTGTATAAGTTGCTGGACTCCAGCAGCCATGCCAATATCTTCGATATAATGATAAGTCTATAAGATTGGGTGTGTTACCTATGTAAAAGTGTTCATTGCATTAAAGCTGCCTGAAGAAAATGTTAATGAGATTCTGGTCAGGGTCACAAACACTCAATTTTGTTTTGAGACTGGCTTGTTGCAGAAGGCAATCACTCTAAAGAATGAAACAGGTGCATCATGGAAAGGAAAAGACATATGTCTGATGTATAAAAAATTCTTCCAATAACACTTCAAGGGTCATTTGTGCATTGTCAGTTGAGCATAGGGACCTGTCAATATTTCCAAAGGCATCTACTACCCTCCTTTTTCTTTCTGAGTTTGTAATGACTGAGTTTATGACTGTGAAATGTCACAGAGAAAAGTGCAAATATTTGGGACAAATATTTGGGAGGAAAAGCCTCTCAGCAGGACTTGAAGTGATGATCCTGAACACTTTTTGTCCCACTCTTCTTCAAGCATGAGCTGAGTCCAAACTTTGAAGAAACTGATAGTTTATACTTACTACCTAGTAAAACTCTCAAATGTTATAAAAGGTTTTTTTAAAGCTAATACCTGGGGCAGGGAGGAGTTGGTTTGTGTGCTGTGAGTATGGATGTGCTTTGGATGGAGGGCCACACCTGTCACTGTCATGTGGCCCTCAAAGCGTTGGCCAAGAGGGAATGTGGCTCTTAGATTAAAAAAAAGTTCCTAAATGGAGCTCAACCTTGGTGGTGAAAGAGCTGGGTGGGTTGAAACTTTAATTAAAATGGCTTAAAGAAATCTTCTAAATGGTTCCCTTAATTTTCTTGTAGCATTAGTTGCCCTTCTGTGTTTCTTTTTCCTCACTGCAGTCTTTTGCCGCGAGAACACAAAACAACTCGTGTATAGTTATTTGTAAACACTGTAATTTTTTCCTTCTATGAATTGCCCAGGGTACTCGGTTGGTGGAGTTAATGAAGATAATAATCCCCTAAAATAAAGAAAAGAACCCCCCCCCTCATTTCAATGTTTGGTGAATCTTTCTCTCCCTTTTTTCTTTGTGATGGCTCCCCCTTTTGTGTTCAGTCTCGGCAATGCATTCACATCATCATGTTAGCTGCATCATTAAGACAATCATGAGCCAGGCTGCTTAACAAGGGGAATTGTTTGCCAACTTCCTACTCTGCAGACACTTGACTGCAAATGAGCCTCATTAAGACCTCACTCTGGAGGAAAGTTGGGTCAGGTGCTTGGCACAAAATCCTAAGAGACGAGGGAGAGGAGTTAAATAAAACATGGTAATGTTCATGCTCTTGAGAATGGCTGGGGAAAAACACACAGATTTGGTATGGGATCATGTTTTCAAAAGCATTTTCATACTTTTGCTTCCATTGTGGGTTACTGAAACAATTGCAAGCTGATATCAGTGCTGCCTAGGGTAAGTTCAGAGGCAGTGGTTATATTTATATTCCCAGTGTCTAATTATCCCAAAGTTGCCCAATAGACTCCATGGCCATGGGTGTATTTGAAACCAGGTCTCTCTGCTCCTAGTACTGCAGTGTTTAGTCAACTCATTAGATTAATCCATTAAATCTTTTGATAAAGAAACTATTGCATTTACAGTGTTTAGGATACTGGCACTTTTATTTTCAATTCCTTTCCTAATATTCCCCAATATGAAATGTCTCTTTTTCACAGCTGCTGCACAAATGACACATGTATTTAATGATAGGGTATTTGTACAAAATGCTAAATGTTTATCTAAATACTTTGCATGATTGTTCCCAAGAGTAACTTAAAATTTCTCCATCTTTAGCATGGTTGATCAGAGAACCCTTGAATTGTGCCTAGATGATAACCAGCAACTAGATCAACACACTGGTATAAAATGCTTGCAAGACGCCCTCCCCCCCCAGACCTCCCACTGCTTTCCTGAATAGGAATGTGGAAATAATGGCCTGGATACCCTGAGTAGGATCTGTCTGTATGTGCATTTTCCTTTTCTCTCCCCACCCCCAAGTTTTGTATATTGCATGTTACAAAACTGGTGTATGTATCTTTAATCAGTGGAAATGGGTTTCTGAAAGAGAGGCAGGGGAAAAATGGCTGCAATCAGAGCTGTTTCTTTTATTTATTGTAGCATTTGACTCTACAAACTGAATTAAAGTTGCATTAGATGTGTTGCCACAGCAACGCTGACCTCTGCAACAAATAGAATCACTGGGAGGTAGCCCCTGCACTACTTTGATCTCAAGCAATAGCGGGGGCAGTGGAGATTGGTGATCCTTGAACCTGGTAGGACTGCTTTGGGGGGGGGGGTGTCACACAGGGAGGGCCAGAGAGATCTACTTTTCTCCTCACTTAAGCATTTGGACACAAATATTTACAAACAATGTTTTTGGGTCAACAATATAATTTAAGAGGTAATTTTTAACCATCTGTTCTGTGCACCTTTGAGTAAGCCTCATTGAACTCATTGGTGTTTACTTCTGAGTAGACATGTATGTAGGATTCCACTGTCAGACATATAAACTGGAAGTAAACAAAAAAGGCACATATCAGAACCAAACTATCAGTTTTTAGTCCTGCCCTTTCCTGACATTAGAAAGATAGTTTCATTTCTATGGGTTGGGAAAAAGAAGAAAAGTTATTTGCAAAACCTTAAAAACAATCAGATTTGATTAACACATAATTCCCTCACTTCATCTGTTGGTTCAGAATGTCCAGAAAACTATATGTCTCTTAAATTCTGTGTCTGACAGTGTACTCATGACAGAGGTAGAATCTAATCTGCCAAAATCAATTACTTTCAGAATCTAATCTGCAATCTAATATACCTACCCATTTAACTCAATGAAACCTAATTCTGAGCAGCCATGTATAGGATTACATTCCACCAGAATGTATTACAGGAGTTTAGGGACTGCACTTCTTTCTATTAAGGCTATTCTAACTAACAACCAACCAACATGTGACATCATCTTATATGGGCTGGGGTAGGTTTATGCCACAGTAACTGTATGTCCCATGCATTGCTGGGGGTTGTTCTAGATGACCCTTGTGGTCCCTTCCAACTCTACAATTCCAAGATTCTATTATTCTAGGATATGCAGACCTGTAAGGTAAAGGTAAAGGACCCCTGGACAGTTAAGTCCAGTAAAAGGCGACTTTGGGGTGCAATTCTCATATTGCTTTCAGGCATTTGTCCACAGACAGCTTTCCAGGTCAAGTGGCCAGCATGACTAAACTGCTTTTGGTGCAACGGGACACTGTGACAGAAACAAGAGCTCATGGAAATGGCGATTACCTTCCCGCCACAGCAGTACCTATTTATCTACTCACTTTGGTGTGCTTTCAAACTGCTAGGTTGCCAGAAGCTGGGACAGAGCAATGGGAGCTCGCCCCGGCATGGGGATTCAAACTGTCAACCTTCTGATCGGCAAGCCCAAGAGGTTCAGTGGTTTAAACCACAGCATCACTATTGACCTGTACCCCATTGAGAATTGAGAATTGTTTAGAAGATTTTCAGCACATTGCACTGAAGCATTTTAGGTAAGCTATTGACAAAGTTTATGTCTCAGCGTCTGGAAAAGGTGAGGGTATCTTTCATATATTATGGAAACCAAAGGCCCCACATTGTATGAGTGGGGTTCCTTGTGGAGGATCTTCCCACACAATGTCAGTCTGAATTTACGGCAGCATCCTGGAATGAAGCCGAATGCAAACAGCTCCCACACTGCCACCACAATGTATGAGGAATACCTGAGTCTTCTGAGGAATGAAAATCATTTCTGCACCTTTCATCTTTCCATTTGATTCTCTACTTTGGATTTATATTGTCAGTTTGCTTCATTGCTAACCTAGGAACTATGGCAACACATTGTTGACCTCACTCTGTATATTTCAAGAGATATTTATTTGCAGCTGCACTGTGGATGCAGCACTGTTGTAGATGTTGTGCATTTATATTCACAATGAAAGCGTATGGCCTAATGCATTGTGTCATATCATTCACAAGAGTTTGACAGAGTGCTCTCGCTTTTCCCCCATCCCCATGTGTGGTAGGTAGATTACGGGTATCACTTTAACCCACCTCTCAAAAAGGAGGCAGAGAAACAATTTGCAAGAGCAGGAAGATTAGCTTCTTCCTGAACTGTAGAACAAAACAGCCATGTTTTCAGGGACTAAAAACCAAATGAAAAATGGCTGTTTCAAACAGCATGAGAGAATCCTGAGGCTGCTGAAGTAGCATTTCTTAAACATGTAGCACTTGGCTTCTCACCCATATTTACATTGCTCTGCTTCTGCCCTTCTCCAGATGAACATATCTATTAGTGCAGTGGCTGAGTATGTGCAAGTCCTTGCCGAGAGCATGTGTGCGCATACATGGACAGCTGCATGTAAGGAGGAGAATGAGTCACATCATTGGTCCATCTAGCTCAGTACTGTTCACAGTTTCTGGCAGCACATGTCTAGGATTTCAGGATTTCCCCCAGCTCTAACTGGAGATGCCAAGGACTGAACCCAAGACCACCTTCATCTCATGCAAGGCATGTGATTGATGGCCTTTCTTGCAGATCATTTAGTTGGGGTGAAGGCATACTAGAGTGTGTCAAGAAGGGCAGCACCTCTTTGACCATCACCTGCACTCTCTTGTATTCATACTCTTTACCCTTACTCTCCTCCCAGGCTGAGCTACAGAGGAAGAAATGAGAAAGGCTGCCTTGGGCAGGAACTTATGCTAAACACTAAGTCAGCATTGCTCCAATGGCCTGGGAGTGCCTGGCATTCTTACTCTGCCTCCCCACTTCCATGGGTCTTATGCCCTCTCAGGGTGGTCCAGCCCAGAGTTTCAGAACCCAAGCGCTAATGAATATCAAACCCACCCAAAATGCTTGCGACTATTTTCACACTTGAAAGGAGAACAGCAACAGGGTAAGATCAGCTCAGCATGTGCGACACAGAGTCTTGATTTTAATTCTCAGCCACTTGGTTGTTACAGCTGTGGGAGCAGGAAAAAATTATCATACTAATTCTATTAATTAGGCTTGATAACAGCAGTAAGGAACACTGGGTTCCATAACAAACTTCCTGTCTTAATAAAGAAAACAGAGTACTATTTAATTTGCACAAAACCTTGGTAATTTAGTGTGAAAATTTCAGGCTGTGCTCACCCTTGGAGAACAAAGCAAACCAGATGTTTCTCTTTGCTTCACTGTATTCATAGGGTTGAATCCAGACCAAGTCATGTTTGGTCCCATTGAAATCAATGAGATTTAAGTTAATCATGGGTAACTTGCCTCATTGATTTCATGGCTAATTAAGTCTAGATCGGGGTAGGGAAAATCTAGGCTGTGGACCAGATCTGGCCTGCCAGGCTTCCGCATTTGGCCTGACAGACCATTTTCATGAAACCACAGCCACCTGCCTCCACCTGGCATAATATGGGAAGTCAGGTATGGGGCAGGCAGAAAGAAGGACTGAATTGCCCCCTATCCACAAGGGAAGTTCAACTCTGTTTAGCCTGTGGGTGCCTGCCAGTTACTGCTGGGAAGTGACATGCCTGGACCCTACACAAAGCAATACTGAACTCTCTGCACATCACCTAATACGTAGGGAGTTCAGTCCTGTTTGGGAAGTCTCAGCCCCCACCAGTTTTGAGAGGTCTGCAAGACAACCTTTCTGTCCATCATCAGTTGTTTTTGAGTTAGCACTGGGTGGTACGAATGCCCAGTAGTGATTAAATCTGTGACAGCTTGTTCAAATGTGTAAATAACCATTTGATGTCAATATCCATGTGCGAACTCCATGCACCTTAGCCGCTGCTTTTCTATGGACTCATTTTGGCTGTGCACCACTTCCTTAACTCCTTGCCCTCTCTGGCATTAACAGTCACCAGAGTTTCCTGGGGTCAGGAATGAATATAAGACTAGTTGAAGCCTGTGGCACAAGCATGCCTTATTTACCTTATGCCAGTGCAGCCCTCCTACTATAATTTGTTTGGAAGGTGGTGCTTGCCTGTCATATTTTCCATCTTAGGAAGCTAAAGTTCTCATTTCACTGCATTGCCGTGACTCTTTGGGACTGTTCCCTTTGTCTAGAACAATATGCTTTGGGAAAATGAAGTCACATTGTTTCATATGTACCAACCTGTTCCAGGTTAAGTAATTTGTTGTCTCAATTCTTCATTGCATGATGGAGCTCAGTTAAGGCATCATCTCTGTGGGAATATTGAGGGTGGCAGAGGAGGATATATTGTTTATTAATACCCTTCCTAACTTGCGCTAGCAAGTTCCTTCACTTAGCAGAGTGCATTCCCCTTCTTATGCAGCAGAAATGAACAGTCTACGAAGGTAGATTATAAAAAAATGCTTAAAATATGTATTTTGGGGTTGGAACTAGCTTTCTAGACTTCCAGCCATGTGAAATCCTCAAAAGTTTGGGGCTGCTCAACACCTGATAAAACCAGCCAGAGAGCATGATGGGGATGGTACTAATAATCATGTAGAGCTTGTTCCCATCAACTGTTCAGGCACTGGTGTGGGGGGTGGGCAACAGGGAATGCAAGAAACATACAGCGAAATAGAGCATAACAACCATTTTTGTGCTCAAAGCAATTTGTATAATCTGTAGCAACCTGTTCTGTGTCTGCTTCTTGAGAACAAAGTATACACATCTACATGTCCATGCACACATGCATGAACAGGTCTTGAACCACGATAGATGTATTAAATCCTGAAAGAACCGCAAAACGCCATATTCTGCTCTTGCAGATTTGTGACTGAATTAATGTGGAGGCAGTTGATTACTTTCTGTATGCACTGACCTTAAATTATTGGCATTTTTTAAAGCAACGACTTTATCTTTTGTGTAAACTGCTTTGAGGTTTCCTATAATCAAGTGGTGTATAATTTTATGAAATAATACATACATGCATATGGTGGGGTAGAGGAATGAGGGACCAATGGTCTTGGAGGGTTCACTTAGCTCACCTAGAGACACCCAAGTTTCCAGGAACCGTCCTTGATATCTATGGCTGTTGAAGCGCAAGCACTTATCAAGAATTAAGAGTAATGAGAGAGAGAGAGAGAGAGAGAGAGAGAGAGAGAGAGAGAGAGAGAGAGAGAGAGAGATGTTATTGGTACCTGTTTTTCAGCTATGGAAGCCCTTTCCTTTAGTGGCTCATCACGGCTTGAAGCAGGACATTTTTTGGAAGAGTTTTAAAAACCTTTGTTTAGCACCTGATTGATCAGGCTTTTGTGTTAAATGTATGGCAGAAGGAAGTAGGTGGGGACATGGCCCTGCTCCATGTGTTCCTTGAATGCAAGTAGATCTAACACCCGAGTAAGGCTTCTAAGAAGCTGCCTTATACTGAGTCAGACCCATCAGGGGTGGGCTGCTGGATCTGGTCGACAGGCCAGGTCATTATCTCCCCCATACCCCATGGGCCCTGTTGACTGGGGCTGCCCTCCAGTCGATGACATAGCTGTCAACTTTTCTCTTTTTTTAAGGGAAATTCCCTTATTCCAAATAGGATTCCTCGCAAGAAAAGGGAAAAGTTGACAGCTATGGTCAATGATGTGATGTCACAATGATGTCAGGTGACCCATTTGTGCCTGCATGATTGAAATCAAACCTTTCCTTATTTCATGAATGCTCAACATACCTGAAAAATGGCCACCAGCAGTGCAAAGACTTAAGACACTTTAATGTAACATATTAAAGATCCCCCCCCAACTATGAACTGCATTTTCTGGAACCGATAAATTTACTTTTTATGGTTTGTTATTATTTATTGTAGTTGCTCCTCTCCATCTTTGTTTGTGTTTGTCTAGACCTTTCATATTAAGCTGAAATGTCTCAAGCTGTTCTATTAGCAGCAAATTCAAAGTGATGGCTCCATTTTTCAAAAACACAGCAACATAATTCAGTCAGATTCTCTCTCTCTCAAACAACAGTGTGGGAAGTCCATAGTGGTGCATTTAGTTAACCAGCACTCATAAAACTCCTGTGTCATACTTATTGAAAACTGAGTAAATAGTGAATTGTGACTGCCCTTGTTGGACTGGCTAGCAATCCAAATAAAAAGATGCATTTGTTAGGCTTTCCTCTCCTTCCTTGCCTTTCTATTGAGGTCTGCTCATACTGTGCTTTACATTGTTAAATGTAAAGCGCCACCCTTTTTCACGTGGCAAGAAGTTACAGGGGTTCATCTTACCCAGCTTTGGTTCCCATTAGGAGGATGGTCACTGGAGGCATATTGGCGTTCTTGAATATTTGCATTTATTTACAAATATCCAGATTGAGTGTAGGTGGAAGAGACGCAGTTTGAACCCTCCAAAAGACAGTGGTGCTTCAACAAAACTTTAATCAGGGTTGGCTAATTAAAATTAATAGGCCTGATTTAGTCAGGTTCATGAACATCAGTGGGCCTGCTCTGAGTATATCTTGGATGGATTCCACCTAGTCACTGCTGCCATGCTCTAGAGAAGATTATGTAGCTGGGTGAGGGTCCAAGCTGAATATGGGAGCGTTAAGTTGGCCGTTTAACCATCACCAAAATAAGGGGGACAAAATAAGACAGTGATTTTCATAAAATCTAAAAATGTTAATATATGTGGAGTTTTGAAGTAAATAGAAATGAAATAACCTTGCCATAGTGAGGAAGGCTGTGACCTGTGTAGCATCTCAGGTGCTGTCCAGGGTTTTACCTGTTGTTGTTTAGTCGTTTAGTCGTGTCCAACTCTTCGTGACCCCATGGACCAGAGCACACCAGGCACTCGTGTCTTCCACTGCCTCCCGCAGTTTGGTCAAACTCATGCTGGTAGCTTCGAGAACACTGTCCAACCATCTCGTCCTCTGTCGTCCCCTTCTCCTTGTGCCCTCCATCTTTCCCAACATCAGGGTCTTTTCCAGGGAGTCTTCTCTTCTTTTCTTTTTTTTAAATAATTTTTATTAACTGGCCAATCACATCAAATTAAATCACGTCATATAAATTCCGAATTACAAAGCCAAATTTTTAAATTTTGTTGGGGGAACCCATACTTCAAGATCCAAAGGGGAATTCAGATCATCTTCTTATTACTGCGTTAATGTCCAAATCAGTCCCAATCAGTCCAAACAAAGTTCATAATTCTATCCAGTCTTATCTTGGTGTTGCCACATCATATCTTGTTCGTATAATTTCTCTTTCTCCTTTACGATCTCTTCTGTTAGTCTCCTTAAGCCGATAGCAGGTGTAATAATCCTGTGTGGATTTCCCGTTCCTCCACTAAGTCCAGATGGTTTCCATATATCTCCTTCGTAGATAACATCACTTTTTCCATCGTAAATTTTGGCATTTGTCGCTCTTAAGTCCCACCGAGGAGTTGATTCACGATATGTAAACAACTCTATTTCTCTCTTTCTCCTCCCAGACCCAAGAGCTCCCACAATGCCTCACAAAATGGCGAACGGCATTTTTCCTGACTGCGTCACTCCAAAACTCTTAGCTTTCCAGCTTCATCTTGAAACATTGCTTTGGATCGAAAGTTTATCTCCACACAGCCTTAAATCCACAGCTTAAGTCCTTAATTTCTGACTCATTAGGGGAGGGGGATTCTTGTTAAGTCACATAAAAAGGTAGAGGCAGGTTTCCTCCCCCCCCCCCAGTCATTACCGTATCTTGACGTTCTTCTCGTATTTTATTGTTGTCTTGTTATCAGAGATCTCTTCTGTCAGCAGTATTTACTCCCCTTTTTCCTTGATGTATGTGCAATTAATCACGTCCAAATTTGTTCCTTTTAAAGATCATTGCAACCAGCGGCGCGAATCGGGGACGGCGTCGAGGAGTGCCGAAAATCCCACAGGAGGGCTTTGCGCCTAGTGCTCCCACCCCCACAAATTCGGGGGTGGTATAGGGCACAGCAGGCAAGGGCCGTCCCCCCCATAATCCTGGGGGGGGGGTTTAAGGAGGCTAATTACCCCCATCATAGCCTCCAAATTACCTCGTGTGGGTCGGAGAGATGTTATTGTCAGCCATCTTCTGATGCGCCACCTAGTGGCCCCCTGGGGAGTCTTCTCTTCTCATGAGGTGGCCAAAGTATTGGAGCCTCAGCTTCAGGATCTGTCCTTCCAGTGAACACTCAGGGCTGATATCCTTAAGAATGGATAGGTTTGATTTTGCAGTCCATGGGACTCTCAAGAGTCTCCTCCAGCACCATAATTCAAAAGCATCAATTCTTCGGTGATCAGCCTTCTTTTATGGTCCAGCTCTCACTTCCATACATCACTACTGGGAAAACCATAGCTTTAACTATACGGACCTTTGTTGGCAAGGGTGCTACCTATGGATGGCCTCCCAATGGCTCTGGACAGCCCTTCAAACAGGGGACTGTCCTCTGACAGCCGTTCAAGTAAAGGTAAAGGGACCCCTGACCATTAGGTCCAGTCGTGACTGACTGTGGGGTTGCGGTGCTCATCTCGCTTTATTGGCCGAGGGAGCCAGCGTACAGCTTCCGGGTCATGTGGAACAGCATGACTAAGCCGCTTCTGGCGAACCAGAGCAGCGCATGGACATGCTGTTTACCTTTATGCCGGAGTGGTACCTATTTATCTACTTGCCCTTGATGTGCTTTCGAACTGCTAGGTTGGGTGGAGATGATCGCATTTGTCTTGGGTGGAGATGATCGCATCTGCTAGGTTGGGTGGAGATGATCGCATTTGTCTTTTGATATACTATATATTTTGGTACGACCACATTGCAAGTTAAGAGGTGTGTGTGTGTGTGTGTGTGTGTGTCCCCCTGCCTCCTCCATAAAAGGCAGTTACTCTCCCTCATTTTATTTTGTGACTTCCAACTTTCTTGTCAAGCTCAGCCAGCCATTGCAACCCGATAATGCATCTGGTGGAGCTTACGATGCATCCTGCCAGGGCTGAGGCCCCTGCTGAGCGCCTTTCCCCAGGGGGACTTCATGTTAATCTTCAAGGTTCTCCTGCTCCCTGCATTATGCAAAACACAGAACTCCCAGGGCATAAAATATTCATCTGTGTGTGAATGTTACAAAACAGCAATGAATTCATAAATCCTTCTGTAGCAGGACGGGAGAGCCCTCTTGGGTGCCATTGGGAACTTGATTAGACTATCTAGCAAACAGCTTAAAAAAAGAAGAGAAGTATAAATGCACAATGTGACTGAAAATTAAGCAGTTCTGAGAAGAGCTTCATTACACCCACACACCCACACACCCAACACATTACCACTCACACTCTAACTGGATAGCTCATGATAAACTTAATTGGTGGTGGCTACCCTGGAAGATTTAAATGGACCCAGACCCATTATAGTTGATTCATAATATTGTGGCTCCTCAGCCATCTAATTTGGCTCCCTTTATTATAAAATAGCAAGCAAGCTTTTGAGTCCACCACAGCTGTTCCTCAGGCTGGATGTTAAGCAAAGTGGAAGGGGGCATGTGAGAGAGGACAAAAACTAGCATATTGGTACTTAAGCCATAATGCAGAAATTCATTACTGTTGTATAGTTTTAGAAGGCACATGGCTATTGAGAGTTGACACAGAGAGTGCCTGCACTTCAGAATTTACCACTATGCCACTGGTGGCATTGGTGGCTATGGCTAGAAAGTACAAGCACTGGTACCTGATCCTGAAAATGAGCTCTCAGATGCAGCATGTCACAGGTAAGAGTCAGGGCAACCATCAGATGTAAATTCTGGTAGGAAAACTGGTGCCCAAGGGAGGAGTGAATGGGCCCATTCCAAACTTATCATGTAGTAACAAAGCAGTTGTGTAATCACCAACCTGGTGGCTGCCTGCCTGGCTGGGATGGATGGGAGTTATAGTCCAAAACATCTGGGGGGCACCAGGTTGCCAAAGACTGCTTTCAAGCATGTGTTCAGCTTCAAAAGCATCGACTATATAAGCACAAAGTAACCAAAAGCGGGTTGAAGAAATGGTGCAATGGATCAGTGTTGAGAGCTCCCAGCTATGTACCGGTATATGGCAAAGCAATCACCATCTGACCTCATCCCCGCCCCCCCCCCATCCAACAGCTTTCTTGGTGAAGTCAACAACCTGGTCATGTAAGCATTGAAGTTTCTCTGTTTGCATGCCAAGACACTGGCCTGCAATTTGGTTTTCAAATGCTTCACATTTCATGACATTCTCCCCCTTTTCCTTTCAAACAGTGCCCCCCCAACCCCGCACAATAGGTTGAGATGTGTAACAGCCAGCTCCTTACATCCCTGCCTGCAAATCTGGCTGCTTCAAAGGATTGTGCCCTTGAATCTTAAAAAGGAGTCACAGCTGGGACATATTAAAAACAAGAAAGCTTCCATATGAGACATAAGGCTAGGAATATATTCATATCCCATATTGTTTTCCTGTCAGATTTCTGGGACTATCACTGTGGGTTGACCTGAGGCAATACCTCCACTGACTAAGGAGTGTTGTTATCTCAGTAATGGGTCTCTGTGGGGACTAAGAAGCCTAAGTCTGAAAAGACGCATCCAGATTTCCCTGGTCGAGTCAGGAGGAGAGGGCAAGAGTTTACGGACTCCTCCAGACTGGTGTCATCATTGGTGTGTGTGTGTGTGTGTGTGTGTGTGTGTGTGTGTGTGTGTATGCACTCTGCAACTAATCATAAACATGACAATGGCACATTAGTGGTGGATTTTATACTGGAACATCCACAAATCATTCTGCTTTATTAGTTGTTCTACGATGTCACCTCATGATTGACACTGTAGGAGCAACAAAGGTAGGGCGACACCCTCCCCAATGCTGCTGGTTTGAAAATTTATAGGTTTTAAAACAGGAAACATGTACCTATTGCAAATGAAGCAGTATGGCTGCCCAAAACGTTTGAAGACTCAAATGTTATTGGAAGTTTGATGTTCGTATAACCACCCATGAGTGCAAATCAGCATGAATGCACAATACAAAGGACATCTGAAAGGACCTGGTGTCTGGGGGAAAAGAAACAAAAAAACCAGATGGCACTTAGAGGGAGGCAGAGGAAATATGGGCTCCCAAACATCTTCCTTAGAAACCTGATGTGCTTAAGCCATGTCTCCAGCTGTACTCAACTTGTATATTTGAAAATAACTCCAAATATTGCAAAATGAGTCTCCAGTGACTTCCCAAAGGGAATCAAAACAGTGCAAGCACTGCACCCCCGGAAGATTTCACCACTCAGAAAAGTGGGGTGAGCATTACAGTATATCTGCCAGAGCTAGGTCAGCACAGTCCTGTTTGAGATATTTGACACTGCTGTGTAGGGTATCTTCTATCCACTCCTCTTTTCCCCCTCACTAGGTATTCTGTCCACATACCTGTGACTGGGCCCTGTGCTTTAAGTGAATTAATTAGCCATAATAGCAAAGCCACAAAGTGTTTTTGTGCCACAGCTGTCGAGCTTTTCCCTGATTTAAGCCGTGGACCAAGTGTTTGGGAGAGTTTGCCTCTCAGGGCTCATAAAAGTGCCGCAAATCAATCATGACGTTATTAGGTTATTTTGCTCTTGCCAGAGCTACTATCTGCAGAGATAAAATGTCTCTCCCTGTTAAACCAAGCATATCTCCCCTTTGGCTCCCTGGTGGTTCGTGCTCTTTGCAGGTTCACACCTGACCAGTGTTCGGTCCTGCTGATTGGTGTGCAACAGGACATCATTCTTAATATATGTGCATGAAAACGGCATGTATTTGTGACATGCTTTGCATCGACAGGTTGATAGCAGAAAAGTCTAGGGACCTTTTAGGCAGAAACAAAATGCTTCTCACTGAAATTGTGAACAAGAAAAAAATGCATACTTTAAAAAATTTAAACTGTCCTCTAAAGAATAGGTGTAATTTGCTTAGTGGCAAAATTAAGCAGCTCAAAGGTATACCAACTAGGATCATCTAGCACTGTAACATTGCTCATGCTAACCTGGTATGAACCTTATCTGTGTCTTGATTGCTGGGATCGGCACTTGTGCAACCTGTGCTAGTCTGTTTTGTGTGTGAGTCATTGAAGACTATCACAAGCATAGGTCTGGGGGGTGGTGAGAACCAGAAGCACTAAAACAGTTAGGCTGGAAAGATGCAATTATATTGCATAGACCTTGAGCTTGTTTGAAGGTTCTAGCAAAGGAGCGCAGCTATCATATACACTTGACTGAAGAACGGTACACTCCTTATATTTGGGGTGGTCGTCCTCTTCCTCTGAGCATGCAGTTTCAGGAGGGATGCACATGGGAGGAAGGGGTCACCTGCCTAGCCAGTCAGATCAGCCTAATCAACCATGGCGATCAATGTTGCAGATGTCAGAGCCAGATCACCCTCACTTCTATAGACCATAGCTTTCAAGTTTTGCATCCACTAAGTTCCATTTGGTGTCTCTGTCCAATTCAAGGTGACCTCTTTTTTTTATCCTTTAAATCCTAAAATGGCATGGCACCAGGATACCTTCTCCCACACAAACCCACCTGCCCTCTGAGGGGTTATTCATACTTACCTTTCCTTCACTCTTTCCAGGCATGGTCCAAGCTCTGTGTCTGAGTGCACTTTTTTTTTTTGCTCCAGAGCTTTCCTTGTGAAAACCTGCTCTTCAAAGCTCAATTGGAACAAAGGGCATTCCACAGAAAACTCAAATTGATGTTTGCTCTGACTGAGCACTAAAGAACAGGTTTTCATTGTGAAAGCTCCAGGGCAACCCCCACAAACAAACAAACAAACAAACAAACAAACAAACAAACAAACCCATGCTTGAACACAAGCTTTTAAGTGTGGACCTGTGCCTGGAAAGAATGGGGCAAAAGGAAAGGTGGACAAGCCCTTAGTTCATCTCCTGAGCTCCATTCCTACTACATCCCTCTTCCACCTGATGCACAACTGGTGGCTATTTGAGGCTGTTTCTGAGCCTTGGGGGGGTGGTGAACAATTTATGAAACTCTCTCCCATGGGCGAGGCACCGGGATCCATCATTTCTAGGGGTCAGATGACAGCTCATCGGGCTCTGTTATTTCCTAAGCCATTTGAGCCTATGCTGCAGATCAATAGATATGCGTGAAGGAGTATCTGCTCCCATATCTACCTGTCTGTCACCTGTGGGTGCTCTCCTCCTAGTCCCCTCATTGTCTGAAGGGACATGGGTGGTGACAAAGCCCTACATAAGAACACGAGAAGAGCCTTGCTGGATCAAAGATGGCAAAGGCTCATCTAGTCCAGCAACCTGTTTTCACAGTGGCCAACCAAATGTTTATGGCCAGCCCCCAAACAGGACGTGTGCACAACAACACTCTTCCCACTTGTGATTCCCAAGCAATTGGCATTCCAGGGCATTCCATGGAAGTATAAATAGACATTGTGGCTGGTAGGGTGCTTCTGGTTGTTGTGCCCCAGCGATGGAACCAAACCCTCCAATGTTTTTCAGCTGCGCTGCCACATGAGTCAGCTGGCTCATGTCAGTGCATTGCACCAAAAGGCACACAAGTTAGCTGCTGCCTCCCCTGCCACAGCCTCTACCTGGCAGTTGCTCACTCCCTTCCACACCTCACGCCACTATGGCAGCAGCAGAGAGGGACCGGCAAGAGCATTGCACACATCTGCCACCTCCTCTGCACACAAAGGTCTGAAATGCCTCCTCTGCACACAAAGGTCTCATTTCACAAGGATTCCAGAGCCAAGCACAAGTGTGGGCTGCAAGTGCTACCTGCAAGCGCCAGCTGGTCCTCCTCCCTTGTTTAGCAGTGGTGCTGGAGGGAAAAACAGGACATTCCCAGAAGAAATCAGAAGGTGGGATGGCTTCTGCAATTCCATGAATGTGCTGGGAAAATAGGGACCCTTATGGGTATGTGGAACACGCCCTCCCCCGGGTGAAGTTCACCTGTTGCTATCCACATTGCTTTTTAAAAAATCCCCCAGTGCTTTTAAACAAACATTTTAAATGGTTGATTTTATTCTTCTGCTGCTTTTAGTGGCTGTTTGAATGTTGTCTTATTATGACTGCGTTTTTCTTCATTCCTATTTGTTTGGCTGTTTTTAATCCTGTAAACAGAATTATCTGCTGCAGGGGACTTTGGAACTATATTAACAAACAAATGAACAAACAAATCTTTAGGCCTTCCTGCATAGGATGGGAGATTGTGACTGGCTATCCCACCCTTAAAAACAGATGTGGAAAAGGAAACAACTTTTCTTTTGTTCTTCTTTCCTTCTATTCTTTTTCGCTATCCCATCTCAAAGCTGCTGCGGTTAGCCCTGCTAGAAAGGGAAGTCAAGTTCAAAATTGATGCCTGCATTTTTCTTTAGTGAGGCTATCAGCCACCTCATGGGGTGATTTCATTGGGGAAATTGTGTGAGGGGAAAAGGTTAAGCACCCCACTGCTTCGCCTGAGCCAATTTTCCATCTATCTCTTCTCCCACTGGATCAACTGCTTTAAAACAGATTTTGGGGTTTCCAAAAGCATAATAGTATAAGTCCTATTGCTGTGACTAGTCTAATTTAAACACGTTTCCTTGGATGTAAGCCTAGCTGCCTTCAGGTGGGACTGTATGAAGCAGACTGTATATTCTGATTGGTGTGTACAAATACCTGAAATATAAACATAAATAATCATTGAATGAATGAATGATTTCCAGCCACATAAAGTCTGCTTTTCTAGCATCAGCTGACACCTGTTGTGGGATTGGACAGAATGTTCATTATAATGCAACAGGTTTCTTTAGAAAGTTGCTTTTTCTGTTAAATAATATTCATTTTTTTCCTTTTGATTTTCACTTAGCATTCCTTATCTCTTAGCAGCATTCAACTACTATAATTTAAAATATAACATTTCATAGACCTGCTCTGTGCTTTTTTGGGGGCTTTTCATCCTTCAGCAGCATATTTCATTTCCCTTTTAACCTTTACTCCTTTTAAGGCTGCAATCCTAAACATTGTTATTAATTGGTAAACCACATTAAATACAGTGGCACTTGGGGGTAAATACGAATATTATTGTACTGCATTTAATCGCCCTGCTGTTAAATGTGTCCAACTACTTTTAACTCTTTATATATTTAGTAGACCATATGCAGTTGTTTTGAGCTAAGGCATAACCAGAGTAGACCTCTGAAAATCAATGGACATAAGATAAGCAAGTATATTGATTTCAGTGGGAGTATGATTTACAGTGCAATCCAAACCCAAGATCCACTGACCCCGAGACTGGGTGTGACATTCGTAACTCCAGCAGCATACAAGTCCCAAGAATGCCTCTGTTATTTGAACCTCAGCACATGCCCTAGACTGCAGAAGCTGTTGTGCATTGGCCACTAAAAATTTCCAGGTCATCTGTATTGACACTACAGCGGTACCTCGGGCTAAGTACTTAATTCATTCTGGAGGTCCGTACTTAACCTGAAACTGTTCTTAACCTGAGGTACCACTTTAGTTAATGGGGCCTCCCGCTGCCGCTGTGCTGCCGGAGCACGATTTCTGTTCTCATCCTGAAGCAAAGTTCTTAACCTGAAGCACTATTTCTGGGTTAGCAGAGTCTGTAACCTGAAGCATATGTAACCTGAAGCGTATGTAACCCGAGGTACCACTGTACCCTAAAAGGCAGAAAAACCTACCAGGCAATTGAAGCAATGAGGGGTCCTTAGCTGACATTCATACGTACTCTCTTTGGGTTGAAAAGCATGAGGCAAGTTTTAATCCTCAAAATCTCATTCCACGTTTACTGGATAATTGCTTCACAGTGTATTGTTTGGATCATTCCGGCATCTTGCACATGGGGAAACATGTTTGCTATTATATAGTAACCATGATACGTTTTGTTTCTATTTACTTGTTCACGAAATATAATAATGGGTTCTCATGACTTGGTCTTTTTGTTACATAAAGATTCTGCTACACAGAATTTACCTAATGCATAGGAAGAGGGAAAACAATGCCCGTAATGAAGCTTTGGCTCTTCAACAAACATGAGTAAATTCCAGTGGATTGCCATTGTCTGTCTCCAGCCATGGCATATGCTGTGATGAAAGACTGTGCAAAAATGGACCCGTTGCAGTACCATCTACTCAACAGTTTCCTGCAGTGGTTTGTTTTTCTCTTGTGGACATCGGTCAGTGCTCAAATAAAATAGTGACAGTCATTAGCTAACTAATCCAGGGAACATATATCTCCAGGGAATGGTAAAATAACTGAAAAGCAGGGCTTCAGATTTAACAGCTTTGCTAATTGGTTTGCAAATGGAAATGTCTGAGAGTTAAACACTGTTGGTGCAAGAACTCCCAGAAGTTAATTAAAAAACATTTGCCTCTTGCTGATATAAGACCAAAGGTAGCTGCAAGACAGGTTGGTGTCTTTACTTTTCCTCTCCTCCTGTTTATTTGATTGTATGTAAGTATCTCTGTGTGATTATTATCTTCTTTTTGTCCAACATCTTTCCCGCCCCCCATAAACTGTCATGTACATTAAGCTTAATTGGTTTGAGAAGCATTTATCACTAAAATAGTCCCACTAATCTATCGCCTTGTGTTCTAAAGATGTTTAGCAAGGTTTTAAGTTCCACGTCCCCATTGGAGAAGGAAATCCAAAATTCCCCACTTTCTAAATATTTTTAGATTATTGATATCATGGACGCTGGAAAAAACACCTTTCCTAAGGTGAAAAGTGAACAGTCTTCTGAGAAACTGCATCTCATATGCTTTACCTATAAATGAGTGGATTCCTCCAGAGGAATGCAAAACACTGATAATAAAATCATTGTTGCAGTACGAACAGATCTGGTGGCAATGTAAAACATTTCACACTTTCAGAGTGCGAGTGATATTTACTTCCGTTGAATATAAATCCTGCGTTTTAAAGACAGAAGCTTCTGTTGAGTCAGAGTCTGATTCTGCTGCAATACCGAATCAGCTGCATCTCCACAGGAATGGTTAATGAAGATAAATTTATGGTGGCTATGAAACATTATTGTATAATCAATATAGATTAAACAGAGCCAGTCTTGAACTAAATAGTTGATAAGTAATTTACCTGAAAAGGGGTGGGGTCAATGATCCACATCTAGATGCAAAAATCAAATTTATAATCCTATTACCATTTGCCCTGAAATGAAAGCCAAGGCAAATGCTTTAGAAAAGGGACCATGATGTTACTTATTTCCTCAAGGTACCAAGAACCTAAAAGGAAGTTATTGCAAAATAATGTTTCAATGGCATTCGAGTTCCATTTAAATAAATACTAGAGATGCAATTTTGTTATACCTTTCTCTTTCCAATTTTATTTAATGTTTGTGGAACTGTAGGGGTTGTGTCTAAATCTTCAAAATATTTCAAAATATGACAGGATACGCTTTACTCTACAATCCCATGGGAATCCTGCTATTCAGCTGCTTACACTACAATTATGTATGTGTCTACTCAGAAGTAAGCCCCTTTGAATTCACTGAGACTTAGGTGCATAAAGAAAGGAAATATGAAATTGGTGTGAAAATATTAGACATGGTAAGGATGGAAGTGGTATATGGTATGTTGGGGAAATTCCAAATTGCCAGCAGCAAATGGTTGGCTATTGAGACTGCAGAAAATGATCAATGGTATAACATTAACAAATGTTATATGTATATGTAAAGGCTCACAAAATCTGAACCACGTTTCCGATTTTTTGGTCTTATCTTATTCAGTATTGACTTGTGAAACATACAGTGCAATCCTAAGCATGTCTACTCAGAAGTAAGTCCTAGTGAATTCCCTGAGTATTACTCCCAGGCCGGTGGGTTTAGGACTTCAGCCTCATTCAGTACATTTCCTTAGGAATATAACTTGATTAGCTGTAGCTTTCTTGCATTTAAAAAGCAGGAAAGAAAACCAAGAAAATAGATTCCATTTTGTCAGTGTGTGCAGCCGAACCACAGTTAGTTGAATAACAAAAGGATTTGGACAATGTCCCAGATAACTGGATTTTCAAATACATGAGAATCCCATAGAGCTATAGTTGCATTGGCACACACTTCATAGCCACAATTGAATAATTCGGACATTCAGGTGAAAATGATGTTGTATAAGGAGTCTGTTCTTTAATTCTGCACCTACCTGGGGGGGTTAAGTCTAATTGAAACCAAGGGGAAATATTACTGAGTAGACATGCATAGGATTGCATTGCGAGTTTAATTGATGATAGATTATACAATTCGGCATTTATTGTTATGTAACTCACATCTTGGCTGTGAGTTCTGGAAGACCCACTCCCTGCCTTGAAGACTTTCCCCCACCTGGCCTGGAAGGGCCCAGTTGCAAAAGCTGAGGCTGCTGAAAAGGCCAGAGACCACCTTGACTGGCTCTTGGCTGCAGACCCAGGTCACTGAGCCTGAATTTCGACAGCCACCACCTGCCATGAACCACCATTGGTAGGATTGGCAGCAACAGCAGCAGTGAAAGTGGACTAGCTAGTGAAAGTGCCACATTTCCCAACCAACAATATATTGCAGTGTTAGTGCTTTGAAAAAGTGATGGTTGTGAAACAGAGAGGAAAACCTGATGCGACATTAAATGTGTCCTTGCATTTAAGGTGCAGGGTTTATAAAACGCAAATTACATCAGCAGTGAAGGGAGTGCTGATTATTAACAGGATCAATGAAGATTTGCCCTTATGTAAATAAGAGGAGGATTGCATTAGGATTATATTCCCTTTCCATGCCTGCTATAGTTATCACCCCCTCCCAAGATGATGCACATTAGATGCAATTGGGTCCTGAGTGCTTCCCCCCCCCCTTCAAGGATCATATCTGGATCCTGTGGAACAACTGTGCCTTTTATTTGGCTTTGTTTTATTATCTGGAAAGTATATACCTCAATATAGTTGCCTTAAACCAAGTCATCAACTTCAGATAAGTTAATTTGAAGCTTGCAATCTTTTACTGCACTCCATATTGGTTCCCTGTCAGTTGCAAATCCATTTTGAGTGCTAATTTCCTTCGTCAGAAGCTTGCTGTTTATTTAATTCCTTTGTCAAACATGGATTTGCTTCATGCAGATCCATAAAATTAATAGATTAAACGCATGCACCTTTACTCCATGTTTATAGTTTTCTGTTTTTTATTCCAAATTATCTATTGCTTCCTCTACAGTAATCTAAATATATTCAGTTAGCGTGAATTAATCAGCAATGTTACTCTGCAGGGCGAATGAATCCCAGGATGTTTTAGGCACATCTCCTAATTCACAGTCTTAAGTCACCCACAGGTCTTGCCGTAAATTCAGAGCTTGACGTAGATTCTGCTGTCACTCACCTTTGTCAACCAGATAATGACAGGCCTGCTGTTCACATTATTGCTTATATCACTATAAAAGAGAGTTCCTTCCAAAATCCTTTCTGTACGTATGAAAAGGGACAAAGCATCACTGGATTTCTCAGCTTGCTACAAGGGCTAAACACTATGGTTGTTGGTTGGGGGCTAAACATCCATTTGCCTCTTGTAGCATCTCAGACATGCTGTGTGAAAGGTGGGGAGGGTGCAGTAGGACAAAAAGATCTCTAAGATCTGCTTCACTCCTCTGGTCCTCTGATTCTACTCACATGCAGCAAAACAATGTGGTAAAGTGAGAACTCTGAGGTTGTAGAGTGGATGGAATTCAATTCTAGGCTGAATGCTATCATACATTTTTTATAAAAAAAAACCACACACACAACAGTTCTCTCAGACTGCAAATAGAAAACAGCACACGTGGGTGTAGACTCGGCTAAAACCTTTGTCCCCGAGGTGCTAGATTTCTGGAGTTTGTTTTTAACATTTTGGAGTTTGTATCGGGAGGTTTTTAATGTTTGAGGGTTTTATTATGTTTTTATATGTATTGTAAGCAGCCCAAAGTGGCTGGGGAAATCCAGCCAGATGGGTTGGGTATAAATACAACAACAACACTATGGAGCTTTTAATTGGAGGGGGGTCATTTAAAAATGGTAGCCCTCTCTTACACTCTGAAGTGGTCCCTACTCCACCCTATGAGTTCAGAATTCCACCCCCTCATTCTGCTTATAGGTCCAGGCCTGACCAATTTGCACCACCAATCAGACCTAAGCAGATCCCATAAGCATCCTAAAGAGAAGGAGGGGCATTGCAGCTGATAACCTTGCCGATGCCATCCTCTAACGCCTTTTACGCAGTTTTTCCTAGACAATGCAAGGGTTTGTCTGAATGCCTACACGTGCCTTCTGCTGATATCTCATTGTTGTCCTTCCACTTTGATGTCTCCAGCTTTAGAAGGATCCCCGAAGCCTTTGAAAGGGAAGGGGGGGAGGGGGGATGTCTTCAATGAACGCCTTCTTGTTTCCATTCTCGCTTCTGTTGCTTGAATGCTGAATGAAGGAAGCCACAGTGCGATGTTGTTTTGGGTGTAGGTGGGATTTAATGGTTTGCGAATATACTTTTTTTTAAAAAAGTCAAGGAACAAAGGCACGAGGAAGGGGCAGATGGCAAGCAATAAAACTCATTTCCCTTCATTAGAGATGCAAGTTTGTGCAGATCTGTGCAAGCTGCATTTTTCAAGCTTATCTCCTGCTGTTTGAAGGATCGTGGGTCTCCCGGTAGTTGCTGCCTTATTAGAAAATTTCACTAGGCAGAAAAGGAGCGGCGGGGAGAGAAGTTAGGCTGATTTGGGTGGGGGTGGGGGGGTTAGAAAAAAGAAGAAGAATCAGAGCCACACTGCCCCTGGCGTTGATAGTCCAGAAGGCAGCTAAATTGGGAGCAGTTGCTATTTTCAGCACCAAAGCTGTGAACAGCGTCAGGGAGAGTTGGAAGGGAGTCCTAGCCGAGGCTGGGTTGTTGCAAGAGGCTGTCGACCAGCTCGAAATAGGAGCGGAGAGATGTGGTGGTTGTGACATCCTCCTGGCAGCGTAGCCATCGAGACCCGGCTTCCTGCATCGCTGGACTTGGCGACCAGCCGATCTCCCTGCTGTGTGCGTGGATGCAGCGGTCGGGGGAAGAGGGCTAACATGCGGCACGTGAATCTTTCTCTCCATAGGAAAAAGCATAACATCCTCCCGGGAGGCGGCTCCCCAAAGCAAGGCTTTCTACGCAAGCTCCGATCAAAACCACTTGAGGCTCCAGAAGATCCGTGCAGCCGGCTCCAAGAATACCCTCCTCCTAGGGAGCCTAAGACCTCAAGGATGCCTCAGCTCCGTCTAAGTTTCTCACGGTTGTGATGTCCCGGTGGAGTTCACCCATCACGGAGGACCTTCCATGTTTCTGGGTCTTGTGAATCGCCTTCCGTCTAAGCTTCCCTGAACCCGTTCCCCCCTCCCTCTGAGGTTTTCCTAAAGATTAAATGGAAAAAGAAAACTGTCTAAGGACGCAGAGCTTCTCTTGCGCTCTTCATAGTGCGATTCAAGTCCAGGTAATTTTCCCCCCATTATAATAAACCTATTTTAATTTTTTTATGACATTTTCATACTCTAAATAATGAAATTCATATTACTTAAGAAATTGTCAGTCCCAAATACCACTTATTTGGGAGAAAAACTAGCTTGATTCACATCTACCATGGAAGAGTTTTGAAATGGTGTTTGAGGACAGAGGCTTCCATTCAGTTCTCTGCCGAGTGCTTGGTAGCCTTTATATATAGACAGTGCTGATCATAATAAAGAAGGGGAGGGGGAAAGGGACAACTAATCAGCCAATTATCTGAAAATACAATGTGTTTGCTTTACATCTGATGTCTCAGCACCAGCAGTCCCAATCCACAGGGTGAAAGGTCGCTGAAAACCAGTTGATATTCTTCCCATTTAGACTAAAATGGAAGAGGTGTCCCTTAGATACGCAACTTCCTAGCTGCTTGTTGCTGTCTATTAATTCAACCCATTTCCTGCAAGCTGGAGAGCATTTGAAAAATTCCATAATTTGAGCCTCCTTTTGTGGAGTTATAACAGGGAATGATTGCTTGCTGCTTGAGCTTTTCTTTTGAATATCTATGTAATATTTTTCAGTTCTTGGGTGAGCCTCTATTTTTCTATTACATTTCCATTACAAAATACCACACTTATTCAATTTGCAGGTTTTCTTAAAATATATGTCTGAGAAATACACTCAGATATAAAGTAGACACCTCTCACGCCTAAAACACTTCAGCAATGTCTCTCTATAAAACGTGTACTTCAGTTTTCTATTGATCTAAGGACTGCCACCCCCCTCTTCACCTTGAGAGTAAACTTGTAATTCATTAAACTGGAGATTTCAGCTAATTGATTTACCAGTAACGGAACCCACTTATAGTGGACCATCCTATGCTTAGAAGTTATTATATGAGATTTTGGTTAGGGGATGGAATCACTCTAACCATGCACAGGATTCTATAAACTGACAAATCAATATGTACCCCAGGTCCTGCTCTAAACCTCAGTCAAGTGAATGAAAATTGGAGGATAGAATCAATGTACTGGATGTGGCCATTCAAAGTTTCTTTAATCGAGCAGTTTTAAGTTGTTTAATTTAAACCCTTTAAGGTTGCCATTCTAAGGTTGGTCTCCTCCAACCTTTATATATATATATATATATATTCCCATTGTTCACAAAGGGAGAGCCAAAATTGGGATGGCATCCTTGCCAGCTTCTGGGGCTGGTGTAATTTTCACTCTGGTTTGGGGACATGCTGGGGGTCGGGTGGACTGGAAAGCCTTCTGGTGCATCACTAGCATGTTCTGGAAAGTCAGATTTCCAGTTTTGGTAGGACAGAGGCTGTGCACAGTTCTGCAGCAGGGATTAGGGGACATCTAACATTAGATCTCCCACCCTGAGGTCAGAGCTCACTTCCAGGAGCCAGTAAGTGTTGGTGCAGTATATGTTCAAAATGTCCAATATGTAGATGTTTGGACTGTTATTCATAAGTTCAGATAAGGCGTGAAGGGATTCCTTATTTCAGGCGAAGTTCTTTCGGCATTCACTGAGTTGGCTGGTCTTCCAAGTTTGATAGAGTGTTTAAAGTACTCTCATAGCATACTGTCAACATAGAATACCTGTGCTCAGAGACCTGCATTGGTTGCCCATTTGCTACCAGGCCAGGTTCACGGTGTCATTATTAGTATATAAAGCCCTTAACAACTTGGGACCACTTTACCTACCCAAGTAGGCCTTACCCCATGTATGACAATTTGACCGCTTTTATTGGCAGAAGTGGCACTACTACAGGTGCCACATAATACTTGCTCTGCATTTGTAAGTACTTTCAGTGTGGTAGCCCCTACACTTTGGAACTCCCTGGCTATTGAGATCAGGCAGGTGCCTTCACGGTATTCTACTCGGCACCTGCTAAAAACATTCTTGTCTAGACAAGACTCCCCAGGTGCTTAGAAATTAGATGTGAATTTTAATCTTTTTTTGTATTTAAACTTTTTGTATGTTTTAAAATATTGTACTTTTTCTTGATTTTCTTTTTTTATCTTTTTGTAAACCACTTTGAGGGTTTTTGGTTTTTTTTACAATCAAGCAGTATATAAAATTTTATAAAATAAATAAAATATGCCATTCCAGTGCTTTATCTGACTCTAAAGATTGCTAGTTAAAGTCAGCAGCAGCCAAAGCCGTGAACGCTCTGTGGTATTCTGTGAACTATTTAAAGTTTTCACTCTCCCTGCATAAATAGTCCCCTCTATGAACTGATGCAGGACAGTTCCACACAGAAAATTAAAATGTACTCTGCAGTACACATGTTGCAACTCATTATCGGGGCCATGCTTTCAGGCCACATCACACATGCTACATCTCCTAAATTGATTCAAGATCGAGACTCCAACCCTTCTGCTCACCATATGGAGCTTGTGCCAATTGCTCTTCTGATGGTATATGTCAAGAGTTCTATATCATCAGCTCAGGGGCTAGGTCAATTTATCTGTGACACAGATACAGATTAAGCCTTTCTGATTTCACACGAGATTCCCCAAATGTCAGTCTGTAGCATATCAGCAGCCATTAGATTTTAGAAACACTGATTGACAACGAATCTGGAGAAGTAGCAGTGTGATCCTATGTATGTCTACTCAGAAGTAAGATTCATGGACCTCAATGAAACTTACTCTCAGGAAAGTATATCTGGTCTCTCTGATTTAAATGAAGTTGATTTTCTGGTTGCACCCTTAAACTTTGTGACATGGAATAAGATTAAGTGAAAAAGATATTAAAGGCAGCTAGCAGTTTTATTTCTAGGCAGTTACAGCTGAAGTACAGGTGCAAAGTATCTCCCTGGGAAGGAAAATGGAATGATAAATCTTTATGGAAGTTATTATTATTTTAATTTATTTTATTTCCAAAGATTTCCATACCACCTCTCAATTAATAGAATTTCTCAGTCCAGTTTACAACAACAGAATGAAATAACAACTGAAACATTGTGCATGGAAAAAGAAACAGCAATGCTATCCATTAAAAAGCTGGGGGAAATGAAAATGCACATAAAACAAAACAGCACAGGTTATGTTACTCTGGTTTCTCTTTGGATTGTATAACAGCACAGGCATCAGATCAGCCTCCCATGGGAACAAACTGCATAAGCAGGGTGCCACCACTGTGAAGGCCCTGCCTCCAATCACCATGCACATCACCTCATAGAGCAGGAGCCTCCAGAGAAGGGCCTCTGAACCAGATATAAATGCAGAGGAAGCTAACCTACCATTCCCATCATCCCTGCTCATTGGCAATGTTGACTAGGGCTGATGGTCACACCTAGAAGACCACAAGTTGACCACCCCTGTCTTAACATATGGGCAGGTTGATGTGGCAGAAGGTGAAGATTGTACCCTTTAATGTAAGCTGCCTCAAGCCCATGTGGACTTGATGGGATAACATATATTGGATGATACCATTTTAAGAACTTCAGACTTGTCTTGCTCGATCAGTCCAAAAGTATCTCTATTCTAGCAACAGTAGCCAGTCAGATTCCATTGAGGGCTTACAAGCAAAACAATAGCCTTACTCTGATGCTTGTCCATAATGGCTGTTATTCAGGTATCTACAGCTTCTGAACATAGAGAGGTCCTATGCAGGGATCATTCCCGCCCCCACCACACCCACATTTGCTTCAGCTTGCATGTGGTTACTCTTCAGGAGATACTTCTATGTCCAAATACCTTACTGGTTCTATAACCAGAGGCTGGAATCCTTTACTCAACTATGTGGCAAAATCCTACTGAACGCAGTGGGAATTACCTCTGAGTAGACATGTCTACGATTGTATTGTGACTCTTTTAATATACAAATAAATGTGTGAAATGCATGCTAAAGGCACAAATCCCCCCTTTCTCAAAAAGATGGCTTTTTCACTTTCTTGCTATCATGACATAATAAAAAGTAACTACAAGGGCTCTTAAAATATATTGCATTTTTAAAATATATATTGAGTATATCAATGAGAAGGCTGTAGAATCGTGCTGTAAAACGGGCCCCATTCATGAAATCTTCTCCCAGTAAGATTGAAAAGACGCAGTGCTAATTACTCTTCAGCAAGATTTGTTCTCCGGTATGTTTGTCAGTACTAGACCTCATAATATCTGGGGCAGAAATTGAGCTAATGCGGGTGGCTCCTTTCCAATCCCTCAGGTAAGGGGGATGATTTTTTAAATAAGTCACATATTCCAATGTGTGATTCAAAATGAGAAAAAAACATGAAATGCTTTGAAGCAGGAATTGCTAGCAACAAGAAGACATTTCTGCATTGCAGAAATCAAAGTCATTTGAACACCCACACCACATACATTCCAGGCTTTTTGATTGGGGCATCTGATCAGCTGCTGAGGAACTTGAGCAGGAGAATGCCATTGCGTTCATTTTCTACTTGAGGGCTTCACATAACTTCTGATTGCCTCTATGGGAAATAGTGAAGGGCCATGGCTCAGTGGTAGGGCATCTGCCTTGGATACAGGTCTTAGGTTCAGTCCCTGGCATATTCAGGGTGCACAGGAGGAGACCCTTATCTGAAACGCTGGAGAGCTTCTTATAGTCAGTGTAAGACAATACAGAACTAGATGAACCATTTGTCAGACTCAGTAGAAAGCCGCTTTCTATGTTCCTTCTTTTTTTTGGAAATAATATTTATTAAAGTTTCAAAAAAAATTACAAGAATAAAAACAAAAAAGAAGAAGAAACAAAAAATGCAGAATACAAAAAAGTAAAAACAATTAAAAACAAGTCAACCTTTCAATGTCTTAACTTTCATTTACTTGTTTCCCTGACCTCCTCACACCTCCCTTTTTTGTATTCTAGTTCAATTAGTTATTTCAGCAAATCCTTTCCATTTTTACTTTTATCTGAATAATTTATCTTAATATAGTATAACTTTACATTCTCACCTGTTAATAATCCATCTTTAAATACTCCTTTATAACATTACTGCTAGAACCACATAACTTCATTCCAACATCCTTCTAACATTCCTTAATTTTACAATATTTTTGTAGATAGTCTTTAAATTTCTTCCAATCTTCTTCTACCGACTCTTCTCCCTGGTCTCGGATTCTGCCAGTCATTTCCGCCAGCTCCATGTACTCCATCACCTTCATCTGCCATTCTTCTTGGGTGGGTAAATCTTGTGTCTTCCAATACCTCACGATGAGTATTCTTGCTGCTGTTGTCGCATACATAAAAAAAAGTTCTATCCTTCTTTAACACCAATTGGCCGACCATGCCCAGGAGAAAGGCCTCTGGTTTCTTCAAGAAGGTATATTTAAATACCTTTTTCATTTCATTATAGATAATCTCCCAGAAAGCCTTAATCCTTGGGCACGTCCACCAAAGGTGAAAGAATGTACCTTCAGTTTCTTTCCAACATTTATTATCGGGCAAATGATATATTTTTGCGAGCTTGACTGGTGTCATGTACCACCTGTATATCATTTTCATAATATTCTCTCTTAAGGCATTACATGCCGTAAACTTCATACCTGTGGTCCATAACTGTTCCCAGTCAGCCAGCATTATGTTGTGTCCCAGCTTTCTATGTTCCTATGTAAATGGGATGCTGGACTTTGGTCCGTTGGTGTGATCCAGCATGGCTAATTTTAAAGTGAGGACCTGAGTATGTACAGCTGTATGTTCATGTGCTCCTCCTTTCATACAGTGTGTCAGATATGCAGGTTACCAGTGGAATCGGGGGAGGAACCAGAATGGGCAGTCTCATTCCACCCTTCACATGTTTAGTCTCCTGTTAACTGTTTGTAAAGGACTTATGATGCAGAGTCTCTCTCTCTCTCTCTCTCTCTCTCTCTCTCTCTCTCTCTCTCTCTGTGTGTGTGTGTGTGTGTGCATGTGTAGTTCTGTATTTGCAAGGGCCTCACTCTGGTGTAGCATCTTTTGTGCATGCAAAGACATATTGTAAGCTGTGTGGTGTACCTGCCAGTGGGGACTGAGCCACCCAGCGCTGAAACTGGAGTGACACCATAACATTCGTTCCCAAGTGTACCGCTTTGCTCCTGCTCTGTTCCAATAAATGACAGCCATTCGTTGACATGGGAGAAGGTGGAAGTGTGTATTTCAGGGCACCAGTTGGGTGAGGAGGGAGCTAAACCAGCCAACTGATTCTAGTTATCCCAGACAGTGAGAATCAAGCCTGTTGCTATCTTCTTAACCTCGACTCTGGGTCATGCTTGAGTGTGATAGAATAGGGAAGATTGTTGGGAAATGATGTCATGTTTGCCCTTGAAAAAGCAATTAGTGTTCCGGAGAAGCTAACCTAACTGAAACCTGATATGAGCTCTGGCAAGCTGCTGACAGATAGTTCTCTCCTAAGCTGTGCATATATTCGGAACTTACCATATGTGACGTACTGTACTAAATCCAAATACTTCATTGAGGTAGAATAAACCACCCTTGAATTCTATGGCTTGAATATATTATGGAAATTAGTGCTTAATGACAACTTTTATTTTACTTCTCCTGGTCACAGGAAAAGGCAACATGCAGTGAAATTCATTGATATCCATCTCTATATTTCTGATTTTTAATGAATTGGTTGTGGATTTGGAATACAATGGAGATAATTGTGCAGGGAAAAATATTCTATATGAAAATTGATTTATTGGAAAATGAGTGATGTTTATTTCTAATTGGAATGACAGGGAAGGCTGAATTCATTTTTTTTTTTGTTAGTTAAAGGAATCAATGCACAGATTACCATATGTACCTGTCGCTTCCTTCCTTTTCCTCTTTTGTACTATGCTATGATGCACAATAAAAATTAAGATTAGGGGAAAAAAGATGTTGAGATTCCCAGACCACCTGAGAAGTCCACTGTGAGGGAAGCTGGTACAGAATGGGTTGGATTGTGCCAATGACTTACAAGTAGCTACCACCACTCACTCTATCCAACCTAATTCCTGGTGAGTGAAACACCCAAGACCTCCATTTTATTTAGCCTACTTTTAGCAAGCTCTGTCTATCCTGACTGCAGCCAGGCATAACTCAAATCATGGCTCTCTTTACCTCTCCTTTAGCCAAGTACGGACATGAGCAATATGGCAGAAACTTTGAGACATGCAAAATATCCAGTCATCTTCAGAATCCAATACAAAAGGGGACGGGGAATCTTTTTCAGCCCAAGGGCTACATTTCCTTCTACGCAACCTCCTGAGGGCTACATGCCAGTGGAAGGAGGGAACAGAGGTGGGGGGGGGGAGAGAGCATATTTCAGCCAGACACAGGGTGTGGCTTGGGAGAGTTCTGAGGGCCAGGTAAAGAGGCCTTAGAAGGCTGTATTCAGCCCCCAGGCCCAACCCTGATTTACTACTACTACTACTACTACTACTACTACTATTTATAACCCACCACCCATCTGGCTGGGTTTCCCTAGCCACTCTGGACAGCTCCCCACAGAACACTAAAAACAGAATAAAACTTCAAACATAAAAACTTCCCTAAACAGAGCTGCCTTCAGATGTCTTCTAAAAGTCAGATAGTTGTTTATTTCCTTGACATCTGATGGGAGGGCGTTCCATAGAGTGGGTGCCATTACTGAGAAGGCCCTCTGCCTGATTTAAGACAGTGAAGCTGGATAAATTAGAAGTAGCATAAACAACAGTTTTAACCACGAGGCTACTAAGGCCTTAGGACCTCAGTTTTCCAGCTCAGGCACTAGGGAGCGGGGGGCGGGGTCCAGTGACAGATCTGGGGGTCTCAAATTTCAGTGATGCCAAAGTTTGGTGCCTCTCAACCTCTTATGCTCCATTGTAAATCACAGTTGCAGTGCCCCTGAGGCTCCCAGTGCAATCAAACCAGCCACACTCTCTTAAATCTGACTCATGTATTTATGCCATCTTAAGCCACTTGGAGGAATGACCCCCTTTTCTCTCACTAGAGTCCAGGTTAGGTGGGGAAAGGGATTGACAGGTGGAATGACGTACTCCATTCACAGCTGTCAAAGGGAGTTTGAGGTAAACATCACAGAAGCAGGTAATTCTTCTGAAGATGAGAGATTTGTGCTTATCCAATGCAGGAAGGTATGAGGGGGAGGTAAGACAGCTCTGTGGGACAGACACACTTCTTAATTTTGCTAATTTTTACTTGGCATGCATCTTGAGAAAACATTTAATAAGAGTTCAGAGTACATCAACATTTTGTGTTTGTGTAGGTAGGTAATGTTCTTGATGAACAGTACAGTTATTCATCTCACCACAGTTTCTTGTTATTAATTCAGTTACTCACACCCAAGCTTTGCATTACTTGCATCATTCTAAATTCTCTCAGTTGGGGAATTTTAAACTCAAATAAACATTTATGGGTGGCTAGGGCCCCCACCTTTATATGTAAAACAACAGACTATTTAGGGTCCAGTCAAGCTGCTAGTAAACATTCTTTCCTGTTTTGCATAGAGTTGATGGCAGGTAGTACTTTAGATCTCATATACTTTTTTTTTTTTTGGGGGGGGGGGTTATCAAGCAAATTCTCCTAACTTGAATTTGATGTCATAAATAAATAGGCACTGGCCATCTTTTCCATTGTGCACTGAGAGTGACGTTCTGGATGCAGGTTTGTGAGGTGTGGAACGATATCTTATTATCTAAACACAGGAGTCTGCTCTCCAAGGTTCTAGTTGTGCTATCAGCTACTGGATCCTTGAAAACTAGGCACCCCAGAGGACTGGATGTGAGACCTTCTGCTTGCACAGGGATCTGAGCATGCATGGTCCTTTCACAACAACCCTGTGAAGCAGATTAGGCTGAAATACAGTGGGTGCTTCCAGGTAGGGGTAGGTTGTTGTGACGGATCGTGCAGATTCAGTTTTTCTGTGTCTGTGATTGGCATGTTAGCCAAGAAAGATCATGCTCCATATTTCATAGAATCATAGAACTGTAGAACTATGCCTTTAGGTTCACAAACATGTTAGACCCAGTTCCTAATGAACATAGCTTTATGTATGGTTTATGTATGGTTTGGATATCTGTGAAAATTCCTCTCCCCACCAAACAAATAATTCTGTATGGTTGAAAAGATGACCCAGTATCTATATTTTATGCAAATACCTTGAGCATGAATTATCTTAAGAAGATAATTCAAGGTATCACTGATCAATGCTGCTGATTGAGTATCCTATATAATGTCTTCCAGAATAGCATTGTTCTTCCTAACGCAAATCAATTGATCATGCTTCTTTAATGAAGTGACTGTGGCTTTATTGGATGGTAGTGACAAGAAATGGGAAGTAATGGCACAAATGAATTGAGTAAGGATATTGATTGGATTTGACCACTGAGGAGAGGTATACCTAAAGTGAAGGAAAATTATTTTATTCCATGTGAACACGGGACTTTACTTTTGGGGTGGTACATACCATCCAACCACTAGGTAGTGCTACCTATTTTGACTTTTGTGTATCTAATGCGCTAAGATTAATATCCAGCTTTGCTAATGTACATAAACTATCTGATTCCTTTCTTTTTTTACTTCTGTGCTCTGCTTCACAATGAACCTGAATGTTTCCCTTTGAGCTGAAGACTGCTCCTAGTAACAACTGGATTCTATATTTTTAGCAGCAACAACAAAATTGGGGCTCTCCCATGATTGTTTTTCCTTGAAAATCTTGAAATCTTCATTCCAAGTGTGGGGACCACATTTTGGCCCCAGACATGAGGCTCCCTAGCTCATCAACTCTCTTCCTGAATGACTAGGTTATAACCAAAAATTGTTTTAGAAGAAGGCTTCCTTTGCCCCTCCCTTGGCTGGGGACAATGCTGCCTGTATGGGGTGAGATCTGAGTAAGAGCGTGTCAGAGAGCTGAGTTTTGTACTCTGGAAAGCTAGCAACATTTCTGGGAGCAGGCTGGCAGTCTCCCTGGAAAATTATTATGTGGAAACCATGGATTTGGGCTATGTGTTGGAGTAGTTTAAGCACTGCCTCTGCATAGGTTGTAAGCAAACACAATTTTGTTTAAAAGGCCAATACCAGTGTCCTCCTTCCAGGGAGATGAAACCTGGGGAAGGCCTGCACCCCCTAGAATCTCTCACTGCTTGGAGAATTGGGTTGTGCCTGGCAACAGTAATCAATACACGAAGATAGTTTTAATCCACAAATCTATCAGAAATTTAATTTGAGAATTTACTATGTAAAACTTATATACGCTGGAAACTTCTTATAAAAGAGGGAAATTCAATCAGTGGTCCTTTGATGCTTTTAACACCCCATCTTTTCTTCCCTTAGACTTCAGTATTAGCCTTGCTTATGATTTTTCAACACACACACACACACACACACACACACACACACGCTGCTGCTGCTGCAGCATTTTCTTTAAAGAATCAATGGCCTTGTAGAACAGGAAGAAGGACGGGAGGATGCATAGTCCTTATACTATTCTGCACTGCCTCTCTGATGAGAATAAGAGCAGGAAGCTTCAAGGCTGCCTCTTCTGGCTTTAAAAAGCTGAGACAGTTATTGGGGACACAAGAACAAACTGCTGTAGGCTTAGGATGAAGAGTGTGTGGGTTATCGCTAAAGGAAGTTAAAGTAAGTATTTTTTCCTTTTCTTTATTTTCTGTGTTTGCCTGGGCCACCCAAAACATGAGTTTTCTGGGCAGCTCACAAAAGAGAGAGAGAGAGAAAGCAACAGGAAAAATGAAATGTGATATCAAAATACAAAAATGTAATATCATAAAACAATAAATTGCTGCATGTTCCCCCTCCTCTTTCCCCAGCAGATGTAAGGCAGATGGCACTGCAGATATACAATACATAACAGATCAGGCATTGTGAACTAAGATTCTAAGATCACAAGCTAGGATCAAGCTACTGTACATGTTATATTAGCTATGCACCTGTGTCTTTATGTGCAGGGGCTCTTGGTGTGGAGCCCTAATCTTGATAAAAATAGCAAGGAGGTTAGGAGGACTTTAACCCTTTGCCCCCTGCTGTGTTCCTACTCCAAATTAGGGCCTATAAAATACAATGTCTCTCTGCATTTTCTCTACACTATGCATAATGTTATATTCCTCTCTATACATCTTGCATAAGTTGATATGCGTTACTCACCTTTTTCTAAACTAAAAAGAACCAAACGTTGCAGTGTTTCCTCGTAGGAGAGTTGTTTTAGCTTCATGATGGTTTTTGTTGCCTTCTACTGAACCTTTTCCAGCTCTGTAACTATCTTCCCAAGGTGTGTCAACCAGAACTGAATGCAGTATTTCAAGTGTAGTTGCGTTTCAGGTCGACTCTTGCAGGAATCAAAGGATCACAGGGTCGGAAGGGTCATCTAGTCTAACCTCCTGCAGTGCAAGGAAAGGAGATCTTTCTTGGCTGCTCATCCTGAGGCAATTGCACTTGGCTCCAACCAATGTGCAAACCAGAGATGGGTCCAGGTTTCTGTGGGTCCTCAGACATGGCGCCAATTAGCTAACCTGGAAGAGGCGGGACATGCAAACTGAGAATCCTCTTACGCTGCATCTGATCTTCATGGACACAATGTGCATAGTGGAAATGCTATCATTTCCCTGGGCCCTCTATGAGTCCTGGCAAATGCCCAACTCTGCCACCCTCTGGAGCTGCCCGTGGTGCAAATGGCAACTCGAAGAGGTGAACAAATGGGGTTTAAATATTGCTACCGGGTTTGAATCTTTGCAAATCATGCAAACAGAAAGTCTGAATGAATCAACATGTTTATTCCACTCCTTTCTTCCTTTTATTGTTTTTCAGGCTTTCGGAGCAGCGATCAACCATCTTGTGGGCACCATGTATGTTCAGTGAAATCCAAGGCCCCACCTGAGACACTAACATGTTCAGCGACAAGAACAGCACTCCTTTGTCCCAGAAGCCAAGCAAGAAGAAAACAAGGCCGCAGGGTCTCCCTTCCCCAGCTCTGTGCTGTGCCTGTGGACTGTGCATCATGCTCGCAGGCATTAACATCACCCTGGTGGGAGCGTTTGCTTTTGGGACATTCTTGCCTGTCAACAACCCTCCCATTGTCATCGGTCCCATCCTTTTGGTTGTGGCATTCACTTTCTTTGGGGCGTGCTGCATCTGCAGCCGGAGACCTCCTGCTCACGGTGCAAGGAAATCCAAACCGGGGGCCAATATCGGGCTCATCAAACCTGGGAGCACAGCTTTTGAAATTGAAACCAGTGAGCACACAGTTCAAGACACCACGGCCGTGCAACTGAGCCCAACCAACTCCCCCATGTCCTCCAAAAGGTCTACCCCTGTTCATGAGAATTCAAAGACCTGCAAACTTTTTACAATGGATAGCAATGGGCCGGCAGCCAAATACATAGCAGGTGGAGAATCCATACAGCTGAATTTGCCCAGAGACATGGGCATGTCATAAAGCCAAACTGGAGAATATTTATGAGTAGCTGGGCAGCAGGCACTTCAGCATGTGACCAGATGGTTAGATGAGCTCGCAGCACACCAAGCATCTGGGATCCAATTTAGTGTTGGCCGACACGTGCATCAGAATATGTTGAGAAATTTAAGGGAAAGGCATAATAAAGTAGCAATTACTTAGAAATCAATGCACAGCTGAAGTGGGAAGTGCCAGGCACTTGTGTGGAAGGACTGGATTTTGAGCAATGAAATTAAAGTGAAAGATGGCACATATGAATCAGCAGGGCACAGCTACTGAAAACAGCACAGCCTCTGGATCTGGTTCATTATTTTAATGGGTTTATAAATGATAATATGGTGGTCAGAGTCTGATGATACAAGAACAGTGGGAAATTTATAGATTCTGGTTATTTTTTTAGAAGGAATGTGGACCGTAATGAACATTGAACAAGGAAAAGAAAATTGGCACTCAGATTTTATGAGGTTGATTTGTTTTCTTATTCTGAGGTCAGTGCTTCTTGAGTGCAATTTAAAATCCACCTGGCCTCTTGTTTTGCCCTGCCTTCATACTTTCCTCCTTTTCACTGCTTGCTGCAAAAGTCACTGGAGGTTCCACACATAAATATTGCCTTGATTGACCTCCTTCCATCCTCTGGTTTTCAGATTCATGTTTTGGTTGTGCCACTGGCAGCAGGCTCGGCTGCGTTGGGTTGGGTTTCAGATGGTCCTACAGAGGATGTGCAGGGTAGCAATGGGCAGAGTTGCAAGGTTACAGAGAAAACAGGAGGAGAAATCATGGAAAGACTTTATATAACAGGAAGTGGGACAAAACAACATTTTATAACTAGCTTGCAACCAGCAGGCTAGTCTGAACATCCACCCATTTGGGAGGAAAATGGCTTGACCAAGATTTGACCTCTGAAACATGGATATGTATAATAAGGAGACATGTGCAGAAATATATGGTGACAAACATTAGTGCACATAATGGAAATTTTGATGTCTTTACATCTTAAGAAGAGTCTTAAATTTGGAGGAAATAATCACTCAAAGCCCTTCTTATGCAACTACTCTATGATATTGGTTGTGAATGAGAGAATGAACATGTTCTCCTCTGCTTGTATCAAAATACCAGACAACACCGTGATTTCAGGGTTAGATGGTCCTTTCCTGAGGTCATTAGAATTGACGATGCTTCAGAGAAATATGTTGTGTGTTGGTTGTCCAATCAATGGCCTCAATCTAACTCAGAAAGATTCATTTTTTTTAACTTGCAGATATTATTTGTCCCCTAAAAGTAAAGTGGCCTATTTAGCTGAGACTTCCACATTTTGCTTGGGAGCATCTTTTTACTGTAATAAGACGAGCGATACAGACTAGGCTATAGTAGGGATGCTCATGACATTTCCCCCATCTGAATTTCTCGCCAAATTTTGGTGTTCCAAACTTATTGCAGTGATGCCGATGTGTTTGTGATTCTTCCAGTCTTGATTTCTGGCCTTTTAAAAAAGACTATTGGGCATGTACAAATTGCTGGTTCCCCACCCCCTTGTTTTCACCTTCTTATGTTTGCCCTTGCATGTTATCAGTCCACACTGAACATGTATGCACATTAAGGAAGATATCGGGCAACAAACCATTATAACCTGGGATCATGCCTTTCTTCTGTGTGCGGTGACTGAAGGAAGGAGAATGCAATGTGAAGGGAAAGTCAGAGGGGTGTAAGAATTGTTGGGAGACAATGATGGTGAAAGAGACAGATGCAGGAGGAGCTGGCAAGGGGTGGGGTGGCACCACAGACCTGTATTGGTATGGATCGGGGCAAGGCACCAGTGAGGTTGAGGCAGGTGCATCAGATAGAGCACTGGATTGGCTCCACCAGTGCATCTGCACCACCTGACTTTGCTGCCACCCTACATCACTCCATCCCAGTATGTAGTGCTGCTGGGAGACCATGTTCACAGCACCACCCCTTCCCTACCAACCACTCTAACAAAGAAGAGAATAAATTAGTGCAGAAGAGCAGAAAAGAAGATCTAAGGGAATGCTCCTATGCTCCCTAGAGTTGGTCTATTTGACTCCCTCCAATTTGGGTTCAGTGAATAAAATAAGGCACATCCTTCACATCTTCTGTTCTGTTTGGCATGAGCCAGCAGTGCTGGCTCTGTTGTACATCTGTCAGAAAGGTAGGCTTGCCCCACAGTAATCCTATGTGTTTTTTCTCAGAAGTCCCACTAAGTTCAGTGGGTTGTATCTGACTTATCCTCATAGTAGACCCACCGAAATCGAAGGAGAAGTTAGTCTGTCCAACTTAAGTCCGTTGATTTTAATGGGTCTGCATATCAATGATGTCAGTGAGTCTGTGTTCAATGAGTATGACTTAGGTGGATACAACCCACAAGGTCTTACACCCTAGTAAATAGGTTCATTTTCTGCACTGTTGATAGTTATCATTTATTTGTTTACTGTGCATATTTGTGTTATAAAAGGGATATTTCTCAAGGGTCCATCAGTTGCTTACCACCTCTTACCTCGAACTGAAAAGGTATGTTTTACAACAGAAAGAAATTCTGAGGCAATCATCCCGTCTCTCACCGGTAACCTGTTAAGGAAGGTGACATGTAAACCAAAAAGTGCAGCGAAGTACATAAGCACCAATCTTCCTGAAACTGATAGTGGAAGTTCCTCAAGAGAAGCTGATATGATTGAAGTAAGTGGCTGAACCCACTCATGGAACAATGCCTAAATGAATGGGGTGCACTGGCCCATCTCTCATACCAAGGGGGTTCACACAGGCACCCCTGCAACTGTGGGGACTACAGGGTTGTGTGCAGGATAGGCCCCTTCTCATAGTTGCGGAACATGTGACCAGTGGGGTAGGCGGCTGGTGGGTGCTGGCCTGCACCAATCCCCCTCATGTATGCTTTTAAGGTGTGAGGGGCTTAATCTGAACCTTCCAGAGAGAAGAGAGATTTAGAATCCATTCACATTTGGAAGAATAGTCTTCAAAGACAACTTTCATAGTCTAAGATGCAGCACTAACTAACAAGATGCTCCCTACAAGTGTATCCTGAGAAGTTGGATGTAATAAGATCCAAGTGCTTATTACGCTAGTACTTAATTGTTGTTGAGATTTAACACTGTAAATGCACCCTGAAATTAGCACAAATTGTAGCAAAGAAAAGAGCCAGAAATATGTGATGATGCATTGTTTTAGTGAGTAAGCCCATGCATGTTAAGGTTGACTACTAAATGTTAGTAATTTTCTTCATTGTCACCTTGATCTAAATATTTTTTTCAGTAAATCATGGAGAAAAATGATATTGCCCATTTTAGGGAGGTCTGCATTTAAGGTCCCTATTGTCAATTTGTACAACAAGTTGCTTAACTCCATTTTCTTCTAATGGTGGAGAACTTTGAAACAATCCAAAAGCAAGTGGATTTGTGTTATTTTTCAAATTCATTTCTTGTCTTCAGAAACTGAATGTTTTGGGGAGTGGGGGCATTTTGCACAGTAAGCAAAACAAAAAACAAAACAGCTGCCTGAATTACTTTTAAAAATGGGGTGTTGGGGTTGGGGTAGAAGGCACTTTTGTTCCCGTTAGAAATATGTTGAATTATGTCAATTTCATTGTGTGAAATGCTTGTGGCCAGTCCTGTACAGAAGCACAGTCTTTGGAGTTAACATGTGGTCATGCTTCTGGTGACAGTTTCCATGTTTACAAAAGCAAGTGACTGTTTAGCACGTGTTCAGTGCTGCCCTTTGGACTTTCCATGTGTTCAATAAAATATATTCAGATATTTCCTTAGTCTTCTGCAGCCAGACCTGAGCAACCTCATTCTTATCAATCAATGCAAGGTATACATTGGATGTTGTGAAAGAGGTCCATATATTATCAATGGCATGATGGGTTACCTAAGAACTAGAGATGTGTGTGTGTGTGTGTGTCAGTCTAAACACTACAGCCCCATCAAAACAATTTGCAACATGATCTACTTTGGCCTGCAGTCTGTTCTGATTCACCATTCGATCAATGCATCACTGGAAAATGTAAAAGTCACTCAGAAACTACTCAACCAAGTTCCTTAAAGAAGGAGGTGGTTGATCTTATGAAATCAAGAAACCTTTTAGGCCTGCTGGATAGTTTCATGGCTCTGTTAATTGCACTTTTAACTTCCGACTGTTTGAGAACCTAGCCTTTTAGAGCAGCGCAACACTTGGAGCTGACTAACGGCTTCGATTTTTGGACCTATTATGTATAGGGTCCAGAAGGATAAATACAATGTCATCTTGACACTGTGGACAGAGGCGGATTTAGGCAGCATGACTGGTTCTGCTGCACTGGGTGGCGAGCATAGGGGGCACTGCAGGGCAGCACAGCTATGATGTAGTAGTGAATTGAGCAGAATGGAAGGTGAGCAGGGAGGGCAAATTGATCAGTACACAACCTGCTCAAAGCAATCCCTCCACTACAGATTTCCAAAAGCAGGATAGGAGCCTTGTGGGTAGCTTAACAAGCTATATGAAGTGGGTGTGAAAACCAAAAGTACATGAGGCTACCATGGGGAAATGAAAGGAAGTTTTTAGGGGACAAGGTGATAATGACAGTTGGGAATAGGGATCAGGGAGAAATTCAGTTAGCTTCACATTTTAATGCAAAACTACCCAATTCATACTTCCAGAAAGAATTTGCAAACCAACCACAGATATTCTTCAAAATTTGCACTTCCCTGAATGTGGCTATGTAGGTCTGCAAGCAAACTATAGGCACAAAAAAGCAGACATCAGGGGAAAGTGTGCATAAAAATCCACATATTGGTACAAACAGCACCTGAAAATGTGTTGTTGTTTTAAAAAATAAGGCTTACAAAAATTGTACATTAGGCAAAATTGCATACAAAAAGCTGTGTATATGGAGAAATGTGCCGTAAAATGATGATGTATCCTTGTGAAGGCTTTTTTAAAAAGCAAACAAATGTGGAGAAATGAACCTAAGATAGGAAATGTGAGAAACTGGAAAAACCCACCCCCAGTTGGAAATAGTAGTGATGGAGCTGTTTAATAGCTGCTCTGGGCATTAAAACATTGACCCACTTGCAACACATGCTGTCACAAGCTCTGTTTGGGCATTCAGTGTGAGGGCTGTGGGATGATGCTAAGAACTCAATGACCGCCTCTTCCCATATGAAAATACCCAGTCCCTGAGATCCATCTTCTGAGGCCCTCCTTTGTGTGCCTCCTCCTCGAGAGGTTTGGAGGGTGGCAACACGAGAACGGGCCTTCTCTGCAGTGGCTCACTGTTTGTGGAATACTCTCACCAGGGAAGTTTGCCTGGTGCTTTCATTATACACCTTTAGGCGCCTGGCAAATACATTCCTTTTTTAATCAGGCCTTTGGTCCTATGCCCTTTAAAAAGTGCTTTGTGTGTGTGTGGGGGGGGGTGTATTGTGTTGTCATTTTATTTTTATCAGGTATTTTGTGGCTTTATATCTTGATTTTATTCTGGGAACTGCCCTGAGACCCCCAGGTATAGGACGGTATATAAATTCAATCATCAACAACAACAACAACATCAACTTACCTCCAGCCCTTTGTGCTAAAGGTGTGACGGATGGGGTTGGGGTGTGCAGGGATGATGGGTCTGGTGCAGGCCCCTACACAGCTTGTTCCCTCAGCCATTGGCCTGAGCACCTCAATAGGGCTACAAGGCTGTACCTATTCCAAAGAACTTTTTCAAGTTTACCAGGGCCAGCACCAGGCTGGAGTGGGTCCCATCAATAGCTGAGCCTCTGTCTTGTGCCTTAAATACCTGCTAAGCAACCTCAGTAGCTGAAGCTTTTCCCTTCTTCGCATCACCACATCAGGAGAAGCTCCACCTATATTGTGCCATTGTGAAAGGCACAGGGATCCCACCCAGGGATTAAAATAGGTGGCAACCTTGTACGTTAGTCTCCGCCTTCATAAAAATGCCTTGATTTTCCACAGGAAAATTAAGACCCACCTCCCATTCTTAAAATGGCATTTTGCTTGTCTGCTGGAAGAATTAATTTCCAGAAAAGACTCGTCTCCTGGCTATTGCAACAGTTGTCTTTGATTTCATGGCCGAAGTGATTAGTCTCGTCTGACATCCAAGAGTAATGAGATTAAGGAGTCTGTGGCAAAAGAGAGAGAGAGAGGAGAATTTTGCTCAAAGATTAAAATGTAACAGAGAAACTCCGAGGGCTGATTAAATAAAGCGCTGGCTAATAAATAGTACTTGAGGAATCTTCAGGCTTGAAACAAGCTCAGCTGCAGGACACTTTGTGCTAATTGGTATCCACAGAGAGACCAAGATGTAACCTAGCATGCCCTCTAGCATTTGCTGGGTGAAAATAAGTACCTAGGTTGCACCAAGCTTGCAGACGAGGGGCAAGCCTCTTGTGAATGCAGAGACTCAACAGTTCCTGAGTGAATGCAAGAATGCTCATAGTCAAGAGAGTGTAAAAATAGTCCTGCTGGATTAGACTATAGGTCCATTTACTCCAGTGGGACGCAGGTGGCGCTGTGGGTTAAAGCCTCAGCGCCTAGGACTTGCTGATCGAAAGGTCGGCGGTTCGAATCCCTGCGGCGGGGTGCGCTCCCGCTGCTCGGTCCCAGCGCCTGCCAACCTAGCAGTTCGAAAGCACCTCCGGGTGCAAGTAGATAAATAGGGACCGCTTACCAGCGGGAAGGTAAACGGCGTTTCCGTGTGCGGCTCTGGCTCGCCAGATGCAGCTTTGTCACGCTGGCCACGTGACCCGGAAGTGTCTCCGGACAGCGCTGGCCCCTGGCCTCTTAAGTGAGATGGGCGCACAACCCCAGAGTCTGCCAAGACTGGCCCGTACGGGCAGGGGTACCTTTACCTTTACCTTTACCTTTACCATTTACTCCAGCCTTCTCCTTCCTGCAGTTGACAGGCTTTTGGAATTCCACAAACATGGCATGAGTACAATTGGCTTCTCCCACTGTTGTTCCAGCTTCCCCACAATTTAGAGGAAGGGAGTTTCTGATACTGGGGAAAGAATAAAGCCATGATTACTGGCAGCTATGGACAGGCTCCACAAAATGATTTGACCACCCAACTTGGCAGCCTTCACTACATCTTGTGGTTTGTACAGATAGCACAAACATCTTTATTTTTCTTTCTTGCATGGAGAGATGCACAAAATCCCCAGACGTTCACTGAAAACCATAGTGATAATGCTAGTTAGAAGTTACAATCCCTTTCAACTCTTATACAAAGTAAATCCTATTAAACTGAACAAGGGGAAACTTTGAGGATTGGAACTGCTCTGGTGGGCACTGGATTTGCAAGGCACGGGCAGAGGCCTGCTCATACAAGATATTGTGTACCATGATGCTAGTGAGTGTGTAAGAAAAAGAGAGGTCAGAATTGTGCCTACTGCCCCTGGCCCTCGTGTCCATGTATACATTTGATTTACATGGTATTTTGCAGAAGCTAAGTGTTGATTTCAAATGCACGCAAAGCCCTGGGAGAAGGGTAGCAATTGGGAAGAGGTGATAAGCAGCAGGACTCAAACATTTGTGTCTGGAGACAGTGGAAGAAAACCTGATAGGCATATTTTGCGGGTATGAAATTTCAGAGCACACTGGATAACATGGGAAACTGCAGCTGAGACCTGAATTGTCACTAAACTTCACTGTAATTGCAACCTGAAATATGCAGCCATTGTGAAATCGTTCAGGACACATTTTGAGGCAGGGTTGGATTGAGTCAATTTATGATAGCTATGTGAATGGGCAAACCTGGAAAGCAATTGCAATGCAGAATCCTCAACCTGTTTTCCTTAAGCACCGAGCCTCCCCAAATCATTTAGCACCACTGCTTTGGGGACTATTTCATGTGGGCATGAAAGTACCACACTGGCTTTTCACACTTGACATCCAAACATGGGAAAGGATTGCTGAGCTGGAGATGGTTCCACAACTGTTGACCATTCAACAGGACTGTCTGTCAATAATGCTGGCCATTCACATTCATGGTGTTCTTACATATCCTACCATGAAGCCATCAAAGGATGCAGTCCACATTAGGCTTCTGTACAAAGCAGCGATCAGCTTAAATGCCCTCCCTGCCCATCATCTTTAGGCCTGTCACTAGTTCAAGTGGCTGATGGCAACAATAAGCCCTCAGCATTTCCTGTGACAAGTGTTTCCCTGGTGGAACACATTTCCCCACCTCCCTCCCTCATCTTCCCTGCTTTAGATTTGGCAGAGATAAAACAGCACAGAGAACAACTTGACAATGAACTGTTATTAGTGGTATGAAATCAGAGTCTCTGGAAACTAGAGGGTGAGTATAGTCGTAGTGATGCTTAACAAATGGCTTTGGGCAAGTCACCATGCTCCAGCCTAGCCTATTTCACAACATTGTTGTTTTTTATAATTTATTTTTTATTAAATATTTTATTGGTTTACAAAAGTACATGCCTTGTCTCTATTTTCTGGTTGTACAGTCTTTCTTACAAATCAGTTAGGGAAGAAGAGCGGGGAGAGGAGTGGTGGTGAGGCTTATATTCTTTTGTATAGTGTACATGTGGGGTTTTGTGTCAGCGTCAACTGGGTAGTTTCTCTTTCTATTTGTTTATTACATTTCCTTGGTGGTGAGATGTATTAGGGGCAGGGTCTGGTTAGTTGTCTGTGGTTGTCTGCAGTGGGGTTTGTTTGCATTTGTGGGGGGGGGGAGGGCTTGTTAGGTCAAGTAAGCCAGATTGATTCATATGCTGTTGGTGGATTCTTGTCATTATCTTGTTGGGCTGTGTATGTGATAAAGGGGAGCCAGAATGGGGTGAAGGTGTCCTCTTCTATTTGTCCCCGTGACAGTTTCAGTTTATTGGTTAGGACGTTTTCCCATACAATTTGATACCATTGGTTCATGTTTACTCCTGACAGGTCTCTCCAGTGTTTGGCTATGAGGCTTATGGCTGCTGAGAGTAGATGGGTTATAAGCTCTCTATAATGTGAATGGTCATTCAGATCTTGGAAGATGTTCAGTAGGGCCAGTACTGGGGTGGGTTCTAATACAGTGGTACCTTGGGTTACAGAGGCTTCAGGTTACAGACTCCGCTAACCGAGAAGTAGTACCTCAGGTGAGAACAGAAATTGTGCGGTGGCAGCGGGAGGCTCCATTAGCTAAAGTGGTACCTCAGGTTAAGAACAGTTTCAGGTTAAGAATGGATCTCCAGAATGACTTAAGTTCTTAACCAGGGGTACCACTGTACCTGTTTAGTTATTTTGTATATCTCTTGTAGAACTGCTGTCCGGAAGGGTTGGATTATAGGGCATTTCCATCACATGTGGAGGTATGTGCCTGCAAAGGTGCAGCCTCTCAAACATCTTGGTGAGGTCCTGGGCGTATCAGCTTCAGTTTCCGTGGTGTTAAGTAGCACCTGTAGGTGAGTTCCCTTCTTTTGGCTGATATGGACTTAAAGGGAAGTTTAGACCACATTCTAGTCCATTGGGTGGGGTTTATTTCATAGCCTATGCCCTGCTCCCATTGTTCTTTGATTGTTTGTGGGGTTTTGGAGCAGTATTTTGTATATTGTAGATACTATCCCTTTACCATGTCCCTCTGCTATCAGGAGAAGGTTTTCAAAGGTGGTCAAGGACCTAGTGGCTGCTGGTTTTAAGAAGGCATGTAGTTGATGGTGTGTTAGCCAAGTTATTTGGGTGTCCCCTCGTTTATCTTGTATTTCTTGTGTTGGTATAGGTTTGTTGTTGTTATAGAAATCTTTTAGACAGTGTTGGCCTTTGGCTTGTCAGGTTTTTATCTGGAGGTTTGTGCTGCATGTTGGTGATAGGCCAGGGGGGTTAGTGGGGATGGGGGATGGGGATAGTTTGCCTGCTTTTCCCTTCTGTGTGAACCTGTTCAATGTTGTGGGGATTTTCTTTAGTTTGTTTTGGAGAAATGGATAAGCTGTTGTGGGGATGTTTTCAATGGTGCCTCTCCCCAAGTGGAACCATTGCTTCATCTCGTCTTCTAGAATATACATTGTTGTGAGTAGGGATGGATGAATCTGTCAGCAGGCACCTTTTGCCTTAACTCTTAAATGCCTGCTGAAAACTTTTGTATTCTGCCAGGCATTTAATGATACGTCTTCCTGTAGTGGTTAATTGATGTCTTTTTAAATGTTTTTATATCGTTTTACTGTATGGTTTTATGTATTTTTGTTGTAAACCACTTTGATATTATTTATGAAATAGCAGTTGATTTTTTTAATAAATCACATAATTCTGTTTGGTTTTCATTTTTCTAGTCTCTAAGTTTAAGTCTCCCCATTTCTGCATCAGTTTGCATAAAAACTGGAGAACTGCATCATAAAATTTGGAGAAGTGCAAAATTCAGAAGGATAACTGCATTTGGTTCATATATTATTTCAGGAAGTGTAAATTTAAGTAGGATTTGCATTAAAGTGCAGACTGGTCCAAATTTCTCCCCCAGTCCTTGATGCGATGTACTCAAATACCACCACTCCATGAAGGGAAGGGAAGATGCACATCTGAAAGTCAGAGAGAGAGAGAGAGAAGAATTCTCCTATATCCAGGAATTATTCAAAACACAGAAAATTTGGAGGGTTTCCTGAAAACGTGAAATACTACATCCACTTTCAAGCTCCTCCAAAAAACACACCAAAATTGACTGGTGGTGGTAAGAGATCTGTATCATTGCCTTTATATTTTAATTACAGGCATGGCTTCTGCAATATTAAGTGACCTATGATGGGATGGCTTTCAGATACTCTCTCAAGCCTCCTAATGCAATCAACAGGCATGCTTATTAAATTATCCTTTTGCAGGGGAGAGTCTAGCAATACTTCTTGCACGTAGCGGCATGGAGCAGGAAAATGGGAACTTGCACGCAGACTTTTAGCACTCTAACCTGAAAATGGAAGTGAGCACCACCAGTCAGAATGGAATGGGCATTCTGATATTGCTGCCTGAGGGCAGTACTGTCCAAATGGAAGTCTAGGGAGCATTTCCTGGGGGGATGGGAGGAGCAAAACTTCCTTCTCCCCCTTAGGATAATGCCCTTAATTTTCCAATTAAAGGACAAGCTGCTTTGCGAACTTCGCTTCAGTGGACTGGCTAATGTGACTGTCTGTGTGGGAAGCATCCCAAAGCCATTCACAGTAGAGAATGTAAAGAATAAAGCAGCCTGCCTATGGATACTGCCATAATAACACCATACAGGTTTGCGTCATTATGTGCGTAGCTGAAATGTACTCTCACCATTGCAGGAAGCACTTCTGCATCACCATGGCTGTATCTTTAGTTGGGGCAGTTTGCTCAGTGCAATTTCCAGGCAACTAGAGATGGGCACGGTACTGCAAGGACGCCAAGAGAAATCTCAGAGAGGTGCTGTTCACTGCGTGCATCATGTGTACCTATTGAAGCACCACCTTCTTCTTTGCCATAGATCTTTTGTTTCCTTCTAGCACCATCTCCTCCCAAATGTTACAGCAGGCAGAAAAAGGGCCTCAACGCTGTTCTGTTTTCTTGCTTTTCATCCACCCGCAAATTCCAAGAGAGGCCGTGCGATCTTATTTATGGTTACTTGGAAGCAAATACCATTGTAGGGCTGTATAGGATTGCACCCCTAGTTTCTGCTATTTGGTTTTACTATTGCACTTGGGAACAGGAACAAAACTGGCAAAAAACAGAAGTTGTCTAAGAAAAACACTTCCTCTTTGTTGCAAACCACTATGATGGTGCCCTCTGGTGGAGAGAAACGTCCGATATTTTGCATAAAAGTATTTTTGAAAAGACAGATTGCTTTTTTCCATATGCCTTTCATAGATGGGGAAATTTATTTACAACAGCCCTGGACTCTGGACTATAATTTTATTAGCTCAGGTCTAAACTCTACACACCAGTATAAATCTATTTCTTTCACCCAGAGAGCTCACTTGTCACCACATAAGTATAATACAAGCTTCCCGTAACCTGGTGCCTCCAGATATTTTGGACTCCAACTTCCACCAGCTGCAGCCAGGATGGCCAATGGCCAGTGATGATGGGAGCTGTAGCTTTTTTTTTTTTTTGTAAGGCACCAGGTTGTGAAGGGTTGATTTACGCTAAGGGAGGTGCATGGGCCCCAATATTTGCCTTTTATGTGTACATTTTAAAAAAATCTTATTTGTTTCTGAGTTGCTCTATATTCTCTCTTTCTGCTTCAATCAATAAATTGGGTCCCCGATATAAAGTAAAACTCCATATGCCAAGAAAGGCCAATAACAACAAGTAAAACTCTCTTTATCACATTTACCGTAGCAAGGAATTCAAAAACTGCTATAACTCCCTTTTTGCCAAAGTGGATGAAATTTATAGGCACAGGAGCCTCTCCAGAATGTCTCAAGTCTGCCAAATTGCAGGCAAATAGGTCCAGGGGCATTTTTTTGTGAGATAGTGAAAGTATTCACTTTCCTCCATATTCTCATATGGGGGCAGCAGGTAGGCCTTTTCCTCTTGGTCTTTCTCATGTGAAAATGTTAAAGGGTTGGTCAAGTGGTACATATTCTAACTCAGGCATAGGTAAACTTGGCCCTCCAGATGTTTTGAGACTACATCATCCCTGACCACTGGTCCTGTTAGCTAGGGATGATGGGAGTTGGAGTCCCAAAACATCTGGAGGGCCAAGTTTGCCTGTGCCTGTTCTAACTTGTATATTTTTACAATCTTTGTAGCTCCACACAGGCCTCCCCTTTCTGGTGCTTGTTTCTGTCCTCCATTAGATGTTAGAGGCCTCTGATACTTCTAGAACACTGCATACAGAATTGTGAAGGGCTTCAGTTTTATCTTTTCTTCTCAAAGCAGAACAATGTAGCATTGGGGGGTAACTTCAAATGAATCTTTTAACTTTTAACAAAACAAAAATGGGGGGGCACAACTCTTCAGTGTTCCTCATGTGGCATGCTGGGCAACTTTACCATGGTCTTAGAAAGACCCAGAGTTATAGGAACATGTGGAGCTATATTAGGACAGAAAAGTATGATAACAACAGAGTGACACAAGGCTTTATGAGAGACGTGATCTGACTTGAAGGGATTTATTGACATTGCATTTTGGAGGTGGGGTAAAACACCCAACTTAACTTCATTTGATTTTCTATTCAACCCTGCCTCCCAGAGCTGATGCACAAACCTAGTATACACCAAATAACTAATAACTAGTGTTAAATAACTAATATTACTTGTATGCAAATATGAATCCCCTCTCATTGACTCAGCTTTTATTTTTTAAAAAATCTGGAAGAGCCTTCATTAATTGCTTGATATAAAAGTGATTGGACTACTGCAATGCACTCTACATGGGGCTACCTTCGAAGGTGACTCGGAAACTACAACTAATTCAGAATACGGCAGCTAGATTGGTGACTGGGGGCGGCTGTCGGGACCATATAACACCGGTCCTAAAGGATCTAAACTGGCTCCCAGTATCTTTCCAAGCACAATTCAAAGTGTTGGTGCTGACCTTTAAAGCCCTAAATGGCCTTGGCCCAGTTTACCGGGCTTTACCCCCATTACTCAGCCCAGACACTGAGATCCAACTGCAAGGGAAACAACTATCTGACTTTTAGAATACACCTGAAGGCAGCCCTGTACTGGGAAGTTTTTAATGTTTGATATTTTATTGTGTTTTTATATGTGTTGGAAGCTGCCTAGAGTGGCTGGGACAACCCAGCTAGATCACTGAAGCATAAATAATAAAATTAGTAGTAGTAGTAGTAGTGAACTTTCTGCTGTCTAAAAATGCAGCACTGGAAGGAAGGTGCTATCTGCAAACAATGGTATCCTTCTTAAAGATAGTTGAACAGAAAGTGAAGAGTATAGCCAGCTTTTCCCAGCTGCTGCTCTTCAGATACTTTGGTCCACAACTTCCATCATCCCTCACCATTGGCCATGCTGATCAAGGCTGATGGGAGTTTGAGTCTAACAGCATCAGGAAGGCATGGCACTCTGGCTGTTAACTGAATGATGCTTGTGGCCCATACTCATAGTAATTCAATAGGTAACCTGATTATATCCAGAAAGGTTGTTTATTGCTTCTTCATACTGACTACAGAGTCCATGGGGTCCCAGTCCTTGCTATACCTGCCTACTTACTTGGAAGCAAGTCCCATTTAACTCCACTTTTCTCTTTCCCACACAGCCCTGCTTTGATGGACAGTCAGTATAATGGAGACTAGTGGTGGACTCAGAAGATTCCTCGCCATTTTGTGTCCTTTGGGTTGGTCCTAAGGGAGGCATTGCCTAACCAAGCATTTTAGAATTGTTCTTATGGACCAAAAATGGCTTGCTTTCCTTTTCTTCAAGTTTGCTGTGTGTCTTACTCACTAATGACAAAATGTGAATTGGTCCGTGGTCAATATGAGCATGGAAATTGTACTGTAGAAAAGCAGAGCCCAGAATGAGTGGAGAGGTAAGTGGCTAGAGACAAATGAATCACAAGGTGACTTGCCTGGCTCATCCCCTTTGGGTCTTCTGCAGCTTTTTGCATTAAGCATCTTTCTGCAGTAGTGGACCTGCCCTCTGATTTCGGCATGGAGAAGCATGTGTTTCAAAGATGGACCTTTGGGACTGAGGTGGGCAGATGATCACTCACAAAGGGTATACAAATAAGTTTTCTGGATGGCTGTAAAGTTACAAAATCAAGGATACAAGGACTGTTTCAGTTTTTCATTCTTTAGAACTGCCGAAAGAGGTATAGTCAGCAGAGGGCGGTGGTTCACATGTAATGAAATCATCCCTTGCAGTTGGTGTCCCTGATTAAGAGGCAGAATAGAGCATCTTCTACAGTTTCAGGTGAGGATCCCCTCTGCCCCAAAACTGGACAGTACAATTGGACAGCCTTATTTAGAAGATGTAAACACTTGGCAGTTGAACAAGCTCCTTTGGAAAACAAAAGAAGAAAAGGTAATATTTTTCTACAGTCCAGGGGTGGGTAACATATAGTACCTTGACCTTGCAGGGCGGCAAGTTATTCAAGTCCAGCAGCTTGGCAACCAATGATCCAGACTGGGGCAGGCCAGCTGACATCCTGTGGATTGATTCTCCCCACAAACAGGTCAATGTGCTCCTCCCCACCCAAAGTAAACTGGTCCAGCAACTTCAACAGCTAGCTGACAGTGATTGTATGCATCAATTCCTGCTCACCTCATGCTACCATGCCACCCAGTTCATTGCTATCTACAAGGTAAATTCTTCACAACCTTATTGATCCCTATATGAACAACAATATGTGAACTTAAACACTACTATCCTTCAAAATTCACAATTATCCAAATTTTGTTATGCAGTTCTCCAGCTAGCAATGTTTACAAAAATGTATTTGTTATGGGAAAGTGTGCATAAAGCTGAATAAATTTACAAACATTTAAAAGGCATTATATTAGGGGAAATTGCCTGCAGAGATGTGTGCATCAGTCGAAACGGCATATGAAAATGTGTCTGTTAAGAGAATTTTGCACTAAAATGCTGGTGAATTTTCATGAGGATTTTTTAAAAATTGCAAATTGCTGCAAACTGTGGAGAACTGACCACTTTGGACCAGGCAACATATGAGGTCCCAATAAGAGGGTTCTTGTCACCATAGGTCTGCAGTTCCCATGGAGCACCCTGCACACCCCGTAGAATGACTGATATCTACATAACTTCAAAAGTGTCTCTTTTTAGTACTGCAGTACAGAAAATAATCACTAGGTGGCAATGCTGGTATTTTAAATTTCCCATACTTAAAATGTAAACTGTTCAGGTGCCAGACACCTGCCTGGGTCAGCTTTTTTCTGCATTGCCCAGTCAGAAAGTTTTCTTTCTTGAGAGGTAGCTGGCTCTTCCTGAAGCGCTGGTGTTGTTTCAGTGCAAATGCAAATGATAAATCCATTGGAAAAACAACCAACCCACAGTATGTGAACAGGCAGATAATGGGGCAAGCACAGAGATTTGAACCCGGGGCTGCAGCTTGCAAAATTCATGATGGACAATTAATAGAATGAGAAAAATATTTAGTTTCTTAAACATTTTTGTATTCTGTTCTGAAACAGCCTTATTTATTTGAAATTGCAGCCTACCCTGTCTCTAAAGCTTCAGGTGTCTTCCATTATGAACATATTTTGAAATTTATCCTATACATAAATTTAATCCTATACATATTTACATACTCTGCAACATTTCCCTGATGAAAAGAGGAACATCCTATTCCATCACAATAATTATTTAAAAATGTTATTCATACCCCACCCATCTGACTGGGTTGCCCCAGCCACTCTGGGTGGCTTCCAACATATATAAAAATATAATAAAACAATGAACATTTTAAAAAACCTTCCCTATAAGGGCCTGTCTTCAGATGCCTTCTAAAGGTTGTATAGTTACTTATCTCCTTAGCAGCTGCATAACTCTATGCCCTCCAACATTTCTCCAATGAAAATAGGGACGTCTTAAGGAAAAGTGAGACAATCTGGGATCAAATCAGAAACTGTGATGTGGCTTCAGTAAATCTGGCATTCTCCCAGGAAAATAGGAACACTTGGAGGATCTGTATCCATCCAGATTCCCATTAAGTTCAAAGGGGCTTACTTCCAAGTTAAATGAACAGAGGACTGCAGGCTGAATGATTTGTATTTACTGCAGCATATATCAAATTGTCAGGAGTAAAAATGTTCTTGAGCATCAAACAACAGCTTAATAAAAAAAGATTTAACAGGACATGGGGTGTCATTATATTTTGGGGGATCGTAGAATTGCTTTTTAGAAATACATAGCAGAATATGAAAAGGAGCTCTAAAAAAGTTGTACATTTTTCAAAACAGAACCTGCCCCTTGCCACCCCCCATTACAGGAGATTCCAGCTCAGGAAAGTTTCACAAGCAATCTGTGAGATGTCATCCAAGCTGAGATGTGCTGTCCAATGAAAACATTTAATTTTTTTATAGTTCCACTAGACATGCACAAGTCCCTGTGTGTGCCTAAGCAGATCTTTAGAGGGATGAAACTGACTTGGGATGAGTACACGCCATACCTTTGAAGCACATGGCTTTCCCCAAAGATTCATGGGAACTGTAATTTACTCTCACATAGCTACAATCCCCAGCACCAGGGCTTTTTTTCAGCTGGAATGCACTGGAACTCCAGCACCTCTCAGGTGGGTGCCATTGCCATTATAAGAGAACAAGGGAGGTGTTCGTGGTGAGTTCCAGCACCTCTTTTTCTAGAAAAATAGCACTGCTCAGCACCCTTAACAAACTACAGATCCCAGGATTCTTTTTGGGGCAGCCATGTGATCTAAAAGCATGGGGTGTCCACAGCCTTGAAGGTATGCAGTTGGAGCTCTTAGCATGTTTGTTGTGGGGAGGGCCATGAGGGTGCTTCAAACAGGAAAATTTTAATACAGTGTAATACGTATGTAATTCGTTCTGGAGGTCCGTTCTTAACCTGTGGAAGTTATTTAGTTCATAATACATTCATAATTCACACAATATAACAAAATTCAAATTAACAAGAAGCTAATGAAAGCATCTCATTAAGTCATTTTCAGTAAAATTAAACATCCCCTTATAATGCATAGTAAGGTCAAACAACAACTTACAAAAGAAGCAAAAATAAGACGCCATCAAAATTAGATCTTTGCCCCAACACAATCCCCAGCACCTACTGCCCCCCGCTCTCTAGGTGCCCTGAGCAGCATGTTTTTTCTGGACTCCCAGCAAGATGGCCTCTGGTACTTTCAGCAGCAGCTTTTGCAGCTGTAATCAGTCAGGGCCTCAATAACTGTCAACGTTTCCCTTTTTTAAAGGAATAGGATTCCGAATAGGATTCCTCACAAGAAAAGGGAAAAGTTGACAGCTATGGCCCCAACCCTCCCAGGCCAGGTGGAAATAGGCCAGCAAAGCAGGGAGCAGGTCTTGCAGGACTCACAGTCAAGATTTATTTATTTATAGTATGCTAACCATCCGTCATATTCCCAGAGCAGTTTTATTTTGATGCAGATTTGTGGACGCCTCCAGCTTTAGTGGCTTCATTGCGATGGGAAATGGGAGAAGAGGACGCAAGGCATTTTGCAGGAAAGTGATACGATTACTCTTTGACATGGCTGGGCTGCTCCTGGGCTGCCTTGTTGCAACACAAACTTCTAGTCTTCTGGGACACTTGAAGCCCCGCCCATTAGCAATGTGGCAAAGTATCTCAACCCACCCTGCTCTCTTGGAATGCTCTGTCCCTCCCACCTCCTCACCACACTCCTAACTTTAAATTGCAATTTAGTATGCAGACATGGAGAGCAAACATACTTTGGAAATTGTTTACTATCTCATGATCGTTGGCTGTTATACTGCACATTTCAATATTTATAGGCTGATTCAAGTTAAAACGATTAAGTGAGAAATAATTTCTGAAGCAGAGGACTGAGAGCATGAGGATAACATATTTAGTAAGTTTCTTAAATGGCATTTTAACTTGAATCAGACTTGGCTGCTTAAGTGTTATTTATTTCAAGATTAGTAGCACTAACGATGATTTCCTTTTAAGCATTTTTTCATTTACACATAAGAAGACATAATAAAAGTATTAAAATGCTTATTTATAAAACTTGAAGATATAGCTGAGGTTGCAACCCTATGCTAATTATTCAGGAGCAACTCCCTTTGAACCCAGTTCAAAAAAGCAGGCTTAAGGTTGTCCTGTTATTCATATTTTACAGGCAATAAATTCATAAGCAAGTTAAGCCATGGTAACATGTTTGGACTCAAACAAATCCCACTTTATCTGCATCAAACGGAACTAGATCAGAGTAAGTTGACAACTGGACTGTGGAACATACTAATCTTTAATAAGAATTGATTTGTTAAGGAATTAAACTTATGATCATGTCTTTACAGCATGGGTTTAAATATTTGCATGTGTGTGTGCGCCTGATCAGTTTTGACATCATTTGTTTTTTAAAAAAGAATCTTAACTTTTATATAAAAAAGTGTTCCAAGCTAGGTAGATGATCTTATCAGTTATCAAACCAAAAGAATTTCAGTTGAAACAAGACAGAAGAACTGATTTAGTATTGTATACTTTAAGAAACATATGGGTCACCAACCTAAGAGTACATGCATGTTCTGTGTGGTGTCCTGTATGCCTTTCACGGGACTGATCTACTCTGGGGTATACTGTACAAGGGAGTCAGAGAAGACCCTGATCCGCTTGATCTTCACAGCTTGGGAAAGAGGTTCCTTTCCAGAAGATGTCTCCAAAGGACCCCCAAAGTTGTTTTTTTTAGCACTACGACACAAAGTTTATAAAAACAATATTTGGCGCAGCTTAAAGGAACAGGTACCATTTTCCACCAAGCTTCTCTGTTTAAACTGCTCCTGTGTCCAGTGTTAGATTGCTTTTAGTTGAACTAGATCAACTTTGACCTGTTCCTAAAAAGAAAATCCTAAGGGGAAAGGGTGTGGATGCATTTATGCCTATCAGACTTCACTAAGTAGCCATCAAATGATTAGAAAAAGCCACACACACACACACACCCCTTGTCTGGTATTGATGTCCTTGCATTTTCTCCCTTAGATACATGAAAAAATGCCAATACTTTTTCAAGGGATTCTACTTATTTAATGTTCGCCTGTTTGCCAGCGGAACTTTTCAGCTGAGAATGATCCATTCTGTGTTATGTGCCCCATATTCTGATAGCAAAAATGCTTAGAAAACCAAAGCAGCCAGGTTGAAGGAAAGATGAAATAAGATTGATTTCATTTTCTTCCTTTCTTTTTTCACTCAAAGCCACAAATGCTGATTTATTTTTTTTGAAGCTAGCAGTTGGGGGAACTCTGCTCTGTTCTACCACACAAAGAAAACACCAGCATGGTTATAAAGAAACCCAGACCCTCCATACATAAAATAGACTTTGTCTTGTCAAAATAATCTCAACTGGTTTTTATACGACAAGAACCTGCATTTTAAAAAAGAAAAAAAAACCCCACAAATGACAGAAGCTTCCTACTGTATGATGAATGAGAGAACGGACACCAAAATGCGAGGGCATACATTTTTAATGGCCCAATTGCTCAATTAATTCCTAGCTCCTTTCTTCTCTCCCCCCTCCCACCCCCCGCTCCCATACTTTTAATGTGAAAATCGTCATAATTCCTCCCAGATTAGTATAGATAGAGGCCGACGGACTTTCCTGCTCAAGGTATTTGTGGGACATAATTCATTCATAAAGCTGTAATGCACTCATCTATCATCTGAATTTTCCCCCCTCTCCTCTCTCCGCTCGCCCTTTCTCTTTCTGGCTCCGGGCTCTTCAGAAGTCTCTGGGCGCTGATGTATTAGCCCGCATATGCAAGCTATGAATTATCAACTGAAAGAAGTCAATTATCCACTCCAAAAATGAGTGTCTGGGCACCAATAGCCCGAGGGGCCTCTTTTGTATTTACGAAATGATTTCATGGCAAGTAGAAGTAGTGCAGGGTGGGGGGTGAAAAGGTGTATACGCATGTGGCGCTGGCCGGGGGACGACGACGAACCATTTCCAGTCTGGTTCCCCCCCCCCCTCTCTTTTTTTTATCCACATCTTACCTTAACCAGAGCTGGGGAAACAGGAAAGGGAAAGGGATGGGGCGAGAGAGGAAGGAAGCATTTTAAACTTTTAATGCAATAATCCATTTTTATATACACCTACTTTTATGACTGATTTCAGCAAGCTATAAATAAGGCTTGTTTAGCAGCCACCCGGCCTCGGCCTCGTTCCCCGTCTATCTGGTCTCAGCCCAGCCTTCAATCAAAACTTAGAGGCTAGGCTGACTAGGGTAGCTAATAGACTGGATAGGAAATGGTATATTGGATTGTTTTCGAAGTCCCCAGCTACTGGCCTCGTGGCTTGTCATCTCTACAGACATTGATTTTTCCCTTCTCTCCCTCTCTCCCTCTCTTAAAAAAAATAAATAAAAATTGAAGGAACTACATCCTACCGAGAGGCCCAAACCAAATCAGCAAAACTTCCACTGAGTGGCATGGGTTACACTTAGGGAAATGAGGTCATTAGACAGAATTACAGCGGGTTTTTGATAGCTCAGTAATAGGTTTTAATGATAGACTTTAACACTGGGCCCCCACTAGGGAAAAGTTTGATATCGGTACAGACAGGCCACTTAATAAATCACTTTGCTTGCACTTGGGATCCTGGAATATCACAAGGCTTTTCAAACGTCGGTGTGTTGAGTGAAGGCTGCATTTCAGCATCACGGAGCTGATCTGGGCCGATTTTATTTTTTATTTTCCATTTTGTCTCGCGGTGGCTGATTTGCCTGAAATTGGTCCTTCTCGTTTCCACAAAATTGAGTTCTGATCCAGGGGTTGCCTCCATTGCAGAGAGCTTTTGTAATCATCATGGAGCCGAAGGACATTCATTCAGGGGCAAGGTAAATTGCTTGGAAGTGGTAAGAGCTTAGCTCTTCTTTAAAGTGTTGGCTCCTGACAGGTAAATTGCAGGTTAAGTGCAAAAGCAGCATTAACAGAGGAGAGGCTGGCTTCCGCAAATCCACCTTGGCCTTTAATCTGAATACAAAAGCAGGAAAGGAATTAAATTTGACCCCTGAATACACTGCCTGTTCAATCCCAGACTTATTTAGTAAACTCTTTTAAAGATGCTTTTGTATTTGTTCTGCGATCACCTCAAGGAGGTACGAAAATGCCCACAATTGCAAACCCTTTATGCATCATTCAATGAGCCTTAGAACTGAGGCCTTTGCTTTTCACATTTCAACAATGCAGAGGTTCTACAGGTTTCTGAGGAGGGCAGTTAATTTAATTTCCTCTGCAAAGAAGACTATTATGCTATAACATCTTGTTGAAAAACACCCTCTTGCATTACTGGATTAAAAAACAACAACTATTGTCTTCAGTATTGTGTGAAAAAAGGTTGTGACCCCTTTCAGAATTCTTATTTTCAAGTAGCCTGTTGCATCAGTGAGATCCAGTGGATTGGCAGAGACTTTGACTTTCACCGAAGAGTTTGTAAGGAAGCTTGCGACATAAAAAGGACTGGCGCTGGAAGTGCCGCAGTGCTTCTTGCAACCCCGGATTGCAGAGCTTGGATTATACTTTATGCTGGACAAACTGCAGACCAGGATTCCTACAAATTATCAGCAAACTTCTCAGTGTGGATAAGGGCAGCCAAGGTTTGAATTTTCACTTCACTTTGAGCACTTCATATTGACGTTGAGCACAGGGGAGAAGATTGTCTTTCTGTGGCACCACAAAGCATAAATGTCATGGGTCCAAACAAAAAAAACACCCAGTGCTATTCTCTGGTAGTGGCCCTGTATGGAGCAGTGGAACAACTGTAATGCCCTGTTGATCCTTTTCAATCGCTCAGTAGTGAGTGGACACAACATTTGGGAGTTGGGGTTAGAGCATGCTGCTGATAACACCCAGGTTGCAGATTTAGTCCCTGTATGGGAAACTGCATATTCCTGCATTGCAGAGGGTTGGGCTAGATGATCCTCAAGCTCCCATCTAACTGTACAATTTGATGATTTTATGATATGTGTTTGTAACAACTCCTCCCTATTCCCAGAGTCCTGGTTGCCTCCTTTTCTGGCTGCATAGTTCAGCTGCTCGGAACTGGGCTGGCATATCTTACTATCCTGAATGTGATGGCCTGGGACTCGGGCTCAGACTTGGAACCAGAGGGGTCTCAGTCTGCACTGGATCCTTTGCCTCAGGCATCATCTGAACCAAGTCTGGGGCCTGATCCTGAAAAATCCCAGTCTGCACAGGTGCCGCTGCAGCAAAAACCAGCTGGGCCGAGTCAGGGGCCTGAGCCTGCCCTGTGCTCCAGATGCGGGGAGTACCTCATTGCCTTCAGCTGGGCCATCACTTACAGCTGCTCCACTACCGGTTTGGTCAGGGGAGGCTGATTTGGTCCCTGGGTCTAGTAACCCACCGACGTCTCCCGAGCTGCAGAGACTAAGGTCTGAGAGAAGGAGAGACCTGAGTACTCGCAGGAGGAGTCCTCGCCTTTGGGCAAAACAGGGAGGTGAATCGCCGGGGGATCAGTACTGGCCATTACCCTGACAAAGATAAAAGGCTGTCAGAACCTGCCCCAGGTTGCAGGAGCAACATAGCTGTATGCCAGATCCTGCCTGAGATTCTGTACTTGTCCCTGCTTGGATTCCTGCCTCACGTCCTGCCTTGGCCCCATTGGACTGACTCCTAGCAGAACCTCCAGATTCTGGACCAGACCTGGACCGCGTTTCTTGGGTTACTCCTGGGGCCAGCACACTGAAAAACAAAGCACAGGATGGGTTGACTTCATCCAATGCGCTGCAGCACAGCCCATTGTTCCTCTGCACTGGTTGCAGTTTGCTGGTGGGTGCCCACCCCTAGTGTATCAGTGTCCTGGTTTCCTCCTCCTGCACAATTATGATCCACTGCTCCTCCTTACCAGTCAGTTAGGGCTTGTGTTCTCCAAAACATCTCCATAGTCCTACCTGCCCTTTTCAGTTTCTGGAGGCATTCTTGGGAATTATAGATGGGGTATCACGGATGGGAGCTACTCTCCGACAACATTCCACTCCCTGTGAAAAGTTAAAAAAGAAACAAAGAAGAAAGCTGTCATGTGCCTTGCTGTTGTGCATTATCATTTGAGGGGGGGGGGGTGCTCCAGTGCTGCAGGTCCTGGGACATCCATCTGGAAGTCTGACCCTAACAGAACCACTGGGCAGGAGCAGTTGAAAGTGGGTTAGCTCTTAGGCTTGGTGGTTGAAGAATGATTGCAGAGGGTACAAACAGCACTCATCTCATTCGTTTCTTTTATATTTATTGCCCAGCAGATGTAAACAATTGATCTATTTACAAAGTCAAACCCAGCTCTGGGTAATCTTTTAGAGCCCAATTTTGTTAGAAACAGGGTGAACCAACAGAACATCTTGGACTAGTTCAGGGATGGGGAAACTGACCCTCTAGATGTTGTTAGACTCCAGCCCACATAATCTCTGTCCATTGACCATGCAGGTCTGGGGCCAAAGAAAGATGGAGTCCAGCTACTAACAAATAGCTGCTAATTCCCCATGCCTGGACCAGAAAGTTGTTCTAGGAGGCATGTGTGTGAAAGACTTCATGACCCCCTCCTCATGGGTGCTGCATCTGCTTACTCTTGATCCTGGCAACACTGAGAAATATAGATTCCAGCCTCCCTGCTTTCCAGGTAGCAGAGCCAGGTGAAGGACAGAGCAGGATTCCTGCACCGTTAATAGCTGTCTATCAACTTCCGTAATGTTGTGAAGGCTGATGCCTCCTGAAATGCCCGCACCCTATTAAAGGTGCAGGAACCCTGTCCTGTTTTTCACCTGGTCACCCTATTTCCAAGGAAAAGAAGAGCCCAGTTATTTCAGAGGTCCTTGCTGCGGTCAACAGGTTGCACTGCTTCCTGTTACAATTCTTGTGAAGGGAACGAAAACCGTAAGTGACCACTGTTTTTCATTCGGCATATGTCTGTCCTGTGTTCAGATACAGAAGAGGTTGTGAGAATTTCAGTCTTCCCTCAAGCAAAACCTGAGAATTTTCACAGTCCTCCCCCATCTCTGCTGCATTTCAATCCTCGTTGTTCTTCAAGCAGTCAGGGCGGCTGAAATGCGATAGCCGGTCTCCCCTGTAGTTTTGCAAACTGTCATAAATGATTTGCCAGCTCAAACGATATTAGCGCCTCCCATAAGCTACATGTGATGCTAAAAGCCTGTCTGTTTAATTTGCAAATCCCTGATGAAGCTAGGTAACGAGCTCTCAACAAAGAAGAAACTGCCGCTTTTGGGGGGAAAGCCCGCTGATTTACAAAGGGCACCCTTCAATTATTTAAGGAGCAGTCAACAGTGCCATAACTTTAAGTATGAATCAAGTGGCATGACTGAAAAATTTGTCACAGTGTGTTAGATCAATGGTAATTACCTCACTGACACGAGTACTATTATTATTTTACAGGGCTGCAAACAGGATCATGGACGCAAGGAAACACAAACTGCAGTCTGATCAATACTCTCTGAAATATGACTCTCCACGGTCCAAAATGGAGTTTTCAAGCCAGGCAAACCATTATAGGCTGGTCTTTTCCTCTCTCTTTCTGCCTGAGATGGATACCCTGAAGTAAAACATAGCAGCAATTGGTCAACTTATTTCTGGCTTTAAACAAGGCCATAGTCACTTATTACTTTTAAGAACTTGTGGACCCCATTAAAAAGTCCGTAGTTCCTGAAGAAACAGGGAATGAACTTTCTGGCATTATTTTTCTTTTACGAAGTTTGGTGGACAATCTGGTGCCATTAATTTCCTCATTTTCATACTTGGGGAGAATGGGTTTGCTCTGCTGTCCCTGGAAACCCCTTTCCCTTCTCTTACTTCCAGCTTTCAGGGCCTCTGGGAATTTATAGGCCACAAAATACCTGACAGGAAGGCAGGGAATGACTCTTCTCTCCTCAGTCTTGACTAGGGATAGAAGAATCTGCCAAGTTTGGTTCTCTCTGTGTCTCCTTTTTCCAATCTGAAATTCAGTTCTCCACAGTTTGCAGCAATTTGCAATTTTTTAAAAATCCTCATGAAAATTCACCAGCATTTTAGTGCAAAATTCTCTTCATGGACACATTTTCATATGCCGTTTCAACTGATGCACACATCTTTGCAGGCAATTTCCCCTAATATAATACCCTTTAAATGTTTGTGAATTCATTCAGATTTATGCACACTTTCTCATAACAAATACATTTTTGTAAACATTGCTGGTTGGAGAACTGCATAACAAAATTTTGATAAATGTGAATTTTGAAGGATAGTAGTGTTTAAGTTGAAGACAGGAGTGCCTGGCGTGCTCTGGTCCATGGGGTCATGAAGAGTAGGACACGACTAAACGACTAAACAACAACAAGTGTTTAAGTTCACATATTGTTTTGGAGTGCAAATTTGATAGATCCAGGTTGAATGGCAAATTTTTCTCCATCCCTAGTCTTGACCAAAGGCACCTTCAATACCAATACCAGGATCCTGGCTCAAACTTGGCAGCTTTGGGCAAAGCTTCAATTCTCCACTGGCAAGATGGGATAATCCTGACAAATACTACAGATATGTTGAGATTATAACTAATAACTATGAAGGGCTCTAAACACTCACAAGATGTGATATAAGTGGTTGTTATTGTTTTTTCAGCACTCTGAGTGCTTACTCAAGAAAGGGTCAAGCTCCTTGAGCCTCTTTCTCTAGGGCAGAAGTAGCCAATCTGGTAACTTCCGGACACTGTTGACAACAACTCCCATCAGTCTGAGCTAATGGCAGGGATGGTGGGTTTGTGGTCCAACAATATTTGGAGGGCACTACAGCCCTTTTCTATGATTATTCAAGGATTTTTTCATGACATGGCAAATCTGGAAAATATTTTTTTTTCTCATTTTGCATTTTTGCGTTTTGTATTTAATAGAAATGATAGCACAATAATTTTCTCCACATTTTGCCGCAGGCCATTTGGAGAAACTTTTGTAGTTTATATTACTACACAAAATTGCCTTGAGTTTCTAGACACGCTTTGTTGCCAAGACCGGGTTTTGGTATCTGTAACAAATTCAACGAGCGGTATCTGTAGCACAACAGATCATAGGTTGTATGGTCAGGTGGGAATGTCTTCACATAAAATTCCTACCCATTGCCACACATTGTTCACAAATCAGGCATTTTATCAAGATCACTCTTAATTCTGACCCTGTCAAGGTCTCAAGCAGAGATTTTTTCACATCATCTTCTACCTGATGGCTTTTCAACTGGTGACACTAGAAAAGGGGTAGCCAAAATGGTGCCCTCCAAAGGTTGCTGGATTCCAACTTGCATCAGCCCAGGAGATTGGCCACGCTGGCTGGGAGCTGGCATCCACCGCAACTGGAGGGCACCACGTTGGCTACCCTGATGTTTAATATTGAATATAGGGCCTTTTACATGAAAAGCACAAGTGATCAATCTCCCTGAGGGTGGAGACCTGATATGTTGTCTGGTCTCATGGCATTTATGGTGGCTAGGTTGCCTGTGGCCACACTTTCACTCACTCGTTTAGGACTGTTAGAATATGAGTCTGCCCTGGCAACCTCATATTATTCAAGGAACCTAATTGATTGCGTGGTATTGTGATCAGAATCCATGTGTGTAGGTAGTGTTTTTCACTGTCCAAGTATAGGAGCAGTAGTAAAAAATGTGATCTATGCAGGGGCACCATCAATGAAGACTGTGCATGCATACCAGTCACTCTCCCAGTGCCCATCTTTTTTATGAGTTATAGATGTCACAGTAAGAACTCAGGAAAAAGAAAGACTATACTTAATTCATTGCAGTGTCAACTCCTCCTTTGACTGTCATTTTTAGCACTGAACCTGAGAAAGAAGCCGAAAATGTGAAGCGATGCTGAGAAAAAGCCATAAAATTGCTCCTCTGGGTCACTGATATAGTGAACTAGGTCCAAACGTTGACCATTTCCTGGTTGCCATTGCAGAATTATATAAATGCAAGCAACTGGGACTCGTTAGTTCTAGTTTCTTTATTCTTTGTACTAGAGATGGCAGGAGAAAGAGGGTTCCTAAGAACCTGAAGCCAGGACCATCTGGTTGAGGGGCGGGGAGAGAGAGAGAGGCTGAAGAATGACAAATGCCAGAAGAGGAGGTGAATAGTTCAGAAGTGACCATGTATTATTTTGGAAAGGGTCACAAATTAGGTATAAAATCATGTTACACCTTTAAGTTGTGACCTCCTAATAAAAATGATAAATAGTCAATGGTGTATAACAGGATTCATAAGAGAAATTTATTGGCCACTCTTGTGGTATAAATATATTGATACCAGGCCAGTGGGAAATAAAAAAACACCAGTAAATCATATTACATCTACAACCGTACTAATAGCATGAGCTCCTGTAAGGTATAACCAATATTTTTATACCTGCAGAAACCCCTCTGGCAAGGTACAATCAGAAGGCATGAAAGCAGTATCAGCCCTGCTATTTCCATCGGTTGGAGAGGGCTATATGTATCCCATTGGTGGGCTGTGCAGACAGGCCTTCATAATGACTTGCGCTCCATTCCCCCTCTGCTTAGGAACTCACAGAGAGTACTGTATAATCAGTCTCTTCCAAAATGGTCTCACACATACTAGTATGTGGTGGGAAAGTCAGTCAGCTGCATAGCATACAGACTCAGGAAGAAATTCTGGACTGATTTACCTGATCAGGTTGGCACGTTGAGACTTGAGGATGCTGTTTGAGGGCAACTGTATATAGCTTGGAATACCATGGAATTGCTAGTGGGATTGCTTGACTGCATGGCCAGCATCAGTGAAGGCAGGAATCCCAACTCTCCCCACTCCTCTGGGGTGGCAAAGCTAATGCAGCCTGGAGCTGGCACTGCACCCAGGTGTGTCCACAACAGTGTTGTTTAGTACGGCTGAGGCATTGCTTCTTTGCCATCAGAAATGCTCATTCCCATGATCAAGATCAAGTCCTGTTAAGGAAAGATCCCCTGTAACTTTAATTATTAACTTCCTTGAAGATTTTGTTCCTGCTTTCCTTTTTTTTACATGGAGGTAGTATTGTAGACAAATAGCCTTTTTTTTGTCAGTGGGGAACTGTTTTGCTCTATTATTTCCTTTTCATTTTTAAATTCAAGATAGCATTAACGAAAAGATAGAGAATCAGATGAAACCTCCTCACATCTGGGAAAGGAATCAATTATTTAAGGAGCAATTAACAGGCAATTAACAGGCAGCTGATCAGTAATGCTGCTGCCAGAGTTGGCCTGGCCATGACACGGGGTGAGGCAGCCGCCTCAAGTGGCAAAACAGGACGTGCAACCACTGGCTGCCACCATATTAAACAGGAAACAAAAACAGAGGTAGAAGCTTCAAAGAAGAAGTTACTAACTAGAGGCATGGAACTTCTGAAAAGCTTCAGTAATACTCTACTAGTTCATCATCATCATCATCATCATCATCATCATCATCAAACCTTTTATTGGCATCGCATACAAACATCCAAAACAAATCAATACAGAATTACCACTTCCCCAGTGGCACAAAACATTTGCTAAAAGAAAGGAGGCAGAGCAGTCTATCGTCACATCTCTAGGTCTCCAGGGAGATCAGATGTCTGCAGTGTATTTCAACAGCAAAAAACCAAATAGAGATATTTAGCCACTAACTTGGTGAGTTCCTGATCATTCCCCAGTAATAGAAAATGTATGACCTCCAACTCTGGTTTCCGTTTGGGGATACAGAGTTGATCTAGAAATTGCTGACGGAGATCAGCATATAGTTTACAATTAAGAACCATATGTGTAAGGGTTTCCACAAGGTGGTCTTCATATGGGCAAGTTCTTTCTCTTTCCACCCTGCCTGAGAACTTCCCCCAAAGGAGGTTTGATGGATTTGAATTAAACCTGGCCAGCGAAAATGCCCTTCTTTCTTGAGGGTTAAGCTGAAATTCAAGGTAATTGTGGTTAATTTCATGTGCCCAAGAAAGTTGAAAATAAAGAGAGGAACATGTTTTCTCTGCTGCTACCGTTACTCTACTAGTTGACTCTGGGCAGGCTGGCATTACAGTTGCGTTTTAACAGGCGGCTAACCTAGAAGGCCCTTCTCTCCCAGCACCTGAAGAACTGCCCACGAATAAGAAATTAGCGACCTTATCAACAAGTGTCTGAACACAAGATAAGAAATGCAGTTGGCGAAATAAAGGGTGCAAGACTCCAGAAAGAAGGTATTGGCAGGAGACGAGCCAATGCTGTACATCACTAACTCCTCAAAATACAAAGGCCTTCCACATTTCCGTTACAGCAGGTACAGAGTGTGTATGGCCTTGTTGTCCACTAAGTTTTGAGCACTGAAGGAATAATTCAAAAGCTGTTCTCAGGAGATCACAATGAGATGAACGGGGAAAGATAGCCTCTTAAGGCCAAACGAGATGTGACACCAGCAGTTTTTATGAAGCAACCTTACCCAGCCTGGTGCCCTCCAGAGGTTTTAGACTACAGTTCCCATCATTCCTGACTGGAGCTGATGGATGCTCCTGTCCAAAACATCCATAAAGCATCTTGTTGAAGAAAACTACTACCTAGTCAATAGCAGCTGTTAGGATCTAAACCAACTTGGGACCCCGGCTGGGATAGGTTGTTTTTTTAAAATGCTTTGCCTCCACTGACTGTGGCCTCAGTTTGATCATATATTATATGATCATATAACATTTGTTTGAACATTTGTTGCCCAGGGCAACAAACACAGGATTATAAATGGGAAACTGTTTGATACTGAGGGCACTTCCAGACGATCTCTATTTTCAGGTGGGATTCTGTCCCATACTAACAAATTCAGGCTGAGTAATTAATGTTGATCTAGAGCTCTTGCGCAACAAACTTGCTTGCCTAAAAGATTGGGCTTTTTTCAATAAGGAAATGCATGGGAAAGTGCGGAATAAAACTTGCTTTGATACAATATCGTCTAACAACGGTCTAATCATTTCCCCACAAACAAACGAGAATAAATGCTTAGTAAACAGGTCATCTCGAAGGACCCTGAGCCAGACCACTGAGCCATCCAGCTCAGTATTGTCCACATTGACAGTGGTTCTACCAGACATTGATGGGTCTTTCACAGCTGTACTGAGAGATGCTGGGGACTGAATCTGTAACAGCCGATGGAGAGCCACTGAGCCATGGTCCTCCCCCGGATTCTGACAGGTGGGGGAGAGAAGGAATAGTGGATTCTCCAGTGGCAACAAGAGGAATCAAAGCACATAACATTACCAGAACTCTCAACGGGGCTAAATTCCATTTAAATAAAATAAAATAAATCACATCCAGCATTTATCTATGTTTTTTAGCTGCTATAAACTTGCAGTACTGCTTTGATTTATTCCTGCTGTTATGCAGTGAGTTAAGGGTACGTTGCGTCTGAAAGGGAGAAAAGGAAGGCGGGGTGTGTGTGTGTGTGTGTGTGTGGAGGGGCGGAGGAGAACATGGTCTAAATTGTTGGCTTCTTACAATATTTAGTTGTCATTATTCAAACCCTAACTGGCTTGACTTCATAGGGGGGGGGAAACCCCCATCCCCTTACCCACCAGCAAGAATATTAAATCGTTTTTCTGTTTTACATATTTTCATCTAAGCTGCAACCTTTTTCTTTAAGAAAAAAAAGAGCAATTGTAGTTATGAATTTGTTTTCTAGATGCATTTTTCATCATGCCTTTTATCATCTTTGTTCCTGGTGATTTTTTTTTAGGGGGAGTGGGGAGAATAACTCATTACAGAGTCAGAATGGGAGGTGGAAAACCACAAGGGAGTCTTTGTTAAAATGTTTAAGTATTAATTTCTTTCGTGATGAATTTTCAACTGTCATTTTCTTAATATCATGCACATGAAATAATCATGTCTTAAAATGCTCAGTAATCGAAGGACATTTTCATTTCATGATCACCCTGGGAATTGCAGTTCGAACCTTTTTTATGATGCTGTGATGTAAGTACAGGGTGATTTCACACACACACACGACACATTCCCTTCCTTATTCCAATAATTCACTCTTGCTGGCTTTTACACCTTTTAAGTCTTTAATTATTGGCCTTCTATGACAGTTGGGTGAAAGCTTACATTATACATTTAGGTATTTTCAAGCTGCAGAATAACTACAATTTCTAGGATAATTCAAGACCCATTATGCCCTGCAAAAATGATGTTATGGGAGCAGAACTTACAAATTCTCTGTCATATTGTGTGTGTCTGTGCATGCATGCACATGTTTATATAGAAAACATTTTATATCTGGCTTTGGTTTATAGTCTACCATGCTCTGGAAATTGAGACCATTTGTAATATGTCATTATTTTTGTTCATATTTTCAACAATCTTGTGAGACAGGCCACTGTTATTCCCATTTCACAGAGGAAGAAAATGAGGCTGCTTATGTGGCTGACCTGAGATCTGAATCAGTATCTGTCATATCAATCACTGAGGGACAAACTACATAGGACACTGGAGAGGCATGATTAGGATGTCTTTAGTGTTTTTTCTTTCCTGAAAACAGTAGCAACCACCCAACCCCACAATTGACGCAGGAATGTAGCAATGTAAGAGAGAGAGAGAGACTTGGTTCAAGCCACCACAATGCCAGCCTTAGTCTTGATCCAGCCCTCCTGCCCAGAGTTGTGGGAAATGGGCTATGACGTGCTAAGGGAAGAAGGAAAACAATTTTGCTCCAATCTTCCTCCACACCCACTGCTGCCTCCTGTTACATCAGCTGCCTTTATTTCTGTGGTGGTCTAGGTGAGAACCCCAGTCACAAAGAATGAAGAGCATGAAAGGTGTAGATTCCTTGGCACGAACAGTGTATTTACGTGCTGTTTCCTGTCTTAGGTACTGCACCAGCCTTTAGGAGCTTGATCTCTATTGAACTGCCACTGACGCAAGCAAACGTCCCTTCATCCAGGAAACAAACAAAAGCCAAGCCCTGAATGACAAATCACACATACGCTTGTCCTTCTTAGGGCTGAATAATGAATGCAATGGAGACCTCGCTTGGCTGTACTGACAACGGAAGCATTCTTTTTTAATACTATGTGTGTGTGCTTTACAATTCCTGTCTGAAGAGGTGTATGCAACTCACCTTGCTAGCCAGCCCATTGTACCCTTGCATGACAGGCTTGTCCTTCTTGACACAACAATATTAATTGTCCTGGCCTAAATCTCACATTTCCTCCTCTTGCTACCCTCAAATGAATCCACACTGTTGATGTTCTTAAAAGCTTGACTTCTGGTTTTGAAGGCAGCATATTGTCTGAGAACATGCTGTATGGGAATTGAGGAGGCACCTCTTTGAGGTCATTGCTTTTGCCAGTCACGTAGCCTATTAGGGCCTTTCTGTATGATCAGGGTGCTCTGCGCATTAAATTCCTCACCGGTTCTGTATGGCTTGCATCATGTCTCTCAAAAGTCCTGTTCAGGTGTTCCAAATCATGCAACTGGCATCACACAGAGCATAACGGCATAAGATCACACATGATCATCCTTGCCTTCACTATCCCACCCCTTCACCAGCCACAGACTGGGGGAACCTCCTCTCTCTGTGTGTCTGTGATTCCTCTGCAATTGAGTTTCTCAAGTTCTCTTCATGTGTTGCTCATGCGATAAAAGCATCACATAAATGCTGGTGAAAAGGCACATCCTTGCTTCGCTTCTGGGTGTCTATGCCTTAACATATAGGCAACAACCATTTTGTGTGCATTCAAGGAATTACAGGGCATATCGGAGTGGGCCGGGCTTACATGTGCTCCACTGTTGTGCAAGATAACCTGGAATGCAACCACTGTACAAATCAGGGGTTGCCGGTAGTTGTCTAAAGTGTAGCGTGCACAATGGACACTTGGAGGTAGACCTCCAGTACTTGTATACTATCTGGCAGGTGTGTGTGATGCAGGCTTCTCCCTCCAGAACTTTCCCCAAATGCATGGATGGTAAAGCAAATGCGCATGAAATTTGAGGAAGACACTAAACTGATATGGCCTTAAAAGACAGAAACGGGATTCAAGATCGCTCTGGCAGGATAGCAAACTGGGCCAAAACTCCCCCCCCCCTCAAGAATTTCAACAGAGATAAATGCCAAGTTCTGCACTTAAGTAGGAAAAGTTTTTGTAGTGTAATCCCGTCAGGTTTGACAGCTGTATGTGTGAAAAGGATCTAGAGCACAAGATGAACATGAGTGAGCTGTGCAAAGCAGTAGCTCAAAAGACTAATGCAATTCTGGGCTACTTCAACAGAAATAGAGTATCCAGATCTTGAGAAGTAATGGTACTAATCTATTCTACGTTGGTCAAACTTCACTTGGAATGGGCACCACAGTTTAAGATGGACATTAGCAAACTGGAACATGTCCAGAGGATAGCAACAAAGATCATATGGGACCAAGTTTTAAGAGGAAAAAATGATTGAGTTGGGTATGGGTAGCCCGGAGAAAATATGACACTGTTATCAGATATTGGAAGTTTTGTCACATAGATGATGGAGCAAATTTTCTGTTGCCTCACAGAGTAGGACCCAAATAAAAAGGTACATATTACAAGAAAGAGGATTTTGAGTAAATATTAGGAAGAAATACCTGATGATGTGAATTGCTCATCAGTAAATCATAGAGCTCTGGAAGGTGGTAGACGCTCCTTTCTTAGAAAATTTCAGGCAGAGGCTGGATGGCCATCTATCAGGGATGCTGTAGCCAATGGATTTCCTGCACTGTGACTAATTTGATACTTCATTGGCATATTTGCAGATGCAGGTAAATGTTGTAAGTGTGGGACATTATTGCAGTCAAACCAATAATTCATGTTTTGCCAGATAGGCACAGGCGAAAATAACTTTCCTGTAAAAAAAATTCTAGAGAGAACTCTGTGAGATCACTTCCTTTGTTTGCCTTGGAAGGAAGCTGTAACACTACATGCTTCCTGCCTGGGCAGCCTCCTCTTTCTTTATGCTTCCAAGCTGACCACATGTGCATATTTGAGCTGTGCAGGTCAGACACAGTTTTTGCATTTAAATTTTGTACTTTTGTAGCTTAGATAGTGGGATGCGGGTGGCGCTGTGGGTTAAACCACAGAGCCTAGGACTTGCCGATCAGAAGGTTGGCGGTTCAAAACCCCTTGATAGGGTGAGCTCCCGTTGCTCGGTCCCTGCTCCTGCCAACCTAGCAGTTTGAAAGCACGTCAAAGTGCAAGTAGATAAATAGGTACCACTCCGACGGGAAGGTAAACGGTGTTTCCGTGCGCTGCTCTGGTTCACCAGAAGCAGCTTAGTCATGCTGGCCACATGACCTGGAAGCTGTACGCCGGCTCCCTTGGCCAATAAAGCAAGATGAGCGCTGCAACCCCAGAGTCGGCCACGACTGGACCTAATGGTCAGGAGTCACTTTACCTTTACCTAACTTAGTAGTTATAAGCCTGCTTTCATTTTGCTACTGTAATTGCTGTTTTTGGATTACAATCCCCATCATCCCTGGCTAGCAGGACCAGTGATTAGGGATGATGGGAATTGTAGTCCAAATCCAGCTGGAGACCCAAGTTTCAAGAAACCTAAGTATGGCCATAACAGGTGCAGATGGGACTCTCAGTCCTCCACACCACATTTCCTTGCCTCCCCTCTCATCCTCACATTGCTGCTTCTCAACTGCCCAACGCCAGACCCCCTTTTCCCCATCCCACGCTCCTTTTAAGCCCCTCTGTCCCTTCCCCCACACCTACTCTATCCTCTCCAACCCTCAAACATCCAAGTACCTCCTAACTTTATTCCCATTTTCTACCACTGTGAACACTGGAGAGGAGAGGGAAAGTCAGGGGAAATGACTGATTGCTACTAAGAAAAGAAAGATTTATTAGTGTTTATCCAGAAATACTGGCTAGCCTGCTGCTGAGCCAACTGAGCCCAGCAGGCTGTAGATTGGGGATTTGCACCAACTCCATTCCATGCAAACACATTTATCAAAAGTGCAAGAGAGAGAGAGAGAGAGAGAGAGAGAGAGAGCGCAGGAGGGAGAGTGGAGGCTGGCAGTGTGTGCGGGCCTGAAGCATGAGGGAACGCAGCAGCGGCAGGGGCCCAGATCAGTGTACAGTTAGCATCCTTAGCATAGCCTTCCTTACTACCACCCTTGGCTCCATCTCCCTGTGCACACGCAAGACTGTGTGTGTGTTTCTGGTCCGTGCTATGCAATCATTTTTCTCTCTTGGGTTCACTGAAGCAAGCAAGACATGTCAGCGCCTGATGAAACCCCATTTTCACTGATTAGCTCCCTTAAAAATATTTCATTTATCAGTGCCAAGATTTAAGTACTTCCCACTTGTGGGCAGCCAAGTGTGTCCTGTTGACTATGTAGCACGTCAATTTACATTGCCGGTGACAATGTTATAACAGGCACTAATGTCATCTCTTTCTTTCGAGTCCTCCTGCCTCCTTCTCCTCTGTTCCCTCCCTCCCCTTGATGGCTTGAGACCAGGAGGGGGGAAAAAGCTTAGTTCTATTTCCCTTCAACACAACCCTCCTCTCATCTGTTCAAAGCAGGGAGATAGAGAGCACAAGGAAGCCCTGATAGGGGTGTGTGTATGTCTGCTAGTCATTTGCAAAGTCATAAATTTCAATTTCAGTTGGACTCCTTTCCATTATCACCTGGGTCTTCATTTATTCCCAAATAGAAATGTAATTTCCTCCAATGTTTTGCAAATGATACCTGGATAGAATCCCATTTAGATTTTGCCAAAAGAATAATTTCATCTTCCTTCCCTTTTTTTAAAAAAAATAGAAAGTCTATCACATCTGTTTCTTCATTGGCTACATTAGTGAACGCATGCAAAGGAGACACTAGCTTGGCTTTATTCTCCGATGTCTCCACTAAGGGCTTTTAAAACATATTTCAGAGGGTGTCTTTTTTTCTTTAAATGACAAAGAGGGGATTTTGGGGAGGTGGGGTGAAGGAGGGTCAGCGGGCACAGGGCTGTCAGATTTGCGAGCATACAAAGACAGAGTGGCAACATTAAGGCTGTGCCGGATTGCATCGCCTGAAATGAAATGAATAGGCTGAATTTACAGGGTGCCAAGAAACATTGTCTGAAATAAATAGAAGTGAATCAGAATCCATTTTTCAAGCTTGCTGACAAAGTGCATTAAATAAAAAGAGGACGCCTAGACTCCGTCAGGAAGGGAGCTTTTTTTGGGTGGGGCCTTTGCTTAGCTTTTTGCAACTTGCCTCTGCTTCTTTCTGAATTTTGCCAGCAAGGAAAGCACAACATCTGTGTTCATAATGTGTATTTTTTAAGGGCCCAGCACTGAGTAAAGCAACTTCCTCTTTCTGGGTGATAGGGCAGAGCCAGCAAACAATTTCCCTCTCTAACCAGAAAATTCCTATCCCTGCCCTTGCTATAAGAAACTGCCAATGCATCAGTCATGAACAATGCAATGTCAAGTTAATTTCAGCAGCTTCTGGAGATGCATGTGTCATGGAAGCATGCAAGTGATAATGAAACCCTTTAAAAACAAACAGTGCCAAAGATAACTCTGAAAACACTTAGGTGGACCTCCAGACTTTGTTGGACTACAACTCCCATCATCCTTGACTACAGGCCATGTAATTTGGGGCTACTGGGAGCTGGAGTCCAAAGCATCCAGTGGGCCGTAACACAGAACACGAACCCCTGATGTATTTGAGACATTGAAGAATGAGTCTTCAGTTTGCACCCACAGCTTTCCCCACCTGGAAATAGTTCAGGTTACGGACAAAGGGAGATCCTCCTTGATTTCTTCATTGGGCTGCTGACATTTCTGCCAGGCGCACCACATCCTTTCATAAAAGTATGTTCATGGCAGCACAGCAGGGGAGTGAAAACCAATATAGCCTTATGGCTTTGAGCATGTTGCGAAGCAGATGGAGTTAGACTGCTCTCTAATACAGGATAATAACCTGCTCCTAGGTAGAAAGAAGGCTGTGATTAACACAGCGCTGACTTCATATAGTGTATACGGCATCACATCTCTTGGATCTTGTCTATACAATTGCATACAAGTGTCTTTTCGTGGTGGTGTGAACTTTCCCAAAATACATTTCACCCATGGTTAGTAATTACTCTGAAGATACATTAGTATGTAACATAGGTGAACAAATATATGATATGAAATTTTATCAGGGTAGAGTCCAGATGGAATAGGTGCCTGCCTTTCTCCCTGCTGATTAACTCTCCCCCACTTCTCAGTTCTATATCTCCACTATTGGGTGCAGTGGCAGAGCAAGCCAATCGGGCGCCTGGAGAAGCGTGTGTGCCCTGCACCCAAGGGCAGGGCCATCCAGGGCAGGATGCTCCATGGGGCCTCCGAGGAGTCTGCCTGCCTCCTCCCACTCAGCCACCCTACAGCTGAGGGGGACGTGGTGGGTGGACTGTTTGGGGCAGCGCAGAACCTGCGGGCACCCAAGCCACCCCATCACTCCCAGGAGAGACGTGTGGCTCGGGCATGCTGCAGGCCCCACGGTGAGTGCCGCCCAGTATTTTGTTACCCCCCTCAGTGGTGACACCTGGGGCACCTGCCCCCACTGCACCTCCTTCCTCCACCCCTGGTTGGGTTTAGTTGCCAGCTATGTTGCAAACTACACTCAGGTCACAATCCAAACTTACAGAGCTTTGTGGAATGGCAAAGCCATGGCTGCATCCTTAGCCCAGCCACTCACAGCAGCTTCAGTGGACGGTGTTTACGACACAGAAGAGGACAAATGGGTCCAAGTGCTCTAGGCTGTCACAATGACCACATCCAGATCATGCCCAATGCCATCATGTGATCCATCCACACCATCCAGTGGATCCAGTGGATCCAGTGGGCTGGCCCCCCGTCTCAGAATACTGGGCTTGGCTAGCAAATAATTCACCAACATTTCTTTTGCCTTTTTTTTTTTTTTTATAATAATTTTTATTAATTTTCCACACATAAAATAAAGAACAGTGTAACATAATATAATTTCATACTCATCGGTTCATAACCTTTTTTCTTTGACTTCCCCATACCTCCCCATCCCTGCATCCTTGTTTAAAAATTCTTTAGCAACCCTTAAGTCCATTGTCTTAGTTCCTTTTCATAAATATTTCTTAAGTTTTTTTTTTGTTTACTGCTGCAATTCTTTACTTCTTACCCCCTGACATCTTAACATTCCTCAATTTTACAGTTATTTTTAAGATATATTTTGAAATTCTTCCAGTCCTCTTCCACTGTCTCTTTCCCCTGGTCCCGGATTCTGCCCGTCATCTCCGCCAGTCCCATAAAGTCAATCACCTTTGTTTGCCATTCTTCCAGAGTAGGTAGTTCTTACGTCTTCCAATACTTTGCCAGTAGAATTCTTGCTGCTGTGGTGGCATACATAAAGAAAGTCCTATCCTTCCTTAACACCACTTGGCCCACCATACCCAAAAGGAAAGCCTCTGGTTTCTTAGGAAAAGTCCACTTAAGGACCTTCTTAATTTCATTATAGATCATTTCCCAGAAAGCTTTAACCTTTGGGCAGGTCCACCAAAGGTGGTAGAAAGTGCCTTCAGTCTCATTACATTTCCAACACTTATTATTAGGCAAATGATAAATTTTTGCTAGCTTGACTGGGGTCATGTACCACCGGTAGATCATTTTCATAATATTTTCTTTTAAAGCATTACATGCAGTAAATTTAATACCGGTGGTCCATAACTGTTCCCAGTCAGCAAACATAATATCATGACCGATATCTTGTGCCCATTTGATCATAGCTGATTTCACCGTTTCATCCTGTGTATTCCATTTTAACAGCAAGTTATACATTCTTGATAAATTCTTAGTATTGGGTTCCAACAATTCTGTTTCTAGTTTTGACTTCTCTTTCTGAAATCCTATTTTCCTGTCCTGTTTAAACGTCTCATTTATCTGATGGTAATGCAACCAATCTCGAACCTTAGGTTTTAGTTTCTCATAACTCTGAAGTTTCACCCTTTCCCCATCATAATCTATGATCTCATGATATTTTGGCCATTTAGAATCCATATTAAGCTTTTTTACTTCCCTAGCTTCCATTGGTGACACCCACCTAGGGGTTTTACTTTCCAACAAGTCTTTGTATCTAATCCAAACGTTATACAGTGCTTTCCTTACAATATGGTTTTTAAAACTTTTATACACCTTTACCTTGTCATACCATAAATATGCATGCCAACCAAAACTATTGTCATACCCTTCCAGATCCAAAATGTCAGTATTCTCTAGAAGTAGCCAGTGTTTCAACCAGCAGAAAGCTGCTGATTCATAGTAAAGTCTTAAGTCCGGCAGGGCAAACCCCCCTCTATCCTTTGCATCGGTTAAAATCTTAAATTTAATTCTGGGCTTTTTGCCCTGCCAGACAAATTTTGATATGTCTTTCTGCCACTTCTTGAAACAATCCATCTTGTCCACAATCTGCAACGTCTGGAATAAAAACAGCATTCTAGGCAATACATTCATCTTAATAGTAGCAATTCGGCCTAACAAGGAAAGTTTCAGCCTTGACCATATTTCCAAATCCTTTTTAACTTCTGACCAACATTTTTCATAATTATCCTTAAATAAATTCACATTCTTGGATGTTAAGTTTACCCCCAGGTATTTTACCCTTTTTGTAATTTCCAAACCTGTTTCATTCTGAAAACTCTCTCTTTCTTCCATTGTTAAATTTTTTTCCAACACTTTCGTTTTTTGTCTATTCAATTTAAAACCTGCTACTCGACCAAATGTTTCAATTAATTCTAATACTCTTTTAGTACTAGTGTCTGGCTGTTGCAAAGTCAATACTAGGTCATCTGCCAACATTTCTTTTGCCTGCCTGCATGCTCTGAATGAGGACTGATTTGGCCAAATGGAGGGACACTCACACTCTAGCTGAACTGCAGTAGGTCAAAATACATTATTGGAAAAGAGAAAGTGCTAGACAGTGTGTAGGTACAGTACTTTTCAACATATCCAAGGCAATATACAGTGGTACCTTGGTTCTTGAACTTAATCCATTCTGGGAGTCCATTCGACTCCCAGAACCATTTGAAAACCAAGGCACAGCTTCTGATTGGCTGCAGGAGCTTCCTGCACTCAATCAGAAGCCACGGAAGCCACGTCAGATGTTTGGCTTCCAAAAAATGTTCACAAACATGAACACACACTTCCAGGTTTGCGGCATTTGGGAGCCAAATTGTTTGGGAGCCAAGCCATTCAAGTATCAAAGTACCACTGTACAGTGGTACCTCGGGTTAAGTACTTAATTCATTCCAGAGGTCCATTCTTAACCTGAAACTGTTCTTAACCTGAAGCACCACTTTAACCTGAAGCACCACTTTAGCTAAAGGGGCCTCCTGCTGCCGTCACGCCACCAGAGCCCGATTTCTGTTCTCATCCTGAAGCAAAGTTCTTAACCTGAAGCACTATTTCTGGGTTAGCGGAGTGTGTAACCTGAAGCGTATGTAACCCGAGGTACCACTGTACTTGGAAACAGAAAGTCAGGGATCAAAATAGCTGCATTCATTTGGGAATGGTGTGGTGCTAATAAAAAGAGACACAGGCATATGTTGTTTGAACAGGACCATGTTTATCTAGAGGTTGTTAATTTAGTGGTGTTTCCTTAAGCTAGGATAGAGGTGGAGAACATGTAACCTTCCAGATGTTGATCTACACCTTCCACCAGTATGGTCAATGGTTGGGATGGTGCCAGCAACTAGCTGCCCCAGAGCCAAATTCAGTTATCTAAGGGATACTATTAGGTCTCAGTTTTCTGTGAGGAGTTGTAGTTGTGGCTGTGGAAGTAGCCAGCTGCCTCTTTTCAGAGGTGAGAATGGCCACCACTGAATCTCTTTCATATAGTGCCCCTCTAGTAAAACCAGTTTCTAGTAGGCCAGACCCACTATTTGGTCACAGCCACTATTGGCATATGCCACCTATGTGGGGTGGCAATGGAAAATGTCCTCAGGCTGGGACAGATTAATCACCTAATGATTAGACCTTGCAGAAATGGACAAATCAACAGATGTGATACATAGAGCGGTAGTAATCAGATTTTAACTGCTGACAAATGGACATGCTTTATAGGCTATTGGAATGATTATTATAGAAAAGCAAGACTGAATCAGGAACATATTCCTGTAATCACAGAAAATCATGGTTTAAATAATTTGTTATTATCTGTACGCATGCCATAAAAATAGTTTAAAAACAGACTCACCAAAAATCCAGAAATGATTTCTTGAAAGGCACCAGAGCACTTCATCAACAATGCATTGTTCCCTACATTTTTATTTTTGATTTGGCAGTGCTTGATAAGGTCAAAGCACATAAAGCATTTAAAAACCATATTGTCAGGAAAGCACTGTTTAATGTCTGGATAAGATATAAGGATTTGCTTGAAAATAAAACTCCAAGGTGGTTGTCACCAATGGAAGCAAAGGCTCAGAAAAAGCTCAATATGGAGGCCAATTGGCCAAAATATTGGGAAATATTGGAACAAGAAGGAGACAGATTAAAGCTGCAGAGTTTTGAAAAACTAAAAAACAAAGTATGGGATTGGCTTCATTATTACCAAATAATGGAGGCTTATAATTTGGATAAGAAAATTGGTTTTCAGGTGGAGAAATCAAAATTGGAAACAGAACTGTTAGATCCTAAAACTAAGAACTTGTCAAGAATGTATAACTTGCTGTTGAAATGGAATACTCAGGATGAAATGGTGAAATCTGTTATGATAAAATGGGCACAAGATGTTGGACATAACATTATGATAGCTGACTGGGAACAGTTATGGACCACAGGTATGAAGTTTACGGCATGTAATGCCTTAAGAGAGAATATTATGAAAATGATATACAGGTGGTACATAACACCAGTCAAGCTTGCAAAAATTTACCATCTGCCCGAAAATAAATGCTGGAAATGTAATGAGACTGAAGGTACATTCTTTCACCTTTGGTGGACATGCCCAAGGATTAAGACTTTCTGGGAGATGATCTATAATGAAATGAAAAAGGTATTTAAATATACCTTCCTGAAGAAACCAGAGGCCTTTCTCCTGGGCATGGTCGGCCAGTTGGTGCCAAAGAAGGACAGAACTTTCTTTATGTATGCAACAACAGCAGCAAGAATACTCATCGCGAAGTATTGGAAGACACAAGATTTACCCACCTGGGAAGAATGGCAGATGAAAGTGATGGACTATATGGAACTGGCGGAAATGACTGGCAGAATCCGAGACCAAGGTGAAGAGTTGGTGGAAGAAGATTGGAAAAAATTTAAAGTTTATCTACAGAAACATTGCAAAATTAAGGAATGTTAGAAGGTTGTTGGAATGAAGTAATGTGGTTTTAGCAGAAATGATATAAAGGACTAGGTTAAAATTGATTTTCTAATTGGTGAAAGACGAGAATTACAGTATATTAAGATAAATTATTAGGATAAAAACAAAGCTGGAAAGGATTTGCTGAAACATCTAATTGAACTAGAATACAAAAAAGGGAGGTGTGAGGAGGTCAAGGAAATAAGCAAAGGAAAGAAAGTTATGTAAAGGTTTGATCTGTTTTTTTAAAAAAAAAATCAATTGTTTGTATTTTTTCTGTTTTTTTCTTCTTTATTTGTCCTTTTATTTTTTGTATCTTTGTAATCTTTAAAATTTGAATAAATACTATTTAAAAAAAAAAGATTTGGCAGTGCTTGTTCCTGGTATAACAAGGCATTAACATTTCCTTAGAATACTTAAGCACTACTGTAGCTCATTATTTTCAGCAGCATTTTAGGGGCACATTGGCCTTGTCAAATTCTCTTTAATTCACTCTATTCCTTTGACTCATTTCCACATTAGTTGTGCTGTGACATTACATGATCTGACCTTGTGACTGTATAATAAGAATTTCCATTTTGGAATGCTTCATTTGAGTTTGAGATGTTACATGTGTTTGAATGTCCAAGGCAATGCTAATAATAACAACAAAAATAGAGAAACAAACAAGTAATAATAATAATAATAATAATAATAATAATAATAATAGAATAGAATACCAGACCCTCCAAGTGTCCCTATTTTCCAGGGACGCCCCAGATTTAGAGAAGCCGCCCTGGTTTCTGATTTGACCCTGGAATGTCCCACTTTTCCTTAGGATGTCCCTATTTTCATTTGAGAAATTTTGGAGGGTATGGAATTATCTGATCCCCAAGCTGTCTGGAGGCAATCCTGCATAGGGAAGGTTTTTTTAAAAAATGTTTAATGTTTTATTATGTATTTATATATGTTGGAAGCTGCCCAGAGTGGCTGGGGCAATCCAGTAAGGTGTGCAGGGTATAAATAGTAAAATTATCATTATGAAATGGGATGTCTCTATTTTCACTGGAGAAATGTTGGAGGGTATGTGTCAGGGGTTCAGGAGCAGAAGCACAGGGAAGAGGGGAGATGGAGAGCGAAGGGGAAGAATCTGAGGGCAGCGTAGGAGAAGATGACAGTGGCCCGAGAGATTCCATGAGCCTCTCCAGCGAATCGGAAGATTCACAGAAGGGGGCGCCGGTGGCCAGGGCAAGGGGGGTCCCAAGGGGGACACCCCAGAAGCAAGGGGCCAGCGGGGACTCCCAGAGCAGCAGTTGGAAATCAGGACCAGCTTCCCCACCAGAGCATAGTGGGGGGGGGGAAGAGTCACAGGTATCGGGAGTAGCGTCTCCCCCAGCAGGGAGAGGAGAGGAGTCAGGGCTGACCACGCCTCCATCAGAGAGTCAGACAACGGAGGGGAGGTCAGATCCGGCCAGTATCCCGGAAGAGGGAAGCAGTGACAGAAGTAGTGTAACGGTCAGGAGGAAGGTCACTGGGTTGGCGCGAGAGGCAAGTTCAAATGTACAGGAGCGTGGGACAGCAGAGAATGAGGATTGGGAACCGGGTCCTAAAGCCCGCCGGAGGCAGGGGGAGGAGCTAAGCGACTCAGCGTCTGAGGAGTCCAGAAAGGGGAATGCCCCAGCGGGCAGGAGGACCCAGAGGAGAAGAGAGCAGCGGAAAAGGTGGAGCAGGGCTAGGATCTTAAACTGGTGTAAGAGGGGAGGAGATTCAGACGGGACTCCGCCGATCTAGGGTTTAAGATGTAGGGCTGCGCGCTGCGGCTTTGAAATGGAAATTGAACTTCAATAAAGACTTTTGTACATTACGACAGCCTAGCGTTGGTCCTCTGTGAGCTGGGACCTAGAGGCAGCTCTGACAGTATGGAATACTGCTTCTGATTTTAGATACAACATTTGATATATAAGGCTTTGCTCTGAATGTTGGGTCCATCTCAAAAACACTTGGAAAATATTCCAAATGAAGCCTTAACATGGAGCCTTATGGCTGCTTTCTGTATTGTGTTAAGCTAAAATGAAGCAAATGTTGAAACATTCCCTTGCTAACTCTCATTCGCCTGAAATCCATAATGTTATAATTAATATGTCACAGGGAACCTGCTCAATATTTATCAAAAGCTGGATTGGCAGGTGTAGATGAGGGTCTGGACTTTCCAGGTTTGAAACATCGTAGCTCCTTGAAAGTAAATAACAGCCCATCCTAAACCATATTGAATTTTAGTTCCATATTTCTATTGATGCACTTTTCATGTTCTTTCCTGCCATTGCAAATTGCTGGTCGGCCGATTTCAGTTGGGACCATGGCAAAGGGCAAAAGGATTAAAATCCCCCATCCCTCATGCCAGAATTGTGATCTGGTTTGTCTCCTGCATGCCAGCTTTTTATTATTATTTTTAACCCACTGTGTAAGGGTTGAAAATGTGAATTATATCACGTCTAGTTTGGCTCTCACTTAAACAGCCTCTGATGGGGAGTGGGTGATTCCTGTCAGAGAGGTCCGCATCAATCCCCTTCATACAACTTCTGTGGTAAGTGGATGACACATAGCTGATTACCTCAGCCAACACTCCTGTACAGAGCATGTCAAGTCATACAAAGGATAGTTATATGAGCTGTGGAGGGTTCCCTTTCTCACACTAGAATCAGCCTTGTGTCTAATAGCAAGGACCATGTCTCTATACCTCCACAGTGCAAGCTGGATTTATTATTATACACTTGCATATGATATATGATATATAGACACAGCATGCATCCTTTCTCCTTTTCAAAGTGTTTTGTTTATCAGGACAGTTTTCAAATTGATTGTCTCAGATTTTGCATGTATTTATTGGGCATCCAACCATCCCACTTAAGCAAAATAGTGCTTAATATGCCCCAAGGAGAAACTTTACCCAATTGGCTCCTGGTGCTGTTAATTTGCATATCATTACCATCTTCTTAGACTGATAGCTTTGACAGAAGTGTTTCCCATTACTCTGCATTTAACTTGCACATTATCCAGGCTAAGTCACTCTGTGCTTCAGTTGCCATGAAACATCTTTGATGGTGGGGTTCCCTCCCCTCCCCGAAAAATACATACCATGTAAATGAACTAATTTACAGACTAAAATTGGTGCAGAGAAGAGAGAAATCCCCCCTCCCCAAATGCACACACATATATATGCCTTAATCAATAATTACAAAGAGCACACATGTTTTAAATACATCCTTCCCCTTAAAACTATGTGGAAGAAGTGGATAGGAAAGAAACAACTCACCCCACTGCAATTTCTGTGGCTCATTAAAGCAGGGCTGGGGAATCTTTCGCCCTCCAGATATTGTTGGACTCCATCTCCCATAAGTCCCAGCCCAGCAGGGCCAATGGTGGGCAGCTGTGATGATGACGGCAGTTGTGGCCAACAGCACTTGAAAGGTCACATCTTAAAGGGAGAAGCCACATTCAAAATAAGGTTATAATTGGTGTGTTACATTGATCTGTACGTTGAGCCCAGGAATACAAAATCCTTGGCTACAAAATGCCACACAGACAACAGTGTTGAGGAGTGGGTCATAATCAGGTATCCTCCCATGTTTTTCAGCTTAACTGGTCTGCAGACTGGACTGGCACTGAAGGATTTGCTACTATGATTTCCATGAAGCAAACAGGTTCATGTGTTGCATTCAATGCATTCTGCTTTCTCAGTTTCTCTACTAATGAGTCTGCTCTCACCTTCTTGCTCCCAAGTCTCACTAGGGTTACTTTATGAGGGTCATAATTCAAGTAGAGCCATTATCCTGGCACCCATCCTCCGCCCACATGATGCAAATGTAATTATTACCCAATTAATTGTGTTCTCTGCTGGCTCTGAGTTTGTGCATTTGCTGTCTACCTATTATTATATCAACATAATGTTGACAGGCCCTTTAGGCACAATTTTATGTTGCTACTGCATGTCCAATAATAAATGATAACATTTATTAAATATAAAGATGATAAAATTGTATAGGTATTATTATTACTATCACTATTGTTGTTGCTGCTGCTGCTGTTATGTTGATGTTCTATTGTGCTTTTAATTCTGTTGCGAGCCACCAGAGTGGCTGGGGAAACCCAGCCAGATGGGCGGGGTATAAATAATAAATTACACTGGGCAACAATTTTTTACTTTTTGAATGTTGTCTAGATTTCTACAACTGATTTAGGGTATTCTTGCACTGCTGAATCAGGAAATGGCATCCGTTTCTCTCCATCAGGTCAGGTTTTTGTGCTATGTTGATTTGAAAAAAATCAGATCTTGTGACAAAATTGATTACATTTTTGTGGCATTATCAGCTGATTTTTGTCAACACATATCATCCTAAATATGTTTTTAAGAGGAAAAAAATGTTTTTCCAACAACATATATTGATTACCTGTTAGAAACATCGATTACTATAAACTGAATGGTGGGCATTGATAAAGGTAAGTACACGTAAATTGCATGTTGCTTCACCATTTTTCAAACTTCAGGGCTTGAATTTCCATTTCTTGGAACTCCTGGAATGCTCAGCGGCAGGGAGGTCTCTCTTCAGAGTCCAACAGTAGTCAGCCATCATGACTGCGTCCCAGCGACCCTGATACCTGGTCTCCATCTCTTTCATGTCCTGATGGAATCTCTCCCCCTGCTCGTCACTCATTGAACCCAGGTTCTCAGGAAACCGGTCCATATGTGAAAATAGGTAGGGCATCTTGATGCTCATGCTGCAGCCCAGGTTTCTGAAAGCAGTCAGCATGTTGTTGACAAGTTCTGTGTAGTTTCTGGCCTTATTGTTGCCAAGAAAGTTCACTACCAGAACAAATGCCTTCCATGCTTCCAGTTCCACTTCGTTCATTGAGTTTCTGAACTCTGGATCTCTGATGAGCTGATGGATCTGAGGACCGTCAAAGATGCCAGCTTTCAACTTCTCCATGGTCAATCCTGGAAAAGCCTGGCACAAGTAAGTGAAGCAGTCACCATCCTTGTCCAGAGCCTTGGTGAACTGCTTGATTAAGCTGAGCTTGATGTGCAGCGGTGGGAAGAGTATTCTGTCTCTGTCCACCAGAGGGTCGTTGATGACGTTCCTTTCTTTGCAAGGCACCAATTCCTCCCACACAGGCCAGTCCTTCTTCGTGTAATGCTGAGCACGGTCCCTACTATCCCACATGCACAGAAAACATGGGTACTTTGTGAAGCCAGACTGTTGTCCCAACAAAAAGTTCACCATCTTCAGGTCAACACAAATAAACCACTTATGCTGATCATAACCAATTTTCTCCAGCACATAATTCACCACTTCATAGTTCTCCTTCAGTGTAGTCAAGTGAGCCAGGGGTATAGAGGCAAACTGGTTGCCGTTGTGTAGCAGAACACATTTCAGCAATCGCTTGCTGCAGAAGCTGAGCAATATCTGCACAGTACACCAAGTCCTTCTCTTCCGAGAAAAAACGGAGGTACTCTTGATGCCTGTTGCGGAAGAAGCTGATACGAGCACTGTCAGAGAGGAGGTTTTTTCCCTTCAATCTGGATGCCAACAGTTCAGCAGAGTCCTTTGACAAGCTGAGGTCGCGAACTAGATCATTCAACTCCTTTTGGGAAAATGGATGTGGAGCATCATCATCTTCTTCTTCATGTCCTTCAACACTGGAGGCATCTTCGTCACTAATGTCAGGAAGTTCTCCGAAGATAGGCACTGGAATTTCATCACAATGAGCTACAGGACGATGTGCTGATTGAAGATCAGGATACTTGAGGCTGCTGTGGTTCTTTCTGTTGATCCCAGTCACATCAACAGTGCAGAAGTAGCAGTCAGTGACATGGTTTGTCGGCTCCCTCCAAACCATGAGAATTCCAAAGTTCAGACTCCTCTTGCCATTGGTCCACCCACGTAGAGTCTCGGTGCATGCCTTGCATACCATGTGTGGCTCCCAAGCTTTATCCTGGTCACCAAGTTTAATGCCAAAGTAACTTTATGCTTTGCCGCACCAATTTATGGAAGATTTCGAGGTTTTATGACTTCAAACTGATCCCTTTTCGACATAAACACCCAGAACTATCGGACCTGAATACTTCTTGTCATTAAAATAACCATTTCCAATCAAAACAATTATTCGACATGGCATTTTACCCCCACCAACTTCTTCTAAAATGCTCCACACAAGCGTACATGTGAACTAAAACGTAAAAAAATGACATGTGGCCATAGCTCAAAAACCTGACCTGATTGAGCAAAACCAATGTGATTTTTGGATTCAGCGCTTCAGATTCGTCCTAAATCATCTGAAAAAACACAGACAACAAATTTGTTGTTGACCAGTGTTATTATTCCTATCATTATTATTTAGACATATACTGCCCTTTATCAAAATATCTCATGGCAGTTCACAAGAATGTATTCAAATACTATTCAGCATACAAATGGGCTCACGTAGGGTTGCCATATTTTGAAGAACTTCTACTTTTTTGAAGACTTCTACTTTTAACTATGAATCGCTATGACAACTGTTTTGTTGTTGTTTAGTCGTTTAGTCATGTCCGACTCTTCGTGACCCCATGGACCAGAGCACGCCAGGCACTCCTGTCTTCCACTGCCTCCCGCAGTTTGGTCAAACTCTCATGTTGGTAGTTTCGAGAACGCTGTCCAAGCATCTTGTCCTCTGTCATCCCCTTCTCCTTGTGCCCTCATGGACAACTGTACCCATGAAAAAGAGAATGTGTCCTGGAAAAAGAGGACATACAGCAACCCAACCAGTTGAGAGGGAAACACTCAGTTTAGGTTTGCATAACCACAGACTGCAACACTACTTAGCATAGAGGCTGGGATGAGCTATGAATTAGGAAGTCCCTAGGTTGAATCTCACCAGAGCCATCAACTATATAGATACGTGGTTCTTATCCTTCTTTAAAGTTCACATAATGTTGTTTAATGAAATCTCTGTCCCCCTGGTTGGCTGGTGAGCACTGGCAGAGGTGGATCTGGATCTCCTTGAGGTTCTGAGAGAGGCTGTCACTTCTCCTGCCATCTTCCCCTTCTCTGGACCTGAAAGACAGCAGTGGTCTTCCATGAAATTGTTATCATGCAATCATCGGCTGCTCCCTTCCCACATGCTCAGAGATGGAGTTTGTGAAAGATCTATGCTGTGTAGCTTGGTGGAAATGGTGCTTTTGAACTCTGGGATGTCTCAGTATCCTGGAAGGGACTCCTCATGCCTGGTGGTTCTATATAACTTCACGGACCATCCTCCACTGTGTTCTAAGCTCTTGGAACATATTGGCCGCAGCATGGCAGAAACACCAGAAGCTTACTTCTGCCTCAACCAGGAACTTCTGCAAGCTCAGATCTAGCAGCTGCCTTCTGCCTTCTGCTTTTGGGCCTGTTCCTTGGCAGCCTGCTTGTACTACCCTCTAGGCTCCATGATTTGGGGGACTGGGGGTGATAAGGGGCATTTCTGACACTGACGCTATTTGGAAATGCCTGGTAGGGAAGAAGAACCTGTGGCCTTCCAGATGGTGCTGGACTCCAGCTCCCATCAGCCCCAACATCATCTGGAAGGGACCGTAAAGCAACTCAACTATAGGTTGCACTGCTCCCATGCTTGTAACCTTCTGCTTTAAAGGATTACTAACAGACTAAAGATACCACCCAATATTTCCTTTATAAAATGTATATACCATTTGATTGTAACACACAAACATACCTCAAAGTAGTTATATAACATGTATTAGTTAGGTCCAATGTGATTATCAGGCCAATTGTCGGATTATCGGTTCTTCTGTCTTGCTTTCATTTTTAATCTGTGTGGACATGTTTATTTTAAAGCGGCACACTGTTTTTGGTAACTGACACAGAAAGGAAGGATTTCTTCTTCTGTTTTTACAACCCAAACTCTGCGGAAAAGAGAGGGAAACAGAGGAAACATAGCTCTCTCTCTCTCTCTCCTTTTAAAAAAGTGAGTGTTTGGGAAAGGAGAAGGAGGAGGGTAAGGAGGAGGGGACAACCCAAGATAGCTCTGAGGTACATTTCAATCTGCATGGTTCAGGAAGGCAGGAATTTTCAATCTCCTCTCTATCATTTTCGATATCATTAATCCTAAACACTCCATTTTCCATGCTTGCCCGCCCAGGCCCTGAGAGTGAGCGACACAGAAAGTGACACATATTCATCACTTGGCACTCGGCGCTGTGAAGGCTGTAATATAATATTAGTGTTGGGTTATCACCGTGTCTTTCTCTGTAGCCTCGGCAGCGAGGACGGTAGATGACACAAATCGATCACCTGTGACATTTTTGATTTGGTGTCACTTTCCCTATTTCTGCCATTTGTTTTGGCAGTTAAGAGGTAATTGTGTGACATTAGCATGAAAAAGACTGACTTTCCCAGCATATTTTATAGAAAGATATAGATTTTGTTCCCCAAGCGGCAACAGAGGGATGTGTCTCTTTTGTCTTCACGTTGTGGACTAAGATCTTCTTTGGAGGTGGGGAGGTGGGGGAGGGTGGAGGAAAGGGTGTGACATTTGCAGAATCTTGCAAAGTCCCTCCCCCCCCCCAAAAAAAGTTTTTGGCATCAATAGCCCTATCAAACAGTGTTTAGGAGACAGAATTCACACCACAGTGTTGTATTTTCTACAGCCACTCAGTAAGTAGTATCTGGAGACTCAGGCCAATCAGAATTATTGGTCCATGTTGTAATTTAGCATATATATATTTCAACCCTTTGGTGGCCAGCGAAGCAAATTTCAAGCTCAGCTACTATTTATTTAAATGCAAAGAGCAGCTGATTTTCCAGCCAGTACCCTTATATTGATTTTCTGCTTAATAAATTCAAATCCAGATACATTCAAATGCAAGCATTAAAGCTGCTAGCCACCTTTGGGAAGGGAATGAATCATGTACACTTGCAAATAAAGCTGTCATCAGCATCTGCTTTTGGCTAACTGTGAGAACTCACTGAAGTATCCTATCCTATATACTAACAATAACCCTTATGCATCCAAAAACTCAGCAACCATGAACAAGAGAGAAGTATTAACAGGCTCAGTGGGGCTTCCGGGTTCACAGAAGTACAAAAGAAACATTAGAAAAATTTAAGGAGGTCCTCCTTTAAATGATGACTCAGTTCAATGAGGACTGGCCATGTTAAATGGACATAGAATATTGGCTGTTGGGGGTGATGGTGGTATAGAATTATATTGGGAAAGGGAATGGCTGGCCAGAACCTTGAACAGAACAGTCTACACTAAAACATTTGTTTTGCATACAGATGTCCCACTTACATCTGTCTTGGTAATGAGATCTAGTTCAGGCATAGGCAAACTCTGGCCCTCCAGATGTTTGTGACTACAATTCCCATCATTCCTAGCTAACAGGACCCAGTGGTCAGGGATGATGGGAATTGTAGTCCCAAACATCTGGCGGTATTTGGCCATGGATACTAGCCATGGATACTAACCAACCGTCTTCATTCTCCTGTTGACAATAGATTATGAAAAATAAATTGTTTCATGCCAAATCAAAAATGCTATAAGGATTCTCTAGCCTAGGAACACCTACCCTAGTCTATTCAACTGCTGTTAGATAGAACCAGCAGTATTCCATATCATCAGGGAAGTTTTTAATATGTGACATCTTAGTGTATTTTGGGTCTTTGTGGAAGCCGCCCAGAGTGACTGGGGAACTAATAAAAAATTATTATTATTATTATTATTATTATTATTATTATTATTATTATCCATGTTGGATGGTATTTTGGCTATGTTTTTTAGTTAATTGTGTTTTTGTAGGAACATTTTAGTTTTATTCCTGTTGTAAACCATTCATGGAATACAATTGAAATGTGATTTTAAAATGTTTTATAATAAATGAATGAAAAGTCCAGAACTCTACATTTACAAACAGAAATGAACTCGGAATATTTCACTTTAAACAAACAAGATTTTTTTAAAATGATGTCTGTTAGCCAAGGTTAGACCTTTGTGTCTGCCCCCTTCCCTGTACAGGCAATTTCAACAAGTTGAACAAATGCAATGAAACTAACATGTAGGTAAATTAATGTATGAATCAACCAGAACTCATTCCTTAAAATTAAAATTAACCCCTTCATGGTTTTTAATGTGCATTCATATTAAGTACCTAGGAAATTTTTTACCATTATCATCATATAGGAAATTACCCATACTACAATTTTAGTTAAAATTACTGAAAATCTTCCTTTTCACTGAGAGTTAGAAAGATTACAAATTTGTAATATACAAGAAAAGATTAATATATTTCCTTTTTAATGCTGAAAAATAATTTCAGCCAATTGGGTGAATTGTCAGTAAAAGATAACCCCACATTTCAATGCTTTCTTAGTCACCTTAAAATAAGATTTATGAATAATGTGAATCCTCATTCAAAATTCAGTTAAATGTTAGGAAATGCTCTTAGGATGTATTTTTAATCTTTTGTTGTAAGCCACCCAGGGTGGCTGGGGAAACCCAGCCAAATGGGCGGGGTATGAATAATAAATTATTATTATTATATTATTATAGGAATGCGTTGGGTGGATTCACATAAATTTTATCACCACTGGACAATGCAAATGATCACCTTGCTTTTACCACACCTGAAAGTGACAGAGGACCTCAAATAGCAATTAAATAGTATCCTAGTTCAAATCTAAAAAATACCAATTCAACAAAGCCATCTCCAAATAACAGCAGTAGCCACAGAAACAAGAACAGCACACAATCCATCAGATGCTTTGGCTAAATCAAATATTTTAAAGTTGCCTTCCAAAGCAGATTAAAACTGCTGCAAATGGTAGCAGCTGCCAGAGCCCGTCACTGGTGGCTGTTCAGGGGCCTCCTTTTTAAAAAGAAGCAGCTGGATCTGGGAGCGGCCATTTTAATTTCCCACAATTCCCATGGTGTAGTGTCACTAATTCAGAAGGAACTGCTGTCTGCTGTTATGGACACCCACCAAAGTAAGCTCACCAAGATAAGGTCCACCAGATTAGTTTGCTGAGGGTGTGCTCAGATATGGACTTGGACCTGGTGGGAGGATGTATCTGAGAGAATATTCCATTAATGGAGTGCCACTACAGAAAAGGCCCTGTCCCTAATTCACCAATCACCTAAGTTCTATGTAGCTTGTTGAGTAATGGCTCTCACCTTCAAATTTAACTCTACGGGCTATATGGAAGGATATGCATTTTGAGTGGACCAGCAGGGTGCAACACATACATTGATGAAGTGGATGGATGTGCGTTCTATACTTGCATCAGCTCCTTCTCTCATCAGATGCGCCATACCAAGTTGAACATGTTTAACCTAGTCAGGAGATAAATTGCTCTCCTTGTCAGTTTCCCATTTAAAATGCAAACGAGATTTGACAGAGTAAACTGAATAAAGATTTGGATCGGATAATCCAGTAAAAGCTAATTACTAAAACAAAATGAGACACTGAAGCACAGCCTCCCACCACCCTGCCTGCCTAACGAGGCTCCCTCATTTGATGAGTTCCCTGCCTCCAGTATCAGCGCTTTCTATCAAGGAACGCAAGCTATTAGCTCCTTTTAACAATTTATGACGCTCAATATACTGATTAGGGGCCTGTGATACATAATTTAAAACCACTTGGATGTCCTGTGGCCGTTAAGGAGAAAGCAATGAGTTTGAACAAACCTTGCTAATTAGAGGCCTTGATGACTTCTGATTAGGATTCCTAATTAGGTGTCCAAAGTAAATCTTTTCTTGTTTTTAAATTTGTTGTCTTCGGGGCTTCAGCTTGCTTATTACCCGATCCTAGGAAAGTGCAACCAAGCCTCACTGGGGTGGCAGATAACAGATTAGCTGCCAAACACCCCTCCTTTAAAACAAGGCATAGTTTGGGGGGTGTGAACTAGTGAACAGAAATAAGATGTTGAGGGGTGAATATTAGTATACATTCATTTTGAGTGGAGGATTTGTTGCCATCACTAATTCTGCTTCTGCCCTGTTTATCATGGAAGTTTTGTTTGCTTTCTGTGATTTACTTCATATTTCCCCTTACCCTCTAAGAAAAACACTACCAAGACTGAATATATGGGGTTTTTGAAGTGTATATGACTGAATCCTTAACTCCTCATATCAGCATTAGTGGTCAGCTCAGTGCTATCAAAGTTGACAGTGGCAATCACCAGTTCGGGTTTGAGCTTCTATGCACCAGAATAACCCAGCCATCTATTGCATGCAAAAACATTTGAATCAGATTATTGTTTCTTCTGCACTGTATCTCTGATATCTATCTCCATCAACTGTGTGTTTTCAATTGGGAAAATGGAGCATGTGCAATGAACAGCAAGAGAGATCAGCAACAGTCTTCAACTCATATAGCATGTGTATTGGTGGATGCAGGCTGAATGGCTTCATGCTGGTCTGAGTTTAGTGTTCATGTGAATTCAGGAAGCTTATTCACATGAACATGTAACTCAGATCCGAATTGCTACTTTAGGACTGGAAGCCACGCATTTTCCTCTGCCCTGTAAGCAAGGAAGGGTTGCTTTGGTGGTGAATCATGGTCCCATCTTTTTCTTTTGTTTAACCCTGAGCTTGAGGAAGGTGAAATTTGAAAGATAGCTGATTGCATGGTGATTTATAGATGGTCCCAGTGATGATAATATGTTCCTGTTTGGATTTGTTCATCTGATGATTTCACAACACACCCTGTTTCTGAATCAATCAATACACTGCCATTCAGTCTGATTTTGGCAGATCTCCAGTGACACAGGAAATGTGAGTTGTAAACTAAATGCATGGTAAAGGAATCACATGGCAGCCTCAGTACTTGTCTGTTTCATCTCAGATGTACTTAGCTCACATTTTCAACATGAGACCTTAGTCCTATGAACTGGCTGGAATTTTTTCAGGCAAGCCCTGCATTAAATAATGCAACATACAAATCTCAGCAAAGTACAATATAACTACTCAAAGAGATAATCTTCAAATGGGCAATGGCTCATGAACCCATTGCCTAACTGATGAAGAGCTTTTTTATGGTGGCCTTGAGCAAAACTACATTTAGTCAAAAGGCAAATCATGATTTTATGTCTTAGTCAATACCAGTTCTCCTTTGGAGTTATAAATTGCACATGGGGATACCATGGGGAACTAGGACAGTCTGTTCTTTTGTACTCCATCCCACTTACAGTGCTTTAACTTTGTAATGAAGTTGCATTTGCAATTCACTCCACTTTCACTAATACATACCTTGGATGTGCAAGCACAGGTATTATCTACTAGATCTCTTTTTACTGGGGGAGTGGAAGTGGAAGAGAGAAGGGGGAAGGACTTAACCTCTGCCCTTCTTTAATACCTAGTCAAAAAGCCAGGCCATTCCCTGGAAATAGCTGATCCGTTTTTGTTATCCTGATCTTGGATTTATTGAGATTCCAAGCTGATTTAACATTGGAGGAGAGAAAGGAATGTTTGCGTAGCAAGTTTACATGCTCCTTTTTTTTAGCAAGCTGGGTCTTCCCTCTTTCTCACATCCAGCTCAAAAACCCAGTTAAGTTGAACTACCTGGATTTGAGGTGTTTTAGGACTCAGACCTATGAGCTGCTGGACTGCAACCGCTCATAATTGTAGAATTGGAATGGAATGGAACCCAATGTTCATCTAGTCTAACCCCCTGCAATGCAGAATCAGCAGGGCCAGATTTAGATGAAGTAGCCCTAGGCTACTCCACTTGTGTGGCCCCTCCCCATCCCCCACCCTCACAACTAGAAGAAAATCGAAGAGTGAAGCCAAGGATGATGACGGGTATTTAAAATTCTGCAATTCACAATTTCTCCTCTAAAGGACATAAGATGTTATTGTTAACTACCATGGTGATTTTTAAAAATGCATAAAATTAACACTGGAAAAACTTTTGCAATAGCTGAACTTTGTGAACCCTTTGTGGAATAAGCATGATTTCTTAGGAAAATTAGTTGTAATTTTATTCTTAAAATAAGGCCTGGGCAGTCCGGGTCTTCCTGTTATATACCTGCTGGGATTGACAAGGCATATGACCCTCACCTAAATCTTATAGCTCTCCTGACAGGTGATTTGGTCTGCAGCCACAGTGTGGAAATAAAGGAGGAGATTGCCCACAAGATACCATGCATTCTGTTATTCAAATTAGGCCCCAGTGTTTTTCTTACAACCCCCTTCTCAATGAATTACCGTATTTTTCGCTCTATAAGATGCACCAGACCACAAGCTGCATCTAGTTTTTGGAGAAGGAAAAAAGGAAAAAATATTCTGAATCTCAGAAGCCAGAATAGCAAGAGGGATGGCTGCGCAGTGAAAGCAGCAATCCCTTTTGCTGTTCTGGCTTCTGTGATAGCTGCGCAGCCTGCATTCGTTCCATAAGATGCACACACGTTTCCCCTTACTTCTTAGAAGGGAAAAAGTGAGTCTTATAGAGCAAAAAATACAGTAATTAATTTTAATCTAGCATGTAAATTCTCAAAACTTTCTTATTTGTTAATTCGAGCAACTACTGCTCTCACTTCATTACAAACAGGATTTCTACCTGCAACACACTTGAGCAAAGCTGCTCCTCTTCCTTTCACATGTTTCCATTTGCAACTGTAGCTGCCTCTGATGAGTTATCATTTAACTCTTTGGTGGGGAATTAGCATCAAATGTCATGTGCATGGAAGTTGCAGAACCAATTAATCAACTAGAAGGGTTACTGTTAATAGCACCAGTTTTCCTATAACTTGATGTTACTGGATAGTTCTGATGAACTGCAAAAGCATTTTTAGTTTGCTTTCTGCCACCCTGGAACTTTTCTTTATTAGTGCCACTTTTTTTGTACGATTCCTTGCAAATGAAAGAAAACAACTTTTCTGCTTGTATATGTTGATAATATAATTTTGGTTACTGAGAACAAACAAGACTGTACAAAAACAAGATTGGGTGCAGGCCTGGCCAGGACATAGGCATCCTGTGACAAAGGTGACCTGTGTGCTTGCTTGATTAACAGCTGTTAGGAACTTCAAGGTCCCTGCTTTCCCTTCTTATGGTCTTTATATTGGACCTGGAGACTCCAATAGAGAGCATTCCATGTCAAGAAGGAGGGCAAGTGGGCACCCTATCAAATGACAGGGCAGGAGCTACATGGAGCGGGGCCTTTTCACTGGTGGTGCCCATTGTATGGCTCACTCTTCCCAGACCTGCTCTCTTTTGGCTTATATTTTGGAGCTTTATAATTTAGGAAGACTTTGGAAGAACTAATTGACAAGTCTTATCACTCACTGATGTATGAGCAGATTTTATTTGCTGCTATTCTGGGCTCCTGGTGCACCAGGGTTTACACCAGCATAATAGAGTTGGCCAGGACACCAGAAGGGATGCAATTTACGAGTTTTCTCCATTATCTGCACAGCAGGGGGTGTTCAGTCAACAGTGCAAAGGCTGAGCTGAAGCATTTCCTGCTGATTACCTGTTTTCAGCAATAGGGGTCGCTGTTTGGTAGTACCCAATTGGTTAGCTGTCAGATTCTAGAGCTCCCTATTGGTGGCTCTTAGGTAATTCCAAAAATACAGAGTCAGTTAATAAAACACAGTGTTCATTCATAAAGCAGTAACATAAATCTCCTTTGCTACATATTGGGTGTGTATTTCAGTGGTTGAACATACAGGTTTATAGCCATGCTGTAGTGTAGTGCTTATGCGACTGTGAATAAAAGGTGGCTGGGCTCATCATCCCGGGGTTTGGGGGTGAGGACAAGACAGATTTGCAATAAGTGCCCCCCCTTTATTTCCAAAACAAGTCCTTGAGCCTGTACTCTGAATAGTGACACCAGGGACCTAGAAGGTGCAGGGCTTGTCAGTCCAACCCCTGCACAATCTCATCATGGCTGACCTTAAGGCAATTGGAGCAATTTGGCTGCTCCTAAAGGGGCCCCCGCACCAGGGCAATCTAGATGGATTTTATTTATATCTATAAGATTTCACGGACTTTGCCAATGAACTGGGGCCCTACAAAAAAACCCTAAAGTTGGGCCACACTTCTTCAAATTGGGCCACACTGGCTAGCCCGGAGTCTCATAGTTGCTGGGCCTGAGTTGCCCTGCCCTTGCATGAAGTCTTGGGTTTGCAATTTTGAGAGAGGGGAGACTGCGGCATTGGGGAGATGGCAGGCTGGCGGGGCCCCCTAGATTTAGAGGCCCTAGGCTTCAGCCTACTTAGCCTGTACATAAATCTGGCATTGAGAATCAGGCTTATGATCAGACTTAAGGGTCTCAGTATTCCTAGGTCCCTGGTGTAGAGCGAGCCGAACTCCAGTGATAGCATAGCAACCAAACATCTGTTTAAAACAGCCTTTTTGGGTTCTTTACCAACAGTGGTTTCACATGGAAATAATGCCATTGGCTTTGTACAAACATGAATGTACACCCTCCAGGGGGAGAAAAGGAAAAATAAACACACAAAAAAATGATGGGGAGGAAAAGCCAAAATAATTTAAAATGGTTCCACTATGGTGGGGAGGGATGGAGGGAGTAATGATGGGCTCCATCCAATCAGGGGTCATAGCACTCATACAACCACTGTTCCTGCGGCATAGCATGAGGGAGTGTTGTGTTTGTCTCTCAGTTGCAGTTTCCTAGCATCTTTAAGGAGTGCTACTGTTGCTTAGAACAACGGATTTGAAGAAATAATATTGCACAGTTATCAGTTATCTGCAAATCTCATCAATCAAACAGTGGGTCTATTGGTGTGGAAGGTGGGCCAGAGGTGCATGTGTTGGGATACCCATATTTCAAAGTTTGAGTGAAAGATGATGCAGCATGGACTCCTGGACGCTGTGATGCTACAGCTTGGTGAGAATGACTTGGTCAGCAGAAAAAGCATCAACCTGGTATTAGGAAGCTTCCTATGTTCCTAAGGAGAGAAAATGCCCCTAAATATCAAGGGACTCTTTCCATTACTTTTAACTTAGCTTCTTAGATTAACCCTTTGATTAAGTCTACCAATCCAAAAACTGAAGAAAATAAAGGAGTAGCTGGATAAGCAATCATATAAATAAGCCCTGCATCACAATACAAATGGTCCTGTAGGTTCCGATTATGTAAGCGGAATTAATAGCAACGGGTGCTGTTTCTTTACACCACTGTGCACAGCTTAGCACACAGCCAGATTCATTTTTCATTTCAAGCAAGGCCTAAACAGTTTCAGTGTTGCCTAAGATGAATATTCAAGGCCTTCCTGCAATTTACATATCTGTAATCCGACAGGGAAAAGAAGAAAAGGTTGTCAGGCAAAATGAATTTGTGTCTCAAGGTCAGCCCTGTTTTGAAACCGATAATGATATTTAAGAGCCCCTTTGCGTAATGGTTACCAAGTTAATGAAATATTTAAAAAAGATCTGAAGGAAAAGGGTTATGTGGAAAGGGAATCAAATTTCCAAAAGGACATTATAAACAATGAGTACAAAATTCTGTCAAAAATGTATAAGATATTGCTGGAATGGAATACGAAAGATGAAGAGGTCAAATCGGTAATGATACAGTGGGCAAAGGATTTTGGGTACAATATTCAATTTGAAGATTGGGAAAAATTGTGGAAAGAGCATTTAAAATTTACAGCATGTATCACACTGAAGGAGAATGTGATGAAAATGTTTTACAGATGGTATATGACACCTGTAAAATTAGCAAAGATGTATAAGGTTGATAACAAATGTTGGAAGTGCAAAGATAAGGAAGGGACATTCTTTCATCAGTGGTGGGAATGTAAGAAAGTGAAAAGTTTTTGGGAAATGATCTATAATGAGTTGAAAAAAATGTTAAGATATACTTTTGCGAAAAAACCCGAAGCTTTTCTTTTAGGCATGGTAGGAAAGGACATCAGAAGAAAGGACTGTAAGCTTTTCCAGTATGCGGTAACGGCAGCCAGAATCCTGTTGGCTCAGAAGTGGAAACAAGAGGAAATACCGACGATAGAAGAATGGAGACTAAAAATGACAGACTATGCAGAACTGGACAAATTAACTGGGAAAATTAGATATATTAAAGATCAAAAGTTCATCGAAGACTGGGGGAAATTTGTGGATTATCTGAAAAATATATGTGGTGTGAACACAACGCTAGCGGGATTTAAAGAGGCACTGTAAAAAAAGAAAATAAGTATTGTTTATGAGAAATAATAGGAGTAAGGAGGAAAAATGGCAATACGAAAGAAGGGAATGTGTACTAAAGGTGTAACTACGGATGATTGTCAGAGACGTTGAAGGAAGTCAAAAAATAATTATGATTTGTTGTATGCGGGATCGAACGAAGAATTGGAGGGAACTTTATAAAATGTATAATAATAAAAATTATTAAAAAAAAAAAAAATAAGAGCCCCTTTGCTGTGATCTGCATTGCATTGCTCTAATTGACAAATTAGCCATCCATATGGGCTCAGAGGCAATAATGCAGCCACAAATCCCAATAAATACAAACATAATCTGATATAAGATGGATCAGCCAAACAAGTTAAGGTAAGATTTAGCGCCTCAAATGATTGTGCCTAAAGGAATTGCTCTTTGACAAGTTCTCATGGATCCATATGGCAAGAATGCAGAGTTTAGGGACACAGCGACACGTCTCTAATGCTACTGCTTCTGTTCTGCAGGGGAAAGTTGGGTTGCTAAATTGCCACTTCCTACCCAGTCTGTCCCAGTCAGTTCATTGCAACCCTTTTGGGGTGGGAAGGAACCAGTACTACTTAAGAGGTGTATTGTTGCACATCATGGCCAAACTCTTCTCAGCTCAATTCAGAATCAGCTTAGCTGGTGGTAGCCAATGGGGGCTCTGAAACACCTGGAAAGGTTTTTGAAAAGACGAGGCATCTGCATTTGGTCTCTTTCCCCCCTCACTACCCTACCAACACAACAAATGTGGAATCTTTGAAACTCCTTTGCTTCTGTGGCCACTTTTTATATAAGCTTAACTTCCATTTACAAAACACAGGTATGCAGCTCTACTGTTATATTAGCGAGAAGTTACCTGCTTCCATTTTTTGTCAGAGTAGAAAAGAATTGAGACCAGGTGAATTGTTGGGATGGATGAGGGAAGATTGGTCTTTTGTGTTGAGTTCTAGAGCTCCTTCTACAGTGGTACCTCAGGTTACATACGCTTCAGGTTACATACGCTTCAGGTAACCACTAACCCAGAAATATTACCTCGTGTTAAGAACTTTGCTTCAAGATGAGAACAGAAATCGCACAACGGTGGCGCGGCAGCAGTGGGAGGCCCCATTAGCAAAAGTGGTGCTTCAGTTTAAGAACAGTTTCAGGTTAAGAACGGACCTCCGGAACGAATTAAGTATGTAACCAGAGGTACCACTGTACCTCTGATTTCTTTAGATTTCTTTAAAAATCTAAAATAAGTTACTTTGCTCACAAGGCTGTTAGCAGCCATGTGACAGGAGCCAGCCAACGATAAATAGTACAGTGCAAGTTGGACTTAATGCTTTATCAGCAAAATCAGCTATCTTCTCCTCTGCCCTCTTCATGCATCTTCTGGTTCTGAAAGAACAGGTAGAAGAGGAGTTTGTCACAGCAGAAGTGGGAGACACTCATGCCTCTTCACCAGCCAGATGCATCTCTGCCTCTTGGCCTCCCTCCTCTCCTGCTTCAGCTTCTGCCTCTGATTCAGGACTTCTCTTTGCCACAGACTCTCCCAGCTCACTACACCTTCTGCTTCTGACACCTGTGGGAAGTAACATAAGCAGCCAAGTACAATACTTCCTGTTTGCCCAGAGTGGCAAACACAGAGGAGGATGTTACTCCAGCCAGGAGGACTTCCTGTCACACCTGTCTGGAGCATCCTCCCCCTGCGTGTGACCAGGTAGATGGGTGTGACCCTGGGAGACCCTGTAAAAGGGCCAGTCACACAGCCATCTTCTTCTTTGACTTTCTTGTGACTCATGGGCTCATTCCTATATGGGATGAACTCAGACTCTTATCTGTAACTACAAGCTAAAGCCTGCCTTCAGGGAACCTACTGTGAACTGAATGTAAGTAAACTTCTGATCATTACTTTTAAAAGAGGACTGTTGTGTCTTTATTCTTTTTAAGAGGGAACAAAGGGGATTTACCAGGAACAAACCCAATCTGGACAAGGCAGACTGGATTAAGTAAAGAGATTCAAACGAATCTACCAACTAGCTTCCAGCAATATACTGGGGAATGTACTCTGCTACTGACTCACTAGCGTGAGTGAGGAAGGATAATATTTAATCAATATATCCTCTCCTATTATCCACAACATTCCCAAAAACACCTCCTCCTCCCCTCCCAGTCTTTCCCCTCTTCTCCCTCTGACCAATCATTGTTATCCCATCACCAATCCCCGGGATCTGAGCCTTCTTCCCTTGTGGGTCCCCCAGCTGGTTCCTCCCACCATTCCTCTGCATCCAACCAGTCCATGATATCAAGCAGCAGAATACAGTGCTGTGACCCCAGCCACCCACTCACTTAATTTGCTCACAGACCTACATTTGCATAAAATTAGCTTATGTAAATTATATTCAAATTTGTGTCTCAGACCTGCGCTCTGAGCTTTTTCAATATCTAGCAATGGTCTGCACCTGACTAGTACCTTCCAAAAATCATTCTCTGTGGTCAGTAAAGAGTAGTTTCTATTCTTTTCCACACAAAAGAAAACATGCCTTCCTTCCTGCCTTTAAAACCCATTTTTCTACTTTAGCTAAATATCACTGATATGACTGCATTAAAATGATCTATTTTGTGATTAGGATTATACTATTTAGAGTACAGACTTGAGCCAGGGTGAGAGGATAAGCGAGAGACTAACGTAACCATCTGGCCAGCATTAACTTCCCTGACCTTGACGCAACCAGGCAAAGCTTTAAAAAAATCATTAGTTAAGTTGGACTGTTGTGTCTTAAATCTCAGTAGGTGATCCGGAGGTTTCCGCTCAAAGACGTCGTACTGCATCATTCACAAATCATCTTTAGCCCATAAACTATACGTATGGGCTTATGCAGTGTGTTCTTTGCTTTTTCATTCTCTCTTTGCCCCCTCATTGATTTTTTTAAAAAAGGATAATGGACAGCCATCCCACCCACCCCACCCCATCCTCAGTGCATGAGGATTCAATAAATTTATTAAGGGGATTGGTTGTACAGTGCTTGTCATAAGGGTCCAGATGAAAGCCTGTAGGGTAGAGGTGGGGGAACCTGTAGCCTCCAGATATTGCTGAAATACACTTCCCTTTATCTTTGACTTTTGGCCATGCTGAACGTCATCTGGAGGGCTGCAGTTTCCCCATCACCACACTTTGCAGTATCTGGAAGGAAGGTACCTTAGCAAGGCCAACAGATGCTCACCTATACACCCTGGAGCAAAATGTCAGCATGGAATTGCTCCACATTTTACCATGTCAGTTTTATCATGGCTCTTTTCCCCCAACCTTTTAGCTTGGCAAAGCACTGAATCAGAAGTGTAAGAAGCTTCCACAGAAGGGGCAAACCTTCATGTTGCTTTCTTGGCTAAGCATTTGAACTGCACATTCTAAGCAGTTCCATCATTACATCGGCACCAAAGGGAAATTCATATATATATATATATATATATATATATATATATATATATGGAGCTATACATAGTCTGTACTAATCAAAGCACACACACACACAAAAACACAAAACTGCACTGAGGGAACCCGTAGTTTGTCCCAAAAAAACCTGAATTCTAGAATGTATATAAATGATAAAATGTGCATATTTTGCATACTTGATTTCACTTCTGTTAAAAATGGGGAGGAGTGACATGTCATGCAGATTAAGAATTTGTTCTCAATCACTGGAAATTGTGATCAACTCCTCCTTTGGCTTTTGAGACCTGCCCCTCCCTACACATCTTGCATTGTCTGAATGCTTTTCAATTTGCCTTCCAAGCTGTGTCATTTGTGAGGATCTAATGTAGTGAAACAGAATATCCAAACCCCAAAAGTGAAATGACAACAGCTGGACATGCCTTTGTTTGTTATATGAAAAGAAACTTTGTTGCTCAGAGCCTCCATATTTCCAGGCAAGAAGCAGAGTGAGCTATCCAGTCATAGCCAGGTAATGTAACTTGAAATCCCAATAGGGTGTTTAAATCCCAATAGTGTGTTGGAGTACAGTAGGCATCTCCCTCGTGCATGAACACCATTCAACAGGCAGCTATTCGTTTATTTTATTGATTGATTTATTAAGGTGCTCCAAGGATCAAGAGCAGTGTACATAAAAAAATAATTACAACACAACTTAATTATACACTCATTAAGATCAATTTATATAAGACAGCTGCATAATTAATATAGTAGCAGTGCTTATGCATAAAGCTGACTTTACTCATCACACTTCTCCACCTCTACAAGCATCTTCCCCAGTCCTTGAAATGAATACATTGTAATGGCATGAAACAGCTCATAGGGGAGATTATTCTCTGGGGTCACAGCTGTGGGGTCACCACCAAAAAGGCTCTTCCATGAGTTCCTACATGTTGTTGTTGTTTAGTTGTTTAGTCGTGTCCGACTCTTCGTGACCCCATGGACCAGAGCACGCCAGGCACTCCTGTCTTTCACTGCCTCCTGCAGTTTGGTCAAACTCATGTTTGTAGCTTCGAGAACACTGTCCAACCATCTCGTCCTCTGTCGTCCCCTTCTCCTTGTGCCCTCAATCTTTCCCAACATCAGCAGAAAAGCAGTGTTTAATGTCTGGACAAAATACAAAGACTTACTGGAAAATAAAACTCCAAGGTGGCTTTCACCGCTGGAAGCTAAGGCCCGAAAAAGACCCAATATGGAGGCCAAATGGCCAAAATATTGGGAAATATTAGAAAAAGATGGAGACAATTGGAAATTGCAGAGTTTGGAGAAAATTAAAGACAAAGTGCGAGACTGGTTACATTACGCTCAGATTAACGAAGTTTTTAAAAATGACAAAAAGTTAGGGTTCCGGGTGGAGAAATCGAAATTGGAAACAGAACTGTTAGAACCTAAGACTAAGATACTCTCAAGAATGTACAACTTGCTGTTAAAATGGAATACACAAGATGAAATGGTTAAATCGGCTATGATAAAGTGGGCACAGGACATTGGGCACAACATTATGTTTGAGGACTGGGAAAGGTTGTGGACCATTGGGTTGAACTTCACTGCATGTAATGCTTTGAAGGAAAATGTAATGAAAATGATATATAGATGGTACATGACCCCAGTTAAACTTGCCAAAATATACCATTTGTCTGATAATAAATGTTGGAAATGTAAAGAAAATGAAGGAACATTCTTTCACCTCTGGTGGACTTGCCCTAGAGTGAAGGCTTTCTGGGAAATGATATATAATGAGCTGAAAAAGGTATTTAAGTATACCTTCACTAAGAAACCAGAGGCCTTCCTTTTGGGTATTGTCGGCCAGAAGGTGTTAAGGAAGGACCAAACATTTTTTATGTATGCAACAACAGCAGCAAGGATACTTATCGCTAAACACTGGAAAACCCAAGATCTACCCACACTGGAAGAGTGGCAGATGCAGCTGATAGACTATATGGAATTAGCCGAGATGACTGGCAGAATCCGAGACCTGGGAGAAGAGAAGGTTGAAGAAGACTGGAAGAAATTTAAGATTTATTTTAAAAAGCATTGTAATTTGGCTGAATGTTAATGCTAGATCATAAATAATTGACCACCACTAAATTAGATGGAATTAGGATGATAAGTAGATCGAGGAAAATATAAACCATTTGGAGAACGATTAGACTATGTTTAAAAGAATGGGACCTAGGAATATAAATAAGATGATAATTTGCTGGTTAAAATTTAAGAAGATGTAAGTGGGAGCGGGAGATGTGAGGGAGTCCAAAGAGGTTTTGAAAATATGTCATGATATATGCTATATTGTTGATTATTTTTGCATTTGTATTCAAAAAATTTTTAATAAACATTTATAAAAAAAAAAAAAATCTTTCCCAACATCAGGGTCTTTTCCAGGGAGTCTTCTCTTCTCATGAGGTGGCCAAAGTATTGGAGCCTCAGCTTCAGGATCTGTCCTTCCAGTGACCACTCAGGGCTGATTTCCTTAAGAATGGATGCGTTTGATCTTCTTGCAGTCCATGGGACTCTCAAGAGTCTCCTCCAGCACCATAATTCAAAAGCATCAATTCTTTGGCAATCAGCCTTCTTTATGGTCCAGTTCTCACTTCCATACATCACTAATGGGAAAACCATGGCTTTAACTATGCAGACCTTTGTTGGCAAGTTGATGTCTCTGCTTTTTAAGATGCTGTCTAGGTTTGCCATTGCCTTTCTCCCAAGGAGCAGGCGTCTTTTAATTTCGTGACTGCTGTCACCATCTGCAGTGATCATGGAGCCCAAGAAAGTAAAATCTCTCACTGCCTCCATTTCTTCCCCTTCTATTTGCCAGGAGGTGATGGGCCCAGTGGCCATGATCTTCGTTTTTTTGATATTGAGCTTCAGACCATATTTTGCGCTCTCCTCTTTCACCCTCATTAAAAGGTTCTTTAATTCCTCCTCACTTTCTGCCATCAAGGTTGTGTCATCTGAATATCTGAGGTTGTTGATATTTCTTCCGGCAATCTTAATTCCAGCTTGGGATTCATCCAGCCCAGCCTTTCGCATGATGAGTTCTGCATATAAGTTAAATAAGCAGGGAGACAATATACAGCCTTGCCGTACTCCTTTCCCAATTTTGAACCAATCAGTTGTTCCATATCCAGTTCTAACTGTAGCTTCTTGTCCCACATAAAGATTTCTCAGGAGACAGATGAGGTGATCAGGCACTCCCATTTCTTTAAGAACTTGCCATAGTTTGCTGTGGTCGACACAGTCAAAGGCTTTTGCATAGTCAATGAAGCAAAAGTAGATGTCTTTCTGGAACTCTCTAGCTTTCTCCATAATCCAGCGCATGTTTGCAATTTGGTCTCTGGTTCCTCTGCCTCTTCTAAATCCAGCTTGCACTTCTGGGAGTTCTTGGTCCATATACTGCTTGAGCCTTCCTTGTAGAATTTTAAGCATAACCTTGCTAGCGTGTGAAATGAGTGCAATTGTGCGGTAGTTGGAGCATTCTTTGGCACTGCCCTTCTTTGGGATTGGGATGTAGACTGATCTTCTCCAATCCTCTGGCCACTGCTGAGTTTTCCAAACTTGTTAGCATATTGAGTGTAGCACCTTAACAGCATCATCTTTTAAAATTTTAAATAGTTCAGCTGGAATACCATCACTTCCACTGGCCTTGTTATTTGCAGTGCTTTCTAAGGCCCATTTGACTTCACTCTCCAGGATGTCTGGCTCAAGGTCAGCAACCACATTACCTGGGGTGTACGAGCCATCCATATCTTTCTGGTATAATTCCTCTGTGTATTCTTGCCACCTCTTCTTGATGTCTTCTGCTTCTGTTAGGTCCTTACCACTTTTGTCCTTTATTATGGTAATCTTTGTACGAAATGTCCCTTTCATATCTCCAATTTTCTTGAACAGATCTCTGGTTCTTCCCATTCTGTTGTTTTCCTCTGTTTCTTTGCATTGCTCGTTTAAGAAGGCCTTCTTGTCTCTCCTTGCTATTCTTTGGAAATCTGCATTCAGTTTCCTGTATCTTTCACTATCTCCCGCGCATTTTGCTTCTCTCCTCCGCTATTTGTAAGGCCTCGTTGGACAGCCACTTTGCTTTCTTGCATTTCCTTTTCATTGGGATGGTTTTCATTGCTGCCTCCTGTATAATGTTGCAAGCCTCCATCCATAGTTCTTCAGGCACTCTGCCCACCAAATCTAAATCCTTAAACCTGTTCCTCACTTCCACTGTGTATTCATAAGGGATTTGACTTAGATTCTATCTTACCGGCCCAGTGGTTTTTCCTACTTTCTTCAGTTTAAGCTTGAATTTTGCTATAAGAAGCTGATGATCTGAGCCACAGTCCGCTCCAGGTCTTGTTTTTGCTGACTGTATAGAGCTTCTCCATCTTTGGCTGCAGAGAATATAATCAATCTGATTTCGATGCTGCCCATCTGTGATGTCCATGTGTAGAGTCGTCTCTTGTGTTGTTGGAAAAGAGTGTTTGTGATGACCAGCTTGTTCTCTTGGCAGAACTCTATTAGCCTTTGCCCTGCTTCATTTTGAACTCCAAACTTGCCAGTTGTTCCTTTTATCTCTTGACTCCCTACTTTAGCATTCCAATCCCCTATAATGAGAAGAACAGCCTTCTTTGGTGTCAATTCTATAAGGTGTTGTAAGTCTTCATATAATTGGTCAATTTCAGTTTCTTCAGCACCAGTGGTTGGTGCAAAAACTTGGATTAATGTGATGTTAAAAGGTCTGCCTTGGATTCGTATCGAGATCATTCTATCATTTTTGAGATTGTATCCCAATACAGCTTTTGCCACTCTTTTGTTGACTATGAGGGCCACTCCATTTCTTTTACGGGATTCTTGCCCACAGTAGTACATATGATGGTCATCTGAACTGAATTCGCCCATTCCCGTCCATTTTAGTTCACTGATGCCCAGGATGTCAATATTTATTCTTGCCATCTCATTTTTGACCACATCCAACTTACCAAGTTTCATGGTTCTTACATTCCAGGTTCCTATGCAATATTTTTCTTTACAGCATTGGACTTTCCTTTCACTTCCAGGCATATCCGCGACTGAGCATCCTTTCGGCTTTGGCCCAGCCGCTTCATCAGCTCTGAATCTACTTGTACTTGTCCTCCGCTCTTCCTCAGTAGCATGTTGGACGCCTTCCGACCTGAGGGGCTCATCTTCCAGCGTCATAACTTTTATATGCCTTTTGTCTTTGTCCATGGAGTTTTCTTGGCAGGGATACTGGAGTGGCTTGCCGGTTCCTGCTCCAGGTGGATCACGTTTGGTCAAAACTCTCCACTATGACCTGTCCATCTTGGGTGGCCCTGCACGGCATAGCTCATAGCTTCTCAGAGTTCTTTAAGCCCCTTCGCCACGGCAAGGCAGCGATCCATGAAGGGGGAGTTCCTACATATATGACCTTAATGGATCCTTGGACTGGCCTTCTCCAACATGCTTGTGCAATGGCCCATTTGAGCATTACATTTTCTTCCTGGGGTCCACTATCATGCAACCTGCATCTCTGCATGGTTACTTGAAAGGAAGTCCCAATGAAGCATGCCTATACTCTTTCAGAACAATGAAAGAGCACTCTTTGAGAAATATACATATTTTTAAAAACTACCCCAGGGCACTTGCAGGCACACAGCAGGGGCTGCAAATTAAGCTTGATTACTCCGTGCAAAACATTAGCTGGGATACATTTACAAACAGTGGCTTCCTTCGTGCTAAAATTTATTTACTGGTAGGAATCGTTTCGTAGCTTTTAAAGCCTGTTGGGGAATTGCTCCACTTGGTGCTTGGCCATCTGGGCTAATTAAGAAAGAGAGGATTAAAATCACAGATGGGCTCCTCTAATAACAGTGATCAAAACACAACAAAATAATATAACAGGATTATCAGATGAAATTGCTCAAGGGACAGTATTAAAGTATGGCAAAGCCACGGATGGTTTGCATTTGGCCAATCTGAACCTAAGGCTAGTTGAGCCTAAGCCCTTGTTTTCATTTAACTGAGTCATACATTGTTACATTCTCCATATTTTTCATATGGCACATACTATTGTTCTATGGTTTCTGTATTATTCTTTATATACCCTCAAACTACGCTAAATGAAATAGTTAGCAGTTTCCATTTTCTCACTCTGCTTGCTGCTTTGCATTGAGTTTGTACTTAATTTGAATTTATTGAAGCTTGCCTGCTAGCTATATCTGTTTAGCTGTCATTGTTCTGTTTTCCTTGCATCAAAACTGAGCATGGAGCTCACAGCCTCAATAGTGCATAATAAATTACAGTATGAAATTCCCAAACTGGGTGTGTTTTTGAAATGTGGTATGTAACCATTATATCCAAATGTGAAAATCCGGTCTCTGGATTGTTTGGCAATGTAATACATATTTTTATGTTAGCATTTCAAAAGTTCTCAGATGGCCTCCCCCTCCATCTGTTTTCCAGTGTTGGAAAGAATGGAATTTCCATTTTAATTCTGGAATTATTTCAGTCTCAGAACGTAAGAACTGCCTCACTGCATCAATCCAAAGTCCATTTAGCCCAGGCTTCCTCAACCTCGGCCCTCCAGATGTTTTTGGCCTACAACTCCCATGATCCCTCACTAGCAGGACTAGTGGTCAGGGATGATGGGGATTGTAGTCTCAAAACATTTGGAGGGCCAAGGTTGAGGAAGCCTGATTTAACCCATCAGGGTTGAGGGAAACTGTGGTCCTCCAGATGTGGTTGGACTACAGCTCCCATCATCCCTACCCATTGGGCATGCAAGTTGGGACTGATGGGAATTGGAGTCCAAAAGTATCTGGAGGACCACCAGTTCACCATCTCTGATCTAATTTGTCTTCAACTCTGGCTAGCACGGCCTAACCAGGTGCATGAAAGACATTCACAAGCATGGTGTGATGAAGAGAGTCTTCCCCTCTTTGCAGAATGCAATGATCAGAGGTGCCCTGCCTTTCAAAATGAAGAACATAAGAGGAACCTTGCTGGATCAGACCAAAGGTCTATCTGTTCCAGGATTCTCTTTCTCACAGTGGCCAGCCAGGTGCCTCTGGAAGCTCACAAGCAGTACATGAGGATGACAGCCTTTCCACTGTTGTTTCCCAGCGACTGTTATTAAAAGGCATACTGCCCCCTGATCTTGGAAATAGTAGTATATAGACCTCATAACTAGGAGCCAATAATAGCCTTATCCTCCAGGAAATTCATGTTTAGCTGTCATAACTAACACCAAGTCACAGCCCATGAAGATGTAATATTTAAGTAAATGTATCACATATTTGTTGAATTTGCAAGCCATTACAGCCCCTTAATACACTGGCATATAAAATGCAGTTACAGATAGGTAGCCGTGTTGGTCTGCCATAGTCAAAACAAAATAAAAAAATTCCTTCCAGTAGCACCTTAAAAACCAACTAAGTTAGTTCTTGGTATGAGCTTTCATGTGCATGCACACTTCTTCAGATACACTGAAGCAGAAGTCACCAGACCCTTCTATATAGTGAGAAGGTGGGGAGGGGTATTACTCAGAAGGGTGGTGGGATTGGGTGATTGGCAGATAGCTGTGATGAGCCTGTTGACGACTCTTAACGACTGCAATAGGTCTTACAGGAAAAAGCAAGGGGTGAGAAGGTGAAAAATGGCTTTGTCATGTATAATGAGATAAGAATCCAATGTCTTTGTTCAGACCAGGTCTCTCCATGGTTTTAAGTTTGGTAATAAGTTGCAATTCAGCAGCTTCTCTTTCCAGTCTATTTCTGAAATTCTGCTTCAGTGTATCTGAAGAAGTGTGCATGCACACGAAAGCTCATATAAAATGCAGATTACCTAGGATACATGGTTGTACTCAATGTTGCACTAAGGAAATCATTATGTCAGTGCAAATATTTCTCCTTGTGCAATGAAATGATCTCCCTCTCTCCTCCCCAACCCCCCAGGACATATTTGGGGATAGCATGGGATGCATGCAAAGAGAGGAAAGTGGGAAATCCTTTTGCACTAGCATTGATTCTTTTGCAAAATGTAGTTGAATACCACCCAGAGAACAAACTATTATGGGTATTCTCAGGCACTCCTCCATTGTGCCTGGATACACTGTTAGCAGAGGAACCCCACCCCCAACCTAAGTGCCAAGTGCCATTGCTGAAGCCATCAGGGCAACCCTCCATTCTGCCTGGATACAGCTCTGAGAGTCAGCCTTCCTCTAGTTGCCAACTGCCATTGCTGAAGCTGTCAGAGGAAAATGCAGCAGAGGCCCCTCCACTTCGCTAAGATCAAGCTGTACAATTCGTTGGATTACTGTCTGTCATATAGATATGAAGAGTTTTGGAGAACAGAAAGTCAAGACAGCCAAACTGTACCTGAAAGGGAGTGTTGTTTAGATTCCAAAATCTTTCCATCACTTAGGACAATTTCAGTAAGTCTGCTCTGAGTAAACTATAGCTGAATACCATCCAAAGCACTGAAAAACGGCAAGTTTTTTTTTTTAAAAAAAAATGTTAAAGTACAATTTCATTATTTTAAAAAAATCTTACACTGCTCTACAGAACTGGCTGGCAGCTAGGTGACCTCATTCTGTACAACCTACCAGAAGGCACAAAACAGCGCCAGAAAGGTCAGTGTGAAGCTGAAAATTTTAAAAATTGTACAAGCAAGTACAAACACTTGGCCATATCTTAATTTTTTTCAGGTAAGAAAGTGCAAGAGATAAACCCTTGTTCTACACTCTTTGAACATATGAAACTAATATGCATTTAAGAGTTTTAGTTGTCCTAAACAAATATATCCATATATTGTAATAATAATGTTTTAATTTGTGTAAGCAACCTTGAGTCCCGGTCTGGGGAAAGCAGGGATATTAACAACAACAACAACAACAACAACAACAACAACAACAACAACAAAAGTCCCTGAACTATTTGTCTACAATGTGGCATTGGCACCTGTACCTGTAAATTTATTCCACTTTGGCCCCAAAGGGAAAACATCCCCATTTAAAGATTCTTCATTATAGTGAATGGGGAAATGCAGAGCTTTTTTGTAAACAAAGCAGCTCAGGAGTAAGATTCAGACTGGTGAAGAGAAACTGCTCAATTGCTAAAACAGTAGGTGGATAGATTCTGGAGCATGAGCTTCCACGAAACATGGAAGCAGGACTCTTGGATCAAACTTAAAAAGAGCAAAAGTGGCATCAGGCTTTGTATGCAATCTTCCCTTTTGTTCCCCAGTGCATGCCTATAGGCAAACAGACAGCAGAAGGTTGGGAGACCCATCTGTCTGCTTTATTTGACACACACACCCATTTGCTTATGACGGGGGTCATTTTAGTGCAATGGCTTTCCATCGTTTTAACAATTAACATGGGATTACTGAGAGCAGGTTCTATAACCAACACTTCCTGCCACTCAGCTATCAACAGCATTTTAAAGCCTAGGTCTGTGTTTTAATTCCTCAGATTCTATTAAATCAGGCTGCTGAGATTAGTCGATTAAGCTGTTTGTTTTTTCTGATTGTGGGTATTTATTGGAGAACAAAAAGAAATAAACCTTAGCAACAAAAGACCCAGAAAATGTGTGACAGCTCCCTAGTTCTACATAATTCACTTTGCAAAGTCCTGGCCCAGATGAACCTACAGCAAAGAAGACCAACAGAAGAGCAACATGGCAATAATGAAAGCATTACACCCTTATTTCTTGGGTGTGTAGACCAATGGCCCACAGTTTTATGACCGCTATCTAGACTGGTTACAGGACTGGTAACATAAAGACATAAGGAAAGCCCTGCTGAATCAAACCAAAGTCTCATCTGGTCCAACAACCTGTGGACAACCAGATGCCTATGGAAAACCACAAAGTAGAGCATGAGAACAATAGCCCTGTATTTTTTCCTGGCAACTTCTGCTTCTAATTTCTAAGTCATCTTTAAGGATAACCCTGTGTAGAGTATACTGTAATAGCCTGAAAGTAACAAAAGCAAAAAAGTACAGTGGCTAAGTCATCCTGTCCAAAAGGAGTTGTAGCAGGCAAACCAGCTCTGGTGTCTATTCTGATATGGAGTAACAACAGCAATGAATGTCCAAATATCCTATTGTTTTGAACACGATAAATGACAAGGGGGAAACCATGAATAATCCTTCTTTATTTTGAGCTTCTTGGGAATGGAACTGGGCCATTTTTGATGCTCAGCTGTATAATCAAGAGGAAAAACTCCCAGGAAGTTTTCCCAGACTATAAGTAAGCAAAAGCAAGTTTATTGTCTTTCAAAGGGAAGGCATTTCTATTACATACTCCCAAGTTTTAATGAAAAGCTTGAATTTCATGCTATCAGTTCTAAAAGGAAAGCTTTGGGAAGATTTTTTTTTTTGTCCCCCAGGAAAGTATGAGGAATGTGTTTATTTAGCTGAGATAAAATGATAATTCCTAAGAAATCATTGTGGATTATGGAGTGAAGCGATTAGAGAGAGACGGTTATATTTATGAATGTGTGCATAGGCCTGCTGGTTAAGGGGAGATTAATCCCTCTTAGTCTGCAAAAGGACCCTCAGACTGCTCAAGCAAGCCACGCTTAGGCACCACAAGCCTCCTAGAAAGTCCTAAATCTTCACATTAGCTCCCTGCGTTCTCTTCATCTCAAAGTATAAGCCGTTTTTCTAAAGGATACTTCCATAAACAAGCCCCTGTGGAATCGTCAAGAGTTTGGAAATCCGGATTGGTGGAAATTTTTTTAATCCAAGGTTCAAGTGGATAGAAGGAGATTAGACTGCACTTTTAAAAGCTCATTCTTAAAGGGACAGAGCTGTCCTAGATCACGTATGCCATCTTGAGGGGTTAAATGGAGACCGGGGAAGAAGAAAGGGGCGAAAAACAGAAAGAGGGGTAAAAAAAAGAAGCAGAAAACTACAGTTTTATGTCTCTGGCTCCCTCAGTCATTCCATGCCATGAAATCTTATATATTGTTCCAGGGAAAGAATATGTCTGTGTGTCAACCAACAATTTATTTCCAACAAGATATTTTTGATTGTTTTCAGGGATCCAACTGAAATACTGCTGCTCATTTGGACTGTGCAGAAACACTGTGGATCAGTTAGGAAGAGAAATTGGCAGGGGAAATTGAAGTCTGTAGACATAAAATAGAAAGATTAAGCTGGTAGCAGAGTCTTAATGGGCAGAATAGTAAGCAGTGAACTTCTGCAGTGCTCTGGAGATTGCTTCACATATTTAGTATTCAGAGGCTTCTTTTTTTAAGTGTTATTGTTGTGAACTGTCTTGGAATCAACTTTTGATGAGGGTGGACATATAAATATCATGCATAAAATAAAATAGAAAACAAGACTTCCATCAAGGAAATCATATTCATGTTGGGAAAATGTTTGAAATGCCAAATAGACCAGCTGCTTAGAAGGTCCTTTCTCCCTTACTTTCCAGGTATCTCCTTGCCAGCACACAGCATCAGTTTGCGGTAACATATATAGTAGCATTTCATTCTGCAGTGTTTTACCATTAAGGAAGAATGAAGGTAAGGCGTTTTCATGCAGGCCACACTATACATACGCACACAAAATGAAATATAAAAGCTGTCAGCCTCACAAATGCAAATTTTCCCTCCCTTGTACCCATCTTCACTCAGAAAAAAAGCTGTTTCAAGCAATTTGTGCCTTCCAGATGTTGTAGACTCCAGCTCTCATCATTCCTGATCATTGGCTATGGCTGTTGGGTGTGGTTCACAGCATCTGGAAAGTTACCCCCTGGCTTAGAGAAATGGCTTTAAATGCCTGGGCAAAAATGGCACTCAAGCAACTATTCATGGCTTGTTTCATGTGTGTTTTTCCACCTAGAATCATAGAATCATAGAATCGTAGAGTTGGAAGAGACCACAAGGGCCATCGAGTCCAACCCCCTGCCAAGCAGGAAACACCATCAGAGCACTCCTGACATATGGTTGTCAAGCCTCTGCTTAAAGACCTCCAAAGAAGGAGACTCCACCACACTTCTTGGCAGCAAATTCCACTGTCGAACAGCTCTTACTGTCAGGAAGTTCTTCCTAATGTTTAGGTGGAATCTTTTTTCTTGTAGTTTGGAACCATTGCTCCGTGTCCGCTTCTCTGGAGCAGCAGAAAACAACCTTTCTCCCTCCTCTATGTGACATCCTTTTATATCTTTGAACATGGCTATCATATCACCCTTTAACTTCCTCTTCTCCAGGCTAAACATGCCCAGCTCCCTTAGCCGTTCCTCATAAGGCATCGTTTCCAGGCCTTTGACCATTTTGGTTGCCCTCCTCTGGACACGTTCCAGTTTGTCAGTGTCCTTCTTGAACTGTGGTTCCCAGAACTGGACACAGTACTCCAGGTGAGGTCTGACCAGAGTAGAATACAGTGGCACTATTACTTCCCTTGATCTAGATGCTATACTCCTATTGATGCAGTCCAGAATTGCATTGGCTTTTTTAGCTGCCGTGTCACACTGTTGGCTCATGTCAAGTTTGTGGTCAACCAAGACTCCTAGATCCTTTTCACATGTACTGCTCTCAAGCCAGGTGTCACCCATCTTGTATTTGTGCCTCTCATTTTTTTTGCCCAAGTGCAATACTTTACATTTCTCCCTATTAAAATTCATCTTGTTTGTTTTGGCCCAGTTCTCTAATCTGTCAAGGTCGTTTTGAAGTGTGATCCTGTCCTCTGGGGTGTTAGCCACCCCTCCCAGTTTGGTGTCATCTGCAAATTTGATCAGGATGCCCTTGAGTCCATCATCCAAGTCGTTGATAAAGATGTTGAATAAGACCGGGCCCAAGACAGAACCCTGTGGCACCCCACTAGTCACTCTTCTCCAGGATGAAGAGGAACCATTGATGAGCACCCTTTGGGTTCGGTCAGTCAGCCAGTTACAAATCCACTGAGTGGTAGCATAGTCAAGACCGCATTTTACCAGCTTCTTTACAAGAATATCATGGGGCACCTTGTCAAATGCCTTGCTGAAATCAAGGTAGGCTACATCCACTGCGTTCCCTTCATCTACCAGGCTTGTAATTCTGTCAAAAAACGAGATCAGGTTAGTCTGACATGCATGCTGACTATTGGTGATCACAGTATTCCTTTCTAGGTGCTCACAGACTGTTTGCTTAATGATCTGCTCCAGAATCTTCCCTGGTATTGATGTCAGACTGACTGGGCGGTAATTATTTGGGTCCTCTCTTTTCCCCTTTTTGAAAATAGGGACAACATTTGCCCTCCTCCAGTCTGCCGGGACTTCACCTGTTCTCCAGGAATTCTCAAAGATGACTGCCAGTGGTTCTGAGATCACATCTGCCAGTTCTTTTAATACTCTTGGATGCAGTTCATCTGGCCCTGGAGACTTGAATACATCTAAACTAGCCAAGTATTCTTGTACTATCTCCTTAGTTATTCTGGGCTGTGTTTCCTCTGCTGAATCATTTGCTCTAAATTCTTCAGGTCGGGCATTGTTTTCTTTATCAGAGAAGACTGAGGCAAAGAAGGCATTGAGGAGTTCATCCCTTTCTGTGTCCCCTGTTTGCATGTCACCATCTTCTCCTCTGAGTGACCCCACTGTTTCTTTGTTCTTCCTTTTGCTACGAACATACCCATAAAAGCCTTTTTTGTTGCTTTTAACCTCTCTAGCAAGCCTGAGTTCATTCTGTGCTTTAGCTTTTCTGACTTTGTGTCTACACGTGCTGGCTATTTGTTTGAATTCCTCTTTGGTGGTTTCCCCCCTTTTCCATTTTTTGTACACATCCTTTTTTAATCTTAACTCAGTTAAAAGTTCTTTAGATAGCCACCCTGGCTTCTTTAGGCACCTTCCATGTTTCCGTCTCATTGGTATTGCCTGAAGTTGTGCTTTTACTATCTCCCTCTTAACAAACTCCCAGCCATCATGAACTCCCTTTCCTTTTAGTATTACTGTCCATGGGATCTCACCCAGCACTTCCCTAAGTTTTATGAAGTCGGCTTTCTTAAAGTCAAGAAATTGAGTCCTAGTATGCTTGGCTGCTCCTTTCCGCTGTATAGTAAACTTCAGAAGAGCATGATCACTCGCGCCTAATGATCCTTCCACTTCTACCCCACTAACCAGGTCATCAACATTGGTTAGGACCAGATCTAAAATGGCTGTTCCTCTTGTTGCTTCTCCCACTTTCTGGACAACAAAGTTGTCTGCAAGGCCAGTGAGGAATCTGTTTGACCTTATGCTCTTGGCTGAGTTTGACATCCAGCAAATATCCGGGTAATTGAAGTCCCCCATTACTACTATCTCCCTTCCTTTTGCATGCTTGGCCATCTGTTCCAGGAAGGCATCATCTATGTCCTCCGTTTGGCTTGGGGATCTATAGTAAACTCCCACAATGAGGTCCCTGTTATTCATCTCTCCCTTAATTTTGACCCAAATGCTCTCACTTTGGCTTTGAGGTTCTAAATCTTGGATCTCTTCACAGGTATACACATCCCTGACATATAACGCCACTCCTCCTCCTTTCTTGTCTGGTCTGTTTCTCTGAAATAGATTGTAACCCTCCATTATTACATTCCAGTCGTGGGACTTATCCCACCAGGTTTCAGTGATGCCTATTATGTCATATTTAGTTTGCTGTACCAAGAGCTCAAGCTCATCTTGTTTATTACCCATGCTTTGCGCATTAGTGTACAGACATTGAAGTCCATTAATCATTCCCCCATGTCTCTTATTTAAGGATTTTTTCCTCCCACCACTAGGTCTGCGTGCTTTTTGCTCCATTTGGTCTATGACATTTGGATGATCATGTTCATCAATTGATAGACTCCTACCTTCAGGAGCACTGTCTTCCTCCCCCACATTAGTCAGTTTAAAGCCCTCCTGACATGAGAGAAAGCAGAAGAAGAAATGCAACAGCAGAATGTGCATCATATTGTTTTGATGATGAAATCTTAGGTATCCTGATGAACGGAACCATGAGAGGGTGTAGCCACACTTATCATTCCTCTGCTGTTCCCAGGCATGGCCAGAGCTTTCCCTGTGAAAACTCGCAATTTAAAGCTAAATCAGAGCAAATGGCAACCCACGAAAAACCAAAATTGATGTTTGTTCCAATTGAGTGCTAAAGAGTGGATTTTCACAGTGAAAGTTCAAGGGTAAAAAAACCACACTCCTACTCAGACACTGAGCTTTTAAGCACAGACCTGGTGCCTGGAAAGAGCAGGGCAAAGGGTAAGTGTGGATAAGCCCTTAGTTAAGCTAGTGAGGAGCTGTCCATGCGTGTGGGTTCTGAAATGAAACTTAGTAAATATGACTACATTCCAATAATGTTATCAGTTTCAGAGTGGACATGAGCAAGTTGTGCATGTTTCTCTGTGCTGCAGAAGGGATGGATTTTATTGCCTTTTCCTCATCTTTGGTCTGTGTTCTGCTTTATATACTCCATTTTAAACATGTATATGCCGTAAATACAATGTGCAGAAATTACAAATATCTGTTTCAAAACATGTGTTTGAGATAGGAATGTCCTCCAGAGAGCTCCAAATTGACCGTGGCTTCCTATGGAATGTATTAACATTGGGAAATTTGTGGCTTTGGGTCAAGACCCTGCATATAAGTGGCTTCTCTAACTCTTCTCACCGGCTCATACAAATAGTTGAGCCTGGTGAGTACTTAAGGTTCCTAACCCCTATAGGTTAGCCTATAGGGTTGGCCTGCGGGTAGCCATCTGATCTTATTTTGACCTTAATCCGATTTTAAGTTGTATTTCAGTTGATTGCTGAATTTTATGTCTTAATGTATGATATATTTTGATGTTAGCTGCCCTGAGCCCGGTTCTGGCCGGGGAGGGCGGGATATAAATAAAAGTATTTATTATTATTATTATTATTATTATTATTATTATTATTATTATTACAGGCATCAGTATGAAACCCTAAATGGCTTGGGATGCAAATAGCCAAAGCAACACATCCTCCCATACAGTGGTACCTCGGGTTAAGTACTTAATTCGTTCCGGAGGTCCGTTCTTAACCCGAAACTGTTCTTTAACCTGAAGCACCACTTTAGCTAATGGGGCCTCCCGCTGCCACACAATTTCTGTTCTTATCCTGAAGCAAAGTTCTTAACCTGAGGTACTATTTCTGGGTTAGCGGAGTCTGTAACCTGAAGCGTATGTAACCCGAGGTACCAATGTATTGCCCTGCCCGTGTATTAAGATCTTCAGTGGGTGACCTTTTGCTGGCGTGATCACTTGCAGAAGTGCATTATGTTTACATGAAAGAAATGGCCTTTTCTGTGGTTGTGCCATGACTTTGGAAAACTCTCCCTAGAGAGACTCAGATAGTGTTGGCAATCTTTATGACAGGTTACAACTTACTTGCCCAAGCATTTTAAAGGGACTACATTTGTCTTTGTTCTACTTAGTGATTTTTAGCTATTGCCTTTTAGGTTTCAGGATCGGGTTTCAGGTGCTGGTTTTAACCTTTAAAGCCTTATACGGCCTCGTACCCTCGGACCTAAGGGACCGCCTCTCCTGGTATGTCCCACAGAGGACCTTACGGTCTTGAAACAAAAACATATTGGAGGTCCCGAGCCACAGGGAGGTTAGGCTGGCCTCAGCCAGAGCCAGGGCTTTTTCAGCTGTGGCCCTGATCTAGTGGAACACTCTGTCACAAGAGACTAGGGCCCTGCGGGACTTGACATCTTTCTGCAGGGCCTGCAAGACAGAGCTGGTCCACAAGGCCTTTGGCCAAGGCACAGTCTGACCCACTCCTTTGGTAATTCTCACAGAACTCTAGCCCAAAGGTTGCCATTAATTTGATTTTGAATTGACTTTAGAATGTTGTGTTACTTTTATTGTTGTTAGCCACTCTCAGCCCAGCTTCGGCTGGGGAGGGTGGGATATAAATAAAATAATAATAATAATAATAATAATAATAATAATAATAATAATAATCTTATAATCTTTGTGGGATGTGTTTTGCCTTTATTGTATGTTGTTGCTATTATACTCTGCTCTGAAATCTGTTAAGATTAAGGGAAGTTTAGGGTTTTTTTTTAAAAAAAAAACACCACAACTTTAAATTAATTAATATAGCTTTATTTAGAAGAAGATATTTTTATAAATATAAATAAAATATACATTGATTGATTGATTGATTGATTGATTTGCAAATCAAATTTTGTTTTCTGAAAAACACAAACACACCGTTAAAGGATATCAGATTAATGTTTATTCTGAATTTGTACAGAGCATCCCTTTAATTACTCCCACAAATTAAGATTTTTCAGAACTGAATCCTTGAAAACCCAGATTCTTAAGAGGAAGGAAATCCAAAATTTCAACCCCAGAGTCTTTAAAGATTGCTAACTAGTCCAAATAACTAGTCTAAATAACTTTAAAGATTGCTAACTTGTCTCAGACTAATGCTAATGAGATAATATGCAATTGACCAGAAACAAATAAATTATTCAAAATCCACTGCAAGTGTGAAAAGTATTTAAATGTTATTGATAAAAACATCTAGACAGCCTCATTAGCAATTCACTCACATACCACCTGTATTGATTAGAGAATTTAAACAACAAAAACAAAAGAGGGGGAGGGGAGGGGGAACACAAGCCTAATAGTATCCTTAATGTTAGCAGTAGCTGCCTTAGGGGGATGATGGTTACTTGGTTTGTTTAATATTTTCTTGCAACTTTTCAAGCCTTGTGTGTAGTCAGATCCCAAATCTAACAACCTATTCTGGTATTTATTCTTCATTTTTTCACATGCAAGCAAATTAGGAACGAAAGCATCCTGAAAAGCCTTCCAGGCAATAATGGAAGATTTGTGGGATGTCAAGTAAGCAGGCACCCTATGGCTTTGTCCTCAATTCTTGAGTCCTGGCAGATTCAGGTAACACTAAAGATCATGTGCGGGGGGGGGGGGGATATACAGTGACTGTATGCAGTGCAATTGTTCCACCTCATGTATAAGATTTTTCACCACCTCTGCTGCATGAAGGCTCTCCATGCAGACCTTGGAGGAAACACAACAGGACACTTCTGAATTAACGTGCACGGGATTCCCCTGAGAACAATCCGACTCTGCTCAAAATATAACGACTGCATAAAAATGGATCCCTGGGCTCAAAGATACGGACTGCTCAGACTCAGCTGCATGCTCTCAAATTGCAGTGACCTCTTTAGTCACTTTGTTTGTCTGTTTTGCAAGTTCCATGAGGCCCAAGCTTCATGGGAACCACATCATGGGAGCCAGTGTGGTGTAGTGGTTAAGAGCGATGGATTCGTAATCTGGTGAACTGGGTTTGTTTCCCCGCGCCTCCACATGCAGCTGCTGGGTAACTTTGGGCTAGTCACACTTCTCTAAAGTCTCTCAGCCCCACTCACCTCACAGAGCAGTGGCGTAGCGTGGGTTGTCAGCACCCGGGGCAAGGCAAGTAATTTGCGCCCCCTAACCCGTGGATTTGCGCCCCCTAATCCCTGGATTTGACCCCCTAACCCTAACCCCCAGATGTTGTGCCCAGTGCGGCCAGCCCCCCTGCACCCCCCACGCTACGCCACTGTCACAGAGTGTTTGTTGTGGGGGAGGAAGGGAAAGGAGATTGTAAGCTGCTTTGAGACTCCTTAAGGGGTGTGAAAGGCGGGATATCAAGTCCAAACTCTTCTTCTTCTCCATGCTATCAGTCAAAACAGTATAGCAGGATCAGCCTTGGGCTGAAGTTGCTTCAGGTTGAGCGCTTTCAGGTTGTGCTCCGCAGTGACCCTGAAGTAACAGAATGCATTACTTCTGGGTTTCGCCGCTTATGCATGTGCAGACAGTCAAAATGATGTCACGCACATGAACGGAAGCGAATCGCGACCCGTGCACACGCAGACGTGGGTTGCATTTACTTCAGGATGCGAACGGGGCTCTGGAATGGATCCCGTTCATTTCCAGAGGTACCACTGTACATGGCACAGCACAACACCAGATCAGCAACTGAATCATTCCCTCTCCCCATAAGTTTTTATCTCTTTCACTAAGATACACTCCCTGCATCTTGATAGTGAAGCAGACAGTGACTGGTGATGCTGCTGCAACGATGGGTGAATTATTAGGTGTACTTTCAGTCTCTAAGCGTTTGGAGAAGATGCCATGCAGAAGATGATGCTGACTTGTTTTCTATTGCTTTAGAGGGCAAGACTAGAATGAATGGCTGGGAATCTCAAGGAGATTTCAGCAAAATATGAATAGAAACATGCATGGGGTGGGGAGGGGAGGAGGAAAGCCCCATTGTGCTAGCAGAAGACCTTACATAGGGCTTCTGCTAACAGGGCTGATTAGGTGAATCACACCAGATATCTCTTACTCATACTGGAGGCTGAAGGAAGCCATGGGCTAAAAGAAGGAATGGAAAGAATAAGGTTTGCGCAACATATCTTTCCCCCCTCTCCTTCCCCCATGCACCCCCTAAATCTGTTCTGGGTTTTCCTCCATCCATCCACAGCAGACATAGGAGGGGGGCATGTTCTGCTGATAGAACATGTGCCCATTGAATTGGATCAACAATTTCACCCAAAATTTTCTGATCTATTCAGAGCAGTCGGAGGGTGAGCATCTTACAAAATATTCTGCAAGGCTGAAATTCTTCAATAGTTGGGGAGGACCCTGAGAAAGAATATTCTCAGATTTTTTTTTCAGAACACCCCCTCCCCCCATGAGAAAATTGGCCCTGCTCTTCAAGGGCATCCATATAACAGTTTCCCCTGCTCTCAGCTTCGTGTTGCATGCAAAACTGCAATGTGTAAAGCACAAAAATCAGATCCCTTAAAGAAGCAGAGAGGTTAATCATGTGATTTGGAGTTCCAAAACTCCCACTATCCACATGGCGGCATCATGGTGAGAAATGTCTAATGGGGGGGTGGTATAGATTGCATGCATGCCTACCCCTCCTTCAAAAACACAACAGGGATGCACCACAAGTCTTTGATATCTCAATTTCATGAAAGGACTTTTGGCAACATTCAAGTCATTCCTGCAGACATTTACGCCTGGAATAGCATCCCATTCAGCTGCAGGCCTGACAGTTGATATTTGTAACCAGTCCCCTGCCTCTCAAGTCTCCCCTTAGGCTCCACCAGGCCTGCCATCACACCATTCCTGTTGGCTCTTTCCTGCTGTCACCAAGCAGTCTGAACCAGGGCAATTACTAAAACAAATCAATCTTCTCTTGACAGTTCATTTACACTGAATTAATTTGGAATTAGATGCTATTATTGCAATTGGCAGCTCCCAATATTCCCAATACTACACAGCATCTTTGGGGAAAACAGCTCTGCAGCCCACTCTCTGAATTACAAAGGACAGTTTGCACTGATTGAGATATTAAGCTGGAAAAGGTGCTTAAAATAATATGTGAATTCCATTTTTTTCCATCTGTGAAGATATCAGGAAATTGCTTTCTGACTTCTCTGAGCAGTCAGGCTATCAATAATAGAGCTAATCGTCCCCTGGTGGTTTCCCCCTTTTGTTCTTCAGGACAACCTGATCCTAAACATGCCCAGTTGAAAGCAAATCTCACATTTCAATGGGTCTTCTTTCTAAATAACTGTTCTGCATATCCTGACGTCTTTTCTGATACCAATCAAATTAGGACAGCTAAACTTTATTGCAAGCTACTCCTGCATACCTGACTTTTGTTTAAAAAGCTTGAAGACTGGCTTTCCCAGTTGCAGCCATGTGAAAAGGCTGGGAGACTGATTACTTCTAGAAGCAGGCAAGTGGGCCTTCAGAGTGTGGGGTGGAAATCATTTATTGTAGTTCAGATATTAGTTTATGCCATTCTTTTGAGATGAAAGAGAGAAAAGTATCCAATTGCTAGTCTTATCCCATTTCAATCTTGAATTGATTCCATTGTTGCAGGGGTGTGAAAGCACCGGTCCACAGGCCAACTTTGGCCTGGCCTGGGTCCCAAATTGGCCATGAGACCATGTTCCCCAAACCACATCCACCTGTCCCACACTTGACATCATATGTGATATCAGGACGAGACAGGTAGAGATGCAGCTGGCTCGGATACATGACTGAGCTCCCATGGGGAACACAGTCTGCTCAGTTGACTGCACCACCATGTTCCTCATGTGGAATCTTTGCAAACCCTGTGCAGAGCATTGACGTTCCAACGCTGGTAGGTGATGTCAAAGCCTAATGGGAGGTGTAATACAAAACACCTGGAGGGCACCAGCTGAGGGAGAGTGACTTATACTGTTGACATTTGGATTATGTGACTCCTCCTCCACCTCTTCTCCACCTCCCCAGCATCCTAATCTGGTTTGATAGGAAGGCAGCTCAGGAAGATATGGTGTTTGATTCAACAGAGTTTCCCTGAGTTGGAAGGGATTAGGGACATCTTGTGTCCCCCCCCCCTTCTAACAGTGTTCAGATGAGTAGCCTGTTCCACAGATCCTAGCAGCCATGCACCCCATGCTGCAGAAGGCTCTCCGTAAGCTCAGTTACAGAGCAGAGAGTTGGCACTGGTTTAGGGGTGCCCTACAAGGTAGAGAATTTTTTTTAAAGGGAAGGCAGATTCCACTGCCCTGTGGAGGTACATGTCAGTATTTTCCAACACAGACCTTACTGGAAAAATTGGGGACAGGGCAGCATAAGATCTCTGCCAGTCATGAGGCACTGATCACATCATTGAAAAGAAATCCCCATCCCTTTCACCCTACCTGAGTTCCCAAACAGTAATGCCAGCTCGATTGTTCCATGTGCCTCCAGAATTCTTTCTGTTGCCAGGCCTGAGTAGCTGAGACCATAGCCCATCCAAGTCCTTCTTCTGTAGGAAATTAATTATTCTTAAAAATTTACCTTTGTGCCTCTCTTAGCCTTGCATAAAATCCTGCTGTAGCCAGCTTCCACTCAGTTCCCCATAGAAAGTTCCAGCAGCAAATTGCTGTGGCTTACACAGATTTGTTCTACTGCTTCCATCATACAGAATAAATATGGCTTGGCTTCCTTCAAATCGCATAGTTTAATGCTGTGACATACTTAATTTTAATGGTTACACACACACACACACACACACACACACACACACACACACACACACTCTAAGGTGGAATGTCCTATGGCTCAGCAAAGCCCATTGATTCTCAGAGTCCCATTGAGCATATGTTCAGAGCAATGTGTCTTCACCTTCCCTGCCTCCTTTTCTTTCTGATTTCTTTTTCTTACTATACTCAATTTCTATAATATATCATATTATCGTTACCTACATCTTAACAGCGCTTGCTAGCTAGAAAGCACTCTTAACATCACTCCAGTGCATATATTTGTTCTGTGCCTGTTGAGGGCCAGTGGATGCCAGTATGTATGATGCTGCTAGTCAAGAGGTCAAACCCAGGCTGAGCTGCCATGAATTTACAGAAGGCTTTAACAGCGGCAGAGCAAGCAGATTGGGCCCCTGGGGCAGCATGTGTGCCATGCACCCAGGGGTGGGGCCAGTCAGGGCAGGATGCTCCATGGGGCCTCCTCCCACTCAGCCGTCCTACAGCTGAGGGGGAGGTGGCGGGCAAACTGTTTGGGGCAGCATGGAACCTGCGGGTACCCAAGCCACAGCATCACTCCCAGGAGAGACACGTGGCTCGGGCGCACTGCAGGCCCCACAGTGAGTGCCACCCGGCATTTTGTCACCCCCCTCAGTGGTGACACCCGGGGCGCAACGCCCCCACTGCACCCCTTCCTTCCTATTAAAGATATGGCTTTAATAGGTCACCATATCTCAGTCTCCATTTCCACACCTATTAGAGAAGGGAGGGAGGGAGGGAGGGAGTACAAGTGGTGCAGTGAGGATAAACAGCTTCAGCAGTGTTAGAGGCTGGGTAGGATACAAACGAGAAAGTATATGAATAATTGGAACTTCTTGGCCTTGTTGATCCACCTAAGGACTAAGGTTGAGCAAAAATCACCTCTTAAATTTTTCATTGTTAGTTGTGGGTGCTGATATTGGAGGTGGTGGCTGAGTCATTTCAATGAATATTCTGGAGCGGGAACAATTTTCCCCAGAAAACTCTCATCTGGGAATTTTCCATTTACCCCAGCCATTTTGGTTACTGTGCCACCTTCCCCAACCCCTGCTATATAAAATGCATATTCTCTGAATGCTCCCCTGAAAGATCCCAATACTTTTATTTATTTATTCCATTTGCATCCTACCTATCCTCCAAGGAGTTCAGGATGCACAGTTTTTTACCCACTCCAATTTACTCTCACAACAACCTTGCAAGGTAGTCTGAGAAATAGTGACTGGCCCAAGCTTGCGTGGTATGATTCATGGCTAAGCAGTTATTTCTAGACCTAGGCGGAGGCCCTAACCACTGTACCACACCTCCTCTTTGTTCCAGTACAAAAGATATTTAAATGTACTATGCATTTGTGTGCCATGTGGTTAAACAATGGCAACATGGGGTGGGGAACATGTTGGCTCACATGGAGCGCGTGGGAGCTGGGTTCTATACTAGGCACTGGACTGCGCATGGTGACATAGCCAGAGACAGCAGATCAGACTGTGCAAGGGAGCAAGCTCTTCATTGACCCAAACAATATGGAGCATTTATGTAGCACATTTCATTTAAGCCAGTATTTATTACTGTCACGCTGCAGGTGGATGACTGAGACTGACAGAGGGTTGCTTACCAATGCCTACCAAGTAAATGCATGGTCGCATCACGATCACTGCATAACCTCTTGAATGCAAACTTGAAAACTGCATTCCTCACCCCAACAAAATCCTGGTCAATGTCTGTAATAATAAGCAATTTTCCCTAATAAAGACAATACTGCAGTACTCTGTAATTCAGTTATAGTGGGCAAATACAACTGTGCAATTCTGCTTCGGATATTTAATGAAGAATTTGAGCACACCATAATACCAGTGGAAAGCTACAGAAAAGCTGTTTCATGTATTATCATTATTATTGTTGCTGATGTTGTTATTAGCATGCCTAAGTTCAAATCAACCACTAATTGTCATTTTTACTCCCACTGCATAGTCACGCAACTATGCAATTTATGGTTTTATCAAGGGCTCCTAAGCTTCAAGAGGCTGGGCTCCTGCATTTCACACACACACACACACACACACACACACTCCTTTCCTTTTAAATAAACCTGATTCGTTTTCATAACTTTCCAAAGCAGATATATATTTATATACATATATAAAATTCTTGAATTTCTGAAACATGCAAACTGATCACTGTGGCATTAAGAAATCTTAAGAAGACTTATTTTTAAGGGGTTTTATTAGGGAAATTCCTGCTCTTTAAGATATCGGTACGGTTGTCAAAAGCAGTCACTTTTGCAGATGTTGGGGCTTTTCTTACACTAATCTGCGAGGAAAGCCTGAGCCACAGAGATCACTTAGCAATTTTTAGATTTAAGGAGATGAGAGAAGAAAAGCAAGAGAGCCAGTCCCTCTAGGGTCAAGCCTTATTTGAATTCAGCGATCTCTTTCTAAACATGCAACAGTGTGGTTAAGACTAATTAATGCAAGACAGCTTGAAGAGATTTGATGGGGGGGGAGTGGAATTGCAATCCAGAGAAGACAAAAACAACAACTGCTCATCTTTCTCCCTGTCTCCCTTACCTTCCAGTTCTGATACATGTGCACCAGGTTTTAGAAACCATTCTGAAAAGCACAAACATTGTATGCGCTCCTTTCTCCCTGTCCAGAGTCGTATCCATCCATCCATCACTCTAATGCCCCGGGAGAGCTTGAGATGTAGAGGAATTAAGCACCCTCTCTTATTTATTAGTCTCTCTATTAACTCAGTATTTCTAATTCGGCAAGTCTTTAACACCTTTTTAAGCTTGAGAAGCACTAAGCCAGCTCTGTTCTTGACTAATCATATCAGCTTATTTCTGATATCTGGAAATTACAAGGAACACAATGAGAAATTATCGTAAACAGTCCAAAATTTTCAAATAAATGAGAAAGCACCGAAAGAGGGAAAAGATACGCCCAAACTTCTTTCACCGACCATTGACCAATTCCTCATTGTGCTCACCCTGGCATCGTTCCCTTTCACCTGAATTAGGGCCATGATGAAACCTAATCGGATTGATCCAAACCCAGTGGGGGGGGGGGAGACTAGCCAAGCCAATCCCCAAACACTAGTTCAGCTCTACAGACTGTCAGATATATTTAAAACACCCTCCCTCATTTAAGCAATTCAGATTAAGTATATCATGGCTAGTTTGTATCCATTTGCTCATTTGTGGCAATTTTGCAATGGAATACATTATATTTTTACACCCAATCAAGCAATGCAGAAAAGTTGCATTAAAAAAAAAAAAAACCCTGACAGCATTCACATGTACATTTCCTTCTGGCATGTTAGTCCTTTAATATCTGATTAATGTCTATTTTGTCCCCTTCCTCCAGAGTATTTTTCATGCACTGTGCTGTATAAATCTGCATACATTTTGCTGTGGATCTGGTGGAAGGGCTGGATAAAAAGAAATAGTATGCCTATTTTGTTATTATGACTTGCTGGAATAAGCTATTCCCCTTGCAAGCTAGTGCTAATTTCTTATCAAGTCCAGTCTATATCTGGTGTTACATGGTGTTATATATTTTCTTTTTCTTGAATCGTGAGATGCCATGGCATAAATTGGTGGCTGGCAGAATATCTCTGCTTCTTTGGGGGTCCAGGGGACAAGGAAGCATTTCTGAATGTCTTTTGAAAGTCAGGTAGCAATTGCCAAAGAAGGCATATAAATGTCAGCTTGCCTTTCCACTTGTAACCAGAAATCTAAAAGGGGTAGATTTAGGCTTCCTTGCAACTGACCACTTTGCTAGCTGTAACACAAATTGCCTTCGCTAGACCTATGGCATGCTGATAATTGTGTGGAACTGCTCAAGAATTCCCAGTCTTTAGAACACTAGCTGCACTTTCGCTCCTAATTTCCTCCACTTTGTCATGCTTAGCAAAGCACTCCCTAGCTACCAGATGCACCTCCCCATCACCAATGCAGCACCTACATGGCTGCAGAATGGTCCAACTCTTCATACAGCATCTCAAGATGGCAGCTACCCTAGATTTCACTTCTCCTATCATCACCATTATCATTTCCTTGTATGCCACCTTCCCATAGTTGAAACATGCTGAAGGTTGCTGCAGCATGCCGTTCCCAAATAAAATCACAAAAGATAGCACAATGTAAATAGTAATAAACAAACTAATGAAGATAGCTCAGTAAATAGTCAACAAAATTAAGCAATCCTCACATACTTCACAATGAGATGTGATAATAAAAACACAAAGCCATAATCCCAATAACACTGAAAATAATGAGTTGTATGTGACTAATTCCTACTCAGAAGTCTATGCTCTGCCTTCATGGGGTAGGCAGCAATACTTCTGAATACTCATTTCTGGAAGCTGGAGAAGAAGAGAGTGCTTTGTGTTGCTCACATATGCTCCAACATTTTCTCCGATGAAAATAGGAACGTCCTATTCCGTAACAATAATTTTACTATTTATACCCCACACATCTTATTGGGTTGCCCCAGAACTCTGGGCAGCTTCCAGCATATATATATATATATATACACACTTTCCTATACAGTGGTACCTCTGGCAATTTACCCATAATTGCATCCAAGGGGGAAGGGCATCGGGTGGGTAGTGCTGGCCTGCAGTGACTTGCATAATGCAGATGTTTGATGTGGTGGCAGCTGTGAAGGAGTGTTAGAGGATTTAGAAGGAACTGAGAGCTGCAAGAGGGTCCAAGCACTAGGTTTGTGGGTTGGGAAGCTGGTGATTTGGGGTTTTAGAAGGCAACAGATATAAAAAGATAAAATCAAAGTGGGAGAGAGAACATGCCTCTGACACTGTTAGTCCATCTCCAAGACATGGTAAATATCAACATTATCAGAGTAGTGTGAAAAATTCCACAGCCAGATTAGACTCAGACTTTTCCGAGGAGAAGACATGGAGATAAAGGCAAGGGCTTTCTATGTGGAAAAACCGCAGGACACACAGCCAACCCCTTCTCTCACCACTCTGTCAGGAACTCTCAGAAAGCAAGCACTGTTTTCACATCTAAAGTCCATTCTCCCATATATGCTATCTGTTTCTCTATGATGCACTTCAGTCAAAAGAGAGCATGGTCATCTAAATACACATGGTCATCTAAATACACATGGTCATCTAAAAGGTATAAGACCATAAGGTACAGGGTATAAATTTGCCTAGCTGCCCATCAGCTGAAAGAGATGACAGTGAAGGGAAAGGAGAAGCCAAAGGCAGTTGTGTCTCAGCTAAGTCTGCTGGCCCTTCTCTCTTTCTGTTGCAGCCGGACAGAATGGCTGCTGATTAGGGATGGGATCAAACCTACCGAAACCCACACTTTCCAAAACATTACAAGAACCAAAACACAGCCATTCTTCAAGATTCACACCCCTCCAAATTCTGCAACGCAGTTCTTCAGCTAAGTAATGTGAAAATGCTGGAGCAAAGTGTACATAAAAATGCATGTACTGGTGAAAACATACAAAAATGTATTCTAGGAAAACTTGCTTTACAGAAATGTACATATTAGGTAAAACTGCATGTAAACATGTGCCTTATTAGGAGAAATGTGCACTAAAATGCTGGTGATTTTTCATATGAACGTTTATTATTATTGCAAAGTGATGTGAATAGGTGGAGAACTGATTGTAAGACTGGAAAAGTGAGAAACCGAGACAAACTGAAATAGAAAGGTTTGTCCGTAAATTTTGCTATTTTTGCAGTGTTTTATCATTGTGCACTTGCAGAGGAAGGGGAAAGGTGTAAATAAATGAAAGGAATAGAAAGCTGCAGGAAACTGTGCAAAAATTGGATGATGGTGATGATGATGACAGTAAACAATCAAAAATCCCTGATGGATTGGTTCCATTTTGGAAACAAGAACAGGTAATTCAGAACTCCAAAATCCAGGAAGAAAAGCAGACAGGGAGAATTTTGGTCCCCGAGTCTCATTTTCCACCAAGTATTTTCTCAGATAATCAAACTACAGCAGGAGCCCTTTTTCTGCAGCACATGTGTCCTAATCCTTAATCAATCTCTGTCCTGGAACAAACACACAATTCATTCTTGTTGGACTTAACTTCAGTTTCTCTGCTCATGGAGACAGTTGCCACAAGTATTTAGGGTGAAGGTGTCAGATTCCAGCAAAGGTTTCATAATGGGATAAACACCACCAAGACGGCTTTAACCTCTGAGTGATGTACATGAGGAATGTTCACACTGACAGCCCAGAATAGTTGTGATGCTATTTTACTGAGAGACCCTTCAAACTGTGGCAAAGGAAGACTGGTTTCAGTTGTTTGTGGTGGTGGATGTTTATGGTCTGTGCATGTGTCTGGGGGCAGGGGAGGGGCATATGTGAAGGTTGCCACAGCCATTCAACAACCCATTTCATAACGAACATTTCCCAGTGTTCTGTGCATCTGCAATGCTTCCCACCAGTTGTGGATGGCTTTGTGGAGCTGTGCCACTCACCTGATCCTTCCCACCAGCTGAGTCCCTGCTGCAGAAAGGGAGAGGAACAAGGAGCAGCATGGTGCAAACATGCTGGCAGGAGCACTGGAAAGGCTCTGCCAGTGCATTTGCACCATGTCAACCTCAGTGCTGCCTCACCCTTACTTGTCTCTGTCCCATTATACAGCAGTGACTCAGCCAGAGAGAGGTCACAGGAGCAGCACAGCTGCAACATGCCATCTGCTTCTGCCTCTCAATTCAGACTTTCAAACACAGTCCAGAACACACAGCTGGCCTTCAGAGCTGAACCTTTAGACGACCAGAACTGGCCAGGTCTGCTCTAGTTCCCCTGCCAACCTGACACCATTCTTCCACAACCTGAATGCTTGCAGATAGCCTACAGATGGTTTAAGCCTCAGCATAGCTTTCAAGATGAGCCATCCCCTCTTCTTTTAATAAAAATGAATTTAATATGGTCTTGGGAGTTGGGATTAATTTACCTCCTGAGAGGATAGCTTTAGCCCAGCTCTGAAGCATAAGGGCGGCATAGGGGTCCAGAAGGCATATTAATAGCAGTGTAAAGCCAATCCTCTATAGCCAAAACATCTGCTAATTTAATAGAAGAATCATTGTTGCGCTCCTCCAAAGAGAGAAGGCAGTTAGAAACCAGAGGAAGAGAGTTTAGCATGGGGTGGGGAAAGGTTACTGTTCCTGAATGCTTTTTCAACAGCACATTCTTTTAATCATATGGCACTGCAAACTTGTAAAGGACAACTTATTACAACAAGATTCCTTACTGACTTGAAATGTGGAGTGGACTCCTTGTACTCCAACAATAAAATATGCAATTTTTTATATTAAAAATGCATGGATATAATACATAATAAATACCAATTCCAATATCGGAGGAAGAAGTCAAAATATTTAAAATGTACTGGAACTAAATAAATTGAATAATAAAAATCAGAAGTGGGACTTGAAGAAAAATTGAGTACTCCTGTTCAGGGTTCTAGCCAGCCAGGTATGTCCTCTTTCAGAATACTCCATTTCATTTCTCTCTTGCCCCCAGGTTTTCTGGTTTTCCCTCCAGCTTAGAGCTTTACGGTAGACATTCCAGGGGTCTGTCACACCCTACTGTGACCAAGAAACAGCCCCAAGGGTGCAATTATTCAGATGGGAGCACTGATTTTCACTGGCGAGTGAGAAGTTGAGTGCCTCAAGAAACAAATGAGTTTCATATTTCTCTCACTCTTGTTGTACCCCAGACCTCTAATCAAACTAAAAGATAAAGAGATAGTTAGTGATGGCAGCTGAACCCAGGATTACAGAATGAGTCTTTGTTTGCCTTAATTCTCATATTTTGTAGCATATGTCTCATTTCAAAACATTCACATCTTTGCCAAGACCCTGTGCCTCTTAGTCGTAGAAATGTTGACCTATCAAATCTAACTCAGAATATGGGCTTAGCAATTGCTTGGAGGAGAATCTTTCAGATGTGATGCGTGTAGACACCCATAATCGAGGAAATGTCTGAATATTGTTATCAAAGGTGAAAGTTCAGAGAACAGTGTGGTGCAAGAGCTGGTGGGGGTCAGCCTTGATGACCTCGGAGGATGCATCTGAGCTTCACGGTCTCTATGAATCTGTGAATTGGCTTACTATGCGTGAAGGCAGTGGCAAAGGCATCCCAAACAGAATAATGTGAAAAGAAAGATATTTGAAGTGTACTGGAGAAAAGAACATGGTAAACCTCTTAGAGGAAATGAAATGGAATGATTTCTCCTCAAATAACCAACATAAGGATTTGAAAATGAACATCTTTTAGTATTAATTTAATTAAAGCAGCATGCTGCCATCCTTTATAAAGCTAGAAGAATCAGTCTGTTTAATGGGTTCTCAAGCTAATCAAAAATTAATTAAGCGTTTAGTGGGGATTCCAAATCCCTGAATTGGATTTGAAGAAGGCTGTTTCCATGTCTCTTTCAAGCATTGCTTATTTTACTGTAACAGAAGGTGTGGCTGGCAAATCATCATCTACCTCTTTTAGGTGATCTTCCCTCACACTCGTTCTTTGAAAATGGAAAATAGCTACTTCTTTTAAAGAAAGAGACCGTTCCAATATTTCCCCATGGGTGCAAAATTCAGATTCACCTATTTAAGACTTAAACCCACGGATGTGTCAATTGGACTATTTTTTAGGATGGGTTTGAAAACATATAAATCTGTATCTTTTTGCTTGTCCCACAACTGTTCCTAATATTCATAGGACCACTTGTATCTGATTAATGTAGCACTGGATTTTCATACTCTCTGAGATCAGTCTCTTATTGCAGCGGGCAGCATTTAATAGGTTCATAGGATAGCATAGATCTGACAGTTGCTAATTTACAACTCAACTCACCAAAATCTCTAGGGTATTTATCTATTTTAACCAATTGTGTGTCAACCTCTGATCTGTTTGTTTAATTGTTTGCTTGTTGCTGCATTCATTTTTAAGCTAACCAAGTTGTGCTGTCAGTGACTCTTCTAAAGGTATGAGCACATGGATTGTTTGAGCAGACGGATTGGCTTGTTTGCCACGTCTAATCCTCTCCATCCATGCACACCTCACCCCCACCCACCTCCCTGGTCCCCTGAATATTTGGCCATCAGATGAGGGCAGCAGGAGGGCAAGCATGGAGCTAATGTTGATATTATGCAACGTTGACCAAAACAACAGCCACAAACCCTCCTTAGATGCACCTGAATTATTTGTGGGTGGGTGGAACAGGAAAAGTTTCTATACAAATTTCTTCATCCAAATTCACAAAGGATAAGGCTGCCAGTGGATACTAACTAGGATGGCTATTCAGGCTGTGTCCTGGAGCTAGCCAGATCCCAGATCCTGAACTAAATCAGGCCAGTTTGATTTGACCTGGGATTTGTGTGGATCAGGTTCAATCAGTCCCAGACTGGCCTGGGTTGAATCAGCTCCACCCAAAGCAATCCAGGCCTGTAAAAGGGAAGGTCTGGTGCAAGGAAGGCAGGGGTGTGTGTAAGGAGATGTGTGTGTCAGGAGTTCAGCCTACACTCAAGTAGGACCTTGGTAGACACATGCCCGACTGGCATGTTCCCTCCCTCCTGGTCGATCGTTCGGGAGCTTCAAATGCTTTCTTCTGCCCGAACATCACAGCAACTGATGCCAACCAACACCGGCACACTTAGGAATCCGCAGAGTCTTCGCAGCTTTGTGAAACAGACCTCAACAACTCAGCATTTTGGCTAATCTACTTTATTTACATATAAACACACACAGAGCACTACAACATGGCTCTCTCTCTCTCTCTCTAGCATCAGACAGCAAAGAGAAAAAGAACAAAGGACAATAGTCCCACTTCATGGAACACAGTAACACAAACATCCTGTCTCCGTCATTTCCCACTCTGTGGAGTCAAAACACATACCGTCATGTGAAAGACAACAATCCTATGACTGCAATCATGGAGCAGGAATTCTAACAGTGTGTGAATCCTGCATGGGGCTCCCTCTCAACCACATGTTTAATTAAGGTTTAAAACCTGAATTAAACATATGGTTGGGAGGGGGAGAAGGAGAGGCAGACCTCCTCTCCCACCCCCAGGCTGGCCCAATACATTTGTGCATCTGAGGCAAACCACAAAATGGCACCACCTTCCCCACCAGGGAAGAAGGGGTAAGTGAAGATCTACAACAGGAACAAGGTTGGGGAGCAGGTGGAATGAACATCTCCATTGGGATCTGCTACCCCTGTGGATCCTGCATCCCAAGGCAGTGGCCTCACCTTGCCTCTTGGCCCTGCCGTCCTCCCCCCAGGCTTCAAGGCTGTGCCCAGGTAGGTTTGAGGGCTGGATTTGGGTCAGGTCGTCCTGGGTCAGATCAGGGTTGTTCCAAAGCACTGCATCAGGCCCCAAATTACATTGGGAGGCTTGTACACAGCCTTAATAGATATGAATTACATCCAGTGTCAGAGGCAGTGAGTATGCCCTTCTGCTAATCAGAAGTGGATAAAGTGCTCTTTCAGCCTTCTCATAAGCATCTCGTTGGTTAGTGGGAGGGCAGGATGCTGGACTAGGTGGACTTTTGGTCTGATCCATCCGGGTTCTTCTTTGTTCTTGTGTTCCTAGGAGGATGACGTAATGAAATGCAGTTCCCAGCTAACTGTGGAACAACGGATACAGAGCAAATGCATGTCTGGCCTGTATTTTCATTGATACACATCACATACCCATTCAAACACATCTGAGCATTGCAGGCAAACAGACTGTGGGTCAGTGATCTTCAAAGCTGACTAAAATGAAAGGGACTCTTCTCACTTATGTCAACACTTTTGGTTCAGAGAAGTGAAAGAGGAAGTGAGGAAAGGTGCCTCAGAGTTACATTTCTGGATGAAATCTGAATCATAGCAAATGAGAGACAAAGTAGGATGAAGGACTGTTTTCTGTTGGAGCAACTTTTGACCAAGGATGTTAAAGTGATGCACACTCTCACTTTGCCTCTGTAGGCCCTCTCAAAATCGTTGGCCCATGCCAACTGGCTCACCTGGCATACCTGCCCCCTCCTGTTCTGACCTGAGGCATTGGAGATGGTGATGCAAGATTGAACAGCAGCGTGGGCAAAATGCTTTCCTTGCACCACAGTGTATCTAAAGATTTCTCCAACACATCTGTCATGAAGGGAAAAGGCTTCTGGACCATAAATGTGATTTTCAGGCACACTTGAATCCTAGCACCTGTTATTTTACAAACTGATGGTAGACTACATTGCTAGTGAATATCCTTTAAGTATCACTTGGAAAAAGAATAGCAGCTATCTATAAGTAAACATAGCAAGGACTTCTTGGTATGGCTGGTGCTATGCTGAAACTTCACCTCCAATTTCTCAAATATTTTCTTGCCCTAAAAAAAGAGGCTTCAGTTTTCCTGTCTTATTCTCAGGGTACTGTATAATTTCTGTGGGTGCAGGGCTTCAAGTTAACTATGTTTGATTTTTCTATTCCTTTCCTGTGAACATTTATCTAGCTCTCCACAGTGTCCCTGGCTGCCCACACCTTCAGATCTGAAGAAGCCTTGTGGGAGGAGTTATATCATGATATATTCCCCTAGCCTCAGTCTTGATTGAAGCACCCTGGGAGGCTGCAATGTGAAGAGAAGTGGTAAGATGATTTGAAGAATGAAACAAAATGACATTCACATACATCCTTCAGCCATCTCAAAAATAAGATAAGCATTAAAAAAAAAAACCCTCTGCAGCTCAGTCATAAGTTCACTGAAAATTTATCTTCCCTTTGTCAATTTTCTAATGCAATTTCTTTTCTCATTAACTGATGGATAATTGTTTAAAAAATGGGAGAAAAAATCAAAACAGAACTAGATATGGTATACAACAGTTACAAATTGTTCACTGCTTCCAAAGGTATTGCATAGGTAGTCTTCATCTTGTAGCATGCAAAACTTTGCACTTCAAAGGAATAAGAGGTATGATCTGTGTCACCCTTAATGCTTAATTCATTTTATGAGATCTATAGAGCAAAAATTGTCCAGACTATTGCATCTAATAAAACTTACACATCTTGCATTTCCTTTCAGCTTTGGAAATACATTGCCTGATTTTTTTTGGGGGGGGGTCACTCATCATGCCTAGTGGTAAAAACCTTGTGCCAGAGTGTGATAAATGTGGGGGACTCAGTGAACCTCATATACTGAACAAAGGTAGGAGTGGAGCAAAGTTCCAGGAGTTGTGAACCTCTAAGCTTAGCTTTAGTTCAGTAGGAAACACTGAAACAGCTACTGATACCTTTTTTTTGGATGCAAATTAAGAAGTCAGGAGAATAAAGCGCTTATGATTTGTATATACCTGTATATCCATTCAATTCAATGGACTGAAGTGTGCATAGGATATTTTGCTGTTAATTATCTGTTTATAAAAGTACAGTTGGCATGCCCAAGTACATAATCACACATGGCAATAATGTGAATCGTAATTCAGTGTTGTATTTCAATTTTTCACAGATGTGATCCTTCCATCGTCTTGTAGGTTTCTACACTGGTAATCCTAGGAATATACATATATGTATCCCAGTAGTGATGTATGGAAGTGAGAGCTGGACCATAAAGAAGGCTGATCGCCGAAGAATTGATGCTTTTGAATATGGTGCTGGAGGAGACATTTGAGAGTCCCATGGACTGCAAGAAGATCAAACCTATCCATTCTTATGGAAATCAGCCCTGAGTGCTCACTGGAAGGACAGATCGTGAAGCTGAGGCTCCAATACTTTGGCCACCTCATGAGAAGAGAAGACTCCCTGGAAAAGACCCTGATGTTGGGGAAGATGGAGGGCACAAGGAGAAGGAGGCGACAGAGGATGAAACGGTTGAACAGTGTTCTCGAAGCTACAAACATGAGTTTGACCAAACTGTGGGAGGCAGTGGAAGACAGGAGTTCCTGGCGTGCTCTGGTCCATGGGGTCACGAAGAGTCAGACATTACTAAATGACTAAACAACAACATCATGTAATCATGTGAGCAAGAGCCTGAACAATCTATATCCAAACTATGTTTAAAATCCAGCAGGCAAAGTGACAAAGTTAGACTAAGTAAATTTCATACCTAAGTTTATCTCTCGTTATCCAACTGGGAAATAGGAGCAACAATAATTCATCATTGTTCCGGCAAGTAATATGAAGCAGAGGTGTTTGCGAGGACGTTTTGAGCGGGAGGCCTAGAGTGCTTTCTCATGGTGTATGTAGAACCAAGAGACATGGACAGCAAGGGATCTGCTCCAGGACCTGCAGCCCCTGTGCTCTGTTTGTCTTCCTGCCTGAGAATGTGCAAAACTACACCTGCAGCAAGTGCAAGCTGGTTCTCTTGCTGGAAGACAAGGTAAAGCAACTTGCCTATCCACACTTTGAGCTACTGGGCAAAATGAGGAATTTCTTGATAAATCAGAGTGGAGTGTCCTGAAACAGCAACACATGTGGGGTGCCCCTAGGTAGGAGGAAGGTTGCCCATTGCAGCAGGCAAACCCCAGGACTAATGTGACACACAGAAGCAGGACTGTCAGGAGCTAAGCAGTGTCATTGGAGCTGCAGAATTGATCCCATGCCCTCACCCTGGACACTGATTCTGGGCCAGAGGAGCAAGGAGAGCAGTTGCAGGTCCACCAAGGTGGCTGTGCAAGGTACATATTTATTTATAATAAAATGAATCTGTATCTGTAGTGTCCTCTGTCTACATTACTATTTTCCATGAAGGAGAATCCACAATGGATCACAACAGAACTAGTTATGTGAACAAGGATCCATTATATATAACACACACACCAGAGAGCAGCAATACATAGCATAATTTATAATGTATTAGAATCAGCATGGCTGCAAACCTATATGTAGTTTCCTGGGAGTGAGTTCTATTGAACTCAGCAGTGCTTGCTTCTGATTGTATAGGTTCAACTTATAAAGCCAACTGAAATGCAACCTTTAACTTTTAATTAGAGACACAAACAAATTAGCAGAGAAGCTTTACCATTTTAATGGCTATCTTGAAGTTGGAACCCTATCAAAGAAAAGGGGGTAAGTACCCAACCTATACTTGATTATTTTTCTCGTTCTTTCACTTTCTCTCGTTAATCTGTCGCAAATAATATTGTCTTTTATTACTTTATGACATATTATGAATCACACTGTGATATTTATCGATGAAGTGTTTTCTAGAAATGGAAGAATATAATATACACACTTGGGACAGCTCATCTCATTTGCTTGCCAGAGCAAGGAGGGCTTGACAATGACCCTGGCCCTCAGGCAGATGATGCCATCATTTCTACACTGAAAGAAGTATTGGCACTGCATTCACCTGCATTCCCCACCCCACTACACCACCATTCATCTCACAAAGCAAAAATGGGTGTGTGGCAGAAGAAGGACTTATAAAACAGAAGGGCTGTGGGAGGTGATATGCCACTCTGTTACTGGCTCCATGACAACTCTTTGAAAGACAAAGGGGGGGCATGGGAATTGTCTTCTTCAGGACCCAACATTTCCCATTAGAGGCCTATGTATCAGATACAACAGCTAAAAGCCAGAATGACTCCTCCATCTTCCCCATGCCCAAGGATGTCAAACTCATTCTCAAAGAGGTGATCATTATGTAGCCAAAACAAGCACATCCATTCACAAGAGGAAGGCATCACCAGGCTCAGAGAAGCCCCAAGGATTTTTTGGAGATACATATGAAAACTTTAGGGGTAAAATCCCAGAGGGGAAAACAAGGGCAACATGAAAACAACCACAATCAATGAGGACTAAATACGCTGCCCATGATTACTGGCTGTTGGGAGGGATAAAAAGCTGGGAATGGGATAGGGGAGGGGAAATGGAGTCACATACCCTGAATAAAAGCTGGAAGACTGAACAGGAGCATTCCACACTGCAACATTTCGTTGCAGCCCCTCCGCATCTTCACCTGGACCAGATGAGCTTTGTTCAAGGTCTCCCAACTTTCATTAAGTACTGAAGTTGTCAAAAATATCGCTAGAAGATTCTTTAATTCCAATCATTGTTAGGAAGAGCCTTGACACTGAGGGAGAAGCACTGTGCCATGAAAAAGCACACTAGAGAAGGAACCAAAGGGGGTTCTGCTTTGCCAGTAGGTGACAATTAAAGTAACTCGGATTCTTTGCCTGATTTTCTATTTTGAGTCATCCCTGCTTGCTTTTTATCCTCAGCAAGCTTTTTCAACTGCTCAGCTGATAATGTAAATAAATGCATAGACCGTGTGATGGGGAGAGATGCGAAACTTCGGTGGGGTAGGGAGACAGGCCGGGGTTGCACAACAGGGTAATACTGTGCTACCTGAGCCCCCTTCTTTTTTTAAAAAAAAAGCACAACATCTTTGAAGTACCAATCTGGCAAATACACTCAATCAATTATAAATGAAATAATCTTCTTAAAATATTAGAGATTTGGGTGCTAAGCAATACTGGAAGATTACGGAGAGAAAATCAGTTTTAGAGCTTCCTAAAGTGACAGAAAGAGAATAATCGGAAGAAATGGTGAGAATTTTAAAACGATTATGTAGATTTGTGTCAGTGGAAGTGTCCCAGCAATCCTGAGCTGATCTCTTGTACGCTGGAAATAGATTAAGACCAATCCTTTCTTAAAGGGGCAGGTTGCTTTCAAGTTTATCTTTTTTTTTTTTTAGACGACCTTAACATTATTTTAAAACTGAAATGGAATCTCAGACCCAAGGACATTATTCAGTTGTATTATAACCAAGTCAGGCTGGGAGTGGGGGGACTGGATGGGAGAAAAAGATTTTCAAACAAATTGCAAGGGGTGTCAAACCTCTGTTAAGACGTCCAGCCTGATCCTAAGCATCTTTGCTTAGAAGACTTTCCAAATTACTTCAATGGGGCTTGCTTTAGCCTAGGAGGCATGTGTCAGATTGGAGGGTAAGGTTTATTCCCCCTTTAACCCAATTTAGTGGATACACCCCATGAGAGGCCACACAGCATTATTTTAGAGCTTGCTTGTTGATCTCACACCTAAGCCTATTATATATCAACCTACTGGGAGGTTTCGAAAGTATTCTGAGAATGGGTGGTAGCAGAAAAGGGTCACATTGAGGAATACAGAGTTATTGTGTCAGGGAATTCCATACACCCAGAAAAGTGAAAATCAAGGAAGCACAAATATCTAAACTTTGTATAGAAGTGAATCAAGGGAACTATTTGCCCGTAGAAGCAATAATAGCTGCTAGCAATAATGATTCAAACACTTTAGCTGGGCAAAATAGCCTAATCCTATGCATCTTGTTTCAATGAGTTCAAGAGGACTTACTTCATAGTAAGTGTAATGCAATTTTGGCTCTACAGTCCTTATCTCAGTGATCTTGTCAACAGTCTTACACTATTGATTAGTGTTGGGAAAGAGCTCTAGCTCGGTAGTAGAACATTTGCTTTGCACTCAGAAGGTCCTGGGTTCAATCCTTGAGGGTCTCCAGATAGGGCTTGCAATGACTCGCTGCCTGAAACTCTGGACAGCCACTGCCAATCGGTGAAGACAATACTGTGTTAGATGGGCCAATGGTCTTACTTGGTATAAGCCAGCTTCCTAAGCTCCTATGCACTACTCTTACTGTTCTACAAACAAGCAGCTGAAGCCCAGGAGGAATAATGACTCAGCCAGTCAAGCAAAACAGTTCATAGCTGAGATTTCAGTTCATCTTCCCAGCCCAATTCTAACACATCAGCTCTCTCCATGTAACTTACTGATTGGACCAGACTCACTCTGAGTTTTCAAAAAACTCATACATCCAAAGTAGGGAAATATTGTGCAGTACTTCATGATAAAGTGATAATGTCTTGCTAATTCATATTGATTCAACATTATTACTCATTACTAGCTTATTAATCAAACCAATATTCATACTAACATAGTATTTATTTCACCAATACCTGGTGGCTTAGAGGGAATATTCCAGCAATGCTTATAATAAATGAATCACTGTGAAAGCAGCATACAATGCTGAGTTATAGGTCACATAGCATACAATGGATGAGACTTGTTTTTAACTTGAAGGAGGCTTTGTGTTTACTATTAGCAAAAAGTGGGATATAGCAACTGCAGCAGCAGCAGCAACAACAACAACAACAATGGTGGAACTGATTTTTTACTATTACAGAGCAGTTGAGCACTATTCATTCCAGAAATGGTTCCATTCTTGGACAAATGCAACATCTGCCCAGGGTATTTATCCCACTGCTGCTGCAAGTTTCATCCTTGAGGTGCAAAGCAAGATAGGGATTACAGTATACTGTAGACCAGGTAAGCAAACATGACTTCCACATGTTGTTCAACTCCCTTCAGCCTCAGCCTGCATAGCCAGTGACCAGGGAAGATGGGGCTTCTATAGTTGGCTACCTGTGCTCTAGGCAGGGTGCTATGGACCATGGAAGAGCAAAAGAAGGACTGGAGAGGACAATGGAATTCAGAGGAGAATACAGGTGGATATGGAGCTGGTCTGAAGGGCAATGTGGGAGGACAGGGAAGCCTTATACCATTGCCTCCAAATGCCTAGGAATCCTTCTAACCACTGCCCCGCTGTTATCACAAGGCATGAAACAAAAGTGAATGAAGTTCTTAATCGCAGCACTAATGCATTTATGAAGGTTAGGCATGAGGGGGGGAAAGCACCTGACTTCTGCTGTCATCCCTAAAGTGTGGAGCTACACTTACCTGATTCACTGAAGAGACATTAAACTTGGGCAGGATGAACTAGATAATGTTTGCAAAGCTCTTAGCCGAGATTGAGGTGCTGCCATGTATTACTTGTCCTATATTGTGGCTGGATGATGCATGATAGTCAGGCATGGAATCAATTTTTGAATAATGGATATTAGAAATGTCAGCTATGACACTCAACCATAATGCATACAGCACTCTTGACTGCTTGGATATTGTTTCAGGCACTTAATATACAGTTGAAATGCTGTAATCACTCTATACTAATCCCCACACTTTATAATCCGCATATATAAACACACACAAACCTGGCTGGCTGTTCCCCACCTCTGAGTAAAGGTTTAATAGCAGGAGCTGTATTGAGTTGCCATAACACTAAGGCTCCCCCCTTTTTTTGGCTTAATAAATATTAGACAGGGATGAAGCAGTCTAATGCATCTGTGCCTATTGGCTCTTAAAGACTAATGTGCTCTAAAGCACCTCTCACCTTTGCTAGTTTTCATCATAATGTAGTATTACATCAGATATGGATAAAACTACCAGCTGGAGTTGAAGCACAAATGAATTATCTAATCCTCTGAATTTCAGTGCTCAAGCTCAAAGTATGATTCCAAAGGTGAATTTTCAGTTTCAAATTTGACAAAAACCCTGTTTCAGTTCTGTTGTCTGCCATGGACTCGCTCCTAGTTAAATATCATTGCAAGATAACAAGGTTCTACATGAGACTTAGGTTTTGCTGTCCAATCACATGCCATATTCAAGGGAACCCTCATGTGTCTCAGATGCCCACTCATGCCACTCTTCCGCTGGACTATTTAGCTACAGGGAAATGTTCTATGGCACATGTGCAATTCACACAGGAGAACCAACATGCCCACATGGGCTGAATATTTGCCTTAGAATTTCCCAGAAGATCCATGGAAGGTGTTGATGTAGAAAGTGTTCTTATATTATTGATCTGAGCTTTAAGATTTGTCCTTTGGAGATATTATGCAAATCATCTTTACTTATTTGTTGAAGCCATTTTTATATAACATTTCACTAAAAGGTTCACAAGACAGTTTACAAATAAGTTGTTGTTGTTGTTGTGTTTGGTATCTATTGGACAATCCTCTCACTGAAGCTTTTCCAAAAGCTGCTTATGAAAACAGGCACTATACCCATCTGAAAGAGCTCCACATCCACAAACTCAATTACTGCTTAACTTTCACAACAAGCCTTAAAGTTACCTTGCTCTAAATCATTCCCCATCGATCCATTCCCATTATAAAGTTCTTCTCTCCCTGCCAAGCATGCTGTTCCAGTGCAATTGAGCCCAAGACCCTAAAGATCAATACTAAAGCAACCTGAGGGTCAGAGGTCAATGAGGTCTTTAACAAACGTGTCAGGTGCTCTTGACTTTAGCAGGCTTCGGCCTACTTTGAAGCCCTCTCTGATCCATCATAGGTTTGTCTAAGTTGTCATAAAGCAAATTTGCCACCATTGATTCAGACAGAATGAAGGTAGGAACAAGAGGGAGAGAGAATACTCCAAGAGGGAGGATGGTAATAGCTTATGGGCAATTTATGTCAAAGCAAGAAGGGAAGGGAAATTATGGAAATGTAAAAGAAAAAGATTTCATTTTGCCAAAACAAAGAAGGGGCAGGCCTCAGTCCCAAGAAAAAGAAAAGAAAACGATAAGTGGTGATAATAAGAGGAATAATATTAGCACAGTTTTAAAAACAATTAGGTTTCCTTAAAATATATTTTTGTACCAGCATAAATTTCAACTCAAAAGCTACTTACAGTTTAAAGCATAATTAAAACTAAAATAGCATGTTCTTTGGTGGTTGTAAAGCAGCATGTTGAAACTGAGGATCTGGCCCAGAGAAACTGAGTTTTGAACAAAATAAAGAGGAGGAAATGATTTTTTCCCTAAGAATAAGGTTCAGATGACAAATGGCCCGTCGTTCTGCAAAATGTATTAACGAGGCTTCACTATGCAACCAATTGCACAAAAGCCAATTTAATTTCTTGTTTGGGTCATTTATCTCCCCAGCTTTTTGTTACCTATAATTTGGCTCCAGATCTTTTTCAAAACTCATTATGAAATATAATCAAAATTCACATTCCTGCACTGGGATGGTGCTGAGTTTTATTTTAAAGGCACAGTGACCAGAAGAGTTTCCCCAATCTTACTAATGCATCCAGAAGTATTCTAGCTTACCATAGTTGGATCAAATATACATTTCATATAATAATAAACTGAGATTATGAATGTGCCCCAAACGGGATCAGAAATTTCCTTATGTGTTAGGCCATCATTTTAAAAGTTCTAACTTGGAGATCGAGGAACACAAGTCCTATTCCCTGCTTCTAAACCAATACCTAGAAGAAAAGGCACCTCAACTAATTCCTCCTCTGGAGAGATAGAGTTAATGTTATGTTTTGCCTTAGGAGCCCTGGCAAATTGCCTTATGAATATCACAGGATTTGGCCCCATGTTAGTGTCAGTCAACTGAAATTCAGGTTTAATGCAAACACTCAGTTGGCTTGGCTATTTTTTTGCTCCCAACGAAAACTACAAAGGAACGGCTGCTTTTCTTTTTTCATTTTCCAATTTGAAGTGACTCTAGTTTTAATAGAGACTGTCTGGAAAATTCATAATGCAAAACACTACAGATGAATCCCACCCACCCCTCAACCCAATGCGCATGGAACAGGTTTTCAGGGGGCAAATGTCCTTTCCTATCAGAATTCTGAGGAAGGAGACTGCTGCAGAAGCACTAACTAGTTTGGTAGGGGCACATCAGGCAAGATAGGATAACAACAGACAGGGCAGAGGCTGTCAGGACCCTGGACAGCACTCTGTGGATGGTGCTGGTTGCAGCTGCCATTCTCCGAGGAACTGGTGGTAGTGGGTGATTGCCCAATTTTGCAGCTTCTGGCTCCTCTTCCTCTTTGTCCAATAACTGAAGCTCCAGACTGAAGAGAGCCTGAGCTGGGTACTGGTCTTGGAGGAAGAGAAAACCATCTATCCTAAATGCCTCTCCCAGCTCCACAAACAGTTCTGGCCTGGGCAAAGCTAGCACATGGAAATAAGACCTAGAGTCACATAGTGTTTGTACATCTTTATGATGGTGAATGGGCCACAGGCTAATTTGAATTGGGTCTGGCCAAATTTGGAAGTGAATTCATGTGCATTCCCCTCTGCTCTCCACATTGAGCAGTCCACAACTGGCTAATATCACTATTTGCAGCCAAAAGGTAAAAGCAGCAAATGGGGGGGGGGGGTCCAAGGAAAACTACACACCCCCACCCCCCACTCAAAAGCATTACTTTCAGGCACACCCAAATCAAAACACATGATTATTCAGTGCAACCCTACACACAAACAAATAATCTAATGAGGAACAAAGTCGAAAGGAGGTAGGGCTTTGAGTGTGTGCTTAATAACCAGAGCACCTTGCTAGAGTGGTGCATGCTCTAGTTATCTGCCGCTTGGACTACTGCAATGCGCTCTACGTGGGGCTACCTTTGAAGGTGACCCGGAAACTACAACTAATCCAAAATGCGGCAGCTAGACTGGTGACTGGGAGCAGCCGCTGAGACCATATAACACCGGTCCTGAAAGACCTACATTGGCTCCCAGTACGTTTCCGAGCACAATTCAAAGTGTTGGTGCTGACCTTTAAAGCCCTAAATTGCCTCGGCCCAATATACCTGAAGGAGCATCTCCACCCCCATTGTTCTGCCCAGACACTGAGGTCCAGCGCCGAGGGCCTTCTGGCGGTTCCCTCACTGCGAGAAGCCAAGTTACAGGGAACCAGGCAGAGGGCCTTCTCGGTAGTGGTGCCCACCCTGTGGAACGCCCTCCCATCAGATGTCAAAGAGATAAACAACTACCTGACATTTAGAAGACATCTGAAGGCAGCCCTGTTTAGGGAAGTTTTTAATGTGTGACATGTATTTTTAATCTTTGTTGGAAGCCGCCCAGAGCAGCTGGGGAAATCCAGCCAGATGGGCGGGGTACAAATAATAAATTATTATTATATTATTATTCATAGCGTGTTATATTTTTTTCCTGGGCCATGTTCACTGTCTTCCTGAAGAATTAGAAAACCCAAATGGCCATGTCATATTCAAATTACAGATTAATATATCAAAAATAAATATTACCAAGGTTCAGAGCTGTAATTTATCTGTCTGTCTCTTAGAATCTATCTTCGGTGTAGATCTTAGAACTCTTGCTTATTCAGGACAGTTGATCCAAAAATATATCAATAATATTAATGACCAATTGGACTTTCATTGGTCTGAGACTTTTTGGAACAAATCCCCAAATACTGTTCCTTGCAGCCACTGGTGAAACAACCTCATTCCGCTCAGTAGAAAATGGGCCCTCATAAGTCTGGGATATATTTTCAGTGGAGAAAATTACCTGTCAACAAGATGATAAACCTGCAGTGTCCATTGCTGGGTGGAACCTATTTGTTTTATATGCTAAGAAAAACTCTGAAGCAGCATGGTGCCTTCAATAAATTCTCTTGATCCCAGCTGAAATGACAAAGAGATCTGTTATCCAATATTACTTTTAAGGCAGTTGGTAAGCTATTTGTATACTGCACCCCTGGATGTGCTTAGAATGCTGTGTCTATAGGTATCCAATGAATCATAGAAATTGCCAGCCTAACTCATAGTGGGTCATACCTCTTGAGAGAAGCTCAGGGAGTTATTTATTTATTTATTTGGCATTAGGTGCAAATGCATTCAGTGTCCAACACAGAGAATGGATGCAATTATTTGGAACTGGATCTGCAGCAGGAAACACAGGATTCCCAGCCCTGCATTTCCTTCAGAGGGGGACTGCTTGACATAGGTTTTTATGCCAGCTTCCAAAACTGGAAGTAAAGCCATGCTGAAGGAAAATGGCAGTGGGGAAATGGCAAAAGAGACTGGTCAGACATGGGAGGATTAAGAACTATCTCTCCCCGTTGAGTCTCCCTTGTGAAGCGCATATCTCTCCCCCATGTCCCGGTTCCTGTTATCTTGCAAACCACGTTTCAGGAATACATTTCTACGAAGATAACACTTTTTGAAACTCTCAGATGCAATCAACAGTGCATCATGTTGCAAAAAGGCAAGTGAATATGGAAATGAGGTGAAACAGGCAGATAGGTGAACACCAGTTGCAGACAGCATGGTGGACTGTGCCACTCACCTGAACTTCCTCTGGGAGTGGGAAAGGCAAGGTTTGTGGTGCAGTGCAAACAGGCCAGCAGGAATGACAGGTTGGCTCCTCTGGTTCATTTGCCTCATGGCAATCTCACCACTGCCTCACCCCATCCTTTCCCCATCCCACAACTCAGCTGGAAGTGGTCAGGTGAGTGGCACTGCCCCACCATGCTGCCTACTGCTGGAGAACATGTGTGAAAGTGATCTAGACCAGAAATATTATGACAATGCAATCCTATGCCAGTTTTCTCAGAAGTGAACCCCATTGTGCCCAGTTTCTGATCATAAATTACTGTGTGTAAGATTCAAAGGGCAACATCAAAGCATCTGCCTAGAGCTTTTGGACTTGGTGGGTGTTGGGTTGGGGAAGGAGGTGGAGCTTCTCCACTGCAGTAAATCTTGGCTTACCTTACCTTGGGGGAGAAGAGGTGGCTGTATACAAAGTAGCCTAATGTTTAGCAGCGATGCTTATGTCTTCTTATCTCATGCAGAATTGCACATGGTGCAAAACTCCCAGTGGACTGAAGGAGGTGAGGCTGAAAGCAGATTATCTTTACAAGTCTGGCAACACGGCTCTGTAGCGTCTCTAGTGGGACAGATATGCAAGTGCTATTATCACTCTTCTAGACAAGCAGAGTATCAAATGAAGATTCCTGTGCCCTTCTGTGTCCTGCCAGCTTTTCTGGCAAGGTAGCAATAATAAGCAATCAGCTGATTGAAATGCTGCATTCCAGCCAGCCAGCAAAATAAGCAGGCTTTCCATCAGGATTCTCCACAACAGAGCCCTCATTGTGATAAATGAAGTGAAGAGGAAGACAAATGAATATAACCTACCACTGTGCATGGATTCATCAACTCATAGAGAGCTTCTGACATAGTAGGGGGCAGGAGAGAGTGGAGTGGAATGGAGTGGAGTGGAGGAAGATTCTGCATTAAGAGCTTTGGTAAGATGAGACAGAGAGGAAGGTTACTTTGGGCTCAAAGAAAACACATCTGCTGAAAACGATACCTTCGGGGTAGGTGATGCATTTAGCAAACAGCTCTGAACCTGATTTTCAGAGGTTCAGCTGCCAAAATCAGGGCAGCCTTCTAAGGAGAGTTCAAGTTCTAAATGAAGGGTAGCCAACAGGGTGCTCTCCCTATGTTCTAAAGCTCCAATTCCCCTCAGCTCTAGCCAGCATGAACAATGGTCAGGGATGATGGGAGTTGTCATCCAGCAATATCTAAAGGGTACTGCAGTGGTCACCCCTTGCCCAAACAATGAAATAGATTTGCAAATGCACAGTGGTATTATTCCTAGGCATGATCTGTTGTAATCCGTAGGATTTATTTATTTATAGGAGTATTTATACCCCGCTTACTAACCAAAGTTCTTGAGATGTTTGTCTGCAAACTCTCAGCAATTGAGAAATACTTTCAATCCAGAAGGTTGAACAATATAAATCTGCTAAATTACTAAATATGAACATTTGTGAGAACTATGCATAATCAGACAGCTTAGAAAAACCTTAAAGAAGAAGAGGAGTTTGGACTTTATATCCCACCTTTCAATCCCCTTAGGGAGTCTTCAAAGCGGCTAACAAACTCTTTCCCCTTCCTCCGCCACAACAAACACTCTGTGAGGTGAATGCGGCTGAGAGATTTCAAAGAAGTGTGACTAGCCCACACTAGCAGCTGCATGTGGAGGAGCGGGGAAGCGAACCCGGTTCACCAAATTATGAGTCCACCGCTCTTAGCCACTACACCATGCTGGCTTAAAAGTAAAGGTATAGCAAATGGATATGCTCATCAGCTTGCTTGGCAAAGTTACCTTTATTGCTATCTCCCATCAATACTGAGCTGCATGACTTGGAGTTCTAGTCTTGTGAGGGAGACCAGGTAGCTGTCCAGCAAGGCATGGAGCAGTTCCATGCCAAACCATCAGAAATGAAACACAAGACTAGGGTCTAAGTAGAAAGAAAGGCAGCAGCCACAACAGCTCTAAGGCAAGTGAAAGGATGGTTCTGCCCACTCACCACCGTCCTGGAGCACCAGTGGAGCACTCTTGATCAAGAGTATTTTTTATTTATATACCTCCCTAAACAAAACATGTTTTAAAAAAGTGAAACAGTAACAAAACAACAACAACCCAAAGCAGCTGAAAGGTTCAAAACCTGGGATGATAAAATGCTTTCCATCTGATGTTGGAAACATACTAGTGTGGGCACCAGGTGGAACTCCCCATAGATGGAGAATTACCACTCCTTATGTCTCAGATGACAGGGCACCCTAAGATGGTCTCGATATAGGTTGATTCTTCCTATCAGACAGGGCTGACAAACATGAGGTTTGTTTATTGGTCTGGATTTTGACTTGAACTCATTGCTGCCTCTGTTCCTGGGAGTCAGGGAGATGTTATGGAGGGTTTGTAGCTGGGGTGTGTGATCAGTCAGGCCTCTGTCTGCAGATTCCCTAGGTGGGGTGTCTTCCTACCCACAGATTTCACAGAGGTGGGCCTTGGCCCCAGTAAATGCTAGTCCCACTGCAGGGGTCATCATCAAAAGTGGGGTAGGCATGGACTTGTTATGACACTGACACACCTATCCTGTTAATTTAATTGAGGCACTGTAAACAAGAAAATGTTTAATGGAAACCAGTATGTGGGGGAGATCTCTTACATTAGTGGTACAAACACTGCATAATCACCTAATAATCTATTGCAATGTTAGAAAGAACTTGAGGTTGTTTCATTTCATTGGCATTCTCCATCTGGCTGAAGGTATCTATATTCAAAGGCTATTTCTGGTCTACCTCAAATGATAGCATTGTAAATTATTGAGCAATTGGTAAACAAACATGTCTCCTTGTAATCACTAAAACCCTCTGCACTCCTTAGATGCTCCATCATCTGAGTCAACCCATCTCGCATGAATCCTCTGGGTCACAAGACCACTGCTGTGAGGTTTGCCCAGATTTTTGCATGCCCAGTTGGTCTCAGCAAGATACCATTAGCTTGCAGAAGGAGAAAAAATAAGCCCCATCTGGGGCTCTGAAAACACAAGTTTGCTGTTATGAATTGAGCAGAAGGTGGGGGGTACAAATGGTTTCATGGGGGGAAGAGTGTTTTCATCTAAGGGCCTAGTCCTAGGCATGCACATGCAAAAGCCAGCTCCATTCAGATTCAGTGTTTTCCAATAAAGGGATTTAGGACTGGGAGGTAAAACAAAAGTTATTCTCATAGATAGATAGATAGATAGATAGATAGATAGATAGATAGATGATAGATAGATAGATAGATAGATAGATAGATAGATAGATAGATGATAGATAGATTCTCTTTCCCCTTTTCCCCTTGGGGTATATGCTGAAGAAATAAATGCATGGAACCAGGACCTGAAATGAGTATTCTTCTTATTAAGGCTACAGTACACACATCCCCACCCATCTGCTGTTATGAGGTGGAGATCTCCCTCTACCCAACCCAAATGGGTCTTCTTTGAGTAAGGTTTAGTTGAATACCATCCTATACTGCAGAGACTTGCTGCCCCTTTTAATGGATATGAATATAAGAGCAACATTGCACAGGAGTACTTGTGATCCAGGACCTCCTTGGTTGGAAAAACAGGGTCAGGTACCACTCTTTGAAGTTAGATTAACTAAAATGCAGACCTTTTTCAGTTTAGCAAGAGAATTCTTACTCAAGAGTCAAAAGAGAAAGAGAAGCACTTTGAACCATATTGAAGATCAAAAACATGCCCCTGGCTCAGGCACTTCTCCCTCCTTCTCCCTTGCTTCTGAACAGATTTCCTTCTCCTTTCCATGCTTTGCAGTAAGCACAGCTTGCCATAAACAGGGAAGCACACACTACCTTCACTCCCAACATCCCTACATGTACCAGATGTACCACACAAACATGCACACTAAACAGGAAAGTCTGAAGGAGGATTCTAAGTGCATTCACCCAAACATGCTTAGAATCCTCCTGGTAACCAGGAACCCTAACCATGCAAGTTCCCCATTCACATGGAGGATTCTGAGCACATCCACAAAAAATATGCTTAGATAGGTCCCCTACAACCCTTCCTGTTCAGTGTGGGATGCAGGGGTGTACCTAGCCATTGGCTAGGTTGGCCCTGCTAAGGGTGCAGGCCCAGCAGGGGGGGAAATCATGCTGCTGCTGGGTGCTCCCTAGCGAAAGAGCGAAGGCGCCACCTGCACAGTGCCTCCCACAGTGCCAGCTCGCCACATTCCTGGGAACACTGGGATTACTAGGGCTCAGGAGAGGAGTGGGGAGTGGGGCAGAGACATAATCAAAGCTCCCAGGCTGATGGCACACATAGGCAGAGCTGCTTTGTGAAGATGCAGAAAGGGGTGCATCTAGAAAAGGGTGGTTTTAAGGGGGTTGTAGGAAAGGATTCCCAATCTCCTAAAAGAGGAGGAGGAGGATATGGGGGAGTGAGGAGATGAAGGACAGTGTTATTTTAGAACAGGATTGCTCCTTGCTGTTGAGGTTTAGGAAAGACAAGAAAGACCTTGCCCAAAGGGGCACTTGTGTGCTGTGGTTGGTCACCTGAGCCATATGCTATTCCTTTGTATTTCTACCTTTCTGGAACAATTCCACATCCATTGATAAGTTTATATAGGGAGAAGCATATGCAGGGGGTATGGGAGAGAGAGAAATCTGCAAAACAATCAGAGATGACCTGTTTCTTGTTTTAACTACTGCAGCAGTCTACCTTTCCCTGCTGTTAATAAAAGCACAGCGTGGCCTTTCCTAATGCTCAGTGAAAGGGCTCTGGTTTACCAAGATGCCCATCTGCTCCTCAAAAGAACCCACATGAAAACAGAGAAGAGACTATAGAGATAAATAAAGAGATACATCCGGGTTCAAAAGAAGCTTAAGGGGATGGAATAATCAGCAGGAGAAAATCCCGAAGAAAATGTCTGCAATGCTTATGTTAAGGGATCCCAGTGATGCATGAGCTGCTGTCCCTCATGGCTGCAGAAACAGACCAAGGTTAGGTCAAAGGCCAAGAAAAAGGTCAGTTTGCCATTGAAAGTGAAAATTGCTCATAATGTGCTTAACACCAGCTTTAGGAATATTAAAGAACAATCTGGGTTTTGTCAGTTAATAAACTGTAGCAAGCACTTCATGCATCAACAGTGGACTATTATTTTATGGATGTATTTATTTAATAACCCTATGAATCTAATGTTGCCATTTTAAGTTCACTGCTATGGTGTCTCACAGGGAAACTGCTTTGGGAGACTAGGGAAGAGATTCACCTAACATTCATCGATGTAAATATTAGGCAGAGAGACTGTCCTATCAATTGCCAGATACACTTTCTGGACATTATCTTGATCTTTTATTTCCAAGAAATTGAAATCAAATGTTTGGTCGAAAGATGGTTGGCTCAGAGGAGTTACATGACACAGACTTGAAGGTAAGACTCTAGTTAAGGAGAAAAATTATCACTACCACCACCCCAGCCAGCATGAACCACAGAGCCATGTTTGTTCTTCACATCATCTGACTCCCCACCCTGCCGCCGCACACACCCTACACCGTCTTCAGATTTGCTCCAGGTGGTTAGGGGATGCGGGTGGCACCGTGGTCTAAACCACTGAGCCTAGGGCTTGCCGGTCAGAAGGTTGGCGGTTCAAATCCCCATGATGGGGTGAGCTCCCGTTGCTCGGTCCCAGCTCCTGCCAACCTAGCAGTTCGAAAGCACATCAAAGTGCAAGTAGATTAATAGGTACCACTCCGGCAGGAAGGTAAACAGAGTTTCCGTGCATTACTCTGGTTTCACCAGAAATGGCTTAGTCATGCTGGCCACATGATCCGGAAAAACTGTCTGCAGACAAAAGTCAGATCCCTCAACAGGTAAAGCGAGATGAGCACTGCAACCCCAGAGTCGTTTGCAACTGGACTTAACTGTCAGGGGTCCTTTACCTTTACCTTTAGGTAGTGCCAAGTTGGGTCCAACTCTAAATACTAAATTTGCTTTACCACATGTGAACGGGTGTCACTCACTGCGTGTCAACACATTCCAGGGAACATTGCCTGATCATATTATATTACATATCATGCCATACCAATTATTTTATTTAAGGTATTTAACACCACTCTTCATTCTTGCAAATACCAGGGTGGTATAAAAGGAGCATGGCTAAATTAGACATAGAGCAGACTAGAGTAGAACATAACCTCCCCGGGCAAATAAAAAGGCTTTAATTGGGAAGTATGAATGGTGAAGCTTTGCTAAGTTTTTTAAAAACTATCCATATTTGTGATTATGACATTAAAGTCCCGAAGGGACACAAAACTAATGAATTAAATGCAAAGTAATCAAAAAGATACATCCTGAGGAACCAATGCTATGCCAAATTGTACACCCTGAGAATGTTTGTGAACTTGATGCAATTCAGCTGTAATTTAACAGGTAAGGATTTCCCCACAAAGATATTCAAATCCAATTTATTTGTTCATTTTCTGTGCAGTAGAAGTTGGCTCTCTAAGCTCTCCTAGGAGATGTCAAGCTGCTCCCATTCATAATAATAATAATAATAATAATAATAATAATAATAATAATAATAATTTCTTGTACCCACCTATCTAACCGAGTTGCCTCCGTCACTCTGGGTGGCTTCCCACAGAATATAAAAGAACACAATGAAACACCAAACATTAAAAGTTTCCCAAAACAGGGCTGCCTTCAGATGTCTGCAAAAAGTCATACATATATATATATATATATATATATATATACACACACACACATATATATATGAAAAGTTTTTATTGTTAAAATAATTCAGCATTATGCAAAAAGTCATATAGTTGTTTATCTCTTGGACACAGTTTGTATTGCAACCAGCAGGATCAGATCCTTAGTTTGCATTGCTCTCTTGGAACTTCTGGATTGTGGTCTTTCTGCTCGGCTGAGTGTTTAGTTAGAGTTCTATCTCATTCACAGGATCATCTGGGGTACGTCAACACAACATGATTAAGTAGAGTATACCTCCTACTGAGAGCCTATCCCTCCGACCCCCAAATGTTGCATATCAACATTATTTTAAAGCACATCCCTGGCCAGGTTGGACTTTACAATCCATCTAACAACCCTATTTGACACACACACACACACACACACACACACATATTTGACCCTCTCCCCTCTAGTGAAAACCTGTAAATAAACCCTCCAGTTGCCAATCAATGGGCAATCTTTCTAAGCCTTGGAATTGTTCTGTTAGATTAAGCCCCCCTAATGAATTCCTCATTGAGCCACTGAACAGAAATGAAACCTTGTTAGCTCATTATCCTCCTAATTAACCCATTCTACACTTGCTCCATCCTCATGGGGAGGTAGCAGACATGTTTGGGTTTCACACTGAGGTATATCAATGCTCTCTCCCAAGAGCCTTTTGTATTGGTAACGGAGATTTATTTGCGATGACTAGAGAAGGCAGCAGCCTGCAGCCCCTTCTCTGCCAGATGAAGGCCTGGACATTTTGTTACCCTCAGGCTACAATTTTCCCAAGGACAGGCAATGTGGATGGAGCACCACACGCCCTTTTTTCTTCGGTGACAAATACCCTGTCCTGCTGTTCTTGCTTTCATGCTGATCACTAGGCTTGTTAAGCTGATGAAGAGGCCTGCATGGATAACAGCACTCTCTCTGTACACGCACAGATGCACAGGGAAGAGGTGCCTACCTAGACTCTGTCAGCTAGAAGGTTTCAGCAAAGAACAGAGCAGAACTGCTCCGGTTGCCTTACCTTTGTGACATAAGAGAGGTTTGCTTATCCTGTTTAAGTAGCTTCAACTGAGCAGCAAATAGGAGAAGGATCTCTTCCCAATAAGAGCATCTGCATGAAATCAGGCCATTTTCCATAATTCCGTGGCATTTGGCCTTGAGGCATTCTGGGATGTCAAGTCCTTCAGGTCCTTGATACCTGCCAGATCTATCAACTGGCCATGCTCTTGTTTGGTGGCATATGTTATGCACAAAACTGGAAATAGGGGCAATAAATAAGGTAAATCCCTTCTGGTGGGGGGGGGGGTTGTATAATTCCTTATGGTCTCATAGCTCAGCTCCTGTCATATTTTGCCCCATCCATGCAGGATGTATGAGAAAGTGTCTGTGTTGGTAGACAATTGTAAACTCATGTGGAAAGAAGGGCTCTTTGTTTTCCCCCTAGCAGCTTTCATGTGGATGCTCTTCATTTTGCTTCTCATGTTTTACATGCAAACATTTCAATGTTGCAACCCTATTCTGACCTACCTGGAGATTCCACTGCATTCAGTGCATAAGATTGCATTATAAATCAGGGAAATCACCACCTTATTCTAATCTACAACTCCAGATGGACTAAAGGACTAAACTAGATGTGACATTTGTCATATAATTTGATTGGCTGGTTGCTTTCCCTTCACAAATTGCAGGCATGGTGCAGGGAGCTGGATCAGGACTCTGGTGGGGAGGGAGGGAGATTTTAATCTTTGTTCCACTGTGGTCCTGACTGAATCCCCAACTCATGCCTGCTGTTTGCAATGGGAGCAAAAGCTATCCACCAGTGCCTACAGAACCTTTCTTTCCATTGCAATTGGCACACACTGTGGGGCATAGACTACAGTCCTGATCTGGCTCAGCACATGCACACATCCGTGCTGACAACTTGAATTATTATTATTATTATTTTATTTATATGCCACCCATCTGAATGGGTTGCCTCAGCCACTCTGGGAAGCTCCCAAAAATATTAAAAACGCAATAAAACATCAAACAGTAAAAACTTCCCTATACAGGTTGCCTTCAGACATCTTCTTAAAGTCAAATACTTGTTTATTTCCTTGACATCTGGTGGGAGAGTGTTCCACAGCGCAGGCTCCACTACCGAGACGGCCCTCTGCCTGGTTCCCTGTAACCTCACTTCTCGCAATGAGGAAACTGCCAGAAAACCTTCCAAGCTGGATCTCAGTATCTGGGCTGAATGGTGGGGATGAAGACTCTTCTTCAGGTATACAGGAATAATAACCACACAGGAGCAAGAGGAACAATAAACCAAAACCCCTAGTTCAGCCCATGGTAGGATGATCTGTGTGGTAAGGACATGTCCACATACAGGCAAATTTCAACCGGCAGTTTGTAAGCATGGCTGGGGCAGGAATGAGTATCTTTTACAGCCAGGATCAGAAAGAAAACAACAAGGAAAACTAGCTACTGCTGCTGCTACTCCTCTGAAGTTCACCTTCCCCATCTCTCCTTCCTCCTTTCCTTCCTGCACAAGCTCCCCTTTGTAACCCCCAGCAGCCAAGTCCAAAGGGGGCCTTTAAAACTCTATGAAAAACATAAGCAGCTGTTTTCAACTGTTAAGAGAGGCTGTTGATATCATAGTTCCAATAAAAGGAGGAGGGGGAAGGCTGTATGTGCTTTCTGCAGCTTCCCTTCGAAAATAATTCATTTTTCTCTGCATTATATTTCATGGTAACCTAGAGACTCAATATGTTCTGGATTACTGCATCCATTTCTGCTCCGGCCCTAATGGCCCACAGGAGTGCAAACCTTCCAACCAGAGTCCTCTAAATCTGGTGACTGGGGAGCTGGTTGTACTTCCTTGTTTTCCACTTGATAACTAGCCCCTTCCAGCATTGCTTTTATGGCAGTAATCTTCCTAGGCTGGATGCGATTCTTGTCCCACTTCCCTCCCCTTTCCTTTCCTCCCTCACCCCCCTTCCTCCTGTCCCCTCATCGGCAGAACCACCAGCCACTGAAGAGATTCATCACTCTGTCCTTTGTGCCAGGGCCGAGTCCTCGAGATCTGTGGACGGTGGTTTCCGAATGTCCCCAACAAATGAAGCAGCACCAGCTGGCATCAGTAATCTTGCTCCCAAGCTGGAGTGGCCGGAATGGAGCTGGGTCTGTGGAGCTCATCAAGCAATAGCAGCATTCAGAAAGTATGGTGAGATATTGGCAGACAAGCAAGCAGTCGCAGTTGCCGTCGCAGAACAAAAAAGCTGGCTGGCCCTGGCCTGAGCAAATGGCTGAATGCATTGGGAAATGGGGCAGCATTGGGGGGAAACACGGGGAACCCAAGGGCCACATCCTCAGCAGCACATCTGATGATGCAGCTGTATGCCTATTTCACCAGCTTGAAATCGAGGTGAATAGTCACTGTCTAGGTAGCTTATGGTGGAAATGCAGAAATGATTCTTTCTCGCCCTATTCAGAGTACACACTATATCTGAATCCTGTAATCATATTGTCTCCCAATACCTCTCTTTTCCAGGGGGAAGAAGAAGAGAAGAAGAGTTTGGATTTGATATCCCGCATTATCACTACCCTGTTGTTGTTGTTGTTGTTGTTGTTGTTGTTGTTGTTGTTGTTGTTTAGTCGTTTAGTCTTGTCCGACTCTTCGTGACCCCATGGACCAGAGCACACCTGGCACTCCTGTCTTCCACTGCCTCCCGCAGTTTGGTCATACTCATGTTGGTAACTTCGAGAACACTGTCCAACCATCTCATCCTCTGTTGTCCCCTTCTCCTTCTGCCCTCCATCTTTCCCAACATCAGGGTCTTTTCCAGGGAGTCTTCTCTTCTCATGAGGTGGCCAAAGTATTGGAGCCTCAGCTTCAGGATCTGTCCTTCCAGTGAGCACTCAGTGCTGATTTCCTTAAGAATGGATAGGCCTGATCTTCTTGCAGTCCATGGGACTCTCAAGAGTCTCCTCCAGCACCATAATTCAAAAGCATCAATTCACTACCCTAAGGAGTTTCAAAACGGCTAACAATCTCCTTTCCCTTCCTCCCCCACAACAAGGTGAATGGGGCTGAGAGACTTCAAAGAAGTGTGACTAGCCCAAGGTCAACCAGCAGCTGCATGTGGAGGAGCGGGGAATCAAACCCGGTTCACCAGATTACAAGTCCACCGCTCTGAACCACTACACCACACTGCCTTTCTTAAAAATCAGAACAGCACCAGCAAAGCTCTGGTTCTGACAATATAACACAGGAGTGAAGAACCTTAGGCCCAGGGACTGAATGTGGCCCTCTGGAAACATCTGTCTGGCCTTGGGAACTCTCTCCCAGCCCACACCACCTCCCTAGGCTTCAATCCTCACCAGCCCTGCTCTGCACCTTCCAGCTTTTGTCCAGCTGGAATATGTCCATGAACTATGATACTGCCTCTTGCTTGGCTGGGTGGAGAGATGTATGTGTGTTTTTGAAGAGTCCGGCTTTTGCGTGGCTTAAATATCACCAACGGCATGCAATTAAAAGTTGTTCCTGTGGCTCTGCCCATTTCCCCACTACCATCTTGTGGCTCCTGAAAGTTTACTCCTTGGGGAATGCAGCCCTCATGCTGAAAATCTTCCTCCATGCCTTCTGCAAAAACCTCCACTGAACATGTTCCCAAGGAAACTGCTGCATGGAAGGAGCTTGACCTATAATGGTCTTGCTGGTAGTACATTGTTTTTACCGCCGTGAATGACTGTTAGATAAATGTGGATGGATCATAATTCAATACCACAAAAACTCAGCATTGGATTCTGACCTGTGGATTCATTGATTTCCCAGGTTTGAGCTTATCACCCCCAATATAGGCTGAGAAACTCTACCTGTTGCTAAAGAACTACATATTATAGGCCAGGTTTGTTTTTTCTTCCTAGTGGTTTCTCATTTGCTTTGAGTTCATTCTTGTGCCACTGCATGCTTACGTATGGAGATGGAACATATTATGCAGATATATTTTTTAAGCAACCTAATACAGCTACTTGGCAAGTCGGGTGTCTGGGAAGCTCCTTTTTATCTGCCATCTATTGTGTCTGTACAACATAAGAATAATCCTGTGCACCTCTAGCACAGTGATGGGCCTATGCCGCTCCAACCCACCCCTGCCTATTCAGCTGGAATGGGGAAAGAAGAAAGAGATTTGTAAATATTTTAACCAGATTAACAACCGCAGTTGAGGTGTTTCTGGGATCAACGTCTAGGGGAATCGCCATCGTCAGCTTAGACAATAAAACAGGAGCAGATTAAAGGGGGAGAACCTGTCATCAGCCATGGCAGCTAATTGGTTCACTGTGATCAGCTATGCGTGATAGCAGACAGCATTAGAGCTGAACAGAGGAGTAAAACACAATGGATTTTTCTGAAAATGGGTGGGTTAGCCAGATGGCTGTACGAGATCACGTCTTTGCTTGAGTGTCTTTCCTTAAATTGCAGTGCAGTAGTAGCTAGATCTCCTGGTCAGCAACTTTTTTTAAAACCAGGGCATGTTTGGAGTTGAGCAAGGATTGAAGGACCTTATTCAGCACGACACAATCTGAGGGCTCCTTAACCCCTCACCCTTTCCCAGAGAAAATAGCAATTGAGGGTTTAATGGGGTTTCCCCCTTACCCCTCAGGTGCTTACTTCCATTTGCAGTCCAGGTCAGAAGCAAATGGACGTGAGCAGCTGAGGGTCACAAAGAAAGAAAATCTACCCAACACCTTTTTTCTTATTTTGGGAGGAGAGGGTTAAAGAGCCCCTTGTCTGTGCCTTGAACATGGTAGCTGAAATGTATAATTGGGCAGGAAGCTTGGAGTAGGGGACTCTGCTGTCAGTAGGGATGGGGAAATCTATCCATTTTGGTTTCTCTCAGTTTCTCATTTCCCCAAATTAAGTTCACTTGTCCACATTCCCACAACAGTTTGCCATTTATTTATTCTCAAGTCCTTCTCAAGTCCTCGTGGCATTCATCAGCAATTACAAGGTCCTTTACAATCTGGCTCTCCCTCCAGTGAGTCCACACAGTCCTAGCCTTGCAAGCAACACACCTCAGACCCATCCTGGTAAATGACTTGGGTGGAAGGCATATGGCTCTGCCCCACTATACCAGTCACTCCTGCATGCAGCCCCATCCAGAGCAGGTCGATCACCACCTCCTAGAATCGGTGAACTGCTTACCTGTGTTTTGTCTAGATTGAACTTTAAATTAGTGGTGTGCCATTTTTTGTGTGTGAGGTTCAATTTTTGCCCTTAACATTGAGGGGATTTCTTTTTTTAAAAATCCTGCCACCCACTCTTTTGTGCAGGTTTAGTACTGTGCAGCCATTGTCCCTCCAAACTCTTGCTGCCTTGATACCCTTTTAAAAGGATCTTTGGCCTGCATTATCCAATCAATCAGGGATCACATCATGAACAAGATGATGCTACAGCAATCAAGCAGATTTGACTATGTGGCAGCAATGTCACAGTCAGCAAACATATCCTCCTATCACCCTCACTCTAGAGGGGCAGGAAGAGAAGGCATCCACATTGCCTAGGGAACAGGATCGACATTCCTAGTCTTACTGTACTGCTCTGGTGATTTTATTGCCTGCCAATGCTATGCTGCAGGACTTTTGCTCCAGCTCAGCTCTAATTCTGTATACTTAAGCATTTGAAGTTGGAGCAGGTTGTGGGTGGGATATGCATTTCAGTAAACATGCATAACATCCTGCTGAAAGTAATATGGGGCATATTGTCAAAATCTGCATTCGGTGCACATCCAAAAATATTTGCATTCTGCGCTCCTCGCTATCTTACTTTCCTTGAGATGTACCTTCAGGTGTGCACCTAAATACACATCCCCATCCACACACAGCCCCAACTAATCAGATGCCTGCAATTAGCTTCTGGTGCTTCAACATATTGCCTCTCCCAAACCCAACCAACGCCTGTCTCCTTACAGTTTTCATCTTTTCTTATAGGGATGCAGGAAATGGTCAAAAAGTGGGGGATGGCATTAATGTTCAAGAAATAGAACCCTGCTTTTTTCAACACAACACTTTTGTATAGCTACTGGCATCACCTGATTGCTTTTGAAGGTGTCAGGTGGTCACCTATCAAATACTGTTGGCAAATGCCTTTGCATTAAATACCGAATATGGTCAAATATCAAATGAAAAATGAGTTATTGTAATATCATCCCTTGTTCTACCTCCTTCTCCACCATGAGTATTGGGGTGCTTTGATTCATCGATGAAAAAGAAGCATATTGAGCTAGTAGAGATGTCTGTTCAATATCCACACCCCATTTTGCATCCTCTGGTCTAGCTGCATGGGCTGTGTGTACCTATGGCTTGGTTAAAGAAAAAAGAAATGTCTAGCAATTTCTGGGAGGTGCAAGCCCATGTACAGCACACAATGTATACAACACAGAAGGATCCAGAGGCACGTGTAACAAAGATGAGAGTAAATTAATGATGCAACCAGCCATTAATGCTGGAATCCAAGGAGTTGCTTGAGCACTCTCAAGAGACTTGCACTAGCTGGGTTGAGTTTTTTATTTTTATTTTATTTTCTCCAAACAGTTGACCCCAGGCCATATTCCACACTGCTTTTCTGAAGCCCTTTTCAAAAGCAGCTTGTTGCATAAAGGAAAAATCCTGACCTAAGGAAGCAGTGAAGAGACACAGCCTTAATTGCACAGCTCTTAGAATGGAACCCCTAAAAACAGAGAGCACAGAAGCAAGAGCTAAAGAACTCAGTTGAAATATGTTATTCTTGCACCACTTCGAAAGCGGTTTACAGTGGTACCTCGGGTTAAGTACTTAATTCGTTCCGGAGGTCTGTTCTTAACCTGAAACTGTTCTTAACCTGAAGCACCACTTTAGCTAATGGGGCCTCCCGCTGCCGCTGCTGGAGGAAAATTTCTGTTCTCATCTTGAAGCAAAGTTCTTAACCCGAGGTAATATTTCTGGGTTAGAGGAGTCTGTAACCTGAAGTGTATGTAACCCGAGGTACCACTGTATTACATGAGCACACATTGGTTCAAATATTTTAAGGTTCATATTGTGCCCGTATGGACTTTCCTCATCACTATTTGTTTGTCTTCCAGTTTTTCAGTTGTCAGTATCAGCAAGAAGGAACAACTAATGCCCAAGTTGGACCAGCAATTTGAAGTGCAACCTTAAGCATTTCTACTCAGAAGTAAACGCTAGTTCAGTGAGACTTGCTCCAGGTAAGCATGCACAGGGAGGCACCCTTAATGTTGCAAAAAACAAAAAACATGGAATGTGTTTCTTCTGAGCACCTACTTCCCCTGGACAACAGTGTCAACTCTAGAGTTTGATTAAAGTGTGGGATAATGATTTGAGATGGACTGTAAAGTAGTTTCAATCCTGCATACTCCCAGACACCCCAGGGCAGTCTATTCATAAAGAATCATTCTTAATGCAATCAAATACTTCTTCAAACTGTGAAAGCTTAAATATTCTACCTTTGCCATTTTGGTATATGTTACACACACACACACCGTCCTGCCCCTGCCCCCCACAATACTGTCTCTGTGTGTAATATAATCCTTGTTTATGATAATTGATTTTCCTTGTCCTGCCTTCCTGGGAATCATATGCACACGTTTTACTCTCCTTTTAAAGATCAAATGACATTTAGGCCTGGGCGATTTGAATCTGAGTTGGTCAGAGAATTTAATACAATAAGAGTGAGCTTAAGGGGAAAGCAGTTAAACCCTAGATATATTTCTTATTATTGCATAGAAAACCTTGAATTGAGAGGGAAGTTTGCATCTATTTTCCCGTTGCCTATTTTAAAGGCTGTCAGACTTGGTTAGTCTCTCTCAAAATTAGTCCTTTGGATCATCTTCTTACTAAAAACAAAATCTTAGCTTTTTTTTTTTCCTTGAAGCGATAGCGGATTAGGTCGAGAAGCTTTGTTTAGCTAAAGCGAGGGATTAAAAGAGATTTGCCCCCATAAAGTTGTGGTTTGATGGTGCTTTTATCCCTGGATGTTGCTAAAGCTGTGTTGCTTCAGGATTAGGAGCATACAAAGAGTTTCCTTGTGCTTTTTCGCAGCCAAGTGGGGGAAAGGGGGGAGGAGACAGAGAGACAGGGGTACAGAGGCAAAGGGACTGGGCTCCCTTGGTCTCACAAAGCCAAAGTTTAAATCCACTGACACAAACTTCACCAGACATGGTGTGAATATAAGATTTCAAAAAAAGAAAGAAAGAGAAAAAGGGAAAGGGAAAAAGGAGGGGTGTGGGGAGAAAGAATGCTGGATGGCCGGGCAGAAGAGAATTGCATTTCGAGAAGACAGTGAAGAACCATGCACCCATTTTCCTGCCTCAAAGAAGTAAACTTTTTGCCTTGCTTAGAATGTGAAGACTTGAAAATGTGAACCCCAGAACATGATCCCATCATGGCTGATTCCAACGATGGTTCTGGTTAGTGCAGTTTTTGGTCTCCAGTCTAGTTGCATCTGTGAGCCTCTCTGAGCATAATGGGGTAGACAAAGCAAAAGGCCACTGCCCACTGTCCCTCATGCTGCATTGGGGCTTTAGCCCTATGCATACTTACCTAGGAGTAGGGATGGCCGAATCAGACCATTTCTCAAAAGTTTGCCTTTTTCCAGTCTTAGCTTTGGTTCTCCGCATTTCCACATCAATTTGTGATTTTTAATTTTTTTTTAAATCCTTATGAAAATTCATCTGCAACATAATTTCTGCTGAAGTATGCATTTCTGTATGCCTAACACACACATTGGTGTCAAGCAATTTCCCCATATATTTTGTATGTATTTTGTATGTTATTTTCACTAATATATGCATTGATATGCATTATTTACTGTAAAATATACTTTTGGGGAACCAAAGAGCGCATTGCAAAATTCAGAGACATGTGGCTCTTGAAGGACGGCTGTTTCAGTTTGTGCAATGTTTTGGAAAGGGCCAATTAAGTAGGTTCACTTTTCAACGTGAACTGTATTGGATAACTTCCCCATCCCTACCAGGGAGTAAATTCCATTGAACTTATTGGGACTTAATTCTAAGATGTGTATAGATATTGCACTGTAATTCCATCGGCCTCAAGGTGAGAAAGCACTTCTTTGCCTGCTACTCATAGAGGGGAGCCCTTTTTTTGCCTCAACCACATTTCCAGGTTCACAGCACCAAAGAGACAGGTGGAATATACCTGGGTACCTACCCAGGCCTCCTTGGAGAGGTACAGCCTGAGGATTTGCCTCCTGTTGTTCTGAGCATATTCGAATCATTTGGGCATGTGCAGATGGGGAAAGTTACATTCCCTCATTCTGGGAATGACAGCATGGTTTAATGCCAGGTATGGGGACCCTGTGGCCTTCCATGTATGGTTGGACCCCATCATCCCTAGCCAGCACAGCCAGTGGTCAGGAATTATGGGAGATGTATCTTGGAGGGTCACAGATTCTTCCTCTGTCTTTTGGGCTCCTTGTCCCTGATAAGAGATCTTCCTGCCTTAAAGCCTTGAGGCATTAAGCAGCTCACCCTTCAACAGCAGTACCATTTTCCTTCTCCTCAGCTAGTTTCCAACTAACTTCTTGAAATGTTCTATTGAGCTTTAGGTCTTCTCAAAACGTTCTATTGAGCTTTAGGACTGTTCAGGTTCTGAGGCAGCTTTGAATGCATTGCGATGCCAGGACTCAATCAAATGATCAAGTGAGAACAACTGTCGCATTCATTAATTCTTTTTGTTTTAATTCAGAAATGAGACCTTTGAATGTCTCCTCAGAAGAAAGTCCAATTCGGTTCAATGGAGCTTCCTGCCAGGGCAGTGGAAACAACAACAACAACAACAACAACAACAACACCTGGCTCAGTGGGTCATCCCTCCATTATAGAGAATCCGTACCTTGATACTTCTGCTTTGTTTTTCTGTTTGGGAGGGAGTTGGTTTTCTAATGCATCTTTTTCCTACTTCCTAGGAAAAAACATTAGGTTACATCATATAGCATAACCAGAAGGTATATTATATATAAACATTGTTGAAGTTAAGCAGGTGTGCATCTGGTCAGTGTATGAATGGAAGTCTACCCCATGTTGATTATCTTGAGCTCCATGATGGAACCCAGATGGAACATATAGTAAATGTAACAAATAAATTATAAGCTATGTATATAAATTATAAGCCAGAAGTGGCTTAGTCATGCTGGCCACATGACCCGGGAAAACTGTCTGAGAAGCAGAGAAATGCTGGCTCCCTCAGCCTGTAAAGCAAGATGAGCGCCGCAACCCCAGAGTCATTTGCGACTGGACTTAGTTGTCAGGGGTACCTTTACCTTTATGTATGGAACTTATGATAGCTATTTATTGTAGTTTGGATTTTAATTATATATCTGTGTTTACGATAAATAAATCAAAATCAACTCAGGGTAGGTTTACTGCCATGCAAATTAAATTCACTTGAAAAGAGCAGATTTAACCAGAATTTTTACCTAATAAAGGCAAGTGGAAGCTGATGCAGAGATTAATTTCTCCATGAATGTATCATGCTGAAAAAAATGCAGCTGCCTCCATTCTCACCAAATGCACATGCTTTCATACATGAGTGTGAAGCAGCATGTATAAAACTGTAACAGAAAGATATAAGATAATCTAATATGCAAAAAGAGTCAGTAGTGCTTAAACTGAGATGTACCAGCTTCTGCAGAAGTCATGGCTTTCAAATGGTGAGGCAGGGAATTTATGCTAGTATAGCATATATATACCAGCAAAACAAGCTATAGACTAGTAGCTAACAGACTCCTGTTAAGTTTGATTCAGGGGTCGATACACTGGAATTCACCCACATGCCTGTGTCATAAACTGGTCATATTGTACATTGTATTGCATTCCCTCTGTGGCAGCAAGTCTGTGGGACAAAAGGACAAGGTCAAATGTAACTCTCCGCTGTTTTAATGTACGCTACATAAAAAAGAGTAATCTATTTCCTTCACACACACACAAAAGAAAAGGGGACCAGAGAGTTATGAAACAGAGGATAAAGGCAGAAGACTCACAGCCACATTCTTGAAAAATAAAACAGCATCTTCTTGTTTTTAAGGAAAGAATTGATGTGGCAGCTTGCCCAATGTTTGTACATTGGCAATGGTATAGAAAATATTGCCAGCTGTGTGATAAAGATCTGCATGGCCATTGTTCTTGGCAGGGACTAGAACTGGAAATGTGGCAAACTGAACTTAAGAATGGTAGAATGAAAAATTGAAATGAACAAATTCCTCTGTCTGCCCCATCTCTCCCCCCCCCCCAAGTTTGATAGAACCCTGGGATCTGACTTACACAGAATGAAATAAAAATCAGATCAAATGCAGGAACTGAATTATCATAGGATGTAAAAAACAGATGTGAATATTTTTCTTAAATGGACTTCAAAATGCTAAGAAAAGCATAAAAGGTAAAGGTAAAGGTACCCCTGCCCGTACGGGCCAGTCTTGACAGACTCTGGGGTTGTGCGCCCATCTCACTTAAGAGGCCAGGGCCCTGCGCTGTCCGGAGACACTTCCGGGTCACGTGGCCAGCGTGACATCGCTGCTCTGGCAAGCCAGAGCCGCACACGGAAACGCCGTTTACCTTCCCGCTGGTAAGCGGTCCCTATTTATCTACTTGCACCCGGAGGTGCTTTCGAACTGCTAGGTTGGCAGGCGCTGGGACCGAGCAGCGGGAGCGCACCCCGCCGCAGGGATTCGAACCGCCGACCTTTCGATCGGCAAGTCCTAGGCGCTGAGGCTTTAACCCACAGCGCCACCTGCGTCCCCTAAGAAAAGCATGTTGGTGAGTAAATCTATGGGAACAGATTTTGGAGAAACTTTTGGTAGATGAGTTATTTTTATAACACTGAAAGGGGGTTTACTTCAGTGAAACTTACAGAAAATTTCTGCCACACTTCAAAATTGAACATTATGCTACCACCACACTTGTGAAAGTTTTTTCCTGTAATTTAGTAAAAACTAGAGGCTCAGGTAGTATTTTCTCTGTGATATATTGACTGTTGAAATGCAAGCTGACATCATGCATTACAGAAGACATTTTAACCAATCATAATAGCCATTTCATTCCAGAAGGCCAGTAGGGTCGCAAGGTGATTGTATTTTCTCATCTTCAACCAAACTTACTTTGTATATTCTGGGATAGAATTCTGACTCCCTTTGAAGAAGTCACAATGGAACCACAGAGTTAGAGAGGGCCTTGTAGGCCATTAAGCCCTATTGCCTGCTCTGTGCAAGAGATCCAGAGCTGGAGCATCCACAACAAATGGCCATCCAACCTCTGCCTGAAGATGTCCAATGAGGGGAAGTCCAGCTCTCCTGTGGGCAAATGAGTCCAATGTTGAACTTCTTTTACCTTCAAGAAGAACATATTTGTGTTGTGTATACTGTGTGATGTTCCTTTATAACAAGTATGAGGAAACTTTGGCACTCCCATGTCGCTGAGTCACAATTCCCATCATTTCTGGAGCTTGACCATGCTTGTTAGGGCTGCTGGGAGTTGTAGTTCAGCAACATCTGGAGGACCAAAGATTCCCTACAATTGCTTTATAACTGGGTCACTGAGCACTCTGCACACATGCACAGAAGCCTGATCCAAATCTGAACCACAATTACCCTGAAAAGCCTATGAGCCAAACTAAATGTGATTGTGGCAGCTTCACCTGTTTAAATCTGGGTTCATCCTGCTCACCCATAAGGCAAGGGTTCAGTGCCTTGATTTTTAGATCAAAGGGAGTGTGCAGGTAGAGGAGTACTCATTTCTTCTCCTGCCTGTGATCTACCACCCACAATCTGCTCCTCATGAATCTCCTTAACTAAGCTCTAATACTGAAGTTCATCCAGGAGAAAATTGCTTCTAGGAAGAGGCTATGGGGAGATAAGCAGAGATGACTCCTCACAAGTGAGCTCCCAGCCCTTAGGACCTGAACAAGCTGTCAATGGTAGCAATTTCTGAACATAGTGATGGTTTCCATGGGACCAGTAGTGTATCTGGAGTCAGGGTTCATCATCTGCCCAAAGGAATGAGTTGCACCCTCGTTCTGGTACCAACACTGCTGCCCAATCATATGAGCAACAATGGCAGCTACTATAGTATAAGCTCCATAGGCTAGAGACAGTTCACCCTAGGGTGACCAACATAGTATTCCATTGGCCATATTGAATATTGGTGACCCCTGGTGCAGAGACTTATAGACGATCTGAAAGAGGAATTTCTGTTTGTGATGTGACCACCATTTGACTTGGGCCTTTAGTAAACAGGTTTTGCAGGGCTTTGCATTGTTCCCACATGCGCACTCTAAATAGCTGTTTGATCACAGATAGCAGTTAGGCAGAAGAACTATATGTAAATGTCATGGGAAGCAGTGCCTCTTCCAATCCCATCTGGGTTACTACATAAACAAAGGAATCACACATCCAGCATTGCTGTGGAGCGGACCCTAGGAAGCAGCCACTTGGTTGATTGATTGATCTATTGATATTGATTTTGGGGGAATGGGTGATTATGCTTAGTTCTTAAAGAAGTGACATTAAAAGTAGCAGAATTAAGTCAGCAGCTTGATGCCTTTTCTGCTAGCAACAAACATTGCCAAGCAGCTGAAGCATTTTCGACTGACCTTTGCTTTTGCCTTTTGATTTTTTTGTCCCCAAAATACTCCATAATACTTGTATTTTGTCTCTTTTAAGATTATCTCTGATTGATTAAGCTTTGTATCAACCTCAGCTATAGCTGAAAGACTTATCAAATCCCAGAAAGCAGATTCATCCTGATTTCAAAAGGGAATCGCTCTTTTATCCTGTATAAGTCTTTGTGGCATTTTAGATTTTGTATAGGAAGAAGGATGCAAGCAGGAGATGTTTGGCTTTAGGTCTGTTTTTTTGTTAAAAAAGCAAAAAGCAAGAGACTAAAGCAAATATATATATAGCAGTAATATCCATAGATAAGGGGAAGTACAAAAGGATAAGAAGGAGCTGATGCAAAATATAAATACATTGCTATGTGGTTGCACCCATTGTCAGAAAAAAAAGTAAGTACAATGAAACCAAATCAAATCAAAGTTGTTCAGGCCCATTTTAATTCTACTGATCAATTTCACCACTATGCAGGCACACATCAGAGGTTCTTTAATACTCTGTGACTCCTGACAACAACAAATAAATGAACAATCAAACCAGCATACGCTGTGCTCCCAGAGCAAACCAGAACTCCAGTAAAAACTAAATACATTGCCAACCTAATATCAGCCTTCCCACTGCAGTGCAGATGAGCACATCTGCTTATAAAGGCCACTAGATAACTGACAGCAACACAAACAGGTTGTGCCTGTGCAGGAAACATGTTTCCAACAGATTACCCCCTCCCCAGCCATGAGGAATACACAGAGAGGAGAATTATAGCAGCAAATAGCCATTGAGAAATCTGGTGCTCATGTATGGTTCTAGCTATTAAAAACTCCAAATAATTTTGAGACTACTGAACGGAAGAATCAGATTTTTTTACGTTGTTTTTTTCTATTGAAACAGAAAACCATGTGCATTCTTGTTATACATGCTCAGTATTACAAACGAGACCTGTGACTAGTACATATGTTGCTGGAACAATGCGGGAGTCACAGCAGAACCATGCCTTCCACTGCAAAGTGACCATAAGGGTGGACCATAAGGGTGAAAAGTCCATAATACAGATCTTCCCCATGCCAGTTGACTGAATTATCAACAGTGAGTGACCCACATCTGCATGGATCTGGGCTCCTCCCAGAGGAGGAAGCACGTTCCTGTGGCTCCTGCTGCAGGAGGAGAGACATGAAGATGCCTTTGAATTGGGTCCAGGATCCATTTGATAAAGGCATTGGGTTGGATGTTTTAAACATACAGTGGTACCTCAGGTTACAAACCCCACCTATCTGGCTATCTGGGTTTCCCCAGCCACTCTGGGCGGCTTCCAACAAACATGGGATCCAGTGCCATCCTTGGAGCCAGAATGAAAATCATGGAATATTGAACTAGTATAATCATAATATTCCAGATATTATGCATATGGATATTTGACAGACTATATACTTACCTGGGCTAAGTCCATTTGAAAGCACTTCCTGGTCAGTCTGCATAATCCCCAACAGGCCTTCGGGGATGTGCATATAGTAACTGAATTTTGTACATTTTCATGATCTCCCTTTTTTTCTGCAGTCCAGGACCCTTTTAACCACTTTCAGCTGTTCCCCATTCAGCTGAGCAGCACAAAGGGGACTGAAGAGAGAGGGAAATGTTACACTTCTCCTCACCTTCCCACAATTCTGATGGAAATCCCTATTAATTGTACCATAGGGCCAGTCAACATAGAAATCTCAGCGAAGGAAGATTTAACTACTTCCATCATTATGTGCATATTCCTGAAGACCTGTTGAGGATTACCTATATTGACCAGGAAATGTGCAGAATTTCCTCTTCAATGAAGGCTTAAAAACCTATTTTCCATGATGCTGGTGAATGTGCATAATAGCCGATTATTATGCACATTAACTGCTCAATTTACTGCTCAATCACCTTAACAGTGCCCATGGCTTTACAGTGAAATAGAATCAGCCCAAATGTGACCAATAGCTATAGCCTTTTCTACCATGTTGACTCTTCCCCACTTTAAAAATGGCACAAGTTAAAATAATTGTATTCCCCTGAAATAATACAAAAGTAGCTAAGTGATGCACTAGACTGTGTTTGAAAATCCACACATATTTAATTCCATAAATAGCTTGGAAGCAGGGAGGGAGACTAAGCCAGAGCACCATAATTCTTCATCATAGCTTTGCAGGCTTAGCAGCAGACCCACTGCTGAATAATGCTTCAAAAAACAAAATAAATGATCTTCTGGTTGCAGAAGTATTGATTTTGCCCATATCCAGTAATAAAGAGCAAGTCACCTGTAGGTAAAACTCTTGTAAAATATATTTTATACTCTATTAGTTCTAGATATAGAGCTATATGCAGCTGAGAGAAAGGGAGAGAGGGAAAGATGACAAATATTTTCTGCCGAAGTATTTCAGGCATGTGTTCCCTGACACTTGTTGAATTATCTGAAACTGAATTTTCTCCTTTCATTACTGGAAACTTATCAAGCATGCTTTTGGGGAATCAGTGTTCTAGGTCTTGCTTTACAAAGGAGCAACTGACTGTAAAATAACATTCCTGCAGGGACCTGATCCATGATATACTGAAGCCAGGGCTTCTAAAAATGCTGGAAGATGAATCGGAATCAGAGACTTTCTTTTTTAAGATCAGTAGCAGGTAGTGGCATGGTGTGGACAGTGGCGTAGCTAGCCGCTCGGGTTCCTGGTGCGGGGGCGTGTTCTGCAGCTGGGGGCGGGGCAAGACTCTCTGACGCTTGGAACCTCTCCACCACCTCCCCCTTGAAGGACCACACATATCTGCTCTTGGGTCCCTGAAGCACAGATTCACACAAAGCGGCAAAACGTCCTTGCAGGTTAACAGGATTTTTATTTGAAGTGCATATGCAAAACAAAGGTACAGAGCAATAAGTTTGCAATCTGCACCCCCTAGTCAGGGTGTGCCCCCTTTATATAGATTTGCAGAATAGAACACCACCTGATCTCTTGTAAACCGAAAGTTATGGCAACTTCCTATGTCCTTCCTATGTTGCCCCCCCCCTTTCCTTCCTGCACCAGCCTCTCCACGCCATGAACCTCAACACGTGTTCAAATGTAAAACATGTGATTTATACTAGTGGCAATAAAATGGGGCTTTGTCTCCTGCATTACTTACTTCTCCCTTTCAACTCGCCTTCTTGTCTTCAGTCTCCCCCTGAATGAATGAAACATCCATCTAGCCTTGCTCTTATCTCTCACCAGAAAGGCAGAAGGCAGGTGCAAGTCCCAAGCTGCCGTTTCAGGCAGCGCAGAAACTGCAGGCACCTAAGCCACCATGTCACTCCTAAAAAGTTTCGTGAGCCTAATTTTTTTAAAACAAACAAACAAACAAACAAACAAACTCATTTTGTCACACACACCCCCTCAGTGATGACACCTGGGGAGCACAACACCCCCCCACACACCCCTTCCTCCGCCACTGGGCAGTGGCATAGTGTGGGTTGTCAGCACCCGGGGCAAGGCAAGTAATTTGCACCCCCTAACCCGTGGATTTTAGTAGGGGCAGAGAGCTGCTAGTGCGAGCGCCCCCCCCCCCGATGTTGCGCCCGGTGCGGCTGGCCCCCCCTGCACCCCCCACGCTACGCCACTGCCACTGGGTGTGGAAGCACTTACTTGACCTCCCAGTGAGTGAGCTGCTTACTGGAAGAGAGAAGCAGATGGTTGTGGCCGCAGCACTGACAGCATGCACCAGCAGGAGTGCTTGATTGGCTTGGCTAGTATATCTGCACTATCCTGACCTCAACAATGCCTTGCCGCTTCCGTGCCCCTTCCAGGAAGCAGCAGTAACTCACCTATTGGGAGGTCAGGTCAGCACCTTCACCCCACCCCACCCCATCCCCATCTGCTACTGTTTAAGCTTCACCTGTCCCCATACTGGCTACCCCGCGCTCTGCGAGCAACAGGGAAGGCCCTGCTCATGGTTCCATTGATAGGTATAGTCCATGGAACTGTGAGGTGAGACAGGGCCTTCTCTGTGGTGATGTCCTGGTTGTGGAACGCCCTTCCTGGGGAAATGTGGCTGTTCCCTTAGCTGATAATGTTCATGCATCAGCTGACATATTTATTTATCTGTCTCTTCAGTACAGACACTAAGCAGTCCATCTGCTCAAGTATTACTGTATTTGCTCTCTCGGCTGCTTTTTGAATTTTGATATAGATTTCATTTACTATTTTAACTAAGGTTATATGATTATTGTATCATGTGTGCTGCCCTTAACTCCTGCAGGAGGAAGATTAGGATAGAATTAGTAGTAATAGTATTTATTGTTATTATTTAATATTTCTTTTTAATAATGATGGTAATCATTTGACTTGGACGGGTGTTTGGTGTCATTTAGTGTTTACCCAGGTCTTCATTTAAAATTGTTTATGGATAAAATTTCTCGAGTTCTTAAATTTCAGATTGGTTTTAACCTGTTAGGGTGTGTGCGTTTTATTCTGTACAATGTTATGTTTGATTGTGTCTTGTGTTCTGCTTTTCATATTATGTACCCCATTCTGGGATTAATTTTAATGATGAATGGGCTAGAAATGCCCCAAATAGGTAAAACCTTCTCCTACTGGCATGAGCTACATGGGCATGAGGCCAAGAGATTAGTTGCCCCAAAGATACAGACCACAGTAACCATTACGCCAAAATGCAGGGTTTCTCTGGCATGGTCACCATTGTAACTATGATAGACAGATAGGGAAGACTCCACCAACTAGTGTATGAACAGTCCAAACATTGATTTGTATCCCCCTCCACGTATATTATACCATATGACTCAGCCCTTCTTTTTGTACCACTAGAGAATGCAGGTGAACAAATGCATGATTGAACAGGACCTCTCACATCCATCTAAACTTTCTGTACTTATTTTTTAAAAAATAGCTGTGACATGCTACCTTTCCACAGGGATAATTTTTTATTTTATTATGGATCACTCTTGCAGTTTCCTCATTTGCAGTCTGAAGTGGTACAACCCCAGAAGAAATCCACCAAGTACTCTTAGATTGTGTCCAAGATATTAAGGCCAGGTGAGTAGTACGTCAGATTTTTGGCCAAGCATTCACCAGTGCAATGGCTGCGGAGGATATTCAAGGAAGAAATGTTTGACATCCATAGTGGGGAATACTGTGTGTGTGTGTGTGTGTGTGTGTGTGCGTGCGCGCGCCTTTTCTATACACATGTTGTAAGGACTATAGAGATTCTGGTGCAAGGGCCTTCATGCCCAGTGTCTCAACAGTGTAAATCAGAAGGTGCATTTGCAGAAGATCTTCTCCCACCGTGGGAGAGGTTTGACAATTTACTGACAAACTAACGTGACTTGAAATAAATCATCCCATAAGGAAGCAACAAGCTGACCTGTGAGAACCCACTGTTGATATTGCTCCTTTGGTTGATTGGCCAATCTTGCCTGCTCTGTTTGTGGCTACCTGCCATTGGTCTTTGTTCTCATCTAACACAGAACCACTATAGGCTCCGTTCAGGGTTCTTCTGTCCTGCTGGGGGCATATGCTCATCGAACACATCCAATGAACATATCCCTCTCAGGGCCTGGAGGAGAGTACCCTGAGCATACATAGCATGTATATTCGCAGTATAACATATTTTGTGAGTTTCACCAGATAGGTTCAAGCCTTCTAAATCTATAAAAGTACACCCTGTTTTCAATTAACCATAGCTGCTATTTCAGTGGTTGGCCAGAAGGCACGTTCAGCTTTTTATTCCACATTCACACATGCAGAGCTGTCCTATGTCAAAATGCTCAGACTCTCTGTATGGGACACTAGGATCTTGTCAAACAGACATGCTTCCTTGGCTTACAGCGCAAGCCTAACCTTGTCTACTCAGAAGTAAGTCCTGTTGAATTCACTGGGGCTTACTGCCAGGTAAGTTGCAGCCTGAGTTTTTAAAAGACGACCATTGCTTTACATGCCTGTATATAAGGAAAGACGCAGGGACGCAGGTGGCGCTGTGGGTTAAAGCCTCAGCGCCTAGGGCTTGCCGATCGAAAGGTCGGCGGTTCGAATCCCTGCGGCGGGGTGCACTCCCGTTGCTCGGTCCCAGCGCCTGCCAACCTAGCAGTTCGAAAGCACCTCCGGGTGCAAGTAGATAAATAGGGACCGCTTACCAGCGGGAAGGTAAACGACGTTTCCGTGTGCGGCTCTGGCTCTGGCCAGAGCAGCGATGTCACGCTGGCCACGTGACCCGGAAGTGTCTCCGGACAGCGCTGGCCCCTGGCCTCTTAAGTGAGATGGGCGCACAACCCCAGAGTCTGTCAAGACTGGCCCGTACGGGCAGGGGTACCTTTACCTTTACTTTACCTATATAAGGAAAGAAAGAAAGAAAGAAAGAGAAAAGATGGTTTGTTTTGCTTCAGTAAACACCAGTGAAATCTTCACTCAGGGATTCTTTCGATCCAGACAGAGGAGGAGGGCAAAACAACCCAGAATCCTTGGCAGGAACCAATACCTGTGATGCCTCCTGACCCTGGGATCACCTTGCATCAGAATTAGAAGTCATCAAAGGGGTGACACAGCAGTCAAGGTGCCCACTTTCTACTCAAAAGAGGGCAATCAGTTGCTCATGTCATGAATATATATCAGAAAGTGGGTTGGGACTGAACCAGCCGTGGTGTAAAAAAAGGAGCATGTCAGAGAGCAGGCCAGCCCTTTAAAGCAGGTACCTTGAAAGGAAGGTGCGGGGGGGGGGGGAGGGGGAACCTCTTTAAGATGAAGTCTGTGCTAATAACATGTCCAGAAGATGGCTTCTGGCAAATTGCTTTGTTATTCTTGTCAAAAAAAAAAAAAAAAGTCCCTTGGAAGCAGTCAATTTTAAACCATATATCAAAATGATTAATTGCCCTTAAATGAGCAGATGCTGAAGTACCCTTGAATAGAGGCAAAGAGGCTAAAGCCTTTTTGGATTGTGAGCCTAATGTATTCATTGAGTTGGCAAAATATCATTAGAGCTATTAATTAGCTGCAAGAACCCAAGCTTTGGAGAGTCCAAGGTGTTCCTGTTTGGGGTCTTCCCCCCCCCCCGCCCATTTTTCCTCTAGGGGGAAAGGGTCTTCCCGGGATAAGGGAAGCAGGTATTTTAGCCTGTGGAGAAAACGCTTGATGTTACACAGGTTGCCTGTTGTTTTGTCAACGGAAGCAGGGCTGTAGCTTCGCCTCCCTGGGACCGGAAAGGCTCCAGAGAGGTCCTTTTGGACAGGATCCTAAAAGAGTCACGCGGAGGGGGAAGTCAAGCTGCAGCGAAATGGACGGCTCTCGCTTCCTAAGGAATGTATGTGTGCAGGCGGCCCCCGCCCCCGGGCTGATCTTGAGTTGGCCGGTCGGGATTGTATTGAGGAAACCAGAGCAGAAACTGAACCAAGCTGGCTCCACCGTAGAAAGGCGATGGGGGTGGAGAGGGGTGTCCTCCTGCTTATTATTTCGTAGGCTTTCCAGAAAAACTTCATTCGCAACCATGCAACATCATGTAGAATGGAGCCGATTTCGAGACCCTGGCGAAATGGTTGCTTTTTGTGAAACATTTGCTGCCCTGTGGGCGTGTAAAAGAGAAGTGCTGTTAAGAAACGTTTGGGTTGTAAGAGCGGAAGAAAGATGTTCTGCACCCACAAATATGGGACCTTCTTGCTAACTTCCCCAAAGGATTTTGGGCATGGGGGGGGGAATCATGAGTCCCCTCAGCCCACACTTCAGACTCTCCGGGTATCAGCAAATCCCTAAAACTCAGCCTGCTCAGGGTTCTTTTGAAATCCTGCATCAAATATGTTTTCAATGAATTCATGGAAAGGGGGTTGGGGCCTGACTGTGGGCTATGGTGGAGGGGGGAAAGAGGGAAACTTTTTAAATCTGTTTAAGTTTATAAACAAGATTAAAGAAACAATGTCAAGGGTCTTATGGAAATGGTGATAGTGCCCCTTTAAATAACAGCAAGCGGAGATTTTCTATATCACTGTGCAGTTTAAATCTGTCTTGATGGACTGGACATTAGTCCTCCTTAAATCCTTCAGAAAGCAGCTTTAAGGAAAAAGGCTGAGAGGAATTTCTTCTCGCTTTAATTGCTTAAGAAACGGTTCCCACAATGAGCGGTGGCCTAGATTCGCCTCTCATTTAAGTTCTGATTTTTAAAAGTTCACAAGTTAATCCCCTTTCAGTCTCACACGAATGCAGTTGGCACAGGGGGACAAAGTAATGGACAATGTGCGGGGGGGGGGGACATTTCAAACCAATTTTTTTAAGGGGGAAAAATCCAATCCCTTCCCCCACCCCAGCTAAAAAAAGGTGGGGAGGAGGGAGGTAACCGGCATGGTGTTGATTTGGTTAAGCAGCTATTTTAAGACCTTGTTATCATTAGAATACGAGGTGACTTTATACATCATGGCGAACTATCTGATATAGGCAAAGAGATGGAAGGGCGCGCCCTCCCTTTTAACTCTCCGCGCTGGAAGGAAGCAGAGAAGTCAAAAGGGAATAATTCCAACATATTTCCAAGGAAATATGGTTAACCCACCCACACCCACACAAAAAACCCACCACATTTCTTACGCCACTAATTAGGATGCAAAAAACTTTTGGGGGGGGGTGAGCGCTGGAGAGATGCTCATTTTTAAAACTGTTTAAACTTAACAGTAAGGTGGTTCTTATTTTCTCTTCTTTTTGTTTTTTAAAAAAGACGCTTTAAGTTGTCACTCGAAAAATAACGGTGAGGTGTGAAGTAGTATTAAAAAAAAAACACAGAACCGAGTATTGCACTAAAATTTTTATCAGAGGAAGTGGGAATAAAATGGGTGATGCTGGTGAAATCGCAATTTTGACAAAGATTGGAAACTTTGGTATGGAATTTAGAGAGAACGGTTCGAATTAAGTCAGTGGTGTTCATTCCCATACAGGCGCTTCGAAATCTCGCATCAGTCAGGTACAGGAAAGATTTTGTTATGTAGAAAGAAACTGGATTTCTTTTTTTAAAAAAAAAAAAATCTAAACTCAGATTACCATAAAAATAAAGAAAACTTGGGGGCGTTATTTGATAAAGTTGTACCAAGTGAGTTTTCATATAATCCATAGTAAGATTAATGAAGCTGATCTTAGAACATTGTTGCATCAGAAGGAAAAACGTTCCTCGCTAAAAACGGTGGCGTTTTTGACATCCATTTTTAACCAGTTGCCGTCTAGGAAAGAGAGTTTGGGTCGCATGGGTGTATATTATTTCAGCATACATGTTATAATTTTAAAAAGTAGTGAACAAAAATAATAATTTTATTGAAGTCCATAGAAGGGAGTAAAATATGTTTTACCAAATTATAATTAAAGCTTCTTCTTTTGTTATTTGATTTAGGAAATCGAATCCTGCCCTTTTGCTCAACAGATTTGTTTGCTCTTCTGCATTTTACTATCAAAATCTATTCTTTATAGATCAACTGGCAGGGTAAGATCACCGCAGGATAACTTAACTAAGCAGTATATGGGTCGGTTCTCCTCTGTGTGTGATCTTTAAAATAATAATAACGTTTCAACCCAAACTACGATAATTAAGAAGACCGGAGAAAGTTGTCACCTTTGCTAAGTCCATCTCTCTCTCTCTCTCTCCCTTCCTCTTTCACACACACAGAGTAAGACAGGATAAGGTATGCTGTAAAACAACAGACGTGAAAAGGTAACTTTTGAATCGAACTTCTCTCCCGCTTCTGCCCAATCAAAAGAAGCGCAGGGTATTTATTTGTTTTGGCAAGTGCCCCCCCCCCTCATCCACCAATCACCGTCACAACTCCGAGGAGCTACAGGTTTCTTGGGAAGGAGCTGCCCCTAAAAGGGCAGCATGGGAGCGACAGAAGAGAGAAGGGGACGGGGATAGAGCCGAGGGCGTTGCGAGGCGTTTGGGAAGCACCGTTTCCGGGGATTTGTAGAGGAACACCTAGACTAAAAATAGGGAAAGGGTTCTGGTCTCCACCATTCGCTACTTCCTCCCTCCCCGCCAGTTTTAAACACGAGCTACAGTTACTGGCTTAAACAGAACAAGGGCAAGGAAGGTTGAAGCAAAACGCTAAGCGCTTTCTTTCTTTCTTTCTTTCTTTCTTTCTTTCTTTCTTTCTTTCTTTCTTTCTTTCTTTCGCCTTCTATTCCGATCAGTCTCGTTTTTGTTTTGAATGATACACCGCTATGCTGAAAAGTTTGCCCCAAGAAAACCCCCAAGCTTCAAGTTTGCCCCAAGAAAACCTCGCGTTGTCACTGCTTTTTGAGAAGCCTAACAAAACCAAAAAAGTTTGCACGAAACACGTGGGGCGGGGGAGGGAGAGAAAGGTGACAAGGTGACAAGCCGGGTTTCTGACCTTTCCTACTGACCCGATTTCATTTTCCTTGTCAGGAAAACAGAGAAATAGATAGCTCCGCGTGACACCTGCAGGCCAGGTGATCAAACTTTTCTGGATGGATCAGAAGAGGAGGAGGGGTGGCTAGCGGCGCGGGGAAGTCTCCTCACAACCCCAATCGCCACCTCTGGAAAGCCTTCCAAAGGAACATTTAAAATAAAAATTCATTTTCAGTTATTTTTCTCTCTCTTACCCCTATTTGTTTTAAAAAAGATTTAAATAGCTTTGCTCTTTCTGGGGACATGCACGTTAAAAAATAATAATCATATTTCGTTCCCCCCCCCTTCTTTAAGTAGTTCAGCGTCTAAGACTTTATGATCTCCACTGCGTCTTCCACACACACATACACACTTTTTTGCCAGAAAATATATAGGCTTAAATTAAAAGGTACTCCTTCTCTCCTTACTCCCCCCTTTCAGACTTTCTTGTTCCCTTAATTCCTGCCTAAACGGTTTTGCTCTGGGAGAAGAAATCTTTTCTAGAGGAGGGGGGGGGAGAAGCCCTCAAGAAGAGAAGGGTATTATTGTTTTAATCCTCTTATCCGCAGTCATTTTAAAACAGGGCGTTTTGGAACCTGAAATGGCGTCTTGTCCTCCCCAATCCCATCCTAAATCCTTCTGGGATGGGAGAGACTCGAAAGGCAAAGAACCGCCCTGGCATCTATTAGCGGTCCCCGCGAAGGCTTTCAACAACTGCCCTTTTCGGCAGCAAAGGCATGACAAAGCCGAAAAGCAAATAAAACCAACGCTGTGCAGTTAGTCAACTCTGCCAAAAAAAAAAGGGGGGGGAGAGAGAAAGGGAGAGAAAGGGATCTAGTCTTGGCTGCCTGCGGAGGGAGAAGGGGGCGAAGACAGAGACCTGCAAGGTCCATGCAGAAGAATGTGTGTGCGCGCGCGTGTGACGGGAGGTTGGAGGTGTGTGGGTCGGTGTGGGGGTGACAGCATAGAAATCCAAGGGGGTGGAATCTGTTCTGTCCACCCCATTGTGCCACATCTACTCCTCCCGCCTCATTTTAATCCCTCGGATTATGTAGGGATCCAATCTTAATCCCACCGGGAGTCTTCCCGCACACCCAGAGGTGGGGAACGGTGGGAGGCCACCCCTAAACCCCGCATGGGCCAATTCAATTTCCTACGCCTTGCCTAGATGTTATTGTTTATATCCAGTTACCTCTTCGTTGTAATAATAGTAATAGTAGTAGTAATAGCAGCAACCACCTCTCTTTACGTTCCTATGCCAAATACGTTGGTTTGGAGGGAAAGGGCTTCACTTCCATCCAAATGGAGGAGTGGGGAGCTGTGATCGTCGTTAAAAGTGGGTCAGAAGCGTCATCAACTGAGAAGTACACCGCTGAGCACGCGCTGGCGCCTCAGGGTTAGAGTGTAGTAATCGGGCCAAGGTCAAGGGCGCAGTCGCCGCTAGGCAACTTCAGACTTTTCCTGACTGGAAAGATCTCCCTCCTGTTTGACCTGAGGAACTGAGATAGGTGATCTTTTCCCCAGAAGCCTCTTTTTGGAGATCCCTCTATGCCTTACACCGGCCTTCGCCAAGCTGATGCCCTCCAGATGTGGTCAAGCTGAGAAATCCTGGCAATTAGCCATTTCTGACAGACATTCCGGCCAACCACATCTGGAGGGCACCAGGTTGACGAAGGGGAGGCCATAGATCTAGGTGAAGGCAAGAGAGGGCCTTGGTTTTTGGTTGTGGGGCTGAAACTAGACTCTAAGGAAGACACTCGGTGATTCCATGCATAAGTGTATTGGAATTGGCAGCAAGTGTCAGACGCAGCAAGTCCGGCTTTAACATTTCCAGAGAGAAACTGACCTGATCCGAAAGGAAACGCGTCATATAAAGAGCGCGCATCTGCTCCCAGCGGAGCGGCCAGATCAAACCCCCTTCAGGGGGCAGCCAGCCAGCCAGCCAGTCACGCCGGCCCCGGCAATGCAGCCTTCCAAGATATCGTGTATAAATGTGAAGGGGATGTGAATTGTATGGCGATGCTTGCCAGTAGGCCCTTGCCAAAAGAGGCAACTCCTTTGCGATCAAACGTGGCGAAAAAGGCCAAGAGGCGTCTCTCCGCCTTGGAGAGCCGCGGTCACTTTTCTCAGGCTCAGATCCACCACCCACTCCGGCCACTTATTAAACTCTCCTCTGCCCCTCCGCTTCTTCCACGCCAGCCTGGCTTGCTCTGATGATCTGCCAGGGATTCAATTAGACTGTTGCACCTGACTAGGCTTGGAGTAAATGACTAGAAGGGGAGGGGGCAAAAAAAAAAAAAGCAGCCCATCCACCCTACTCCTCTTAAGTTGCTATTAGAAGAGTAAGAAGGAGGCGGAGGGAGACTTGGCGGCGGCGGCGGCGGCGGCGGGGAGAGATCGGCAAGCCTCCCTCTTGATTGACAGGGTGAAGGACCATTGAAAATCTTGCAGGGTAGCTCCCAGGTCTGTGTGAAGCTCCTTTTAAAAATCCTTCCTGATTCCTCCTCCCCCAGTAGATGGCAGCTTTGCAGGACCCAGAGACAATTGGGAAACCCGGAGCAGGAGGAGGCTGGAGTAAGGCGAGCGCTCCCCTTCCGCTCCCGAGTCCCTTTCTGGGCACCCCACGCTCCCGAGTGAGACCCTGACGGAGGCTCCCCCCGGGCCGACTGCAGCCGAGCCTAAGAGAGGCGAAACTTCGGCTCCCAAGGTATGGCCTCCGCATCCCGCTTGCCCCTCCCTCTGCTTGACAGAGGAACTGCCCGGCGCTCGAAACTTGGCCCAGACCAGAGGTTGGTCCTTCCGCGCGTGGATCCCCCGGCGCAGAGCCTGGGCGGGCGAGCCCGAGCTAGCAAGGAAGGAGCGTTTACACCCGGGAAGCGCGGGCAGGTTTGGCGACCATGGCTTGCTTTCTCTCTCCCCCACCCCGCTTGCTGGAGAGGTGGGTGGGACTGGGCTGTGTGGTCGTGGGGCTCGTTTCTTCGCAGCAAAGTTTCCAAAGTCGACACTGTGCTCTTGCGCCGGTTGTCACGGGCCGGTTCCCTATTTCACAGCCAGGCACCGACCCCGCGTGTGAGTGACTAGGCGGCTACTGACTAGCCGAGGCTTCCCATCTCCCACCGTTGACCCAGTGTATCATTTCTGGCCAGATGGCTGGACTGCTGTCCGTTCCGCCAACTCATTCTTCTTCCTCTTTTCCTCCCTTCTTCCCTTTGAACGGCTCCGCTTTTGGGGTTTGTTCTGGCTTGGCTTCATTTGGAATATATTAGTTTGCCCCGTAAATGTTTTTTTTTCTTTCTTTTCCCCTCCTTCCTCACCCCACTCCCCTTTACTAAATAGAGACAAATCTCTTGCCTCGCTTTTCGAATGTAATTTTTAGCAGATGGTTAAAGAAATAAAATTCAGGCGCACAGATTCGTGTGGTTAAAAGCTTTTGCCTGGAGAAGAGGCGAAGCCGCGCTACAAATGGTTTTAATACTCCACTTTAAATCTTCAAATTTGTCAAGTCTTCCCTTTGTACTTTCGATAGTACAGGCTTCAGGAGAAAGTGAAGAAGGTGAAAGTTTTGTCTGTGTTTGTGTGTGTGTGTGTGTGTTTAAAAGATACTTCATTCTCCTACTGTTTTCCCTACATCCCTTCTATTTGCCTACGGGCAATTAACAGCGCATCTCTTCGTCTGTAGGCACCAGTGGTAGATTGTCAATTTCACCCCTATTTACATAATGATGTTTTAATAAGCTAAACAGCCTAGTGAGGTCCAAGGGGGAGAGAAACGGGGGCGAGGGGTGGGAATCTGGAGACAGAGGGGCGGGGGAGATTTCAGGCAAAGAGGAGAAACCAGCGCTAGTGGTGGAGATACAGCTCAGAAGCAGGAGAATGGGTCTGGATCTGGGGGTTTTTTTACCTGGTGGATAAAAATAAATTAAAATTGCGGGGCGTGGGAACGCTGTTTGAGAGCAAAGTATGTGAAATAGATGGCCTTGAGATCCTCCCCTCAACCGTTGCTAATGCGAATCAGCTGTAGACACACCGGCAATCCAGTTCAGCCCCAAAGTGGAGGCACCCCGGATTCGAGGATTATGCGCTCGAAATCTATCCAAAAGTTTATTCTGAAGCAAGTCAAGCCAAGTTCAGTGGGACTTCTTCCTAAATGCGTGTGCACAGGATTTCAGAGTCAATGAGACTTCGGTGCTGCAATCCTATACACACTTACCTGGGAGTAATAAGTCCCATCGAACTCAAAAGGCCTTTCTCCTGAGCAAACTTGGACAGGACCGGGATGCGTTGGCCTTTTAAGGAGACTACAGAGGTAGACACTCCGAAACTTTGCCTTCACTTGAGTTATGGTTCACGCTGCCTTGTAGGGTTCTGTTGTTGCTGGTGGTTTCCTTGGTGAAGCCAGCCGCTCCTTCCCACTCAACCCTGCTCGCTCCTTCATTCCGCCCCCGTCCTTGCAAGGCCCCAGTTAAAATATGCTTCAAACCCACATACTTAAATAGGCGACATTCGAAGGGGAGATCGGCCTACATAGCCAGAGATTTCCCTCGGATCGTGGGATAGCGGGTAGGGGAAGATTGGAAGACGAATCAGCGTGGACGGGAAGTCTGGGCAAGGACCATTTTTCTCTCCTTGGGTAAATCGGGACACTCAGCGGAGAAGTAGCCCTACAACTCTTTAATAGTAATAGCAAACCTGCGCCTATCTACTCAGAAGTAAACCTGCATGGCTGGGGTGGATGAACGTTGTAGTCAAAGATATCTGGCAGGGGGCGCAAAGCTGGGGAATCTGTGGCTCTCCAGATGTTGTCGGACACCAGTTCCCATCAGCCCCAGCCAGCAGGGGCAACAGTCGGAGATGACGGGAGTTGTCTTCCAGCAACCTCTGGAGGGCAACCAGCCTAAGCCGCCCCACTGTGCACGTGAGTGGGGGTGGGGGTATTACTCAATCTGTGCCCGTTTGGAACCAGGCAGATGTAGATTTGCATATGGGGGAGGGGCAGTTCCAGAAAATCAGGAAATGGGCTTCCTTTCTTGGTGGGCCAACCCAGTATGCAGGTTTTGTACCTTTAAGGCCCCTTGAACTTGGTGAGAGGCGCACAGGATCGGGTTGCGCCCCTTTCAAAGTCAAATGCTATACTTCTGAGTCATCATCAGGTGTTTGGAATTCAGTCTCGTGCTTAACAATATACAATGGTATCTCGGGTTAAGTACTTAATTCGTTCCGGAGGTCCGTTCTTAACCTGAAACTGTTCTTAACCTGAAGCACCACTTTAGCTCATGGGGCCTCCCGCTGCTGCTGCGCCGCCGGAGCACGATTTCTGTTGTCATCCTGAAGCAAAGTTCTTAACCCGAGGTACTATTTCTGGGTTAGCGGAGTGTGTAACCTGAAGCGTATGTAACCCGAGGTACCACTGTAATTCAAACTCCATGTAAGCAACCTTAAGCACACTTACTTACAACCGAGTAAGTCCCGCTGAACTCTGTAGGCTTAACTCCTCTGAGAAACTCCCTTAGGATTCTGAGGGGCCATTTAAGATCAGGCTGCTCTGAAGAACAAGAATTCCGTGACTCTCTACAAAATGATTTTTTTGGGGGGAAAGCGAATAGTTTTAAGCAATATTATCCGCTTATTTTCTTCTGATCAACACTAATATGACTTTAAATGGGGGGGGGGGAGTTTTGGTTTCCTGTTACTTCTTGAGTATTTTTCTGGGGGGAAGGTCGGGGAGGCAAAGTTTGAGAAATAATTTTTAAATACAAATGCAGAGGGGAGCTGGAAATCGACCTTTACAACAACAACAAAATCTCTCCAACTTCCGGACAAATGTATTTTACCTCGGTGATTTAATTAACTCGTCCGTCCGCGTGTGTTCGGCTGCTGCCTCTTATTTAGACGGTTAGGTGGTGTTTGCCATCAGGCCCGAAATCCAGTATCCTTGAGAGAGGAGCAAGCCGTAGGCATTCACGATTTCAGGTCAGATGCGCTGCCCTGCGCTCCGATTCCAAATCGGAGTCAGCCTACGATTGCATTGTCAGTGAATAAATTGCCCTCGAAATGTCAACCTGCCTTTTCCAGGAAAACGCCCCCTAAACGAAACGAGTTAAGTCCCACGGACTTCAACGAAACTTTAATTCCCAAATAAATCTGAAGGTCACAGCCTTTTTAAAGTGGCGCAAATCGAAAGATAACTGAGAGAATCGTTGAATGAACAGGTTTAGCTATTTGTTTGAACCATTCATTCTTACGGAGCAATCAAGCAAGAACTGAACTCAAACCGATTGTGTAAAGTTTACACCCACAAAGGCGGAAGTCGGGCAAACACGCGTGACTTCTCCACTAGCAATATATGTGCTGTGTGTGTCTTCCCCGGAAGAAAGTGATGGGCAACCGTTTAAGCCGAAATACTTGGACTTAAGCAGGTTTGGTTTCATGGATGTACTAAAACGCGCCAAGGTTCTAGTCCCTGGCACGGAGCCTTTAACGGGATTGTGGATCGGGCTCAATAAACGACGCTAGTTCGGTCCTGTATCGCAGAGGGCGAAGCTGGTTCTGAACATGGCTGGTGGTTTTAAAAGACACCCGCTTCCCAAAAAAAGAGGGGGGGGGAGAATAGACTGTGGGTCAACGAGGACTCCTAGCCGGCTCTAAATGAGAGATCCGAGGCACATTCGTTTGTCCGTAAACTAACAGGAAAGCAATGGACTTGTCTGCACAAATAAAACGTTTGTAGAAAACAAAACCAAAGTGTGCGCGCTTTGCCCAGGTGAAAATCTACGGTCTCTCTTTAACTTTTTGCATTGGCTTTCTCCACAAACAATGGTTTGTTTAGATCTGGATGACAACCCCCACAAGCCGCCCCCTTCATCTTCATCTCAGGGACCTCGAGTCAAATGTATCCGGCTGACCTATAGGCTGCAGCAGGACCTCGGGTGGAGCGCTGCCCGTTAGCCCCGAGGTTTAGTTTCTGACTGTCTATAGACAGGGACTATTTTATTTTATTTGTATTTTATTTGCTACGGCTTCACTCTTTAGGGAACGCTAGGCTGTTGTTCGTAAGAGGCAGCAGGTACAAAATATTAGCTCGCTGCCTTCTGATATTTTGGAAACGGTGCCGTTTGAAAGCGCTCTAACGTTTCTCAGAGTCCGGGTCCCAAAGAAGTAACCTCGGAAGTCAAATCCCATTCACGCCCAATAGGCTTTCTCTCCCCCCTGCCCCCATTAAAATTGCAATCCCCGCGAGAAAGCCCAATGGAACGCAAGGGGATTTACTTCCAAGTTGACACGTTCTAGAATTAGGCTGTAAATCGCTGGAGATCGCAAGCTAAGGGAAGACTTTGAAGCAGAGTTTAAAGTGTGTGTGTTGTACTGTTGATGACAAAAGTCTCTGGCTACGCAGACGACTTGAGAGGCTTTAGAAATTTGGCGAAGCTTTGGCCCTTGCCATTTCCCCGATCCTGAATGTTCAAGGCGTTCGCAAAGGCTGCGCGCCTTGCTGCGCGCCGATTTAAATCCCTGACATTTAATTTTGTTCAGGGAACTTCCCGCTGGTCCGGCCTGTCACCTCGCCCCAGCTGCTAGGATAACCACCCCAGGACGTCTTCCTTGGGGTCCCTCTGCCTTCTATTGTACATCCCATTTCCACTCGCCCCCCTTCCCACCCCCCTTTCAGTTCCACTTGGTTGACTCTTCAAATTTTCCATGTAAATGACAGTAATAAATATCTAATCATGTCCTGCAGCTATATATATACGGCTCTCTGAGCAGGGCCTCATTAATGAAACATCAAGCGAAAGGGGGAGAAAGTTTCTTTCTTTTCTTCTTTCTTCCAGGCATTGTGGAGAAAACTGTTTGCGAAGTACCCACGAATCACAAGAGAGCGTGGAATAGCCTAAGAACGCCGTTTATCTCTTGTAATCATCATCATCAACAAAAAAAATCATTTCGAGCCCTGTTGGCTGGCCAGCTTTATATATTATGTAGCTATGAGTGTGTCGCGATGTGTGCGGGGAAAATAATGTTAGGAACCTCCATTTAAACAGCTCCGACTTTATCAACACAATCCATGGCGGAGCGTCTCCTGCGCAAGCTCCTGTGAAATGAATGAGGGCGGCGAGGGACTAGCTCTTGCGCACCCTTCACTCATTTCAGAGGAGGTCCTGGAGGTTCCTGCCCCTTACCTTTTGCAAGATCGCTATTAACAATCTTTCGATAACTTGCCTCAAAAGGCTCGCGCGTGTGTTGTATAGCGAGTTTCCAACGTGAAAAGTAGTTGCTGTTTTTCAGCAGAAATGAACTTTCTCTCCGCACCGCCAGAAAAAAGAAAACCCATTTTGGGTGCTGTGTGTTAAACAGCCAGGCCAGGTGGAGTGAGGAAGGAAGAGCGGGAGAGAGAAAACAATATCACAGGCTATTAGTATCTGTTCTTGGGTCAGCCCGCTATGGAGTAAAAGGCAAGCTTGGGGTTACTCAGAACTCTTCGTCATGCTCTCACAATCCTTCCCCAACTGAAAGATTCGACGCTACATTTGTTGGGAGGTGCATCGTTTACCGAGAGGAGAAAAATATAAGGAGTTAGACTTGGGGGGTGAGGGAAGAAGGAACCCTGCGGATCAGGACACGAAGGCAAAAGTTAGAAAGTGAAATGCACAACATAGGAAACAAAACCGACAAGAGAAAATCTATAGCACAAGAGAAAGCAATGGAAGGGCAACTAAGGCTGCAACCCTATCCCCACTTACCTGGGAGTAAGCCTCAGTTGAATTCAGTAGGACTTACTTTTAAGTAGACATGGTTAGGCTTGCGCTGTAACTTCTGGTTTTGGACCAGCGGCAATTTTGCCCTTCATTTGCCCTGCACAGAGAACAAGACACTTCAGACAAGTATTTGGAATCAAGTTATTCCGCGCATCTTGCCCTTAGAGATCTTGATGGGAAATCCGTCTCCCATGGGGTTGTTTATTCTTTCACCGGAAAACTGACACATGCCCATCAGTGGCGTGACTCCCCAACAATTAATTGAACCCATAAAGCGCTCTTAATGCCAGCGGGGGCGGAGGGCGGGGGAAGTTGAGATAAGTCTGAAATGAAAGCGCACGAGATACTGTTCTCCCAACGCTAAACAAATGGAGTGATTACATTCTCTTCAAACGCATCAGTCACGCTACATTAAGCAGCAGAGAGCTAATTATCCCAATTAGGAGGCTGATTTATAATTAATGGCTTGGACCAAGTGATAATTGGATGTTAATGGATAACAGTTTTGTCTGGAAGTAGCCCCTAGCTTCCCTAAAGGCCAGCTTGCCTTTCCATCCTCCCCTTTCCTTCTACTTTTGCTCAAAGCAAATGAAGGAAAAAATAATCTGCTATTAGGTGAATCAGTGAGAACGGTAAAGGCTGGGAAGGAAGGTGACTGTAGTGTTAAGTAGAATCAGTGGAAGTTTAAGACTGGCAATGACGGGTCTCAGTTATACAAAATCTTAGGGCTGCAAGGGACTATACCGTGAAGGGTTTAATAAAAAGTTTTGCAAATAAAGCTGCTAGAACTCATTGTTTTAGTGCTAATAAAAGTGGTAAAGGCTGGAAGCAAGGCGATTTTAGTCAGTCTGGTCGGTGCTAAGGGGAATAGATGGGAGTATAAGATTAGGAATGACTGGTCTCAGTTTACCAGAATCTCAGGGCTGGGAGGGAATATACATGATCTGCTTTCATATGCCTTCCAGTTATATCCATTCCCACCCCACCCCCTGCTATTATGTAAATTGCTAAAACATTTACTGAATTAATGTCCAATGCAGAGCTTGCCTGCCTGACCGCTCCGTGTTAGTGTAGAATTGAATTCCATAACTTTCTTTACACGTGTGCCAGAGGCTGGGAAGTTGGAACATTTTAGTCTTGAGGTGTGTGGGTGCGTGTGGAATAAGGTGTTGTGTCTCAATAAAGACAGCTGCACACATAGCATCATAAAGGAGACAGCAAGAGAGAGAGAGAGAGACTTTCTGGCAAGGACAGAAAGAAACTGGATTTCCCTCAAATTCTTTGACGATGGTCCCCTGCCTGCTCTGCTACTCTGTCCTGTTCTGAGACCTGCTTTGGGTGGCAATACACAGACAAGGACAGGAACTAGTGTCTGAACACAGCAGCAGGACTTTAAAATGTTGTGTCTGGGGTGCGCAGGGAGAGGGGGCATGCGTTGGGCTGGCACTGATCTTTTTCACTTAACACTGAAGAACTGCACACCTTATTTTCATCTTCCAAATGACAGAGTATGTAATAACTTTCTGCACTGAGATGGTTTTCTTCTGTGTACAAAAGTGTGTCTGTCTGTTCAGAGTAAGCCATTAACAGGAGAAAGCACCAGATCAATTGGGAACAGAAAGAAGAATGAGTGGCTCTCCCCTCCCAAACATTTATTTGTGATCATTTATTGACACCTGAGAGGTAAACTTATACAAAGCTAGAGTTGGCATCCATCTGTCTCAGGAGACAATGCAGTGCACCTCTGGGAGTGAGGTCAAGTTGTTGGGGGGTTGCAGTGCCTGCTGTGGCTGTATAATAATGATCATTAGCACATGTCTCCAAATATCCTTTTGGTCACATAGGCTTGAATGGCAAATCTTTGTCTCTGTCTCTCTCTCCAAAGCCCTGTCTTAAGACAAGAATGCCAGGTTTCACTTTCACGTGGTTTTAGAATTGATTCCAGCTTGCATTTTGTTACAAAGGAATTCCAGGTGCTTATTGTTGTTGTTGTTGTTGTTGTTAATATTAAAAATACTGCTTGGTTGTAAATAGAACCTCTAAACAGTAGTAGTAGTAGTAGTAGTAGTAGTAGTAGTAATAATAATAATAATAATAATAATAATAATAATAATAATAATATGTGTGAGCTATGGGAATAATCACAGCAATGCACCTTATCTTTTTTTTTTTATAATAATTTTTATTAATTTCCACACATATAATAAAGAACAATGTAAAACAGTATCACATCATACTCCTCGGTTCTTACCCTTCTTTCTTTGACTTCCCCATACCTCCCCATCCCTGCATCCTTGTTTAATAATTCTTTAGCAACCCTTGAGTCCATTATCTTAGTTCCCTTTCATAAAAATTTCTTAAGTTTTTTGGTTTACTGCTGCAATTCTTTACTTCTTACCCCCTGACATCCTAACATTCCTCAATTTTGCAATTATTTTTAAGATATATTTTGAAGTTCTTCCAGTCCTCTTCCACTGTCTCTTTCCCCTGGTCCCGGATTCTGCCCGTCATCTCAGCGAGTCCCATAAAGTCAATCACCTTTGTTTGCCATTCTTCCAGAGTAGGTAGTTCTTGCGTCTTCCAATACTTTGCCAGTAGAATTCTTGCTGCTGTAGTGGCATACATAAAGAAAGTCCTATCCTTCCTTGACACCACTTGGCCCACCATGCCCAAGAGGAAAGCCTCTGGTTTCTTAGCAATGCACCTTATCACATCTACTATCCAAGATTTCTCTGCTGCCTTTGGACCAAAAAAGCACTAAGGCAGCTTAAAACAGAAAAAAAGCCCTACAATATTATACTAAGAAAATATAACTTACAAAAGTTTAAGATGGCACTGGCTTAATAACAACTTTAAAAAATCAATAAATACCACTACCACACCTAAAACAAAAAAAATGTCCTCTGCGTAAAAGAAAAGAAAAAAACTTTTTTTAAAAAAAGGTCAGAGATCACCGCATTGGGTCAGTATCTGTCTAGGCACTAGCTCTTTATAAGGGCCCCAGACAGGTGGTGGGGTACAGAGCAGCTGGGAAAGCTCTCCTCCAGTTGTTCTGAATGCAGCTCCTCCCCTGTAGAAATGCCTTATCTGCCCTCTCCCCAGCTGGTGATTCCAGTTACATGCATGTATGTGCTGGCTGCCCATATACTACTGGCAGGGCCAGCCCACCCACAAGGCAAGGTAAAGCAACTCATTTGGGTGGCAGGATCCACAGGGGCAGCTGACCTGGCCTCCAAGGAATGCCTCACCTGCTGCCTCTGTTGCAGTGGCAGCGACAGCTCTGATACTTTCGTTGGAGGCCGGATTCACAGCCTCCACAGTGGCCTCTTGGCAGATAGGAGTTACTGCTAGTCTCCTCCCATCCTTGTTCCCAACGTAGATCTTTATTGCTTCCTTGTTCCAGGTATATTTATTCCCACCCCCAGTTCCTGATGCAGATCTTCACTCACCCCTTCTTCCCTGGCTGGAGCAGGTGGCAGGCACCATTTTGTGGTTTACCTCAAGCGCCAAAATGTCCTGGGCTGGCCATGGCTATTGGACCAGGTTCAAGGCCAGGTATTAATTTACAAGACCCTTAACAACTTGGGTCAAGCACCTCAAGCACTGCCTAATCCCTTATATCCCTTTTTAATCCCTGAAGTCTTGGGGGGAGTCCCTGTTAGTGATCCCGCCCATGGTTCAGATCCACAGCTCGTTTCTGCCAGGAGCTGTGTGTTCAGTATTGTGGGCCCAATTTTGTGGAACTCTCTTCCAGCTGAGGTCAGTCAGGTCCCCTTCTGGCACCGACTGAAGGCATTTTGATTTCCTCAGGCATTTTAATTGAAGTCTGATTTTATAGTCTCTAACAGATTCTTATATTTTCTGTATGTTATTCCTTATACCACTTAGAGACCATTGCAGATAAGTAGCACATAGGTTGTTAAAATTAAACAACAAGAAGAATAGTAATATTAAAGACATTAAGATATACCACGCATATCTATTTCTGCACTAGTTGAAATCTCTCCTAATTGCCCCAAATTAAGAAAAAATTCATTAAATCCTCTTGAAGAAAATAAATCAGGGTAATCTAATATGAGATCTGATCCTGGGTCTGCTCTGCGTGACCATATATGAAGGCAGACACAGCGCTGAGCGGCATCACTTTGTAATGTGATAACTACTATAAACAATGTTTACCGACCATGGACAGTAGTTATAGTTGGTGTGATGTTGCGGCCTGACAGAGCATGCTCCAGCGACCAGACAATAGAGTTCTGTCCACTTTGCAGACTCTGGTACCTGTCACAACATAAGGCTTATTAGCTGTGCCCTGAAGGGACAATATTAAAGACTACCAGAAAAGGCTCCTTTCAGGTCAGACGAAGTGGACACTGTCATGAGAGGCCAGGAACTATTTTTTTTCTCCACAGCATTGGTCTCTGTAGCCTGTGGATAACTGTAATGGGTTTTGTCCCCAGAGTCATCAATCTCTCCTAAACACCAAACACATCATAACAAGAAGCCAGAGAAACAAATTCAGCAGTGTCCAAACCAAAATGAAGACTTCTGGCTATAGCAGCTAGGCGTGTTGTGCGAGGGTCGGGATCAAATTGATCAAAGCCAAACAAGCAAACACATCTGCATTGACATTACTGCTGGAAGAAACCTCCAGATGAGATGCCTGAAGTTAGATTCCTAAAGCTGTGCTAAGATACCTAAACCAAAGCAGCCAAGCTTTTCCTCTGACTCGTTTATTTCGACGTTCTTTCTGTTGCTTACATTAGGATTTGCAAGTGCTTTCAAAAATAAACCTGCATTGAGCTCATAGATAAAAAGGTATGAGTGCAGAGAAGGAAACATATTATTACCCTTTCCAAAAAAGACTGCCAAATTAATTTAAGTTGCTACCAAATCCCTCTGAATTTCTTAGTTGTTGTTTTTTTTAAAAAAAATCAAGGATCACAAAAGTTTGTAATTTTAAACTTCTTAAAATTAAAAAAAAAGCTTCCTAAAGTTATTATTCTGGTGCCAATAATAACAATTTGGCTTTTCAGGCCTGTTTGCTCACTTCAAAAACAATCAAATATTGTCATCTTTGTAGCTTACCATCTGATCAAGAATTCTGTTGAACTGAAACACATCTGATTCATCTCAGCTAAAGTCAATGAGGCTACCACCCAAGCCCTAAAATCATGGCTTCATGTGTGTGTGATATGTCATGTCACTATTTCCCCCTCTGCATCATGTTCTCCAACATGTAGAGAGCCAATGCTCATAATGTACATCATGTTATTATAGCGATATACTTCAGCACATTACACTTGTTAAAAGGGTACAGGTTCTATTCACCAGCTCAGTACATGGTGGAAAGAACAATCGTACTATAACATACATAGCACATGAATTTATTGGGCAGAGTAACACCATGGAAAGAGGAAAAATAGTTTTGAAAATGAATGTGTGAAGCCACTCCAAGTCCCACTGATAGTAATGGAATTTATTTCCAAGTTCAGATTGTTGTATGGTATCATCAATTTACCATATATTCAAGAAATGTGTTTGATTTGGGAGTAGAGGACCAGGGAATAAAAAGCAGAACCTATCTTTATGACAGATCTAATGAAAAGCAGTAGCACCAACTCTGTCCATGTAGACCAGCTCTCTAACAGGCTATTGGGCAGCATGTTTATAGCAACACATCTGGAAACATGTGGTCACAGCTTGTGTGGACAAGAGCCACACAAATAAAATTCATTAGGCTATATCCAAAATGGCAGAACACTTTATTTTCACCATTGCCCCCCTAGTCAAACTTCTCCCGAGGGTTAGGGAACCTCTAGAAAGGTATGGGATATGGTGGGTTGCCCTGCAGCTCCATCTACCCAATGGACCACCACACATACACTGGAGCTTCCTCTTTTCTGGAGCAGATGGGAGGAAGGGGATGGAATCAATGGCTGCTAGCCATGGTGGCCATGCTCTCCCTCCATTATTGGAAAGAATACCTCTGAATACCAGTTGCTGGAAACCACTTGTTGGTTTCCCAGATGTATCTAGTTGGCCACTCTGAGAACACGATGCTGGACAAGATGACACACTGGCCCAAACCAGTGTTATTATGTTATTATGGAAGCTGGTTGCACCAGCAGAATTACACATGCATGACTTCGTCTACAACCCAACAGCGTCTCACCAACCTTGCATTAGCAAGAAGCACTTTTGCTACTGCAAATTGACCCTTGGATATACAATTCAGCGTCTTTGATGCCTGCAAAGCACAAAGTTTCATAACCACAAGGAAGCAATCACTTTAAAAATGAACTGTGCAAAATTGTCAGACAGTATGTAGCAAACAAGTCTATACTGGCAGAACAGATTATCTTTTTCATCTCAAATCCTTGCAGTAGTTCTGATTAGGCTATTGTATATAAGCATAAGGAACATGCCATTTGTTTTTGTGTAATACACAGCAGAAGCAGTCTCACATTGCTGCAGTCAAATTATTTTACGGCTTTTAAATCTTTGCTGATGGGTATTACTTTTCTACTTAACCGAGTGCTTAATTATATTATTTAAAAAAAGGAAAATGTTATTTGGACTAGCCTATCTTTTGATCCTTACCACTACATGGAAAAAATACAAATCAATAGAACTTACGCTCAATTAATGTGCCTAGGCTCTGCTATTCCGCATATTTCCCCCCAAATATCCACCTTGTTAATAGGAACTAAAAATAGGCTTAAACACACAGGGCCAGATCTCTGCTGTCTGTGCATTCAGCATCTGTTTGTGAAGCATGTGCAAGAGAAGACCCTCATATTGACGAAAATTAAGAAAAGAAGCAAACAAAGTCTGAGAACAAAATATGTTACTTTTTGCTGAATCATTAACTGTTCTGATTGGGAGTCCCAATTTCCCCCTTGAGTCAGATTATATTTGTGTTGTGGGGTCCATCTTTCCCTCCATCCCTTTTTTACACAAACAAATCTACAGGCCAACTAGGGAAAAGGAAAGAAGAAGGAGAGAAGACAAGGGGAAAGAGCAATAAAGGTTTTTGTACCTTGCATGATTTAATTTTCTCCTTCATTAAAAATAAAATAAAAAATCCTTTCCATTCTTCCATCATACCAGCCAGTTTGAACTCACATTTTGAGTCTGGGTTATATACGCTTCAGGTTACAGACGCTTCAGGTTACAGACTCCACTAACCCAGAAATAGTACCTCGGGCTAAGAACTTTGCTTCAGGATGAGAACAGAAATTGTGCGGCAGCAGCATAGTGGCAGCAGCGGGAGGCCCCATTAGCTAAAGTGGTGCTTCAGGTTAAGAACAGTTTCAGGTTAAGAATGGACCTCCGGAATGAATTAAGTACTTAACCCAAGGTACCACTGTAATTAATTACCAGATTATATAGGAAAAGATTCAGTGTGACATGCCTCGTGGTCCAGCAATCTTCTATCATGTACATTAGAGGGACAGGCTTGCAGAACAACTGTTCCACTTATGGAAGTGGAGTTACTACTAGGGTACATTCAAAAAACCTCACTTTGTGCTGGGCATTATGAAGCGGCCTTAGGCTCAGTGGTGTAGGAAGGGTGGTGCAGTGGGTGCAGGCCGCCCCAGGTGTCATCACTGAAGGAGGTGACCATGGACCTGGCCTGTAGCACACCTGTGCCTCAAGTCTCTCCTGGGGAGTGACGCAGTGGCTTGGGCACCTGCAGGCTTTGCGCTGTCCGAAACGTCAGTGGGGGCTTGCAGACTCCATGGAGGTTCTGCGCAGCATGCTCTGCCCTGGCATTTGCACCGCCCCGGGAACCCAAGCAGCTAGCTATGTCACTGCTTAGGCTCTCACTGTTGCCCCATCTGGACTAAGAATGACTTCAAGACCATGTGCTGTGTTGGCCTATGACCACACAGCAGACTGAAACCGCCTCTGTAAGCAATTAGACTGGCATTGGAGAATCCTTGACAGATGTCTGTAGAAGCCTGTTTGAAATCTACTTTCTGATGGAATTTCTATTGCCCAGAGACAGAAAGAGGAGGCTGACTATCAAAGAGCAGGAGATTTCAGAATTTTATGGCTCATGGGTAACAAAAGAAACATGTATGGATTGCTAGAGAGAGAGGGAGAGATGCCTAGTGGTGAGCTAAACTAAACAGACAGCCCGTTTCCCCAAACTATATGTGACCTGATTCATGCATGTGACTCCTCCATAATATGTTCATGTGTTTGGCACCAGGACTGGGCTACATGCATGCTTTATGTGAAAGATGTTGAGTGTGAGGAACAGGAACAGGGCAATGTTGCAAAGTTTCCCTTCTGACAATGGCATTACATATGTTTACCTGGACACTGTGGGATCGGGGCAGGATGGGAGTGACATTGGGGCTGTGGGCACTCTGGCTGAGCCAATTCAGTGCTCCTGCCAGTGAACCCACACAGCTCCATCCTTGATGCTGTCCTGTTCTGTCCAAGTAAATGGCAGAAACACCACTGTCATTATTGCTCTCCCATGTTGGCTGTGCCTAGTGAGGGGATTCTAAACACAGGCATAAATGCGTTCATGTCTCAAACTACCACCCAGTTTTGTAAGGAGACCAGCATCAAAACATCTTTAAAAACAACTCTCCTCCCTGGAGAGAGAGTCCTGTAAGCAGGTTGCCCCTGCCAAGAAGCCCCTCTCCTCACTTCAGATGGCAGGGACACCTGGAAGAGGAAGATGAGAGTACACATACCTTTCAGGTAATCAGGTTTTGAAATAATGTTCTTCAAAAACTTTTTTCCCCCCAGCAGTGTGGAAAAGGTGATCAGGTAACAAGTTCAAACTGAAATCCTGACACTTCTCCCTTGTGACAATGCTGGGTGCTTTTGCAGTAATCACATGGCATTCCCTTCAACCATGTTTTTCTCCTTCACAGAAATTGTTATACAGACTGAGCCAAAGAAAGCATGTATTAGCATGCCTGTCTTAAGATACAGGCAGAATTGAATTATTTATTTATTTATTTATTTATTTATTTATTTATTTATTATTTATTTATTATTATTACTATTATTAATAATTTAAAATAAATGACCAGGACAAACTTTTCCAAGTGATCATTCAGTCCCAGTGATGTGAGTTTCCGGTACTTCAGTAGCATGTGAAATAAGAACTGCAAACTGACGTTTTTAATTTTTTTTTGCTGAGTACCTTCCCCCAAAATCCATTTTAAAATAAAAATTGCTTTTCTTACTACCACCCCTTTTTTTTTGCAGTCCATTGACTTTTTCCAAATTTATTAAGTCCCACTGAAAGAAGTGGGGCTTGAGTTAGTAACTAACTCAATGAATTCATTTAAATGGAACTTGGACCTGGCTAAAGTTGGTTGTGGCATTTTTTTGATGTTGCAAATATACACCTTTTCTCCAGACCTCAGCCATGCTATATTTTGTCGCTGTGGAAAATGCAGTTCTCCCCAAAGGTTGCATATCTGCTGCAACTGTCATGCGCCGTTGTGGCATGTAGGTGCATGAGAGCAACCCACACATCATAATCCCATGCGCACAAACTTGGAAACAAGTCCCACTGTGTGGAGTGCCACTCCCACCCCTAAGTGGGGGCTAATTTGCCGCACCTCAGCTCCCCTGAGAAGAAGACTCAAAATGGTTTTGCCCTGGAGAGGAGTTGGCAAAGGGTCAGGTGGGCCCTCAGGCCAATCAGGATGAGGAAGAAGCCAGAATTTCACCCTTCAGTTTGAAGCACCCTCTCTATGCAATAGTTGCTTGTTTCAGGGCTGAGTAGGAATTTTTTGGGAAGTAGTTTCTGATTGGCCTTGGGAATCCTCTTTTTTGCCTACTCTGTACTGCTGGGAGTCCTGTTCTTGGAATGGCATTTTTATTTGTTTAGTTGGTTTTTAGTCTGGACAGGAAAATGCCCAAGGCATTATTGGGCTAAGGGCACTCTTTGTCACCCTAGGATGCCTTGGCATTGAGGCCCTTTGGGGTAATAATAATAATAATAATAATAATAAATTTTATTTATATCCCGCCCTCCCCAGCCGAAGCTGGGCTCAGGGCGGCTAACAACATTAAAACAGTGTGACATTATAAAACATTATAAAATGAATTAAAATCAAAATTGATGGCAACCATAAACTAAAGCTTTGTAAAGATTGCCAGAGGAGGGGGTCAGGCTGCGCCCTGACCAAATGCCAGGTGGAACAGCTCTGTCTTGCAGGCCCTGCGGAAAGATGTCAAGTCCTGCAGGGCCCTTGTCTCTTGTGACAGAGCGTTCCACCAGGTTGGAGCCGCAGCCGAAAAAGCCCTGGCTCTAGTTGAGGCCAGCCTAACCTTTCTGAGGCCTGGGACCCTCAAGGTGTTTTTATTTGAAGATCGTAAGTTCCTCTGTGGGGCATACCAGGAGAGGCGGTCCCGTAGGTACGAGGGCCCTAGGCCGTATAGGGCTTTGAAGGTTAAAACCAGCACCTTAAACCTGATCCTGTACTCCACCGGGAGCCAGTGCAGCTGGTATAGCACCGGATGAATGTGATCTCTAAGCGAGGACCCCGTAAGGAGTCTCGTTGCGGCATTCTGCACCCGCTGGAGTTTCTGGGTCAGTCTCAAGGGCAGCCCCACGTAGAGCGAGTTACAATAATCCAGTCTGGAGGTGACCGTCGCGTGGATCACAGTGGCTAGGTCAGGGCGAGAGAGGTAAGGAGCCAACTGCTTAGCTTGGCGGAGATGAAAAAATGCCGCCTTTGTTGTAGCTGCAATCTGCGCCTCCATGGAGAGGGAGGTATCGAAGATTACACCCAAACTCTTAACGGACGGTGCTGGCACTAATTGCACCCCCGCAAGAGATGGGAGTTGCCCCCTCAGTCCCATGTCGTCCCGTCCCAGCCAGAGGACCTCTGTCTTCGAAGGATTTAACTTCAGCCGGCTCCCACGTAACCATCCAGCCACCACCATCCAGTTACCAGACGTCACCTTTTCCCAGGGACAGTCCCTGGATTTACAAATCAGTCCCCTGACAAAATCCTATCATTCATAATGAAGTTGAAAAGTGTCCCTGGATTCATTGAAAGAAATCTGGTAACCTTACTTTAGTCTGCCTTTCAGGCTTCACAAGACCGGAGTGCACTTGACATGTTTACTTACCCAAAGTTCTGGTAGTGAGGAGGAATAATTCTTTCCAGTCCTTTATTGTGGGATAACAGGCGGCACCTTGTAAACGTGCCCAAGAGTGGGGAGGGACCTGATTCCTCCTGCCTTTAGGGGACTTTCATGTCCATACAGTGGTACCTGAGGTTAAGAACTTAATTCGTTCCGGAGGTCTGTTCTTAATCTGAAACTGTTCTTAACCTGAGGTACCACTTTAGCTAATGGGGCATCCCGCTGCTGCCACACCGCTGGAACCCTATTTCTGTTCTCATCCTGAGGTAAAGTTCTTAACCTGTGGTACTACTTCCGGGTTAGCGGGGTCTGAAGCATCTGTAACCTGAAGCGTCTGTAAACCGAGGTACCACTGTACTATATTTTGATTTGGCTATTATTAATTTCTTTAGTTGTTTACAGATCCTCTCTGTTGGTATATTTGATCCTGTTTTCACCACAGTTGAAGTTTTGTGAGTCTTCTTTAAAAGTGCATTGGAAATCGGCATTTGTCTAGGTTAATGTGTATAAGATTGCAGCTTCATTCACTACCATATGCGATGTCACATAATTGTGATAAATAAAGGGGCAGCCTGTTTCTCCAATGTCTGTGTCTTTTTTTCTGAATATATGTTTTAAATTTGATATATCTGCTCACATTTAAATTTATAAAACATAAACTTTTTTTGTGCATGTTAGAAATGAGGAAAAAAACAGTTTGGTAATTTGGACTTCCAGAAACAATATGGGAATTGTCACAAACCTACCTTTCAAAATCTACACTTCCCTGAATTTTATGACACAATTCTCAGATTTTTTTTTTAAGTGTACAAATTGCACACATTAGAGAAAATTACATGCAAAAAAGCAAAATGAAAAATGCACACTAAATTCTGATGAAATTTTGTGAGGGCTTTCAAAACAAACAAGCATCAATTCACACACTGATACAGTAATATGCTGAACTGAATGTAAGACTGGAAAAAATGAGAAAAAATTAAATTGACAGAACAATTACAGTAAATTGAATTGTATATGTGCATACTGGAAAGCTAATTTAACACTAAAAATTCCAAGAGCAGCACAACATCACACAAGTATTACCACCTGCTATCTCTGAAATGCTTTCCCCTTTATTTCATTTTAAAAATAAATAAATATTTGCATTCCCCTCTTGTTCAAATCTGGTGCTGAACTGCCCATCCAGACCTGTTTGCATAATAACCCACAAGGAGGATTTAGGGCTCAGCACAGGTATACACCATTATCCATTATGTGTGACTGAACTATTGTGCTCCTGGCATGGGGGCTGCAGATGTAGCATGCTAAATTCAGACATGCAATCACTTACAGCACTTTTTATATGCATGAATGGTAGCTCCCTGCGGGATAATTTGTGCCGACACTCAACAGGGCTTCAGACAAGAACCCGTTTGCTTGACATGGGTTGACTAGGGAACTCTTCACAGTACTGACATGATCTGCATCCCCCAGAATAATGTGTGTATCAGAATACAGATACCATTCAGAATTTGCACTTCTCCAAATATTGTGATGCAGTTCTTGGCTCAGAAAAAGGTATCAAAGTGCATTTAAAATGTGCATTTTTGAGACATATGCATATATATATATATATATATATATATATATATATCTTGTGAGGAAGCATGTTCAAAGATGTATATTTAAATATATATTGAATGTGGATTTTTATGCAGATTAATGTGAAAGCAGGATGGAGTGGACTTATGAATGAACACAACAAAAGGAGATGGAATGGAAATAGACTGATCTGTCCATCTCTAGTTGAAAATAGAGATACTTTTTCTATTTTACTACCCCATTCACTTTTAAAATAATGAGTTTAAAAGCCTTGAAAAATGAAAAAAAAAAAGGACTGGAAGTTAGATCAGATAACGAAACACTATGATAGTATCGTTGAAATGTTCAGTCACTGTTAACAATCTGATGTTTCATGATGGTTTTCAAATGCAGTGTGTTTCATTCAGCGATCAACTGTATGCAGCTCCACAAGTCAGATTTAAGGAGAACCACCCCCAGGGTAGAGGGCATCACTAGGAAGCAGGTTTGAGCACACACACACCCTTTCTCATTTAAGAAATTAAAACCCGACAATGTGCTGATGATATGGCAGTGTAATCAGAGAATGGCTTTCACTACTTTTAACAGAAGCTTTTTGTAAGCATTTGCACTGGCCCAAGCAGAAATGTTCTTAAAGCAGACTATACATTAGAACTGAAAAATGACACTTCGGCAAAGGAACAGTAGCAATAAATCCTTGTTGCCTTAGAAGTTGTCAAATTGAAATGACAATCTTATGAAATGCTAAAAAACACCCTTATGAAACACCCTTTCCTGAAAAATTCCAACATTAAGGCCACATAACCAAAGCCATTAGAATAAAATACCAGCGAAAGATTAGAATACAATGTCAGCAAAATTCTGTACATAGTTTTCTATCAATGGTTACAATCCTATACCAGTTTCCTAAGATTCAACCCCATTGGTATCAATGGGATTTCCTTCTGAGCAGACATGGATTATGGTGATAGTCTCATTTAAAGCTCATTTATGTTGGATAGTTTAGAATTCAAATCTTCTGAGATATATAGTGTTCAGTAATACACACACACACACACACAGGCTTAAACCCATTGCAGGTTAAGTATCCTGCTGCCTTTGTTTTTTTCATTTCAACTTTATTTAGATCTTTTAAAGGAAATCTTTTGAACCCTGATTTATTGTACATAGAGAGTCAAAAGCTTTTTGGATGAATCTGAGAGAAAGTTGCAGCATTTCGTTTATATCCCCATCAATTATAAAAAGGGAATGTTTCCATAGATTTCAAGTGTCCTCTCAGGAACAACAACATTGATTTAGGGCTCAGAATTCATTTATTTTTATGGGAATTTTGGAGCCTTTGGACCTGAAAGGTTCAAGAAATACAGGGAGGAAATGAGGGAAAACATCTTGCAGAAATCATTTATTTAGAGCCCTCCTAGATATGTAAGGGACTGTCACTACATTGTTATGAACTGCAGCCATCCCTGGACGGAATATGTTTTTCTCATAAAGGTGGGTGGAATAATACATTAAGAGGAAACGGGTGTTTATATAGTGCTCATGTTGGGGATTAGGATTCATGCTTTGCTGTGAAGTAGAATTCATGCCTACCTACCCTCCTGACAAATTAGACAATGTAAGCAAGAAAGGCAAATGCAAAGAAGAGAACATGGTGAGATGCTGCCTGAGGTACTGGCACTGTGGTCAGCAACCTGAAATTCATGGGCCAAATCTGATCCATAGGTGAGTGGACTTTGACTGCTACTGCTGCTTTGATAGCTTAGCATAAAAACCCTATTCTAGTCAAACGACAAAAGGAGCTGGAAGCTCCCTGCAGAATTTTCACCCCCTGAGGGGAAAAAAATGGTTACTTATACAGCCTCTGCCCTTATGTATCCATCTCCATAACTTTCATCATCCTAAGGCACAAGGGTAATAGAAGCTGTTGTTGTTGTTGTCCTATGATATGGGTGGAGAGCCTGTGGAATTCCAGAAGGAGCCCGAGAGATGTGTTGGTGGAGGCGGAGACACGATTGGAAGCAGTTAGGTAGCATGGAGAACAGTGGCCATGGTGGTAGGAGGGGAGTTGGGCACACACACAAGAGGTGGGATCATGTGTTATAAGAGGGCCAGCATACAGAGAACAGTTGTCTATATGAAGGGCTCTTAGAGGCAGCAGTGGAGGGCATGCTGGAGCAGAGCTGAACACTTGACCTCTGTTCATCTGCAGCTTGCTGAGACAGAGAGGGGAAGGGGCACAAAGGGGAGGGGAGTGTGCTGCAAGTGCCCCAGCTCAGCCAACCCTCATTGCTGCCGTGTCCCTCCTGCTCTCCATCCCACTATGCTGCAGTGACTCAGCCAGATGGAGGTCCAGTGAGCAGTGAAACCTCAGTATGCCATCTGCGGATGGTCCTCTTTGAAGGAGCCTTCTATCTGAAAGGTTGGGTTTTGTACTTCATAATAATTGGCTTTATATAAGCATATTGAGGAATAATTGTGCTCTCTCAAAAATGGAAAGGAGGGGAAGTTGACCACTTCCTAAATAATACCTCTAGTTTTAATTTATATATTTTTTAACTGTAGCTATATCTGTATTAAGGGACGCGGGTGGCGCTGTGGGTTAAACCACAGAGCCTAGAATTTGCCAATCAGAAGGTCGGCGGTTCAAATCCCTGCGACGGGGTGAGCTCCCGTTGCTCAGTCCCTGCTCCTGCCAACCTAGCAGTTCGAAAGCACGTCAAAGTGCAAGTAGATAAATAGGTACTGCTCTGGCGGGAAGGTAAACGGCATTTCCGTGCACTGCTCTGGTTTGCCAGAAGCGGCTTAGTCATGCTAGCCACATGACCCGGAAGCTGTACGCCAGCTCCCTCAGCCAGTAAAGCGAGATGAGCACCACAACCCCAGAGTTGGTCACGACGGGACCTAATGGTCAGGGGTCCCTTTACCTTTACCTATCTCTGTATTGTCCCTGTTATACCTAATTGCAAATTCAAATGTATCCCTATCATGTTTTATGACTTCCTTAATTTTGTATGTGGGCTGGAACTGGTCTGTGACCGAAATAATAAAATTCATTCATACCTCTAGTCTGGTGGTAAATGCAGGGATGCAGCTCCCTAGCTGCATACAATGTGAATCACAAAGGGATTTATCAGAATTGGTGGTATGGCACACACGTGAGATGGGAGGATGGTGTGGCATGCAGGAGTTTGTGGAAAGGTTAGACTGGGAGTGTTGCATGTCTGAAGTGGAAGAAGTTTGATAAGTGGGTCATGTGTACTCAACTGGGCTTTTGGGTGCATGTGACAAACATTGTGGTTTCAATGATCTGAATATCATATTGGAGACTTGTACAGAAGAAAACATGGAAGGACTACTGGTGAATACAGACAATGTCAAGAACACACAGAGCCTGGATGCAGAGGAAGCCCTTTTCCACTTGTGGACTGTTTTCTGATGTTGCAAAAGACCACTGCTTGAAAAATATACTCCCTAAATCCAGAGAAGCTCTTTTATTTGTACAAGACTTTGAACATGCATATTTTCACTGACTGGAGTCTGCACCAGCTCCAGGATAGAGGGAAGCTCTTGGCAGAGTACAAAAACAGCAGCATTTGCCACCATAGTTTTGCTCATGATACAATGTCCCAGAAGTCCCATCATTCTGTGGCATTGTGTGTAAAAATAATAATTCTTACTGCTATGGTTCTTCATGACAAAATGTGATGGCGTTTCTGGGGCATTGCGTTTTGGAAAAAATAAGATGGATGCAGCTGTGGTTGTTGGGACTTGCAGTGGAAGCTTTAGGAGGTACCGCTATTGACAGTGAGTCACAGCAGGCGTCAGGACCGACAACAGTGACTCAGGACTGACTGGAACCTGTATCTTCTGGAAGGCTGTATCTTCCTCCTTCACTGTGCTTCTGTAAAAAATAAACGTGCTGCACCACAAGATGCCTTTTGCTAGTGCTTGTGCAAGAGTTCATGGAGCAGCACCAATATATTTCCACTCACAGTTCTTTGGATCCCAAGTCATACTTAGGAAATACCCAGGAAATACGGTACACGGTTTTAATTGCTCCTAGCACAGAATATGGGAGCACCGGAAAAGATGCTGCACACCAAAGGAAGATAAAGACAAAGAAAAAGCAGGTGCAGGATTTAGGTTGACATCCCCCTCTGCCTGGAAGGGCTTTCTGTAGGGTTGCAGATGGCTGCAGGTGGAAGAGGGCAGAAGAAATCTTCCCATTAACTTCCTTAACCTAACATATTTTAGGATGCAAACTAATGGCTTTAGCATGGCTTCAGGTTTCGAATCAGCAAAGATCTAAAACCTGGCGAGCAGAGCAAGGCAGATGAGAAAACTACAGAAAGGATAACATAATGAATGAAGAGCAATGAGTAATTGACTGATCAATGCTAACCACTGAAGGATCTCATCGGGGTCACTCCTGGGCCCAGTCCTTTTCAATATTATCCAACATTAATTTCTGAAGTAAGAACTCAGTTCTGTTCTGCATTAGCCTGAGGCCAGAGTGGGAAGCTGTCTAGGCTTATGCTCTAAAGTATACTAAGCGGAAATGCTTCAGAAGAAGGCTGCAGAAATTATAATGGAGTAGAAGATGTAATGTGAGAGGGGAAGTAAAATTGGTATGTTTATTAACCTGATGACTCTCTATTTAAAATGCTGCAAACAATAAAAGATGGATAACAACCATTTCCAATAGGGCAATAGATAAAAAACCCAGGAATGAATTTTCCCCCTACTTCCCCATTAGTGCTTTCATCAAGCACTTTGATGACGTTAAGTTCATGCTTTATCCTCTTGAGAACTTTTCCTTGATTCATTCGGTGCTACAGTTCAACTAGCTTCCTATCAATGCTGGGAGGATGTGATTGGAGCAATTCTGTCATTTCAGTTGCTTGATTTTGGACATTTTCCTTGCTTAATGTCCATAAAAACCTGTATTGGAGAATCAGAGATGACACTGCACCAGAACTATCATATAAATTTTGTCAAGAGCATATTAAAAGGAGACTAAATGTCTGCAATAAAAAAGCAACAACGGCAACTAACAATTCAGAAGAGTTTTATTTTTATTGCAAAAATTAGATTCCTTTTTAGAGTCTGATATTCATGTTCAAGGACAGCAAATCAGGGTGTCAAATACTGGCACAAAGTGACTCTTCACAGTGCAAACTCCTAGTGAAGTGTACAGGTCTTAGTAGAAAAAAGGGACAGTTTTGTTCTTGAATTTTTGGATTCAGCTCCTGGTCCTGTCGTTTAACATCACAGTATTGAGGCTAATCTCACTTGCATCGATTGCAGATGCTTCCATTTCCTATTAACTTTGCTTTCACAAACTTCCCTCTAATTCTCACCCTCTTCAAATCTTCAGCAAAGAGCATTATGGGAGCTGCAACCATTATTAATAGGAGAGGTGAAAGTTCAATCCCCCATCGTAGTAAGGACAACTTAAGATATGCTCTTTTCACTGCACAGTGTTAATTTATATAATATACCACCTAATCAAACTCTGCTGTTTATTCTCCAATTGGCTGCAGCATTACCAATGCCCTCCAGCCACTGAACGACATAAAAGATGCATTTGCAGATTTTGAAAATTAAAGCCATCTATACAGCCAGTGGGGAAGATCAGCTTATTTGGTTGCTTAATGAAATATAAAGATTATTTTAACCAATGTAAGCACAATTCGACAGCTTGCAAAACACTGCTGCAGCTTGACAAATGGCCTCCACCATTTACAAAAGAAAATTGCTGCATAGTGTCTTTTAAATATTTAATTTATTCTATTTGGAGCATGCAGGGAGGCAAATGGGAAGTTAACTGTGATTCTGCGAGCCTACAAAGAATGGATCTAAGTTGTTGTTCATTCTTAAATTCAGGTTAGAGATAACAGGAAGATTTTAGTACTCTTCTCCACAGAGGTGTTATTAAAAGCAGGAACTACACTAGTTATAAAACCGAATTGGATAGATGTATGGAAAGATTTTTATTTACAGTATGATGTTTCCATCACAGCCTATTTGTCAGGAATAGATTTTTGTATGTATTTTTGTGCCGATCTCATGGATTTTCTAGTTCAGACCTTCAAGAGCCAAGTTTCCCAGACTCAAATTATCCTGGAAAGATGAGCATTCGTTCAGTCCCCTCCTTAAAAACTCAAATGTAATTTCTTATGCAATCTGGTCCACTCATAAATATTTCTTCATAACTAACAAATTTTGTACTCCAAAATTACTTACCTACCTATTTCAAGTCTTGAAATAGCTGTTCTATCAGCTGCATTCCTCCTGTTCCAGCAACAAAAATACAGATTTGGTTCAGCAAGTTCTAATGAATAAATCCACACTGTCTTCTAGTAATCCAAAGGGTTTTTTCCCCTTGCAACTTTCTAGTGGCAGGTCACTCCCTTCCTGGGTGTGAACACCCAAACAGTGTATGTTCTTCAATAGTTTGTGTGGGTTCAATTAGCTTTGCTTTCGGTGTATTTACTTTGTGTTGACTACCCTTTCCCATACATGAGTTTTGCTATTGTTGTTAATCTTGCCGTTCTACATTCAGCTGGGGTTTCACGCTATTGTTTCTTCCATCATTTCCCAAAGATGCTTACTGTAAGATTTTGTGATCTCTGATCAGCATATGTGCCACATGCTTGTCAGGGGCAGACTTTGGTCTTTCAAATTTCAGCTGCACCCTATGTGAGCCCCAAATCTAGCACTCTCCCACCTACCACCTTCTGTTCTGCTCAATTCTCTATATCATAACTGCAACACCCTGTGACACCCTCTAGGCTCGGCGCCCAGTGTGGCGGTACTGGTCACATTGCCCTAAATCTGCCTCTGCCCAAATGATTCATTTTATTTATCATCATCATTATTTTTAATCTGCATACTGTCAGTGTGGTGCCAGTGTGGTGCCAGTGTGGTGTAGTGGTTAAGAGTGGTAGTCTCGTAATCTGGGGACCGGGTTCGCGTCTCTGCTCCTCCACATGCAGCTGCTGGGTGACCTTGGGCCAGTCACACTTCTTTGTGACTCACCTCACAGAGTGTTTGTTGTGGGGGAGGAAGGGAAAGGAGATTGTTAGCCGCTTTGAGACTCCTGAAGGGGAGTGAAAGGCGGGATATCAAATCCAAACTCTTCTTCTTCTTCTTCTTCTTCTTCTTCTTCTTCTTCTTCTTCTTCTTCTTCTTCTTCTTTATATCTTACAATACTCAAGGCAGTTTACAAACTGAAGAAACAAAAAATGTACATCTTATAACAATCTAATGCAATACAAAAATGTGATAATAAAACATAACTTTAAAATAGGTAACCTATATCAAAAAAGTAACATTCAACAATCACTAGAATAGTATTAAATAATAATAACAACATATAAAAGTTAAACAGAAATCCACTCAGCAGTTATAATAAATTTCTAAACTATAATCAATAAAACAATGGCAAGACACAGTATATAAAATAATACAATACAAATTGAGAAGCAGAGATTAGAGGGTGGGGCAAGGCAGGTGCAAAGAGGCCTTGCTTGATGGAGTCTCTCCCCTCACAGTTAATTAGGCAGTATACTTCATCTATCATGCAACTCGGGGTGGCTTGCATGAGTGTGTTTCATGGGCAGTCTCCCATCCAGGCTTTGAAGCCAAGTTATTTATAGCCACCTGATACATCCACTTGTTTGGAAATGCTAGATGGAAATATTTTCACAAACAGCGTTGGACATTCTGAGTTGGATTTGCACCCAGAACAGAATTCCCTTGATTTGATATTTGCTTAAAATTGGTGGCTAGGAAACTATTAGAGAGCTCACATCCTGCTGAAGGAGCCTTGTGTTTTAATTTCATTGTTATCACTCACAGTTGGAGGCATATGTTTGTGATAAACGTTCATCTTGTCCAGGCTAGGCCAAAACATTTTTCTGCCTGAAGCAAAGGACAAGAGGGTGCCTTTCCTCACTCCATGTATCAAAACTGACTAAGGTGGCATTTGAATCTATCTTACTGCAGCACTGGCAAAGGGATAACATCCTCCACCACACTTGAGGGAATATATAGGGCAAGTAGCACACAAAGCTCTTCTGTCTCCCCTCCCTTCAGCATATGCCACCTGTAGCAACGGTCTCATTCTGCCTAATAGTGGGGCTGGCCCTGCATTTTGCATTTTGTCTCCTGAGCCAACACATGACTGAGAGCTTCACTTGCTTGTACTTCGTCCTTCTCCCATGGGTGTTTGGATAAACTACACATGTAACCGCTTATTACTATTGTGTGCTAAAACTTATTCTGCATGTGACTTTTTTACATGGGAATTATATATACTGCTTCACTGCCTGCACACTGATTTGGAGTTGCTGGAAAATATGTTTTGTTTCGTCAGTAAATTATGCTGGTAGCTATGGTACACAGGTAGTCAGTATTCCATGGAATATTTAAGATTCTCTCTCTCCTAGAGTGCTTGTGTAACCAGCTTTGTTATTAAAGTTTTATTAAAATCTGTTCATTCATTTTGCAGGCATGCACATGCACACACTTTCTGATACAGGAAGTACAGACTTGTCAACAGGCAATGTTACAAAATACCATACTGGGAATAAGATTTGGGTACTTAGCATCTATAGGAGAAAATAAAATAAAAGAGCAAACCACATCACAGTTCACCAGAATGCTTGTGTTATGTGCAAATGGGATATTGTGCCATTATCACTGAAAAGGGACTTGCGGGAGGACCGTGGTTGAGGTCCACCTTGAATAACAGAGAACTACCCCTTTTCCCCCAATGTGGAAAGGCCCAAATTGTTGGGAAGAAAATTGTGAGAGCCAGGATTCAAAGAATAATGAGATTTCTAAGGCTAGAGGCAACCCATTTTCCTATGTTTGAAAGATGACTGGTTAGAAATGAAATATGCCATTCTCGCTTCTGGTGAAAACACTGAGGGAAAGGCAACTTTCTCTCCCAGCAGCCTGATGTACTTCCAGAGCTTTACATTAGTTCAGTCCACTTCTGTTCATACATTTGTCAAAGCCGTATGTCACAACAATGAGGGGAGGGGAATGCAGGTGTAAAAAAAAAACAAAGCTTCACAAGATCAGTTGCTTTTTTTGATAATCAGCTGTACACCTAGATAAAACCATATTATGGTCACCAGCATCTTTGTAGCTAACCTGGAAAGGAGGTAGGGTGGGGCAGCAGCAAGATAGGGGCCACACCTGTGCACTGTCAATTTGGTACTCTGACTGCTGCACCTGCATGGACCCATCCTCACTTCCACCCATCCTCAGTCCCATCCAGGCAAGCAGTAGTGCCAGTTTCAGGGAAGATGGCTCTTTGGATACACTGGTAGGTCCACATGCACTTTGTTCTGTTACACCCCATGACCCTGTGAGCTAGGTTAGGCTACGAGACCACGACTGGTCCAAGGTATGGTTGAACAGGGATTAAAGCTGAAGCGAACATACCTTGGACTTGAGAAAAGTGAACCTGATGGATTTCCATGTGGAATTAAATTTCCACCTATATGATTGATGGTTTCACATCAAAGGTTGCCTTTGCATTAGTCGCACTAACAGTCTCCTCCTTCTCCTTCTCCTCTTTCTGTTGCTACAGGTCTTATGTCACCATGCAGCACTATGGAGTGAATGGCTATTCTCTTCATGCCATGAATTCTCTGAGTGCCATGTATAATCTTCACCAACAGGCAGCACAGCAAGCTCAGCATGCCCCAGACTACAGGCCGTCTGTGCATGCCCTGACGCTGGCAGAGAGACTGGCTGGTAAGAACAACTTATGGATCTTGTCTTTGCATTGGGATAGTGTACAGGATTATTACTGGGACACGGCTGAAATGACAGCTGAATTTTGAGAAGACCAAAGGGCTGGTAATTTTTAAAATCCCTGAAGATGAGCACAAATCCAAGGAAAAGCAATAGCAGCTCAGTTGTGCAAAATGTCCTGGGACTTTATGTGAAGCCTCCAGAATAGGGAGCAAAAGTTAAGGTAACCAAACTGGAATTTTAATATTTTCCTTCATGCACTTATTTTCCACAAAGTTGCATATAGAATCCAATAAATATATAAAGGTGCTATACCAAATTTAGAAATTGCATCAAGCTACTCTGACTATAACATATGGCTGTACAGCAACCTGTCCTTTCAAATTCCAATACACTGCATTTGGACATTGCTCTTGCCTGTAGGAGCTTCCAAATGGCAGATGGGGAAGGTGACTTTTGCAACTTCTCCCTCGCCCCTGCAGCCCCATGTCACACACTCTGGAAGAATGTGGAAGAATGAGGGAGGATGGTATTGACATACATCACGTCTCCCCCATCTCCACCAGTGGGATCCCTCCAATGGATTAAAAGCCTTCCATGGTCAGAAGGAGATGATTATCTTCTACAGATGCTCAAAAAGTCAGAAACCACCAGAGGGAGAGTGCTCTTGTGCTCAAATCCTGCTTGCTGGTTTCCCACAGACAACTGTTCAGTCCCTGTGAGAACAGGATGCTGACCTAGATGGGCCATTGGCCTGATCCATGTTCTGATGTCAGTGTTACTGGATTACAGCTCCCAGTGGTCTTCATCATTGGTCATATTGGCTAGGGCTGATGGGAGTTGGAGTCCAGCAGTGTTCTGAAGGTTGAAATACTGACCAATGGAAGCATCTCTGGAGGACAGTCATATCACTTCTTTAGGCCTCAGTTTTTTCAGTTGAATACAATAAAAACAAATAGCAGCTAGAGAACATTCAGAGTTTTGCTGCTATTTATGTAGATCAGGGATGGGGAACCTGTGGCCCCCCAGGACCTACCATCTCATGAGGTCCAACCACATGGAGAGGCCAATCTAAAGCTACCTCAAGCTGTACACTAGAAACCGCCCCATTTATTTAAGCCAGCGGTTCTCAACCTGTGGGTCACCAGATGTTGTTGGACTACAACTCCCATCATCCCTGAACTCTGGCCTTGCTAGGGGTGATGGGAGTTGTAGTTCAACAACATCTGGGGACTCACAGGTTGAGAAAGGCTGATTTAAGCTGCTTTGTTAGCTGCCCAAATGCTTTTCTTTATATGATGCACACAAATTACACTAATTAAATTGGCCACTTCTCTTGTCCTCCAACGGCTGTACGTTTCAAGACATCATTTTGGAGGCCCGTTATGGCTCCCAGCACCGCAAACAGAGGAGAAGCCGCACAGCTTTCACAGCCCAGCAGCTGGAAGCCCTGGAGAAAACTTTCCAGAAGACTCACTATCCAGATGTGGTGATGAGGGAGAGGTTGGCCATGTGTACCAATTTGCCAGAAGCCAGAGTTCAGGTACCCATAATGTTAGCCATCTCATGTTAACCATCCTGGGTGAAGGTAGATGTGAAATTTTAAGTGCCTTGGAATGGTGTGCCTGGGTGTCAAAACCCATTTCTACCACACATAGAAACATTTTACCTGACTTCACCCTTAGTCTCAGCCCAGATGTTGCTTCCCTTTGCATCATAAAAATGGTATGTCTTGTTTAGATATAATGAGTAGTGCATGCATATTTTCTCCCCGGTGTGTTTTTGTGATATGCAGAGCTATTCATTCAAAGGACATTGTAAAGTTTTAGATCCACAGCTACCACGGCATGGTTTCACAACCCTCTTCATGAGGCTGTGCATTCAGGCTCTGTGCATACAACCACACAAGGTGCTTTACTTCTCAATCCTGGCATCACCTGTGTGGCCACACCAACTGCACTTCCAAATGCATAGAGAACAGACAACTTTCCAAACTATATTGTCACATGTCCTATTCAATTAATGCAGGCAGATGGTTGGTGGTGGTTAACCCACTGGGTGCTTGGGAGGTGAACTTATTTTGCTTTGTAAAAACAAAAATGGTGAAAACTTTACTGAACTATAAAATAAAAAGAACATAGCAGTTCAAGGGTTCATTGTCAGCCATTTCTGAACCATGAAGAGTTGGCTATTTCTAATGTAGCATTCTTTCAGATCACAGCTTTCATTGCTCATGAAAACCTCCACTAATCTGGTGCCTTTCAAATGGTTTGGACCACAGCTCCCATCAGGTCCAGCTAGCACAACTGTGCTGGCCGGGGCTGATGCTGCATGGACGTAGCCAGGATTTTTGTTAGGGAGCAGAACCTCAGTTTGCTATGTATTTTTATTGATTTTTATTGGTTTAGGGGGGCAGCTGTCCCCCCCCCAGCTACACCCATGGCTGATGAGCATTGTATCCCAAAGCATCTGGAGGAAACCAGATTGGCAAAAGCTGTTCTGAGGAACCATATGTCAAGGGCTGGCTCCCAAACCCCAGGAAACAGCTCTTGTTGGTTCAGATGGTATCTAATAACACAAGGACCAATGGTACCAAATAGTATGGGAAACAGCCTTATTAGAAAAACTAACCAATAAGCTGAAACTGACATGGGGACAAATGGAAGAAGACACCTTCATCCCAGTATGGCTCCCCTTTGTCATATACACAGCCCAACAAGACAACGACAAGAATTCACCAACAGCATACAAATCAATATGGCTAACTTGATTCAAAAACACACACCCACCCCACTCACAAATGAAAACAAAGTTCATCACAGCCAGTCACAACCAACCAACCACACCCTAGGCCAACCCCAACCTTTCTCACCACCCAAAAAACCACAAATGAATAGTGAAGAGAACCTGCACAAGCGACGCAGACACAAAACCCCACACGTACATTAAGTAAAATAGAAACATTGCCACCCGACTCCACCCCCACTCACTGTGGCCCCCTCCAATCCTTTCCCCCTTTTCTTCCTAATGTAACACTAATGTCTCAACAAATGAAACTGATCTGTAGAAAATGTAACTTGAAAAAAGAGACATTGTACATACTTTTGTAAACCAATAAATCTTTAATAAAAAATACATTTAAAAAAAGAAATATGGTGTCTAATGACCAGAATCTAACCCCTGGAAAGTATTGCACTGTCAGCACTCCTTAAGCCCAAGCAGTCTGGGCCAGTAGATTCCCAGACCTTAAAAGACACCACTGAGATTCAAAAGAAGGAAGAGATGGCTCCTTGAGCCTCTGCTTAACCAAGTTAGACCACAGCAAGTAACCAAGATTTATTAAAAGATAATAAAGATAGTGTGTGTGTGTGTGTGTGTGTGTGCGCGCGCGCGCGCGCACGTGTGCACATGTGCGCGTGCATACACCCACACCCATAGGAGAGTACAGTTAGAAAATACAATTAACAAATATAGTTGCGAATTAGAAAGCACAGTCAAAGATTAAAAGGTCTGGTTGGGAATTATAAACAGGGAGGGAAAAAACCAAAGCTATCTAAGGCAGTCCATAGAATAGCAAATATGATCTCCCAGGTGAACAAAGATTGCCCACCAAGTGCAATGTCAGGTAGGGAACAAAATAGGAAATACCATGGAGAGAGGATACAGACTAAATAACACTGTTAGATTACACTGGTCTAATTTAAACCAATTTTCCGGTCCCTCTCCTTCTCTTCCAAACCAAGGTTTGGTTTAAAAACAGGCGAGCCAAGTTCCGAAAGAAGCAGCGCAGTCTGCAAAAGGAGCAGCTGCAGAAGCAGAAGGACTCTGAAGCCAACCACAGTGAGGGCAAAGCAGACACTCCCGTCCTAGAAACACAGACTCCGACTCCTGATGCAGACAAATCCATGAGCCTGCCCAGTGAAGTCAATGCAGAGCTCAACCTGACTCTCTCGGAGCAGTCGGCCAGCGAGTCGGCAACTGAGGACCAGACAGACAGAGAGGAAGAATTCAAGATCTCGCTGGAGGAGAACAAAGCAGAAAAGAGCCCCGGAGCCGAAAACAAGGCACTGAGCAGCAAGAGAGCAAGCCCAAAAGCAGGTGAGGAAGGAAAGCAACATTCTCCTTTGTGGGAAGAGTTTTGATGTGAACAGAGCCTAAGGATGGGTTCAGAAACAAAGACTTTTCTCTTGCCCACCAGATAATCTCAATAAGGCAAGGGTAGCCAATGTGGTACTCTCTAGCTTCTGTGAACTACATCTCCCATCAGCCCCCAGCCAGTAGGGTCAAAGATCATGGATAATAGGAGCTGTACTTCACAGCATTCGAAGGGCACCATGTTGACTCCCTCTCTTTTAAAGGATCAATCTAGCACTTTCATTCCAGTCACTTAATGTGCAAAGAAAATATACACATCGCAAAAGGCAGGCTGTGCACAGGAACCTAAGCGTTGAAAAGATTATGGTGCCCCCATATTTAATTCCAAATAAAAACAGTATGAAACCATAAAATAAAATTTTAAAAACAAACAAAATAAAACATAGATTTGTTGCAGGTGTTGGCCAGGGATGATGGGAATTGTAGTCCAATCACAGTTCTACATTTTAAACATAAGGACATATGAAGAGCCCTATTGGGTCAAACCAAAGGCGTATCTCATCAGGATCTTGCTCGCCCCAGTAACCAGCCAGATACCAATGAGAAGCCACAAAGCAGGACATGAGTGCATCAGGCCTCTCTCGCTGCTGTTCCCCAGCAACTGCTGTTTAGAAACATATTGCCTCTGATCCTGGATGTAGTCATCATGACACATAACATTAAGGACTTAGTGGCAAAGCGTATTTCTGTTTACCATTTGCACTATTTCTCCAAAGTGCTTTACAATCACACTGGCTGCCAATATGCCACCTGGCCAAATTCAAGGTGTTGCTCTTAATGCACAAAGCACTAAACAACCTAGGACCACCCTACCTAATGCCTTTCTCCATACATTCCTGCCCAGACATTGAAATATGCTAGAGAAGTGTTGCTAAAATGGCACTTGGCATACCAGCACCCAGACTGTGGAGTTCATTGCCTCTGCAAATTAGGCACAATCTGTATTGAGCTTTAGGTGCCAGCTTAAAACTTCTTTATTTATTTATACAAGCTTACCTTGCCGTGACACATTGCTGTGTTCTTTGGATCTTTGCTTTTTACGTTTTTTCTCTTTTGACTGCATGTTGATTTTATATACATCACTTTGAAAAGATCTTTTTTATTTATTTAGCAGTATACAGACACTTATTTATAAATACATACATGTCTACAGTGTTGAGCCATCTTTTCTACATATATGATATGATACACCATGCTCAGCTGCAGACTTCACCCGCATGGTGAATACAATTCATTAGGGATTCATAGGCAGCTTCTGCTTGCAGTGAATAGGTAGGGTTAAAAAAAGAAAAATCACACAAGCCGTTTATCCTCGAGTATGTTCAATCCAGGCAGATCAGACAATTGCTACTTAAAAGCTTACTGCATAATGCATGCACTGTGCAAAGTTGACTGCATTATTAACCTAGTGTTACCATCTATCTGCTGCCACATGGTAATCTGAGGAAGGGGAGTGGTGATGGCAGGGAGCCTAGCTACATGGTGGGATGCTACCCTCAGGTGCCATGTGATAAGCCAATTGCTGGTTGTGTTGATCCAGCCAAAGTCTGAAAGTCAAGTAATTTTTTATATTTATTATTTATTTATTTATTTATTTATTTATTTATTTATACCCCCACCCATCTGGCTGGGTTTCCCCAGCCACTCTGGGTGGCTGCCAACAGATTAAAAACAGAAAAAACTTCCCTTCAAATGTCTTCTAAAAGTCAGATAGTTGTTTATTTCCTTGACATTTGATGGGAGGGCGTTCCACAAGGCGGGTGCCACCACCGAGAAGGCCCTCTGCCTGGTTCCCTGTAACCTCACATCTCATAGTGAGGGAACTGCCAGAGGGCCTTCGGAGCTGGACCTCAGTGCGGACCTCAGTGTGGAGACGCTCCTTCACATATACTAGGGCAGGGATGGGAAACATGTGGCCCTACAGATCCAGATGTTGTTGGACTCTGACCCTCATCATCTCCAGGCAGCATGACCAAGGATGATGGGAGTTGTAGAGGGCCACAGGTCCAGGACCAAGATCAAACAAAATGTTCCTTTCCTACAATTTGTCTTCAGATCTTCTCATCCCAATCTCTTGGCTTGCCAGTCCCTGGACATTCATGTCCCCATTTGAACAGGGTGTAAATGTGCATATGTAGGAAATGGGGGAAAGGAGTCCTTTTCCAACTGTTGGTGGGAAAGGCAAGGCAAGCGATTGGTGCTTCTTTCCCAACACTCACACTCCTCTCTCTCTCTCTCTCTCTCTCTCTCTCTCTCTCTCACACACACACACACACACACACACACACCATTCTGTATCTTCCAAAGTTGCCCTGTGTTGCAACAAGATGGATATAATACGTTTTGAACATCAAGAGAAACCGTTCTTTTCAGGTTTGTAATCTGTGCTGCTGATAATTTTGACTGACTTTCTTCTGCTGTGCTTAACAATGCAGATTCCCCCATCAATGCCACGGCCACGCCATCTTCCAGTAGCAGCATGTCTCAGACACACTCCTATTCCTCCTCGCCCCTCAGCCTCTTCCGCCTGCAAGAGCAGTTCCGCCAGCACATGGCAGCCACAAACAACTTGGTCCATTACTCCTCCTTCGAAATGGGGAGCCCTTCCACCATGCCTTATTTGGGCATGAATGTCAACATGGCACCCCTAAGCTCCCTGCACTGCCAGTCTTATTACCAGTCGCTCTCCCACGCCCAGCAGGTGTGGTCCTCTCCTATCCTGCAGGCTTCGTCCTCTCTTCCAAGCCTGAACAGTAAAACGACGAGTATTGAGAACCTTCGGCTGCGAGCAAAGCAACACGCTGCCTCTCTGGGCCTGGATACTTTACCAAACTGAGAGCCAGGCAGGGGGGTGGGAAATGGCAAGAACCCAACCAACAGATGACCCTAAGGAAGCGCGCCATGCCTTTGCCACTGAATGGGTTTGTCTTTAACACACGGCACAGCTCTTGGCTCTGTCCCACGTCATGTTACTCCCACCAGTCCTGGGGGAAATGTTGACCCAAGTCTCCTATAGCTCTGGTTTCCACATCAGACATTGCTACTGCCTATTTCTGTGGCCCATTTTAAAAATAATTATAACAACCCAGAGGAAGGAAAGATGTCTTAAAAATGTGAACTTGTCTTCAGAACTGTGAGTCAAACTATGTAATATTCAGAGAGATGCTTTAGATGGCGCTATGATAAATGTGATTGCTTTGTTTCTTTGCGGGACTGGGGAGCTTCATACTGTACATAGTTTATATGATGTTGAAAATGTTCCTTCACTTGTGTGTTAACGTCAGTGTTGCCTTATGCAGAATTGTGAAGCACCTCCCTTCCCTTTTCTTTTACATTTATACTTAGATAGTAGATAGAATCAACTCTATAATAATAATTATTATAATAATAATAATAATACAAAAAGCCAGCTGACCCAGGTGTGGTTTAACTGAAAGCTGTTCTGAGCCCCCAATGCCATGTTGTCCTCTAGTTCTTTGAAATTGCCCCATTTTATTAATATCAGGTGATGGTTGCAACTTTGTCCTGGTTAAATCACTTCCAGTAGGACAGGATCCAATTTCTAGATGAGTTCTTCAAATGAAATGAGAGGCATGAACACACTAGAATTTTTTGGATGAAGAGACTTTTTTCTGCCTGCTGAACTGTACACACTGACTGTGCCATTACAAGATTTTAGTGTGCCTGCGTGTAAACTTTGATACTAATTTGGACAATGGAGAGCAATTAAAATGTGTGAATGTGCCATCTTCCACTGTTTTTCTTTATCAGTTGCACATTGCAAATCTTTGATAAACAGAGTGAAGGGTTAGAGAGAGATTTAGCAAAATAATTAAAAATGACCCCCATGCCAAATTATTTCTGGCTTTAGATGAAAAACTTGAGGAGGACTGAGATCTTCAAAAGCAGAAAACAAATTAATCAAAATGCATTACTAATATCCATGATCTGGTTTACCTGCAGCAAATGACCACAGGGGCAATTCATATCCTTCAGAGCTAAGAACTATGAAAGGATTTGATGTAAAGCTCAAACCGAAAGTGAAGGGACTGAATACTTGTTTCCAGGCAATGCAAGAACACAATCCATGGCTAAAGAAACCTGGCAAGGTCCCTCAAGCTCAACCTGTGTCAATTACATGGGGCATGTGGCTACTCCTAGGGAAAACATGGAATGTGAGATCCAGTCTTATGAGTCAGTTGCCTGCAGCTGATGCACATGTTAACTGGATGGATTTATTCCAAAACACACATTAGGGCAATACATCTACTAGGCCAACCAAAATGTCACAAAGTAGCATGCAAAGTTAGGCTAGACGATAAACAAAAGGGGGTGTGTGTGCAAAACGTTGGCTGATGTTGGAACCATGGGGCTGGATTCAACCTACTGGCCCTGCCAGTAGAAGCCCATGCAAAGACTTCTGCCCTCCCCACTGCAAGCCCCCAAATTGGCCCCAAAGGGATCAGGAGAACCCTGGGAACAGCATGCAGTAGGAGGAAAAGGCAGATAGTTCACCAGGCAAGCAGAAATGCTTATGCTAAGGGGGCACTCTTAGTGCTATGTTGAATTTTTTAATTCACACTCTTAATGTGGAAAAAGGTAGCGGTCATTCATATAAGGCTCTGCTGGGTGCTATGAAGGTTTGGGAAGAAGAAAAAACAGTAGTTGACCCAGCATTTTTGAAAAATATAAAATCCAACTGCTTAGTTATGCAGAATAAGGTCAGGATCTAGCTGTAGACAGGGTCAAAGTAACTTGTTAGGGAAGGGCTGTAGCTCAATGGTAGAGCTTTGCATGCAGATGGTCCCAGGCTTCATCCATGGCATCTCCAGCTAAGACTGGGAAAGACCTCTATCTGAAATCCTGGAGAACCAATGCCAGTCAGTGTTGACAATCAGTAGCAGAGAGTGGTGTGGGGCACTGCCACTCACCTGCAAATGTACCGGCAGAACCAGTCAGGCAGTGCATTTGTGCCATGCTGACTTTGCCACCACCTCTGTTGTGGCGTGGAGCAGCAAGGTGAGCAGCCACAGGTCAAGTAGGTACCACCCCACCCTACCCCACCATCCATTAAGGCTGATAATACGGAACTAAAAAGACCAATGGTCTGACATGCACTGAGGCAGCTTCCCATGTCCTTCAACTGATCAACTTACAGCCTGTTAATTTTAAAATTCAGCTATCTGTTCTACAAAACCAAGAACCACAGACAGGTCCTTTTAGTAACCATGTGTATTTGTCTCCTTTTTCAGTCAGTATCTCTCTACACCTAAAAATAGTACTTAAGAGAACTAGTTAAACAGCAGATAGCTTTTATAATACACCCACCCACCCACCCAACAGATATAAAGATCAATAAAGACCTCAAGTTCACTTTTTAAAAAGCTGGTGATACATACAAAGAATATTGTATCACTGAATAAAACTTTCAAATCTGACTTTTTGCACTAACTTTTCTCCCTAACAATTCACAACACAATTCCAGTGGAAAGGTCTTTGCTAAACTTAATTATAATATTTTCATCTTTAAAAAAAGTTATTCTAGTGCCAATGGCTGCATAGTGGGGATACGTTATACAGAGTAACTGAAACTCATCTAGAATCATATCTGACCACCTTAACATTTCTATACAAAGTTGATTGGAGAGGTGCTTATGTGCACAGACAGACCATCATTTTTGGTTTGGGAAAATCAAAACCTTATCCCTGCCATTCATTACTATTACTGGGTTCTGAAGACAGATAGGAATGCCTTCCAAGATGGGTGAAGCATCGATTGTGGCTGTAATGTTATGAGTCTGGTCTCCCAAAACTGGAAGCTTTGCTCTTACTGGGTGCTCCTGATTTTAAAAAGCACGTCTCTTATTTCAAGATATTGTAGTTTAGACCTCATACCTTATTTAAACTTTGAGATAGCAGCTTTATTTAAACAAATGAGGACAGAAAAGTTTTAAAAAACAACAACTGTGAAAGTATGTTTTCTTAAAAAGCTTAGTAGAATTAATTAATGGTGCAGTCTTATGCATGTTCTCTAGGAAGTAAGTCACATTGCTTTAAATGAGGCTTACTCCTTTGTAAGTATGCTTAGGCTTGCAACCTAAATTAACAATCTACGGATGGAGGGTGGTATACAACTATAATAAATAAATAATAAATAAATAAAAGCAATTATCAGGGAGCTTGAAAATCTACTCTCACTCATGTCAGTGTTGACTAGGAGCAGTGCATCCTGTTTTGCCGCTTAAAGCTACTGGACTACAGTTTCCGTCATCCATGACCATTGGCCATGATGGCAGAGACTGATGGGATTTGGAGTCCAACAGCATCTAGAGAGCCACGGGTTCTGTGTTCCAGATCTAGATTGTGTTTCAGCTTGTTTCTAGAGTTTAGAGTAAAATGGAAAAAGTAGTCCCATTTCCCTCTCATCTGGCTCTCTTTCTCCCAACGGTAAAAAGGTAAAGGTAAAGGTACCCCTGCCCGTACGGGCCAGTCTTGACAGACTCTGGGGTTGTGCGCCCATCTCACTCAAGAGGCCGGGGGCCAGCGCTGTCCGGAGACACTTCCGGGTCACGTGGCCAGCGTGACATCGCTGCTCTGGCGAGCCAGAGCCGCACACGGAAACGCCGTTTACCTTCCCGCTGGTAAGCGGTCCCTATTTATCTACTTGCACCCGGAGGTGCTTTCGAACTGCTAGGTTGGCAGGCGCTGGGACCGAGCAGCGGGAGCGCACCCCGCCGCAGGGATTCGAACTGCCGACCTTTCGATCGGCAAGTCCTAGGCGCTGAGGCTTTAACCCACAGCGCCACCTGCGTCCTCCCAATGGTAGTCTGATCCAATTTCCACCACAGTATTCAAATTCTTTGGGGGTGAGGGGAGAGTTTCATATGTGCATATAGGAAGTTCACAATTCAGTCAAATAACTTAAAAAGAAAGTTATGAACATTCCAAGATGACAATGACTTGTCTCAGAAATGAAACAAGCATTGCTTTTTTCCTGTTTCAGTCCTTTCGAGGGTAAATAAGTGGACGTGATCGCACATTTCCATGAGGACAGTTCATTATCTGCACCTCCCCCCTTATAAATACTGCAATGAACGTACTAATTTCTTGTAAAAAGGCCCAAACTCTACAGCTGGTTTAGCTATAAACCAAGAAAGGAATGTACATGTGAATTTATTTATATGCTCATTCTTCTCCCTCACATTGTCTCAAATTCCTTCACCTTGGCCTTGAAATATTTATTCTGTAAAATCTGCATGAACTCACAAGATTGTTCTAAAATGAGTTTACCGTTCCACCCACTATGAGTGCCATATTGTCTGGTATTTCCTACTCGAAAGTGTCATAAAACATATCACAAGAAAACACAAGCTAGGTTTATGATTTACCTATTGTATTTTGCACAAAATTGTAGGATATTGATCTTTAAAAACAAAGATTGTGCTTCAAGAGAATACTGCAAAATTATTTGCAATGCAATCTATACATCTGGGGTCCCCAGTGTGGCAGCTGTGGGCGCCATAATGCTCTCAGACATCCTCCTTGCCTGCCTGCCAACGCTTTCTGCTCCTCCCATTTTAAAAAAAGAAAAAACATTTTTGCATTTTTGCTGAGAGTGAGTTTCTTGTTGGGGTGGCCCTGCATTTTTAAAATGTTTGTTTTCTTTTGCAAGTCTGTGGTCTTTTATCTGTCTTTTTGGAGGGGGAGTTCTGAGCTTCACCAGGTGTGTTATGCCCAACAGCAGATTCTTAGATTGCCAAAAGTGTCCCTGGCCACCAAAAGGTTGGGGACCCCTTCTATACTTGTCTACTCAGAAGGATTCCCATTAATTTCAATTGGGCCTAATCCCAGGTAAAGTTTCAGTCCTTTGAAACTTTAGGGTGGCTGAGACTCCACAGGATTCTACAGAACTGCCTCTCTAAAGGATCTATGGTCAGAGGCCTTTCTGATGGGGAGGTGAAAGGCTATGCTGCCACAATTCTCTGGGACTTATTTCTGAGAAGACATGCATAGGATCATCACACTGTAAATTTCATTAAATTTAATGACACTGAGGCCTGCATTTGGCCATACCAACAGCAGATGAGATTAGAGTTTTTGTACTATATGATTTCACATTGCAGGTGGAGGGATCACATGACTGAATGGTCTTATGTGCACACCCACAAAACAGCCCATGTCAATAGAAAGCTAGAAGTTGGGGAGAAAGGAAGGCTGGAAGCTTCCTCCCTGGCAAAATATTGATCATCTTTTTCTAACAGCAGTTGAAGAAGAGTCATTCTCTGTGGAGAGCGAATCAGCTGTCGGCTATTGGCTACCTTTCCTGGGAGTAAATATTTCATTATAACTCAAGCTGATTGATAGAATCACTAAACACTAATTTGGGCACCAAACAAAAGAAAAGGGAACGGCACTAGAGATCCCTTGGGACTTTCTAAATCAGCCAGTGGAATAGTAGGAAGTTGTGTATAATGCCTAAACCAGATTTCACCAACATGGTTCCCTCTAGATATTTAGGACTGTAACTCACATCAGTCCCAGCTAATACTTGGGGAGGGCACCAAGTTGGTGAAGGCTGACTGGGGCTGCAATCCTAAACACATGTTGAACACAGTGGGACTTGCTTTGAAGTAAACAATCATAGAAGTATGCTTAGGGCTGCCATACATCTGGACTTTCCCAGACATTACTGGGATTTCAAAGGTGGAATTGACATCCAGTCAAATAATCACATTTTTGGTGTTTTTCTTAAAAAAAAAAAAAAGCTGAACAACTTTGGGGTCTTCCTAAAAAAAAGTTCAACAACCCTAGTTGTGCTCTCATTTGCCTACGATTACAGTGGTACCTCGGGTTACATACGCTTCAGGTTACAGACTCCGCTAACCCAGAAATAGTGCTTCAGGTTAAGAACTTTGCTTCAGGATAAGAACAGAAATCGGGCTCTGGCGGCGTGGCAGCAGCAGGAGGCCCATTAGCTAAAGTGATGCTTCAGGTTAAGAACAGTTTCAGGTTAAGAATGGACCTTTGGAACAAATTAAGTACTTAACCCGAGGTACCACTGTACACATAATGATTTTTAAAAATACAGTAGTACTATTTCTGGGTTAGCGGAGTCTGTAACCTGAAGCGTATGTAACCTGAAGCGTATGTAACCCGAGGTACCACTGTAACTGCTTTCAGTGCAGATAATAGGACAAAAGGACGGGCATTGCTAACAAGCGACCTGAGCTACAAAGGTTGAGGGTGAAATTCCTTCTAAAGACGTGCCCTGACTTAATAAGGAGATATATTTCCTAAACTATGCACCTAGTATTGAATTTAAATGGTCCTCTCTGGCTTTTGAAACTCTGGATAGCTAATGAGGAGAAGGAACGGCCAATTTCAATGTGTCTTGGTGGGTGGGGATGTGGAAAGATTTTAGCATCTGCTTTGTGAAGTTGTTTCATGTTACTGACCAATGAGTTCCCAGCTACAAAATATGCATGTTGGCCATATCTGAATAAGGAACAAAGCATTTTAAAGGGGGGGGGACATCAAAGCTATGTACCATATAATTTTCTGTAAAGATAAATAAAGAAATTAAGCTGTAATGTAACAGTTTTGTGCTGTAGGATTCACTATCTGGCAATGCAAACATGTATAGTATTTATTTATTCTGATAGTTTAAAAAGAAATACAATTGTATTCATTTGAAACAGGCCACAGCATGATGCCATGTACCCAAGTTGTGTCTGTCTTAACTTTATGTAAAATTGCCTGTTTTCATATTCTGATAATAATAATAAAATGTGAGGGGAAATGGTTTGCAAGTTGTTCATCAGGATAATTTTTTGCTTTCTTTGACTAAAGATTAGGAGAATCTCCAAGGGCTCAAAAGAAAAGAAGCTGGATGGTATTTTCTGACCCAAGGAATTCCTCAAGTCAGGACCAAACTAGGTGTTAGGCGATTTACATTGTTAAGGCTTGCCTGAATGATGTTGGGGTTTTTAGGGAGGAAATGGCAGGTACAGGGGAAGGGTGCTGAACTGGAAATGTGGCATGGCAAAAGGGCTTTAACTCTTTGTCTCTCTCATGACCTCAGCTGGAAAACTTCTACCCAGCAATGGAAGGGGTAGTGGCATGAGTAATGGCATATCTAGGTCTGACCCTCAGTTTCCTGAAAACACAAATTTAGTCTATTAGGGAATTGAACTATTTTAAATGTTCATATTTTATAGTTCCTCAAATAATATCCCATTAATAACTTCAGTTTTTGCAAGTGTAAATACTGCTCCTTTTTCTGAAAGAATAAACAAACAAAAAACCCCTCACTGATCTCTCTCCAAAAAGCTGATCCCATGCAGAACAAATCCAGTTCCAACTATCAAGCTCACAGAAGCAGTACCTAGAGTACTTTTCCTTGGAAGAGGTATAATGATGATGATCTAAGAATTTGTGCCCTAAAGTGCCTTGTCTAATAGTGAAGATCAACTGATCATTGGTGCAACAGTTGGCTCTAGAGCAACGTGCTGACACTGACCTTTGCTGGTATGGAAAATCACGGCATCTTGCCAAAATCACAGCTAGCCCAACAAGCTGCAGTGCAGAGCGGGGAGATGTTACGAAGACTTGCTCTGAGCAATTCACAGCTTAGAATTAACCAGCAGATATGGATAATTTCCATCAAGGTAAGGATAAGATCATCAGAAGAAATATGTACATAATGGGAAAGGTATGGGGGAAGAATCAGCATTAATACTCTTCAAAGTACACTCCACTTGAGATTACTCGGCAAACGGTGTAATTGGGTGTCCCCGGCAACATGATGAAATGTGCCATAAACATCAGAAAACCGATGCTGTATTAAACCTGCTTTTCATAATCTTCTCTCATTTCCCAGACCTGAGATGCTTTTATTCAATTTCTCCTGACTAACTTGATATGTAAAGCCCCATAAACACAGCAATACGTAAAGCTCAGGAAAATGCACTTATTACTGATGTTTCTCTCCAGCGGCTAAGTTGCTGGCGCAATTGAGAGTAATTCCATTATTTCTAAAAGGTTGCCTCATTTCTGTGAAATGCTAAGTGGGGTAGCATGTTACAAATTTATTTTTGATTGCCAATCTTGATGCATCGTTTTTCACCTTGATCTGCATTGGATCCATTAAAGCCTGGCCAGCTGCATTAGCATCAGAAATAATAACCAAACAAAATTCACATTGCATAGTAGTAATATTGTTATACAGGCTTTCCCCTGCATGCGCGGGATCAACTTGTGCACAACGGCATATACATTCGGTGCTGGGAAATAAATAAATAATTCAATTCATACCCAGAAATAGCAGAAGAAAGCTGACAAATATGCTTGGCTTGTGAGGACACCCTCCCCAGAGCCTGGAGAGGATGTTGGTGAGGGTGGAGGAAGCCCTGAAGATACCCAAGGTGGAGCAGGATTTTGTTTAGGCTGCTCAGCCTTCCTGCCTAACACTGATGTGTGGGGTAGTGCAACAGCAGCTGCTACTTTCCTGCGCATCCACCAGCTTCCTGCTGCCCCCAGAGCTTCAGGTCTAGTTGTGGATATTTTAGGATGCAGTATTTTTTGGTATGAATTGATGAGAGAGCAGCAGAAAAGGAGTTTAAAGGGTTTTAGAAGGTGCTCCCCTCTTTATGTGATTTTGCTTAAAAGTGCAGGGGACCGGGACATAATCCCCACATAAATGGGGGGGGGTGCATGTATAAAGTGAGGAATTCAGCACAGTGCTATGGCAATGGTTTCATCAGCACAAGCTTCTCAGCTTGCCAGAATGACCCCTCTGTCCTCCCCCCCAAACACCCATTCTGGGGCTTACCTCCCCCTTGAGCCTTGAGGTGGGGGAAAGGAAAGAGGGAAACTCATGGTGCTGGTAGGACCGCTTGTTCTGGCTGCTAGTAGTGGGACTTGTAAGTAGACTGGGATATCCTTAAGCAGACAGTGCAGAAAGTAGAGTCTCTTAGCAAGGAGATGCTCACAGAAGATGTATTTGTGTAAGTTCTTTTCACATTAACAGCAGTGGAGCCAGCAAACACAATCCTTCTCACCTTTCCGCATGCTATTTCTGAGTGAGTATGTGAAGCCTCCTATAGCTTGATACCAAAGCAGAGTATCTGAATAAAAACAAGTGGCACCTGCAACAAGATAATGCCATTTGGAGTGTCCCCAACCAGGATCCCAGCCACCCCATCCCATCTCCCTTCCACCCCGCATTTTTCCATTTCATCATAATCAGCATTCCACTGCCACTTAGCTCAGACCACATTGGGCTGTTTGAGGTTGCGTCCTCCATCTGCAAATCTCATACTTTTATGAATTTGTGGGGGGTGGGTGTGCCAGTCTGAGCACAGAAGTATCAAGACAGGGAAATGAGATCAGTGATAACAACACTCCAGGCCCTGAAAGAGTGCCAAATAAATACTATAAGGGTTCTCTGGACCAGAAAGAAGCCTTGATGGCATTGTATCATTTGATGCATTTGGTCAACCAGGATGTGAAGAAACACGGGAAGCTTGCACCAGAAATGCATGTGTGCATTGTGTTACATCAAAAGATTCCAAGGTGTTTTGTGAACATTTGACAATGAAGTAAAACAACAAAGCTTTTGAAATGTGTTTAAGGAGGATCTTTGCTTCACACAGATGTAGATCTTTCTTTTGGTGTAACAGAGACATGAGTTTGAGGAATATTGCAACGTTGTAGAATGTTCAGAGCTGGAAGTCTTCATATTATTCACCTGCAAATATCATCTTGCTCCATGGTTGTTTTCAGAGAGAATTTGCTGGCCAGTTCTGCACCATGATAATGAGGCTTCCCTGCCTTCAGCTGAAATTCATTATAAATGCATCCTGTTGCCAATACTAGACAAGATTGTCCCCGCATTAGATTGTACTGTATCCACAAGAAAACACATGGATGATACAATAAGCAGGAAATCATGTTTAATGCCCAGCCATCTCTGTAAAAGCTGTGCTTGTTTTAGTTTCTTTGCTGATTTGTAATTCCATCTTTAACAAATTGAAAAGGCAAGCTCATTCTTGGTTGGGAGAGAGCTAAGGCGTTGTGCAGCACAATTTCTTTTGAGAAAGAAAGGGGGGAAGTCCTCAGAGCCTTCATAAATTTTGTAATGTTTTGGTCAATATCAGTTTCACATTGGGCTGCTGACCATAGCTTCTTAAAATATAAAGTTCTGAGAATTTACATTTTCAGCAACAATAACAATAGTTTTTAGTCTGCCCAGTTTCTAGTTTGCCCAGACAACAGCAAAACAAACAAACAAACAAACAAAAAACCAAGATTGCTTTGGTTAGTTTAATCCTGCAACCTAAAGCATAATAGTTAAAGAGACTGAGCGATGAACCAGTAAGTCTCTGGCTTGAACCTGTCTTCTGCCAGGAACTCACAAGATGGCCGATGACCATCTTCAGTCCCCCTCCCACTGTGATATGGGAAATAATGATACTGACTTACCTTACAGGGTTGTTGTAAAGATGACTAGACAATGTGTGTAAAGCAATCTGGACACCTGAAAGCGCTATACAGTGTAAGTATTTATTTATTCCTAAAAGCTATTTGGCACAAGGAAGACAGTGGCATTGCCTCCATTGCCAAATCCCCTCCTATGCCAAATAGCAACCAGGTGCTTTGGGTCCAGATGATGCCACAAGAGAAAAGGATTATAGTTAGTAGTGGCCCATGGGGTGCGTTTCTGACCCTGGCTTCCCAATGCCTTGAATCACTGCTAGTGACTGAGAGGAGAAGGGGCAAGGCAGCAGGAAGATTGGCCAGCAGATCCTGATCTACCTTCTGCCCCCCCCCCTTCTAACAGACCCTGTTGCCCCCAAGCTTTCCCAGTCCTGTTCATGGAAAGGACCCAGAGCTAATCCATCTCTCAAGCACTGCTGCCACAGCTCTCCTGCTCCAGTCCTCTTCCAGTTCCAGACATGATGTTTAAGGAAATAAAAAATAAATGCACAAAGAGTTACACATTGCAAAAGTTATCCAGAGCTGAAATTGATCCCTTACAAATTTTATTTTTATTATTACTATTTATAGTGTGCATAGTATTTTGTATTCTAGCTTGGTAATGCCACCTGAAGCTGTGTTCTGTTCACTTTTCTGCTTTGTTTTGTTTTAAATCACCAGACTGGAAATTTAAAAAGAAACAAAGATATATATATAAGTTTATTTTGTAGCTAGCACCCAAGCAGCCAGTATTTAAAAAAACAAAACCAGCAGATGTGGCAATGGTTTCACCCTTCACAGAGCTCTGGCAGCAGCAATATGGAGTTTGTCTTGCACTATATATGTGCTCAGGATATGACCCTGGCAAGCTGCAGTGACCCTGCTGTAGGCTAGAAACCACCTTTTTATGCTGGCTGCTCCTGAACCAGCATAAACTAAAAATACTGTAAACAACTCACAAAGCTGCAGAAAATAGGTGAATCTTCTCTTTAAGGCCCATATGAAAAATGTAAATTTTCTCTTGAAAGTTGAAATCATAGTTGAGCTTTAACAACCTTTTTACTTTCACATTATTCTCGTTATTATCAAACCATATATCCGTTGGGGACATATTTTCAAGTGCAGTTCAAAGCGCTTTCTATTTTCCACCCAAGTCTTGCAATATGTCACTTTTCTCAAAAGGATATGTTTCAAATCAGTGGGGAACTGATCAGAAACACTTTTGCTTTTGCACACTGCACTTTGCTGTTTGACAGGAGAACGTGAACGTACAATTCTCGACACAAAAATCAAAACTTATGAAAATTCGTCTCAGCTCCAGTTGACACACAAGAACCAATAGGACTGATATGCAGAAAATTCCTTCAGGGTCACACTTAACTAATACATCTTTAAACTATGCACTCTATTCAGAATTATTTTGTTTTAAATATTCTCCTTTCCCCCCAGTATTCATGCCAAATTATGGTTGGCTCAGCGAAGATTCTAAACAGTTCTAAACCATAAAAGACGCCCAGATTGGTGGAATCTGTTTTCTGACATGTTATCGCTGATGCCAAATGAGACAGAAATACAAGTAATCTTGTAAAATGAAAGCCAAGGACAGACCTGTCCCTGTCTTAGATGAATAAGTATCCCATTACATTGAGGAATGACAGCCTGGAGCTATGATTATGCCACTATTATATTCTAAGCATCATGGTTTGTCAGACTGAATACATTCTAGTAAAATAAAATAAAAAGCATCCAATTTATAGTCAAGCATATAATCTATTATTTTGCTTAATATCTCTTTGCTTGGCTTTACAGATTATTGGACAAAATAACACTATGTTTAAGCATGTGTTTAGAATCTGATATAATACATGCTCTCGCCAACCCTTGTACTTAAAAAGACATAAATAACCCCGTTGAACTCTGTGAGTTGCACTGGTAGGAAAGCCAGCATGAGGAAGATTACAAACAAGATCAAGGGTATTTGAGAATGATGCATGTACATTCCCCCATTTTGTTTATAGGCAATTCCATGGAGAATGTCTCTTTAAATATCCCCCTGGTCTCATAGGCAGATGTGTTTTTTATGGTACACTAACAACAGCAAAACACAAGCAGAAACATTTCCATGTCAAGCAACTATTCCAAATACACTTCAATTTAAAGAGGCACAATTAAGCGCACTCAGATTTCAAACTCCTTAATATGCCAATGTGACTTTACAAATGAACAGCATGGCATTAAGTGAATTTATTCAGAAGCAAGCATGTAATAGATGCGAGCAAATAATGGGAGGCATAGAGGAGCATTGAGTTAAAGGGTTAAGCCTTTAAAAATGTAAACATAAAGGGCATAATGATATCTAGGCAATGATGTGCCCCAAAAAAACATGGTTTTAAAAAACCAAAGAAGATGTAGGCCACTAGGCATTCAAGCAACGGTACTGAAAATCTGTGAGATAGTATATCACTGAATGTCAGATTCTGAAATACCAAGTGAAAGTTCTATAATGAGATGCTCACAGTTCTGATGGGGTGGATGGAGGGACCAAACATGGCAAACTTTGCTGATTTACATACGTTCACTCTGAAGAAGTGAAAGTAGAGATTCTGCCAAAGCCTGTACTATGCATCTAGCCTGCTCATAAGTCAAGAATCCCTGTGCAAGAATCCCTGACTCTGATGTACCAAAACTGCAATATGTCTGAGATCAGAACCCAGATTTATTAGTGGCGCCATTACTGTGTCTGCCCCCTTTGCTTCAACCTGAGGATCCCTGCCAATCTGTTTGTAAAAAAACATATGTGGGCCAATGAGGGAATGATGGCTTGTGGCACATGATGTCAAGCTGCCCAGGGATGGGAAGGTGCCATTGGACTACACATGCCATGTTCCCAAGGTGCACTTCAGAAATGTGCATGTGCTAAAATTCAATGGTGGTTCAAAAGCTGAAAATATAGAAGAGAATGTAGAGAGATCCTGTACTTGTCACTGTAGACAATGCAGAGCCAGATGAACCAGGGGTTTGATTTAGTATAAAGCACTATCCCATACTTCTAAATGTTCCCAGGATAACTTGCATACAAATTTATGCAACAGACTCAGGAAATTGCTAAAAAAGGTAAAGGTAAAGGTACCCCTGCCCGTACGGGCCAGTCTTGACAGACTCTGGGGTTGTGCGCCCATCTCACTTAAGAGTCCTGGGGCCAGCGCTGTCCGGAGACACTTCCGGGTCACGTGGCCAGCGTGACATCGCTGCTCTGGCGAGCCAGAGCCGCACACAGAAACGCCGTTTACCTTCCCGCTGGTAAGCGGTCCCTATTTATCTACTTGCACCCGGAGGTGCTTTCGAACTGCTAGGTTGGCAGGCGCTGGGACCGAGCAGCGGGAGCGCACCCCACCGCAGGGATTCGAACCGCCGACCTTTCGATCGTCAAGTCCTAGGCGCTGAGGCTTTAACCCACAGCGCCACCTTGCATACAAATTTATGCAACAGACTCAGGAAATTGCTACTGAGCACCAAATTGCAACAGCAGTCAGGGCAGTATTCTATGACCATGACCTGTTAGTGCAAGTATTTCCACTTGCACAGTGGGACTTCCCCGCTCTCTTCTCCTCACCCTCTAGCACAGATTTAGTCAGGGGTGCATGAGGAGGAAAGTCAGAGAATGTTCCATTCCATAAGCAGAAATACTTGTGCTGAGAGATTGTTTGCCTTGACTCTAGGTTGACTTCTACTCTCAGTCTGCACTTCACCAGGTAAAAACAGTGTGGGAATGTTCAGGGAGGCAGGAGAGGATATATTGTTTAATTATATCCTTCCCAACTTGTGTTAACAAGTTCTACAATTTAGCAGAGTAACATTCCCCTTTTAAACTTACACAGCGGATAACGTTTTTTTTGCCAGGCTTGTTTAAGCCTCTAAAATAAGTTTCCTGGTTATTCCCCTTTTATTCCCTCTTAAAAAGAATACACGACACACAAAGTATATGAAATAGTTTACTCACATTCTGTTCACAGAAGGATCCCAGAAGGCAGACTTAGGTTACAAAATATATACATATGGAATCTATCCCATAAGGAGATAGTTCCTTTGTCCTCTCTTGGCTTCCAGCCAAGAGAGCATCTCAGGCTAAGGAGATGTTGCTTCTTCAAGGAATGGAGTCAAAGAGAGAGATGGTTGCCTTCCCTGTGCTATTTTGTTACCTGCACAGGTGAGGTCACACTCACCTCTGGTCACATGTAGAGGAAGTTTGTCCCAGCCCAGGAGGAAACAGGAAGTTCTGGCTGGCTGGTCCAGACACCCCCTTTTTATGGTCACTCTAGGCATGTTGTATTTGACTGCTCTGTGTTTCACACCCCACAAACAGAATCTACAGAAGCACAAGGAACACACTTCCAAGACCTGCCCTAACCTTTTCCCAACCCAAGCAAATCTCCCTCCCTGCTACATCAGCCTCTCTCTCTGCCTTCCTCTATCCTTGATCCTTTCTTGTGACTTTAAGATGGCAACAGGAAAGAACTTCCAAGTTTGTGCTGGGAATGCACACTGCAAATAGGCTTCCTGGTATGGGTGTTCTAGGATCACACAATATTATGCAAGATGGCCCTAGAGAAAGGATTTCAACACATGGAGGGCCACAGGTCCTCACTCCCTCTGCTAGGCTTAATGGTAACCACACCTGAGCATTATGTATTCCTTCCCCGTTTACCTTTGCCTACACTTCTCTCCCCTTCCTTTGTTGTATCTCCCCTTCCATGTCAAATTTTAGCTTGTAAGGCCCTGGGGGCAGAGACCACTTCCTGTGTGGTCTGTTAAAGCTCCATGAGCACTGATACTGGTGGAGATGACAGACAGACAGACAGACAGACTAGAGATAGATAGATAGATGATAGATAGACAGACAGATAGATAGATGATAGATAGATAGATAGATAGATAGATAGATAGATAGATAGATGATAGATAGATGATAGATAGATGACAGATGATAGATGATAGAAGATAGATAGATAGATGATAGATAGATGATAGATAGATGATAGATAGATAGATAGATAGATAGATAGATAGATAGATGATAGATAGATAGATATAGATAGATAGATAGATAGATGATAGATAGATGATAGATAGATAGATAGATAGATAGATAGATAGATAGATAGATAGATAGATGATAGATAGATAGATGATAGATAGATAGATAGATAGATGATAGATAGATAGATAGATAGATAGATAGATAGATAGATAGATAGATAGATATAGATAGATGATAGATAGATGATAGATGTGGCCCCCAACAACACCACAATGACATAAACTCCATTGAACCCAGTGGGATTTTCAATAAACATGCGTAAGATTGGGCTATACACTGGCTAGCATCCTGGGTGGGGAAATTAATTGCAGCAACACTCACCATAAAATTTTACCTATTAACACAGCTGATAGAATTCCCTTTGGCTCCTTTGTAATTGCTGTCACCTCCCAGCCTTTCCACTTTATTTTAAGGAGAGGTTCTTTCCATGCAAAGCTGCAGCTATGACAACTAGAGTACATTACTAACAGAGCCCGAAGCTTCACTTTGTCTCGGTCCTGAGCCACAGGGGTAGGATTTGGAACAGCACATCTCTCTACTCCTGTGTTCCCTCGTCATGTGAAAGGGAGGGCAAAAGGCAAAATCCCCACCAGGACAAAAGGAACTTGAACCCCATTCAGAGTCTTGACAAGCGCTAGCAGAATATGATCCTAATCCCATTTCCAGCATTCTTCTTGCTGCTTGGCCTCTCTGTACTCTGCTGTATTCTTCTAACTGTCACCGTGGCAAATCCCCCAAATGGAAATAACCGGGCAGATAACCATCAAAGGGAAGCAGAGAAATCTACAGTAATTTCACAGAGTTATGGGAAAGAAAAGTAAGTGGGTGGTGGAGTTGATAAAAAGATGGTCTACAAGACTTGCCTGCCATCCTTCTCCTATTGTATTCCCAAGCATTTTCTCTCTCTAAGCAATAGCATTTGAGGCCTGTCTAGGATTATAGTAATATTTCATTAACAGTTGTGCATAGCTGCATAGGCTATCCTTGTCGGGCTGGAAGCACAGACACCAATTTCATTTTTCTCCTAGCTGGGCCCTTGTGTCTTTGACATAGGAAGAGCAGAAATCCAACAGGGGATGGTTTCCCTACTGCTACATCTGTGTGGAGGGTGGCTGTGTGTCCTAATTTATGGCATCCTGTATTTCATGGGGTGTCTGGTCCAATAAAATAAAAAATACTATGGGAGAACAGGGGGGGGGGCTCTGAAGTTGCCCACCAACAGCAAATGCCAAGACAACATTTTGAGCACACACAGAGGTCATTTGGGCAGAGTATTCACTACAGTGAGATGTACTGAATTTCCATAGCTGTATGTAAATGAGTACATGCACATTTTATGCTGTCACCGTCCTATTTAGTATTTTTTTTTGGGGGGGGTGATGCATTTCCTCTGGGGGTGAAGTATAGCACCAGCCACCTGATCTGCCTGCTAAGGAAAGCTTCGACAGCTGGATTTCACTTTGCCACATAAAAATGTACCACAGGAGCCTTCCTAAAAGGTATGTTGGCAACCCTAGTGCACACACATTTTTGTGGTCATCATTTCCCCCTGACAAATGCCTTTAGAAGCGTGCAACACATTTATTCAGTTCATCCCCCAAACTCAGAGAGAACAGCTGCCAAAGCAGAATTAAACAAGTGGTCCCAGTGCTATGGTAGGAAATTGTATGAACAGCTACCGTGATTCAAAATCCAACACTCAGTGGCAGCTTCAACTTTAAGTAGAGAAAAGCAAACAAACCACCAACTCATGGCGCTTGAATTTTGTCACTTTCCATTTAAATTTGTCTTCAGCAGAGCTCCTTTAATCATTGTATTGTTGAGGTTTACAGTCTCTTTCATGCAGATTTTAATTTAGTTGGTTGTTTAATAGTTTTCTTAAATTTCAGCAATATAGTATTTTCATTGATAAAAGGGCATTGTCTCTGAAACTGAAACATCAGATTTCCATTCTAGTAGCCTTATAGCCTTGGTGTTCAATCTACTTCTAAATCCTTCAAAAAAAAGTGCAAATCTTATCTATGCCCCATTGAGTTCAATGTGGCTACCTTCCAGGTAAGAGGCTCTAGGACTGCAGCCTCCAGTCACCTATCAGCTACCTGAGCAGAGAGCACATTCCGTTCTTTAGTGTCTCATGTTTCCCCATCAAACAGGCACAGTTAATCCTTCAGGACCCTTCCCAAAAGTCAAAAGTTCTCAAGGGGCTTGCGGCCTGTTTTGAATGCTTTCCTGAAGAACAGGGGAGGGAAAAGGAGGGAACCAAGAGATTTCATACATTCACATCTACAAGGGAAACAAAAGGTCACCTTTTAGGGATGTAATTGACTGGAACAGTAAAGGTTCATCTCAAATCTTGACTCTTTGGGTGCCTATAGCCAGCAGAGCTGCAGGACCAGTCCTGCCCAGTTCTGAAAACACATGAGGGGCCTTTCCACACTTACCATTTATAGTGCTATGGTAACTGTTTGATCCAATGGTTTTAAGAGTGAATTTGCAGCTGAATGCCTGCACCCTTGGTATCCTATGGCTGCTATTGGGTGCAGAGTTTCCCTTTTTACACCAGTTGTGTGTGATGCCCAAACTATAAGAAAGTTCCATCCCTTGAATACCCTCCAGCCAGTAAATGTTAGAGTTATGAGCCTTTCTCATAATGTTAGAGTTATAGCCTTTCTGCAACTTAAGAAAAATGCACTGTCCAGTACTGCAGAATTCTAATCTTGTCGGAATACAAGAGATTGGAAGGAGAAATGCATGTCTGTCTGAGCTATTGGGATAAGATTTTGTCTGCAGCTAATGACTGCTGTCATGAGCAGTACTTGACTCAGTACCATCCTCTTTAGTGCCCATACCTCTCTTCTGAACCGAGCTCACAGACTGGCAGATCATACCAGTCAGAGGGAAGTGGCACAAAGTATGAGAAGGATCCTAAGAGTAACAGAAACATTAGGCACATTATCCAGGAGTTTTTGTTGCAGGATGTAGAGAGGTACTCCTTGTGGTGGCACAGATTTCGGAGATCTTTGAGCTATGGCTATACATTCACAGCACAGATCTTCAGCATCAATATCTTTGTTTCCATTGTGCGTCAATGATTTTCCCTAATGCTTGCAGGCTTTAAGTACATCTTCAATAGATATTTTTGCTGATACTGTATCAACAGGAAGCCAAACAGGGAATCATATTGTTGCAGCTGTGGGGTTGTATCTTCCACAGATTGAATGACTATGCCTAAATCAGCATAGCAGAAATTTACTTTGAATTTCTGCTTTGGACCTTGCAGTGCCTCTTCTTGGGTCTCATATTCAACTGTCATTTCTTTCTCCCTTTTCTAGCTTGTTCTGTCTCAATTTGGTAGTATTTCTAGCTCCCTTGCAATCCCAGAAGCATCTACGAAAGCTCTCATCACACATGCAGCCCACGAATTACCGGTAATTCTTGGCTACTTGCAATTGGCTTGCAGCTGAATTTAAATCAGCTTCCCTACTTTTGTAGCAGCTTGCTTGTAAAGTTGACTTCAAAATGGATGTTCTACTATGTAACAAACTTGAACTTACAGACTGTGTCATCAAGGGCCTTTGCTTCAATTTGGGAAGTATTTCCAGATACATCTTTTAGATTTGTCTCATCAAAGATCTCCATTAAAGCATCATATAATCTACCAAGATGCTATCTCGGTGGTTTCAAAGCATCAATCTGTCAAAGCATTGACCTGTCCAAGAAGAGTTTCTGACATAAAGGCACCTGTTGTCTCTTTTAGTGGAACAAATCCCAAGAAATGGCACAAATCCCAATAGCCTCAGATGTTCCATGCTGTATCATGCTACCTAGTTGCTTATTAAGAGATCCTGACAGCAGATTGGTACAGGCATGCTGCTGCTGTAAGTATCAACACACTGCTTCTTCTATTTTTAGGCTTGCCACAATGGAGGAGGAAAAGGCAGCCTCAGATAACCTCCAAAGACAGGTGACCAAAAGCCCTTGCTTCTGATTGGCCCCTTCTTCCTATGGCTGCAAGTAGGCCTATTAAGCCTATGGCTGTCAGGTTCTAATTCATCTCTTTAATGTTGTACAGTGGGAGGAATGTAGACCCTCTGCTGCGGTGTAATTTCACACTGAGGAGTCTGATGGGGTCCCCTGCAGTCTTATCCTTTATGGATCAGAAAGCCCACTTTCTCTTTGTGTTGGAGAGCCCACAGATTATCTCCTTAACCCTTTTTGTGCCAGAACGAGAATGAACCAGAGGTGCTGCTCCTTCCTTTTGACAAGCCTCCCACCTTGTGGGTGCTTTTAGGTGCACTTCATGGAGGGAGGGTGGGCTCTGCGCATAACAACTTTATTTCTCCCAAGTTCTGAAAATCACAACGGTATGCAGTTGCATATTTTTCCCCACTGCATTATAATTCAGTCCCCCCTCCCCAATCTACATATAGCCAAACAGGCCTTCACTGAGAATCATGCCTCCCCCCACAGTACAAATCTCTCTCTCCACAAACTACTACTGATATCCCTCCTTAAGCACCTTAAGACCTTCTTTTTAAGCCTTGTTGGCTTCCCAGATGTGCTTCTCTTCCTCATTCCTTGCACAGGTGCTCTCTCTTGAAGATGAAGCTGTAGCTCAGCAGCACAGCACAAACTGAGAAAGGCTCCTGTCTGAAACCCGAGATAGCCAGTCAGTGATGATATGGAGCTTGATGGACCAATGGGCCTGACTCAGTAACAACAACAACAACAACAACAATTTATTTATTTATTTATATGCCGCCCATATGACGGGGTTCCCCCAGCCACTTTGGGTGGCGTCCAACAAATTAAACACATTAGGCACAGTAAAACACCAAACATTAAAAGCTTCCCTATACAGGGCTGCCTTCAGATGTCTTCCAAAAGTCAGATACAGTGGTACCTCGGGTTAAGTACTTAATTCATTCCGGAGGTCGGTTCTTAACCTGAAACTGTTCTTAACCTGAAGCACCACTTTAGCTAATAGGGCCTCCCGCTGCTGCCGGAGCACGATTTCTGTTCTCATCCTGAAGCAAAGTTCTCAACATGAGGTAATATTTCTGGGTTAGCGGAGTCTGTAACCTGAAGCGTATGTAACCCGAGGTACCACTGTAGTTGTTTATTTCATCTTCCTACATTTCTTTCTATATTTGTCCTGGAGACAAAGACAACCATACACTAAGAGTGCCCTGTAGGATGACACTTTATGGCAAGTCAAGCACAGTAAGGTCTCTCTCTCTCTCTCTCTCTCTCTCTCTCTCACACACACACACACACACACACACACTATGTTTACCTGCTGTGGCACAAACTGCTATTTACACTATGGAAGCTAAGCCTGGTCCTAGGACGCACTCATAGTTATGACTCAGCATGCTTCCTGTGTGGTTGATGGAATAGAGGAAGTCAAACTGACCCAATAATTATCCAATTTGGGTTTTCAGGGAGAGTACTTGACTTTCAGCTCTAAAAAGCATGCAGTCTCTCACAGTATACGGTATAGAGGTTAAAAAACCTTTTCTATAAGCGGAAGTTACAATCAACCAACCAACGCTCATAAGCGTGATGCCTTGAAATGCAGAGGTATGCCAACATCTCCTTTCTCTGTGCACCATCCTAATGTCATTAGCTATATCTGCCTCCTGTTTAGGGATGGAGGAAAAATTCAATTCAGTATGCATTTAAAGCCAAATCTATCAAATCCACACTTTTGGAGGGCAGGGGAATGTGAACAGAAGCACACACATCTTTGAAAGTTGCACTCCTCATAATTTAGAGATGCAGTCTTCCCATCAAGCAATGTTTATAAAAATATTAAGGGATTTGTGCATAAAAATGTGGCTATTAGTGAAAATAAAACAAAAACACAGCATATTGAAGAAAATGTGTACACTGGTCAAAACTGCATCAAAAAAAAATCTTTATTAGGAGAAATTTGCACACACAAAAAAATCTTTATTTAGAAGCATTTATTAACTACTGGATATTTTTAAAAAATCTCTAAGCAGCACACACTATGTATGATATTAAAACAATACTCATTAAAACAGTAGGGTTGTCGTGTGTGCTTGGTTACAATGTATGCCTGTGATGTCCATAGCAGTTTCTCTGCTTTGCAAATGTGCCCAAAGGCTCCCAAAATCCTGGAGTTGGCCCTGCTGTTAGTTCATATGGACTATTTCAAAAGACAGGTAAACGGAATAAAAGAAGCAAAAGCATGTGTGATGATTTATCAGAAAGAAGCAGGCAAAAGGAAAGAGTGAAGCACCTCTTCTCCACACATTAACTTTCAGTGAGCATCACTTGACTTTGACCCTTAGGACAGAGGATTCCATAGACATTGTTGTCTTTCAGTCATCGTCCCGCATCAAGGGTGACATCACATAGGCCAGTAACACTGCAGCTTCTTAAGGGTAATAAAAATAAATTCACACATCTTGATCTTCTATTGGCTGAAACAGCTCAATAATTTCACAGCTCTCCCAGGCTTGAAATAATCCACCCAAATCACCAGGGTTGGAAAATCCGTCCCAGCTGCTTCCCAGGTGGATTAGGGACTGTTGCTATGTCCTAGTGTCAAGTATCAAGTGTCTCATTGGAGGGCTTGGAGAAATCTAATAGGAGCATATTTTCTCTTCCCTATCTCCGCTTAGACCACATAATCTGCTCTGCCTTTTCCCTTGGCACCAGAACCAACTATGCAAGGCATCTGCATCAAGGCAAGAGGTGTAGCTAGTACTCATGAAGCCGAAGATAAGCACAGTCACTGAATGCGTCCAACAGGGCTGTTTCCATCTCCAACCTAGTTTACATTGGTGGAGCTGGAGCAAATGCCATTGTCTATTATTCTGCAAATGCTACTTCGAAAACTTCATACTAAGAGGATTGTAGGAGTGGATTTGCTCATATGCCTAACATGCTTCCTTTCTTCCATCACTATGCAAAGGTGACTTTCAAATATAATATAAATTTGTTCCAGTCCTTTTGGGATGCTTGGTCTCACTGGTTCCGGATTCTTCTCGTCAGGTTTGCCAGATCTACAAAGTCCATCTTTTTCATCTGCCTCTCTTCTTTGGTTGGTAGCTCCTGTTGTTTCCATCTTTGAGCTAACAAAAGTCTTGCCACAGTTGTTGCATATAAGAACAATTTCTTATCTTGTCTCAGTATCTCTCTCCCCACTATACCTAATAAAAAGGCTTCTGGTTTTTTAACAAAGGTGTTTTTAACTCATTATATATCATTTCCCAGAAAGCTTTTACCTCTTTGCATGTCCACCACATATGGTAAAAAGTACCTTCCTTTCCCGTCTCTGATTTATCCTTCTGGATAACAGAAAGTCAATGGATATGTGGACATTTTTAGAAGAGAAAATAATTGGCCCAGAATGCATGTTGCATTGCAACCATGAATAAATTGGGAAAGGGGCATTCTGCTTACTAATTATTACTGTCCATTCTATTTGGGACACACAAACACACAAAATGAACAAATTAAACATCAGGGGATATTACAGTAAGATGGCCAAGAAATAAATCATGTTAACAAAGGTAAAGGTAAAGGGACCCCTGACCATTAGGTCCAGTCGTGACCAACTCTGGGGTTGTGGCACTCATCTCGCTTTATTGGCCGAGGGAGCTGGCATACAGCTTCCAGGTCATGTGGCCAGCATGACTAAGCCACTTCTGGTGAACCAAAGCAGCGCACAGAAACGCCATTTACCTTCTCGCCGGAGTGGTACCTATTTATCTACTTGCACTTTGACATGCTTTTGAACTGCTAGGTTGGCAGGAGGAGGGACCGAGCAACGGGAGCTCACCCCGTTGCGGGGATTCGAACCACCAACCTTCTGATCAGCAAGTCCTAGGCTCTGTGGTTTAACCCACAGCGCCACCTGCGTCCCAGTAACAAAGTATGCCCCCAAATATTCAAACCATTATACACATTCAACAGGAGGTGCTGTAGCTCCTTGTGGTGTGATACACTTTGACTACAATCCACAGGAAGCTAGGTGTATCTACATCCCATTGAAATCAGTGGGAGAGGAGACAGTTCTCTTCATTTCAGTAAGATTTAGGCATGACTCAATTGCACTCCCCCTGGATTCCAGTCCTCCCTCTGTAATCCAAGACTGACTGCAGCCACAGGCTGATGGTACCGCCTAATAAGGCCTGCTCTCCTTTCAGACAATCATCCGCCTCATCAAATTAATGCTTACAAAGCACTTTGCAGCTTGCCCAAAGTTCTGGAAAGCCCCATCCCATTGGCCAAAGGTAAGACTGTTTGTTTGGGCCTATGTGGCTTAGCCAGCTTTGCTCCAGACTTTAGTCTCCCATTTTGATAGGCTCCTAAATGAAAATCCAATAATATTTTAAGCAGAATGAGTTCCCATGAAAGACATTTTAAATCCCTTGGCTCATCATACCTGTCGAGGAAGCAGAGAGATATAGGGAGGAGGGGGGAAGAGAGAGGGAGGGAGATAAAAGCACCACACTCTCTTCTCTTCCTAGAGGGGTAACTCTTCCTGTAACTGTAGTTTTACTCCTCTGAGCAGAATCCGCCCCTTTCCCATCTTGCCGATGGAGGACAGCGGCGGCTGCATCCCACTTAATAATGAACATGTAAATAGGACTATGGGCTTTTGAGTGGCATAACCCCTAAGTCAGGGAAGTTCTCCAAAGCAGCTACAGAAGGAATAAGACTTTATTCCCAGCAGTGAGAATAACTGATAGGGAACTGAATGAGAGCAGCTCATGCAAATGCTTTCCGAATTAAGCTCCATCTGAAGTTAGAAAGGACGGATGATAAACACCCTCAGCTTTAAAATGGCAAAATATGCTTTGCAGGCATGAAGCTGGAGCAGTAACAAAACAATCTGACATAATATTAACAGCAAAGCATTTCTTAGGCGCTGGGCTGCGGTTACCTAAAACTAAAGTCCATTAAAGAGCCCTAACTGTTATTTACACTTCTAAATCTTAAAACCATTAACAAAAGCCACTTAATTCAATTACTTTCCCAGGGCACCGCCATTATTACATTATCGGAGCAATGCTGGGTTACATACTCTGTGCGCGTGCAGGCGCCCCCTCCTCCTCCCTCCCGCTCCTTCCCTCCTCCCACCGCCCGGATCTTGCTTCCCCTTCTCTGCTGCTGTTGCGTCGAGCTAATGGGGTAAAGTGAAATGATGCCTGTCCCCATTGACAGGTTTATGAGAATTTAATAAAGCGTGGCATGGATAAAATGAGATATTACAAGGTCGCGCAAAGCTGATTGTCTCCGACACGTCAGCATTTTTATGCCCAGATATTGACAATTCCCAGCCTAATCAGGCTATTTGGCTGGAAATATGTTTTTTATTATTATTTTATTTTGTGTGCTGAAGGGGCTTCTGGGCTTTGCCCATCCTTACTGGGGCCTGGAAAGTTGGAGAAGGGTTGCACCTCAGTGGCAGAGAGCATGCTTTGTGTGTAGAAGAGGCAGCATCTCCTGGTAGGCCTGGGAATGTCTGTTGTGTAAAACCTTAGAAAGCCACGGTCAGTCAGTGCATACAAAGCTGAGCAAATTGGACCAGTGGTCAACCTCTAGTCCTCTCTCTATTGTCCTTGAAACTCTCCACAGGCCACAGTTCCTCTTCAGCTAGGCCTACTTTGCAGCCTCCATTAGTGGTTGTGCCTAGCTGGAATATGTCCTTGAGCCTCTTTCTTGTCTGGATGGTGAACATTTTAAATGTTGGGTTGCAACTCAAGTTTGCATTGGAAGCTGATGTGTCTGCATAGAAACAAGTAGACAGGGGACCCTCCAAGTTTTCTAGACTGCTCTTTCTGACTTGTGCTAACCTTTCCTCAGGTGCTAGAATGATACTTCTAGGGTTGCTGACCTCATTTTTTCCTTCCTTCCTTCCTTCCTTCCTTCCTTCCTTCCTTCCTTCCTCATCCTTCCCTTGGAAGAGGTGACATCTTGCTGAGATGCAAGAGTGAATACAGTTCAAGGCACCTTCCCCTTAATTAGATAGAACTAGGATCTTTCATTGGGACGCAGGTGGCGCTGTGGGTTAAAGCCTCAGCGCCTAGGGCTTGCCGATCGAAAGGTCGGCGGTTCGAATCCCTGCGGCGGGGTGTGCTCCCACTGCTCGGTCCCAGCGCCTGCCAACCTAGCAGTTCGAAAGCACCTCCGGGTGCAAGTAGATAAATAGGGACCGCTTACCAGCGGGAAGGTAAACGGCGTTTCCGTGTGCGGCTCTGGCTTGCCAGAGCAGCGATGTCACGCTGGCCACGTGACCCGGAAGTGTCTCCGGACAGCGCTGGCCCCTGGCCTCTTAAGTGAGATGGGCGCACAACCCCAGAGTCTGTCAAGACTGGCCCGTACGGGCAGGGGCACCTTTACCTTTACCTTTAGGATCTTTCATGTCAATTATGCATTTCCCATAATGAACATAGATTTCTTATTTTCCTAAACTCAGAGTCTTGGTGTGATTATACCCAGAGTCAAGTGTCCCCCTCCAAAAGGGATTCAATATTAAAATGCTCAGCAGAACAGAACTTAACTCCAAACACCAACACATAAAATGTAGCACTACAAAGGGGTATTGCTTACGTCCCAATCGCTGCAGCACCTGACATCCCTTAAGTGTCCAAGCAAACAGAGAAGTCTTTGCAAGGAGCTGCAATGCCCAAGGTATTGGCATGACATGGGCGTAGCCCTAACCCTAACCCTAACTCCCCAAAATCAATACAAATCAATACAAATCTGAGGTTCTGCCCCCCTAACAAAAGCCTGTTCTTCCTAACAAAACACCTGGCTATGCCCATGTGGCATGATACTATTTTCTGTGCCTCAGTGCTGTAATACTGTGGGAAACGAAGCTGGAACCACAAAGAGACGAGAGACAAGTTTCAGACAGGGATCTCTTCCAGCCCCACGTGGAGATACTTGGGACTTCCTGCATGCAAAGCAGATTACCACTGAGCTACAGCCTTTTCCTAAACCCATTCCAGCCTTAAAGTGCTTCAAGCGTGCCATCTATATATTTAAAGAAGGAATACTTGTGGCTCTGTGTAGTGCCAGTTTATAATAAAGCGATCTAGTCTTATATTCTCCCCACTCTTTTCATATATGCCAAATTCCCTGGGATGGAGACTTCCCCACTTCCAAACATTTAAAATTAAAACCCCTTGCTCCATTAGCCACTTTTGTTCAGCCCTCCTTCAGCAGACAGCAATTCTGAAGTTTGGCAAGACTCTCTGTACAACCTTGTTTCATTTCAGAAACTCAAGTTCGCCCCCTAGTGATATAATTTGAGAAATAACTCAATGTTTTCTGCACATGAATGAAAAAAGTCTGTGCCCTTCCCTCAGCGAGACGGCCATTCATATCTTTCAGCATCACACAGACATACCTATAAGGGTGTGTGTTTTGAGAGTGGGAATAACCATGCGAATATATTGCAGCCTCATCCTATGCTATAACATGCACTTCTTCCCTTGCCTTGCTTGCACTGGTGCATGGAGCCAAATCTATATCCTTGCAGCAGCAGCAGCCTCATAAAGAACATCAATAAGAGCCATGCTGTAGACTAGCATCCTGCTTCTCATAATGGCCAATCAGATCCCCAGGAAACTTGCAAGTCGGACTTGAAGGAGAAAGTCCTCTTCTGCTGTTGCACCCCAGGATCTGTAGTTCAGTCTCAGACTGCTTCGTTAGCTTGGAGAATTAGTGCTGTTACCCCACCAGTGGGGAAAAGGTGCTGGAGCAATGCTATGCAATGGGCCTGGGGTAGGTGGGTGTTCAAATGGGTGGAATCACCAGCAGCACCTTTCAGTTTGCATTAGAGCCTAAGGTGGAAAGATATTGTAGCAAAGGACTGTTGGCAGCAAGCAAACAATATAATCTGCTTCTGACCCCTTGCATCATCTCCACCCTTTGCTATTCAAATCCATTATAATAATGGTGAAACATAGAACCAAATTAATAATAAATATCTATTATTTATTTTGGATCAATGTATGCAAAGGATTAGATCTACAAAAACCATGTCATACACGCAAGGGGTTATGCTACCAGTATTTGCAGGTAAATCTATGAACTATATTGTATGATAAGGTAAAGGACCCCTGACCATTAGGTCTAGTCGTGACCGACTCTCAGATTGCGACACTCCTCTTGCTTTATTGGCCAAGTCATGTGACCAGCATGACTAAGCCACTTCTGGCTAACCAGAGCAGCGCACAGAAACGCCGTTTACCTTCCCGCCGGAGCAGTACCTATTTATCTACTTGCACTTTGACGTGCTTTCGAACTGCTAGGGTGGCAGGAGCAGGGACCGAGCAATGGGAGCTCACCCCGTCGAAGGGATTCGAACCACCGACCTTCTGATCGGCAAATCCTAGGCTCTGTGGTTTAACCCGCAGCGCCATCTGCATCCCATATTGTATGGTAGTCATGTCATAAGCAACATTATTATATAAGAATACACATCAGTTCTATGCGTTAGCACGTAGAATTGATGGCAACAGTTTTACATGAGAAGAGTCTGAGCAGATCATTGTCTCTTATCACATTACCCAACTGTGTGAACTGGAAAGTGGCACATAAATCCACCTTTTTAAAAAACAAAATAAAATAAGAAATTGTTAAAAGTTATAAGAAATTGTTGGTCTCTAGACTTGATCTTTGATTGGGATCACTTGCTTTTTTGTTTTACTAATTAGCAGATCCCATACGGATCTCTTTTCCCTCATCCCTCCAGCTAATAGGAGCCAGAGGGCATTTTCATGGGGAAAATGCTTAAACTCCCTTTTTCAAAGCTCCACTCCCACATTTTTCAAAGCAGATGCCTGAGGCTAAATAGAAAGGGAGAGAAAGCGGGCGAAAAGATTCTAATCTTGCATCTCCAACATAACATCTAGTTTGGGCAAGTGCTGCCAAGTTGCGGGTGTTTCCAAGTGTCAGACTTGCTAGAATCACAGGCCTGGTGCCTGCAAAACACTCTGAGATGGTGCCAGCTCCTATGGCCAATAACAGCAAGCCCAAACAGGCCAGCATGGTCAACAGGTGTGGCAAAATGCCAGCTGCTCCAAACAAGCCAATAGTGTGGCAAGTCCCTGTGCTATAAAATCTTCTTCCTGTTGGTACTAAATCCTTAAAGGTGCTGCCACCTGGAAACACCTGGAAGGCAACCTTTTAAGACGGTTTCACGTTAGAAAATTGATGTTTAGGACTTGAATGGATGCATGCAGTATTTTATGCTGAAGTACCAGCTATTCCATCATTCCCTGGGGCCAAAGATATCAAAGTGGAGTTAAGCCGCTGAGAAAATGTTTAGGTGGCGTGGTGTTCTTAACAGGCCATCAGAGAAGCCCTTGCTAGATCAGACTAAAGGTCCCCCTGCTCCTGCTTCCAACAGTGGCCATCCCAATGCCTTTGGGAAGCCTTCTCCCATTTGTGCTCCCTGTGCGAGGCCAAAGCCCCCTTCCCAAAGCTGGTTAAGGGAGGCATCAAGCTGGGAAGGAAGCACAAGGCTCTGGCAGGGTCCTAGAGCCCTCCTGCCTCCTTTCCAAAGCTGAGCAAACACTTAGACTAACTAGACTTTGGGATGGAGGTGAAAAGACACCTCCTTGGCACCTCTGTACCCTGTGCAGGGGAACCAGCGCTGCCGTAAAACCATCTCCGCTGGAGGTCACTCATGGCAAATTGTGGATCAGTTTCTTTTTCTCATAGAAATTATGCATCACTGTTGAAAATCTACTCAGAATAATAGCGAAAAATATGGACCAAAGTATGATAGAAATAATGCAACAAAAAACAGAGATAGATGTGGTGAAAAAGGTAAAATATTTGGGAATCTGGCTAACTCCCAAAAACATTGACTTATTTCAAAACAATTATATTCCGGTGTGGAAAGAAATAAGGAAAGACCTGGAAGTATGGGTCAGACTGAAACTATCCTTTTGGGGTAGAATTTCTTCTATAAAGATGAACGTCCTTCCTAAGATGTTATTCTTGTTTCAGACTATCCCCATAATAAAGGGGGTATCAATCTTCACAGAGTGGCAAAGAGTGATATCAAGGTATATCTGGCAGGGCAAGAAGCCAAGAATTAAATTTAAGTTACTAACAGATGTGAAGGAAAGAGGAGGCTTCGCCCTGCCAGATTTGAAACTGTACTATGAAGCAGTCTGTCTCTGTTGGGTGAAAGAATGGATAAAATTAGAAAGTAAGGAATTATTAGACCTTGAAGGTTTTGATAACAGATTTGGATGGCACGCATATTTATGGTGTGAGAAGAAGAAAATACATAAAGGGTTTGGGAGCCACATATTCGGAGGTCCATTAATAGAAGTATGGGATAGGTATAAAAACCTATTAGAACCAAGAGTTCCGCATTGGTTATCTCCGTTAGAGATTATGTCTGTGAAGAAAGTAAATATGAGAAGTAATTGGATTACATATGGAGACTTAATAATTAAAGAAGGAGGTAAATGGAAGATAAAACCATATGAACAAGTTAAGGAACATGTTTATGACTGGTTGCATTATTTTCAGGTTAATGAAATGTTTAAAAAAGATATTAAAGAAAGTGGTTACACGGAAAAAGATTCAAAGTTTCAAACAGATATAATAAATAATGACTGTAAAATTTTGTCAAAAATGTATAAGATATTGCTAGATTGGTATACGAAAGATGAAGAAGTTAAAACGGTAATGGTACAATGGGCCAGAGATTTTGGATATAATATACAATTTGATGATTGGGAAAAATTATGGAAGGAAAACTTAAGATTTACTGCTTGTACTGCGTTAAAAGAAAATGTCATGAAAATGTTTTACAGATGGTATATCACACCGGTAAAATTAGCAAAAATGTATAAAACCTGTAATAAATGCTGGAAGTGTAAAGAAAAAGAAGGAACGTTTTATCATATGTGGTGGGAGTGTAAGAAAGTGAATGGCTTCTGGGAGATGATATATAATGAGATGAAAAAAATGTTGAAGTATACATTTGTTAAGAAACCAGAAGCCCTACTTTTAGGCATTACAGGAAAGGAAATAAGAAGGAAGGGTTATAAGCTTTTTCAATACACAGTTACAGCAGCAAGAATTCTACTGGCTCAGAAGTGGAAACAAGAGGAAATACCGACAAAAGAGGAATGGAGGATGAAATTAAAAGACTATGCAGAACTGGACAAGTTAACAGGGAAAGTTAGATATCTTCGAGACCAAAAGTTCATCGAGGACTGGGAGAAATTTGTGGAATATCTGAAAAGTACATGTGAAGTACAAACAATGCTAGTGGGGTTTAAAGAAGCACTGTAAAAACTGAGGTATATTGTTAAATGAAAATGGATGATTGGAGGGGGGACTAATGGCAATAGAAGACAGAAGAAATGTGTAAGCAAGAGTTAAATATGGATGATTGTCAGAGAAGTTGAAGGAAGTCCAAAAGTATGGAATTTGTGAAAATTTGGATTAAAACTGTATATTCATGTTAAAAAATTAATAAAAAGTATTATATAAAAAAAGAAAATCTACTCAGAATGCATCCCAGAGATGGCAAAAGCAAGCCACTCTTGCATAGATTCCACCAGCATTCTAGGAATCATATCATAATAGCCATCTCATCCTGAAAAAAATCTGCTTTCCGCATCTTTGTCTGCTTCACAATTAAAGCCTTTAAATTAGGTTCTTCTTTTCACTCATGCTTTATCTTGCCCAGCCCAAAGGGAAGTAGTCAAATTCTCCCTGGTTTAAAGGTTCAGAAGGGAGAGATAAGTAAGTATGTCTTGACTTGCAACATAATCAGCTCTTGCACCCGATCAGCCTTTTGGAATGTAAATGTATGCAAATCTTCAGCAATAAACCATCTCCGCCCCTATCTCTTGCTCTCTTTGGAAGGAGAAAGCAGGAGTAATCACAGTGCAGTGGTGCTGGGCAGAGCATTTCTGCTGATGAATGCAGCCAATAATAACATAGTTTTATGTATCATTAATTCTCTCTGCATTCAAAACAATAACTTTCTCTGAGTGCAGATAATGCAGTAATCACTCACAATTGCCAATAGAGTTATCGGCATTCAGCTGTGTAAAACAACGTCCAAAATGTGTTTCTTAGCCACTTAAACACACACACCCCAACTCTCACTCTTTAACATTCACATTAAATGCAAAGCTGCACAGAAGCCTAACTCAACGAGTCAGCGGCTGATCTTCAAATGGGGGCTAGCAAGGCAGACCACTTCATGTGTTCTCACATAACCACAAAATGGAAGCTTAGGGACTGTAAATCAGTCTATTCACTTGTTTATTGCATTGTATATGACACCAAGAATGGGTCCCTAAAATGTTGACAAACACTGTAAGAAATCCCTACTGATTCTGATCTTTCTGGACAATTGTTCTTCCAGGCACACTCCCCAAACTGCCCATTGCTATTTTTAATCCTCACTTTTGTTCTGGTCAATGTTGACTGACAATCACCAGCAAAATGTGCTGAGTGTCACTGTGCCCTCTCAATGGATAGTCCCTTTCACTTGATATACATGTGAAGAGGGGTCTCTGTGACCAAGGTGCAATAGGTCTCCATGGTTACATGGCTTCCTTTGACACCACTGCTCACATGTTAGGCATGGACACCAGCAGAGGGAAAGCCAATGCATGTAGGCTTCCCCTGGACCTGGGACCCAGAGAAATCAAGTGTTCTATTCCTGAGAGGTCTACATGCATAGGCTTTCTCCCTGCAAGCATCCAAGTTTAATATGTGGATGGCAAGCAGTGAGGAAAGTTGTATAATCTCAGGGGTGGAGCCAGTGGTATATAATATGTGAAGGCAGGAGAAGAAGTGGAGCTGAATGGTTCAGCAACTGCACTCTTAATACAGTGGTACCTCGGGTTAAATACTTAATTCGTTCCGGAGGTCCGTACTTAACCTGAAACTGTTCTTAACCTGAAACACCACTTTAGCTAATGGGGCCTCTCGCTGCTGCTGCGCCACCACTGCACAGTTTCTGTTCTCATCCTGAAGCAAAGTTCTTAACCCGAGGTACTATTTCTGGGTTAGCGGAGTCTGTAACCTGAAGCGTATGTAACCCGAGGTACCACTGTAAACTACCATCTTATGTGCTCAATAAATGCCCCCCCCTTGCATAAGAAAATCCCTTCTTCTCTGACTTTTAACAATTTTTCATTCAATCTATGCAATTTTTCATTCAATCTATGTCATAGCTGCAAGCTAGATTGTTGTGTCATTTCATAGAGAGCTGGATAATTCACATCCTAGAGAGCAGGTGGCAATTTGGCTTAAGCACTGCTCTAAATACTTGGAAGGCATCTAAGAAGCACCTTAAAATCTTGAAGACTTGGGATTCCAGTCCCACCTCTCCTGCAGCCTTAGGTGCAAGTTACAATCTTGTAGTGTTACGTTGCCATTTCTAAAATGGAAATAAAACTGATTCAACACACAGGATTGTTGTGAAGGCAACACACAAAGTTTGTAGAGCATTTTAGACACTTAGTACTCTAGTTGTATGTCATTGTTCCTTCTACTTGATGGGAATAAAAAAGAGGGGCATCCGTAGAAGAGGTCTCCTCATGTATGTAGAAAAATGTTGACTTTGAATTTTTAAAAAGTAAAGAGGGGAGGGTGGCAACAGGTCAATGAGAACTGAGCATGCTCAGTGGCCTGCATGTGCCATGAAAAGTTGAGAGCAGTTCAGCAACAGTTGAAGGAGAGAGAGAGGAAAATAGCCAGAAAAAGGAAATGTGAGGGGAAGGAGGGAGGGAGGAACTAGCCTGTTCAAATCCCAGCCAGTTTGTAGAATGACTGAACAACAATAGAAACCATTGTATTGTTGTATAAATTATTAAAACACTGAATAAACAGTTTCCCAGCATTACTATTTTTCAAACGTATCTATTTATTGTTGCAATGAATAAAAAGTGAATTCATTTAAAAACATTCTTGTGTACTGACTTCATAACAGTTTTCTGTATTTTCTCAATTAATAGAGCCTAACATTACAACAATTAGCATGGGAGAGGGCACAAAAAATTGAGGTTTGAAAGGAGTCCTCATGCTCTTAAAGGTTGAGAACCCCTGCTGTAGACAATACTGAGCTAGATGGACTGATGATCTGCCCCAGTATAAGGCAACTTCCTGTGTTCATTTGTAGAGAGAAGGTGATGGTAAAAAGAGAGGGGAAATAATATTAGATACTGGATAAACTTATACCCTGTAAATGAATAGAATACAAAAGCAGTACACAGCTAATCAAATCAGCCTACTACTGATCCCTCTTCAGTCAGTTGCAGAAGGTCAGGAAAAAATGTAATTCGAAGGAAATGCTGGAACCAAATGTATGTTTTTTTGATAGTCAAGATTGCTTCCCTGAAACAACTACCTTCTTTAGAGGCTAATGATCTTCTCTGTTAGGCTCACATGGCTTTCTCAAGCCTCCTTTGGTGGGACAGCATCTCCACCTCTTTCATGAAACGAAGGCATAATTCATCCTGCCATGGTAATGCCACACACTGAACTGCCACAGGGAGCCCCACAGCACCTTTCACAGCCTGCAAGAGATGTTCAAAGAGCAGAGTTACTGGGAATGCTTAGGCTCTGGGTCTCAAACTTTCTAGAGTGATCCACCCTGATCCTGTGCCTGTTTCCTCTGAAGTAAATCCCACTGACTTACTTCCAAGTACACATGCATAATAAGACAGAAAACTTAGGATCACAGACCACCCTCTGAAGACAAGCTGGGGTCAATCATCAAGCTTTGCCCATCTATCAAAGGGTAGACTCCTGATCTCTCTCTCTCTCTCTCTCTCTCTCTCTCTCTCTCTCTCTCTCTCTGCTGCCTTGGGGGCTATTGGCCAAAATACATTTTTTTAAAGCTGCTATTGTGTGTCTGCATGGACAGGGAACATCAGGACTGCTCTCTGACATTGAACTGTAGTCAATGTTCAGGGTAAGTTGGGCTGTTAGCCAAATAATTCACCAGTGCTGCTATCCCCTGTCCTTTGCTTGAAGATGGATTCAGACAACCATTTGTACCCTGATAGTCACTTAATATGCAATGAACAAGTTTTAAGGATTGCATTATTTGCCTAAAAATGTTGTAATTTGACCCCCTTCCTGTTACAAAATGAACACAGTCCTGAATGTTGCCGTTGTTAGACCTGCAACTCTTGTCTCAAGTCTCCTGTCATAAACTCTTCCTTCCTTAAAGAGGACAGAAGCAGTCAGTTGGGATTAGAGAGATGTTGCTGTGATTCTCTATTTCTCATGCACAGTATTTCACCTAAAGCGGAAACAATTTTGCATCAAAACATTATACAGTCGTACCTCGGCTCCCAAATGCCTTGGGAGTTGAACATTCTGTCCACCAGGGCTTCTGCAGCTTCCAGTTTCGGAAGTCAAGCGTTTCGGAAGTCAAACGAACTTCCAGAACGTATTTTGTTCAACTTCCAAGGTATGACTGTATAATGAATGTCCTTTTGTAATTGTTCCTTCTCCAAATATCCTCTGGGTATATACATTTGCCATTTGGCATCATCATCTGACACCCAATGATTGTGCAGTAGTAATAAACATGTGGCAGTATTTCACAGGTGACATGCAGTACTAGATAGTATTTCAAAGCAACATGTAGCAGTCACCATTTAACAACCGAGGTCCAAACAACATTACCTTAAATGCATGGCCACCCCAAATCCACATCTCCTGTAACTGTTTAGTTGCAGCAGATGTGGGGAATGTCATCATCATGCTCAGTGTTTCTCCATTTCACTTCCACATCATTGGATGTTGCTTATGAGGGATATGAAAAAGCTGAACATGATGATGGCATTGCATCATTCATGCCCTTATAGCAGTTAGTATTGGACAGTTTTGATAGATGATTTGCAATAGTATTTATTTACTAAATTTATATGTTATATCATCTTAACTCATTTATGCAATAGACAGTTTCAGGTGTTGATGTCAAAGTTCGATTCTGAAATCAAATGCCACATTGTGGGATCATACAGTTTGACATAAAAATCCAAGTTTTGAAAGCCACTGAACTTGAAATGTTCAGCTCAGACATCGCTTAAATCCAAACCCCTGTGTTGCAATACAGAATAATCTCCTCAAATACAGCCGCAACATGTGGCTAATGAATATAGTAAATGTGTTATTATTAGTAGTAGAATGTCATCCAAAATTTACAATTCATCAGCTTCAAAATAATATATATATCTCAGTCCATAGCCAAGAAGTAGTCAATGTATTTGAACCGCTTAAATCCAGACAGACCTCTTTCAGTCTCTTATCCCAGGGGTCACCAAAGTGTCCTCGGTGCTGTCCCAGCTCCTCTTCATCAGCCTCTGTAACGGTAGTGACTGGCACAACTCCAGCAGGAAAGTTCAAAAGATTGTACAGCATGGTATACGAGATGGCAGCTGGAGAAAAAGAATATGCAGAAGAAGCGATCTGATGGAATCCAAGAAGTAACGACACATACAAAGAAAGAAAACTATCCCCGAGCTACAGCCTGAAGTGGTAACAGGTTAGCCACATTAGTGAAAACGAGGCCCAGTTTACAGACCCATCCCAGAAAATCAGGAATAGCTGCACTGCCTCTGTGCTGCTATTTCTCCATTTGGCTTATAATGGAGAAAGGCAAAAACAGATTCTGGGCCTAACTGCAAGTCCAGTCCTATTTCAGAACTGTCCTATTTATTGACAGATATTCAAGAATCTTCATAATTATTACAAAAGGAAAGAAAAAGTGATTGAAATATACATACTTTGTGAATAATGAGGCTTACCCAATAGTTTTGAGGGATATCTAAGATTAAAGGCAGGTCCCAGAACTGGACAAAGGACAACATCAAGCTTGCTTTTCTTCCACTGGTCAACAAACGTTTTACGATAAGCCTGAATGTGCAGTGCAAGAGCATGTTAGAGTTTAGGCGAGCAGTTAGAAAGAGTCTGGAAACTGCAGGGGTTGTTATCTGTTGAGAACAATACTGCCAGCATAATCTGCCTTATTTCAAGTGACATTTCTCCAATGCATAGATATATCCATTAAGCTGCATACAATATCTCTATTGAAAGTGAATTAGTTTGCGTGCAGCTGTAAGAGGGAGGTGTCTGTAAGAGTCTCTCAGGTACCTTGGGCCTTGGTCATTTAAAATTTTACAGGTCATATTCCCTTCCCAACCCGCTGGGTTGCTAAAGTGCAAATTTAAACCCTGATTAGATGACAAAACTAGTATGTAGGGCTGTGAACCAGATTTGACTGATTTCTGAAACTATTTGGCCCAATTTGCATCCTGTCCAACTTGGGTTGAAGCAGGTGCAAAATACTACCAGTCTGATTGGCTTGTAACAAATTGATTTGTAGAGATGTGTATAGATAGATCTGCAGTAGTAGTAATAATAATTTATTTATACCCCACCCATCTGGCTGGGTTTCCTCAGCCACTCTAACCGGCTTCCAACAAAATATTAAAATACAATTGTCTGTTAAACATTAAAAACATGTAGCTCAAAACAGTCTCTCAGAAAGCCAGACAGAGTGTCTCCCAAGTGTTGCAGTTGTTAATTACAACAACATATAAGGAGAACACAGAGGTGCCAACTTCTCTGGAGGATTGAGAGGACCAGCTTGCCAGGTGGCAAATGAGTGGGACCCCTTCCTCAACTCAGTGTCAGAAGACAAAGCCAGTGTCTGAAGTAGAGCTTTAGGGTTGGCTATGATGTGACCTAGGGGAAGAAAGGTTGCAGGCTGGAAAAGGCAGCAAGCTGAAGGCTGATTTCTGTTTGAATCCAAGGCTGCAGCTATGAGAGGCCCTTTGGGGTGTTAGTGCTGTGAACCCTCCACTGTAGGCTCAAGTTGTATATATGTGAAACTAAACCATATATCATAAAGACACCCCCTTCTCCACTGTGCCGCATTCCTAAAGGAATGGGTAAGCACACCTGGAGCCCCTGGAATCTTGAACTGCATTAAAATTGGGGAGGCATGCAATAATATATTCACAGAGATATGGGCACTACTCTTAAAACTGGTTGCAACCCTTGGAGTGAAATTCATATAGCACAGTTTCTGTATTAAAACTGATTTCTCAGCCCAGATTAAGCTTTGCTTTTTATTTGTCCTCCCACCACCACCACACACAAAAAATGTTACCATCACTTTGTCATTCAGCTCCCACAGGCAATTCACAGACCTGAAACATGCAAGGCATAATAAACTGCTGATAATATTAAAATGACAGAAGACTGTCACTGCAAGATCATAAACATGAGCAAGATCATAAGTACCTAAGACAAGACAAGTTTGAGGCTGATCAAGACATCCTTATTGTACAGATTATCATTATCCCACATTCTAGAGCATCAAAGTTCTATTTAACAGAACGAATGCCTTTTATTTTCAGACCTCACCTCCAGCTCCACAGGATTCCTGATTTTCACAGTGTTATCTGGCAATGTTCATTCCTGGAGTACCACAAGCAAGTGCTGCTGAATCAGAAGTCATACTAGCTCAAGGTTGAACAATATTGATAAGACTTTGAGTTAACTACAGCAGCAGGAAATCTAGCTCAGAAGGAGGTTGGCAAAATCAACCTCCACGCCCCCCATTTTATGTAAGGCACCATCCCTTACATCTTGTGCAGGCCTCATTTATGTATGTTTGTCAGAATCTATTGCACCTCTTACCTTACTCCACACAGTGCATTGAGATGGCTGGCCAGTCTTGGAAACTAGAATGTAAACAAAACTGGATCCATTAGGACTAGTAGATTTCCCCCCAATACACACACACACACACACACACACACACACACACACACACACATATATATATATATATATATATATATATATATATATTGTTGGGGGGGGGAATCCCAAAAGTAATATCTCTAATCTTGGAAACTGATGACAGTATAAATCTTTCTTTCTGGATCAACTTTACTATATGCAAATATACTAGCCAGAGGTTACTCTTGCTCATGGGCCATTGCAGTCCCCTCTACCAGCGCTACAGATTTCTATAGGCTATCTGGCTCCAACAGCAGGTCTACCACCTCCTAAACTAAGCATGATGGAGGATAGAACTAGTGGTATCTGGCCTGGGATGAACAAACCAAGTGTCCACCTGGACTTCCCTTCATTTCAAAACTGCAGTTGGAACAGAGTCTTAACAGCCAGTTACTTGGTAGATCTGCTATTCTTTTTTCTGTCCCAGCTGCTAAATTCTTCATTCATCCTGTGTACTAGATTGACAAATCTGCTATCTTTCTTTACTTGTGCCTACCATCAGAACCTCTGTCCCTCTAGTTTTACAATATTTCCCACCCCTCAATACCACCATGTCCTGAACTACAGTGATAAGAGTTGGCACGGTGATTGTTCCAGATAATAATGGAAGAAAATAATTAGTTATTTTTAATAATAATTTAATTATTAATACAAAATTTATTTACAAAAGGAAATAGCCATCTAAAAGTAAATAACCTCCTAAACCAGGCCTTTGGCCCTCCAGATGTTGCTGAACCACAACTCCCATCATTCCTAGCTATTGACCACGGTTACTAAGGGTGATGAGAATTGTAGGTCAGCAACAACTGGTGGGCTAAAGTTTCCCCACTCCCAATCTAAGTAAAATGGTCGGGCCCTACAATATCTCAGAATACATCAACTCTAAATAGCTTCTGTGGTACCTCTAGTGGAAGAAATGCACATAAATGACACACCCATTGTAGCTCATTTCTCATTTCACACACAACATTTTATAATAGGAATATTGTTCAAAAATGTTCTTAAACTTCTCTCTGGAGCAGCAGCAGCAGCAGCACGAGATTAGTAATATAAATGAAACCTAAAGAGGTCCAAGACTCACCCAGGGTTTGACAAACTTGGCCAAAACTTTCCTCACCAATTTTGGGATTCTAAGATGAGCCACCTGGGGTTTCAAGCATGGGTCAACTATATCTCTTTCACTGGAAGGCAACAGAGGAAGAAGGTGAGATAGGGCAATCCAGTCCTCTTTTACACAGAAAACATTGATTTCTCACAAAAATGTACTGCAGCATGATGATGATGATAATGATAATGATAATGATAATGATAATGATAATGATAATGATAATGATAATAATATATTCATACCCTGCCCACTCTGTACGTCTCCCAACAGAATGTTAAAAACACGATAAATCATCAAACATTAAAAACTTCCCTAAACAGGGCTGCCTTCAGATGTCTTCTAAAAGTCAGATAGCTGTTTGATTAACATACAAAATTTGCTCTCCTGGGATGTGGTGACTATAGCCATTCAGTTAGATGGCTTTAAAGGGGGGTTAGACAGATTCATGGAGGACTGGACTATCAAGTTGCTACTAGTCCAGATGGTTAAATGCAACTTCCACATTCAGAGACAAAATACAACTTGCTGAGGAACAGTGGAAGTGGGATATCACCCTCATGTTCTTCATTTGGGCTACCCAGAGGCATTTGGCCAGTTCCTGTGAAAACAGAATGCTGGGCTCGATGACCCTTTAATCTGATCTGACAGGATACTGTATCTCAAGGAATTTTCCCATGCTAAGAATGCAGTATTAATTGGCAAGTCCCTTTCCACAGTACTGTTGAACAGTGAACTAATTTGACTCCTTCAGAGTTTGACTCTGAAGGTTGAGACGTACTATGTGGCAGGAAGTGACATCATTGGCTGCTCCACCCTCAGGCAGCAAAATGTCTTGAACCAGCCATGCTTTGAATACCTGGACAGTATTATTTGATTAGGGTTCTTGTCCTCCTCTTTGCTCTTCTCTTGTAATGCCTTTTAAGAGTCATGGTTACTTACAACATAGCCAACAGAGTTGAGCCTCCATCAGCAAAAAGGCCTTTGATATAAAGTTCATCTATGGCATAATCCACTGAAGGTGGGGTGAAGGGAACGAGCTGCAAAAAAAGGGTTGGTCATTGAGTAAGTATCAGGTGCCAGTTCATTGACTCAAAGTCTTCTTTCACAAGCACATCCCAACTTTCTGCTCCAGACAGAGGTCAAGATTAATTCTTTCCCCATCTGCTGTTTGTCTGCTCAGAATGCAGACACATGCACAGAACATCTTTCCTTCCCAAGACATACAAGATACAGGAGCCTATGAGCCAAATTCGTAGTGTGCAGTCCACCTCCACACCTTCCCCTGCCACTAAGGGTGGAGCATGATAGAGCAGTAGAAGACTATGCATGGTGTGAAGAAAGCGGTAGAGAAAAGTGTTTCTTCCTCTCTCCTAAATCTAGAACCCATGTGTGTCCAATGAAGCTGAATGTTGGAAGATTCAGGACGGACAAAGGATTTGGCACAGGGCAGATTTAAACTATGGAATTCTCTTCCACAGGAGGCAGTGTTGGCCACCATCTTGGATTAGACAAATTCATGGATAATAAGGTTACGAATGGCAACCAGCCACAATTTCTCCCTATGTTCTCCCTCCACTGTTGAGGCAGTGTGCTTCTGAATACTGGTTTCTGGGAGTTGCAAGTGGGGAGGGTGTTCTTGTGCTTGGGTCCTGCATGTGGGCTTCCTATAAGCAACTGGTTAGCCCCTGTGAGAACAGGATGATGACTTGGTTGGAGGACTGCACTGCAAGATTCAGAGAAGTGCAAATTTCAAGGATGGCTGTGTTTCAGTTCATGTATTGCTGCAGAATTAGCTAAGTCCACCTATAAATAAATGCAAACTGAATTCATTCCTTAGGGTGACAATGCATTTACATTAAATGTCTTCTATGTCTTTTGGTCTTTCTTTCTCAATTAGCTATCCAAGTATGTGTGTAGTTAGGACCGGTACTGTAGAGAACCAGGAGGGAATTAATTACCTCTGAAACGCTATTTACCCCAAAATGGAAGGCATCGTGAAACTGACAAAGACCTTTTTTAGATTTTTCCAAAGTACCAACTTCCAATAAAACTGTATTCTGCAGGCTGAGAATTCTGTCCTCAGCACTTAACAATAGCCATTTATAGACTGCTTCCAGAACTGGATTGAATGTGCTGTGTAAGTAGAGCCAACCATCTTACAATTAACTTTCTTTGTACTTGGCTACTTATATAAATGCAAAGGGCAACAGTACCAAAGGTACACACCGTATGGCCAGCTTCTTGGAGAAGCTTCTTGGTTTCATGCACAGCCCGCCTCATACAGGGAGGGAGCAAAAAATAGCCATCAGTGTCATAATAGCCAATCCGAAGTGGCGTGGAACTAGAGTATACCTAGGAGAGAAGAGAGAGAACCTTCAGGTAATATCATCAATGGATAGATAGATTTGGAATCAATTTGTGGAAATCAGAATTGGTGGCAGGGGAAAATTGCTTTCGTACTGTACATTGAACTAGATATCTCAAAGATCACAGAGCTGCTACCAAAATCAGCAGTCGCATAAATAGTTAAACTAGAGCACTAGAGTAGAGTGTTGGTTTGGGATTGGGGAGATTCAGAATAGTCATGACACCATGAAGCTTATTGGGTTATCATGGGCTACTCACCATTTTTCAGCCCAGGGATGGGGAACCCTTTTCATCCTAATGTCACATTTCCTTCTGGGAAATCTTCTGAGGGCCACATACCAATGGTGTACAGAGCCAGAGTCAAAAGTGGGAGGAGCAACTAATGTGAACAGCAATGTCTGTACACAGTAGAGTAGTTTCTACAAACACTCACACACCTCTCTCTATGCTTTATCCCAACAAGCAGTAAGTATTCTCAGAGTTCAAGGACACAAAAACCAAACCCTTAATTGTTATCAGGAACTGAAATTTATAGCAGAGCATATCCTTTAAATTGAAAGTTGTTATATAAAATTGCTTGGGCTTGCTTAACACTCATGGGCAAAGCTCCATTATTTGTTCAATGTATGAAAGAGCAGGATAATAATGCTATATTACGGAGCTGTTTACTTTCAGTGTATGGAGAAGTTTTGGAGCAAGTTTTGCTACCAAGGCACTCTCTACAATGACTCTGGCAATGGCTACCAAATTCAGGAGCAGTGTCTACAGCTACAGGAGCAATGGGGTTCTCTAAAATATCACCCAAAACATTCCCACACACTGAACAATTCACGATATAATCTTTTATGTACCTCTTCATTGAAAAACACAGGCGGAACGAAGGGGTCCAGCTGGAACATGTCATCACATAAGAGAGCCTTCATGCACAGAGCTAGACTTTCCACATCCCTTGCCATTGGGCCCACTGTTCCTGGAACTTCAATTGAAAAGAGAAGGTGAACATGGTTGCACATCATGCACAACCCATAGGATATGGAGTTGTCAGATATGGAATGATGACCATCTAACAGAACGACAGAAGTGCATTTTAATCCCTAAACATTTTTTTTAAAGTTTGCATTTTTTAAAGGAAAAGGGTGAATGAATGAGTGAACATACAACTGCACCAAATAAATGGGTGAAGAACCCAACTGAAGTATGGTGGGGAGAGAAAGTGAGAGCAGGTTCCGCTTTTAACTTGCTAGTCAAAAACAATATAAGTTTCAAGCTGGAATGATACCTGGGCCAGACACTGTTTAATTTTTTACCCAACATACATCACTTGGAGGAGATCATATCCTCACCCCACCAATGTGATTGAAAGGTGTCTTTCAACTACATATTCAACCACAGCACCCACCCAATAATCATCTGCCATAGCACATACATGCACTTTTTGCATTCAATCAAAAGTGATCCTTCAGATCTTTCTGAATTTGGATAGAAAAGGAAGAGATCCTTTACCTGTGAGTATTCCATCAATGGGGCCCCTTACTCCTAAATTGCTGTAGAACAGAGAAATGTCAGAACATGCAGCTGGGAAAAATGTAGATCTGATACATGGACAATTCTGCTGCCACCAGAACTACTGCCAGCTTCTTGGAGGATGGCCACCCAAACAACACATTATGTTCATTGCATGCTCGGACTGGCTACTTTTGTTGAAAGAAAAGCATTTGTGGAGCCCTAAGCCATATCAAGGCCCTGCCTTGGTTTCCTGTCGAAAATCGCCCCTCAGCTATTTGCCCCAAAGGTGCTATTTACCAGACATGAAAGCAATGCCATAAACCAACTTTCCCCATGCTGGTGCCTTCCAGATGTTTTTGACTATAAATAACTCTCACGACCTAATGAAACCATCCAAGGTTTTATTCTGTGGTTAGTTGTGACAAGAAAGATACAAGAATAATAATGAAACAGAACCTAACCTCTTCAATGAGGGGAAAAAATGAATTGAATTTATATCCTGCCCTTCCTTCTGAAAGAAAGGATATACACAATAATTTATCAGAAGAAGTTTTCTTAGCAGCAAATTTATGCAAATAATGGAAAATTGTCTTTCTGTAGGCTGCTGAGTCAATTAGGTCACACTCAGATAGGCGAAATCAATGTCCAATTGCCAAGCTTCTCCAGCTGCATAAATGGGTTGCTGCCCTGGGTGTGTGTTTAGTTTTTAAATATATCTGCTGGGTTGTTGTTGTTGCACTTTTAACTGGTTTTAAGCTTTTTTTAATTGTGCATCACCTTGAGATGCTTGTGTGTAAGGTGATGAATAATAATGAACAACAACAATTATACTATAAGCTGAACTATGCACAGTAAATATTTTTAAAAGGGAAAGGGAAAGGGTTTGTGGGATTTGAGAGAGGCTGGCATGTCTGATGATTATTGCAATCAGCATAATATTCACATGCATTTGCTATGCTAAAACCACACCAGATAGAAATGGGAGTAATTTTATGGCTTTAAACCATGCTTAACCAGGATTCCTGGCTTAGCATGGCATCCGAATCAGGGATAATTATGTGTTTTGCTTACACAAACAACAACAGATAAGCCAAAACACACCTTAGCTTAACATCAAAGTTTGTTTGGAAGGAAAAATCCTATAACCCCCAGTTTGGACATAACACACCTTATTAAGTCAGATATTATGTTGCAAACTGTCTAAAGATTTTGTGAATATAGCCATGTATATTGTTAGTCCTGCTATTGTTTAATGTAATCAATATAATTTGTGGGAATGGGAGAAGGATGAGTCACTTTTTGGAAAGATGGTTCTGCAAGGTTACCAGAATCAGGAAAAGCAAGTTCCAATGTCTAATAGTGATAAAGAAGAGATTGTTTAACATTAGATTAAAGGAAAGCCACATTCCTTGGGAGATAAGGCTACACATGCCAATTTGCTTAGACCCTCAGAGCACCAGGATGAGAACAGAGGTTATGATCTTTGAGTTATGTAGCCAGAAAAGGCTTTGCATTTAGATGGGGGTCTGAAAGATGCAAGGATCTTGCAATCTAATCTCAAAAACTTTCCATGTCAATCTTGCAACACAGATCATATCTACAATTAAGACTGCACCACATAATCAAGAGACTGAGTTGATGGTATAAGAGTTGTGGCATCAGAACAATCTTCGAGTGAAGATCAAGAAAGGTTCACCATGGTGCAGCCCCACCAAAGCATCTTCAAGATCACTGTAAATATTAACTATGGTTTACCACGCTTTTTAAACTGTGCCATCAAGCAGATCACTCCCCTAAGAAATTCGAGAGCTACTCAGGAAGTCATTCATCATCTTTCCCAACGAGGTCTCCAATATTTATATTATGAGAGAGAATTTTCATGCTTCGTAGCAACGAATGCCATTCATTTGCACAGTAGGCGATATTATCAGTACATACCTCAGTCTGCCTGCTGTTGGCTTCAGCCCACAAAGACCACAGAAGCTAGAGGGTAGACGGATACTTCCACCCAAATCTGATCCAAATCCCAAGATGGACCCTCCTGCAGCTATTAGGGCACCTTCCCCTCCAGATGATCCACCAGGGCCTCTCTTATGATCACAAGGATTCACTGTCTGGCCAAAAGTAGAGTTGCTGCAGTCATAGCTACAAGACGGTAGAAATACAGCAATTACCCATTTGTTTGTTAGAAGGCAATCAATGCACTTGCTAAAAATAGATGCCTGTTGAACTCACAATGGAACTGCAGATAAGTAGTATACAAAGTACTGTCACCCTGTATTGAACATGTGCCATCAACCAGACTATAATGGGCTGAAAACAGAGGGCACGTACAAGCAGCCATATCTTGGCAACAAGTTTAGGCAGGCCCGGCCCACTGACAAGGCAGGGTCAGGCACTCACCTTGAGCCACAGAAGCCTCAAACGGTGAAATAGGATATACCACCCTTGAATTTAGGCAATTTTTTTAATGCCCAAGCAACAGAACTGTGGTACTGACCATATTCGAAAGAGCAAAAATACTCATAATACTAATTTAGCCTGGAATTTCCAAGAATGCATTCCATTTTAGAGCTACATTTCAAAATAGGCTACAAGGGCTGTTACCCAGGTGCTAGAATGGTTGACAGATCCAAATAACGGCAGACTTCTGTATTTGCAAAGATAGTGGAATGGCCATTATAGGTTGTATTCAACTAACTTTTACTGTGAAGAGGAGACACATGGAAATTAAGGAACCTAAATTAGTCATGGTCATTAATCTCAATGGGTCTACTTTGAGTAAAAATTAGTTAAATGCAACCCATGTGTCTTTCTTCGCTAGAGGCCTCAGTGCAACCTGATACCTGACTAGCACTCAATGCAGCTTCATCTGAATGTCTGTTGCCCTGCTGCATCTTAAGATCCTTCAACCCAGATCCCTCTCACCTATGCTAGATACAGAGCCAAAGGCTTGTCCCTGTTTTACATCATCATCATCATCATCATCATCATCATTTTATTTATTTAATTTCTATACTGCCCTATACCTGAAGGTCTCAGGGCGGTTCACATAAAATAACAAATACATAAAATCAAAACAAAAGCAACAACCCAATTTAAAAAACCCCAAACATTGTTACTATCTACACTCTTTGTGTCAAAGATGACTGCAAACTCCTGGAGGAAGAAAATAAACACAGATTCGCCATCTGAAAAGATGGTCACGTTACACTTGGTGGCCAAAACCAAATCATTGGCATTGTCCAACACTTCCTCCAGCTTGCTAATCTTCTCTTTCTCCTTTAAAAAGCTAACATTTTCAGAAGTCTTCCAGCTGCTCACCACCCAGAGCAGGCAGCACTGTGGGACTTTCTAGGGAGTTGATGATGTTCCATCACTCTTGGAGGGAATTGAATGGCCAGCCTGGGTGCCCACAGTGTTCACATGGTACATATCAACCTATCTCATACCCATCACTGGTAATGAATAATGTGCCTCAGGATCTGACATTTTGAGTCAGTGAAAAACTTTTACATGTATGATTTCATTTTGTTAAAAAGTCAGAGTGAATTGATTCAGTACACAAGGTTGACTTGCACCAGTACACAAAAAAGCATATGCAACTTACTTCAGTAAGGATTGTGGGACATTGGTGATTACAAATGGATTTGCTCCCTGTCTTTTTAACACCTCGACCAGCACACTGTCCTCTTCTGCCAAGGCACCAAGTGACTGGACAAGGCCACATGTTGATAAATGACCCTAGAAGCAAAGAAGCTTGTTAAATGCCCGGGTGGTTGTGGCTGTTTTTCAAACTATTAGAGAAACAGTTCTAAAACAAAACTCTGAACTAGCTCTGTATTTTGATAACTATCCAACACCATAACCTGCTTACGGGCATTTTCTGCTAGGTATTCTAACAAAGAATTCTGTGCAACTTGAAAGCATTCTTAATAATAACACACTTTGCACTGCCATCTCAGTATACGCTGCAATATCAAATAGCTGGACGGTCAACAGTTTTATGTTCTGCTCTGTTTTGAAGTTCTAACCATAATCTTACAAAGCTTTCTTATATCAATCCCAGATTTGCTGCCCTAGGCGTTTAGTAGTCCTACTTTGGTCCATCTGCACCCAACTCTAGATAACCATTGTGACTCAGAGAAATAGAATCACCTTATATGCAATGTGGTCCTTGATGCTGACAGGCACACCATACAGCAAGCCCCTTTCCTTCTGTTTCTTCAGCTCCTGGAGATGCTGCTCACATTCTGGAATAAAATGGCGCACGCAGTTCACCTCCTGGTGAACTGCTAAAGCCTTTCAGTGAAAAGCAAGGGAAACATGGTGGAGAATGAATTAGTAATAGATATGTGTCCCTTTGATACAGTGTTTTGCATTCTTCAAATATCTAAATCCAAATGAACTTCTCTGCTACGTCAACCCTAAGCAAAACTAGGAGTGCAGGGGAAGCCAGACATTCCAACCAAGATACCTTTGGCGGGGCTGGGGACATAGTGTGTCTGTGGCCACACAAAAGCTTACTAGCCTGGAAGAAGCAATAGATTCTTACAAATGAGCTACTGCATACTCTGATTCTACAAGAATGCATCCAACAACAGATTACCACTATTAATATTAAAATACTGAATCCTACACAGGACCAGCTCTACCATTAGGCAGAGTGAGGCAGCAGCCTTGGGCAGCAGATGCCAGAAGGTGGGGAGTGACACCAAGGATTCAAAACAGAGCTGGGTATGTCATGTGGCCTGCCTCATTCACTCTAAGCTACCTTGCAGCCTTTAGTAATAGTGGAGAAAGCTGTCCCGTGAGTGGTGTAACTAAGGTTCAGCTGCCAGTCCAGTTAGCTTCTGTATATGAAATTTGAGAGGGAAGAGGAAAGTGCCGTTCTTTCCTCAACCTCAGACAGCAAACTGTCTTGGACTGGCCCTGATCATACTCTTGTTGCTCCCACAACCCCCAACTTACTGAAGAGTAATGGATCTTAACTGTGGGAAATCCAGAGAGGGAGAGAGAGAGAGTGATCACGATCTGGCAAAACTATGCTTTAGACCTGAAAGTGCTGGCTGAGACACCCAAGAGCCCAAGACCTAAACAAGTATTCCTAATTGTAAGAGGTGGTGTTGGGAATTTCAACTAAATTAGGAAAAACAAGTTTGTGCAAATTTACTGAAATAATCCTGAGCTATGTCCAAATATTTTGGCTACTGTGAATATGGACATTTTTGTCCTAGAGGGACCAATTAAATAAACTATGTATTGATTTATCTGAAATATTTCTATACTGCCAAATACATTTTAAAAGTATCAAGATGGTGAAGAACACAACGTATCATTCTTCTCACCTTTTCCATGTAAGTGTAAAGGACGCTTTCTGGAGACAAGGACCCTTCCTTCAGCTTCTCCACTAGCTCTGCCAGAGGCAGTGAAAGGACATGAGCGGCTTGTACCCCAGGATTCTGTGGAGACAGCATACTGCATGGCAATTCTCATGGACTATGTGGAGAGGGGATGGGGAGCTGAGCCCTGGGACCTCTCTATCCAGCCCTCAGAACTCACCTCCTCCTTAGGCCACACCCCTCTCCCAAGGCCACACCCCTCACTGGCACTGAGCAGCAGTCTCCTCAAGTTCTCTTGCATGGCACTCATCTGTGCTTGAACTTTGACAATGACTTCTGCATGCATGCCTGGATAAAGACTGGAGAGATGTCGGGGGAGTGGGGTATATACGCTTTTGATGTTTTGCATAGCTGGAGTGCAACCTACTGTTAAAAAGGCAGGAATCATATCCCTTGCTTTGTCTGCTCCCCAACTGCTTCTCCCAGCCTACCTTGGGCATGTTGTCTCTGGAAGGTTGCCCCTAGGGCAGTGTTTCGCAACCTTTTTCTGATGGTGGCCCCCTTCCAACCTTATTTTTTTCGTCCCCTGTCCTACCAGTAGAAAGGTAGCTATTTTGTTTCTAAACAGAACATGTTTTATTTAATTTTTTTATAATTATATAACTTATATAATTTCACCTGTGGCCCCCTTGGGATATCCTGGGGGGCAATGCCAGATTTACGTATAAGCTAAACAAGCTATAGCTTAGCGCCCCACTCTCTTGGAGAGTCCCCAAAAAAATTTAAGGAAAAAAACTGGATGTACATTTCCAAAATATAAGATAAAAAACAAATAAAATAAAACATGCATACAGCAACAGTGTTTTATGTTGTGTAGGCTCCTATGATGTAAGTAATGGGCCCCGCCTGCTCGCCAAAATATGACTGGTTTGCTCATTTCCATATCAAGGGTGCCTACATTCTGCATGGACTGGTTGCATGGCAACATGTGCAAATGGCTTTAGATACCTATTAGGACCATAAATTACAATACAGTGGTACCTCGGGTTAAGTACTTAATTCATTCTGGAGGTCCGTACTTAACCTGAAACTGTTCTTAACCTGAAGCACCACTTTAGCTAATGGGGCCTCCTTCTGCTGCCGCGCCACCAGAGCACAATTTCTGTTCTCATCCTGAAGCAAAGTTCTTACCCTGAAGCACTATTTCTGAGTTAGCGGTGTGTGTAACCTGAAGCGTATGTAACCGAAGGTACCACTGTATAGCATATATTCAACACAAAAAACACTGACAATTTGTTGTTGACAAAGGACAGCTGGACCAGTAGCTATGGGCCTCATCAAACTTAAATCCGGCCCTGCTGGGGGGTCCCAAGGGGCCATATCCCTGCCCCCCCCCAGTTGAGAAACACTGCTGTAGGGAATGAAGTCTTTGGGCTAATAAGAGTTGCCCACTCCTTCTGTAGAGTTTTGTTAATGTCAAACATTTACCAGGCTTTCTATTTCAGTTGTTCCCAGACGAAATCATTCCAAATCTGACCATACTAAAAATGTGATTGTTCACTGAAATTCTTTTCTTTGTCAAACAATTATTCCAACCTGTGTCACTATAACAGAAGTCTACAGTGGGAATATCACACACATATCCAAGAGATGTACCGGTATACCTGCTGTTTAAACTCCTGAACAACTTTTTCCATTTGACCCAAGCCATGGTCTCTCTTCCTTCTTGCCTCTTGTATTTGTTTTTTGATCCTGTTCTGGCCCATCCATCTGAATGCCAAGAAAGCTGCAGCTGTGCTGCTGGTCAGAGCAAGGACAATGTGAATGTCAATCTTAACCTGAGGCCATGACTGCTTCAACCATTCGTGGATCATAGTGGAAGCACTCTGCAACTTTCTAGAGTCAGATCAGCAGACAGTATTTGTGGGATTCTGAAAAGACAGCACAAAAATAACATGAAGGCCAAATAATTCCATCAAGCCACTCTATATACACTGTTCTCCACTAGCTGCAGTTAATTTCATATGTCCCGAAATGCACAGGAACACATTTACAGCCTTCACCTCAAGTGAATGCTGACAATGAACTTGGAGAGCAGGACTGGCCCAAGACATTTTCCTCCCTGAGGCAAAGGACAATATGACACCCACCCCCCACAATTCCATGTACAGAAGCCAATTGCACCAGCAGTCAAACCCTATAGTTCTTTCAGTAGAGCATGAGACTTTCAACCTCAGGGTCATCGGTTTAAGCCCTATGACGGGCAATTCTATGATTCAAAATTGATGAAACACCCATCCTGCCTCTCACCTTCTATTCTAAGTCATTGCTGAAGCACCCCTGTGGTGCACTCTCGGCTCGGCTCTCAGTGTGGGTGAAACAGTCGCCCTCCCCTAAACCATAGCTGTCAACCTTCCCCTTTTTTTGCGGGAAATTCCCTTATTCCAGCCCCGTTTCCCGCTGCTATCCCGGATTGTTAGATATCCCATAGACTGTCCCTGGGACAGGTGAGGCTGCTGATCCCTTATTTTCGAGGTTGCTGATCCCTTATTTTCAAGGTTGCTGATCCCTTATTTTCAAATCTGAAAGTTGACAGTTATGCCCTAAACCTGCCTCTGGATGGAGCTGAATCCTCCTTTGCACCTGAGACAGCAAGCAAGATTAGATGGCTCAGGACAAGCCATGTGGCAACAGAAGGAAATGGCTGGGGAATTCAAGAATGGCTGCAGGCTTCCGCTGCCCCGCTAGCCTCTGCTGCTGACGGACACCTCACTTTGCCTAATGCCCTACTTGGAAGTATGAACTTCAGGTGTGATTCTGTGTGGCTGAATGCAACAATAAGCAAGTTTCTTCCTTCTTCCCACCTCTCTATCCCTCTTGCCTCAAACACACACATTATAAGCATATTTCATATGCTCAACCTATGCTATTTAGGTGAAATGTAATGAATTTTTTAAAAACATTTTCAAAATAAGCAATTTTAAAAATAAAAGGAAATGCCTCATTTGGGTTAGAGTTTCACATAGTGCTAGGGGGGAAACATGTTTTTCTACATTTTAAGTAGATAGATAAGGATGGAGACAGTTTAACTCTCCCCTGGAGGCCCTCTGGAAAGATTCTCTGATAGCCTTTTCAGTAACTCATGCCTCCTTTCAGTGGAACAAGCTAAGGACTCTGAATACAGAGTGCTTGGCATGGTCCTACAATTTCACTGCCCTGTACCTACCAATTGTAAAGTGGACACAACTAAGGCAGGCTCACCAAATACATACAGAATTAGGTGCTTTCTCCTCAGTGAAATATTATGGAGTTAATTACTACATGTGCCGATTTAATAAAAACAGGATTTTAATGCATTTAAAAAATAAATAAACCTAGCTTTCCTGCCTGGATAGTGCAAAGTTGAGGACCCTGTGGCCCTCCTGATGTTGCTGGGCTGCAACGCCCACCATACCATTCTGAGGCTGATGGGAGCTGGAGACCAACAACATGTGGAAGACTGCAGGGTCCCTATCCTGGAATAGTGAAGTCATCCAGTTTCTACCTCCTGCCTAGCTCTGGACATATATGGGCAGAGTTGGACATACATACATACATACATACATACATACATACAAACATACATTGTCAGCATCCTATGCACACACAGAGAGAAAGATCCCAGCATGTGCACATTTAAAGAAACAGCACAACAACCTTGGTCAAGCATCTGCTATGCATGCAGTAGATTCAACATTAAATCTTTAGCATTTCCAGATTGGTTCTAAAATCCCAGAGAGTCACTGCCAATCAATATACTGGACCAATGATCTGACTCAGTATAAGGGAGTTTCCTATGGACTCCTGGAGACACTGCACTACCTTCCTTCTTCCTCCGACTCTACCCTCCCTTTTCCTTGCATAAATGTGTATCAAGTAGATGCGTTTTCCAGACTCTTGCCCAAATGCACAACCACATAAGTCAAATTCTTAAATCTCACTTTGTCTTTCTCACACTCTCTAATTTTCTTCCCTTACAAAAAAGCCACACTTACCTTCTCCTCTAATCTCCTTCTCTTTTCTTGAAGCTAAGGAATTGCCCAAGCTGTTCAGCATTCGGAGTGGGTGGCTCCAGGGAATGCAGCCAATGGGGTAGGGGTACAGCAAGTGATCTTTTTCCTTCTCCAGGAAGCACTACATGTGTGTTTGTTTCAATCAACTCTTATAGCGGAAATCCAGTAATTTGATTCATGAGGAATTACAGTGCAAGGTTCTTGTTTGACACAGGCTCAGAATAGTTCTGGGGCTACTCACATAGTACAGACTTCCAGCCTACAGGATCACTATTTCTAACAACATCGTAAGGTAGGAGGAATTCAACGGCTGAAGCTTTCCCAGTTCAGAGATGCAGTAAGAGGGAAACAACCATATGCTGCATTTCTGCCTGCTGACGGGGGGACAGGAGGGACGGGACCAGGCCTTAATAGCCTACCATTCCCCAAAGCAGGAATTAGCCCTTGCAGTGTATGTCAGGAGTGGTGTTGTTTTTTTTAAGGAACTCTGATTTGATCTGTTATATATTAAGAATCCATTTGCCATTGGGTCAGCAAATATGCTCCAGTGAGCTGTGACAGAAGTGGGATGGGAAGGTATCCAAGAGGGTGATAGCAAATTGGAGAGGTATAGTCTGAAATCTTATGCTGTACTTGTATTTGTTTAGTCATTCTTTGTTATGGTAAGATGGGAGCACTCAGGCTGCTTGTTATTGTCAAAGAAAAAAAATCATTTTTTGCTTCTTTATTTTGAAATGTTCTACTGTGCCTTCATTCAGCCATGGATTCCACAGTGGTATACATTTTTTAAAAAATGAAATATTAATGCAAGAATAAAGACAAACAATAAAAATCAAAGTACAATAAAATCTAAGTAATTAAAGTGTGGTGTTGATGGTACAGACATGGAAGACCCAGGTTAAAAGTCTGCTTAAAAAACCCCACCACTGGACAAGATGTTAACTTGCTCATAACATGTTTAAACATAAGAGTTGTGTTGCAACTTTGTAGACTGAGAAACACTGCCAAAATTATTGATTTATATTTCCTGTAGGGAATTTCCTGTAGGGATGAAGAGGCAAATTCTGCAGAAGACCAAGAAGTACAGGGCGAGCCCTTTAAAAGTGGCCCTGTGGATACAGAGTACACATGTTCCATGGGGCCTCTTTTAAAAGACTCACCCTGTACATTATTGCACTATCCAAGTCTAAAAGCAAATGGAGTAGAAGAAACCAAAATACCCACAGTGGGGCATGAGGCTAGTCAAAATATACTCATAGAACATTGGGGGCGTGTGCATCTTTTAAGCATTCCTCTTTGCATACCTCGTTGAAGGTTCACTGCTCACTAAGTTACATATTAACATTCTGACATTCTCTTCAAAACTGATGTCTTCTAGCACACATTGATAAAAATGTAACTGAGCAGACCAAGCAATGTCCAGTACACATGCAGCGGTACATCAAAGTAGTCAACAAAGCAGATCTTTTAGCAGATGCAGTGCTCCTTTCCGACAGGATCAGATTTTCCTTCTGCCCCTCCTTTCATGGGAGACTTTCTCTACCTCCTTCATGAACCGAAGACACAATTCCTCCTGCCACGGCAGGGCCACACACTGGACAGCCACAGGGAGCCCAATGGCGCCTTCGACAGCCTGCAGGAGAGATACAAAGGCAGCATGATATCACAAAGCATATTTCATTACTGAGGGAAGCATCCAGTTTGAGCTCGTGGCTTTCAGACTTCTCCCTGCATGTCTCCCTTTTGAATTGACTGAGACTTTCAGGATCTACTGGGCAATAAGGAGGCCTATTTTCAACAGGATCATGGAAATGCTCAGAATAGATTTCCAACATGACTGTGGGGGTTTAGTGTTTTGGGTTAGGAGCTGCATCCCATGCATTTGTTTATAAAAATGTATTCCTACACATGTCACTTGTGTTGGAATATTGCTAATAATTGTACTCTATGACCTTATGGTTGTGATTTTTTTTACCCAGGTCAGACATTTGATGTCAAATGCTCTTATAGGAAATAATTTAATCACATTAACCAGTTTAGAACCTATTCCAAATAAACACACTTAGAATAAGGCTGTACAAGTTACTTTTAAAAAGTAATTTTGTCTGGCAATAACTAAGATCGTACTCAAAATCAGAAGCCGCCAATGAAGATATATTAGTGAAGCAGTTCCAGCTTTCCAATTTAATGGGTGGTGTTAACCAGCTACAAAACTTCTCTAATTTCAGGAGGGAAGCAAGGGAGGGTCAATTTGCTACAATTCTGTATAGCAAACAGAGCCCCAGTGACATGCGGTGGGGTTGAGGAAACTCCAACTCTCATCAGTCTCTACACCAACCAACATGACCAATAGACAGGATGGATAGAAGTTGCAGTCCAACAACATCTGGGTGGGTGGGTGTCACAGGTTCCCCATGCTTGATGCAGCATCTAGGCACTGTCCTTGCCTTGGTTGCTATTGACTGACCTCCTTCATCCTCTTATCCCAGGGGTCTCCATAATGCCCTTTGTAAAGCTTCAGCTCTTCCTCATCTGCCTGTGTCACTGTAGTAACTGGGACAACTCCGGCCGGAAAATTCAAGACGTTGTATAAATGGGTGTAAGTGGTAGCAACTGGAAAAGCCAACACACAATACTTCTCATTTTGCGGTACCAGACCTTTGTTTCATGACACCAACATGCAAATGCAATAAGAGTGCAATGCATACTTCTCTGCACACACAATAAGGAAAAAGAAAATGATCCTGACATGGCAGAGCACTGCTGGATTGTCTTGTGCTACTTTATCAACTAATCTAAAATAACCTTAAGAACTGTCGCATAACTGTTCAGGGAAAGGAGCCTCAGATAGGTGTTGATTGACTCAAGTCTTTTCTCAGATATTTGCCTAGATGCATCCACATCAACAATGCATACACCCATGGAATCAGCCCAAGAGGAACTAGGTTTTCCTGGTTCGGCTTCAAGCATGTTGAGAACCTGAATAATTAACTTGATTAAAGCCTGAAGCCTTGGGAAAAAAAAAGAATACGATTGAGGGTGCTTTCTTATCACTTCTAAGAAAATATGGCATTTGCCTGCCGGCACATTCTTCCTAACTGTAGAAGCAACCACGAGAGATCTGGTCAAGCTGAAATGTGTTGCAATCTTCTTGCCTTGAAGTTTTTAAAAGGCGATGAGACTTAATTCACTCTGTTTTGTTTTGTGGGATTAATAATACTGGGTCCAGAGAAGAGTGAGCAGAACTCCACTCAGGAAACAAGATTAATATGGATTCTCTCACCACTAGTGTCCCTGTGGTCTCCTCAAAGCAGCTCCATCTGGAATGGTGTGCGACCAGGTACTGTAGAGGCCAGCTAAGAGAATGGGGGGGTTGCCAGAATTCAAGGGGGCTGCCTTGCACAGGCAGAAGTTCCTTTCCACTCACTCAATACACCTTTTGATTCCAATTATAAAATAATACTGATAATATTTTTCTCACTGACACCAGTTGAAGGAAAAGTACCAAAGTATAAGTACAATTTCATGCAAGGTAAATATTGAATAATCAAGGAATTAATGCATCAGTCAAAAAATCCATCTACTCACAATAGTGTTGGAAGAAGGGATGGGTTGTAAGACTACAATGCAACCCACCTACAGTTCTGCTAGCAGTACCTTACAGATTCACAGTATATTATGTCCTGGGTAGAGCTAGACTAATGCCTTAGCTATACCTTAGTTGGTTAAGGAGTCCATCCCAAGTGGTATGGCATGATACAATGTAGGTGAATCTACAGCTACGTATGTTGCCATATTGGTATCCTTCAGGTTGAAAGGTAGGTTATAAATACAATAGATGGTGGTGATAATAATAATGGGACATGTTATGTAGTAGTGTGTTCCTGCTTCATAGCCCTGCTCTACAAATCTTTCTCACCACTTTTCAAATTCATTATGCCCCTTGAAGGAACCAGAGCTAAATGGATTAATAAATAATTTCTTCCTTTTGCTTGATTACTACTGAGCAGGAGACAGTTACGTATTAGTGGATGGATGTTCTAACATGCATCTCCTGCCAAGTTGGGATCATCTCCCAGGAAATATGGTAGATATCAAGGATGGCACAATGTGGCTAGATGGGCCCATATACTCTCTCTCCACAAACTTTTATAAATATTTGGGTCATAAGGCTGGGAGAGAAAGATGGTCATCATCTATTCCTCCTTTGCTCAGAGCAAGATGCTCTACAGGTCAGCTCAGAGAAAGCCACATAATTTAATCCACAGTATGCAACAAGCCAAGGGAACAGGATCAATATAAGAGCATGAACACTGGAAAATCAGATAAGATGTATTATTTGGTACCAAATAGCTTGCCAGCATATCCCAAATTAAAAGCTGGTCCCAAAGCTGGACAAAGCACAACATCCAGCTTCAACTTCCTCCATTCTGCAATGAATTCATCACGGTAAGCCTGGGGAGAAATACAAAGAGAAGACAGTGGCTATTATGTACAAAATGCCACCATCAGTGTGAATTGATTAACAGAAATGCATTTACATCCTTACTTGTTGCTGATCAGACAAAACCTAAGAAGCTCTACAGTGTTCTAGTCATTTTAGCTGTGGAGAAAAGGCTGAAGTGTGCTATACCTGAAGGGGTGTCTCCACCCACATTGTTCAGCCCAGACACTGAGGTCCAGCTCCAAGAACCTTCTGGTGATTCCCTCATTGCAAGAAGTGAAAATACAGGGAACCAGGCAGAAGGCCTTCTTGGTTGTCACATCTGTGGAATGCCTACCTATCTAATGTCAAAAAGTTAAATAACCATACTACTACTACTACTACCACTACTACAAACGAATCAGGAGAAGACTGAGACACTCCAAATGCAGAAGAGTTGGGAGATGATAGACATGCTACTGCTGATCTCCATACCCTCAGCATGAGTCCTGTTTTTCCTCATTCTCTCATGGCTCCTGCTCACCCATTAGTACTTTATCATCAGCTCGACCTCCGTCAAAAATGCTCTTTACTCCATCATTTGGCCCAACCCTCTCTGGTCACTTTAAACTATCTGCTTGTGTACATAACAGCACACCATAGCTCCATTGGTTCTATGTTAACATAGACCAGAACTGTGAAATACAGTATTAGCATAGGTCAGCATCATTGATGGTGCTGTAGCTGGAGTTCTGGGGACCATATTAGCTTTCAATTAACATCAGTCTCTAGAATCAAGCCATATAGGATTGTGAGGTAACTATTATTTGCATATCTTGCTCTCAGTGATGAAAGGCACAAAAACTACCCAATAGGGAGACTGCATGCACACTTTCCCAAGAAACTGCCCTTTCTGAACAGGTTTCTCTCTGATGAGCAGTGATTGGGGGCAGAGAAAATCTGAGCACTTGGGCACTTTTCTTCATCTTTTAACAAGAAAACAAAATTACCATCCGGTCAACATTGTTCTTCCAGAAGTTTTTCACTGACCTAGGAAATTTGCAGAAGGCATGCAGATTAGAATTCATGACAGTAACAAGAGAGAAAAATTCCTCAGAGAAAATTAACTAAAACTGCCCATTTTGGCCATATACTCACTTTTCATCACAGATGCAGTCACAGAGTACATTCACAACGATGGAAATATCATTATTCACAACAGTGGTTGTGAAGTTTTAACAACATTGGTATTCCACACAAAATTCCCATCATGATTATATTTAGTACTTCACAATGAATCCATTTTAAAATCGTATAAAAATTAACTTACCCTACTCCAATAAGGGCATTCAGATGTCGAGAGATTCGTGGGAACTGGGAGAGGGAATACACTATTATTATTATTATTATTATTATTATTATTATTATTATTATTGCCACCTTTTCCTGTTAGGAATCCAGCATGCTTTGATCAAAAGTCATAGCTAAATTCAAAAATATATTAATGACTGAATTCTCCTATGTGTTTGATTAAAAGCAGGTTTGAGACAAAAAGTCCCAAGAACAAATTTACGCTTCACTGCTATGTGTGCCCAGGGATGTACCTGGAACTATGTCACCAATTGCCAGGGCCCAGAATAGACTATCATGCACACACCAATGTATCTCAGTTGTTCCTGTGTGCAAACTGTTAACTCCTGTGGGACCCAAGAATGACTGAAGAGTGTGGCATAAATATAAGAAAGGAAGGAATAGTAAACCTATACGTATAGTCCCACATCTATCCATCTGGATGCTATCTTCAGAGCAGCTTTTAGAAAAGTGTCCAAGTGATAAGTTGCAAATTACAGCTGATGGGGTTTCGATGAGAGGTAAATCCTCTTCGTAAATTATTCATTGGAGCATGCTACTAAAGAAACTGATGGACTTTCTGTCTTATTTCATTATTCAACTAAAAACTAATGATCCACAGGGTTTGTCAGTGCACACAAATCATGAGCTCCCAAGGGGTGTTAATTCACACTCACAATATTTCCACTATCACTAACATCTTTAAAAAGCTTTTGTGCAAGTTCCCCAACTAGTTTTTTAAGGGGAGGAGGAAAAGCAGTTTTGTGGAGGTGCTTTGTAAAAAGGGAGACTTTCAGAATTACTTTAAGTACATTCACCCAAATTCAACTGTGGTCACATCCTTCAAGATATAAGCCCAGGTCCCTTTCAGACAAACTTCACATAACAACATCATTGTTTCTACTGATTTTATCTGTATAGTTGTTTTCAGCCACCCTTGCCTCCTTCAGGAGGAAGGGCAAGATATAGGAATAAAAAGTAACACTTGTAATTTTTTTATTAGTAAGAACAATTGTAATATTTTTACTACTTTTAGTTTACTCTGGTAAGTGCTTATAACCTTAGCATCTACTACTTTTTAAAAGTTGCCTGATATAGATTAAAATTTACTGGCATTGCAAAATTGCACTGTTTGCAAAGCTGTTTTGCAACTTATCATCTTGTTGTTATGTATTCAAGTTACACAGCATTTTTCTCCCCTCACAGTTGGCTGAAATTTGTCACATGTACCCCACCTACCCAAAAAGTATCTGCTCCCACTGTGCTTAACATGATGAAGAAGTTAAGGTCAAGTAAAGGCTAAGGGTTTCTTGCGATCCGAACAGCTTTCAGGCAGCCATGCTTTTTACAGAACCAGCCTTCCCATTAGGCAGTCTTTGGGATGCGGGTGGAGCTGTGGTCTAAACCACTGAGCCTCTTGGGCTTGCCGATCAGAAGGCTGGCGGTTCGAATCCCCAGGATGGGGTACAAGTAGATACCGTATTTTTTGCTCTATAAGACTCACTTTTTCCCTCCTAAAAAGTAAGGGGAAATGTGTGTGTGTCTTATGGAGCGAATGCAGGCTGTGCAGCTATCCCAGAAGCCAGAACAGCAAGAGGGACTGCTGCTTTCACTGTGCAGTGATCCCTCTTGCTGTTCTGGCTTCTGGGATTCAGAATATTTTTTTCTTGTTTTCCTCCTCCAAAAACTAGGTACGTCTTGTGGTCTGGTGCGTCTTATAGAGCGAAAAATACGGTAAATAGGTACCACTGTGGCTGGAATGTAAACAGCGCTTCCATGCACTCTGGCTTCCGTCACAGTGTTACATTGCACCAGAAGCAGTTTAGTCATGCTGGCCACATGACCCGGAAAGCTGTCTGTGGACAAACACTGGCTCTCTCAGCCTGAAGCGAGATGAGCACTGCACCCCATAGTTGCCTTTGACTGGGCTTAACTGTCCAGGGGTCCTTTAGCTTTTTGCTTTTTGCTTTATTTCTTTTTAGGCAGAGTGAGAAGACCACTTCAGGCAACAGATGCTGGAGGGCAGCAGTGGCTCCTCCAGCTGTTTCCCTTCAGTCCCTGCCAGCCCCAGCTTCTGAGCTAGGGCTCTGCCAGTAGTGATGCTTGCTTGTTGCTGGGATGAGCCTGAGCTGTCTGTCTGACCTTGTCACCTTCCCCTAATGCAGCCTTTCTCAACCTGTGGGTCCCCAGATGTTGTTGAACTACAACTCCCATCACTCCTAGCTAGCAAGGCCAGAGCTCAGGGATGATGGGAGTTGTAGTCCAAAAACATCTGGGGACCCACAGTTTGAGAACCTCTGCCCTAATGGATCACAGACAATGCCATTAGGAGAACCAGGAAGCCAGCCCAGGCTATTCATCCCGGCAGGCCTCACACGTGCCCAAGCACTGGTCTACTCATGTGATGCACACTAATGCCACAAAGGCATTGCAGCATTTGTCTGAGCAGTTAGCAAGCAGGCAAAGCAGGGAGTGAGCTGCAGTGCTGGAGAACTGAGCTGATTAGGCCATGTAGCCTATTCTGCACCCCCTAAGCTGGCCTGTTGCTCTCAGGTGCAGTGAGGGGCTGGTTGGTAAATCTGTCAATTTCAGTTTCTCTCAGTTTCTCCTTCTTTAGTTCTTCACATCTCCAAATCATTTTCTGAATTTTTTTAAGGTCCTCATGAAAATTCATCAGAAATTTTGTGGGAATTTCACCTAATGCATGCATCTTTCGATGTATTTTTGCCTAATATGCACATTTTTGCAAGTCATTTCCCACTAATATAATGCATTTTTCATCTATTTTTATTAATATTTGCATTTCTATGCACACTTTAGTATATGCATATTCATACAGGTGACTTGGCTGAAGAACTGGATTGCAAAGTTCAGATAAGTGCGGATTTCAGAAGTTGACTGTGTTCACATATTGCTTGGGAAAGAGCACCTTTAAATGCAAACTGAATCAAATTACTCTCCCATCCCTGTGCTCTCATCATCAATATTTACGTAATATTCAGTTATCAATCATGTTGGCTTTTATGCATGCCGCAAAATCAGAATGGCCCTTCTTTCATACCCTCCCTATCATTTTGATCCACACTTTGTGGTAAAAGCTGAAACTGATAGAGACAACTTGGTAAATTCATGTCTGTGCAATTCACAAACAGCCTCTTAAAAGCAACTGTGCTCAACCCAGGCAAAGCTAGTTGCACTAGTTTCAAAAGAAGAGGGTAACACTCATGCTTAATTCACTTAATGAAATCAGTGGGACTTGAAAGTTCACAACTATAACTGGAGTTTGTGTCTGTCTTGTTTCTTTTGACTATCAAGAGATTTTTTGAGTGGATAGTCATGATAAAAAGAATGTATTGTGGCATATGGGAAGAAAAAAGTTATTGCACGGGGGGGGGGAGATTTCTGGCAATTCTATTTTCTCCACGTTGCTTTCAAACCTGATCGTTTTGCAGAGGATGGGCTCATCAGAAAGCAGCATATGAAAACCTGAGACTGGCTGCATCAAAGTCATTATTCTTAGATTATGATTTTCCACCTTGGTTATTCCGCTTTATAAGGAAGGCAGCTAGAACTTGATTTCAGTTAACAAGATTGACTGAGGCGACCGAGCTCTAAATGAAACAGTCATTTCTGAGACATTGTATGAGGGAAACAATCAAATATACTAGTTTGCATTACGATTCAGCTTGGAAGGAAATGGAACATGGCTTGCTCTAAAGATCCAGAGCCACGTTCTGATTTAAATATAACAATAGCAATCAATGCAAATAGGGAGTCATAAGCTTCCTGTGCCATTAAGGAACCTGTAAGCAATCTCATTTTCAGATGCATAACAAAAGCTTCAGCATATTTCCAAGAATGCTAGAGCAACCTTGCAGATTTACTCTCTGGCAATCAAGATTCATCATAGGCATTTTTGGAATATAGGCCAAAATATTAAAACAGAAGCATTTTCTGCCCTGGATCTTGAAAATCCTTGCCCCAGCAGTCTCTCCTTTCCATCCTACCTGTAGTACAATCCTTGGCAAGTCAACTTGGAAGTAAGCCCACTGAGTTCAATTGGAATGGGATAGCTCAGTTGGTAGAGCATAAGACTCTTAATCTCAGGATTGTGGGTTCAAGCCCCATGTTGGGTAAAAGATTCGTGCATTGCAGAGGGTTGGACTACATGACTCTCGTAGTCTCTTCCAACTCTACAATTAATGATTCTGTGACTTAGTCCCAGGTAAATGTGTACAGTATATGACTGCATCTCTAGTCCCGTGGCTTGTCATCTCTTGCAATCCCTGCCGCCATCACTGTACTTTTCAATTTCTAATGATTTACTGTCTGCTCATGAACCTAGGCTCACTTCCCTCCTCTGGACTAAATCAAACCTTGAGCATGAAGATCTTTGCCAAGTAGAGCACCTAGTGTTGCGGCAGCCAATGGCTTCTTTGCTGTACTCCTAGCTTAGGCTCTGAGCTCCCACACCAGGCCTAGCTGTAAAGCTAGCCTCCAAATATTCAGCTCACAGAGGGTCTATCAGCCTCCCTCTAGCTATCTGGCAGCATCTGAGGTTTTCCATGATCGCATTACCAAGAGAAAATAAAACACACAAGAGTGTTGCCAGCAATCCCAAAGCTGCACTCCCTACTTCTGCCTTACGACCTCCTAGAGGTGAAGGATTTCCCTCAACTTTTCCTGCAAAAGTTGGCTGAGAATCCTGTTCAGCAGAAACTGGTGGAACAGTGTGGGTATTGCTCTTCCAGCTTCCCAACACTGTGCATCATTACTCAGAGAGGGAGATGCAGAGAACTCATCAGGGTGAAGCAGCATGGATAATCTGATGCTCCTGCCACCGCAAGCTGCACCACACTGATCTCCCTGTACCTCTCCTTCATGGGAAGCTGCAGCAATGTGCAATGTTGGGAAGCTGCACTCCACCAGCTGCTACTGATTCTACTGTTAATCTCCATTAATCTATGGGGAATGATGATGACCCCGGACTGCGAAAGAGGAGGTGAACACCACACAGGGACAGATTTAACTTGGAGTGGTTTGGGGCACCTGGAAAGCCCCTGTGGCAAGATAACCTTGGCACCAATATGGAAAGGTACGTGGGAGACATATAAATGAAAAGCAATATTGTTGGAATAAAAAGGGAAAGGGGAAGGACTCCTGACAGTTAAGTCCAATCGCAGACGACTCTGGAGTTGCGGTGCTCATCTCACTTTACTGGCCGAGGAAGCCAATGTTTGTCCGCAGACAGTTTTTCCAGGTCATGTGGCCAGCATGACTAAGCCGCTTTTGGTGAAACCAGAGCAGCACATGGAAACACTGTTTACCTTCCCGCCAGAGCCGTACCTACCATATTTTTTGCCCCATAGGACGCACTTTTTCCCCTCCAAAAATGAAGAGGAAATGTGTGTGCGTCCTATGGGGCGAATGCAGGCTTACGCTGAAGCCTGGAGAGCGAGAGGGGTCAGTGCGCACCGACCCCTCTCACTCTCCAGGCTTCGCGCAGATCTCCGCAAGCCGTGGGAGCCCGCGCCGGGCTCCCATGGCTTGCGGAGAGTTGCCTGCATGCCAAAGGCTGGGCGCACTGATCTCAGCGCACCAAGACTTCGCGCAGCTCTCCGCAAGGCGCGGGAGCCCGGCGCTGGGCTCCCGCAGCTTGCGGAGAGTTGCCTGCATGCCACGCCCCGTTGTTTACTGCTCAGGCAGGCAGGGAGGGAGAAACGGGTCGGGCGAGCGCACGCAGTTCAAACCGCCCCCCCCCCGCCCGGCGCGAGGCGCCCGCTCTCCTTCCCGCCTCCATGTTGTTGCCTGAGGAGAAGACGCCGACACCTTGGGCAGATATGCTTTTCTCCTCTAAAAACTACAGTAGGTGCGTTTTTAAAAGCTTGGGCTTACCCCGCGGCTGGGGGGGGGGGAATAAAATTTTTTTCTTTATTTCCGCCCAAAAAAACTAGGTGCTTCCTATGGGACGGTGCGTCCTATGGGGCGAAAAATACGGTATTTATCTACTTGCACTGCCATGCTTTCAAACTGCTAGGTTGGCAAGAGCTCACCCCGTAGCGGGGATTTGAACTGCTGACCTTCTGATCAGCAAGCCCAAGTGGCTCAGTGGTTTAGATCACAGTGCTACCCGCGTCCATTATTGTTGGCATACACAAAGGTATAAATGGAGAAAGTCTGTGTGTCTGTTTCACAAGTTGGAGACTCACCAACGGCATTAAAATGAGAGCCAGGATCCTTTTCAGTAAATTTGGCAACCGGTAACAATTTATCTGGTTTGTCCAAGTGGAATCCACAAACTCTCCATCACTGGGAAAGTAAAAAGAGGAAGAAAGCAGGTTCTATGCTGTACAATAATGTCTGTAAATGCTATTTACTTGTTGCAATGACATGCCTATACTACAGCTACTATCCTTGCAGTTAAAATCCCTGATAGACAAATGCAGAATCTGAAACTTAAAGCATGACTGAGGGGCAGATAATCAACTCCTGAAGGAAATGGAATTTTCAGTAATTCAGCAAAGAGCATAATTTAATTTAAGCCTCTCTCCCCCTGTTTATCAGTTTTATTAAACACACTATAATTCAGTTCCACAACCTATTGTCATTGTTATCTGCACAATACTTGTATACATAATAGTACTACAATTAAAAAATATATTTTTATGCATACATATTCTATTGACATTTGTTATTCCAGAACATAATAAAAAGTGTCTGCTGTTCTAAAAGCCATTCCATAAATGTGTTTTGGCCATTACTTCCTCTTCTATAATATTTGAATGTTATAATTACTATGTTACACCAGATTTTTCAAATCAATCTGAAATAATTATTATAAGCCTTTTTTGTTGTTGTTGTTATTAAATTATTATTATTAATAATAATATGCCTCTTTTGCTCCTAATCGTTTCCCACTAAAGAGCCTTAATATCTCTTCTTCAGAAAGTTTTTGATATAACTTTAGGTGTCCTCCCGTAAACACATACATAGACTACATATGTGTCTATACGTCTTGGTATCTACTTACAACTTTTCCAGTAATGTTGAACATCCATCTGCATAGAGGCCTTTGGTGAAGAGCTCATCCACCAAAAAATCAATTCGAGGAGGAGTGAAAGGTATGAGCTGAGCAGAAAAACAAGGTAAATATTTAAAGGCAACAAAAATATATAATAAATATATGCAGTTATCATTCTGCCTTTATACATGTGATTCCTTGCAATCAGTAAAAGGAAAGGAGGGCCTATATATTGCCTGGATATACATTCTTGGCGGAGAATGTTATTGTCTAATCTCCACAGGCCTCTATTTACTTTTGTCTAGAATTGTCTAGACTGCAGCCCAGTCTATAGGTACAGGTGCAGTCACAAGCTTGAATAAGTACCAGAAAATGTCAACTTAGCAGAACTCTGGAAGCTGCAAAATGTCTAATGTCAGAAAACTGGAGATGTAAGTTTCAGGCAGTAGTTGGTAACTGGTATGCAGACATAGGGTATTCAACTAAATTTTACTCATTCTAATTGGAATTAATGACCATTACTAACTTGGCAGACCCTCCAAGTGTCCCTATTTTCCAGGGACATCCCTGATTTAGAGATGCTGTCCCAGTTTCTGATTTGATCCCGGAAAGCCCCTCTTTTCCTTAGGATGTCCTGAATTCCATTGGAGAAATGTTGGGGGGTATGGAGCTATCTGACCCCTGAGCCGTCTGAAGGCAATCCTGTGTATAGGGAAGGGTTTTTTAAAAAAATATTTAATATTTTGTTATATTTTTATATATCCTGGAAGCTTCTCAGAGTGGCTGGGGCAGCCCAGTAAGATGTGTGGGATAGAAATAGTAAAAATTATCATTATGGAATGGGACATCCCTATTTTCATCAGAGAATGTTGGAGGGTATGACCTGGGGCTACTAAATCCAATAGATCTACTCTGTGAAAGAAAGATGAATACAACCTAGGGTGTGTATACTCAAAAGTCAGGTGTATGTTATGTGCAGCAATCCAATGAGTACATTTTCAGTGGTGACAGGCATCTTCTAAAAAACAATGCCAGTAGACTAGCATGGCTCTAGAAAATAATGAAGAAAATACCTTATTTTTATTATCCCCTTCTGCTTCCTTCCCATAGCAACTTTTCGTCAAGTTTCTTTCTCCTTTCCTCCCCACATCTTCCACTTGCTATTTCTTTTTTACTTAATTAACAAATAACACATTACACTGCATCGTTTACAAAGATCAAGAATCAATGTTCTCGCTGGCAGTGTGCATTGTTTCTGCATAAATAGCCATCTCTTATTATTATTGATTTGTTACATGTATTACAAAACCCAATAAAATTAAAGCAATGAAAATGCAGCAAACAAACTCAATATAAATTAAAGTTCAGGCAATGTAAGAAAAAGCTCTCCATGGGCCCAGAGCTTACCGTGTGTCCTGCTTCCTGTAGCAACTGTCGAGTTTCCAGCACAGCTCTCCTCATGCTGGGAGAGGGCTGGAAATAACCATCTCCATCATAGTAGCCAATCCTGAGTGGCCGGGAGCTAGAGTAAATCTGCAGAGAGGAACCAGAGTAATCACATAGTGCTAGTCACCAGGGCAATGAGAAGAAGGTGACATGGCTTTTCACAGCTCAGGTGAGGGTGAAAGCTAGGGATCAGGGTACCTGACGGACTGCTCATCTCCCCATGTATCTGTGTGCTAAAATCTCCATCAGAGGCCCTTCCCTGGGTACCACTATCATATGAGGTGTGGCATTTTGACTCTGCTTTGGTTTTAGAATGCTCTTTCCCACTGTCTAATTTGTTGAGCCCAGCCATCTTGTTAGCTGAATAGTTGTTGACACAGTGTCAACATCAATCAATTCAGATCACATCAATTCAGGAACTGTAAGGGATGGAGTATTCACCTTGTTCCTCTTGGGTGCTGACCTTTAAAGCCCTAAACAGCCTCGGCCCAGTATACCTGAAGGAGCACCTCCACCCCCATCATTCAGCCCAGACACTGAGATCCAGCTCCAAGGGCCTTCTGGACGTTCCCTCACTGCAAGAACTGAAGTTACAGGGAACCAGGCAGAGGGCCTTTCTGGTAGTGACACTCACTCTATGGAACGCTCTCCCATCAGATGTCAAGGAGATAAACAACTACACGACATTCAGAAGACATCTAACAGCAGCCCTGTATTGGGAAGTTTTTAATGTTTCGTGTAGGTCTTACTATGTTTTTATATTTTGTTGGAAGCCGTCCGAAGATGGACGGGGTACAAATAATAATATTTCATGAAGCAACCTGAAAATTCAGGGCCACATTCTGAAGAACCAGAAACCTCAGCTGATACCTGAAGAAAAGAGAGTCCTGCTCCTGTCTTAAACTATTCATGTAGCCATGCAATAGGTATCATTATTCAGCTCCTCTTTGTGGATAATATCAGTATGTATTTGAGTCACTAGGTGGCACTAGACTTAGTGCTCTGCAGGTGGAGTCACAAGTTTCGTGTTGTTGTTAGAGAGATAACAAACTGACTCATGGGTCTCCTGAGCCTTTAATTTCTCTTACCTAGATGTCAGATCTGACTTCAGATTTCTCCCTCCTGACACCTAGACCAAGCTCGAGTTTTTCCTTCTTTCGCTGTGAAAGGGTTTCAGACCTCAGATTTCAAACAAGCTTCACCCTGGGCCTCCATTTTGGCTTTACCCTTTAGACCTTTCCTCCTTCCCTGGCTGACAGCTCCACTCACTGCTGCTATAGAGTGTAAAATCCCTATAGTGACACCTAGCATGCATGCACTGATATTTCAGCATTGACAAAAATTGAGATTCCCCCACTAAAAAGGAAATTTCATTATGCATTAAAAGCCTATGGTGAATCAACTACTTCAGTGTGCTGTTGAACACAATTCCATTACCTCCTCATTAAAGGGAATTGGGGGCACAGATGAATCCAGGCGAAATAGTTCGTCACACAGGAGGGCCCTCATGCACAGAACCAGACTGTCCACATCTCTTGCCATTGGGCCTGTCACGGAGATGACTGGAACAAAAGAGGAAGACTTCTGAACATGGGGAAGAAGATAGGAGTGCTAGTAGCTTGATTTTCATGCAGTTGCCTTCCAGTTATTAGGGTTTCTACATGCACAACAATGCCAAAGGGCCATTTCTGAGGAGGAAAAAGGACTCTGGAATTACTTTCTCCCCAGGCTCATCAGTTTTCACATGATGATCACCCAGTCATCCCATCCACAAAAACTGCCAATTATTCTGAAATGTATCTACAAATATGCTTTTCTACGATATGGTGGTAACTAAAGATCTCACTGGGTGACAATGCGTTCACAGATTCATTTCACCACATGAAAACTGAGCAGTCAGGTAACCAAAAGAAGAAAGTAAGTTTTAAATGTGCAACCACAAATTCTGCAGTATGAATGTTAAAAAGAATTGAGTTGCAATTTTCGCACCCATTTCAGACATGCTGTGAAACCATGGCTTAGCACAGCCATCTGCAACCTTATAACTTCCACAGCTTTTGGACTACAAGTCCTATCAGGGGCTGTATTTGTGTGCAGCTATTGGCAGAAGGTTGATTTCTGGTGATTTGAAGTAGATCTGACCCCCCCCCCCAATTGTTTAAACAGCAACAATATAATGACTTCCCCTTGATACTACTGCACCGAAGAGTGTTGGGGATGGGGAGAGGATTTTTATGTGAAAAGACCGCACATTCTGGATTTCAAAACAAATTGCAGAGCTCAGAATGTCTGTTGCACCTGGTTCTGTGGATCTCAGGGTTCTAGTAAAAATAAATTAAGTAGATCCCACAAGGCCTAAGATCTACATACATTTGCATAGAGTATTTATGTAAGCCAGGGGTGCCAACTTGAATAAAATATTGGGGGGCAGGTAAGCCTCATCCTGCATAATCAATCACACGACATGGTGCACGCACACCTTTTGAATGGTAATGCCCATCAGCTTGGGGGGGGGGTAGCAACCTCAAATATTTTATTGGAGGGGCAAAGACCTCTTGGCCCCTAGGAATTGGCTCCTATGGTGTAAGCTCAGGCACAAAGATCATTTGACTTAATTTTTTTTACTGTCACAGAATCTTACAAAATTAAATGAATTTTCAGGTTGCAAAAGAAATGCGCACCATTTTTTCCTTACATATAGCCAGCAAAAACAGTTAAGATACATCTGATCTTCATTAAACAAATCAGAAATTACCATTAACACCTGGCCTTCTCAAAGAATGACATTTGCATTTGTTTGTTTTTAAATGAGCCCAAACTCTAAAAGTTTATTGCTTATCGGAAAACCGCGGTCTCCATCAAAGGGCTTGTGCTTGTTTAAATTCTCCCATGAGCTAAGTAAGACTTTCAACTCTCGCTTATATTTTATCAGCAATAGACTTGCTCACCTGAGTTCATTCCAGCTACAGGAGTGCTAGCACCTTTGACGCTGCACAAGAGCAAACGGGAAAAGTAAATTAATGATGGAGAAAAGCCAAATGACAGAGAGAGCCAAAGAGACCCAAGCCATGAAATGCAAGTGACATGCGTCAAAGGATGTTCCTAATAGCTGAAAGCCATTGGAAATTCTGTGCAAAGTACCTTCCTTTTAAAAATATTTGATAGGGAAATGTTACAGGCACATTTCATTATCCCTAATTAACTTCCGAGCCTCTGTAAAACTACACAGAGGAGGGCACAATCTGATGTCCACCCCTCACTGAAGCAGATCCTGATATTTTAACTATGCAGCTTGCATACACTGTGGATTCAAACAATTTCACTTCCCTTCTTAGAATTTAGACCAGAACTAACAAAAATTTGCAGAGAGATTTGAGCTTTAAGTGAAAACAGGCTCTGGATCTTCCCTGTGTTTAATACTTTCTGTGGCACTGCCCACTTTTTTTTAGTCCGGAAGTCAGGAATTATGCTACTAATGCAGTTCCCTTCCCCCACACCCACCCCTCTTTCACAGATATAGTCACGTTTCCTGGAAAACTGGCGTATCCTCATGCCTCAAATACTCTGAAAGTTTAGTTGACTACATCTCATAAAAAACAAATGTTACTTGCCAATAACCCAAGTTTGCTTAGACAAAGAGGAGCCCTTTACTGCAACCTCTTTTTGGTGTTATTTATTTATTTATTTAATTTGTATATCACCCTATACCCACAGGTCACAGGGCAGTTTACAACATAAAAACACAAAATATATATTAAAAATAAAACCAATGTGACTTCAATGTGAGCCAAGACTCCACAGGGCTTAGCCTCAGAATCTGCTTTAAAAAAAAAAAAATGCCAAAACACAGGGGTTCATTGAGTGAGAAGTTGTCCAATTAGTACAATAATTTTTGCCTGCACAATGGGACTTCTATATGCCGCCACTCCACATAGAATGAAGAACTGGTGCTGTTCTTAAGGAGACCCTGAATGCCAGGCGGGCCTTGGCAAATGCCAGATCATGTTAACTAACAGGGATTATGTAATGTTTGTCACCCAGAGAACTAGTTTCCCAGGGCTCTCTGTATCAAGACCTGTATCAAGAATGTCTGCTTTTAAACTGCAATTCTGCTGCTCTTCACTTGGTTGATTGTACATGATTTATGGATGGATGGTTCCAAACCTGTGAGACCTACCTCAGCCTATAGCCGGTGGGTTTTATTCCACAGATCCCACAGAAGCCACATGGCACTCGGATACTTGCAGCCACATCGGTCCCAATCCCAAGAATGGAGCCTCCTCCTCCAATGAGTGCAGCTTCCCCTCCGCTAGAACCTCCAGAGGTTTTCTTGTGGTTGAAAGGATTCAAGGTTTGTCCAAAGAGTGTATTGCCACAGTCAATGCTGAATGGGATGGAAAAGGGCTAGTAAGTTAATGCTCCAGTAAGGAAGAGTACACAAGCGATCCTTGCAGTTGTTAAGGACTGCAGCAAGGGTATTTCTGAGAGCAAAACTATTATCAAAATCTTCTAGAGACTGGGTGCCACTTTCTCCTGTGAGACGATAGCTATTCAAAGTGAAAGGCCCAGTGTTTAATGGAATACTTTTGTCTGTCTTCCAGCATTTTAGCTCTGTTGTACTGCACTTGTGGTCCTGTCCTTGGAGGATTCTGTTGTTGAATGTATGTTTATCCTATATATCTGAATGGTGGAATCAGGTTGCAAAGACTGCTTTCCTTGGTAAAGGTTGTCCCTTAATAATCACGTACCAATTCCATTAAAAACTGGGCCTTTCACTCTGAATAGCTATCATCTTACAATAGCTATCACTTTGAATACAGCTATCATCAATATGTTAGAATTCCTGCTCCGTGATTGCAGTCATAGGATTGTTGTCTTTCACATGACAATATATGTTTTGACTCCACAGAGTGCGAAGTGACAGAGACAGGATGTTTGTGTTACTGTGTTCCGTGAAGTGGGACTATTGTCCTTTGTTCTTTCTCTTTGCTGTCTGATGCTAGAGAGAGAGGGAGCCATGTTGCAGTGTTCCATGTGTATTTATATGTAAATAAAGTAGATTAGCCAAAATGCTGAGTTGCATTCTTATGTAAGTGTTGGAGTGAAGAGGTGCTTTGTACAGTCTGTTCTTATCTGTTCAATTCTAGCATCTAGAAAGATTGGCTTGAAGAAGCAGCCCAGCATGCATTGGGTTTCTTGGATTCGGGGGCCTCAACCAGTTCTTTGTCATGAAAGCAGTAAACCATGTACTGAGATGACACTTGGAAATCGATCTTCACAAACACACCGTAGTTCTTCAAACTTCTCTCCTTTCTGCCTAGAAAAACAACCCTAAAAAGCAGGGATGGGAATCTGTGGCCCACCAGATGTTGTTCAGCTGAAACTCCCATAATCCCTTGACCACTGGCCATGCTGGCTGGGGTTGATGGGAGTCCAGAACCATCTGTAGCTCCTCAGGTCTCCCAACTCTATCATGAAGCCTGACTTGGATTTCTTCCTGTTGAGTGAGAGTCAAACTATGTCTGTATGGCACCTAGCTGTGATCTACCGGGTACATCATTTCCTGGCATGGGGATAAAGTGATAGGAAAAGGTCGACCTCCTTATTTTCTGTGTTTTCAGTTGCTGTAGAGCCACCAAAACTGCCATTATTTACCTAGACTGCTAAGGCCCAGCTGCTGCCTTGAAGAATTAAACAAATGAAAGAAACACACACGTACTTCACTATGGCCTGTGAAAGGTTGGTCCTTACAAATGGAATTGCCCCTTGTTTCTTTAAAACTTTGACTATCACAGAGTCCTCCTGCTCAGGACGGTCTAGATATTTCACCAAGCCAAGTGTATTGGGGTACCCCTGGAATTAGAGAAATAAAGTGAGATACTTATCCTTACATCTGTTGACCATATCCCAAAAAAGCCACCCAAAACATTAGACGAGAAAGTAGAGGTGACATTAATTTTAAAGAGAACAACCACAGTCCCTCCAGTCATTAGGTAATATCATCAAATTTCACTTAAGAGTGAATTCATGCATATATTTAGAGGGAATTAGGTTAGTCTAAGAAGCATTTGTAGAGCTTTAAATATAACACAAATAGCTTGAGAAATTAGCGTGCCCTCTCCTTTGACTTTCCCTCCATGCAGATGCCCATAACTAAAGGTAAAATTTGTGATGTTTATGGGAGAGGAGCAGTTCCACTGTAGGTGAGCAAAGCATAGGGGCACCCGCCCCCCAGCTGGTGACCCACATGGCTGATTTAATTATATTATATAAACAAATAGAAATATAAAAATATACATATTCCTCTTGGCTTTAAATTCGCAAGCTTCCTCTGTTGCAGAGCCCTCCTCATCTTACCCTCATTGCAATTATTCAGGGATCATGGCAGAAAGTACCTTGCAGGCCACATCTTCCTTAATACTGACTGGGACTCCATAAAGCAATCCTTTCTCCCTTTTTTTGGTCTCCCGGAGCTGTTCCTCACACTCTGGAAGGAAGTTGGTCACACAGTTGATTTGCCGGGTTACCTCCAAGGCCTTTGCGTGAGCAAGAAACAAAACAGGGGGAGAAGAAGGCAAATTTGTGACAATATGCTCTCTTCTTGACTGTTCTCATTGTGAAGGTCTCTTTTCCACCTTGCAAATGCAGTGTTTTATCTGTGATCATTATGCAAGACAAGCATGCTAGTAGAAAACTGCAGCAAAAGGGTGTGTTCCAACTTCCATTTGTAGCATAGGGTTCACCTATCAGTTCACTATGTCGAAACTGGATATATGCTGGTCCTATTAGGATCTGGTTGGCTTCAGCTGTTATTACAGAAACCACTTTGGGGTCACCAGGTGTCAAAAAGCAATGTATAAAGAAACACCCAAACAAACCACTCTATTTGAGGACAGATCTGCTGCCTATTCTCAGCACCACACAAGATTGCATACACTTCTGCAGCTGGCATCTTCCAGCTGCCAAGCAGGCGCCGCATTCACTCGATCCACTTAGCAAAGCCCCTGCACTCCTCCCTAGAAGCCTGAAATCCAAGTCGCTCCAAAAATGGAAATCCCTTGTAGCTTAGCTGCTAGGGACCATAATAAATCTATCACGGCTGAAAATAACTACGCAGATCATATGGTCTATGAAAGGCCTGAGTATTACATGCCCTAGATGCAGGGTGGGGGTGGGGAGGAAGATAGTAAACTCTCCCATTAAACCTGTAACTGTGACAGGCCTAGATGCCCTGTTAGCACAAATAGTGCAGGTTGCAAAATTTGACTTTTCTTGGAGCTGGATTTGAATTAGCTTGGCTGTGTGTGTGTGTGTGTGTGTGTGTGTGTAGAGGATACAAGAACTTTGGGATAAGGGAATAGTGTCTTGTTTATTTGGCCTAAAGAGCAAAAATGGTGGAGACTTTTAATTTTTTTTAATTAAAATTCAAATTTATTCTGTGCGCTAAATCACCTTAATTCAAATGTATTAGACTAGTAATGTGTAAGTAGGGATGGGTGAATTTGTCAGTTTTAGTTTCTCTCACTAGCTCATTTTTCCAATCTGAAGTTCACATCAGTTTGCAATTTTAAAAAAACCCATCCTCCTCAGTGTGAATTTTTCCTAATATTCATATATTTGTATGCAGTTTTGCCTAATAGGCACATATTTGCAGAGCCATTTCCCCTGCTATAATGTATTTTTGTGTTTTCTCTCCCCACTAATATATGCACTTTTTTGCACAATATTACCCCACCATGTGCATTTTGGATGGAGCATAATTTGGCTGGAGAATTGCACCACAAAACTGTGCACATTTTGAAGAACAGCTGTATTTCAGCTAGCATATTGCACATCAGTGCCTTAAAATGAGCACAAGAGACATTATGCTGAAAGACACAAGTCATTTGTAGTGTGTCACTTTTGAGTTTGTACAGTGTGTATCCTGCCTCACTCCTTAAGTAGTAGTAATAATAATAATAATAATAATAATAATAATAATAATAATAATTTTATTATTTATAGCCCTCCCATCTGGCTGGGCTTCCCCAGCCACTCTGGGCGGCTTACATATCTAAAAACATAATAAAAACATCAATCCTTAAAAACTTCCCTAAACAGGGCTGCCTTCAGATGTCTTCTAAAAGTCAGATAGTTGTTTATTTCCTTGACATCTGATAGGAGGGTGTTCCACAGGGCGGGTGCCACCACCGAGAAGGCCCTCTGCCTGGTTCCCTGTAGCTTCACTTCTCACAGTGAGGGAACTGCCAGAAGGCCCTCAGAGCTGGACCTCAGTGTCCAGGCAGAATGATGGGGATGGAGACGCTCCTTCAGGTATACTGGGCCGAGGCCATTTAGGACTTTAAAGATCAGCACCAACACTTTGAATTGTGCTCGGAAACGAACTGGGAGCCAATGTAGGTCTTTCAGGACCAGTGTTATATGGTCTCAGTGGCCACTCCCAGTCACGAGTCTTCTGGATTGGTTGTAGTTTCTGAGTCACCTTTAAAGGTAGCCCCATGTAGAGTGCATTGCAATAGTTCAAGCAGGAGATAACCAGGATATGCACCACTCTGGCGAGACAGTCTGCAGGCAGGTAGAGTCTCAGCCTGCATACCAGATGGAGCTGGTAAACAGCTGCCTGGACAAAGAATTGACCTGTGCCTCCAGCTGTGATTTACCCCCAGGTAGTCTTACCTTTTCCATGTAGGTGTAGAGAACACTTTCTGGAGACAATGAGCCATCTTTCAACTTTGCAGACAGTTCCACAAGGGGAAGAGCTAGGATTGGAGCAGCTTTCACTCCTGGGTTCTGTAGCAGGGAGCAAACACATTGCTGGCAAACTGCTATGTCATGTGCACTCGCTTGCCAGACCAACATTGCTACACAGCATTGTGGACACATTGCACTTTCAGACATGCAAAGCAGGCTACAGATTGGCCTGTCAGCAGCAGCATCACATGGGTGCTCAATGACTATATATCTAATTAGTAGCAAAATAACAGCTCACTGATGACCAGGAATGGGTACTGACCCCAGGCTTTAGCAGCTAACTTGATCTCCACCCTGCTTTGCATGGCAAGTCACAGAGATATGTTATATGTGACTGTATCTGACAGCTAAGACATCATTAAAAAGATGATACAACTGAAAAAAAAAAATTGAATTTGAAATATTGACTTAAAAATATTGATTTCAACCAATTACACACTTCTTCTCCTCTGCACTGTGGTCACCAAGAGTTTTGAAACAGTTCTGTATCACAAGCAGAGCTTGTAGGTTGGAATAGTTTCTCCAAAGAGGTAAATATATGGTAACAGATGCCCTCTGCATCCAAAGAGAGTTCTGGGCTGTATTTCCACAAAGTGCAAGTAGGAAGAGTTAAAGCTAACAATGGACATTGTAAGTCCATTGAGGATTATTGTGTTAGATTTACTGGTTGTAATGCAATTTATAGCATTCATTTTACACTGTGATGCCTTGTTGTGTTATGAAACTGTGGCTTTTTGTTCAATATACCACTATGACACACTAAATTAGAAATGACAGGAAATAACTGTATGCTGGTATACTGCCCCAAGTTTTGACAATGCAACTCCCACTGTTTTCTGAGTTAATGAAGTTGCAAGAGGACCTCCAGTAGATTCCGCTAGATTTCCACGCATAGCTTTTACATCGCATGAAAGATCCCATACAATGTGAAAATGAACAGGTAAGGAACCATTGTGAAGATGGAATAAAGTGCTGTATAGATACGTCCAAAGTTCTCTCTGGGAAGATGGCTCTCTTCACCCAGCCCTGTGCAAAATGAGAGACAAGTGGGAAGGAGTTGCTCCTTCTATCCAGAGACATACCAGGCCCTAGCATGAAAGTGCAGCAATGGCCTTGACAGGCACCAGCAATTGCCAAGCAATCCTTAGGCTCAAGTATCTTTTCTTTAATGACAGGTGATTTGTTAACAGTCTGCTAATAACGCGGCCAGGGACAGCTGCATTCAGGCTGCCAGTTGAAATGCAGCAAGAGGAAAAAGGGAAAGCAACTTTATACCCTCTTTTCCATGACACAAGATTTGCCTCAGTTGCAACAAGTTCCTAAAGTTAGATAGGGTGCATAAATTGGAGGGGGGGGGCTCCCATAATAAACTTAGCTGAAGGAAACAGAGAAAGCATGGACTGCACCATCCTACTAGATTTATAGGAAAGCAAAGCTTTCAGGGGAAGAGCAATCATGTTAAATTCAACATACACATATTGGGAAAGTATATTGTCATCACTGTAAGACTAAAAGGTAAAGGTACCCCTGCCCGTACGGGCCAGTCTTGCCAGACTCTAGGGTTGTGCGCTCATCTCACTCTAGAGGCCGGGAGCCAGCGCTGTCCGCAGACACTTCCGGGTCACGTAGCCAGCATGACGAAGCTGCTCTGGCGAGCCAGACCAGCGCAGCACACGGAACACCATTTACCTTCCCGCTGGTAAGCGGTCCCTATTTATCTACTTGCACCCGGGGGTGCTTTCGAACTGCTAGGTTGGCAAGCGCTGGGACCACATGACGGGAGCGCACCCCGCCGCGGGGATTCGAACCGCCGACCATGCAATCGGCAAGTCCTAGGCGCTGAGATTTTACCCAAAGCACCACCGCATCCCGCGTCTGTAAGACTACCTTGAAATAATTGCCATCTTTCATGCTATTAGCACTTTTGCAAACCTCAGCAATCAACAGCATCTCTGCAGAAAGTACCAGAAGAGACCCACTGAAATTTTGATACAAAGGGGAAAAAACCTTTATCCAAATGATAGGAAACCTCTAAAATATATTCACCTGTTGTTTAAACTGTCTTGCTGCTTTCTCCATACGTTGAAAGCCAAGCTCTCGCTTGCCCTTGGCCTCTTCAAGTTTCTTCTGCACCCGCCTCTGATTCACCCATTTTATCACCAAGATTGCAGTGGCTGAACCACAGAGCACAGCTGAGACAACGCAGACATCCACCTTTTCATCAGGCAAGAGAGACTTCACTTTGTCTAGAGCCATAGTGGGAAATCTGCTCACAGCTCTCAACCAGTGGGAGCTGCTAGAGCTGTGAGTTCCTAATAGCAAAGACGGCAAGGAAGGGAAGGAGGTGGTGGTGAATTTTAATCCCACCCAGGAGCTATCAGTTCCAAGCCACTGGGAAACAGAAGCTTGTGCGTCTATGACTGAAGAAAGTTTAGGAAAGTGTCTCACTAGCATAGCCAGGCACTGATTGACAGAAACTCCACGTCATTTGCCAATCGTCAGTGAATCCTCCCAAACATTCCAACATTCTTCTGAGCTCTTAATCTTAGCAGTACAAGATCCACCTGTTCCTTTCCATATTCTAGGGTTTGTTTGTTTTTATTTTATAAAAAAAACAACACCTTATCATCTTCCCAGGGGTGTGTGAGCATGAGGGAGACAATTGCAGGTAGTAGAGGACATCGAGCCCAACTCATCAAATAAGATTGTGAGAAAGTGAAATTAACTTCCAGGGCAACATGTGATGAAAATCTATATCTGCCAAATAATAGCTGAGGTGCTGGCTGCAGTTTTGGGAACTGTCACAAATGGACTGTAGATAATCTAATAGGCACATCTGGGGGATGGATGGATGGATGGATGGATGGATGGATGGATGGATGGATGGATGGATGGATAGATTTACTTACTTACTTCTGAAGATCACAGAGTGGTTTACAATATAAAAATACATACATACTAATAATAATAAACAATAACAATAACCCCCCCACACACACAGTTTAAGAGGCCATAGATTGTTTAATTAGCCAATGCCTGGGAGAAGAGGGCTGTTTTTGCCTGGCACCTAAAATATGCAACAAAGGCACCAGGCAAGCCTCTCTGGGAAGAGCATTCCACAAACAGGGAGCCACCACAGAAAAGGCCCACACTTGTGTTGCCGCTGTCCAGACATCCTGCAAAGAGAAACACGACAAAGGGCCTCAAACTATGATCACAGGGTGGCTTTAAAACCACTACTTTGAATTGGGCCTAGAAACTAATTGGCATCCAATGCAGTTGGGCCAGGATTGGTGCAATATGCTCAAACCATCTTATCCCAGTGAGCAACTTGGCCACTGAATTGTGTACCAGCTGAAGTTTCTGAACTGTCTTCAGAGGCAACTCCATATAACATTGCATTAATCTAATCTAGATTTACTGAACCTGAGCTACAATTCTCAGAGAGGTTTAAATAATCCTAAAATCCTGGGAAATGCAGTTTGGTGTGGGGAATGGGGTCTCTCTCAGCACCCTTCACAAGTTACAGTTCCCAGAGATCCTTGGAGAAAGGGGTTGTTCATGCTGCTTTAAATGTAGGGTGCAGGTGGGGCCTAAATTGAGGTATGGCAAACTGTTACCAGAATCTCCATATTGTGTGGGGGGGGGGACAAGAATCCCTGTGACCCATATGTGTGGGGTAAATAACAAAATGATCCCCTGGATTAAAAATGCAGGGCTAAACTCACTCTCCAGCAGGAGAGAGGCCCCAATAGGCTTTTCAGATATCATTTAGTCTGTAGCAACTCTCCCCTCTTTCTGTCCCTCTTGCAATGAACAGAGCACATAATGCTAAGTAAGTTTAAAATGCTTTACTTACAACATAGGCTTACTATGTCTTTGTGGGGCCACCATTTGCTGCCTAGAGCAGCGTGCAGTGGCCCAGGAGTCGGGGGAATGAGAGATCACATCGCACGACTGTTTGTGTGTGTGTGTGCAAGACCTCCCAATCCGGCTGTGCATTTCCCGCTGCAAAAACCAGCTTCCCAGACAGCCAATCAGGTGAGCGGGGGGAGGGGGACTGAGCAAAGACCAGGACCACCTCTCCCCTTTAAAAGGGAGCAGTACCCAGTGCCCAGCCTCTTGCCTGCATGGAGCCTCCTGCCGTTCAATCACCCACCCACCCTGTTCTTGGTATGCATGGACCAGCCTGGTGATGAAATCAGAGATTGAGAAAACCCTGCATCACAGTGACATGTGGAATGTGAGCCAGTGGTGAGAAGGGATGTTGAAAGATTAGTAAAGCTGAATTTCACATATTTATTCAAAATAGGCCGTCTAATCTTTCCGAGAGACTTCCAGAAGAGGAATTTCACTGTGCTTGGGAACAACATTTTATTTTTTATTTTTTAAAAATCATATATCCAATTTAGTGGAATAAGTTGGTCAGGCATTGTACCTACTACCTAGTGAGATAAGAGACTTCTTTGTACTTCCCGCCTGCCTTGGCAACTCTCTCCCCCACCACATATTTTGCTCTTTGGTATATAACTTTTAAAGGCAGGAAAGGAAAACATTTTGCTGATCCAGAGATAAGATTTAATGGATTCCTAAAGAGTTTCTTTTAACAAGCCTATTTAAACATAATTGAAATAGTTTAATCATCTTACTGCAGACAGGTGAAGGAAGACAGTTTGGCATCTTGGGCAGAAAGTCCTGAATACAAGGAATGTTTTGCTGGTGCTCATGATGAATTTTTATTTTATAGTATTTTTCACATAACTAAGAAAAAACAATTTTCCATAGCCATGAAATACAAAAGTTAATGCCTCCCCCCCCCCCAAACATTAACTGGTTTAAAGATACGTTAAGAGCTCCTTTGACTGTGGTCATCCAGCAAAATTACATGATTAAGCACAGTGTTGACAAAAATTGGCAACATCCACATTGGCTTTATATTCTTTTCACTTCCAGTATTCTGCATCAAAGATTTTTGTGCCACCTTAAAGGCTTAAATTCCTTGTTGTTTTTGCTTCTATAGTTATCACAGCTTCTGTAGTTTCTCCTCTAAGAACTGTTACACTATAGCACAGTTAAACAGTATATTTTGAGAGTTGAAACTAAACAACATCAGGAGGACACCATACTGACTGCTCCTACTGTAAGAGAAGGCAACGGAAGACTTTGACCTATGTACATCCATACTTTGCTCTAAAAATTGCATCTTCTTTTTCCAGATAGAAATGCAGCCAAGGATAAAGATTTGACCAGCCATAGACAGCAGGAATGGCTGACCTTTGGCCCTCCAGGTGCTACTGGACCACAACACCCATCATCCTTGTGCGGGATGTAATCCATTGGTACAGTAAAATGCAACTTTCCTTATTTCCCTAGAGTGGACACAGGCAGGGGGACATCCAGTCAGTGTAAGTTCCTGTTCCACTGGTCTGGAGCTTCCTCCCCCTGCGTGTGATCTGGGAGATGAGTGTGGCTCTGGCTGACTCCATAAAAAGAGCCGAGTCATGCAGCCATTTTCTCAGTCTTGAAGTTGCCTTGCTCCAGTGTTGTCCTGTTCTATCTTTTGCAGCCATGCTGCTCTCCAGCAGCCATTTTGTTGTCTTAATGTAATTTTGCTGTCTTCTGGCTCTCAGCCAGCAGCACATGAGTTCAGTCTCCCTATGACATGAACTCACACAGTTTCTTTGTGTAGCTACCAAGTAAAGTCTGCCTTTCAGGGATCAAACCGTGAACTGAAATGTGAGTAAACTTTTTGTTACTTTACTCAGAAAGACTCTTGAGTCTTTATTCTTTTAGGAGGGATAAAAGGGGACACCAGAAAATAATCTTAAGTAAGAGATTCAAACGAATCTGCAAACTAGCTTCCAGCTATATTGAGGGTAATCTGCTGCTCTGCTACATCAGTTACTAGCATGAGTGAAGGAAGGATAATACTTATTAAATATATCCTTTCCTACAGTCCTTAACATCCCCACACCTTGATCACTGGCCAAGCTGGCCTGGGCTGGTGGGAGTCCAGCATCATCTGGCAGTTGTATGATTACAGTTTAGGGTGTTTCTGGCAGCTACCCTACCTTTGGCCCATTCAGCAAGGGGGGTTAAATTAAATTACCGTATTTTTTGCACCATAACACTCACTTTTTTCCTCCTAGAAAGTAAGGGGAAATGTCTGTGCGTGTTATGGAGGGAATGCCTACGGGTGGCATGCCTACGGATTTTCCTCCTCTAAAAACTACGTGCGTGTTATGGTTGGGTGCGTGTTATAGAGCGAAAAATACGGTACCTTCTTGTTTCACTAACTGATGCCACCTGCAATAGAAACAACAGAGAAAGAAAGAAAGAAGCAAACTAATAGCAACTACCTTTTTAAAAAGGTAAATAGCACCCAACTGCCCACAGGTCCCTATGTGAACTGCTCAACTTCACGATACACCTCCAGTTAATTCTCTTATACTTGATGCATTTATCAGTTTTCTTCATTGTACTTATGGCCCATCCTTCAGCAAACACTCCCACATCTGTCCACTTCTACATCTTGGTCATCTCAAACTAAGCCCATTGCTTTGCATGCGGAAAGCTACAAAGTGGCATGGGAGACAGAGAGGAATGCTGGCCACTGCTATGGAATGGGTAGGAAGCCACACATCCCACACAGTGGGCATCACACAGATAAACAATTTCCCAGGATAGCCTTCATTAAAACATGGGTCCAAAGCAGGGCAGAGGATGACACCCAGTTTCAGTTTCCTCCATTCGGCAAAGAATTCTGCACAGTAAGTCTGTGAAGAAAATTTTGGTGAAGCTGCAAGTAAGAGAGAGATTCTAGAAACCCCTAAACTTTGGTTTTTTTAGGATGATTACATTGCCACCTTGTGGCTGATTCTTAAGAGTGCACAGTTTCGAAGCAATATCCCAGTAGAAAAGTAAGAGTCCCTTAGTGCATTTTAGAAGCAGAATGGAAAATAGACCATGCGCAGTGGCATGTGAAGAAATATTTTGGAGGGGAACCGTTAGGTACAGAGGCACCAGCTTGAGAGGTGCTTCACTGTGTAGCCTTCTCCAAATTGGAACAAAGAGAGAACTGCTTTTTGTATAGATTAGGATACAACATTATGCATTTCCAGAATCCACTGCCAAAATCCAGGTTTGCCTCAGTGTTGTCCTCTTCACATTAATGGAAGAAGCCAGTAGGCCCAGAGTAAGTAGGGAAGTCCAGATTGCTTGCACCACAATTCCAGGTTGATCTTCACACCACACATCTTCAAGCCCCACCCTGAATCTTTGTTCTTGGCTTCCAAAAGCAAACACCATCCACACAAACGTGACTATTCTGATACGTGGTCACTAAGCAGTTGCTAAGGATATTTGGCCTTGATATCAAGGGAGCTACTAATTTTCAGTCTATCTGAGTTATATACACTTAACTTTAAGATGAAAAGATAGGGTAGAATAAAGAGGTTTGTTTTATATCATTGTAATAAAGAATGGCTATATCACAAGCACAAATGCCTCTAACAAGCATTGCCTTACTAGGTTGCCCAATACACAAGTTGCCCCTGGTGCTGCTGCTTTATTAGGGTGGCTGTCTTACTAGAATCATGTTTAAAGAATACAAAACACATTTTAATCACAACACAAGGGCCAAACAAGATGCAACTCTAGCTTTTTTCCTTAATTGAAAGCAGACACAGTGGGAAGCCACTTACTATTGGGCATCAGGTGAAGGAGAAGAACCTTTTCTTCCCCTGCACATTCCTCAAAAATAACACTGGGCAACAATTTTTTACTTTTTGAATGTTGTCTAGATTTCTACAACTGATTTAGGGTATTTTTGCACTGCTGAATCAGGAAATGGCATCCGTTTCTCTCCATCAGGTCAGGTTGTTGTGCTATGTTGATTTGAAAAAAATCAGATCTTGTGACAAAATCGATTACATTTTTGTGGCATTATCAGCTGATTTTTGTCAACACATATCATCCTAAATATGTTTTTAAGAGAAAAAAATGTTTTTCCAACAACATATATTGATTACCTGATAGAAACATTGATTACTGTAAACTGAATGGTGGGAATTGATAAAGGTAAGTACACGTAGGACGCAGGTGGCGCTGTGGGTTAAAGCCTCAGCGCCTAGGGCTTGCCGATCGAAAGGTCAGCGGTTCGAATCCCTGCGGTGGGGTGCGCTCCCGCTGCTCGGTCCCAGCGCCTGCCAACCTAGCAGTTCGAAAGCACCTCCGGGTGCAAGTAGATAAATAGGGACCGCTTACCAGCGGGAAGGTAAACGGCGTTTCCGTGTGCGGCTCTGGCTCGCCAGAGCAGCGATGTCACGCTGGCCACGTGACCCGGAAGTGTCTCCGGACAGCGCTGGCCCCTGGCCTCTTAAGTGAGATGGGCGCACAACCCCAGAGTCTGTCAAGACTGGCCCGTACGGGCAGGGGTACCTTTACCTTTACCTTTACCTAAGTACACGTAAATTGCATGTTGCTTCACCTTTTTTCAAACATCAGGGCTTGAACTTCCGTTTCTTGGAACTCCTGGAATGCTCAGCGGCAAAGGGTCGTTGATGACGTTCCTTTCTTTGCAAGGCACCAATTCCTCCCGCACAGGCCAGTCCTTCTTTGTGTAATGCTGAGCACGGTCCCTACTATCCCACATGCACAGAAAACATGGGTACTTGGTGAAGCCAGATTGTTGTCCCAACAAAAAGTTCACCATCTTCAGGTCAACACAAATAAACCACTTATGCTGATCATAACCAATTTTCTCCAGCACATACTTCACTGCTTCATAGTTCTCCTTCAGTGTACTTGAGTGAGCCAGGGGTATAGAGGCAAACTGGTTGCCGTTGTGTAGCAGAACACATTTCAGTGATCGCTTGCTGCTGTCAATGAACAGTCTCCAATCTTTGGGTTCATACTGTGGCACTCCAAGCTTGAGCAGAAGCTGAGCAATATCTGCACAGTACACCAAGTCCTTCTCTTCCGAGAAAAAACGGAGGTACCCTTGATGCCTGTTGCGCAAGAAGCTGATGCGAGCACTGTCAGAGAGGAGGTTTTTTTCCTTCAATCTGGATGCCAACAGTTCGGCAGAGTCCTTTGACAATTCTTCGTGGGACGGCTGCCCCATTAACTTAGTTTTGATCCCCCAACTTTATGCTTTGCTGCACCAATTTATGGAAGATTTCGAGGTTTTATGACTTCAAACTGATTCCTTTTCGACATAATCACCCAGAACTATAGGACCTGAATACTTCTTGTCATTAAAATAATCATTTCCAATCAAAACAATTATTTGACATGGCATTTTACCCCCACCAACTTCTTCTAAAATGCTCCACACAAGCGTACATGTGAACAAAAATGTAAAAAAACGACATGTGGCCATAGCTCAAAAACTTGACCTGATTGAGCAAAACCAATGTGATTTTTGGATTCAGTGCATCAGATTTGTCCTAAATCAACTGAAAAAATGCAGACAACAAATTTGTTGTCGACCAGTGTAATCTTTCTTGCTGCCATTAATTTCAGGAACAAAAGTTCTCATTTGGTCTGTGGGAGTCTAGCCTAGCTTTCCCCTTGATATGCTAGTCTGTATCTTGAGAAGTTGTTTGTTCACTATGCATTTGGACAATACTTAAGATATATCATAACCAAATTGTGCATAATCGTTCCTGAAATCAGTAACAGATTTTTGCTTATGCTTCATTTCAATTATATGCCATTTTGAATCAAGATGGTGGACTCAACCTATGAAAGCTTAACTGATTTTTGCGTTGCTTATAATTCCTGATTAATGCCGAGTATGAGGTCGCTGTATTCTATACATGAGAGTATATTCTGAATATAGAAACATTTGATCATGTACAATCTGAAGTAGTAGAGTGCAAGCATGACTTCTGCTGTTTGTGAGAACTAGGCCTTAGTCATAAATAGCCTCCTGCTAAGTAGGATGTTGGATTTCACAAATAACCATGCCTTAACCTGCATTTTAATATATTTCAAAAGTGAACTTGGAGATGTTCTAACCCTCACTGTGGTAGGTTGCATTGTTCCATTAGTATTGATGCTATAATCATTTGGGAGTTCTCCTCTCACGAACAAGAGTCTCCACCTCCTTCATGAACCGAAGACACAGCTCCTCTTGCCAACACACAGCCACACACTGGACAGCCACAGGGAGCCCAACAGCATCGCTGACAGCCTGAAAATGGAGGGACAAAAAGACAGGACAACCCAACAGCATTAGAAACCTTCAAGGTATAGTTAGGTAGCATAAGGACTGGGGAAAGGCAGGTGGGTTTTTTCTGGTAAATGTGTGCCGACCTCTTTCATGCGCTTGTCCCAAGGGTCACCATAATGCCCTGTGTAGTGTTTGAGCTCTTCTTCATCAGCTTGGGAAACAGTGGTGACTGGCACAACTCCAGCAGGAAAGTTCAGGAGGTTGTATAAATTGGTGTAGGATGTAGCAGCTGAAAGTACAGAAAAGCTATAAATAGCGTGACCTGGTTTTTTGCTTTTGTTTTTAATTTGAGCAAGACTTTTGCTGTTGTTTAGAACTACTCTGAAGGGAAACCATAGCTAACTGAGATTTTCCCCCATTTAAGTTAAGCCGAAACCAGAGGCAAAACAAGGCAACATGGTGCCCTCCTGATGTTGTTGGACTACAACTCCCATCAGCCCCAATCAGCATGAGCCAAACTGCTCACAGGTCCAGGAGTGAACTGCTCAACTTCACAATATGCTTCCAGTTAATTCTCTTATTTGACGTGTGTAGCTATTTATTATTTGCACTTGTAGCCTTCACCAAACGGCCCCACATTCGTACATTTTGACCCCTTGGTCATCTTGAGCTAAGTATGTTTTTGGCATGTAGGAAGATAAAAAGGGAGTTGAGAAACAGACAAGAATTTATGTTACTGCTATGGAAAGGTGGGGAGGCCACATGTCACCCACAGTAGACATTACTGGGACACAGATAATACCAAATAGTTTCCCAGGATAGCCCTCATTAAACGCTGGACCCAAAGCAGGGCAGAGGATGACATCCAGTTTCAGTCTCCTCCATTCAGCGAGGAATTCTTCACGATACATCTGTAAAGAGAATGTTGGTAAAGTTGGAAGCAAGAGAAATTGTGAACACACAGAAACTTTCTTATTGGAATGACTAGATTGCCACCTTTGTTCTATTTATTATTTATGAAAATATTAATAGCCACAAAAAATACCAAAGGGGTTTACAGCAATTAAAATACCATAAGAACAATCCAAAAAGAGATGCCTTTAACAGAATTATCTTATTATCTGAAGCATCTGCTTAAGTCTGGCAGCAAAGAAGCAACTTTAGCAAATCCTTGAAAGTCAATGCAGAAGGCACCTCTCTATTGGCGGAGCATGCCGCGAGAGTAGGCAAACAACTCTGAAGGCTCAGTTTCTTATCAAATGAGTCTCACCAATTTGGGGGGCAAGAGATGATGCTTCTACAGATTACCTCAGTGATCCAGCTGGGATATAAGCATTGTAGCTGATAATGGAACAAGGTCTCTTCTAAAAAAGCAGGGTCTGCCACAGCCTACAAACAATACCCCAGTAGAAAATACACACACTACCCATCAAGTATGAAGGGTCTCTTAATGCATTTTAGAAGTGAAATAGAAAACAGACCCCCCCGCCCTTCAAATCTGAGTTTAAAATGTGGTGTTTCTGTTAACAGCCAAATACAGAAGATCTCAGGTGAAGCAACTCATAGAGCTGTTTTGTATAGTATCATTCTTATATGGAAATCCATTCTGTGTCAAAAAAAATATAGCATCTGTTGAACATCCATATATGCATAGCTCACTGGACAAGATTAGATGGCAATCTAGTTACTGTATGAAGCCTTAATGGTAAACATAAACTCACCGCTGCTGCCACATGGTGATTCCATAGGTTTTTTGCTGACCTGCAACATTGGAAATAATGAAGAGATGACTGCCTAGCAGAAAGAGAAGTACTCAAGAGTGCTGCTTAAAATGTGTCAGCATGATTAGAAAAAAAAATGGGATGGTTCCACCGTGGCTCTGCAACAGTGTACAAAAATGGGATGCCGCCCACCCTGTGCTGGTTAATGTTCATTGGCTATGTGGTAATTCACAATCAATCTCTTCATAAGAGATCAAAAGAGGACTGAGTCAATCACTCCGTGGGACTGGAAGGGATGAGGAACCAGACTCTCCTGCTTTGTGCCTCATGACCTCTGCAACACTTTGCAGCCTCCCAAAGATGCCTGCTGTCATATGAAAGGCATAGCAGAATAGCACTGAAGCTATATACATATTGCATTAACCTTAAAGTTGCCTGCCAAACTATAGAGATAAATGGGACCTGAAAGCATCCAGATTTCCTTACATTCCTATGTGACTAGAGCAAAGTTGCCAACATACAGTCCATTTGCTGGGTACTACACTCTCCCTTCCTTCTGTACTTCCTGAAAGCCAGCAATAGGGAACCTGCAGCCCACCAGATGTCATTAGATCCCAACTCCCATCAGACCCAACCAGCATGTCCAACGGTCAGGAATAACAAGAGTTGCAGTCCAGCTACATCTGGAGGGGCCAAGCATCCCCATTGCTGCTGGAAGGTGATGAAACTTTACGTTTCACAGGAGAAGTGGTCAACCTGTGGCCCAAGGAATAACTTCATTTGAACCTCAGCCTAATTACAAATACTGTCTGTAAGTGATCAGTTCCGTCCTCTGAGAAGAGCAGATCTATCTCTTCCCTGGCAGTCTGCTGGGCAAAGAGGAAGCAGGATAGAAGAGGGTGTTGGAAGAGGAAGAGGAAGGAAATGGCAAGAAAAATACCCACAGTTGCATGTGCCCCCCAACAGATTACCCCCAAGGCTAATGTCACCAATGATAATCTTTAAATCAGATGTTTCTTACCCAACTCCACATAGTGCATTGAGATCTCTGGCAATCCGAGGGTACTGGAGAGAAACACAAGCTTAGTTTCATTGTGAATCCCCAACAATCACATCATTGGTGTTGAATACAGTGGTACCTCGAGTTACAAACGCTTCAGGTTACAAACTCTGCTAACCTGGAAGAGTTACCTCAAGTTGAGAACTTTGCCCCAGGATGAGAATGGAAATCTTGTGCCGGCGGCGCAGTGGCAGCAAGAGGCTCCATTAGCGAAAGCATGCCTCTAGTTAAGAACAGTTTCAGGCTAAGAACAGACCTCTGGAACGAATTAAGTTCATAACTAGAGGTATCACTGTACAGAGCAGTCACTTCACCATCTCTTTGACATGTACTCACCTTACTCTATCCAGCCATCCTACCCTATGCTTGTCAGCATCTTAAAGCACGTGCAGTTGCAGTGAAACAAAGGAGCCAAATACTTACTATAGGTTTCAAGAGGAATGCAAAAATTCTCTTCACTAGAATGGGAAGACGGTAACAATTAATCTGGGATTTCAAATTTGGGTCCACAATGTCTCCTTTGCTGGAAGATGAAAGAAGAAGAAAATGAAGTTTTTCAGTTTTTATATCTGAAGTTACATTGCTTAACCTGGGAAAGAATTTAGGCTCCTGAGAATCCCAAGTGAGAATAAACTTGGAATGATGCCTTCCTGATTTCCTAGCTTACAGATAGTTTCATAGCTCACCTGCTTTGCACACAACAAAACAAAAGTTCAGCCCTGACATCTACATTGAAAAAGTGCTCAGGTAGCAAGCCTGTGAAAAGACTTCTGTTACCTTGGGTAGTCTTTGCCAGTAGCACTGACTTAGAGGAACCAATAGCCTCATTCAGTGTTGTAGCTCATGGCTGCCTAACGTCTTATATTGCAAAGTTTGTGAAGCCAAAGTTAGTTTATCCTCTTGGCTCCATTTGGCTATGTGTTTTGCATGGTAAAGGTAAAGGTAAAGGGACCCCTGACCATTAGGTCCCCTGACCATTAGGTCCAGTCGTGGCCGACTCTGGGGTTGCAGCACTCGTCTCGCTTTAATGGCCGAGGGAGCCGGCGTACAGCTTCCGGGTCATGTGGACAGCATGACTAAGCCACTTCTGGCAAGCCAGAGCAGTGCACGGAAAAACAAAATGAACTTTTCCTATCTCTGAGTTTTCCCTAGCATTAAACATACTCTGATGAAAATCTGTTATTTATTAATGTGCCAATTATTATCACAAAAGCTATCCTGGGCATCACGCTTTTCCAATGCATGGCTATAATAGCAATGTTATCAAGCAACAGCCATGTTCACATACCAGAACGTCTACTTACAACTTGTCCAGCAAATTTGCACATCCATCAGAAAATAGGCCTTTGGTGTAGAGCTCATCAACCACATAATTAAGCCGAGGAGGAACAAAGGGGATGAGCTGTGAGGAAAAGATAACAGCTTTTATTTGACAGCAGGCAAAATTATATGAGCTGCACATAAGGATTATGTAATCCACCCCACTCTTTAATAGATTCAGAGAGCTCTCTGAAAGTGTTGAGGAAAATGAAGCAAAGTTCTAGTAAAGGGTTGGGTGGTAGAAGTGCAACAGGAATGGACATTTTCTATGCTCTCTCCTCATTTTGCAGCTAATTTGCCCCAGAAATTATAAGCCCTGGGCCTATTATGTTCTTCATGTATATGCCAGATAAATTTTGACCACCACAAACAAGTGTTTAAACAAAATGTCACGCAGATACATTCTGAGGACCAGGATTAGCAGCCGTTTCTTATGGAATGTACTCTCTAGCACTTGCATAGATTTGTTGAGTTGTGGGGATTGGTTTCCAAAATTCCAGGTAGGTTGATATTAAGGCCAATGTATGTGCAATAAATTTCCCACATAGGAGATTTCCACACTCTCTGTGTATAAAACTGTGTATCCATGTGAGCAACTAAATATGTGTTAGAACCAAGTGTGCACATGTGGTGAAAGATATTCATGTTCATTGAGCATGACAGTATACAAGCATTTTTCCTGCACAGAATTCCTAACTGTAGAGAAATGGCATATTTTAATGGCATATTTTTACAGCTCTTCTGTTATACAAATACATACATAAGAAATCTAATATATATTTACAATTGCCCGGTTCACATACTGTGCTTGTTTTCATGAATATATAGCAGGGAAAGGCAAGGAGAATGTCTGGATGGACAAGGCATGGTGTGAACTGGGCCTCATTCCCCCACCCAATAACAAAAACTGAAAGCAATGTAGATCTGACAGTGTTCATCACATGACTGTAGCAGCTGGGGCAAAGTGTCAGAGATACAAACAAAATCCCAGAATGGAATCTGGGTGAAGAAATTAAGAAACAGACATACTGTATGCCCTCTGAGTTGAAGAAGATTTTTGGTTTCCCGAACAGCCCTCCTCATGCTGGGAGATGGCTGGAAATAGCCATCGTCTTCATAGTATCCAATCCGTAGGGGCTTTGAACTGCTGTATATCTGGAAGAAGATGAAGAAAATAGGAACTTCTATTTACAGGTGGCCATTGAAGCATAGAAATAGCTTCCAACCACTTTTATAAACCACATCATGGATCCCTGCAGTGGGACTGTTTCTTCAGCACTGATCAAAAGATTTGGAAGGTGACAGAATATAGAATGCCTTGAAGGTTTTCTAGATTTCCAGGTGAAGATTGCTACAAGTAAGGCTGCTTGTGTCCTTGAGCTGCATGGCCTGTTTAAATTTATTTTTATTTTGAATAGTTTTAAAGCCAGTTGGCTCAGCTGTTGATGTTCATTGGCACATACAAGCAAGGAGCATATCTGTTTTATCTGTTTTACTCTTATGTGGACTTAAAAGCCATATATTTTAATTGGAGGACAAGCGCTGGGAGAACAGCTGTTTTGATTCAGTGTTTAGCATTCAGCTGATAAAGAATGTTCAGAAGCTAATCTCCACCAAAGGAGACCCTGCACTTTTAACAGTTTTAATATGGTTACCACACAAGCACAGACCAGCAGTGCTTCAGATAAATCATTTGGAACTCTATTGCCAAATTTAGCCCAGAAATCTATGCTGGACTATTGTGAATCAGCAACTGGAGCAGCTGGAGGAAGGGAGGCAAAGGTAACTGCAAGGCTATTGTGGCAGGATGAAATTAATTTGTCTTATATGGATAGCCCTGGTTCTTTACATAGTGAGAGTGCAATAAATGAGGCTGGAGATGACTTATCCCAAGTAAGAAGCTTTGCTACATATTCCTCCAATGAAAGCTTAGCTTGTTCAGAAAATTTTCTTCCAAATCTTTCATGTGCCACAAGAATAATATTGCAAAGTATTTGAAGTTGATCAAAATAGTAAGTCTTACTGAAGAAGCTATGGGACACTGGGTCTGTGGAACAGTTAACGGGCTGAGTTTGAACTGATATGATGAAACTGATGCACCAGGAGTCAATTAAATGGCCAAAATATTGGCAGACGCAGAACTGCATCAGATCATACATTCTCAGTGTTACGATCGTTGTATAAATTATTTGAAAGGGTCTCATGGAGACCCAGCAGAGGGTATCGGTAAAGTTATAGAGTTACTTGAAGAGTTTGGAAATTTGTCCGGCTTTAGATTAAATAAAGTTAAAACTAAGATGTTGACAAAGAATTTAACTGAAGAGCTAAGAAATCAGTTAGAGCTGAAAACGGGAATTAAGGTGGTGAAAAAGGTGAAATATCTGGGCATCTGGATCTCCACGAAAAATATAAACCTAGTAGAAGATAACTATACAAGGACCTGGAAAGAGATCAAAAAAGACCTGGACACTTGGAGTAGGTTAAAACTCTCTTGGTCGGGTAGAATGGCTGCAGTTAAAATTAGCATTCTCCCAAGGTTGTTGTTCCTATTTCAGAACATCCCGGTGATCGGGGCACGACATCATTTAAAGACTGGCAGAAAACCCTGTCCAGATTTATTTGGCAGGGCAAAAGAGCAAGAATCAAATTTAAACTACTTACTGATCGTAGAGATAGGGGAGGATTCGCCGTTCCGAACCTGAAACTATACTATGAGGCCGCGTGTCTGTGTTGGATCAAGGACTGGATTGTCTTGAAAAATACAGATTTGTTGGACTTGGAGGGATTCGACGCCAGATTTGGTTGGCATGCGTATCTATGGCAAGATAAGGAGAGGGCCCACAAAGGATTCTCCAACCATATAATTAGAGGAGCGCTACTCGAGGTATGGAATAGAAATAAGAGACTTATAGAAAAAGACACCCCATGGTGGTTATCACCAGTTGATATCTTGACAATTAAAAAAGCTAATATGGAAGGTCAAAGATGGACTTATGAGGAACTACTGGTAAAATCAGACAAAGGGTAGAAGCTCAGACCTTATGAAGAACTGAAAGATAAATTAACGGCCTGGTTGCAATTTTACCAAATTAATTCTTTATGGAACGAGCACAAAAAAACAGGGATGAGTGAGAAAAAGTCCAGATTCCAGGTGGAAATAATAGAAGGAAACTCCAAACTTTTATCTAAAATGTATAACCAACTATTAGACTGGGATACTAAGGACGAGGAGGTAAAAAAGGTCATGATTAAATGGGCCATAGACCTTGGATATAATCTAGATTATGACAGGTGGGTGAAACTTTGGAACAAGGACATGGAATTCACAGCATGTGTTGATCTCCGAGAAAATTTACAAAAAATGATGTACAGGTGGTACCTCACCCCTGTGAAACTAGAAAAAATGTACAAGATGGGGGATAAAACTTGCTGGAAGTGTAAGTCAAAAGAAGGTGACTTCCATCATATGTGGTGGGCTTGTGAAGAAGTGAAAAGGTTTTGGGGACTTATTTATGATGAATTAAAAAAAAATTTGAAATACACTTTCCCTAAAAAACCTGAAGCTTTCCTTTTAGGGATGGTCGGGAAGGAGATTAGGCAAGAAGATCAAACTATGTTCCAATACGCAACGGTAGTTGCCAGGATACTGCTAGCGCAAAACTGGAAAACCTCTAAAATTCCAACCATCAGAGAATGGCAATCTAAGTTATTTGAGTATATAGAGCTAGCAAGGATGACACAGAAGATCAGGCATCAAAAAAACGTAAAAATTATTAATGACTGGAGCAAATTTATTACATACATAGAAACAAACTTAGGAAATATTAAAATTACAGTAGGTGTTACATAAAGTCTGAGAGGTGTAGATAAAGGTGATAAAAAGATACCGTTGGAAGATAATATGGGAGTAAAGCTCAAACCGTGATGGAGGGAAGTCAATCACTGTTATGTTATGGGTGTGTGTGTTTTTGTTTTTGTTTTTTCTTTTGTTGCTGTATGTTTATATGTTTACATGTTTCTGTTGATATGTGGTTGGGGTTGTACTCTTGTTTTATGTTATTCTTTGTTTGTTTTCTTTGTTTTCTTTCTTTTTTTTCCTTTGAAAAAGAGCTTAATAAAAAAAAATGAAAGGGTCTCATGGAAAGCATCATTCATTGTTGACCAAGGGTTGTGCTGTCCATGGTGCTGAATGTTTCAGCTTCTCCCTCCTCACTGACACCACTTACCTCCTCTCTGAATGGCATAGGTGGTATTGAAGGATCAAGGGAGAATAACTCATCACACAGGAGTGCCTTCATGCACAGAACCAGGCTGTCTACATCCCTTGCCATTGGGCCAATTGTTGCTGTAACTGCAAAGAAAATGGAGACATAGGAGGTGGAGGGGAGAAAGCATGTGGACCTTTGAAGGTGACTCGGAAACTACAACTAATCCAGAATGCGGCAGCTAGACTGGTGACTGGGGGCGGCCGCCGAGACCACATAACACCGGTCTTGAAAGACCTACATTGGCTCCCAGTACGCTTCCGAGCACAATTCAAAGTGCTGGTGTTGACCTTTAAAGCCCTAAACGGCCTCGGCCCAGTATACCTGAAGGAGCGTCTCCACCTCCATCGTTCTGCCTGGACGCTGAGGTCCAGTGCCGAGGGCCTTCTGGCGGTTCCCTCATTGCGAGAAGCAAAGCTACAGGGAACCAGGCAGAGGGCCTTCTCGGTCGTGGCGCCTGCCCTGTGGAACGCCCTCCCATCAGATGTCAAAGCAATAAATAACTACCTGACATTCAGAAGACATCTTAAGGCAGCCCTGTTCAGGGAAGTTTTTAATCTGTGATATTTTAGTGTATTTTTGGTTTTTATGGAAGCCGCCCAGAGTGGCTGGGGAGACCCAGCCAGATGGGCGGGGTACAAATAATAAATTATTATTATTATTATTATTATTATTATTATTATTATTATTATTATTCTATGCCCAAGTCTACATTCCAGTAGCCAAGAAAGGGGGAGGAACCACACAGGTCAGTGGTAGAACACATGCATTACACACAGAAGGTCCCAGGTTCAAACACAGGCACCTCCAGTTAAAATAGTCACATAGTAGGGGATTTAGACAATACTGGGCTAAATGGACAAGTAGTGTAACCCAGAAAAACTGGGTTTAAAATTCCCAAGTTCACTTTCAGGTGTGAAAGTCAGGTACACAACTCCACTGACACACAATGGATTTCAGTCTGAATAGGATGCACTGTGATCTCTGCTCTTATAACCAAAAGTTCAAACTTCATTCAGTTATTTTAGTTCAGAGCTACCATACTAATGATTTGGTTGGTAGGGATAAGCAACATGGTGAGCAGATGATGCTGGATTCCAGCTCCCATCAGCCCCATTCAACATGGTCAACGTGCAGATGGTCAATGTGAGAATGGAAGTTGAAGTCCAGAAATATCTAGAGGGACCCCAATGGCTACCCCTGGTTTACAGCAAGAGGACTACATTATTTAAATACACTCTAATGTCACTGAAAGGACATGCAAGTTCCTAGCATAGTTGCAGGTTCTTTTACTAATCTGAATGGGTAAAAATTACTTACCCGACTTCATGCCAGCAATAGGGCTAGCAAGACCAAGTGTGCTGGGAATGATGCAAATGAGAGAAAAAGAATTGTAACTATCAACACAGTAGAAGATGATCCATGTTTCAGTTGCAAATCAGATGCAGACATTCAGAAATGATACTAGAGTTCAGCTACACTGGAGTTAACAATTCATTCAGTTACGATTTGCTGGCATGGTAAATATTACCATGAGAGAATCGAGTTTTACTTTAGATGTAGCATGATATTAACAACAGAGCAATCACATGTTTCAAATAGCCAGGTGCAACTTCTATAACGTGAATGAATGTATAGCAAATAAATTATGTAATAAACTAAAATTTAAAGTACTGACTTAAAAAGAATATATAATATTGTATATAATATTGTTGGGTATAATGTATCAATTATAATTAAAATAATAGAAACATATAAATTTATATCCCACTCTCCCTCCTAAAGTGGCCCAGGTCATTTAAATGTAGCAGTAACAGTTATGACAATAAACTTAGTTTTGCTCCAATTATCTCTGAATGCATAAAATTGGAATATTTATCACAGTCAAGGAAGTGTGTTAAATCCTTTCCAGCCCCAGGGGCCACATTCTCTTGTGAGCAACATTCCTGGGGCCACAGGCCCATGGCTGGCATGGGTAGAAGGAAAAAGTGGCTGGACTGATGGATGTGACTCTTCTTTTGGTATTATAGGTGACAGTCCAGCCACACCAAAGGTAGAAGTTTCTATACCCCCCCACACATGCATCTCTTCATCTCAACAAACACAAGGCATTATGCTGCATGTACAGGGAGGGGGAAGGAGACTTTGCTTCTGTAAAACAGCCACTGCATTTTGTGGAATAAAAATGCATTTTTAAAAAAATGCATTCCAGCCATCCAAAAACAATTAAGGAGGACACAGTGCAGGGCTGGTAATGGGAGCAGGCCCACATTTCATCCCCAGACTCAAAGTTCCCCACTCCTGAACTACAGGAATACCTACATTCAATATGCAATTTCAAAAAGCACTGGTTGTTTCTGCTCAAATGAAGCATCTCCCACTAATGCTCAATAAACACATTCCATTAACATTCACCTGTTTGACTATCTGCCAGCCCAGGACCAGTTAATTGAGTGAACTTTCCAGGACCCACCTCAGTCGATTACCAGTTGGTTTGAGTCCACAAAGCCCACAGAAACTTGATGGGAGCCGAATGCTTCCAGCGACGTCTGTCCCAAAGCCCAAGAGGGACCCTCCTCCTGCAATGAGTGCCCCTTCCCCTCCAGAGGAACCACCAGGACTTTTCTTGTGGTTCAGGGGGTTGATTGTCTGACCAAAGATTAAGTTGCTGCAGTCATAACTGAGTGAAGTAGAAAGTGGGTTGACCATTAATGTTTTATAGGAGCTTTATGCCTTATACTCAAACAAAGCATGAGACAATGGGTTGCATCCAACACAGGGCTAAACAAAACGTTTCATCAGCACAAGAAGTTCTGCTTGTGCAATGAAAAGTTTTCCCCGAATCCCTCCCCTAAATCTGTTCTGGGTTCTGGAGCAGATTTGTGGACTGAGCAAAGTATGTGCCAGGTTGGGGGGACTCCATTATGCTAACACTATTCCTTTCAAATAGCACAACTATTAAGTTGAATATTGCCCAGTAGGTAAATAATAGAATGGAAATAAATGTAAAGGTAAAGGGACCCCTGAACATTAGGTCCAGTCGTGGCCGACTCTGGGGTTGCGGCGCTCATCTTGCTTTATTGGCTGAGGGAGCCGGCATACAGCTTCCAGGTCATGTGGCCAGCATGACTAAGCCGCTTCTGGCGAACCAGAGCAGCGCATGGAAATGCCGTTTACCTTCCCGCCCTATTTAGTGGTACCTATTTATCTACTTGCACTTTGATGTGCTTTCAAACTGCTAGGTTGGCAGGAGCAGGGACCGAGCAACGGGAGCTCACCCCGTCACGGGGATTCGAACCGCCGACCTTCTGATCGGCAAGTCCTAGGCTCTGTGGTTTAACCCACAACACCTGAATATTGCCCAGTAGGTAAATAGAATGGAAATAGCATCAGACAATTGAGAAATACAGGGAATGTGCTTGAATGACACCATAAAGACTAATGCAAGGTAACAAAATAAGAACCATCTTGCAGAATCACTCATGGTCATTCAGATGCTGCAGAGAAACGCACAAGAAGGATGTAGTGGAAATAGCTTGTCCCCTCTTCTGAGATGTATTTTCTCTGAACATAGATGTTTCATTTAGCACGGTGGGTAATAATAACCAGTGCTAATGAACACATCCTGAAGAAAAAGTTGGTAGACTCCTATGGTTGAAGAGTTGACTGTGGGTGGGGAATGCCACTATTAAGAACATAAGAATATGGTAGCTTGCTGGATCAGACTAATGACCCATCTACTCCAGCATCCTATTGTCACAGTGGCCAATCAAATACCTGTGGGAAACCCACACAACTGAAAAAAAAGTTCATTAAAAAGTTACCTGAAAATAAATAACTATTCGACCAGGGAGAAAGTTCTAACTTGCATACTCCCTGCTATGCAACATTTGATGTGTGGGAAGCATTCAAAAATACCACTAACCACCTGCATTCTGGTAAAATCCAGTTAACCACCTCATTTGCATCCTTTTAGGGAAGGAGTAGAGAACTTATGGTTCTTCCTATCATTTTGGACTCCAGTTCCCAGCACCCAAGCTAGTACGGTCAATAGTCAGGGATGATGGGAGTTGTAGCCCAGCAAAACCCACAGGTTCTTCATCCCAGCTCTATGCCCACTGGAGATGCACATGTGAGTGCAATGAGGTACATAGCAAAAGCCCTGCCCCCTTCACCAGGAAGAGAATGCCCTTTATGGGGTGAGAGAGAAATGCAAAACTTCATTGGAAGTATCTGAATAAAGAACAGATTTCATTAATAATATAAAAGATCCTAGTTTCTATCTCTGGCATCTTAAGTAGGGGTGTGAAACACTCCTGTCTGAATCCTTGAAGACCCACCACTTCCAGTCAGGGTAGTCAAACTGAGCTAGATGGTTCAGTGATCTAACTTGGCAAAAGCTTATCTACTCGTTAAGCAAGTGGACGCTCTTGGGGCAGGGTTCGACTGCCATGACATATTATAGAAGTAAATTCCCTATCTTAATTGTGGAGAGGTGCTTCCTATTTATGACTCAGATCTCTTCAGAATAATTCCTCCCAAATCACTCTCCCCCACATCATAATCTATCAAACTCTGCAGTGCTATTTTTCTAGAAAATATGTCATAAACAGCTTCCTCATTCTCTTAGAATGGCAATGGCGCCCACCTGAAAGGTGCCAGAACTGAGTTCTGGTGAGTGCCATCTGAAAAAAAGCCCCAAATCTCTGTAATGTCCCCCATAATGTTTTTTGCTACATTAGAAAGCCAAGCTGCTCACAATTTTTATTTCTTCTTCCTTAAGGTAAAGGTAAAGGTACCCCTGCCCGTACGGGCCAGTCGTGTCCGACTCTAGGGTTGTGCGCTCATCTCACTTAAGAGGCCAGGAGCCAACGCTGTCCGAAGACACTTCCGGGTCACGTGGCCAACGTGATGAAGCTGCTCTGGCGAGCCAGCACCAGCGCAGCACACAGAAACATTGTTTACCTTCCTGCTGTAAAGCGGTACCTATTTATCTACTTGCACTTAGGGGTGCTTTTGAACTGCTAGGTGGGCAGGAGCTGGGAACGAAAGACGGGAGCTCACCCCGCCATGGGGATTCGAACCGCCGACCATGCGATCGGCAAGTCCTAGGCACTGAGGTTTTACCCACAGCGCCACCCGCGTCCTACTCTTCTTTCTTAGTCCTATGGTATATTTGTAAAAAGAGAAAGCAACAGGGAATTACAAAAGAAGAGAGTGTGCTAAAGTATACTTAATCATGCTTTGTGGAGCGTTGGTCTTCACAAATGGTATTGCCCCCTGTTTCTTCAAAACTTTTACTATCACGCTGTCGTCCTTTTCCACTTTGCCAAGAAAGTGCACCAACCCACACGTGGAGATGTGGCCCTTTGGGAGAAAACCAAACACAGCTGATTTAACATGATGGGGCAAATAAGTCTAGAGCTATGTAGCTTGGCCTAAGAACGAAACTATTAAGCCTTGTTGGTAAAATAGATGCCATAAAACAAAGAAAGTTTTCCCAGATCCCATGGGGATTGGCCCTGATAGAAAACCTTGATTGACTTATTGATAGATATAGATTAGATAGATGATAGATAGATAGATAGATAGATAGATAGATAGATAGATAGATAGATGATAGATAGATGGATGGATTGAATTTCTACACCATCCTTCATGTGAGGATCACATGACAACATAGTAACAAACATACACAACATAGTAACAAACAAACAAAATACTCTACCCACAGTTTAAAGGGCCATATAATATTTAATTAGCCAATGGCCATATATTATTTAATTAGCCAAGGCCCACCCTGACGGCCTGCCATGGACTAGGAGCAAGTTTTTAATAATAATCATAATCATAATAATATACAGAATTAGAATGCATTCTTGAATATATTATACCCTAGCACCCAATTACAATTCTCAAACATTCATTGATTCGATTTATTATATATCCCACCTTTCCTCCAAAGGACTCACAATGGAACAAAATGGCTCTCCTCCCCATATTTATCCATCCAACAATACCTGTGGGGTAGTTTAGGCTAGGAGACAGGGGCTGGCCCAAAGTGAGCCTCACAGGTGAGCAAGGATTTGAATTCGAGTTGCCTCAGCCATACTCTGACATGCTAATTACTACACCATACTGGAGTCATTTTAAAAAGACCTATTTCAACCTTTTGTGCATTCATAGTGAGCGGAACCAGGCAATCCATGTAACATGCACTCATATCTGTAGATGTGCACATGCACACACAATTATGTATGCCAAATTTGGAAATGTATATATATTTCATTGGAATGTGATCATGCTGTACTCCATTTCAGTTATCTCCCTTCTCTAGAGTTCCACAATGGCCAAAATTAAATGGGTCATGCCCTGTATGTTAGCTGAAGCTGTTGTGAGAGGGGAGAAGTAATGATTACGTTGAACCAATCAACATCACAACTGATGCACAGACAGATCATCATAAGGAAAGTGGTGACCACATTTAAGGGTAAACGGGGGATTAACCTTGCATCCAATGTGGTCCTTAATGCTGACAGGAATCCCATACAGCAGACCTTTCTCCTTTTGCTTCTTCACTTCCTGGAGCTGTTCCTCACAGCCGTGAATAAAATCAGTCACACAGTTCACCTCCTGGGTCACTTCAAGAGCCTTGCCAAGGAAGAGGAGGAAGAGGAGGAGGGAAAATAGGGAGAAAGAGAACATTCACATTACAAAAAGGGTATTTCTACAGTGAGTTCAAAACGTCATCATTGTCAAAAACCTTGGAAAGTAGAAGACTGTTAATTTGCTACTTGCAACTCCTAAGTTTAACACACTTAAAAGCCATGGCAGTCATTTTGGCCCAGTAAAAGCATAATTGAGATTTAGATGACCCAGAACTTGGTACAAATTCATTAAGAGTTGAGCCAGTGCAGGCTGGGGGACTTCTGTAGCTTGGGGGCCATATTCCCTCATGGGTAACCTTCCAGGAGCCACATAGGTTGGGTCAGAGTCAAAAATGGGTGGAGCAAAGTATGTGACCTTTGTCCACGGCATCATGTTTTGGGTATACAAGAAGACACACATCTCTCTCCAGCCAGGCAAGAAAAAGGTATGATCACATTTCAATAACACATTCCAGCCAGATAAAATCATTTGAGCATTGAACAGGGCTATTGTTATGTGAATGGCCTGGGGAAAAGAAGAAGAGTTTGGATTTGATATCCCACTTTATCACTACCCGAAGGAGTCTCAAAGCGGCTAACATTCTCCTTTCCCTTCCTCCCCCACAACAAACACTCTGTGAGGTGAGTGGGGCTGAGAGACTTCAGAAAAGTGTGACTAGCCCAAGGTCACCCAGCAGCCGCATGTGGAGGAGCAGAGACGCGAACCCGGTTCCCCAGATTACGAGTCTACCGCTCTTAACCACTACACCACACTGGCACTGGGAGAGTGCTAAGGGATGTGACAGTGGTCTGGGATGGTAGCAATTGGTGCAGGAACCAGAGCTTACTCACTCCTGCCTAATGGCACAGTCATAGCCATGCTCTGCAGCATCAGGTGACAGGCATTGTTCTCCTATGAGCTCCAATACATTTCAAACCTTCAGCACTGTTACTTGATTTTTTTCCCCTATGCCCTTTGTAAAATGAGGACACTGGGAAAGGTTTAAAGGGTGAGGGGGGAAGTAAATATCACTAAAACAGACACACTACATTGACAGAGCACCTGGGACTAAATGAGCAACAGCTACCAATTAGTACATAAAAATGGTGCATTATCTTGAAAGTCACTTCGTTGAACAGAAGTATGTCAGAAGGCTTCCTGCTGAAGCAGTTGCACTCACCTTCTTTACATAGGTATATAGGACACTCTCTGGAGAAAGCGTCTCCTCTCTAAGTTTCTCTGCCAGTTCCACAAGCGACAGGGAGAGAATAAATTCTGACTGGATTCCAGGGTTCTGCAAGAGGAGGCAGCTGTGTCAGAAGGAAATGCTTATCCCCACACATTGGGAATAGCCCCAAATTGTAAAAGTCACTTTGGTCACAAGCTCAAAATTGTGAAACCAGAATGCAGTCCCATCTGTTGTTTTTAAATGGTTAATTTTTTCCATGATAGATCCAGGAAACAATAACCAAAACAAAATAGCAACCGAAACTAAAGTAGAATTTACAGACATCGTACACGCATCAGTCATAAGTTCCTCAAACAGTAAACCAAGGCGGTTGAGCGCCTATCCATTTGGAAGCAATCCCTAAAATAAGGTAAAGATTTCTATTTCCTCGGGGAATTTCTTAGTCAAGCAGAGGTACATAGATATATTAAGGAAGAGAGAAATACATTTCTAAAAAGGCACCCCAAATAGCTCAAGGTCTTCTGCCATTTCACACCTTTTTGTCTGTTGGGGTCTGTATTACCTTTGCCAGAACTTACTAAGGCTGTGGACATATTAGCTGTGGACATGGTCATAGCAAGAGAGGGTGGGCCACTCTGTGTGTGTATGTTTGTGTGTACACACACACACACACAACCAACCAACCAACCATTCATATCTATTTATTTACATGGACAAACCTGTCTCTGGTTTCTCGGTTGCAGAGTTCTGAATAAAAGGACTCCAAAGAGTGCACTGCAACAGTGGGTAGCAAAGTCCCACTTTATCTTAACAGTACGGAATTTGCAAGGTCTTCATACAATCCTCTTACAATGTTGATTTCCCAGTGAGTGCTGTGATGATACAGGTAATGATGCAATCAAAATGGGACCTGTGTTGCAGATAGGGACATTGATGCTGCCTGTAATGAGGCCCCAACTCCCCATTTTAATGGTTTCTTCTATCTTGATCTTGCTCAAATTAGTGTGTAGACTTGAAGTCAGGAGCTTGAAGCAATGTTGGAATATGTGCCAAATCTGTTAAACACTAATCTACAGTCCCTTTGAGAGTCACAGTCAAAACCTGGATCACCAGCTTGTTATTCCTGTTTATTTATGGGATTATGAATTCTTGAGTAAGTGCAGCAGAACTATCACCATCGGCAGTGGCTGGGGAAGCAGCCTCCCAACTTTTAATGCTTGTTCCTCCACCCACAAATGCAGGACTGAAGCCTGCCCGTGACCAGAAGTTTCAGAAACAAGAGATTTGCTGTTAAGAGACAGACTTTGGATACTGCTGCAAACATCATCATGCCCAGTCCGTGCTAATCCTTACAATTTGGGCACCAAGATCCTGGGTTCAAAAGCCAAAACCAGCCCGCATGGCCTGACAGACCCACTCTCAAGCTGTTATTGGAAGAATGTGGGAGATACTCTGGTGACTTTTAAAAGTAGGGTTTCATTTTGAATGGTTATGGGACTGGATTATGCAGTAAGAATCCATTTGTCCCAATACTCTTTAAAAAAAACAAAAACTATTGAAGAGACCAGTAACTTGTAACTGCTGCCTCCTGCCTTGCTTTTGCTACATTAGCAGCACCAAAGTGACCTATCTGGGGTCAAGCCTAGGCAGTGTCACGGAGGCCCTGGGCTGCCCAGACGACAAGACCCCCCTCTCAGCCTCACTGATGTGGTCCAAAGGAAAGGAAAGCAATACACAGGGCACCAGCTTAGCTGCAGGAATTGCCAGAATGAGGCGCACAAGATGCTGTCCGTCTTAGGAACTCAGCATTAGCTCAGTGCAGCAGTACCTGCTTTGCACCCAGAAGGTCCCAGCTTTTATTTGAACCACAGAAAGTGGACACGATCACTAGCAAACCTGACTGGAGTGCTCTCGGGTAGACATGATCACAGCCATTAAAAGTGTTGTTTGAGAAAGATCTCATTTTCAGAAGAGGCCCCCATCTCTTTCCCCTGCACCCCACCCCAATTAAAAGTTACCTTCTGTTTAAATTTCCAAATCATTTTTTCCATTTGTTCCAAGCTGTCGTCTCGCCATTGCCTGGCCTCTTCCATCTTCTGCAGAATCCTTTTGCGGGCCACCCATTTCCAAACCACAACCGCTGCTGCCGAGCCACAGGCAACAGCAAGAGCAGCCTGAGGATATATTCCATCCCTGGGCAGGATCTCTATCAACTTCTCCTGGATCATGGCAAAGCCCTTCTCTCTGTCTTCCCAGTTTGCCTCTCTCTGACACTGGAGGAGGCTGGTATCAGTTCCTGAGCTATTTCACATTCCAAGAGACCATCAGCATAGGGGCTCCCAAGATAAGACTCCGCCCAAGGCATCCCAGAAAATTGACCTTTGATCTGTTAAAACAGTAACTCAAGCTTGTTTTCCTGCTGGAGTCGACAAAAGAGTCCTTACAATTCTGAGCAGTCTCCTTCACATCAGATGTAATAAGCAACTATACCATTGCTCACTTCTTTTTTTAGGAGCAAAATAGTCATTATGATGACAACTTATTCCTCGTAAATAGAGCCTGTACATTACAAGGATCAGGTACATAATTTTCCTCCTCTCAGTGGAAACCAAGCCATCTCGCATATGCATGAAAGCACACACAAATAATTGGCCTGACCTTTAGAATCCTGAAGAAAATGGCTAGGAGATGGATAGACTTTGGTCTGTCTTAGCAAAGAGTAACAGTAACTCATTTCCAAACTTAAACTCATTTGCAGTTTATAAAATACTAACCTATGCTGCTGAGTAACTTACTATTGCATTTTCAACGAGCTCTTCTCCAATACCCACCACACAGCACTGAGGGTGAACCAAGTTCTCACACACTTTGCTCACAATTAGCAAGCTATAAGCTCCCTACCTCCCCACTGGGTCGTGTGTGGCTATCTCCACAGTACAGTGGTACCTCGGGTTATATACGCTTCAGGTTACATACACCTCAGGTTACAGACTCCGATAACCCCAAAATAGTGCTTCAGGTTAAGAACTTTGCTTCAGGATGAGAACAGAAATCGTGTTCTGGCGGTGCGGCGGCAGCGGGAGGCCCCATTAGCTAAAGTGCTTCAGGTTAAGAACAGTTTCAGGTTAAGTATGGACCTCCGGAACGAATTAAGTACTTAACCCGAGGTACCACTGTATTGGCTAGTAGATTGCAAGAAACCTTCAAATGGAAGAATTCACAGAAACACAATGCAGTCTCTACCATGCTGCAACAATGGGGCCCTCCGAACTGTGCCACAGTTTACAGATGTTAGGTTGGCAGTGGGAGTCTAGAAGAGGGTATTTCCCATTGTGCCTCTCCCCACTTTTCTTGCTCTGCTTTTGTCAGCAGTTAACTCTGGCTTTCTGACTGCTATGGTTTCACTGATAATTGTGGTTTTCTAGTTTGAACCTTTTTGTTAATTTGTTACAAACAAAAAGCATTGTATGAAGTTTTGAAAGAAGATGAACCTGCTGCGTTGTTGCAGCAAGCCCACAAATGACCACCAGACACAAAAGCACCTCAGTTATTTAATCAAAATAGGCACAGACAAGTCCATGGTTATTATGGGCCTTCCCAGGCGCAGGCCGCAGCTTCCTGTCATATCAGTTTCTGCAATATGTCATTCAATTCTTGTTTGATTTCTCTCGGGTCAGTTTCTCCACTTCCTTCATGAACCGGAGGCACAGCTCATCTTGCCATGGTAAAGCTACACACTGGACGGCCACAGGGAGTCCCACAGACCCTTGGATTGCCTGCAGGGACAGAACAAGGCAATGAGGTTTTTTCCCTACCAAATAATGGCTTCTGATGCCTACTACAAAGCCGTTGCTTCCAAACACAACATGGCAACAAACCTTCGCAAAGACCTTGTCCCACATATCATTAAAGTGCCCTCTGAAACTCTTCAGCTCCTCCTCATCCTCCTCTGTCACCGACGTGACAGGTACCACCCCGGCGGGGAAGTCCAAGTAGTTATACAAGATGGTGTAACTGGCTCCCACTGCAGAGTCAAAATGACAGGTTAAAACTTTTAAGTATAGATAAGGGCACCTGGTCCAATCTCTTTGGCACTTTATCTAATCCCTCTACAGCAGAAAGTGCTTTACGATTCACCACTATGAGACCTACGTGACAGATTCTCCTCCTCCTCCTTTTACTGGTGAGAAGACCGACTGGAGAAGTCAAGACTTCTCTCAAGCAATGAAACATGGGCCACTTCACACAGTGACTTCTCCATGCCAGTGGCCCTCAATAAGAGACTGCAACGTCTTTCTGGAGACTTCCCATGGGATTAGATTGGCCCATGGATAGTAAGGCCCTGACAAATGTTACAGGGGAAGCACCTACTGAACACATGAGGGGATGTAATCAATGCAGCGCTAAGCAATCGTTCCATCAGCACAAGGGTTCCTCCTTGTGCAGCATAATATTCTCATTCTTTCTCTTCCTCCTCCCCCGAAATCTGTCCTAAATATTTCCCCAACCCTCCGGAGCATATTTCAGGAAGGTGCATGGGGCAAGAAGGGTGAGAAGTCCCATTGCACCAGTGGTTATTCTCGTGCTAATGCAACAAGCTTGTCGAACACCACCAAAGCTGAATTACACTAGCACTGCCACCATGCAACTGAGGCAGGTGTTTGGCAAGAACATGGGCCACTACTGCAAACTCTCATCTACACAATTACTCCAGCACACAAGTACACTTGCTCTCACAAAAGGGGTATAGATTCGCAATTATTCTAAAGCCAGAGCTAGCATGGGAAAAACCCTCCCACCCATCCAAGCCCAGCTGCAGCCCTTTTGACAAGTTGCTGTGAACCCATGGGCTTTCAGATGCTGCTGGATTCCAACTCCCATCAGCCCCAGTCAGCAGGGTCAGGGATAATGGGAGTTGTAGTCCTACATCTGGAGGGGCACAGCTACCCCACCCTGCCTTAAAGCATGCTGCTACACAATGTCTTATTAGCACAGCTGACTTGGCCTGGATCATCTTATCGCATTTTTACATTTATATTTGGAGATGGAGCAACATCAGATGCACTCATAGCAAAGGGCTTGGTAAGGCCACTTCCGCCATAAGAGGAGGTGGTGTTGCGGGCTCTCACATCCCTCCCCGTGCTCAAAGGGTGGGTGGCCAGCCCTGTGCAATTGGGGTTTCCCAGCTGCGTCAATGCGCCAACCAATCCAGTCGTTCAGGGGGTGTGGCCTGCCCGTTAAAGGCAGGGCGCAGCCGGGAGATCTCTCTCTTTTGGCTTCCAGTGCTGCATCCAATTGTTTTGACTGCTCCTCAGTCACTGATGTAAGTCCCAGCTGAGCCTTGGGCTACTTTAAAAGAAAGGCAAAGGACAACTGTTCTTGGGTCTGGTGACTATCAAGTTTCAGTCAAGGAGTGGTTAAAGAAAACTGCTTACAAGCAAAACTGGAGCAAAGAAACAATTTCCCAAGGCTGCATGACAAAAGCCCCTCTTCAGGCATCCTACATTAGGGTTCAGTCAACAGGTGAGGGAAGACAGCAGCAATGACCAGGTTAGCTATGCTCACCTCTGCCTGGTTGCGGTTCTAGTCACCTGCCATGCATTGGAAGCCAAACTTCAGAAGCAGTGAGCCTCCTGTACTCAGATAGGCTCTCTGCGGTTTTTTAGAAGCTTTGAGAAGGAGGCTCTCCACTTTGGAAGTTCACTCTCCAAGCTTGTAGAGGGGGGCAGAGCTAATGGCCTCCCTTGAGTGTTTGCGTTAACCACTAATGTAGAATGCTTGAAGACAACCAGAGAGATACTTCCTCTCCATTATGTTTTGTTTGCAATTCCCTACTCAACAGTGACTTAGAGAAGAAGTACTAATACACTGAATGTATTTCCTATCAGGGTTTTTTATTATTATTGCATTGCTGTCTTGTACATTCAGTTAGAAGTACAGAAGTACCATCAATCTCCTCCTCAGGTTGAGAAGATCTTCTGCCAAGCACATGAATGCCACCACACATCACCCAAGCATATGTGCCTTTTAAGTAGGAATCTATTGCTGCTAAGCCACACTGACTCATAAAAGGGGGTTAGGTTGTGCAAATAGATATACTGTACATCTAGTCCCCAGAGTATTGTCTGGACAATAAAGAGGCTTCTGTGAACACAAAGGTTGACCATTCTTGGCTTAGAGCATCAGAATGCAGTGCAAGTTGCAGTATAGATGAAAGTACTCCAACATATACCAGTGCCCTCTGGAGACTTCATTTCCCGTGCAATGTGGAATTACCTGACAGTCTCCCAGGGAACCCAATCTTAAAAGCAGGACCCAGGACAGGACAAAGCACCACATCTAGGTCTAGCCTCCTCCATTCACCAATGAATTCCTGGCAGTATTCCTAAGAGGGGAGAATAGTTAAAAACAAAAACAAAAAAACAGCAGCAGCAGCAGCAACAGGCATACTTCAGCATGAGTGGCTGCACATGACTGGCAGCAAACAAGAATCAAACCGGAAGAACTAAGCATGCCCGACCCCCAAAATTCCTGTTAAGTGAGTTGCAGGATCCAAGCATCAAATCAAGCATGAGAATAATGACATTCTCTCCAAGGCAGCAGAAATGGGGATGTTGGGGAGAGGAGAGTACCCTGGAGTCGCACAGAATTTGAAGCAGGAATCAACTGCTTTGGGCTCGCTTGTGATACAAAGCAGCAATCAAAAGCCTTACTTAAATAAAGCCCCTTTAAAGTTGCATGTTTCTAAAATCCTCTGCAACTGTCACTTCTGCTGCAGCCACATGGAGAGATGACATTTTAAGGGGGGCTTGGAAAGCAGCAGCAATTTCTGATAAGGAATCATCAGCAAGCCATTTTGTTAGTGCCCTTGCAGCTTGAGTCCTCTTCAAGGACACAGTTCAGAACTCTGGAGAGCAGCCAAGACCTGCTATATTGGGATCAGCCTCCATAGGTCCTCTCCACCCAATTTCTTCTCTACCAGATGTGGCCACAGGAGCAAAATATGCAGTCCCTCTTCTCTGCACATGTTCACATTTGGATGTAAGAACATAGGACGGTGCCTTAGATTAAGTCAAGCATCTGGTCTCACCCAGCAGTGACTCCCTGGGGTGTAAGATGGGTGTTTTCTCTCAGCCCTATCTGCAGAAGTCAGGGATTGAGTGTGTATTCTGTTAGAGCTTTAGAACTTTTAAAGCTCTGGGGTGGACCAAGATGCCAAAGTGACCAAATGAAGTTCATGACTAATAATACACTGCAGCTGTAACTCTCAGTTATCTCCAAGGATGTTTTTTGCATGACAGACACTCCAGTAATGTCTTTTAATACTGATTTCAATGTACAGCGTTATTTAAAACAGAAGGAAGATTTTCTATAAAGCTATGTCAGAACTAGACCTCACTTGGGTACATTACTGGGGGAAACAGCTGCAGAAGGCTATGTGAGTAAGCCTAGAAACTTGGCTGGATTTTCATATTACAATCTGAAATAAAACAGATATTGTTACATTTCTCATAGGATGGAAGATTTTGGTCCAAGGCTGACAAAGGTTATAATAGCCTTTCCCATAAACTTCTTGGGACATTTATGGAGCTTGAAATACTCTTAACAACAACAACAACAAAAACCCTACAAGGAAATTACCTCAATTTCCGTGTGAAGCTCCCAAAGCTCTTTCACAGACCTGAAAATTCAAAAACAAGCTGCAGGTGAATGAGAAATTGGTGAATTCAGCCTTTATGTTCATCGTTTGTACCTTCCAAGTGTGGCAGACTACAGCTCCCGTCAGCATGGCCAAAGGTGATGATGGGGTTGTAATCCACCACATGAGCTAGTCACGGCCTATGCTACAGGCAAAACTACACAATACCCCAACAATATTTGGTTTGCTAAGGTAGCATATATGGGACTGAGGGGGCATTCGTAAGGAAGAAGGGATGAATGCTACAAAACCCCATTCATGCTCATGAATCCACCTGTGCCTCCATCAAACTAGGTCACACATCCAGTGACCCTCCAGTGACCAGGGTTGCTTCCCATTTTAAAGATTTGCTGAGGAGGAATTAAAAAGTCACCAGGGAGGGTTAAGCACCTTCCTAGGTTCTGCCTCAGTTCCCCCCTAAATGCACCAACCTATATTTACACCACAAGGGCAGCAAGGAGCAGTGATTAGAAACTGCATTTCACCCCCTTAATATACTACTGTGCATTTTTAAATTTTAAAAATTAAATTTATTATGCTTTTTTTCAAAAGGCAGCTATTGTACATTTTAAATTTAGACTGCATTTTTCCAGAAAAGCTAAAGGAACTACTTTTCAGTAGGCATGTACAGAATTGCACTGCTAAGACTCCTGCACCAGAACTCAGTGAGGCCATATGAAAAGCCAACCCCAATCTGCTTTGATCTATGCTGAAATTTGCAAGCACTGGAAACTAGCCATCACCTGGACCTTCACAGAAGTTACTTAGATCAGGTAGCATGTGGGGAGGGGGGAGAAATCAGTGAATGCTCCTCCCAGCCATTCCACCCTCAATGACATCGCCTGACTCTTTGCTCCCAGATTGTGTGGCAGACCAGGTGACCTGCCTGCCACAGCAGGCAGGGAAAGTGGAGAACCAAGTTCAAGGAGGAAACAAGTGGGAATCGCTGCCGTTCTCGTCTTTCCACTGCAGTTGGGGGTTCAAATGGGACATGAACAACATAGCTGCTAGCAATGCTAGCATATGAAAGCTGTAAGCCCACCACACCCCCATCTTGAAGCCTTACCTCTCATTTATGTTTGCCAGCATTTTGGAAATACGAAGACTCTAAGGAAACAAAGAAAGGACTGATAGGCTTTGAGCTGAAAATGCCCATTACATAAACACATTATGCTCAAACAGAAGTGTACCTTCCATTTAGGAGGTATAACATTCTTTTTTATTATTAAGTAAATAAATCATCCTTCACTAGTGGGTCCCAGGGTGGATTACATGAATTAAAAATGTTAAAAACTGTTGTTGTTTTTTGAAACTGCAGTCACAGGAATAGAGTGGATCCTGAAAGCACACAAAGTCAAAGGTGAAGAAGTGTGTCTTCAGCATTCCATTGCACTGAAATGCAGTGCTAATCAGAACTGTTGCCCATTCACCAGGACTAATAAAATCCCTCCTCAAAAAATGCCAACAGCCAGAGGCTGCCTTCTTCAAGACAGCAGCTAGAGAAGGGGAACTTACTATTGGCTTGACAATGCAGGATAGGAGGCTTCGAAACCAATTTGGCAACTTTGCTAGAAGCACCAATTCCTTTGCTTTGGGATCCACAGACTCCCCTTTGCTGAAAGGCAACCAAGACAATTAGGTTACACAACCCTGAGTGAATTTTATGTTATCCAAACCTTCAGCCGTTTCAGCTCCACAGAACCATCAGCCATGGCTACTGATGTTCAGAACGGAACACTGATCGCTTAACAAAAAGATCCCTTCTTGTCTGGCACGCAGAGGCATTCCCTGTAGGTTATATGTTGCATATAGAGTATGTGGCCGTTCAAAAATGTTTTCAGTGGTCCTTAATGTTTTTGTTTTACAGTGGTACCTCGGTTTTGAATGTAATTGTTCCAGAAGATCGTTCGGCTTCCGAAACGTTCAAAAACCGAGGCACAAAGGGCCATCTGCAATTTCCATTAAGAAAATTGAAAAACACGTAGCAGAAGCTGTTTGACTTCCAAGGTGCATTCAAAAACGGAAGCCATGACTTCTGGGTTTCCGGCATTCGAAAACCGAAATGTTTGGCTTCTGAGACGCTTGAAAACCTAGGTACCACTGTATTTCTGATCACACTCTTCTGCTGCCCTCCTGTTTGCCATCCTGACTCTTGGGAGAGAAAGGACAGAATGGAAATTAAAATGCTGCACAATAACATTAAAAAAAACCCTTTTATTTGCATCAGGTAAAAATCCTGATGGTATGCTTTTTTTTTTTTTTTTACTATGTTTTGCTATGTTTTATATATACTGTAAGCTGACCAGAGTGGCTGGGAAAACATAGCCAGATGGGCTGGGTATAAATATTTTTTATTATTATTATTATTATTATTATTATTATTATTATTATTATTATCCCCCTTGTCCACCATGCAGCAGAAAGAACTCTGAAACACAGTAGGATAAAGAGAACAGAAAGGGAAGAAGAAGCAGTGACCTCACCAAGAAAGGTATGAGCGAGATGCTTAGCTAAGTAACCAATGTGAAAAATGGAAGCAGGATCTTGCTGATGAGTACATGATGGTGAAAGCCTTTGCACCCAAAGTAAGGTAAGTAACCAATCTTCTTCTTCTTCTTGGGGTTTAATGGTGTGGGTGCATATACACATGCCAGCATTTACACATACAGGAATACTTACAAGCCTTCTAAAAAAGTGGCACAGCCATCAGCAAACAAGCCCTTGGCAGAAATGCTACACATGAAATCATCTGTGCGGCAGGGCTTAAAGGGGACCAGCTAGAAAAGGAAAGCGAGAGTGCAGGATGAGAATCTTTCTCTGTGTAATGCCATACAAAGGTAAACTTCTGACTTGCAAAAAAAAAAAAATCACTCATTCATTCTTCATGGAAAGCATTTTGCAAGAACAGCAGCCAACCTTCCTGGCAGTGACAACTACAGCAAGTTCCAGAGAAGGAGGCAGATGTTGTTTCTTTCAAACAATCCTCAACTGAAGCTATTTCTTACTGCCCAGATTCTGGCATTCTAGAGGAATTGGACAAGTTTCAAAATTTTCTCCCCAAATCATGTGGTGAAAAGAAAAGAAGTAAAATATCCACCCCCACTTAAATGAAAGATTTCTATATGCGGCTATGCTTGAGGTTAGAGCAGTGAGGAATACCGAATCTAAAGCCAGACACAAATAATCATCATGTATTGTCCATGTTCAGGTCTAGGATCAGCAGATAAGCTTAAGAAAATGGGAGGTATTAATGTTAGCATAGTGCAGCAAGTCACAACCCCACCTTATCATGGCATACTGGTCATTCTGAGTTTTAATTCTTTAAGATGTAAAGCACCAGAAAAAAAGGAAAAAGGAAAAAGGAAACACATTTAAGGACTTTTTTCTTCTTCATTAAAATATGACCGACTTTCTACTCCTTCCTTTCTACTTCTTAGCCATCCCATCTTCTCTTGCCCAGGACATCAATGGAATTCCTTCAATAGGTGATGTTGGTGGGGAGGGGGGTGTTTGTGGGTGTGGAGACAGATACATACCGTGTGGCCAGCCTTTTCCAGAAGTTGCTTCGTTTCTAGTACAGCCCGTTTCATGGAAGGGCTTGGCATAGTGAAGGAATCTGTGACATAGTAACCTATCCGGAGGGGCTGAGAACTGGAGTACACCTAGATAAAATGATCACAAGGTTAAGAGAACAGTTTGGAAATCAAAACATAACATAATCATTTTGGAGTCTTTAAAGACAGATGCACTAGATCAAGCTTTTAAGTGTCAACATCTTATCCTCTAAAGAATCCTGGGGGCTGTAGTTCACCAGCCACTAAACTACAATTCCCAGGACCCTTAAACTACAGCTCCCAGGATTCTTGGGGACGGGGTTGTGCTTCAAATCTATGGTCTGAATGCAGCCCCATTCTCTACTAGTCAATGATATTTCTCAGAATAATCCCATATCCATGCCAAGAGAAAGCATCTTGAAAATCTGAATTCCCAGTGTACCTTAAGCAATGATTGCACTACATCTGCACAAGTCTACTTTTCACAATAGGTGATGTTGTGCCATTTTCTACCCATTTCTGTAGGGAGGAATGTATCCGAAGAACACCATTATGCAATTTCTCATGTAAGTAGGACCCTTCATTTTCCCTCACAAGCTTGTGGGAATAGGATGAGGACTAGGGAGGCTTCCGGTCTGATCCAGAAGGATTTACATGTTGTTCTTAACCTCTTTCACCCCACAATACCCTTGCCCTCAGCACAGACAGTCAGGAATACAGGTCCAATGTTCACAGACACCCCCCCCCCCAGACTGGAATAGACTAATAAACTGCACAATCTGAGATGGCAGCAGAACTTAAAATATGAGCCAGAGCTGCCTGCTAGATCTTACTTTAAAGTGCCAATGCTGTGTGAGGTACTACTATGGAACGCATCCTCCGAGCGTATGAAGAGAGCCTGTTGCATCTCATCATAGCACACTCCAGCACACCTGGGATTAGGGTGAAGGTTTCTAGGGCAGAGGATATAACATTCCCCATAGAAATGAGCACCAGAACCTCCATTTTGTGAAGCTCAAGGTTTGCACTGCAAGGAAAGCACTCTTATTCCTCTTAGACCTTAGTCACCCCAGTTCTTTCAAGGTACAAAGGGGGTCCATGCCAACTAGCCCCATCTCCTCCCCATGTCCAGCCTGGACATCTGCAGAGAGGCAGCCCTCATGCATATATAAGCTGCGCCCATGAAGGATCACTCACTGCAAATGTTTGTGCTGTACACACAGATCCCAGGTTTGGGGCTAGTTATAGAATCATAGCCAGATTGCATGGGTAAAGGATTTAGACAAACCCCTCCCCCCAATGTTCAGCAACTAAATAAATGTGCGTCTGTCAGCAGTGAATACTGTATGTTAAACTCTTGAGCATCAGTACAGAAGGTGTTGGTTTTTTATCCCACATATTGGAAGTGGCCCAAAAGGAAGGGCAGAGCAATGTTACTGCTTTCACCATGCATCTGATTATCATAAAAAGGAGGGTGCCTTTTCCTTCAGCCCTCTCACCTGCTCATTGAAGGGGAGGGGAGGCACTGTGGGATCCAGCCGGAACATTTCATTGCACAAGAGAGCTCTTAAGCAGAGAGCTAAGCTGTCAACGTCTTTCGCCATTGGCCCTATGCCAGCAGTCACTGGAATAAAAAATAAAAGAGAACAACAAGTCTTGACAATAGGATCGTCCTTCAAAACAGAGAAAACACTTCTGGGAGCAAAGCATCATGGGGATCAGAGCACTAACTGAAGCTCTTTCACCACAGAAAGCAAGTAAGAAGAAATCCAGTAAAAGCTAACTCATAACAAATTGCCCTGCTGTCTAACACCCCTTTAGAATCTCTTCACCATTCAATAAACAATGAAAACTGAAGCCTTTAAAAATAACCTGTGATATCTGAAAAGCAAATTAAATACTACTGTAAAAGGAATTATGGAAGAAGCTGGTCAGTTATTTATTACAGGAAGAGTGTGGGCTACATGCAGACCTCAGCTCAGAGACCTTTCTTGCTAGAATTTCCACATCTGCTGCCACCCAAAAATCACTTCAGTTTTAAAAAAGCTTCTGGTCCTCAGGACTTCTACTTCTATTTCTACTTCAACATGACAGCAAAATATCAACACACATCCCTAACAGCATGTTTTTAGAACTCATTTTGCAATTTTTAAAAGGATGACACAATAGAGTGTTGTTGTTGTTGTTGTTTTAAAAAAGTGTATAAAGTTGGGTTAACCCATTACTATGTAAGAATTCAAAATGACCACATTTCCACCACCTAGACATCTCACTCTTTCCAAGCAAATGATAATCACCAACCTGATTTCTGCCCACGAATGCTTGGTATAACTCCTTTTTTGCTGTGAAAAGATCACCAGAGAAGATGTTTCAGCACAGCTTTAAGGGTTGCTGGTTTCCAACACCTAAGTTTCCATTGTGTTCTAAGAGGGAATCTATTCCCAGAACCCAGCAGAGATGCTGCTTTTCAACCCTTTGAGGGTTCTCTCCACTGAAGAAGGGATAAATCTTAGCCAGCAATCTAGCGCATCCCATTAAAGGAAAATCTCAAAAGGCCTTTTGTGCAAGCAGGGAAAAGTTGAGAGACTGGCAGAGTAAATCCCATTAAGTTCAATGCAACTTACTCACAGATAAGAGAGCATAGGATTGCTGCCCATTTTGAAAGTGCACATCAGTAAAAAAAAAAGAAGGAAGGAAGGAAGGAAGGAAGGAAGGAAGGAAGGAAGGAAGGAAGGAAGGAAGAAAGAAAGAAAGAAAGAACTCCCCAACAAGTTTAGTGCCTGTGCAAGAACTTAAATTTGTAGCTTTCTGCTCCAAGGGTTAACAGCTTGCCTGATTCTTGGGAGTCTTCTGCCTTTATGTGTACAATGAGCCTAGATCCTGCAAAGAACAGCCCCCACCAGCCCCCAAGAAAGGCTTTAGATTATATATATATATTAAGCTTAAATGCTGTCTTTTAAGGCTGCAAACTTGCACTGTACCTAATTCGGCCACCTGTGGTTTTGAATCCACAAATTCCACAGAAAGCAGCCGGGATACGAATGCTGCCTCCTATATCTGTACCAAAGCCCAGGATGGATCCTCCGCTTTTAATAAGAGCACCTTCGCCTCCTGAAGAACCACCTGGACTTTTGGAATGATCCAGAGGATGGAGCGTCTGACCAAAGATCAGGTTGCTGCAGTCATAGCTAAAAACACAAGAGAAGGCAGTCAGGTGATTAAGCCACAGCTAAGTCAAATATACGTTGCCGCCCCCTATCCCAGATAGGATCCGTGACATGGCTGCAGCTCCCTTGCCCAACCCCCTATATAAATATATTCATTTACTTATTTCATAACACTTATGAACCACTTGATTGGATAAAACCCTCAAAGCAGTTTACAAAAAAAAGGATAAACTCATCCATAAGATGAATCAATAACAATCTAAGACTTTCAAAATGTAAAATAACAATAGACTAAAAACAGATTAAAACTTGCATCAACTTTCTAAACATCCAGGTAGGCTTGCCTAAACAAAAATGCTTTTCGCAGGCACCAAAAAGTGTACAGTGAAGGTGCCTGATTTATATCAATAGGCAGGGAGTTCCAAAGTGTAGGTGCCGCCACACTAAAAAGTGAGGAAGACTAGACCAGAGGGTACACACACCATCAGCTCCTGATAGAACCAGTAATGGCCTGAGAGGCTTGTCAGGGTACCTGATTCCCACCTTCCCTGGGGCTGCTGAAGACCTGTGTGCACTGAGGGAAGGCAGGACTGAGGGAGACCAGGCCACGGAGCACACATACCACTGACTCAGGTGGCTCAAGAGGATTCTGCCACTGTACTTTTTATATAATGTAGTAGTTTTAGTGTTTTAAAATTGTAACCCACCTCAGGTGCCTTGGCAGAAAGGCGGAATTAAAATCCAGTGCATAAAATAAACAAATCCTGTCATTATGTTCCAGTCTCAGATATTACCCTGCCCTTTAACCACAAGAATTCATGAGGCACCTAACAAAATATGGAGTCAGAACAAACCCTTTTAAACACCAACAAAATGAAACAATGAGGAATTATCTAATGAAGCATGATGCAAGTTACCAATCCTCTCATTACCACAGAGCTGCCCATCACAACAAAAGGGTTGGGTGGACAGTGGGTTGAGAGAGGAGGTGGGGTCATTTACCACTTGACAAGCAGGAAGCAACTATTCCACAGCTATTCAGAGGTTGATTTCAAGAGAAAACAGCTATAGAGAGCTCTGGAAAAGTCTTGTTGCCTAGCTAACAAAACCACTTGCCACACTCCACTGCAATCACAACAATGCCCAACAGTTTAAATGCCTAAAAGAAAAAAAAAAAAACCCCACATTTGTGATTGTTTCTAGAAGGCCCATTTTAAACCATATGGGTGCAGTTTTGCAGCATTCAGTTCATAACTTCTGTCTGACAGCATTTGTTTCATCTTCTATTTATCCGCAGAAAAGTGCTTTCACACGTCACATAGTCATCCCAAGGCTTCTGATGTCTGAAAACACCTATTGAGTTTAAAGAATCAGAGTAATCTAGCCCAACCTCTTGCCAATGCACAATATCTATAGACTGGAGTTATTGATATTAGAATTCTTGACACTCACAGTATTGTGAGCATGCAAAGTAAGAAGTTTCCTCTGATATATGCACCACTCAGCAGACAAAGTGAGAGAGTATAAATTCTCTCTTTCGCTTACTCTTCTTCCTAGAGTAACAGGCTCGAGCAAATAAACTGAACGAAAGCTACTCTCTGGCAAAAGGAACAGAAACAAGTGTAGTTTATAGTTCCTTAATGGAGGCTCAATTAACTTATAAAAAATAAAACTTCATTAAAGCATAGAATCAGAGCTGGGAAGTATCTCAAAGGTCATCTAGCTGCCCCCTACTGATCAAGGAAATCCATTGCGACCTGGTTTTTTAAGCAGTCTAGGAGACTACCTAAGGAAGGCAAGCCCACCCCCTTTCTGAGGCCATCTGTTCCATGGATAAATAGCTCATACCATCAGGAAGTCCTTCCCAATGTTCAACCAAAATCCTCTTTCATTTAATTTGAACCTGTTAGCTCTGGATCAACAGTTAAGAAAAACTTTGCTCTACCATCTAAATACAGTTACAGATAGGTAGCTGTGTTGGTCTGCCATAGTCAAAACAAAATAAAAAAATTCCTTCCAGTAGCACCTTAAAGACCAACTAAGTATCTGAAGAAGTGTGCATGCACACGAAAGCTCATACCAAGAACTAACTTAGTTGGTCTTTAAGGTGCTACTGGAAGGAATTTTTTTATTTTGTTTTTTCTACCATCTAAAGTATGTGACTTCAAACATTTGGCTGTCATGTTGCCCCTGAATTATCTCTTCTTCAGGTGAACCATATTCAACTCCTTTCCTCATAGTATTTGTTATTTGTGTAAATGCCCACACAGAAATATAGCAAAGGGGGCGTTATATGATTTACCTCAATAAAGACTGGGGAACATTGGTTTTTACAAATGGAATTGCTCCTTGATGTTTCAACACCTGAATGACAACCGCATCTGTTGCTGCAGGCAGGTTGAGATGCTTCACCAGGCCCAGTGTGGAGTCATGGCCCTGGGGGTGGGGTGGGGAAGAGAACAGAGTTAAGATATCTGGTTCCTACCCCAGATCCTTCAGATATCAAACAGTAATGCTGCCTGCAATATAAGTCACAATGCTCTTTCCCATATGAATTAGCTAGTAATATTCCTGATGATGAAGAGTTTTTTCCATGGCTACGTTCATGTAAACATGTACACTAGAAGGCTAACAGGTCAGTCCCACTGCCACTGTTCAGTAGGGTTTCCCCTCCACACAGGATTCTAGCACAGCAATAGGTTTTGTAAAGGAATTGACCCAGCAAAAGATAATGCCCCACAATGTGCAGGAGGGCATTCACAAGCAAACACATATCTCCTACTACAATGCAACTTGAAAGAGGATCTTCTGCAAGTGATGGGGCTGGATCTTGACACATATGAAAGCAATTAGAAGACTGATGATCACATCAAATTATGGAAGCTCCACTATGCAACTGCCATGTCACACTGAAAAACTGCCCCCAAATTAGGAACAGCACATCATTCTGAATGAATCAGACCCCAAGAAATGGGATCCAAGTAGGGTTGTCATACATTGGGAATTTCCTGGACATACACAGAATACTGCAGTCAGAAGCAGTGTCCAGGCAGAAATCAGCAGAAATTTCCAGGAAAATCCAGACGTATGGCAACCCATTATTTGTGCCGCTTTCCCTTAAAAATAGCTTTAAAATGTCAAGAACTTTGGCCAAAAACAACCTTTGTGCCCTGGTCTTCACTTTCTGAAATATGGCAACCTTAGATCCAAGTCTCATTTCTGCAAAAAGTATAGACATCATGCTACATTGCCAATCCCACCCTGCCCCTCAGATTCTGCTAAATAAGAAGTTTGCCTCAGCAATTTTTCTAAGACATGGTTTCTCTACAAATTTACTGGTTTAACACATGAGCACAGGGCATTGTTGCCCATGGCCAAGATTGGTGGTACCTTGCAGTCAATGGAGTCCTTGATGCTGATGGGAATGCCATAGAGCAAACCCTTCTTCCCCTGACTTTTCAAGTGCAGAAGCTGAGACTCACAATCTTCCAGATAATCGATCACACAGTTGACATCTCTAGTCACTTTCAAGGCCTGTGAAAAGCAGGAAAAGGCAATCAGTTCAACCCACCTTCTGCAGCCGTCTGTTCTACAGCTTAGTACCTCATATAATTAAGACATACTTCCCAATGGTTAAGTCAAAATCCCCTTTTATGTACTTGGGAGTTTGGGTTCTACCCACTAGAGTAATAGAAATAAAGTTTCCCCAGCCCAGAGTGGGGTAGAAATATTATTATTATTATTATTATTATTATTATTATTATTATTATTATTCCACCATCTATGCAACTTATCAAGTTTAATAAACAAAATGAAATAATGTGTTTGTGTGAAGGGGAGGGGTTATTGTTTTATTTTATTATGTATCTTATGCTCTCATTTTATATTTTGATGTTGTGAACTGCCCTGCTATCTTCAGATGAAGGGCAGTACCCAAATTTAATTAATAAATAAAAATATTTGAAGACCACTGTCATATTGCCTCTTAACCATCTATTCTCCTGGCTAAACATAGCAAACTCTTTCTACTTTTCCTCATAGGATTGGATCAACAGGCCCCTCACTATCCTTGTCCTCCTCCTCTGGACTCTTTCCAATTAAAGTTAATTTTCAAACCAATCGGTTCAGGGTTGGAATGCAAGGGAAATCCATGTTGGCACACTGAGCAGCAGACCGAAGTTCAGACAAAGGATTTACAGTCTGCTATGTAGCATTTATTTGCTTGAGTGACAAAACCACTTCCGTTCCTGCTGTAGTACTAAGTCCCCAGTGGCACACAGGGAACAAATTAAGTGCAAAACATTGTGGACAATATTGGCGCTATATGAACAACAATAACATAGATGCAAAAACCTTCAAACATTCAATATTTACAAAGCACCTAAAATTTTCTAAGCACTGTACAGGTATTATAATATACATTATACAGTGAGTCTGCAGGCAGGGTCTCATAGCCAGGATACAAGAAGTGGGCAGGGAAAGAAACTGGGGCAAATAAACAAATCCAGAAAATAGGAGCAGAGTGATTTTTCAGGCAGGGAGCAGGAACACAAGCTCCTAGCAGCTGTCAATAGTCGGGGTCAGTTCCCTTTCACTCTGGATTCCCTTGAATAAAGGGCACAGTTTACCAGCCAAAACTTCACTCTGGCCATCACATTCCCTTCCCCACTCTCATTTCCCTTTGCTTTTGGTGGAATGTCAGCCACACCTCACCTGGTCCATGTAGGCATAGAGGACATTCTCAGGTGAGAGTGATCCATCCCTCAGTTTCCCACAGAGTTCAGGAACAGCCAAAGACAAGATGGGTTCCAGTTTATGACCTGGATTCTGAAGGAGAAATAGTAATAATAATAAAAAATTTTAAAACTATCAAGTCCAGTGGGGGTTTTTTGGGGTGGGTACACATACCCCTAAACATTTTGTGAATCTAAGTTTGGCCTCATTGAGGGGCAGTACTTCAATATGAGTAGGAAAATGAGAGTACCCCTAAACACTGATCGAGTCCATTATATATATATATATTTGGCAATCATACTACATTGCTGACTCACACCAACTGCTTCTATAATCCCACATCATAAAAGCAAGTGCTTGTGTTTCAACACAGCAAGAGGATGGATGCTGCTAAAACTATTTTTGTTGCACAACCTAATGCAATCTTCTGGAAAGAGTACTTGACTCGATCTGAAGATACTTATCAAAAAACCTGCTTTCAGCAACTCTCAGATGCAATTGGCTGGTAACATGGGAGCAGCCTCCTTTGCAAGACTGATTCAGGCTTGACTGCATCCATTTCTTGGATAACAGAAGTGGTACAACTGACAGTGCTAAAGGCCTTCCAACCAGTGGTGGAGCTACCTGCTCCAGCACTGGGAATGGCATACATCCGGGGGAGTGGCTGGTGCGCGTCCCAGGGGCCGTGGTGCATGTCCCAGGGGGCATGGCTCACTACCCGTGGGGGCGTGGCATGCATTGTGGGGGTGCACATTGAGCGGTGTGCATCCCAGGGCGTGTGCGGCAACCACAGGCGTCCCAGGGCGTGTGTGGTGAGCGCCAAGCATCCCAGGGGACGGGGGCAGCCGTGATGGAACCACCTCCCTGATGGCACCCGGGGTGGCCCACTCCCCCCACCCCCACCTTCGTCCACCAGTGCTTCCAACACTCCATCACATTAAGATTAACAGCCAGTGGAGCACTTGATGACATGGCCTTATGAATTCCTCTCTCTCTCTCTCTCTCTCTCTCTCAAATCTTGATTACTTGGAGACTGGACTTGTTGTGGCCACATTGTTTCTTCACTGTTTCTTCCATTGCACTCTGGGACAGGTAGGTGGCTTGCATTTCAAGGTCTTGTACTGTCCTAACCACGCTTAGCGAGGGAATCGCACTCATTCCAAGGCCACTTGTTGAGTGGAACAGTGGGTGGGGTGGCCCACACTTCCTCCCCACTCTCCCTGCCCTACCACTGAGCACTTATGGTTGAATTTGCAACCATATGTTGAGCACACATAAGATGTGATTGTGCTGTACTTCTGAAAATCACTGGGAACTTTCCAGTTCTTCGACCTAAGCTTTCTTGAGCTTGAAATCTACAACATACTTTAAAAATCATCATTATCAGCGTTGTGTAATGGTTAGAGTAGGACCACGGAGACTAAATTTCAAATCTCAATTCACTCAGGAAGCTCACTGAGCAAGTCACTTTCTCTCAATCTATTTTGAACTGTTAATTACGGTAAATAAATCCAAGCCTTTGATTGGATTGTGACACCTCAGTCACCAGCTCAGCCCAACTCACATAAGTTTAGCAAGCAAAACTTTCTTCACCATCATTCTACCACATTTCAGTGCTTGGCTGTTCTTAATACCACAAACCATGGTAAAGGACCCCTGGACCACAAAATCCAGTCAAAGGTTACTATGGGGTGTGGCGCTCATCTCGCTTCAGCTGAGGGAGCCAGTGTTTGTCCACAGACAGCTTTCCAGATCATGTGGCCAGCATGACTAAACCGCTTCTGGTGCAATGGGACACCGTGAGGAGTGCCAGAGCGCACGGAAACACCGTTTACCTTCTTGCCACAGCGGGACCTATTTATCTACTTGCACTGGTGTGCTTTCGAACTGCTAGGTTGGCAGGAGCTGGGACAGAGCAACAGGAGCTCACCCCATTGTGCAGATTTGAACCGCCAACCTTCCGATCGGCAAGCCAAAGAGGCTCAGTGGTTTAGACCACAGCCCCACCCGCTCCCACCACAAAAAACCATGGCAGCAGAGGCAAATACAGTGGTAGCTCGGGTTAAGTACTTAATTTGTTCCAGAGGTCTGTTCTTTACCTGAAACTGTTCTTAACCTGAAGCACCACTGTAGCTAATGGGGCCTCCTGCTGCTGCCACGCCGCCGGAGCACGATTTCTGTTCTCATCCTGAAGCAAAGTTCTTAACCTGAAACTATTTCTGGGTTAGCAGAGTCTGTAACCTGAAGCATACGTAACCTGAAGCGTATGTAACCCGAGGTACCACTGTAGATTTCTGCAGGCACAAGCTTTTGTAGACTAAAGTTCACACTTAACATGTTTGTGTCTGGAAGTTGCCACAAAGTACATGGTAATGAGTCAAGATCAATCTAGTGCAGGGGTCTGCAACCTTTAAGACAAAAAGAGCCACTTGGACCCATTTCCGAAGAGGAAAAAACTGGGAGCCGCAAAACCATTGCGACATTTAAAACAAATATATCTCCAGAGCCGCGATCTGACAGCGGGCAGGAAGGTGACGTCGGGACGGTGCGTGACTAACGCACACACTGCCCCCATGCGACGTCACAGCCAGTACAGTGCCCGCCACAGTGGGGAGTGTCGGGGCGCACAATGCGCTTCCTCCCCTCGCTAGTATCCGCCCCGGAGCCACGGCAAAGGTGTAAAAGAGCCACATGCGGCTCCGGAGCCGCGGGTTGCAGACCCCTGATCTAGTGGGACGTACTTCTGCCCAGAAATGCAACTGTTGCACAGAACAGAGTCCATGCAGCTTATCTCTCTGCCGCAGCACTGTGAAAAGGCACAGCTCCCTTTTAGGAACCCTTAAAGCACGGGCAAGCGGAATCAATCTGGGGGCCGCCATCCCCTTCTGGGGGCCACGTACCAGTGGTGCACAGATTCAGAAGTTAAAGTGAGCAGAGCAATGCATGTAAAAATTGCTTTCATACAACAGACTAGCTTCAGCGCGCAACACACAGATACACCCCTTCTCCAACTTCCATCCAGGAAAAGTAATTGAATATCAGAGTCCAAGAACACCTTGCAACAGGGGAAGGAGGACATCGCGCGCGCACACACACAATGAGATGCTGGAATAGGGCAAGTAGGGGGAGCGGCTGGGAAGAAGGAGGCTTGGTGTGTGCATTCACACACACACTGAGGACAGAGGCTTAAAGTTACAGGAGGAACCTTCGACGTTAGGGCTGCAACTGCCTCTGCCCCGCGACCCTCCAGGGGGACAAAGCCAGCCGGTCTTTCCGCTTCGGGGGTTTTCCGACGACCCTTGCTCGGTGTCTCCAGCTGCCCTGTCCCCCGTCCCCCCCCCCCGAGGCAGGAATCAGGTGCGCTCAGCGAGTAGCCGCTTCCAGCCCGACGCCACCTACCTGCTCTTTGAACTTTCGGACAGCTTTTAGCATTCGCTCCAGCGCGCGCTCTCGCCTTTCTTTCGCCTCTTCCACCTTCCTCTGGACTTTCCTCCGCCGCCGCCATCTCAGCAGGAGCACCGTCGCCGCCGAGCAGCACAAGAGAGCCGAGACGAGGCTGACGCTCATCCTCGTCAGGATCCCGCGCGGCTACTGCTTCGTCCGCTACCTCCGCAGCCAGCTGACAGCTCCGGAAGGCGCGGCCTCCGCAAAGGGCGGATACAGGATTCAGGGGCTTGGACTCCCACACGGATTTCTCCAAACGCGGCGCGCCGGAAACGCCTTCTGTTTTCATGCCTTCCTCCTACCCGCACCGTTAAAATCCGGGTTTCCCGGAGATACAGTGCTGCTGCCCGAGAACCCCCACCTGCGATTTAGAAAGGGACAAGTTTCTGGTCCGTAACGCGGCGGAGGATGGGAAGCTCTGGTGGCTGAGCGAGGCTCGCCACACGCCAAAGAGGACGGGGCTCCTGCGCCTTTAATAGTTGAGAAGAAGGAGGGATGTCGGCGGGTGTAACTCGCGTAACAAGCCCCAGCAGCTGATTTTCTCCCTTCTACGTTAAAGGTGCAGCAACCCCAGCCTCTTCTCCTCCCCTGGTCATGAGAATGAGTCTTTTGATCATCTAACTTTCCCCAGCTATGTAGATATCCTATGCATCCTAGAGGTAAGGTCTACGACAGGGGTCAGCACACTCTTTCAGCAGGGGGCCGGTCCACTATCCCTCAGACCTTGTGGGGGGCTGGACTATATTTCGGGGGGGGGGTGTGAACGAATTCCTATGCCCCACAAATAATCCAGAGATGCATTTTAAATAAAAGCACACATTCTACTCATGTAAAAACAGCAGGCAGGCCCTGCAAATAACCCAGAGATGCATTTTAAATAAAAGGACACATTGTACTCATATAAAAACATGCTGATTCCAGGACCATCTGTGGGCTGGATTTAGAAGGCAATTGGGCTGGATCTGGTCCCTGGGCCTTAGTTTGCCTACCCATGGTCTACGATGTACAGTGGTAAAGTGAACTTCACAGGTGTGTATAGCAGTGGTTCCTGATCAGCTATGTACTGTGGACCCCGTTTTTCAAAAGCCAAGCCATGGACTTTGAAAAAATATATATTTCTATTGGTAGCTTTTCTTATGTGAATGGTGCAACAGACCCCTAGGGTCTGTAGACCACTAATTGGAAACCACTGGGTTGTGTGTATAATCCACATAATGCAGCCCCTCTACACTTCCAAACACAGCATGCTGAATTCTGCCAAAAAGATACGTACCAAGAATACATGAAAGCTGAAAGCATGCTAATTAACCACTTTACATTTTTTTCCCCCTGGCATCTGATTGCCACTTTCTGGTTTTCAACATGTTTTGGATTCCATCAAAAACACTTTCAAAGTAATATGTTTGTAAAAGCACAATGTGTACGAGAACTAACATTTTAATATACCATTGTTTTATCTTTGTAACCCAGCCTTTTAAAGAAATGTCCACCAAAAGGTTATACAGGGGTACCTTGGGTTACAGACGCTTCCGGTTACACACTCCGCTAACCCAGAAATAGTACCTCAGGTTAAGAACTTTGCTTCACGATGAGAACAGAAATTGTGCTCCGGCAGTGCAAGGCCCCATTAGCTAAAGTGGTACCTCCTCAGGTTAAGAACATTTTCAGGTTAAGAACGAACCTCCAGAACAAATTAAGTTATCAACCCAAGGTAAAGCCCTAAACGGCCTCGGTCCAGTATACCTGAAGGAGCGTCTCCACCCCCATCATTCTGCCTGGACACTGAGATCCAACGCCGAGGGCCTTCTGGCGGTTCCCTCATTGCGAGAAGTAAAGCTACAGGGAACCAGGCAGAGGGCCTTCTCGGTAGTGGCGCCCGCCCTGTGGAACGCCCTTCCAGCAGATGTCAAAGCGATAAACAACTACCTGATATTCAGAAGACATCTTAAGGCAGCCCTGTTCAGGGAAGTTTTTAACGTGTGATATTTTATTGTATTTTTGCTTTCTATGGAAGCCGCCCAGAGTGGCTGGGGAGGCCCAGCCAGATGGGCGGGGTATAAATAATAAATTATTATTATTATATATTATTATTACCACTGTATTCCTGGTTTGAGCCACACTTCCATTGTCTAGCAACCAACATCCACCCTCACCTTGATCAGAAGTTAAAATAATAATAGTTAAGAACGGAAAAATTATTTCAAGGAAAAATTCTTACGTCTCACTGACCCCTAAATAACAAAACAGGTTGATGGCTGGACAGATTAAAAAACAGGAATCTTATCCTGTCTAGCTGCTAATTTTTGAAACAAAACTTGGCTAAGAACCCCCCCCCCCCCACACACACACTCGATGCTTCAATCATGTCCAAACCAGTCCAGTCCCATGCTGAGAAATACATGGGCAAGCCTGCCAGAAATGCACTGCTTCTTCCAGCCTCTCTAGTATGAACAGCACCAGCCTGAACTCCCGGGGAGGCTGGAGGACTTTCCTCTGAAAATACATGCAATAAATTTGATGGTGCAATTATATTATGTCATCCACCAGATGACAGTTTCAAGCAGCCATGTCTAAGATTCCAATCACATCATGCATATAACCTCTTTCCTGCAGTAGCCGTTGGTTCCAAAGGTCTTAAGTGGCGGTTGAGCAGCCTATTAAGTCATTATGGACAGGAAGAAAGTATTTGTATCTTCACCCAAACACAGGGTCTAGATCAGGTAGTCAGTTCTCAGAAAAGTTTAGCGAACATTTAGAAAATGGACACTCCAACAACATATGTCTAATATGCAAGAGGAACTCTGCAAGGTGCACACTAGTCTTCCTCCTCCTGCGAAGTTTGTGTAAAGTATGCAAACAGAAAAAAGGTTACAATTTTTGCACATTTTTATTCTGTGCTTTTGGGATCATACTCTTCTATCTCTTGAGTGGTTTACATTCCACTTGCAGCATATGGGCTTATGTAAAAAAAATATTCCTATGCAGCCAATATACATGGCAGAAATCATGGGTGGTATTCAATGATAGTTGCACACATCAAAGGCTTGTAGACATGACTTCCACCCATCTGTAGAGTGAAGAGTTTGTTTGGTAGCAACCACAGACAGTGAGTAATGTGGGGGGTTTTTTTAATGGCACACAGGTGTGGGGTCAATTAAGCAAAATGCTGGTTTTTATTGCAAGCTGCATCATAGTCTTTATTCAAAAAGACAGGTGTCCAAGGGAAGTTGGAAATATCCCAGGCCACTTTTTGTGCTGTGCCATGCCCATTCTAATTCAATCTGTGCAATTTGCAAAAATACGTGGGTCCAAAGTTAGCTGTGAGATGGGGGAGGATGAGTTCCCCAAGTCTGCAGTCAGGATAGAATGAAAATGTGTTCTGGAACCGCTTTCGAAAACAGCTCAAGTCTTCAACCTGGATGCTAATGTCATGTTGGATTGCTAGTAGCTCCACAGCTCTCTCAACCACGTACTCATTCTGGAGCTGAGACAAGGAGCACGTTGAGTACACGACGTCTCCGCCTGGCTTGGCAGCAAGTATCCCAGCCCTGGGAAAGGAACAGAAAGAACTTTTTATTTATTTAAAGATTCACATCTCAAGACACATCAGCTTCACAAGACAACGTACAGAATAATTACACAACATGAAAACAACCATCATACTTTGCGATAGACTTAGGAGAATCTAACTTAGCAGCAGGAGATTACTGGATAATTACATTAAAGTAAGGGTTCCAATTTGGCTAGAACTCCAGGTTTTTAAAGAAATATTTTCCTAGTCACCAAATCACCTCCAGAAGAGTAGGCAAGGAAGCATTACTGAAGTTGGATCCTCTGAATTGTATTTAATTAACCTACTCAGAGCAGACCCACTGAAATTAATGGGCCTAAGACAATAATAGCAATGAATTTCAATGAGTCTACTCCAAGTAAAACTTAATTAAAAGCAACCCTTTGTCTTTTAAGCCACAAGAGCCATACACATTTGTATGTGGGCAGGATGGCAGGCAGACGAGCACCTTTGTAGAGTTTTGTGGACTCATTTGCAATGCTGTGAATGATTTAATAAAGCCCTAATGTGAAACCCTGGTGTAGCTCAAAAGTTAACATGTATCACATAAGGTCAGGATCACTTACACAAGCAGCTCCAGCTGGAGCATTGGCAGCATCTGACGCTCCCCCTTTCTCATTTGATTGAACATATTGTTGTCCTCTTCTACGACTGAGTGACGGTCATTTGTGCATGGTACATCCACAAGCACCTGCATGGGATAGAGGGCAAATATTCCAATTAAACTCGGTGGATTTTTACCTGTTTGTGCCCTCCCACACAGCTTGTCCCACATCACACAGCTTCTCATCAGGCTCCTTAAGGCACTACTGGATGATATCTTGGAGGCCATCTCCTGCCACTCACAACTGCAACTGTTCTTAAGCCTCTTGCGTGTAATACTCATACAGCCGCTGTGGTGTAGTGGTTAGAGTGCTGGACTAAAACCAAAGGAAACCCAGGTTCAAATCCACACTCAATCATGAAATTGCCTGGGCAAGTTTAGGCTCTAGTCACCATCTTGCTGTCTACCCTCACAGGGTTGTGAGGAGAAACCATATACACCACCTTGAACTCCTTAGAGCAGGCATGGCCCAACTTGGCCCTCCAACTGCTTTGGGACTACAACTCCCATCATCCCTAGCTAACAGGACCAGTGGTCAGGGATGATGGGAATTGTAGTCCCAAAAACAGCTGGAGGGCCAGGTTTGCCCATGCCTGTCTTAGAGGAAAGATGGGAAGTAAAAATAGGTAGATGACGTTCAAAGTATCCCAGAACTACACATTCTGATAACTAAAATTATTATTTTCCTACATCAAGGAAAAGGCTTGGGAATTATTATTTTTAATAGCTGGGTGCTTACAATAGAAATGGACTTCAGCTGGACTCTCTGAACCAAAGTTACATACATTACCAGTAAAGGAGTTATCAGATGTGGCAGAAAGTACAGGTCTTGGCTATAGACACACCAGATAATGTTCAACAAAGTATTAACTCTGAGTCCATTGATTTCAGGGGGTCCACTCTGAATATGACTAAGTTCAGTATCATCCATTGTCACAATTCCCCCCACCCCCGGCTAAAGGTGCAAATATATTCTAAAGGAGCAATCTGTGCTCTGTACAAGAGATGGGGGAAAGATCATACATTCAATAGCTGCAGACACCTGCTGGCGCTCTTCTAATGGGCTACTCCCAGTAATGTTATCTACAGCAATGCTTACCCTATCGTAAGTATTCATCTCCAGGTCACCCCACTTCCTTCCATCCCATGATGTAATCCTCACTATCTCGCTGAGCTCTTCCGGAAGGTAGCTATGGAGAATTTGACGCAGCCGACGAGTGCGGGAAACAGAGAGGTCATTGGCGGCCAGCTGTCCTAATGAAAGAACAGCAACAGCATACACCAAGGGCAGACAGATTCTCGGAGGCTCCAAATCAACAAGCCAAAATTTGCACATGACTGAGAAACAATGAATATGTTGCCAACCTCCTTAAAAGAAGACCCCATCAGTTTTGGCAGTGTGTGAATGTGTGTATGTGTACACACACACACACACCAAAAAAGTATATATATATTTTTGTCAGAATTAACAACTTGCCATACTCCGCCACCAGATAGACATCTAGGATGCTGGGAGAATGAGAGTCGCCCCATGTTGACATATAATAGGAAATTATATTTTATATGTTTAATGCAGACATAGTGCTGGGTGGGCATGTGAACGTGTGTGCCTTGAATATGTGTGTGCCCTCTGTGTGCGTGCACAAGAGTGTGGGTCACACCCACTCTTGGCATGTGGGGCCTGGAGAGTTGGCCAAGGGTGAATGTGGTGCTCTGGCCACCCCTGCTCTACAGAGAGAGAAGGAGCTGTTGGAGCTGGAAGAGGCCAGAGAAAATGTCCTGCTACCTTCCCTGAGGTGGCCTTCTGGAGAGTAACCTGTGTAATCAAAATGGCACTGCACCACAAGCAGAAGCAAACATGATGCATCACACCAGACTATCTTATCCTTTCAACTCTTTCCAGATAGATGTAGTAAAAACAGTTTTCACTAACTGGTCCTGTCTACACCATTTGAGCACCACCGGCAGCATAAGAATTCTACTTACGACAACATCCAGTCTGCAGAAGGGCCAGCATCTTTCCCCCTGGTGCTGCGCAAAGGTCAAGGACCAGGTTGCCAGGCTGCACATTGAGAGCCAAGACGGGCAAGACGGATGCAGCATCCAGAAGATAATAGCCCAGAACTCCTAACATGTCTGGTCTATGAAAAAAGGGAACAGATGAAGTTTAGCGTGGCAGGCACAGGAAATTTGAGCCTCAATTCCTACTTAAAATGCACTGGCAGTATGGAAGGGCTGCAGCTCAACTGTGGAGCATACGCTCTGCATGCAAATAGTTCCAGCTTGAATCTCTAGGTAGAGCTGGGAAAGACAAATGATGGAGAGCTGTTGCCAGTCAGTGTAGGCAATACTGAGATACATGGACCAACGTCTAACTCAGTTTAAGGCATATAACATTCATGCTCACGCACCCGTGCATGGTGGGGTTCTGCCAGTAAGAGAAGAAGAAGCGTTTGGATTTGCTATCCCGCCTTTCACTCCCTTTAAGGAGTCTCAAAGCGGCTAACATTCTCCTTTCCCTTCCTCCCCCACAACAAACACTCTGTGAGGTGAGTGGGGCTGAGAGACTTCAGAGAAGTGTGACTGGCCCAAGGTCACCCAGCAGCTGCATGTGGAGGAGCGGAGACGCGAATCCGGTTCCCCAGATTACGAGTCCACCGCTCTTAACCACTACACCACACTGACACAATATAATACCAGGGGCTTTGACACCATCTAGCTTCCCTTCCATCTATTCCATATTTTCGTAGGAGAGAAGACTGTCCCTACACTCAGCTTTACTAAGTGAAAAAAGTTAAGAAGCAAGAACTAAGCACCTTAACAACTGAGAGGCAAAAGATCCACTTGTTGTCATTGGCAGCAATCAGGTATTTTAGACGTTTGCAAGTAATGGGCAGTATTCAACCACTGCTGCCCATCAGAATAAGGAGTTCCACTTGTGTAACAGGACTCCCCATCCCCACCCCTCTGTGTGTGTCCTGTCCTGACGCTTCCCCAAATCTACTCTGGAGGATTGTGAGAACCCCAGAACAGATTTAGGGGGATGGGGAGGAGAATATTTCAATGTACAAGAAGAAATCCATGGGCTAAGTTGGATTCTGCCCAGTGCAATTATTTTCATCTTACAAATGCTGAAGAGCACCCCAACACCCACCTCCTCACCCAAAATCAGCTACAAACCTTGCTGGATGGAAAAGGCTGATATCTCCTTTGGGGAATGTGTAACATTTTATGTTGGGACTGATGGATATGAAAGGAGAATGAGGAGGTTGCGCTTGGGGCTCAGAGGGTTCAGTCTGAGTTTCTGAGCATGATTCAGGCTCACTGGCACCTTGCTCAACTGCAGAATCCAGGTCCTGCTCTACTTTTCCAGATTCCCAGATGAAATCTGCTGCCTGCATTTCTTCCAGTTCCTGGGTGACCTTCTGTGCATCACAGTAATTGTTGATAAGAGCTCCATATTTTTGCTCTGAGAGAAGACCGATGCGGATCGAGGGCCAGAGGCTGCCAAACTGTACACCATAGGTCATGTCGAAGACCCGCAGAGCCCGTCTGGTGCAAGGCACACGAGGAGTGGTGGATGCCTTTACATGGATGAAAATGTGCAACAGGTAAAATATTAGTGCTGATAATGTTTGGGCATTATATGCACCACACACCTCTTTACCATAATGTGGCCCTACAGTGCTTGGATGTATGACTGCATAGTGAAATCAAGACCAGGGCCAATGTCGCTGGCATTTCCCACCCATCCTGACATCAGGGACGGACCCATAAAAAGTCCTCCACCCACATCCCCGTGAGATAGCACCAGCAGGGAACAGCTCCCTTCTTATGGGCACACACACTCTATGTGGGTTCTACCATCAGGAGGTCCATATTCTGCACCTTACTCATACAAACTAAGCTATTTGTTCAGGTGAAATGCCATATTTTGCAACAGCCTCGAAGCTGTTTGTCACAACAGAAGAAGGAAAACTACAACTCAAGGAACAATGCAGGCTGGGGGCCAATGGCAGCTGGAGTGCAACATCCCTATCTAGAGCAGGGTTTCCCAAACTTGGGTTTTGGACTACAATCCCCATCATCCTAGACCACTGGCCCTGCTAGCTAGGGATGATGGGAGTTGTAGTCCAAAACCAGCTGTAGTGCCAAGTTTGGGAAACCCTGCTCTAGAGAATGGGCTCCTACCAAGAAGCCTTCTCTAAAAGGGCCAGGCAAACACCCTAACTTAATTTCACATAACGGAGGCCACGGCAAGCGAGGCAGGAGAGGCCGGATGGCAGAGCCGGGACAAAGTGCCGAGGACTGGACGGAGATCGGGGTGGGTAATAAAAACACGGGGGGCGGAGGAGGCAACGCAGCGGGGACCCGCTGAAGGGCACGGGGCGGGGCTTCACTGGGCTGGGCATGGGAGGGCGCCGCAGAAGCTGTGGGTCGGGGTCCGCGTCCCTCGCGCCTCACCCATTTCTTCTTCTGCGCGTGTCGGTGCCGGCGGGGAACGAAGGCGAAGGACGGGACCGTCGGCAAAGCCGCCTCTTTCCGCAGCAGCTGCAGCAGCAGCCCCTTCCCGCTTGCAGTACGTGCAGCCGCCATCGCTCGGCTCCAGCGCCAATGAGGACAGCCCGCCGGCCGACGCAGAAGCTCCTCCTCCTCTTCTGCCTAGCGTCGGGGCGGAGCGGGCATCTTTTCCGGTGGACGCCGGGTTGCCGGAGCCTCGTGCATTTTGCGCCAGGAATGTACCGCAAAGGTGTCGGAGAATTCGCTCTTGCCGAGACGCGTGCCGCCGGAGGTTTCATTTCAAGCAGGTCGTTTCGGGCACAGGTTACCACGTCTTGCTACCTCTAGCACAGGCATGGGGAACCTGTGGTCCAGGCCTTCTGGGTGGGACCCCAACACGCACGGCCAGTGGCCTAGGTCTGCAGCAGGGGCAGCCGACGAAGTGCCTTTCACTGCAACTCCCAGCAGCTCGGGCACCATGGCCAAGGGCAGAGGATGATGGGAGTTGTAGTCCAAAACATCTGGTAGGCACCAGCCAGGTGTCCTTGGTCCAGCAAGTTTAGGGTGACAGAGCCTAGAGACGCAACTTTTCCATTTCTGGCTGCATGGGTCTGCATCTGCTCTTCAATTATGTGAAAACCAAATGAGGAGCTCATTTTTTCTTCCCAATTTCAGCTTGATAGCACTGTGGGGCTACACCATGATGATGTGTGTGATGTGCATAGTGCCCATAATAGAGCAGTCGCAAACATGGAATGTTGGCTCATCAGCAGAATTGATATTTTCAGTGCTGAATTGATATGTAAGGTAACCCAAGTTTGTTTATGACATTTAACAACTCTTCCTTAGTTTAAAGAAAACTCCTGTGTGATTTTAAAAGTCCCTGCAAGCCACCCTGGTGAGGCATGTCCTTGAGTAGCCAGGGCTGACGGATGTAGTCCATCTGGAGGGGACCCAGATGGAAGACTGGTCCTAAAGTACAGACTGTCCTAAAGTACAGTGGTACCTCTGGTTATGAACTTAATTCGTTCTGGAGGTCTGTTCTTAAGCTGAAAGCGTTCTTATCCCGAGGCTTGCTTTATTAATGAGGCCTCCCACTGGAGGCACAGGATTTCTGTTCGCATCCTGGGGCAAAGTTTGCAACCAGGAGCAGCTACTTCCGGGTTAGCAGAGCTCGTAACATGAAGCATTTGTAACCAGAGGTACTACTGTATATCTGCCATTAAAAGGTAATTCACTGGTCTCTCACATGAAACAATCACACCTTCAGGAATCTGTGTCCTCAAAGTGGAAATCTACCCTAGAGGTTTTCCGTAGGATATCGTTACCTCAAATTAGGACACCTATCCTTTTTAGCAGTTGTCTGACATTCAAAAATTAGTGGCTGAAGTTTCTCCCAGTTTGTGTCAAGATGTCTGCAGGTCAGGCAGACACTAGGTTGTTAAACTGGCTTCTGATCAGCTTCCCTCTTCTCACACACTCCTGCCATTCCAGAGGTCCGTGTGGCGTTGCCAAGGACTCTTCAGAGGTGCTCTTACTTCAGATACGGCTGAAACCTGACCAGATCGTAAGAAAAGGCCTGACACTGATGAGACTGTAGCTCTGATGTTAAGAAAGGAAAATGGGGGCCCATGGTACAAAACGACAAAATAAGCCTTAGTAGCTTGCCTGAACATGTTGCAAACTTGGTACCATGGTCATCAGAATTGTTTGAAATAAAAGCAGCTAGTGTAGGAACTCAGCTGATTTGATTCTGCGTCCATCTTCCACAGTGGGGAGTTATTTCCTTCCTAGGATTCGTTCAATGTAAGTTTGATGTTGGTATAGGAATGTCTCCAGCTGTACAGGCAAACACAGCTGCTAGGCAGCTGCAAATACAGCTGGGATAGACACCACATAGGCAGCATGTGAAGCATGGGAAAGATTACATATAAGCTTTCAGGTTACATGCGTGACTATGTAGACAGAATGCAATTTAAAAATATATCTCACTAAGAAAGGTTCCGCTCATATTATTATTATGTAAACATATCTACATGATCTCTTCTAATCTGCAATCTCTTCTAAATTTTGGATTCTATCTCCCACACTTACTATAAAAGAATAGGAAGATGCATATTATTGAGAGAAAGAAATGGACATTGTGGAAAGAGGAGGTAGCCAGCAGCACACACAGGACTATATTGTTTAGGACCCTAAAGCCACATACTGTCCACATACAACCTACCTAACCACCTACATCCTTTCCAATATTTCTTTCACCTATACTATACATACTGTTCTGACCTCCTCTTTGGTTTCTCCCTCACAGTTACTATTAAGGATATTAGTTGCTGTTTTCTGAAGATCTATATACAATTAAAAGTTTTCAATGTCATGAAAAAATGGATCCTTTGCATTACTAAATTGCCTAATTTTTTATGTTTAACTTCAGAGCATGCTAAGATGTCTTGGCTGTCATAACAAGCAAACATTTTCACATTTGACAGGAAATATCTTTAATATCAGAAGTCTACAGAAACACTTTGTTAAGCAGCCACAAATCTTCTACATAACAGATGTATCCTGATGGCAACTCTTAAATTCTCCCAGAATTACCACAGAGCTAGTTGCATTCACTTTCATATCACATGTGCAGAGCTGCATGTTTACTCAAACTGAACACTCAGGTTTTCATCAGCTATGCATGAGGACGACACAGGCTTATATTAACATTTATTTCAATTTGCTGAAGAGTTTATGAGCCACCTGAAAAACCAAAAGATGAACAAATTAAATTAACAGGAGCTTCTTTAGCAACACATACATTAGTCCTAATAGCCTTCTTTAGGCATTATACCCAAGAGAAATATGTGATGGGGGAAGCTGGAATGAATGTACTAGCTCTGTCCCTTAACTTTTCCCATCTCCCACCAATTTGGGGAGGGTGAACTTTTGAAACAGGGAGCCTCCTGTGCTTGTCGAGACTCCACACACATTTCAGAACCATGGAAAACCAGTGTTCTAAAATGCACACAGTGCAAAAGGCTCCGCACTTCAGGAATTTATCTTTCAACTCCCACAGGCAATCAAATGGAATGGAGGGCAAAGCTAGCACATGTTTTATTCAGTATAATACCTGAGGAGGGCTACTGTTTTGCTCCCTCTGGGAACCAACTGCATTCTTGCACAATATATTCTTGCCTACTTACAATCAAGAAAGCTGGTTACAGAAAAATGTACTTTAGAAGCAACAAGCCAATATTTCATAAACCTCTGTATCGTTATTACGCAACACTCCTTTGTAATGTTTTATTTTGAATTTTTTAAAGATACTATTTTAGGATATTGTTATAAAAATCTTGTAAGTTTATGTTTTCTTTTTTCTAGTTTTTCTTCTTTTGTCTTATAATTCTTTATATTTTTAATAAAGAATATTAAAAAGATAATATCTTAGTTTCCTCTTGGTAATGTTGCTTTGAATGTATACTTTATATTTGACCTTCTTCAGTAATGTTTTATTCTGGATTGTTTTATTTGATGTTTTAATGCAGTGTAAACCGCTTTTGAGATTTTTCCTTTAAAATATAAAGCTGTGTAGAAATGAAATCATTAATAATAACACTTCTATAAAACTAATTTATAAAGCTGACAGTGTAATTCCACACCCACAAGATAAATGTCAAAATAGTACTTCACTTCAGTTATTCAATCTATATTGACATTCAATAAAGTGTCTGTGGCTCAACACTGGAGAAATAAGGTATTTGGCCACAGAATACTGTTCACACTTAGAAATTACTCTGAGACAAACTTACACAATGGTCTCTAGCATGCAAGAAGTCAAAGAGTTCCTCTGTACACTTCTCCTCTGTATGGGACTTGGATGACACTCGAGCATTACACTCCTCTAAACGTTCCCGAGCTTTCACACATTTCTCAATCTGTTCACAATGCTCCCTTAGAGTAGTTAAAGGATCCTGGACAAAAAGGAAGATATAAAATAGGCACAGTTAATGCAAATGAGTGATTGCTAAGAGAGAGGTTCAACTTTACCACCACAAGCTAGAATATAAAAGCTTGCTATAATATAATCATCCTGGATAGATGATAATGACAAGCATACAAATGATGAGATCTAAAATGCCAGGCATTAACAGTCCTGTTGTCAAAATATTCTACCTCTACACTTCCAACTTTAGTGTTAAAAGGTAAAGGTAAAGGTACCCCTGCCCATACGGGCCAGTCTTGACAGACTCTGGGGTTGTGCGCCCATCTCACTCAAGAGGCCAGGGGCCAGCGCTGTCCGGAGACACTTCCGGGTCACGTGGCCAGCGTGACATCACTGCTCTGGCGAGCCAGAGCTGCACACGGAAATGCCGTTTACCTTCCCGCTGGTAAGCGGTCCCTATTTATCTACTTGCACCCGGAGGTGCTTTCGAACTGCTAGGTTGGCAGGCGCTGGGACCGAGCAGCGGGAGCGCACCCCGCCGCAGGGATTCGAACCGCTGACCTTTCGATCGGCAAGTCCTAGGCGCTGAGGCTTTAACCCACAGCGCCACCTGCGTCCCCAACATTAGTGTTACAGTCAGGTAAATTACAATCATTTTTCTAAGGTAGAATAAAGAGCCAAAACAGGATTATAAATAAGGAGCATGTGAACCAGGCCTAACTTAAATGAGGTGCAGAACCTGTATATGGATTCTAATCTAGATGGCTTTCATTCTTGCGCTAGACTGTGGGCGAAATGTTATGGTTAAACCAAGCTGTGGGTGTTTGATAAATATCCTCCTTAACTGCAGTATTTGAAAGTAGGAAAAGCCTATGATGCAGTACTACACCACATCTCACTATATAAAACGTTCAAAATAGATATGGAGAAGAAACAGCACTTGTATCACACTTGACAAACACAATTTGTTTATTGATTTATCATTTTGTGACTTATCAGTGCCTAGGTGAAAGTTATATACTGTTGGGAAAGCAAGCAAGCTACACCCAAGTTTGCCAGAATCCATATGTACTCCTATGCCAGTAAGTATACATATGCAGAAACTGTTGTGGGACTCCAGAGATATTCAAAACTATTTAAGTTGTCAATATAAATATCACTTATTAAACATTATGATCCTGAAGACAGACAGGATGTGAATGGCACTTTCTGTATGGCAAAATGTGATGCAAATAACCTTTCTACAGCAAAGTAGCTATGTATTAAAACTTAACTAATGCACTTTCAGTTCTGAACCAAAGTACAGGCATACCTTGGAGACAGTGCAGGTTCAGTTCCAGACCACCACAACAAAGCAAATATCGCAATAAAGTGAGTCACACAAAACCATTTCCCCCCAAGTGAATATAAAAGTTATGTTTCCACTATACTGTAGCCTATTAAGCCATGCCTCCCCCCTGACTGCAGGAGCAGGAGGGAGGGAACCTCAGTTCCAGCTGTAGCTAGCTCTACTCCTGTGGCCTGAAGAAGGTCATCAGGGAGCTTCCTTCCCCTGTAAGTGGTCAGGCTGCCTGCAGCTGCACCCAGGTCCTCATAAGGAACAGTATCTGTGAGACGCAATAAAGCAAAATCTCAATAAAACAAGGCATGTCTGTACTTCCCTACCCCCAGCCTTTTATACCTTTCCTTGGTTTTCTAAATACAAATAGGACATTTTATGGACTAGGGTTTAAGAAGTCTGCTGCTCTCAAAGGATTAATCTTTCCCCATTGTCATTATAATAAAGTTTACCTACCACAAGCTCCTCTTCCTCCTCCTCCTCCTGGATAGAGATGCAAGAAAATAAGAATAGACTCGTAAGTGTCATGATATTTCCATAATAAGAGTATACTTAACCATATCAAAACCAATTCCACTTATTTGCATTTCCACTATGTAGTACTGTACAACTTCTCTTTCATAACACACACATATGTCTGTTATAACAAAAATGTCTGTTATTCCTAGATATTTATTTAAAAGGGTCCCTTCAAACTGATATTCAAAACCAATGTATATGTACATTTTAACAGGCTGGAGTTTAAACCTTTCACTAGGCATCTTTCTAACCTGTTAGGGACTTGGTGGCAAGAGGTATAGTGACCACAGTATTGCTGTGGAAATAGGCCCCCCATGCTGAGGGGAAATTATGGCTTAACTAGAACCAGATCAAAACTCATGGGAAATGCTCCAGCTCTTCATGCACTGGAGATACCCTGTCAAGGAGCAGAATGGAAATAAGGCTAAGCCACAGGTCTTATTTAAGAAAGCCTCTTAAATATGGGTAGAACAAACTGAGAAACGGATGTGGTAAAGACTGATGGGAGAGTCAGAGGCAGCAGTTTACTGAACATACTGTGAAGCAACATAATATGGGACAGGATAAATAAAGGACTGTCAGCCACAACAAGCATACAAATACAGTTATAGTGGAATTCAAGATATAAACTGTAGCAATGCTGAAAAGAACAGCAGCTGTATAATAGTTAATATTTGCAACCAGAATATTACATCAGGCACTGGGCAGAACACATATATTAAACAGCAAACCTCTGGCAGAGACCACTTATTAAAAAGAAGGGGTAGAAACCGCTGATCTCTTACTTGAAGAGCAGAACACGTGTGTGCACATATACACACGGAAGTCAGGACTTAATGAAAACCTGTTAAGTTTTAATTTTCACTGTACTCCATTCTGGGCTTCGGAGAACAGATATTTGGCACTATCTGTTATAATGGTGACAAATAAATATAAATGAGAACAAGCAAGATGGGAGGGGGGAAATGACTCGGAGAAGGGAAGGATCAAGGGGGGGGGAGGAATAATAAAAAGAGGGCCTCTGGCACGAGAGAGAGAGAGAGAGAGAGAGAGATTAAACTGCGATTATCAGGAAGAAAGCAGGGGAGTGTCGAGAGGAGACACAACGAAGACTGAATTCTGCCTCCAGTCATGGGTCAGCTCTGGAAAACCCAGAAAGCCGGTGGCGAGGGAGGCATCTCGCCCACGGCTGTTTCTACCCCACCCGCTACGGCACTCGGACCGTGTAAAGAAGGCCCATTGACAGGGCAGGCCTATAAGCGTCTACTCGGAAGCAAGTCCCATTGCGTTCAGCAGAGCTTGCTCCCGCGTTCAGGGCTGCAGCCTAAGCCATGAGCAGGTCTCCAACGGTCGCTCTGTGAGGAGAAGAAACGAAAAAGAAAAGAAACCCGGAGGGAAGAGAGGGAGGCCCAGAGGTGGGGAGGCTGGAAGGAGGGGGAGGGAAAGCACACCATCCCGCATCCCGGAGGCCAAAGCAAAGATGCTTCGCCTCGCCGGCTCCCGGGCTGCGCTCACCTCGGGGTCCCCGCTCCGGCCCTCCAGCGCCTTCTCATCCTGCCGCCCCATCGCCGCAAATCTCCCTCAAGCCTGGCTCCGCTTCCCCAGAAGGACGCCGAAGGGTCACCCGCAACCTCGGCGGAAATCCCGCCCACTCACAGCGCGCTTTCCGACGGCGGCGACCTTCTTCAGATGGCTCCCTTTCTCGACGTACGCGGGCGGGGTGGCGGCGGCGTCCTCCGGCGTACACATTGCTTTTCGTGACTCTACCAAGATGGCCGCCGCCAGTTCCGCTAAAATGGCGCCGAGGGGAGGAGGGAGGAGGAGGGGCGGGGGAAACAGTCGACCCGCTCAGTATGGCAGCATCATACGTCCGCATAACAATGAGTGACCTTCCCAAGATGGCGTAGCCCATCCCTGTTCTCGCTGAGTAGACCAGGAGCCTGAACAGTATGGAGGCCAAGTCTGCGGAAGAGATCTCTGATCGGAGCCCCCTCAGCCTGTTTGAGCTCAGCGCGGCGGCAGTCAGCTCCGCCATGGGACGCGTGGAGAGAGAGGTTTGGGGTAAGAAGGGGAAAGGGAGCCAGCTGGGACCGGCTCTGATCTCTCCCGAATTAGGATTTACGGGCACTTACTGTGCTTGCGCTCTTAAATGTGAGGGTCTATCCTAAAGGACGCCAGGAATCGGGGCACCCTAAATAGGCCGCGGCACCTGAAACCCCTCCTTTCTCTAACTGAAATACAGATTTCTCTTGATTTCTCCCCGCAAAAGCACTTCCAGGTCCGATACTTCAAGGAATCTTGCCTCTCCTTAACATCTACTACCTGGAGCGAATTGAGGAGACCGCTGTGAAAAAGGGTGAGCTACTTTGCTGGTCTGGAGGACAGGCGGGGATACAATAGTGCTAGCAAACTGTTGTCTGCTATCCTAGTTTCTCTCTAGTGCATTTAAAAAGTTTATTTTGTTCACACTTCACCAAGTGTGCTTAATTCATTTTGTGGTTGAGACAAATCCTTGCTCTCCATATTCCCAAATGTCTGTTGCCCTGGTGTCAATAAACTGGGTTGAGTGTTTTTTTCCCATTCTTGACAAGGGTAAAATGTGTTGAACTGTATATCTTGTGCATGTTTACTCTAAAGTCTGCTCTACTGATTTCAGGGAGGCTTGCTCCCAAGTAACATCAGAATCTTAGGTCTACTCAAAAGTAAACTTATTGAATTTACTGGAGCATACTTTCAGGTAAATGGGGATTAGGATCACAGCATAAGGGCGTAGGATTGTAGCTTCAGGCAATATACTTACTGAATTCAACAGCACAAATAAGCTACACTGATCAAAAGCAGATGGGTTTCAGGACATAGTTTTTAGCTATTATTTTTTATGATATTTAAGAGCTTTATCAGAACCTTTTGAGCAGCAGACAACATACAGTACTTTAGTTTAAGAACTCAAGTAGTACAGTAATGAAGGGATTAACTTTCCTACTATCTCAGGGTTGAGCATATACAGAAGGTCCCAGATTCAGACCTGACAACTGGACATAGGGTTAGAAAATGCTGCTCTCTGAAACCAGAGCTATTTTTCTAGCTCAGTATAGCCTATAAAATGATTGGCACCAGCTTTCTGAAACCAGAGTTTCAGAGAGTTGGTGTCAGTCATTTTATAGGCTATACTGAGCTAGAAAAATGAAAGGCCTAAATCTATATATGGCAGCTTCCTATCCTATATTCCATATCCAAATCCATGGTCACAGGTTGGCAGTGGACTAGTCATTCTCTCAGCCTCACCATCTTCTCAGGCTAAAAAGTTAGTCTGAGCTCCATAAGAAAAGAACAGATATCAAGTAATATAGTTTCATGCTGCTGCCAAATTCATTTCAGTTGGATTTGGGAAATAGTTGCAACAGGAGAGGTTAGCAGATTGGGCTAGATCATGAGCTCCCTTACAATTTTGTAACCTTTGCTGAAGATATCAAATATTCCTATTATAATTTAATAAATCCCACTTTTCAAGATACACCCTTTAAAGTATCTGAATAATGATTCTTAAGAAGTGCATAATGCACTTTAACATGAAGCCTGTCTTGATTCAAATCTCAATTTGACTGAGGGCTTGCTGGATTGAGTAAATGTCATTTCAGCATAGGGTTCCTGTGTGCAAAATGGAATAACCTAACAGATAACTTCTATAATAAACGAAAAACCCTATGCAATAATTTCAAGTCTCAGTGTTTACATTTGAAGCCTAGTTTTGACACTGAATTTGCAGCTTCAGCTATTCTGAAGTCTGGTGCTTTCATCAGAGATGGAATGCTTGCTTTAATTATGTTACAAGTTATGTGTAATTAGTTAGGAATTTTACCTGTATGCATATAATTAACGGTATAGATTTACATTTTAATAGTCGATTTTTAAAAGTATGTGTTATGTTTCCTCAGGTCTCTCAACCCAACCTATATGGTGCAAGCTCTGGTTTGACATAATGAAAACAAGACCTTCTAGATTAGAGGTAGGTTATGGAGGCAAACTACAAAGCTGACATACCTGAGACAACCAGGTTTCCCACCTTCAAGGCTAAATGGATTTTATATCTGCCAACTGTGATTATGCTTTGGATCAATCTTAACTGATTTCAATTAGACTTATTCCAAAATATGTGTAAATGGGAATGCAATCTAAACCAGGGGTGGGGAACCTTTTCAGTCCAAGGACCACATTCTGTTGTGGACAATCTTCCAGGGGCCACTTGCCACTGGCAATATTTTCCCCAGAGCAAGAGAGTCAGAAAGAGGAGGGTTGGTACCTGGAGCACCTGCCAGCGGCAGCACCCAACTGGCAGCTATTCTTGGTGGCCATTCCCCAAGGGAAAGGCCAGCAGGGCAGGGTGTGTTGGATGTGGTTGCTGGAAGGTATGGGGACGGGGAGGAGCTCCCTGGAAATGTCTGCTGGCTGCATGAAATTAAGTGGGATGGGGAGACGCATCTGGGCCCAGGTCAGAAGATCCCAGCCCCTACTATAGATAGTTCCAGTTTGTGGAAAGCAGAGTAAACGAGAAGTTAGCCTCTCAAGTTGGGTTCACACTAAGGAATTAAAGAGAAGGATTTCATGAACACATGCAATTTGTTTACTAAGATTATTAGGAGCCCAGGACCTCTGTTGCCTTCTAATTACTACAAAATTAATGTATGGTTTGGACTGTCAGAAGCTCACACAATTTTGTAACCTAACTGCAGTGAGAATGTGATTTACAGGCACTCCTGTAAATCTAGGTCTTAGATTCCATTTTGTTTTTACTTTAAAATGCTTAATAAGATTTCCTTTGTCCTGTAAATAATATGAGGTTCTCACTGAAGTAGTAAACCTGTACCTAGGCTACACTACTTCAGACTAGAATGAATGCTCCTCCATACAAAAACATCCTCACCCACAGATAATTAGATGTCAGGGAGAAGAATTTGTGCATAGCTTTTTCTCAGACTTGAGTGTTTTCCATCTTCAGGGATTTCCCCCCTATGTATACCATCACATGACCCCCCCCCCCCCCTACCTTTGGTATGCACATCAGCAGGAACTGTGATGTAAGACACTGTGGTGCAATGAATTTATCACAGTTTGGTTCAATTTGATTGCAGAGCATCAAGTGTTGGAGGAAGAAGTTCATTGAAACTTTCTTCTCAAATGTGCTGCGTGGCATCCTGGATGTTTCTTTACACCAGCGCCTAAGTGACCCTTCCTTTTTGCCCCTGCTGCACACTTCGCGGCATGTTACCCAGCTTACCATCTACAACATGCTTGAGGGAGTGTCAGAGCTAATGGCCAAACACAATCAAAGTGTCCTAGAAAACTTGGCTGTCTCCCTCACATCCCTGACATTCCGTCACCTCCTCTCCTCCAGTCTGTCTACTAGGCAACAGTTGAGTGCGTTCCTTCATCGCCTAATTCATCATGGGGCTGTGAACCACCTCTCTATGTATTCTTGGCCTGACCCTGACCCAGCACTTTTAGCCCTCATTCTGAAAATGAGTGCTGGGGTTTGGCACCCTGGAAAAACACTCCTGGACCAAGAAAACCTTTGCCATCTGTGCAGAGAGAAATGTGTTGACCAGAGCCAAAAGCTAGATGAAGAGCCTTGGGGTTCAACACAGCTATTTCAGAGATCAGTCAGTGGCCAACATAATAATAGTGATCTGAGGAATGAGAAACTGTTACCTAGTGTGCCTCAAGAATCTCTTCCGGGCTTTCAAAATGCAGTAGAATTGGCCAGAGCTAGCAGCGAAACTCTAAAAGCCCCGGTGGGATGCAGTTTGGGTTGCAATTCTAGGCAAAGCAAAATGCAGCAGAGCTCATGTTCAGAAAGTTATAGTGCTGAAGAGGGATCTGTCACTTTTATCCCAGCAAAGACATTTCAAGATGTCCCTACTTCGGAAAAATATCAAAAGAGGCGTAAAGTTGTAACAGCAAAAAAGCGCAGCTGCCATCAGAGGAGAAGCAAAGTCCCTGCAGAGTCAGAAGACCTTTACGACTTTGTCTTTGCGATTGCGAGGGAAGAGGAGGAGAATACACCGTGTAGCGAAAGAAGGAATGCTAAGGAGGAAGAAAGCCTTGCTAGCTGTTCCCGTCTCTCAGAAGAGGCTGCCAGTAGTTCTGGTATGGTTTGCACAGAGGGAACCCGATCTGCTGGGATGCCTTCTCTGAAAACAATGGGTCATTTCCGAAGTGTGTCCACGCTGGAAGTGTTCTCCATCTCTCTGACCAGGAATACGTGCCAGATGCTGGGGAACCTGCTGAGCTCTTGGGTGTCTTTAGAAAAACTTGTTCTGTCTTTGAATGGTGAGTGAGAAACCAAACATTTGTCTTCCAGTGTTTTTAGCAAAGCAGAGGCAGCTTTCTTTCTTTCTTTTTTTTTGAGAGCCACATCGACCCATATTTCAGGGTGTATCAAAATGAATTGTAAGCAAAGTGTAAAGGGGGGCATGGCAACTTCATTTCTCAAGGCTCCTTTCCTAAAGATTTCCCCATCATTTTTTCTATCCTGTTTTAAATAGTTTTGTATCATTCATTATTAAATTCAGATAATAATAAATAAATAAATAATCCATTTTATTTATTCATTTCTTTAAAACCATGCACCACTTGGGTTGTAGAAAGAAAACCTCAAAGCAGTTTACAAAATTTAATGGACAGATATGGGTGAGGCCTTGTAGGGGTGTGAAAAACCTTTTGGAATCAAGTATCATAGTGGGGTACCTACAGGAGTAATCAGTAAAAAGCTTTCATTTTTTTAAAAAAACAAAACCCTATTATTTTAAAAAAACTTTCTAAAAATAGAAAATGGGAAGCTTGAGAAACACAAAAACCCTTTTTACTTCATGGCATCATATCAGGGGACTCACTGGAGTAGTCAATAATCCATTCTTTTTAATGACAACTTTGGGAGTGGGGGGCTTAAGGACCACAAAAACCTTCAGGGGGTGATATATGATGTAATAATCTTGCTGTGTGTTTTCACTGCCTATTCCTGCCTCTTAAAATGTGTTTTCCAGGCTTGGGCCCCGGCATCTTCAGTATCCTCTCTGGGCTCCGGGCCCTGTCTCGCCACAGCGATTACCGCCTCCGTGTGGTGCGCATCAGTGACATGTTCTCGCATGTCCCCTGCATGAATCTTGTTCATGCTTTCCTGAGTGCTGTGCCATTACTTCAGACCCTCTTGGTCAGCTTTGATCTCAAAACCGCAACAGAGCGGGGCAGGCCGGAAGAGAGCTGGGACTCGTCACCCTTTGAAGAAGATATTCCAGGTAATGCACTGACCAGTTCCGGACAAACATTTTATCATTCGCTTTCCTTTCCTGCATATGTGAGATCATTTAATTTTTCATTTATGCACTGCAGTGGCCGCCTAGTCACTTCAAATTTGCTGCTTATCTTGCAGCCTCTTTTTAAGGAGGCTCCTGCCCTCTCAAAGAGCAGAAAAGCATTTCTTTTTTGTACTGTCTGCACAGTCAATGCAGTGGATGCAAACAGCTCCTGATTGTTTTGGTACAACTGCTGAGATAGAACACCTTGGCCTGCTAGAGGAAGTGAATGATGTTAGTGATACAGCCTGATTTGGAATCTGATTCTAAGTCTTCTTACCTAGGTTCATTTCAGATCCCATCAGTCCCAGCCAGCATGGCCAATGGTCAGATATAATGTTGTACAGTGGTGCCCCGCAAGACGAATGCCTCGCAAGACGAATGCCTCGCAAGACGAAAAACCCGCTAGACGAAAGGGTTTTCCGTTTTGGAGGTGCTTCGCAAAACAAAATTCCTATGGGCTTGCTTCGCAAGACGAAAATGTCTTTCGAGTTTTTCCGACTTTTTTTCCCTCCCCCCCCTTTTTTCTAAGCCGCTTATCTGCTTAGCCGATAAGCCGCTAAAAGCCGCTAATAGCGCTAATCCGCTAATCCGTCAATGGGCTTGCTTCGCAAGACGAAAAAACCGCTAGACGAAGAGAATCGCGGAACGGATTCTTTTCGTCTTGCGAGGCACCACTGTAGTCCAACAACATGTGGACAGGTTCCTCACCACTGCGTCCAACCATGGTGTGGTGGCTCAGGAAAAAGCCAGCTTGCGTTCTCCCTCTTCCCCCCACTTTATGTGCCTTAATTCATTACTTCCAACTTTAATCAAACAATATTATTGTTGTTGTTGTCTGTCCCCCCGATCTAGAGAGCCAATTGGAACACCTTGAAATCAGATTCCCTAGAGAGCCTCTTCAGACAAGTCTCCTGGTGCCTGTGTTGAAGGCCTCAAGGTCTCTCCAGAGCCTCTCTCTAGACAGCGTTGCAATTTCCTGTCCTCAAGAAGTTGGGCTTCTCCTACAGGCACTCAAAGGTATGATGGAAGCAATTTTGCCTTTTCCACAGCTGCTCAGCAATTTTAGCAATTTGCCAAGAGATAATAACATCTTTGGTCCTCAGTCAGCGAGGCATACAAGATTATTGTGTGAACTGCAGGCAGAGCTAAACTAGTCTAAAGCATTCTTTTCAAGATCGTCAACATACATGCTACTGAACAGGAAAACTGTAAGCAGCAGGGGGCTCCATGTTTTTTCTCTTAAGATCCTGTTTCTCTTGCAGAGTACAGCCCAAGCCTGAAGAAGCTAAGCTTTCATGATGTCAACCTTTCTGGCCACTCAAAAGAAGTCCTCCTCCTGCTACAGGATCCCATTCTTCAAGGTACATTAAATGCACTTACCTTCTCCAAACTGGTATTGGCTCTTATCAGCGACCACCGTTGCAGGCAGTCAAGGAGGAGATTTCTGCAGAGGCCTGTAAGTTTTGTGGTCATCCTGTTTCAAAAACTGTGTCGTTTCAATTTAATAGTTTTGTGAAGAGCTGGATTTTCCCTCATACAGTGGTACCTCGGGTTAAGAACTTAATTCGTTCTGGAGGTCCGTTCTTAACCTGAAACTGTTCTTAACCTGAAGACCACTTTAGCTAATGGGGCTTCCCGCTGCTGCCACGCCGCTGCTGCGCAATTTCTGTTCTCATCCTGAAGCAAAGTTCTTAACCCGAGGTACTATTTCTGGGTTAGCGGAGTCTGTAACCTGAAGCGTCTGTAACCCAAGGTACCACTGTACTCCATATAGCTCTGAAGTTCTACCTGATGGAGGTTGAGTGGTGTCAGAAAAAGAAAGCTAGCACATTGTGACGGAAAAGTTACTTCACACCTAAGGAGGTGTATTCAAAAGGGGTGTAAAGCTTAGAGAGAGAAGAAAAGAGTGCTTATATACACTGTCCATTAGTATATCTTTAAGTCTCCTTACTGGATTATCACTGTGCTTTCACTCTGTAGTGCTGCCTTCATTGGGCTATGCATGCAGTGAATCCAATTGCAAACCATAGACAGGAGGAACATTTTCATTTTCTCTTGCAATAGAAATCACCTTTTCATTCTGTCGACTGTTTGAAAACTGCACTGCTGAGCTCCTGTCCGAAATAATAAACGTCGTGAAGAAGAACTCAACACTGAAGAGCCTCAGACTCCCTGGAAATAGGCTGGGTATGTACAGCAACTATCCTAGAATACTTTCTCCACCTTTCTGGGGAGGGATGCTATGCTATCAAGAATGTTGGTACTTTTGTCCCCTGCCCTTCAAGCCCAACTGGCATAGGCTGAGGACTTCAGGCACAACTATTTTTTGACACATGTAGCCTCTTGCTTACTAAAATTCAGGCCACACTAAGTCGGTAAAGGTTGCCCAGGGCAATTTTTGTCCTTTTCCAGTTCACCTGTCCAACTAGCCACCCTTTCTAATTTGGTTCCTGAATGCTAAATCCTTCAATATGTGGGGGCTTTTATGTTGCGTGCTTAAATCATTGTCTAGTTTCAGAATGATCTGAAACAGAATTGGTGCTGAATTATGTCTGCTGTAAAGTTAGTCTACACATGGAGCAGAAATAAGTGGAAGAACTCAGTGGTGTAAACAGCTGCTTCACTGGTCACAGGAGGAGTCATGCTTCATGAGAAGTATTAGACTCACTACTGCACCCTTTAAGGGCGTTACAGAAGGCTAATGGAAAGCCACGCTTTACTGGCCTTGATCATTTGAAAGAGAGGATTAAGAATAAGTTACGTAACTTGCACTGAGACTTTGCAAATGACTGCCAAAGGTAAGTATGTGTTCTCACGTTGCATGAGATTAAGCATTCAGTGCTTAGGTAGCTGTGTAAGGAATATAAGCCACTGCCAGAATATCGAATCCAACTTCATTCTTCAATGAGTGGTAGAATGGGTTTCACCACTTCAGATTGCACATAGGAGCCTCATTTTAAAACCCTGCATGGCAAGGAACAAGCTGGGTCAGAACTTTAATCACCAACGTTATGGAGGTTTATTACCATGTTTCCATGGCAGAATATTAAGAATTGTAAGTTCCTAATCTCCTGCCTGAAGGGATGCAGTCTACTATGGCACCTCATTATGCTGCATGAGTAGACCAGGCCTGAGTGCTGCTGCTTTACTATGGCTTCACCATTTACCACTTGCAATTATGTGCTTTATGTATCCCCTAACATTCATAGTGGGTTTTCTTCCACCCCTCATTATTAGGAAATCACAGGCTTGTTGCATTGGCTGACATTTTTTCTGAAGATTCATCATCTTCCATCTGTCATCTGGATTTAAGGTAGGTTCTTCCTCTGAACACAGAGCCCAATTGGGAAGGGGGCATGGGGGAAAGAGTGGTATGTCTGTACTAGGATCCAATGCTCAATCATATTTTCATTCATTCACCAATTACTTTTAAAGAAAGGTGTATTTCCAAGGAAAATGTCTCTTCCTAGTATATTTTTCTGAAGCTGATGTTGGGAAGCATTTATACTTCGAGTACTTGAACAATTTAATTGTTCAATGTCTAATTCATATTAATATGAAACCAAGTGTTTTCTTAGTGTAGTTACTGTGATGGGGGGGGGGGGTAGAGAGAACCATTATTCTGTTCAAATGTCATCTGCAAACAGCAATGAACTAGTCTAACCCTATTTTCCTACAGCTCTAACTGTATCAAGCCTGCTGGACTCCTGGAGTTTGCCAAGAAGCTGGAGAATTACATAGCCCAACGTGGAGAACAAATCAAATTCACAAAGCTGTGCCTCTATCAGAACTGGCTGGACCAAGATACCGTAACTGCTCAAGAGGCTCTTTGGCGGCTAAAAGCTATGTGCAGCATAGTCAGTGACATGTGGGATTCATCTAAGGCCTTGGCTGACTATATCAGTGTGATGTGAACTTATCTACTAATAAAGCTGCCTAATCAATTTACCAGGATTCGGTTTTCCTGTTTTTTCTAGGCAGGTGCAACTGTAACTGGGCTTACTTGATTACGAACACAGATTTTTATAATCAGTGTCAGCTAGGGAAAATGATAACAGAATGCTTAAATGGCTTAAGTGAATTATGGGAAATGGGTTGCAATAAAATATCAATATTATAAAAAGAGTGGTACTGTTTGCCAGAGTGTATTCAGTTGCCATCTCCTATATAAGTCCCATGGGGATGTGGGTGCCGCTGTGGTCTAAACCACAGAGCCTAGGGCTTGCTGATCAGAAGGTCGGTGGTTCGAATCCCTGTGATGGGGTGAGCTCCCGTTGTTCGGTCCCAGCTCCTGCCCACCTAGCAGTTCAAAAGCACATCAAATGCAAGTAGATGGGAAGGTAAACGGCGTTTCCATGCGCTGCTCTGGTTTGCCAGAAGCGGCTTAGTCATGCTGGCCACATGACCCAGAAGCTGTCTGCGGACAAATGCCAGCTCCCTTGGCCTATAGAGCAAGATGAGCACTGCAACCCCAGAGTCGTCCGCAACTGGACATAATGGTCAGGGGTACCTTTACCTTTTTAAACTTTTGAACTCAGCACTTCTGAGGAGACATGAACAGGATTGCAGTGTTTTGACTTCCCCTGAACCTCAAAGGTCAAGGTATGCAAAGGAAGACTGAACACTTCCATTTATAACAATCACCCCTAAAATTACTGTTACATAAGCTTCATAGGATGAGATGCTGACTGGTTTAAGAGGCTGAGAGGTGAAGTCCCAACAGCTCACTCATATGAATGTTAGAAGTCTTCCCACCAAGTTAAGCCCCACATTGCTGTACGAAGTATTGCAGTCTACATTTTATTTTACTCTATAAAAACAGGACAGCGATAACTGGCACATATCACTATCTTTTAAAGTCAATGCAATGGAGAGTCAATAAATAAGCTTAAGGAGTTAAGATACAGAAATATTTTGTCCCGGTACTCGTGAACTCAATTTTCTTTAAGTGAATCTTCTGCCTGGAGAGCTAAGGTATCAACCATCTGAGGTTCAAGTGGAAAAACAGACTTCTTTCTCCCATCTGCTTTGATTCTGAGGTTTCCAGATTCTATTTACACTAGACCTTACCTCATTATCAGGATTAAAACAGATCTTTGATTACTATTTAACAGCAAGAAATTCAGTTTCAATAAATTGTATGTATATCCACTGTTCACTGTTATTTTCTTGAAAAATTAACTTTGTAGGCATGTCTTTAAATTTTTCACAACAAGTAACATAGTCCAAAGAGTGATAAAGTAGCATGGGACCAATTCCATGATCAGAAGTGAACAGTTTTCTGTCGCGGTCTTCCCATACTTGCCAGGTTTCATAAACATAATTACACTAATGCTCTGTGACCAACTGATTTGGCCTACCACTTTTGTAAAGGTAGCCTTGAAACACCAAAGAAGATAAAGTTCTTCCACGGCATTAATGGGAGAAAAAGTGTAATCTTAAACGGGGTCGATCAGGATAACAAATAGATTGAGTTTCAGAAAGTCAGCCCAAACCAACGGTCATGGTATCCCCCGTTGTTCTTCATGGGAATGATGATGGAAGGTAAAGGTGACAGCAGCATCCCAGGCAGCCTTGAGGACTGTGTCCTGGAGTCCACGTTTTTCAGCACAGTGGTTCCACTGGGATAAGTCAGAAGTACAGTCAGACCCCTCTGGAGGTGGCCTGACTTGATGGCCATTCACACAGCGACGACACTTGATCCTGCAACGAAGAGTGCATTGTGCTAACAAGGGCCAGAGCCTCTACATAACTTTTATCTGCAGGCTTTCATTGTCTGAGCTTAAAGGGCTTGCAATCTTGAAGACACTATTGTTTGAAAAGACTGTATCGTTTAGAAGCATGCTCTATTTTACTTACTAGGTGAAATGCACTCCTGACACCAACAAAGATAATAGCTGATGAAGAAAGTCTAGGCAGAAATCTGTGTGTGTACCAGAAATTGGGATTAAAACATTTGCTTCCATCTTTCCTGGTATACAAAGCCACACACACGCACCCCTTCCCAAAGTAAAGTTACGATATTCAAACCTTCAGTCAAACACACTAATAATCTCTTAAGAGGGTTTAGAGCCCTAAGAATATATATTTATTTTAAGAATTTTTTTACCTGTCTTTCATCACAAGGTCCCAGGATGGGTTACAACCATATAAAGGTAAAGGTAAAGGTACCCCTGCCCGTACAGGCCAGTCTTGACAGACTCTGGGGTTGTGCGCCCATCTCACTTAAGAGGCCGGGGGCCAGCGCTGTCCGGAGACACTTCCGGGTCACGTGGCCAGCGTGACATCGCTGCTCTGGCGAGCCAGAGCCACACACGGAAACGCCGTTTACCTTCCCGCTGGTAAGCGGTCCCTATTTATCTACTTGCACCCGGAGGTGCTTTCGAACTGCTAGGTTGGCAGGCGCTGGGACCGAGCAGCGGGAGCGCACCCCGCCGCAGGGATTCGAACCGCCAACCTTTCGATCGGCAAGTCCTAGGCGCTGAGGCTTTAACCCACAGCGCCACCTGCGTCCCTATTACAACCATATAGCCACACACTAAACTCCTATGAAGCAATTTAACACAAACCCAAAAATGAACACTTCCAATCAGCATGAGTAGGTGAACTGGGGTCATACCAGTATACACTTCTATAGGGGCCTACTCATGTAGAGTCCAACAGACAGGCACATTTGTGTACTGCAAGGCTTGAGGCACACAGCTCACAATACCTTTAACCTACACAAATGTTAAGGCCAGTACATGATTACATAGTGAGGGACATGGTGGGCTGATGTGGTCCTAATCTATTGCTGCATATACAGACTGAACATAGGGATAATTTTTCTTACTTGTTCTGGATAAACATACCACACATAAGCCTTTAATTGTGTCCCCCAACACATTACCCACAGCTCTTCGAATACTAACTTGTCATGGGTATCACTTGCGGTGGTCTCGTTGAGCGTGAATAGCTCCTTCAGTTCGCCGAGAGAGAAATGTCTTTCCACATCCTGCTCCTCATCTACGACACAGCTGCTGAGAGCCTTCTTGTGGGTCTGCCGCTGAAAGATCTTTTCCTCAATTGTCCCTGTCTAAAAGGATACAAAATTAAGGCTGGCGCTGGGTTTTTGGAAAGGCCAGGGAATCCTTATAAGCGTTACATGTTCTTTAGCCAGAACCTGATTTCCACATTCCAATTGCCATGCACTCCCAATCAAGGGTGAAGAATGGTGCCATCCATTCCTCATATTGTTCCCTTCTCAAAAAATTGCCCTCTGGGCACCAGTCCTGTAGAGCAGGCTTCCTCAACCTCAGCCCTCCAGATGCTTTTTGGCCTACAACTCCCATGATCCCTAGCTAGCAGGACCAGTAGTCAGAGATGATGGGAATTGTAGTCTCAGAACATCTGGAGGGCCGAGGTTGAGAAAGCCTGCTGTATAGCTTGTTCAGCATGTACATAAGGAATAAGGCTCTGAAATTTGGCCAAAGACTTCACATCTGTAGGGTGCTTAACTGTTAAATGGGGTGTTATATGTTAGCCAGTTACATTATTTTTATTCTGTTTCGACTTGTAACTTTAACTACTTTAAGGTCTTGCCATAGGACACTGTATACTCATTATTATTAAAAAAAAAGATTACAATATAAACTCCGGGTTGAAAGACCAGGATAGATAATCCAAAAGCAGCTGTGGCTTCAGTTTTCAGGCAACAGCGGAAAACCATTGGCCTTAACCTTTAAGCCTGATGGGGATATGCCTCTAAACAAAGAGATTTACGTCTGGGACATCTTCCTTTTCCTATGTCCTGATGAAGCTTTAGTTCACCTTACATCACTGCGCATGCCCACTATCATAACAGATTGGTAAAAAACCAGGCTCCACTGTAGTCCATTCAAAACATTTATGCTTCTGCATGCCATGACACCAGCTACCCTTGAGCAACTGGAAATCAGACACCTGTTACAAACTCGTTTCTTTCTGCAACAGACTCAAGCTTTGCCATCTGTACTCTGCGATGAGGACAGTCACAAGCAGAGTTGGAATCCAAGCCTTACCGAAAGCAATCGATAGATATAGCAAGTCTTCTTCTGGCCATCTCTCCAGACACGGGCCATGGCTTGTTCGTCATTGGCTGGGTTCCAGTCTGGGTCAAACATCACAAGTCTGTTTGCTCCAATCAAATTTAAGCCACAACCACCTGCTTTGCTGCTCAGCATGAAAATGAATTCAGGGTTCTGGGGGACCAGAGAAACTCAAGTTAGGTGCCCAGCACAAGTGACACTGCTGACTCAGTAGGTTATTTCTGAAAAACACACTTCAAATTATCCTTTTATCTTGTATGCAAAATGAATGAACACGAACGTTGGTTAATAGACTACTCTTTCTTCCTTTCAGTCTAAAGATACTGGGCTCTTCCAAATTTGTAGTGAAGAACATCACAAGCCATTGCCCTACAAATATATATACAGCCAAAGATTATCGGTACTACTTGTTTGTGTATTCTCCAATAGGTACATGAAAGCTTATAATTAGAAGACTTAGTAACACTGATGGAAAACTAGAGGCACAAATCTAGACATGGCAATAATGCAGAATCCATCCTATCTCCACTCTTCCTGTTCTAACCATGCTGGGTTTTCTTGACCCCTGGACACCGGATAAAAAAGATTCTCAACTTTGTTTTGGGATGAGGGAAGAGTGCATCACACACTGGAGAAGTGATCATGCACCAAAGTACATGTCTGTATCACATCACTGGATTTGTGTAACAGCCATGAACGCTCATTGGAAAGTCATGCTGAAAATATTTTCCTATTGCAAGTATACCTCTATTTCAAGCAGGGGTACATATTTTGGCTGTAACTGGCATTAAAATGCAGGAGGCCAACGAGGCTTTTTTACTGGAAGACTATATTGTAACCACTTCTGCCCTGTTTTGTAGGAAGGGTGGAACTTGAGCCTGGAAGTTTCACTTACAGAAATGCTGTTGAAACGCTCTACTATCTTTGCTCTCTTTTTAATGGACATGGTGCCATCCAGACGGACATACAAGTACCTGACAGACACAAAAAGAGGGCAAATTAAGATCCTTATACCAATATGTCCTTGAAATAGCTGCAATTTCACCCCTTACACATGGGATAGTTCTACAAGTGAATTTAATATCAGGAAAAAATTAAGGCAATACTGAGGGAGGAGAGTTTTAGAATAGTTTTATGGAGACAGCAGGCCAAGCCTGACCCATCATTTCTGCACCCATCATTCCCAAGGAAGAGTTCCTCTTAGGTTCTCTCACACACACTCACAACCTCTCAGTCATTATACCTTCTAGCTCTGCAGAGTTTCTCAAAGAGATCCAGTGTCTGAGTATAATTAGAAACTAGGACTACTTTGTCATTACTGGTGCTCCTCGTAACTGCCAAAATGTAGTCCAAAACCAGCATCTTCCCTGAAGGAAAAAAAAAATCAATGAATACAAACGCTATAAAACCAGAAACCGCCAACCCAATGCCCACAGATGAAACAGGCCTTCCTTGGCAACCAAGGACAACACAGTGCCTGTGGGTTCTAGGCTGGTGAGCCTTGTGAATTTTTAAATAAATGGCAGGCACTTCCTTTTCCCTTAGAGGGGCTTTTTTGACTGTGGGTGGGTGGGCTGCTCAAGTGTGTGTGTGATTGAGAGATGCACCAGGGCAAAAAGAGTGGATACTGGGGGATGCTCTCTGCTATTAGACAACAACAACATCATTGATGGGGCAGGGGGAGGAATCAATATTGTGTGAATTCCAGGGGACAGCAGGACACAGGTGACTTGACTTCCCATGACAAGCATGAGATTGTCCAGGAGGACCGAAGGGAGCAGCAATGACTATTTGCTCTTCAATTTTGTGTTATGCCACGCCCTCTTGGCAGTCGTTTTGCGACTCGTGCCCACAACACTCTCTCAACAGATGCCCATTGGGAAGGTTGGAGACCCCTGCTATAAACAGTGCTGAGAAATGAATCCTCAATATAATCTCACACACAGATACGTTTTTGCAGCAACATTTACCTGAGAGCTGAGGTTCTAGGGACTTGGTGCTATAGCCAGAAGGAAATAACTGCAGAGCACCCACAAACCCCTCCTCTTCCTCCACACACTTCTCATAGATCAGGGCAGGATCTAGAGAAAAGTTATCAAGAATCAATGCACAGAACTGGAGTCGGCACACTTTCTGTTTAGCAAGGTAGAAGGATTGGTCTTAATGTGACGGAAACAGCTTCCTTACACAGTCCTACTATCTCTGGACAGAAATAACTGCAGCGCCTAATCGTCATCATCATCATCTAAACAGTTCTATAATCTCCCCCTGTATTTAACATGCAATGGTCTAGTATAGCCTCTCTCTCAACCTTGGGTCCCCAGATGTTCTTGAACTACAACTCCCATCATCCCTGGCCACTGGCCATGCTGGCTAGGAATGATGGGAGTTGTAGTCCAACAACATCTAGGTTGAGAAAGGTTCATCTAGTACCTGAAAACTATAACTTTACATGTGATCATTTTAAATCACTAACTTTTACGTAGTGTAAGTGTGGGGGAACTTGTGGCCTTCCAGATGTTGCTTAGCTACAACTCCCATCAACCGTGATCATTGACTGTGTTGCCCAGGGGTTAATGGGAGGAGACAAACAACATCTGGAGGGCCACAGGTTTCCCACCCTTGATTGAGGGGGCTTCTCTGACAATAAATTACCATACATTATATATATTCCTTTTCACACATCAAGTGTTCCTCGGCCCACAAGTAACCTTCTGAATGTAGCTCATAATTGCTTGCTTGTTCCATAACTAAGCAGTGTTTTGAAGCTGTATCTCTGCATTCATCCAGACCCAACAGCATCCTCTGTCCGACACTGGCCCATATACACTGCTAGCTTATCTAGTTCTCTTTCCATTTAAGGGTGCCTTGATTTCCCATAAGAAGCCCAAACTATCTGCTCCCAATTTCAAAAATAGCACAACCAAGCATTTAAACCATAAGCATGCATAGTAGAGATTTTAAACCCATAGTCACATTATGCAATAGATTAAAAAATTGTACATTAATTATGAGAGTGCTAAGATTCAAAATTAAATATTACATTTTTTAAAACCAGCTAAAACCCAAGAGGGTGTGGAGAGGCAAGGCACATGCTTGCATAGCTGCAAGTTTCTGTAAGTAAGATGCCTGTATCCCAATGCATTATTCAGGCACTAGAAGGCCAGCCCCCAGCCCAAGCAACTCGAGTCCAGAAGAGGGCATCAGAGTCTCAAACTTTAAACATGGAAAATCTTTACATGGGACAAACATCTGCCTATCCCCACTTAGAGCATAAAGCAAAATGCAGGGGCTTGTGAAAAACCAGTAAAAACAAAAGAAGACACGTGCTCCAGTTTAGACAACTGTGCTTTTCCTCAGGGCGGAAAAAGCAGTTTAGTTTATAAATTGCGGAGTTCCAAGAGGGGAGGTTCAGGGGTGGCTTAGATGACTGAGAGGGACAACATACAAAAATACTTCCAGTCCTTTCGAAGAGCATGCTTCGAAGAGCATGCTTCTATTATGCTTGCACAGAAGTTGAAGCATAATAGTGCAGCAACTTCACTTTCTCCAACAAGGAAATCGGAGACTGTGAACTGAGTTTTTTCTATCCCTCAGACCCAAAATGCCCATGCCCTTAACAGAGTGAGCCAAGATTATGAACCCTATTTTGTTTCAATACCTACAAAACAGAATTTATTCTTTTTATCTGCCATGCAGCACCACTGCTTTGGAATTTAGCTTCAGCAGCAGTGTTTGAAACTCCCATTGTGCTAGGCGCATTTTGTGACAGGGAATTTCATTAGTGTGAGCAGTTTCTGAGTTCTGGGCGCAGTACTGCGCCTAAGATTTCAGAGTAAAACTGCAGAGTGGAAGGAAAGGAGGACCTTTTTCTACCTCTCCACTTCCAGGTACTCTCTGAAGATTGGAGAAGAGACCCTCTTAAGAGGGCAGGGAAAGGACTAGACCCTGTGAAGAATGAACGTAATATTTTAGCTGCAGTTCATTCATTCTCAGCTTTGTATTCTTGTTATAAAAAAGTACGCCTAGACATTCTGTTGTTGCGCCCATAACCTAGGTTTAAGGCGCTATTTAGCTCCTTGCTTTCATATCTCAGTTTCTAACACTGCTTAGCAGAAGTGTTTTAAAATCACCTTCTTAATGACCAGGGCTCTAGTATACAAGAACTTCAGGTTGAAAACCATTCAACAGAGATTTATCTTGTTTCTAACTTTCTGTCCATGTTCTGAGTCCTTGGCACAGGGCATTGTATACATAAACTGACAGGATGACTTACGATTACAGAGTTTCTTCAGCGATGTGATGGAGGAAAGGGATGAAACACTCATGTTCCCTTCCTTCAGTTCCTCAGCAGGCTTTGCTTGCTTGAGGAAGCGTTTGTACAGGTCTGTCTGAAGGGGAGTCAGCCTGAGGTGAAACAAGACATCAATCATGCTCCAATCACTGAACAGATGACCATTACAAAAATCCCATCTTATCCAATCCATGTTGGAATTGCTTAGGTTAGCTCCCAAATGAACATTTAATGCAAAATAACTCAGAATTTTCCAAAGGGTATAACCTACTTGAGCTACTGAATTCCCCTCGTTGCAAACTCAGAAGGAAACTTGGTGTACAAGAGGAGCTAAACTGTCACTGACTTTGGTGGACCTGGGCAATACCCTAGTCTTAAAAGAAAGCCATCCTCCAGAGTCTGGTTTTTCTTCTTCGTTTAATTCATTCGCTTAATTCACAAACTGGTCTTTAAATTGGACTCTTGCTAATAATAAAGCTCCATTTTCCACAGTCTCAAAGCTGCCGAGCTAAGATCACTGTTAAAAGTACAGTGGAACCTCGGGTTAAGTACTTAATTTGATGTGGAGGTCCGTTCTTAACCTGAAACTGTTCTTAACCTGAAGCACCACTTTAGCTAATGGGGCCTCCTCCTGCTGCTGCTGTGCCGCCGGAGCACAATTTCTGTTCTCATCCTGAAGCAAAGTTCTTAACCCAAGGTAATATTTCTGGGTTAGCGGATATCTAGAGATGGCAGCATTAACTTTCACTTTTATGCTATTAACTCTGCCAGCATGCTCAAACCAGAACAAAAGACTGCAAGTCAGAATACTGCATTCTCAGTGATCTACACCCTAACTTTGAAAAATTATTTCCCCCAGAATCTCTCAGAACATCAGTGACATTCCAAAGAGTAAACTATCAAGCAGGAAGGCACTGGTGGGTGGCTGTTTCATCACATCTTTCATACAGCTATTCCTACTATTAGCATACATGATTGTCTTAGGACATGGTGTCCCTTACAGAGTCAGTGTTTTTCAACCTTGCTGCTAAGGAAAGACCTCCTGTCTACACATATTGCTGCTCACCAAGTTGCTGCTTGAAACCCGGTGCCTTAAAAGCATTATTTTTATTAGTTTTTAAATACATTTTATTAAGGTTCATAAAGAAAAATACTTTTTTTTAAAAAAGCATTCTTTTTAAAGGTCCAACATCATCTAGCAGTTTATAGCTATTTGATGTGCAACAAATGAGTTGCACATTCTTTAAAACACACAAAAAAATACTGAATAGAATCTAAAAACGTGATTGATTTTCCTGACTTCATTAATGCAGAACATTTTATAAAGGGTACGATTAGATTTAGATGAAAAGCAAAAAACAACAACACAAACCATTGTTGTAGCTAAGCAGAATAAGAAAGGCACTATTCTCTGACATCTAGATGAATGTGGTTCTTTCAGAATAGATTTGAGGCAAGCTCCATCACCGAATTAATTATGCTGACTTTTTTTTTTTACTTTGCGGGGGGGGGGGGGGCGGCGGAATATTATATATGTCAATAACTCAGTTTCTTCCTTTTCATTGAGAGGCAAGTTACCTAGGATCAGTGCACTTACATACTAAAATAAATTAAGCACAACTTTTAAAATATAGTGACTCCAATAAAGGACTTCATTGTGCTGATAAATACTGTATTTTTCGCCCTATAGGGCACACTTTTTCCCCTCCAAAAATGAAGGGGAAATGTGTGTGCATCCTATGGGGCGAATGCAGGCTTTTGCTGAAGCCTGGAGAGCGAGGGGGGTCGGTGCGCACCGACCCCTCTTGCTCTCCAGGCTTCAGGAAGCAATCCGCTAGCCGTGGGAGACGCAGCTCTCCCACTGCTAGCGGAGACCTTGCCGGCACCCAGAAGCTTGGGGCGCGCTGAGCTCAGCACGCCCCAAGCTTAGGGCTTCGCGCAGCGCTCCGCTAGCCATTGGAAGTTGCGCGGCTCTCCCACGGCTAGCAGATAGCAGCCTGTTCTGGGGGCTGGGGTTGGGGGAAGCTCGGGCTTCCCCTGCCCCAGCCCCGCACCTGGGGGGGAAATAATTTTTTTTTCTTTATTTCCCCCCCCCCCAAAAAAAAAAACCTAGGTGCGTCCTATGGGGCGAAAAATACGGTAATTCAGCAGAATTTAAGATGGAAGGTTAATTGGCTGTTACTGAAGGGGCAAAGGGAATATTCTGCCACAACACCCAGAGTAACACAGATCAGAACGTTTCTATTGACTCTTGCTTAGCAAGGCAAGAGTGAATCCACCTCATTTCTTGATTAAGTTTGAAAAGTCTGTGCTTTGTTTTAAAAGCTGCACTTGCATATTGTACCTGCAGCACACCACCTGCTCTATTTTCACTGGAAGGTATTTGGAGAGAATATCTGAAGTCCTCCTTATAAGACACCTAGAAAGGAACAAAATAAATTTTAATGCTGTTAACAAGAATACCTAACCTCATGACCATCTTCCGGCAGAACACCTTCCTGGTGTTAACAGAGATCTTTCAGGTAACAGCTCTGCAGACTTTGATCAGCATGCATGAGCTCTGACAACAAGTAAACATCCATTTTAGCAAAAAAACCAAAACCCACTTTCTTTCTCAGCCGATCAAAGCACTCAAGAGAGACAGTAGCGTCACAATGAGAAGAAAAAATCAATTTGGAGAGACTGACTGTACATGACCCATAGCAATTGTTGGGTGATGACTTAAAGATGAATGGATTTGCACTTTCTGAGCTCTATCAGAACTACTGGATGAATTATGAGGAATAATGAACTGAGCTGTTTCCAGGGTCAAAGTAACTTTAACTCCCAAAGCACAATCTGGGGAGTTAGAACTAGGGAAATAAAGTGCTCTTAGGATAAAAAAGGGAAACTTGTGAACTTCACCTGTTGACAATGCTGATCAGCTCCTTAAGCCTCTCCTCTCCCTTGTGTCTTCCTGCTTCACTTGCATCGGCATCCCTGCCTTTCAGGATGGGAATTTCAAAGTGCTTTTTAAACTCCTGAGCTGTCCCTGTCCAAAAAAGCAAAACTTGATGATGAGGAATAGCCCTACCTTTAATTTTCTATATTCTGTTGCAAGTTTTAAATGCTATTAACTATTTCAAAGATGTCTTCCATTGCATTTCAAACTTTCTGATGCATGTAAATGTCTCTGAAGCCTAGTAGGTTTAGACAACAGCTTTTTTTCTGGATCAGGCAGAACCTCATAATTCAGAAAGGCATGTGACACTTTAGAAATAGCCATTCCTTTGCCTTGGAAGCATCCTCACTTATGCCTTCAAGTCCCACCTGCTCTCACTTAATGAGAGATCCAATTATACAACACTTTTAAACATTGACAGAACCTTGGTCATTTAATAAGATGCTGAGGAAAGCAGACACAGCTGACATCTGGGCCAAAATTGAAAGGTAAGCATATGACATAGCTGGAAATACAGTCACTCTGTTCCCAAAAGGTTCCCTAGCAGACTCCCACGAGGTGGTTCACACTTTTTTGGAACTCCAAAGCTAGCAGCACTTTGATTAGTCCACATCTTCCAATAAAATGGTTCACCACTGTTCTGTGGAACAGAGCTACACTATAATAATGTGTGAAACACAGTGTGAGTGGCAATTTGATATACACTTGCAGCACACAACCACACTTCCCCACACCCAGTCATTATGGTGGGGAACTTAGAAACTTGGGCTGCCAACTTCAGACTTATTATACTGCTGTTGCTGTTGTTTTAAAAAAGAAGTCCCTACCGAGGATGCCTGAGTTGACAAAATGTACTAGACTGAAGTATTCAAGGAGGTCATTCTGAATGGGGGTTCCTGAGATGAGCACTCGCCGTGCAGTTTTCAGGCTGTTCAGAGCTTGGTAAGTTTGGTTATCTGAGTTCTTCAGCCTGTGACCCTGAGAAATGAAAGAGTAACAGGATGCATGCATATTTACTTTTGCAGATTCAATATACCTATCTTATAAACCTGCAGACATTATTAAATCTAAGCACTACAAAATAAGAAATATACAAATAGGTGCATGTGTGCATGTTCCTACTGCAACCCTTCCCCCCCCCCCCCCCACGGCCAGTGGGTTTATTTAACTGCTAGTTATAAGACACCTGAGGAGCACTATGATGTCCTAGCAGCTAACCACTGGAAGCAATGACAAGTGCTAATAATTAATAAAAGGAGAAGGGATACGTTGCAAAGGCTTCCGATGAACCAAAGTAGTTATACAAGATTATGGGATGGGGCTAAATCTAATATAGGTCCTCTGGGAAAACACAAGGGGGGGCAGTGGGGATGAGCTCTTTTGCTTTGCATGCAAAATGTCTCAGGTTCAGATCCCTGGCATCTCCCTCTTAAAGGATCCCTAGTACCTGAGAGAACTGCAAGACATGGGGAGCCAGGAGGGGAGAACAGGTGCTGTAAGCATCAAGCTGCTTCTTTGGCACAGGGATAGCAACGCCACTTTAAAATATTAATAATAATAATAATAATAATAATAATAATAATAATAATAATTTATTATTTATATCCCGCCCATCTGGCTGGGCCTCCCCAGCCACTCTGGGCGGCTTCCATAGAAACCAAAAATACAGTAAAATATCACACGTTAAAAACTTCCCTGAACAGGGAAATAATAATAATACTCTTCCACCAAGGGGAGTTTTGCCTTTACTGCTAGTTACTGGGGAAGGGGTTCTATTTGCATCAGGATAACAGGTGGGGAAGGAAAGGTTGAAATTCGCTGCTCTCTGCCTTATGGTTTTGATGCACCAATATCATCCCCCATCCATTTTAAATGTTAAGAACCGCTGGTGTGGTTGCTAACCATGCAGTCACAGAAACTTTGGGTTTAGCCCTCAGCTGCACTTAGCGTAGGGGCAAACCTTCCTGCATGTTGCCAATTAAGTGGCTAGAAATTCCTGCCCAGGCTCACCACTGAAGCTGAGTGACATCAGCCATATTTTGACTCCATGGGCGATCGATCACTGGCTAACGAGAATACCAGCTGCTTTCCACTTACCTCATCACATATGACCAACCCAACACTCCCTTTCTGGAGGACTTCAGCATGAAGTCGGAATGTTTCGTAGGAAATTATCAGGATCGGGGATGGGACTCTTAGGCCTCGCTGGTTCATAAACCCAGCTATTAGGAAAAATAAAAACAGCAAAAGAAAAATAAGTGAGGTGTATTTGGAAGCCAAGGGGAGACAGCGTAAGCTTTAGGAATAAGCAGTTTTGCAAAACTGTGCATCCCACATTTACCTCTACACTTACTTTTTGTGTTCTGCTATATTGCAACAAAGTGTTTTTTACATCCAAAGAATCACAATGCATTATTTCCTTCATCTCCAGTACTCAAAGTGGCTCAAGAGATCCATGGCAGAGCTGGAAGAGTCTAGGTCATCCAGGTCCCACAAGCTACCGACCCAAGTTCTCTTACTAGGTCCTCTATGTACCTGTCTCTAGTCCTTTGCTAGCTCTGCTGTTTTTACCCTCTGTTCACAACTGTAGAAACCATTTATCAAATTCCTCAGCATGAATCTTTGAATTAAAGCCTGCCAAGAATGTGATGATTGTCGCAACTGAGTATGAGGGAATACAGCTTATGTAGTAGTGTTCTTGCTTTACAGCAAATCATTTTCTTTCTTTTTTAAAAGCACATATTGTGAAGCCTCCATACCTAGCTTCCTGTCTATATCCTCCTTGGAGCCTCCATCGATAGCCAGTGGCTGAATCCTTCCTCCAAGCCATTTACCCACTTCATTGTACCAGTTCTTCACCAGGCTGGAAGGTGAGACCACAACGGCCTTGTCGATCTCAGGCTTGCAATCTGGACTTTGGCGCAAGAGTGTCCACATCAGAGTGATGCACTGCAAGGTCTTGCCCAGACCCATCTCATCTGCCATAATGCAGCCATGACTTCCAGGGATGCGGCGGCCTGTCACACACTCCCACAGGAACTTCACCCCCTGCACAGAAAGCGTTTCCCTTGTATTAGAATAGATTTGCAGGACGAAAAGTGATATTGCGCATGAAGCAGCACCTGCGCAAATTGCGACTGGATGCACAGGAAGCTATTGGTATTCAATACCGATTACAACATTGCTCTCGAAACAGAAGAGCTTGGGAAACTGGAGAGACACAAAGATTTGCTCAGAAATGCACAGGTCCAACGACAGCCAATAGTGTCACAGCTCATAGTGCAGGGAATTGCCATTTTAGCCTGGCCTTTGAAGCACAGGGAAAGATGGTTGCAACCACTCAGCTAGAAGCAGCAGACACAGAAGCTTGCAGGAAAGGGGTGTGTGAAGTGTGCTAGCTGCAGGAAAAGTAAGCAGGTGGGCGTGGGGTCCTTGGCCATTGCTGCACAGTGGCTCCCAGCATCTCCCAACAGCAGCAGCAAAGGAAGTCTCCCCTCCCCTGCTTCAGAGCAGAGCAGGGACTTGCAGGCTCGACCCTATATAGAGGAGGTGCTTCAGGGCCCTTGGCCACATAGTTATCAAGCAATCCCCTAGCTTTCCTCCCAATATTGAAGCTGGGAGGCGTCATTAGGCACCTGCTCAACAACCCTACCCCCACACACCTTCAAGCTTAGGAATGCAATTCACACTTGCCAGAGGACCACTCTCTAGGGTGAAAGAAAATGCAGTGAAAAGTTCACAGCAGCATTACTGCTGCATTTGGTAACTCGCAGAACTCACCTCTCTCTGATGGGGTCGTAAGACACGGCTGAGAACAGGATCCACCACAACATGAACAGGCACTTTGTCCCTTCAGGTAAGAAACAAGAGAGAGATCAGAGCAGGCATAAAGGTCAAAGCACTATTCTGAAGGATATTCCCAAGGGGCACAAGGCCTGTTAATGCACCACTCTGCTTCACAAGACAGGGACTCCTACCACGTGGCTACTTTCACAGTCAAAACCAACTAGGCCCAGTTGAAAGTCATAGCAACATTGAGATATGCTTTGCATCCCTCCAGAGAAAGCAATGCACAGCTATCTTATTACTGGGGACACAAAATTCAGTAATATGAGCAAGCAGCGATGAACACTCTGTGGTTTGTGTTTGATAAAGATATATTTGTAAGGAATTTATTGAACAGGGAACGATGCTTCATGTCCTTCTGAATCAATCATCCTCAACAATCTGGATAGTTTACTTGTGTGAAACACGAACACTTGTAACTGATCCACCACTGCGTCTCCATTATGGGAGATGAATCAGCCTAATGACTGCAAAATGGCAATTGAATACTAAGTTTGCATGCCGATTCTAAGATCCGTCAAAATATCAACAGATACACAAACCAAGCTGAAATGGTGGCAGAGAACCTGCTGGGTGTGGGGAGAAGGGAGGTCGGAAGGAAGCAACTCACTTGTCGATTTTCAGCTGGTCATGAGCAGTCAGAGGTGGAGGTTCGTAGAGCACCAAAGCTCCTTCTTCAAAAGGGTCATGGAGAGCATGCCTGAGTCCTGCACGCTTGATACCCAGAGCTCTAAAGCCTGGGGAACCTGAAAGATGACAAAGAAAAAGCAGCAAGCTGACTGTTTTCAGTAAACGCAGGACTGTCAAATATCCTATTACAGTGACAACACACTGACTTTTAGGGAAAGTTAGCCCCAAGTATAAAGTGCTATGTGTGAGATGTAAGCTATAGAATAAACATGGCAGAGATATCTCATTAAGTCTGGTGTGCCACTACTATCAGACTGAGACTATGCATGAAGGCAAGTAGCATGAAACAAAAAAAATGGTGTTCTACTCCCATTACAGAGCTTCTGAACTACAGCACCAGATCTCTATCGCCAAACCTGGCCTAAACAAAATGTAAAAATCCACACCTCATCAGAAAACACACACACACACACACACACACACACACACACACACGAGTGCCCTTAGTTAATAAAGGATAGTTAGACCAATACTTGAAGGTGTAACTACAGTAATTATTCACAAGTTTTAGGTTAATGAATCAAGGAATGATTCGTGAACCCATATATTTGGCACATAGCTTATGCTTGTATCATCAACTCAGTCTATTAATTTCCAGATACAACTAACCAGCAAAGGAAGCATTTTTGTCTATCTCCTCCCATTAACTGCAGGTGCATTTTGAAACCTGGTGGCAATTCATAAAATTCAAGAAGTTTGAGACCCAAAATTATAACTAAAATCTAGGGTTCTGTAAGCCTACATGACTTATAGACCTGTGTTATGCATATTTACTTGGAAATAAGCCTCACTACATTCAAAGAAGCTTACTTTCAGGTAAACATGCATAGGAGGGCAGCCTAAATAAGCATTACAGCCCACCACTTAATAATTCAACATTTTTCATACATTTTTTTTATTTTTTACACACAAAACTTCATTATTCTACACATTCAGAGTTAACAGATGGTGAAGTAAGACAATGTTAGGAGGGAAACCTCATGGATTTACCTGTGTAGTTTGGAATAGGAACTTTGAAAGGTTTTGACAAAATGCTGCGAATAAAGGCCTCCTGGGATTTAAAGTATAAAATATTCATTAGTTTAACATTAAAAATACCTTTCAAACTAATCAGTATGCAATAATGAACTTTATACTGAGATTGGCAGATTTTGCTTCCAACTAAATGTATTTCGCACTGAATGACAACAAGTATTTTCCACTATTGTTCCTGCACTCTGGAAAGCCCTGCCATTTAAGAAATATCATCTATCAGTTGCTTCAGAAGTCTTATAAAGATATCACTTTTTGCCCAGGCTATCCATGACCATCAGATTGGACCCTGTTATTACTAGAACTCTGTTTTTATGAAGGTTTTCTGTTTGTACGTTTGTATTTTTGTAAATGGTTTAAGAGAGTTTAAGTATCAATTGGTTTAGAAAATGTTTTAAATAATAATAAATATATTTAGAAACTTAATTGCATTTCATCTATTATTTTATTTATAAAACATTTGGGGAGCTCTTTGAACAAGTCATTTTTATTAGGCTCCTAAATAAAGAACAGTTCATAAACAGCTTATTCTTTATAGGTCTCTCATATTATATTTCAAAGAGAACGTATATAAAAATCACTTTCTATACTATTTAACTGGGAAGAAGTTGATCCCAAAGAAGTGTCATTTCTCTCTGTGAACCCAGTCCAAAACCACCAGGTTCTTATAGCTGGCTACAGACAGATAACACAGCATCTTTTTTCACAGCAGATTGCAAGGAAATCTGTGTGCTTATGATCTTCTGGCTCATAGCCTTTGTGCCTTTGCAAACTCACAGCTTCTCATTCAGGTGGTGTGAGTTCATCCACAACCCAACCAATAAAAGAGCCATACTAGAAACTGCATTGTCTCCCACCCTCAGGAATAAGTTAATTGTGCAAAATTGCATGAGAAAACATAAATAAATCACTTGCATGTTTACTGCCATCAAGGCAATGAGGCTGATTGGTTAACTGTGCCAAGGGCTTCCGGAAAGGTGACATATAACACTCCGTGTTATCGACTTTGCTGCCATGTTTCTGTCTCTTCCGAGTCTAGAAAAGATTAGAAATATTGCATTAGGATTGGAGAACCCAGGTGTACATACAACAGTCATACTGCCTAAAACCATCCAGTTAGATTATTTGTGCATCTGAGCACTTCGTTTTTTAAAAATTGTTTTTCAATGAAGTGATGTTCACCATCAGTGCCACTAACCTTGTTAAAAGCAAAAACAAAATGCAAACATACTTGGAAGGCTTTAAAATTGGGTTTGAAACACTGCCGAGGTTGGGACACACTGGATATAAAGAAGCATAAAGCAAAAAGAGGGCTATTGCAATTACAGAACTTGTAATGATAGTGTCTACTATATACGTCTCAAGGAAGGGAAGGATACAAATGTGAAATAATTTGTTTCCAATAGTTGCTAAAATAATTACTTTTTATTTATTTAGAAGAGAAAAAGACTACAGCTACAATCATATGCACACTTTCTTGGATGCAAGGTTCATTGAACTCAATGAGACTTACTTTCAAATAAACATATGTAAGATTTGGCTGCGTTGAGTTGCGTCTTTAAAATTGTTTAAATATGAATTTCATTAGATAATCCTTAGGTTAACAAACATTTTCCACATGTAGATCAGCTAGAGGAACACACTCCAAGGTGCAAATATACCAGCCACCACATAAAATGTAGCATCTGTATTGACTGGAGCTTGCTTCATCTAAGAGAACCACCAGCTTGAGGATGTCCCAGTGACTCCAACTCCTTGCAGTACACATCCACTATCAAATAAGCAATACGCTTACCCACAAACAATCACAATAGCCAAATTGATGCATTATTACTATTATTTTACTTGACCCACAATACATTGCATATACTGAGGCCAACAGATAAGTCCCCCTAGTGAATTATGGCCAAAGGTCAGCCACTACACAAGTGATACATCCATAGTGAGAAATGAGAATATATGTGTGTAGTAAAGGAATGGAAAAGCTGATACAAAAATGGTTTAACAATGCAGTCTCCTTGCTGAAGCTCAGCAGCTCTGGGTCTGGTCAGCATGTTCCATCATGGAAGGAAAGCAGGACACAAGTGTACAACAGAATGATTGACAGGATGCTCACAGTTTCAGGATGCCAGGTGTCATCTTCGTCAGAGCCATTCCCTTCTGGCTTCCTCTTGACCAGCTGACTAGGAGCCAGGCTTCTCCTCTGCAAAAAGAGAAAGGAAAAAGGAGTGATAGATCAAGGCAACCTATTAAGAATCTGCATACTGTGGAAGTTGGCATTTTCAACAAACTACGGCTTTATCTGAAACACCTTTTGCCCGTTTGAATGATATAAACTTAGCCCAACAACACCTATGGGAATTACTCTGGTTCCCCACTCAGGGCCGGATTTAGGTTTGATGAGGCCCTAAGGTACTGAAGGTAATGGGGCCCTTTGTATGTCAAACTGTCCTTTGTCAACAACAAATTGTCACTGTTTTTTGTGTTGATTATATGGTAATTTATGGACCTAATAGGTGTCTAAAGTCATTTGCCGCTGTTGCTGTATGTAGGTTTTAGTTTATTTGTTTTTTTAGATTATTTTTTGAAAATGTACACCCATGGTTTTTTCCCTTTAATTTTTTTTTTGGGGGGGGGACCCCCCAAGAGAGTGGGGCCCTAAGCTATAGCTTGTTTAGCTTATACGTAAATCCGGCCCTGCCCATGGGAATTCATTTGGGGGGCCCCCTCCCCGCTAGGCTTACCATTTCCTCTCAGGACGAGTTAATTTCCATCTGTGTGGAGCAACGGAAGAAAGAACAGGGACCGAGGAGAAAGAAGGAAGGAAGGAAGGAAGGAAAGAAGGGCGGGGAGGGGGCGACCCTGAAGGCAACAGGAGGCAGCGGTGGCAGCTGCTTGAACTGGGGAAGGGGCGAGAGGAGGCACAGTGGAAATGCCTTCCCTATGGGGAGGGGGCAGCGGCGAAGTCGGAGCCCTCGGGCAGTTGGGAAAAGGGAAGCGGGCGGGGGGTGGACCTGGTGGAGAAGGCGGCACGAGCCCCCTCCGCCGGTCGCACGTGGACGGGGGGCGTCAAGGGGCTGCGCCACTGGCCGGGACGCGGGGCGAGGAGCAGCCGCTTCCTCGCGTCTCTCTTTTCTGTTTCCCGCGCGGAGGTTTCCCAGGGTTTCGCCCCGCCCCTCAGCCGAGGCGAGGCCAATCGCGAGCCGACCGGGGAAGCTGCCATCGAACAGCTCCGGGTGCCTGTCGGGAGGAAAGGGACTCGGCAGCCAACAGGAGGGAAGGGAGGGAGGGAGGAGGAGGAGCCTTGCCAAGAGGGGGCGGGGCACTCTGGTGACGGGGGCTGATGGGAGTTGTAGTCCAAAAACTGGAGGGCACACCAGCTTGGCCGGCACAGGCTGTTCTGGCTCGGGGTTGGGGGTTGGAGGAGACCCAGGTTCGGATCCCGACTCAGCCAGCGGGGTGTTAGCAGTTACACGACACAGACGGAATCCACAGTGAAGAGAAATCCTGGCAACACTATACTAAGGGAAATTAAACAAAAACTGCATAAATTCAGGAGAGAAGAGGAGGCGGATTTTGGCAAACTCGCCTACGGACTAGCCCCCGCCCCCCGTCCCAACTTTTTGATCAGACGCTTTAACCACTTTAAGAATGGGTAGATTTGTTCCTTTAAACGGCATTCCCAAGAGTTTGGTATTTTGGCTGCTGAAGTGTAGGCAAAAGTGTGTATTTTGGGCTTAAGTGTGTGTTGTGTCTTTATTATTCCATTCTTCATATTTATTAATTGAATTGGGGTTTTCCTTAGCTATTGAATTGAAACTCTTATATATTTGGCACTTTTATTCTTTAGTCGTCTTTTGACATTATTGTCGGTCACGACTTGACCTAATGGTCAGGAGTACCTTTACCTTTACCTAGTCAACACTCAACACGTCTTCTGTTCCTCTCAAAATTCCCAAATGCTATGACCCAACTTCTCTGCAAATATGTTCTTTCCCTGCAATACTCTGGCCCTTGTCCCCAATATTAAGTTATTTCAGCCTCAGATGTTGAAATCGGAATAAGGTATACCATAACATAGATCCTTTTGTATATTGAGATTTATTACGGCATTTAGAGTTTTTGCTTCCGGATTTAATTTTCTTTCAGCACTGGATTCTGAATGTCAAGCATCCTGCTTGTATTTGACAAAATTGTTTGGTTACTCCTTCAAAGTCAAAAGGACATTTTACTATACTTTCAAAATACCTGGTTGCAAGTTACAGTGCAAGGAAAGTGTAACCAATTAAATTCTCTGGCATCCAGACAAAAGCAGTTTTAAGGAGTTTGCCGGAGCTTTGGCTGTAGCACACACCTGATTTGTAATATTGACAGCAGCTCATTGATGCTTCATTAATTCTATGTAATTATAGCTGACAATGTCTGCTGGAGCCCCTGTTCAGACAGTCAAGAACTCACAGGTGTCATTTCTGAGGATGTATGCTTTTGTTTTGGCTGCTGCTCTTGTGTGTCTGATCAGCTCTCTACAGCAGGGGTCCCATGAGCTTCATTCAGGTGGTGGTAGTAGTAGTAGTAGTAATAATAATAATATTTATACCCTGTCCATCTTGCTGGATTTCCCCTGCCACTCTGGGCAGCTTACAGCGTAATTAAAAACATAATAAAACATCAAGCCTTAAAAATCTGCCAATACAGGGCTGCCTTCAGATGTTTTTCCAAAAGTTGTGTAATTCTTTATCTCCTTGACATCTGAAAGGAGGGTGTTCCACAGGGAGGGCACCACTACCGAGAAGGCTCTCTGCCTGGATCCCTATAACTTTGCTTCTCGCATTGTGGGAAGCATCAGAAGACCCTTGGAGGAGGACTTTGGTGTCCAGGCTGAGCGATGGGGGTGGAGACACTGCTTCAGGTATACCGGGCTGAGGCCATTTAGGGCTTTAAAGGTCAGCACCAACACTTTGAATTGTGCTCGGAAACGAACTGGGAGCCAATGTAGGTCTTTCAAGACCGGTGTTATATGGTCTGGGCGGCTACTCCCAGTCACCAGTCTAGCTGACGCATTCTGGATTAGTTGCAGTTCCCGGGTCACCTTCTAAGGTAGCCCCCCGTAGAGCGTATTGCAATAGTCCAAGTGGGAGATGACCAGGGCATTCACCACTCTGGCGAGACATGTTGGTCTGTGGCATTTTGGCATTAAATATTCACACTCTATTTTTATTGCTTCTTTTATTTCTTATATTGTCTTTTATAGTATTGCAATCTGAATTCTATGCAATGCAAATTGTATTACAATAAAATGCAATCTTAGAAATAAAAGTAGCAATTAAAATGCAATTAAAAACCACACAGCAACTAGCACAGTGTATTACAATTGCTGTAACAAGCAGAAAAATCAGTGGTCTCCCAAGACTATCAGAAATTTTCAAGTGGTCCAAGAAATTTTCAAGAGGTGTTTGGGAACCTGTGCTCTACAGTGTCCGGGAAAAGCAAGTGGCGTTTTCACCCATTCGGCAAAATACTGGCTGAACTGGAGCCAATTTTCCTAACAAAACAAAACAAAAAAAATCCCCTTTTAATAGTTCTGGTGGCACTTCTTTTTCAATGAAGGTCATATGTGTGCTCAAGAGAGCAATTATTCTCCCCTTCCATCATTAATGAGTGCTATTCAAGCACCATAATATATAGCATGGCATCAGTACCTTAAATGGTAGTGGATAAGAGGGAATTTCAGCAGGTGTAGCTTGGGAATGTCGCCATAAGTTTATCCCACCAACTTTGCCAATGCTCAGAGGTGATGAACCTGTGGCCCTTTCGTTGTTTCTGAATTACAACCCCCATGATTCTTGACCATTGGCCATACTGGTTGGGAATCATGGGAGTTGGAGCAGAACAGTATCTGGAAGGCCACAGTTTCCTCCATCCCTACTATAGGACCATGAGCTGTTGGGTCCTCAGCTAGGATCTTTGCAAGTGTTCCAGTGGCAAAACCATGGCAAAGATGCAGATTCTCAGCCTTGATGGAGATATTTCTGCCTCCTATTTTTTTTATCTCCTTATTTAAATTTATATACTGCTTGATTGTAGGGAATAAAAAACTCAACATGGTTTACAAAAAAAGAGAAAAATAAAATTACCACTAAAAAGTTTACAGCCATAAATTAAAACATACAGAAACTTAAAACCACAGCAGAATAGACTAAATAAAATTAAAACTCATACAAGCATTCTAAACATCTAAGTAGGCTTGTCAAAATAAGAATGTCTTCTGGAAAGAATACAGTGTAGGTGCCTGGCTAATATCAGTTCTAAGGACAGTGAAGGTGTTAAATGACCAGCTTCAGTTGTGGGGCGAGTTCTGGCATAGCTCTGCTCTTGCAGCCCCCTCTCCCTCCTTTGAAAAGGGGATATGTTGAAGTCAAAGGGTGCTGAATAACAGAATTCAGTGGAGCTAAGATTTGACCTCCATCTTTTATTTAATTTTGAATTATGGTTTCCACCACTCCACTTTAGAACTCCTTTTTAGATTTAATGACTTTTAGCCATTTCTATTGCAGGCTCAGTGGGCAGAAAGTGGTTATTTATTATGATAATTGGGTATCCCCCCCCCCATGGCGTGAATAATTATTGCATGAATCGTTCATCTCCCCATACGTGGTCTGGAAGTAATTTCTCTCGATACTGTTCAGCCTGAATACAGGTCAGCAAAATGTGTGGAGTAGGAATTGGATTAGTTCCCTGCTACACACTAGCATGATATCATCAGGATAAAAATAGGTGCTCAGTGATGGGGCAGGGAATGGCTCAGTCCCCAGATGTAGCTAGAACCATAGAGCAGGAGGGGGTCCCTGCAGGCCATGTAGTTCAGCCCACTGTTCAGTTCAAGAAATCCCATTGCTTGAGATCTTCAGTGAGGGACAGCCCATCATCCCTCTAAGCCAGGCATGTCCAACTTGAAGTTGACTGTGGTCCACAATCCAATATAAAAACTGGCAATGATCTATCACCCAGGGATGGGTGCAGGGTGGGCGGGTGCTGGCTGCTTCCCCTGAGGGGGCAAAGATGGGTGCAGGGCGGGTGGGCAGGTGCCGACGGGGCAGGGGTGGGTATGCCCACAGTGTCAACACAGCCCCTCCCAACGTCTCCCAGCAGAGGGCGGGTGAGATCGACCAGAATTCATCACAGGATCTACCCGCTGATCGTGAACGACGCGTTGGACATGTCTGCTCTAGGCAAACAGCTCTACTGTAATTGAATTTCTCCTAATGGTCAGTCCAAATCTACCCTCCTCTAATTTAAGAGCCGATTAAGTTCTAGTCCTGCAGAAAATTGCCTTATCCTTTTTTGTAGCCACAGCACACTGCCAAGCCATGCTCAGCTTATGATCAGTTACCTTAAGATCAGGATATCCCTTATCTGTGCATTTGATTTTGTTTTTTCCTAAATGCAGAACTTGGCACTTGTCCCCTTTCCCATATGTCCACTTAGGGATACCTTGTGCTTGCAGTTAGGCTCTGTAATGTGTGATAAGATCTGCAAAAGATATGTGGATTACATGGATATGAGGAGCCTGATCTTAAGATGCACCTGCTCTGTGCAGTGGACTACACTGAGGGATAAAAACAAGATGGAACAATTCCCACCTAAATTCTTTGCAGGGAATTTTCTCCTATGACACAACAAGGTTAGGTAAATCTAGGAAAACCTACAGTGAACTGGAGCCCACGAAAACAGTCAGATCTCCGCCCAAGTCCTTCCTTCAGAAGAGGAAAGCTGACTTAGTGCAGCTGTGGCACAACAGCCTTTGTCATCTGTGTACTGCAAAGCCAGTGGTTTCCATTCTGTCCAGTATAGCACAAATGTGCCATGTTAGCACTTTAGCATTGCTCTGATAGTGTCTATGGGGAATGGAAATGGCCCTTGCATTGCATTGCATCCTGTGCCCTTTTAAAATGTTTGGGGGGGCACGCTACTGGGTTGTTGTTTTTATTTTTATTATGTATTTTGTTGTTTTATATCTTGATTTTATTAAGTGAACTGCTCTGAGACCCCCAGGTATAGGGCGGTATATAAATTCAATGAAGAAGAAGAAGAAGAAGAAGAAGAAGAAGAAGAAGAAGAAGAAGAAGAAGAAGAAGAAGAAGCAGCAAACTGATAGACAGCATTGCCTCAGTACAGCTGGGCATCGCTTTAAACTGCAGAATCTGAGAATGCAACAATTTGCTGCTGGCGTCCTAATACTGATACTTCCTTGGTAGCAGGCAGGACTGTTCACCATTAGAAACAACCAGCTGGGTTTTTTATGGACCAGGGTTCTGATCAGAAAAGCTATGGAAACCCTTAAAAAACAGAAAGCTTTTATTGAAGATTTTTCTTTCTTATACAAGTCACATACAAGCGACACCACCTCCCCCATTTCCTTAGCATACACTAAAGATGCACTTGTTGGACTTGTGTAGTGTTATTTGATCCAAGTCTTCTGCCTAGATTCCTTTTCCCAGATCAAGGCTCGCTGTGTCATGGGCACATAAGACTTGGATCTATTCAGGTACCAAAGTAATTACTTCTATATACTTACCAGTTAATCCCCTCACAAGCAGCAGGTGGGAATGTGAGTGCATTCCCACTACACCAGGGTCAGTTATAGGCTTTCATCACTGTCAGAGACACCTGAAATGCCCTTCCACTTAAAGCCAATTGCAGGCAGAGACAAGTCATTAGCCACTGCTAAAAATATATCCAATTCCTACATCTTGCTCCTTGCTTAACAAACCAGAGCTTTTTGCATCTTAACTGAGGTCTGCAACTTTCTGATCCGCCTGGTCACAGCAATATATTTAATAGTCAATATTTAAATGACACAACTCTTTTATTGGGGACGGGGGTGGCGCTGTGGGTAAAACCTCAGTGCCTAGGACTTGCCGATCGCATGGTCAGCAGTTCGAATCCCCGCGGCGGGGTGAGCTCCCGTCTTTCGGTCCCAGCTCCTGCCCACCTAGCAGTTCGAAAGTACCCCTAAGTGCAAGTAGATAAATAGGTACCGCTTTATAGCAGGAAGGTAAACAATGTTTCTGTGTGCTGCGCTGGTGCTGGCTCACCAGAGCAGCTTCGTCACGCTGGCCACGTGACCCGGAAGTGTCTCCGGACAGCGCTGGCTCCTGGCCTCTTAAGTGAGATGAGCGCACAACCCTAGAGTCGGACACGACTGGCCCATACGGGCAGGGGTACGTTTACGTTACTCTTTTATTTCCCTCTGGCATGATGGTGATATTTCTTAAGCTCCCACAAGAAGCCATTTTCTATGCTAAAACCTAGGATTACTTAATAAAATACACCTCCCACACACATCTTCCTGTCTAGAGAGCATAATGTGGTTACCTCTTTCAGTTGTGCCTGACTCTGTGATCCTAATCATGTTCACTCAGAAGTTATTGAAATCAATCAATTTACTCATAAGTAAGTGGGCATCAAGGGATGTGGGTGGCACTGTGGGTTAAACCACAGAGCCTAGGACTTGCCGATTAGAAGGTCGGCGGTTCGAATCCCCGTGATGTGGTGAGCTCCCGTTGCTCGGTCCCTGCTCATGCCAACCTAGCAGTTCGAAAGCACGTCAAGTGCAAGTAGCTAAATAGGTACCGCTCCGGCGGGAAGGTAAACGGCATTTCCGTGCGCTGCTCTGGTTCGCCAGAAGCGGCTTAGACATGCTGGCCACATGACCCGGAAGCTGTACGCCGGCTCCCTCAGCCAATAAAGCGAGATGAGTGCCGCAACCCCAGAGTCGGCCACGACTGGACCTAATGGTCAGGGGTCCCTTTACCTTTACCTTAAGTGGGCATCAGATTGCAGGCATAATTCCAATGTGGCCTCTTTCACACTTATGAAATGTTTGGTTTTTTGTTTGCTATCTCTCTTTCACACTTTTCCAGGAAGCAGCTCTGTGGGTGAGATACATAGTTCTATATCCATTTTCTTATCTTCACAACACCCCTATGAGGTAGGCTAGGCTGTGACCGATAGTGACTGCCACAAGGTCACAAGGCTTAGTTTCATGGCTGACTGAGGATTTCAACCCGGGTCTTCCCTGTCCTAGACTGGCACTGTAACCCAGCGGTCACCAGTCTTTTTGGACCAATAGGTATATTTTGGATTTTGAGAAAGTGCCATGGGAAACAGGGACAAAACGGTGGTTGTTGGGAGTGTAAAATAAAACAGAATAACTGCTGTATCTGAAAGAGCAGAAATGGGAACACAAAATGGTATGGGCATGCTCACTGCCTCCATCCGTGGAAAAAGGCACAGACACTAGTCACCACTGGCCTCATTCACAGAGCACAGCTCTTTACTCCTCTGTCCAGAATATATGGGTATGTGGCATCCAACAAAATGTAGGCATGTTCAGGATCTGTGTTCAGTGCAAGAGAGACTGAGCTACAGCAAACAGAAACTGATCAGGAAAAGCGAACCGTCATGAATTTGAGGTGATGTTTACTAATAGGAAATACTAGTGGGTACACTGATGCCCATGGGCACTAGGTTGGTGGTCCATGCTTTAACCATTACATCCTTTCCACTGTTGAGATTCTCAGCTCCACCCACCCTCCATATCTGCTAGAAGCTGGTGAATGATTTTTGCAGTGCTTTTTTTCGGGGGGGGGGGGGGGATGCAGGGGTACGCATTCCCCTAAGCATTTTGTGAATCTTTGTACTTTTGTCTGTTTACTGTATTTATTTTTCCTGATTTGAACTATAAAATGGTGATTTTCTTGAGTCAAAATGACAGTACCCCTAAACATTTTTTTAAGAAAAAAAGCACTGAGGGAGGGGAATGATACTGTCTCTGTAAAGCACACAGCATTTACTTTGTCACAAGAGCATATATCACAAATGACACCTCTTTCGAAGAGGTAGGTATAGGGAAAGTCTCCCCCAGCACTTCACAAATGGTAGCATCTACATTTTCCCCAGCTTAAGATTCTCTCTATGTAGAAAAAAAAAAGATGTTTTGAAACAACTCAAAAGCTAGGAAGATTTGCAGGCACAACCACTGTCAAGAGATATTAATTAAAGTTCACTGGACTATAAAATATTCTAGTTCCCCTCGCCCTCCCTGCTTTTTCTTTGCTTTCCATTTTTTTGAGAAGCAAGCTGGACCAATGGAAAACGAAAAACAAAACAAAAAAGAGAGGAAACCTAGGCAAGCAGCATTTTCTCCACCTGAAGGGCTACAGTCAACTGCTACTAATGTCAAAAGAAAATGCCGGAATCACAGCGAGTGAATGATTAGAAGATGCCTGATTGACTGCTTCCTTTACCTCTTTTGCTTCCAACCAGAAGCCAAGCTGTCACTCAACGCCAAACTAGAGAGACCTTAAACGTCTCCTCTCAGCTCATCCCTGGAACAAACAGCATCCTGATATTTCATGTCTCTGGAAGCAGTCTTTATTGCAAACAAGATCATCATTTGACCTGCCTTCTTTAATGAGACTGGATTGAAGGCTTCCTGCTCAGGCTGGGATTTTTGCCGGAGCAGTGATAAGCCTTTCCTGGCTATAGCCTTGGTAAGACTCTTGGCTTGACACCACCCCCACCCTTGGCTCTGACCCCTGGAGTGATTCCTATTTCCTTGTTCCAAGTTTGCTGCTTCCTCTCAATGAGTACCTAAGGCACAGCTCCAACAAACTGCCCTGCTGCACCCAGAATCCCTCACTTGTGCAGGTTTACTGTCCATTTTATCTCTGAGTTTTAGCTGGACCAGAGAACCTTCCTCCCAGTTCTTCTCCTTTTCTCCTAAAATCTATAAACATTGTCAGAGGATGGGGTGGTTGCTCAAGAGTAACCAGGCAAGACTCCGACCTGTCTTTTACAGGCTTTATTCTTGGTGCAAACTATTTACAGTGAAGAGCAGCGTAAGTTCATGTCTGGCTCATTCGCTAGCAGAATCCAGGAGTGGTTGGTCTTTATACCTCCCCCAGCATAAAAGTCGTGTCACTCCAGCCTTTTCCGCCCCTCCCTGCACCGAAGACTACTGCACAGAATGGGCGCTGGCAAGGGCGCGCTTCCCGCCTCTCCGGCTTGCTCAGGCTCAGTGTTAAGGCTCTCCCTAGCATCATCTGGCCCCTGCACTTCTTCTCCACTGGAGGTGGGGCTTCCCTCCTTGCCAGAAGAGGAAATGCTTCGCAAGATTTTCGGAGGCTCCCTATAACACAACTGCCCTTCCATCTCTCGCCTCTGAGCTGATGGCAGTTCCCTGACAAACATCATAAACACACCATCCAAGTGTCCTGATTTTCCAGGGACAGTCCTGGAATTACAGAAGCCATCCTGGTTTCTGATTTCATACCAGAATGTCCTGTTTTTTCTTTTTTCCTTCCCTCCACATCTTGGAGGCCAAGATTCCAAGATCTGCATCTCTCCCTCTGTGGGAGGTGGGGAGGGCACGTGTTATTATTGTGCAGCAAACGTTTAACAGCACAGGAACCTGAGTTACCTTCAGCTTGTGTTCAGCTAAGCACCTTCCATGTGCAAGAAGTCGCAACTAATTGGAGCCTATGTTTTTGCACCTGCTGCATACTTTGCTTTATTGCTGGGCACTTGACACACTAGCTCAAGGGACGGCAGAAATGTTACTCACTAAAAGCGTAAGGCTAATGCTTCAGACCCTAACAGATCCTTTAATCTGTCTGATGATTTACTGTAATTTTCCTTTAGATTCCAAAATGATGGGAAATTATGACATTCATTTTTTATATCACTGTGGTGATTTAATTAGCCAGTGTACACACTATAACTTTGAATCCCATTCTTTTCCTCAAAGAATTCTAGGTAATGGAGTTTGTTAAGGGTTGCTGGGGACTGTAACACTGTGGCAGGCTTCCTGTACCCATAATTCTTTGAGGGAAAGAATGTGCTTCAAATGTGCTTTAAAGGTGATACAGAGAGAGAGAGAGAGAGAGAGAGAGAGAGAGAGAGAGAGAGAGCGCACCACTATCTTTTGTCTCTCTCACACACAGTTAGCTCTCTCAGGTGCCAAAGTAAGTTTGAAGCTTGTCAAATAGTGGTATAAATTCTCAGCACCTGGAGAGAGAAAGACAATATTCCCTTCTTGTGGGAAAAAAAATCAATTCTTTATATTTTTAAAAAATAACTACTTGAAGGTAAATTAGAGAGGCAGCTAAGTAGTTCCTGTGGAGAAGCAGGTGCCCAGCTTTCTTTTATCAAAGGGCTAATCTGTAGATCACCATGATGCAGACTTTGGAGAGAGACTGGGTTTAGTAGTGCTATTACCTTGCATTATGGGCTCCTGATGGGAAGAGAGAAAGCAAGATTGCCAACAGACATCAGCAGGCCTCAGAAGAAGACAGAAAGTGCCACCGTTACACTAAGACATTTCTCTCCAGCAACTAGACAAGTTAATTGTTAACTACATCAGGCCAACTAAGACTTGGATCCAAATTAAGGCTACACAATATATGCACACTTACCTGGAAGTCACGTTGAATTCTTATACCCTCCAACACACCTCAGATGAAAATTGGGACATTTCTCTTAGCCTCTCTGACTCCGAGCCAGATTGGAGCGGTGCACTTTTTGCACACACAAACTCAGGCTGCACTCTTGTCAGGGGCCAACCTGACCAACCCCTAGATATGCCCCTGCTTTCACCACACTAGCAGGAATAACCACAAAGCATTAAGTTAGCAAACGTGATCATTTTTAGACCTTCCTCCCACTTATAAAGTGTTACCTCAGTTTTTGAATGTCTTGGAGGTCAAACATTTCAATTTTCGAACGCCGAAAACCCGGAAGTACTTGTTTTGGTTTTCAAACGCTTTTCGGAAATCGAATGTGCCACCAGAGGCGTAGGAAGGTCAGGTGTGCAAAATTTCTTGTCAACTCCCCCCTTCCCACACACACTGATTTTTTTTTTTGCCTGCAAAAATGGTTTTAGATTATTTCATCATTTCTTACAAAGGAATGTGGATTCGATTTCATGCATATCAGTTAATATCTTGACCCTGCTCCAATGAATTGAAATTTCAGCCTTCACGACATAGGAAAACGGCCAAGTAAACAGCTATTTTCGTGGAGGAGGGTCAAGATATTAACTGATATGCATGAAATTTTATATATAGCTATATAATCCCCAGTGTAGTAAGACCTTTGGAGCAGGCATTTAAAAAAAAAAAAAGTTTTTCATGAGCCGCCCTAGTAGGGCAATAATTGTTCCTTGATAATTTGTCACCCCCCTCCATGTTGGCACCTGGGGCGGACCGCCCCCTCCCCCCCTTTCCTATGCCCCTGTGTGCCACGCGGCTTCGGTATTGAGTTTCCCATAAGTAAATGCTTCTGGAACTAAATGCTTTAGTTTTCAAACATTTTGGAAGTTAAACGGTCTTCTGGAATGGATTATGTTTGAAAACTGAGGTACCACTGTATAGCAAAAGACTTGGAGGTGATAAGGGAAGGCCTTGGTGGGTCTCTATTTGTGTGACAGTTTTAGTCCTTTGGTGACGGGGGGAAGAGAAAGAGAATATGTCTGGGTGCGGGGAGAGAGACAGTTTTAGGACTTGGCAACTGGGGAGGCAAAAGCTGGAGAGGAGGAACTGAGGAGAGGGTAGATGGAAGTGGGTGAGGTTAAAGGGTATATTTGCAATCCTGTGGAGAAGCAAGACAGAGTATTGGGAGATATGGAGTGTAATATGTCAGTGTCCCTGCTGTCTTGCTATAATCAGACTTTCCCTTATTTTATTCCTCAGCTGCCTCAGATGAAAAAGGTAAAGCATGCAAAACCTTCAAATATTCCATAGTACCCTCATGAAATATATTTCACTACTGGTACCATGTGTTGTCTTCAGCATGAAGTTCCAGATTCAGTGTGGTAATTTAGAACAGATACTGAACTGACAAACACCCATAAATGTACAACATCCATCAATCCAACTTAACTTTCTCTAACTGATCAAGCTACCTGACAGGCCACCAATACATCACAGTTACAGAAATCACGTGTTGTCAGGACCTCAGGAAACATGCTGCTGTGTCATAATCCAGGTTGTTTGTGGATGTTTACTCTAAAAGGCTGCAAAGGGTCCTATTCTGCTTCCCCACAGTAGGGGAATGAATGATTATCCAATTTTAGTTGCTTACCAGTCACAGAAAGCCTGATGAAGCATGAACAAAACTAAAGACTATGGTCCTGTAGCTTCAGCAAGAAGGCATGGGGAAACATTATTGCACTGCAACAATTAGCACAGTTTAATTAAACTCTTGCTTTTGGATCAGGTTGTGCTGATGCACTAAGCTTGGATATACTTTGCTGATATTGCAATACAGAAATGAACCTGTTAATTACATGACAAATCAATAAGGGATTTAATACGGGGCAAACAGTTAGATCTCTCCATTACTCTGTCAACAAAATACATGAATTACACAGTGTCCAGTACATCCCACATGCCCAATGCACACTCACCCAGCCATTCATGACCCCTTTATCTGGTTGCTTGGGTCAGACAGTGGCTGGCCGGGTGATGTCTGCTCCTCTTGCCATACTGCCTCCATGCCTCTTCTCTGCCAGCACAGCAAGAGCAACAGGCGCTTTGTGTTGCACCTGTTGTGGCAGCCACAACGTGAAGCATCTTATGATGTGGCTGCTGCACCAATTGGCTCATTGGTCAGCCATTTGGCTGGCTGGTCAGTAAGCAGGCAAGCAAACAAGCTGCCCACTCTTTGACTGGCTCTTAGATGAGGCTTTCTGGGAAGTGAGCTGTGATTTAAGGGAATTTGTGGGGTGGCTGAGCTAGCTGGGCCCCAAAAGGTGTGCATAGCTTTGCACTGTTCAAAGAGGTTTCTGTGGGCAGCAGAAGCAGGATCACCACAATCTGCAACTGATGACTGTGAGCCACCAGGTCATTCTGACCTAAGGGGACACAGGAAGTAAACAGGTATGGGATGTGAGCCACAGCAGCAGGACTCTCTTGTTCCCCTACCACCCAAATCCATCCAGGGTCTTCTTTGCCCTAATAACAGGGCCAGGCCTGGGCCTGCTGCAGTACAGCTTCCACTCATTATCAGGACAGCACAGCTTAGATCAGGCCCGTGGTTTCCTCCACCAGTGGATGGCCATGGGGCACAGAAAGGAAGGATTTCCACAAGCCTACTGTGCTTGGCCCAAACATGTGGGCTTCAAACAGCCAAGACAGAACACCTAAGCTGGGGGTCACCATGCAGAACACCTGAGCTGTAATATGAAGCAATAGCAGTACAGCACGTTGATCTTCCACTGCAGCCACAGTCACAGCCCACATTCAGCAGCCACATAAGTTGAATGAAAAGAGAGGGCTAGCAAGCAATAATGAAGAACAGGGTGTCCTTGCACAGGATTAGTCCTCATTTGTTCTTTTCAATAAATCATTCAAGTCCATGTGAGAAACTTACTGTACGAACATCATATAAGAGGTTTCTGGACTCTATCTGCTGGCAAACAAAGCTGGGGCTATACCTCTTATCTGTTCTGCTCCCCACCATCCTACAATATTTCAGGGTTGTGTGTTTTTTAAAGAAACTGGATATCTGGTTCATTTGGAAAGATGACTTTACATTACTTTTTTTTTAAAAAAAAAACACACACCCTATAAAACACAGAATCGCAATGCCCTTGTTTGATGCATAAGGTCACGAAATCATTTGAAGCTTCTGGTGACATTTGCATGGCCATTAGCTTTGCAGAACTGTTTTGCATGAGCAAGTAGCATCAGACGTGTTGTCAGCAGTCCTTTGAAATCTTCCCCTTCTGAAACAAGAATGAAACCTGTGGGCATTCTTCTGCCACCAAGTGTCCCAGTGTTGCTGAAGGCTATTTTTGAAAAGTCTCTAGATGCATTCAGACTAAGAAGACTCATGCAACATTTTATTGCAGGTAGGAGTTTAGGTTTTGCACAACATGCAAGTCTACAGTTAAATGATTCTATGAATGTTGGCATTCTTAGTATAGCAGAATTGTACCTTGGGAAGTTTGGGGGGGGGGGAGTGCTTTAGTAGCTGTTGCAAAACACACTCATGAAATGCATACCTATCAGGCAGAAGTGCAAAAGATGTAGTTTGGGGTTACCAATGTGGTGCTCATGGGCACCAGGATGCCCCAAGGCAATGTGAGTTATCTGGTAGGCAATCAGCTCCTCTAGGTGCTCACTTGCTGACCCAAATGAGACTCCGAGCTGCTCTGATGCCTGCTTAGGCCTAGTATACCTTCTGCTTTGCCTTTCTGCCTGCACTCAACCCAGGTAGTGACAGCACAAGAAGGAGAGGAGGTGAGGACCAACAGAGTGTTGTGAGCCTCAGCAAACCACTCAATGATGTCTCCCTCTGATGTTGGCCTTGCTACCAGAAGATGATAGAAAATATTTCCACCTTGGGTTTTATCTATTCCCACCCCCCTCAGTCGATGTCTTATTTCACAATTAGGATTTAGCTAAGAATTTAAAGGCCTGATCTGAGTGAAAGGAAGACCTTTCTATTTTCTCCAAGAAAGTTGATATTCAGCTTACCTTTACTGTAGCTGGCTTATTTTGCAGTAATGAAGTGGGTGGCACCATAGGAAAGGAGTTCAATGAGATCAGCAGGGAGTTAATCACAAAGCAGAGCTTGCTTCCCAGGAGGAGACAGCAGAGCAATCCTAGCACTTCAGAACAAAGACTGTCCAATTAGCCATTATAGTTTTTCAGCCAAAAACAATAAATGGTCACCTTGGAGACTAGCAAATTTATTATGACATAACCGTTTGTGGACCACAGTCCGCTTCAACAGATCTACAAAATATATTCCTAAATTAGCAAGTATATATATGGAAGGGGAATGTGGAGGAGCAAGCAGTTCCCAGTCATACCAACCTTTTATTGAAACAGCATGGGAGCACTTCAAATGTCACTGCACCCCCACATGAATGTGCCCCTCCCAATTTCCCCCAAAGTGGTAGCACTCTGCCAGTCTTCAACCCTCCATTTGCTTTGGACTATAACTCCCATCAACCTCAGACAGATGGGATTGTAGTCCAAAATGGGACTGTAGTCTACCATGTGGAAGCGGTACATCTGAAAACTTCCTACAGCATGCGTGCAGCCAAACATATGCAAGGTTCAACATATTCCATCAATCTTTTTAATTAACTTGGAGTACTCCATTTGTCTGGGGCATTTTCAGGGATGAGTTGTGATGCATCTAATCCATGTAAGCCAGAGAGCACACACCATCTGCCTCCACGACAGATGTGTGTGTTGTCATGAGACCAGCAGTAGCAGAAGGGTTGGCAGGACTGTTTTTGGCATAGGATCTTCTGTCACATTATTCCATAGGTGGTTGTTTTTGTTTTTTAAGGAGTCCTTCAACTACCCCACCCACACTAAATCCATGGAAATTTGCAGACTGGAACGGTAGGAACCCCAAAGCTTTTACAACTAAAAAGGCTGCTCTACACACACAGCAGAATGAGAGGGTTGAATGGGCTGCACTAGTTAAGGCAGAGGCAGGAAACTGTGGTTTAAATCCTAAGTTTTCACTCTGCGTAGGGAAGGAGTTTCAAGAAGCAGAGTTATATTCACAGAAGGATCTCTTCTGTGAATAGAACTATCATTCCATGAAAGGAAGCTCCTCTTCACAAAGCAAAACATAGGAACCAAGCAACCTTTTGAAATGTCTCTCTATAGTAACAAATCCTTGTAAGCAGAATTTGCACATATGGGGAAAGGGGTCAAGCCCATCTCTGATGGTGATCTTGCAAAGAGACAGCAGTTCATGTAGTCTGGAAAGTGCAATGTAGGTTAGCTTGCAATGTAGGCAAAGCAATGGGATTTCATTACCTGACACTGACACTGACACTGACCCTTGCCCTAAGCCACTTTAGTTTTATACTGCTGAAACTTAGGGTTGTATCACCTGCTAGGCCGACTCTGAGTATATCCATTGAAATTAATGACAATGACGAATTTGGTCCATTAATTTCAGTGGGTGTACTCTGAGTAAGCCCTACTTAGCCGCAACCCTTGGTTTCCAAGGTTAAAATATTACTAAATGTAAGAATGAAAAATGTATTCCTATGAAAATCCATCTGTCAGTGGAGTAACTAGGTTTCTCTTTAGCTCTTTCTATTAGAGATATCAGGAGCATAAGCTTGGAAGGGGATAACTCTTCAAGTGGAAACCTAGCATTTATCATAGGTGCACTGATATGTGAATTAGGCTTCATTTTATTCTTTAGTATTATTTCCAACCTTTTTGGAAAATGTCAGGGCAGAAGGGAACCCAGCTGAGAGTCATTTCTTTCCCTCCTCTTAAAATGCTTTGGAGTGCACCATTATTCCCAGAATTCTTCACCTCTGGACAAATAACCTATGTTTAATGACCTCATTTGTGGAAAGGACAGTTTTCTCCTTCCTAGTGTAATTTGTAATTCATTCATCCATCATGACCGTGAACAGAAGGCTGTGGTTTCACTGGTCCTATGTGCCATACTATTTCCTTTGTAAGCGGAGTGGAAAGTGATTCAGTAGAGGGAAACAATATCATCTTTCCTCTTTCAAGCCATTCATCCAATTACAGTTGCTATTTGCTGCCAGATTAGCCCATTTTCTTGCTCTTTTTTTCTTCTCTGTACTTTCCACAATGAGACAGAAAGTGCTGCAGCCAAAGAGTATCATTATGAGGTCCTCACAGTAATAATCATGCATGATGAAAATTCATCTGAGCTCTTTGTTCATAATTGTACCTTAAGTGTTGGGCATGTTTATTAGTTAGTAAGTTGCACTTTCAGAGCTGCTAAATTGAGAACTCCAGGAATCTGACCCAGCTACCAGAGTATGCACAACAAAGCCCAGATCTGAAGTTAGTAGCATGATTGTGACTATGCAGAGCCTGGGATTTGGATAATAAGATGCTTGCAGGATATTTGGATTTCATCCACTGCTGCGGCAGTGCTGGGGCTGGGGGCCATACGTGCAGTACAATCCTGTGGATGCTTACTGAAAAAGAAATCCCATTGAGTTTCCTGGGGCTTTCATACAGGTAAGTGTCAGCACGGAGCTACATTTCCCAGGGTTCCCTAGAAAGAGGGACTGACTGTTAAACCACTAGGAGAATTGTAGCTCTGTGAGAGGAACAGGGGTCAGCAAACTTTTTCAGCAGGGGGCCGGTCCACTGTCCCTCAGACCTTGTGGGGGGCCGAACTATTTTTTTTTGGGGGGATGGACGAATTCCTATGCTCCACAAATAACCCAGAGATGCATTTTAAATAAAAGCACACATTCTACTCCTGTAAAAACACACTGATTCCTGGACCATCCACAGGCCGGATTTAGAAGGCAATTGGGCCAGATCTGGCCCCCAGGCCTTAGTTTGCCTGCCCATGGAATAGGGGGTTCCCAACAAGTCTCAGCACCCATAACAAAGTTGGTCTCTAAGGTGCTACTGGAAGGAATTTTTTAATTTTGTTTCACCTATAACAAAGTACAGTTCGAGCATTTTTTAAAATATGCTTTTTATTAGTTTTCTTACTTAAAAAACACATACAAGAAATTAACAAAAATGATAAAATAATAATAACAAAAACATACATACACCCATAAATCCATACGTTCTTACAAAAGAACTTATGGCACCAAGTTCTTAATTCCAAATTCCTTATCTTCCCCAATAGACTTCCGTCTTCCTCAAACCGGGTCTGTCTTATTTGTTTAATAAACTGCTTCTTTAATCATTTAGCCATTTCTTCTGTTATCTGAATACTATACTTATAATCCATTTTGTGGTTTGCGAAAATAATCAAAGCATGTCCAAGTTGAGGGCACTGTTTTGTGAAATATTCTTTATAAATTTCCCACTCCTTTTTGAACTTTTGGTTTGGCTGTCTCCTAATTGTCACTGTCATTTTTGCCAGTTCGATGTATTCAAATAATTTATCCTGCCATTCCTCTTTTGTTGGTAGTAATTCTCTTTTCCAATTTCTGGCAATTAATATTCTTGCTGCTGTTGTAGCATGTAAGAATATTCTCCTTTTTTTCATTTGGAATATCTGAATCTAAAATGCCTAAGAGGAAGGCTTCTGCTTTCTTTATGAACGTTTGCTTAAACATTTTTTTTAATTCCTCATATATAATATCCCAAAAATTCTTAGTTTTTTTGCAACCCCACCACATATGACACAGTGTCCCTTCTGCCTGTTTACACCTCCAGCACGTATTAGATCTCATTTTATACATTTTGGATAGTTTGCTGGGAGTTATATGCCACCTGTAAAACATTTTCAGAAGATTTTCCTTTAGTATATAAAAGGCCGTAAATTCCCATACTTTATTCCATAATCTTTCCCATGCCAATAGTTGGATATTTTTACCAAAATCTTTCACTCACTTTATCATTACTTCTTTCACCTCTTCATCTTTCATCTCCCATTCTAGAAGAAGCCTATACATTATATTACCTTTTCTTATTTTTTCTTATTACTTTTAATTCTTTGTCTACTTTTGATTCTTCCATTGCAAAACCCTTTTTCTTGTCTATCTTAAACACCTTGTTTAGTTGATAATATTGTAGCCAGCCTGTTAAGTGATGTTTTATTTCCTCAGATTTTTTCACTTTCAATTTGTTATTTTCTTCTTCTAATAGATCTTTATACGTGGCCCAGTTTGTGTCCATATTTTTTCTTTTCACTGCTATGGCCTCCAAAGGGGATAGCCCCCAAGGAGTTTGGGGTTCCAATATATCTTTAAATTTTTCCCATGCCATATAGTGGTTTCCTTATACAGTTTGAGGATTATTTCAGGGGCACTAAGGCTGTTAAAGTGGCATGAAGCTGCTTTAAATGTATGCTGCAGATGGGGCTTAGGTGGGCCATGATCTCCATAGCCTTAAAGTAGTGGAGCTAATTCTGCATACAAACTAAAGTTGGCCACTTATGCAACAGCAAAAAAAGAAAATGTATCACCAAAGAATGACAGGTTTGCATAAAACTTGTGCATGCTATTTTTTTAATCTATAGAAGCAAATTTAGAAATACTATTATTTAAACAAAAATATATCTCATCATATCAGGGAAGACTGCAACCTGGTGACCTATATCTACTGCCTACTCTTTTTATGACTCTATCTTTTAACTTATATTGGATCAGATAGCCCTTCAATCAGACAAAGGACCCTTTCAGTTAGAGAACTGTCCGATGTAAAGTAGATCACACAACCATCCTAACACAAACGTGCACTGCACAATGACAGTAAGGCTCTTTACCCCGCCAATACTACCACTCTGCCATTTTAAGGCTAACATTTCAAACAATCTCACCTAATGGAAATGTAAGAAATAAACTGAAATAATTTTGTGCATTGTATTTCAGAACCCTAAGATAGACACTGGTTGTAATAATTTGCTTATTCGCCGTTCTTGTTATTTAATCAGAGCTTGCTCCTGGAACCTGATTGCTATTCTTCCAACTTCTTTGAAAATCAAGCTTTCTAGGTGTGTGTATTTATGTGTGTTATACTGCTCCAGATGCAGCCTCAGGAAGTGCAGTGGATTTTTGGCACAGCCAGCTCTAGAAGGTGGCAAAATAGGGCAAATACTGAAGCCAGAGTTTTGGATGGAGGAGGGCCTGCAGGCCAGACCCAGGCATATTTACACGGGAAACATCCCCCTTGCAGCCAAAAGATAACAGGAAGATCAGCTATGAAGAATCGACAGTGGTGAAAACTATTGCTTAACTTTACACCTTATTTGAGTTTACATGGGGTTTTGTCATGCTGCAGTTTCCAGTTACCAAGCTGTTTTAAACCCCATGTTCTAATTATGTATGTGAAAGGCACAAATCCTTTTCCTCTGACTGTGTGGATTGCATTATATGTATTAGTAAGGGACGCTTGCTGATCAGAAGGTTGGCGGTTCGAATCCCTGCAACAGGGTGAGCTTCTGTTGCTCTGTCCCAGCTCCTGCCAACCTAGCAGTTTGAAAGCATACCAATGCAAGTAGATAAATAGGTACAGCTGCGGTGGGAAGGTAAGTGGCATTTCCATGTGCTCTTGTTTCTGTCGCGGTGTTCTGTTGCACTAGAAGCGGTTTAGTCATGCTGGCCACATGACCCGGAAAGCTGTCTGTGTTGGCTATTTGCAGTATGGTAGCGCTGCAGAGAGCTTGCTGGGGAGATCATGCATTAAAAAGAAAGGGACTCAAAAATAACTTAAGGTTTTAATTACGAAAAAACAAAAACTCCTTATACACTAAATACATTAACAACAAACCAGACCCAACCACCAACCCATTCAACAGTCTGCGGACAAAAGGTGGCTCCCTCAGCCTGAAAGCAAGATGAGCACCGCACCCCATAGTCGCCTTTGCCTGGACTTAACTGTCCAGGGGTCCTTCACCTTTTTTACCTATATGTATTAGTTACTAGAGGTACTTCCAGACTGTCACTATTTTTCAGTGGGATTCAATCACCTACCAGTAAATTCATATTGCTGAGTTGCAAGTGAGGTGGGGCTAGAGGAGCCAGGCCTAGACTGAATAGAAGCAAGCAGAGAGCCATGGCCATGGCCAACAGAGTCTAGGCTTGGCCTGGGCCCTGCTGCAGAGGAAATGCCATGGCTAGTGGTAGGTCCAGGTGGTTGCCTTGGCAACGAGGCCTTGGGATTTCACCTCTAGGCCTCTGCTTTTAAAGGGCCATATAATGTCACAAGTGTCCATGCGTAACTTCTACTTTAGCCTTGAGCACGTTCCTCAGCATATCTTTCAAGATATATATCGAATGTCAGGGAATGAAGTTGCTCATTCAGCAAACAAGTGAAGGCTCCCAATTCTCTTTTTTAAAAAAAAAAAAAAAATGCAAGCAAGACTGTTTTTCTTGCTTTTGCCCAGGAATGTTCCGTTGGCAAATAAATTTTATATTGTATTAGGCATGGGAAGGAAGATGCTATGAAATGGAAACAGTTCTTAAAATTAAAAAAGAAGCAGCAACTCTTTGAAATAGGAAGACTGCTGGTAATGACTTTAACTCCAGTGTGAATGAGTGCAAGGACAAAACCTTTGCGTCCCTCCTCAGCTTCCCTTCCTCCTGGATAAATCATTGTAACCTCCCAGCAACCCCAACAGCTGGCTAATTTGGAGAGATTTATTTATTTGTGAAACATCTAACTATCCCTTCATCGAAACAGATTCCAGGGCAGTTTGCAAACACTGACAATCAATAAAACACAACACAAATGATAGGAGCCTACAATAAAACAAACTGTAGAAAAGCCACAAAGTATAAACAAAAAAACAGCAGCAGTTCATAAAAATCCTAAGAATTTTTGGACAGTCCAATTAAATTCCACCAGAGGCCTAGGTAGAGATAACCCCCAACAGAACCACAATGCCGGCTGAGTCAACAAAATGGTTTAGAATACAGTTTCCCAAACTGTGGTCCATGGGCTGCCAGTGATCTTCATTCAGATGGTGCATGGCTTGTCTGTGGATTTGTGGTTAGAGGTGGGAAATGGCACATCCATTACATTAAATATCCATTTTGATTTTCCTTGTTTTTTTATTTCTTTTGTTGTATTTTATTGCATTACAATTTGCATTACATAGAACTCAAACTATAATGAAAAGAAATGATATATAAGAAATAGAAGAAGCAATGAGAATACAATGCATAATCAAGCAGCATCTAGCACAGCACTTTACAATTGCTACAACAGGCAGAAAAATCATTATGTGGTCTGCCAAGACCCTCAGCAATTTTCAGGCAGTTGGAGGTGTAGGGGAAGTTTGGGAACCAATAGTTTGGGAACCAATGGTTTTACTGAACTGGGTGCTGTCGGTGCAATGACATGTCCTTGGAATCCCCTAAATACTATGCTCCAAAAACAAATGTCAGCAAAGTGAGGCCTCATTACTGTGAGCAGTGCTTTTCTTCTAGAAAAAAAGGTGTCGGTACTGCATGCCCGTGAATACCCCCAGAAAAAAAAAAAACATTGACTGTTAATTAGAAATCCAGGGATACATAGCTTTCAAGATTGGTCCAAGTAAGTCCTGAATTGATTTTATAAATCCATTGTAATCTAACTTGTGAATTGGTCTGAGAAAAAGCTGCAGTGGCCTATACAGCAAAAGGACAAGATAATTTCCTCTGCTCCTGCTACTGAACATTATTATTTGCATATGGTCAAAGACAATTAATAAGCAGGCTCTTCAGGAAGAGCCTAATAATAGTCTTTAATAACCATTATTTATATTGCACTATGATTTCATTTTGAGTCATTCCCTGGTTAAGTGCCATTTAATGCTCTGACCTCACCTACTTGTCTCCCTCTTAAATTATATCCATCAGAGAGCATGCATAGCGCAACAGAGATCACAGTCCCTTTAAGTTTCAAGTGGTGTCCATTAACAGCTGTATTTCCTAGCCACAATCCAACACAGAGATAAATATGTATATGCCTACCACCATGAATCTGCATGTTTCATTAAATGCTAGGACAGATTTTGGTTATGAGCCAGACTTTCTCAGATGGCAGCAGCCATCCTAGGTGTATAACTTGAACATCTGTAGCACCTGAGACAGACTGCAATCTCCATCTTCAAACTGAGCCCTCAAGCTGACCTTTCGGCTACAAGAGCAGCTTTATTTTTGTACTTTTCTTCTTCCCCTTCACCCTGCTGTTTCGTGCAACATCTTGCCTGAAGAATACTTTTGGAGAGCTCATCAATTTGATTTTGTTACTATAAAGGTATTGCCCAACTGTGGATTTTGAAGGCTTTTCTTACAGACCAACACAGCTTTGTGTTCTGCTTTGATGCCCGATCCCATGGAAAAAGTGGCAGGACTGGAGGTTGAAGGCAAGACTGGTTGAAGGTTGCAGGACCACGGACAGGTCCAAGTGAGCAACTTGCTCCACAAAGGTTAGAGGCCTTTTAAACCATTCTCTCCAGATTGCCTCCTCCAGTCAAGATATTGGAAATGTTCAGAGGCTCCAGTTCGTACAAAATTCTGTAGCTAGACTGTTGATGGGGACAAACTATCACTAGCACATATCTGCAGTGCTCAAAAGCTTGCACTGGCTGCTCATACTCTACCAGGCCAGGTTCAAGATTTTTGTATCAATTTACAAGGGCCTTAACAACTGGAGGACACCTCAAGGACAACTTGTTCCCTTATATTCCTGCTTGATCACTGAGGTATTTGCAAGAGTCCCTGTTAGTGGTCCCCCACGGCTCATATCCGCAAGAAACTGTCTTCAGTATTGTGGGTTGAGTTTTTGTGGATCTCACTTCCAGTGAAGATCAGGCAGACCCCCTTCCAGGTGAATTTTTGGTGCTTATTGAATACATTTTTATTCCAGCAGACTTTAAAATTGAATTCTGATTTATATTTTTAACTCATTTTTAGCCTTATTGTAGCAGGTCTCTTATACACTGCTTAGCAATGACTGTTATTAAGTGGTATACAAATTGTTGAAATAAATAACAAATAAAATAAATTGGCCTGTGACTGTAAGAATTTAGCAGGAACAAAGCTAAAATAATATCTTGTTCCTTCAATCTAAAGTAAGTGACCTATTGATATCAATGGTTTAAGACTCTCTCTGGCAAGCTGTAGGGGAAGCACATTTGGACCAAAGAGAGTAAGACTGGATCAAAGAAGAATAAAAGCTGGCTTAGCAGATGAGAAAAAGAAATCATATTTCCTGCTACCTACTAGTTACTGTCACTGAAGATTTTAATTTGCATCAGAGATTTCACTTGAGACAAAGTAAGCTGTTGAGCCCACTTATACAGCAACCAGCAAATTCCTTTATATTGAGGTTGTGGTTATTTTATTATTACCTTCATTTTCAAAGAAAGCTGTTTCTGGGCTTTGGTATCCTGAATCTTTATTGAAAGCAGCTGCAGCAAATATACAGCAATAGTTTGTTGTAATAAAGAGAAAGTTCTTTGCCTTCCCCTCATGGGCTTCAGGGGCTTAAGGCTAACATTGTAACAGCAATGGGAATAAATTAAAACAGTAAGCAAGGGGGGAAACTAATGATGACAAAAGGCCTTCCTATTAGAACTACATCTCTGTTGTGATTGATAGAGCATATACTCCAAAGCATCTTGCAATCTTCTCCTTGGTTGACCTTCTAAAGAACCCTGTAAAGGCTCTCCCTGTGTTGTGGCTGGGGTGGAAGTGCAGCTGGTAGTAGTGGCTGGTGTGTTGGGGCAGAATGGCCTTCACAACAACTGGTGTCACTGCAGCTGTCCTGCAGGGTTGGGGACACGAAGTCAGCAGTGTTGGGTCTGTATGGGTACACTAGCACAGTCAATCTGGTACTCCCATTGGTAGAACCACACAATCCTGACCTTGCCATCACCCTGCCCCAGTCTTAGGGGTGGGGAACAAATGTGATTGTTTGTGTTTAAAGACAAACTTTCTAAATTTGCACTTTCTATAGCAATAAGAGAGCGAAACACAGCCATCTTTTGAAATTCACACTTCACTTGTCTGAATTTTGCAATGCAGTTCTGCAGCCATGTTAAAAAAAATGCATATACTGTGGTAAAATGTGCATATTAAATGCATACATTACATTAGTGAAAATGAAATTAAAATTATATGAGGGTTCGAGGCCAGAATTCCATCTACGGTACTACACTGCCTCACTAAAATAATGTTTGATAGCTTACTTAACCCACCAGCTTTTTCTTACATAAAATGGAGCTACACTGAATCCCCATTCCTATCAGTTTATTTTTAGCATATATAAGTGGGGCCCTTCAGTGGGGCCCTGCACTATGAAGCCAGCCATGCCCTCTTTCATGATACACCATTCCATTCTATCTCCTCACCCACCCAGTTTTCCGGGGTATTTTTTTACCCCTTCCACGTTAAGCCAGCTGTCTGTGGCCAGTGAGCACATTTGGTTCTCTGGACCATTTGGTTCTCTGGACCCTCTTTATGTTTCCTCTCCCCTCTCCAAGCCTCTCTATCTGCCTCTCATAACTCTCCCCAGGCCTTCTTGAAAAAGAAGCCCTTTGTGCACGGCAGTTAGCTGCCTTCTATGCACAGAAGTGATATGATGAAGCAGACAAACCCTGACAGAAGTCTCCTTTAGCTTCTACCTGTTTCTTGAAGGAAGCTGAAGAGTGGCACTGGCTAGCAATATCTTGAAAGAGGCCTTGGGTACTTCTGGCTATGGGGCTTAAATCTTAGCGGTAAGCTTCTCAGGTAGGAAATTTCTTATCAGCTCTTGGCCATGCGCTTTCTGTTTCCTCCAGTAACACTCAGTCAAGATGCATTTGATTTGAGAATAAGGAGTTTCAAAGATATACCTTTCCGCTCTTTTCTATGCTGAGGAATAAATACAGCCATATCTGATAGGAAAGTTAAGACATAGCTAGCTTGGATACAGAAAGGCCATGATTCCGTGTCGGATTATATAGATGATTGTCTTTTTCTGTACATCAAAAACCTGTGGAGTTGTGTTAGCAGAGTTATTAGAAACACAGACTTAGGTCACTTTGAGGCCACTTGTTTACTGAGCATTCACCCTGATTCATTTGTGGGGAGCTTAGTCAATGTCAGCTATTTACAGAGCATTCATCCTGATTTCTTTGTGGCAAGGTTAGACAATGTTGTCTCAAGCAATGTTACCCTACATTTCCCAGTACATTTTCCCATCACTTTGCAGTTTGGGAGGGAAGTGAGTTTGCTGCACAAGAGCTCCAAATCAACTTCAATTGCACAACCTGAATTTGCCTGTTTATGATGGAATCCTACCCAAAAATAGTGACAGTCTGTTGATAACATATCTTGGGAATTTATGATTAAAATTTGGAGTTAATGGACTTAGGACAATGGTTTATAAGAAGTATAAAAGCGATATACTCCGATCAAAAGGCGAAACTTATAGTGAATAATGTTTTAACTGAAAATATTGAAATTACCAAAGGTAGAAGACAAGGATGTCCATTGTCACCACTACTATTCATATTGGTATTCGAAGTCCTCTTGATGACAATAAGGAAAACAGAAGAAGTCAAAGGAATTGCAGTTGGAAGATAGGAACATAAGCATTTGCCGATGACTTGGTACTAACAATAGAAGAACCGTTAGTTAGTGCTAAGAAAGCATTAGGGGAAGAATTTGGACAAGTAGCAGGTTTTAAATTAAATAGAAAAAAGACAAAAATGTTAATTAAAAATTTGGATAAAGAAAAGGTAGATAAGATGCAACAACAAACGAACATAGAAGTGGTTTAAAAAATATTTGGGAATTTGGTTAACCTCAAAGAATATAAACTTGTTTCAAGACAATTATACATTGTTGTGGAATAAAATATGGAGAGACCTGGAAGTGTGGGGAAGAATGAAACTATCACTCCTCGGAAGGATAACGGTAATTAAAACAAATGTGCTACCAAAGATGTTGTTTTTGTTTCAACCAATTCCAATAATCAAGGTGGTAGGTATATTTAAAGATTGGCAAAAAATAATTTCAGGATATATCTGGCAGGGGAAGAAACCGAGAATCAAATTTAAATTGCTAACAGATTTTAAAGAAAGAGGTGGTTTTGCCCTGCCAGACTTGAAGTTATATTATGAAGCAGCCTGCCTCTGTTGGTTAAAGGAATAGATGTTATTGGAAAAAAGAAATTTATTAGATTTAGAAGGACATGATAACAAATTTGGGTGGCATGCATATTTATGGTATGATAAAACGAAGGTACATAAAGGATTTGGAAACCACATATTCCGAAAGCCTCTCTTTGAAGTATGGGATAGGTATAAAAACCTATTAGAAAGGACAACACCTTGGTGGTTATCACCTTTAGAAGCTATGAGTGTTAAGAAAATAAATATGAGCAAAAACTGGGTAACATTAAAAATTACTCAAAAAATGATGGTAACAAATGGAAATTAAAGCCATACAAAGAGGTGAAAGGATTTGTTAATGATTGGTTGCATTACTACCAAATTAATGAGATGTTTAAGGATGATCTGAAGAAAAATGGATTTGGAAATATCAAATCAAAATTTGAAATTGAAATTGAAATATTGAAATATTGAATAATAAGTATAATTTATTGTCAAAAATGTATAAAATATTGTTGGAATGGCATTTGAAGGATGAAGAGGTAAAGTCAGTAATGATTCATTAGGCTAAAGATTTTGGTTATAATATACAGTTAGAAGATTGGGGGAAATTATGGAAAGATGGAATAAAATTTACAGTGTGTAATGCTTTAAGAAAAAATGTGATGAAAATGATGTATAGATGGCATATTACACCAGTGAAGCTAGCCAAACTTTATAAGGTAAATAACAAATGTTGGAAATGAAGGTGCCTTTTATCATATGTGGTAGGAATGTAAGAAAGTGAAAGGCTTCTCGGATATGATATATAATGAGATTAAGAAAATGTTGAAATATACATATGTTAAAAAACCAGAAGCATTTCTACTGGGAATTGTAGGTACAGAAATTAACAGACAAGATATTAAGCTTTTCCTATATGAAACAACAGCAGCAAGAATTTTATTAGCACAGAAGTGGAAACAAGAGGAATTACTGACAAAGGAAGAATGGCAATTGAAGCTAATTGGGTATGCAGAACTGGCCAAAATGATGGGAAGAATCTGAGAACAGCAGGACCAAAAGTTCATCAAGGACTGGACCAAATTTGTAAATTATTTGAAAGACAATTGTATTCAATCAAATACGTTGGTAGGATTGCAAGAAGCTTTGTAAGGAAAGGTACGAAAACCACTGCAGATAAGAATAAGAATGTATGATGTTTTAATGTTTTTGATTTTAAAGCAATGGTTAAATAGTGAAAATGCAGAAATTTGAAATGAAAGATAGAAAATCATAATGAAGGTTTGAAGGAAGTCAGGGACCTAAAAAGCCAAAATGTATAATATAAGAGGAGATATTCCAATGGAAAGTATTATTGTAAAACTAATAAAAATAATATGGAAAAAAAACAAAAAATAGTGACAGTCTGGAAGTGCCCTTGGATTTCCATTTGTTCACATAAGCACACTGAGAATCAAAAGTTCTAACTGAGTGTCCCCACACATGAATTCTGGGGGAGGGTTGTGCTTCCCTGGCCCTACCCCATCTGTTGCATCACTTTTGCCAGCTTTGCCCTCTGTGTGCTGGGGGTTGAACTTCTTCAGTGAGGAGCTTTTTCTGATTGTGCAGATTCCCCAAGCGATTCAGAATGCTAGAGTACCAGGAGGAAGGGCTACTTAGCATGTACACATCATGCGCATGACATGAGGGGTCACACTCCCTCCAATGAATTGGTTTTATACACAACTATAATGCTTCAGTATGGCTTGTGACTCATACTTTTTTAAAACAACAACAACAACAAGGGAAGCTGCTAAAAATGAATTTTCCTGCTGTGGCAAGGAATAATAGCAAGAAGGTTATTAAAATAGAGATTCTGAGAGATGGAGGCTGCTTGCTCTGAAATGTTATTCACTGCACTAATGTGTCGCATGAGATCGGAGGTGTCCTTTTGGTGGAGCACAGCTGAGGAAATGGGGAAGACACAGACAGTGGATACCATACCTTGAGTATTTCCTCTGGCATGCTGCCACTCCTCATCAAGTCTACCGGGTCTATTTTTAGGAGTCTTCCACGCCTGTGGCGAAGACGCCTCTTACAATGCAAGGTGTTTCAGAGATAAGTACAATTCAAATTCTAGTCAATTTGCAAGCATTAGACAAAAGGCTGCAGCAGGGAATGTGGGGGGCAGGAGGATGGTTTGGGGGGGGTGTATTCTAGCTGCGAAACCAAAGTGCACAATATTGTATCCCAGCTCAACTGCTCAGAAAATCTGCACCTTGGAGAAAAAAAAGAACAGAAGATGAACTGGGTACCTCCAGACTGTCACTATTTTGTGGGATTCATTCAAGCACTTGCTGGGGCTTTAGGTTTGTGCAATTAAAGTGGATTAAAGGGCTATGTCACTCTAGTGCAGGCTTCCTCAACCTCGGCCCTCCAGATGTTTTGCGACTACAATTCCCAGCATCCCTGACCACTGGTCCTGCTAGCTAGGGATCATGGGAGTTGTAGGCCAAAAACATCTGGAGGGCGGAGGTTGAGGAAGTCTGCCCTAATGTAACAAAGCCAATTTAAAAAAGAATAAGACACTCATCAATCAGTTTATAAAAGCATACAGTACACCAGAATCCCAGTCACAATCAATGATACCTTTGTATTGTCAACATAAAGTAGGATACAATTTTTCCTATCTCCTAGTTTTGGTAGGTGCCCATCTGGGTCATTTAAACCATTTACAAGGTCACTCAGAAACACCTTGAACAAAGTATGCCTAAGTCCCCTGGTCATGGGTATATGATAACTCTGGTAAGCTGTCCCTGATTGCTGCATTCTGATTACTACAGAAAGCTTTACTAAGGCCAAAAAAGTCTTTCATCAACAATAATGTCATCCAGATTCTGCCATAACTTTCCCCCGGGGACAGAATCAAAAGCTGCCTTTTAAATCCCCCAAACAGTAAGCAGTTTCATGAGTCTTGTATATTTTTCATCAAGCTGGGAAAGCACCAGGCAGTGATCAAGGACCGAGCAGTTCTGTCTAAATGCTGCTTGAGGATCTGTAAGTATATCATTTGACATTTGGGACTGAATCCCCAAAAGATAGCATTATGTCAAAAGGGTAAACATTTACAACTACAGTGGTACCTCTGGTTACAGACGCTTCAGGTTACAGACGCTAACCCAGAAATAGTACCTCAGGTTAAGAACTTTGCTTCAGGATGAGAACAGAAATCATGCGGCGGCAGTGGGAGGCCCCATTAGCTAAAGGGGTACCTCAGGTTAAGAACAGTTTCAGGTTAAGAACGGACCTCCAGAACGAATTAAGTTCTTAACCCGAGGTACCACTGTACTCAGGAGGATTGTAACACCAAACAATCACCCTTTGCGTCTGTTGTAGTTCTGTATGAAGAACTTTGGGTCAGGGCACAAATCCAATTTTAATTTGCAAGGATGATGAAGCCCACATAGTTCTTCTGTAGGTGGAAGGGGATTACAAGTATCTAAACTGCCTGACCCTAGTTTCTGATGGGTTTTAAACACAGTATAAGGAGTCTCTATAGGAGTACATTGTACTTAAAAATGGGGTATCAGAGTTTTTAGGGGGCTAACCAGGTTGGGATAGCAGGCTTGTTGGTTTTTGAATGTCTTATGTAGATTTTTCAATTTCGCTGTTCTGTAAGGGACAATGACAATAAAGATATCGTATCGTATCGTATCGTATCACTAAAGGAGACCATGTGCTTCAGATTTTCTTGGACCTCATCAATTTGAGAAGCAATATGCAGCAATATTTGAGCAGCCAACAGATAGTGATCTGCTGAAAGTTCAATGCAAGAAGGATTTATTATTGAGTTATTCACCAAAGGAGCTTCTGTATTTTTGTGTCTGCTGAAGAATTAATACCACCTTGATCTGACCCATCAGTGTCTACAAAAGGTGTGAACCTATTTGCTATTGGAATTGTAAATGCAGGCACAGGCTGTGATACAACAGCAAAATCATCTATTTTACATTGTTTAGGGTTCTGGCTAATTAGTTATATCTGAGGATGAATAAGATATTTTCTTTCCTCTCAAGCTGGTGATAATAAAACTGGTCTAAAGGCAAGTCAGCTTAATTTAAAGCAAATTACATGGAAATTAAGCATGCAACTACAATGTCCTGGAGTTGAACTCGGTTTACAATTTCTGCCCAAAGCTTTAATGTATGGTACATAAGCAAAGCAAAGATCAAATGCAAGACTGGTGCCATTATGCATGGCTAAGTAAGCTAAAACGATCCAACAGAGAAGAGGGAAGAGAAGTTACTGTTTTAATGATTTGTATGCCATTTATAAAAGCTTCTGTTACAACAGGACTTTACACCCTTTCTTTCCAGATTTACTCAAATGTCCATTCTGGCCATGATTTGGTTTTTAGCTGTTTATAATTATCTTTAGTGTGCATTGCCTTGAGATGGTGGTTTAGAATATGATTAATGAATCAGTGATGATGAGCATAAATCACAAATTGTGTCTTTTTTTTAGTGTAGCTGAGAGGAGAAGAAGCATATTTTTGTTATTTCTGACAGGAATATTGTCACCTGGTGTTACACTGAGCCATGACTTAGGCAGGCATCTATTTTCATCAGCAGGGCTCAGCCCTAGCATATGAAAGGAACAAAGAAGATGTGAGCTGCATTACACTTCTCTTGGAGAAATCATCCTGATGGGCTTTTAGGTCACAGAGTTCGTGACTTTCAGGGGTGCTTGGAGCACTAGCATTTCTCATGTTTCAAATTAAGAACTTTTTTTTTGGCAGGGGAAGCCAACATGGTACCCTCCAGATGTTGTTCAACTCCAATTTCCATTAGCCCTTGATGGCACAGTCAACTAGTCAGGGAGGATGGGAAGTGCAATCCAAGAGTATCTGAAGAGCACCATGTTGGCTGATTCTGAATTAGTGCATGTGACATGTGGCATTTGGAAGCCAGCTGAGCAACCCTACCCACACTGGGTGGCTGCCTGCTACTGCCTAGCAGGCAGGCTAAACTTGATATTGTGTCAATACTACTCATCCCCACACACTTTGAGTAGAATTTTATGCTGATTAAAATGTTGCAGAATTAGCCTACAGGGCAGCCCTTCGTATGCTGTTCCATTTTCAGATTGCAGGTGAGGGGATGCTTGTTTAACCCACATAAAAATCCTCTACATGTGAAAAAGTAGCATGTCAGAAGCAAACAAAAAAAGAAAACAAAACAAAACAAAACAAAGCCCTACTTCCTGATATGCTAGCTTTCCATGTTCAGGTTTTCAAATGGGAATTTATTCAAAGCATACAATCATCCACATATAATCTGAAGTGGAGGAGCTCTGGACAAATTCTACCATGTTATGTAGGTAGATAACATCTGGCAATGCATTTTATACTATTCAGCGCATATCCTTCTAGCATCAACAAGGTCTTGTTACTCTCTGTCAACTGCAATGTTTAAGAAGACTGATGCAAATAAACATGAGGAGGGGGGAGGATTCGCAAGAAATTTTCAATAGAAACTTACCCCTTAAAACAAATTGTTAAGTGCAGCTGCCTAAAATCCCTTTGATCACTGAAACTAAGAAATCCAATCTGCTTTAGGTCATTGAAGCTGCAGGGTTTATTTTATTTTTCCATTTCACTAAGGTTGAGCGGTGGCATCAAAGCAGTTCGTGTCACTGTTTAGTTCTCTAGTAACTTCCACTGTGTGATTATGATGAAGTAATAAAAGAAAACAACATGGTGCTCTTCATCCATCAAAAGACTATAGATCACAAGGAAAATAAAGCAATATACATTTTACAATGAAGATAGTCAACCAACAAATGTGTGACTGTAAAGAAGAGGCAAGACAAGGGTGGACCCCCCCCCCAGTTGTTTGCATATGATGCATGACTATACCTAACTATTTGCTGCAGAAAAAGGAGAGGCAGTAGCCCTTTTCATGTTGCTTGTGTTTCACCCCTGGTGAAGGTACAGTGCAGGCACAAATAGGCTGCAACACTGCATCTGTTGTTCCATCATCAATGATACAGGGTCTTCATGCTCCTGCCATCCATAGGTTAGCAAGGGGCTAGGTATCCTGATAAGGTGGAGATGCAGAATCTCCAGATAAAGAGACAACAGGGATGTTAAGAAATTGATTCTGGCTCATGGTGGGACTTACATGCATTCAGCACTATTTTCCTCATCTTTTTAGGAATAATGGAGTCCAGTTTTTCACTAAGGGTTCTGACATGTTCATTGAGAACCTGAACTGGGCTTTGTTAGAACTTGTGATTGGTAAGTAGCTTGAAGCAGACATCCTTAAACTGGCTCCCTCTGGTGATATGTAGGGTTGATGAAGACTCAAGAGGCAACCTTCCTCCTATTACTGACCTTTTTTGCATTGTGCAGATTCTCTTGGCCCTGTAGGCTTCACCCTTCTAAAAGGTAACTCCATTCATTTTAGAATAGGGAGTTTATATTCATGTTTAGACATGGTCATAGCTCTCTAGTAGAGCATCTGCTTTGCATGCAGATGATCCCAGGTTCAGTTCCCAGCATCTCCAAATAGGCTGTGAATTGTCCCCCATCTGAAACCTTGGTTAGCCACCATCAGTCATTGTAGACATCACCGAGCTAGATGGACCAACAGTCTGACTCAATATAAGGCAACTTCCTATCCCTCATCTCCTGGGGTTAATTATGTCTGTAGGTAGAAGTTTAAGTCATTGCTGAAATGTGGCTGAAGATCCGTAATGAACAGATAAAATTGTGGACTTGTGCTGTGTACACATTACCATTTACTCTGGTTCCAGTGTGCTCCCATGACTGGCGGTTGAAGCCATGTACGCATGATGCTAGCCACAATCCACATCTCTCTTGTAGTTTCTTGAGAAATATTCTCATTTGATGTGTTTTCCTCCAAAGCAGCTTCCATCCAGTTTGAAAGCATAAGCCACATCTACTTTGCAATTAAGCCGAGATGTGTACACTTGAGACCACCATTGCACATGTGTGGTTGGCAGTTTTATGAATAGGAGATGAGGGAAAGGAACCAACAAGTAATACACATTGGGTGAAGACAACCATGCCCCACTCTGGTGTGTATAGCAACATGGAAATGTAACTTGAAACACATTAGAGGTGAAGCGGTCTCGCTGTGTTATAAGCTGCTATTGTGTAACATAGCCTCATGCCTCCGGCACTTGTCTCACATCTTAATGCTGGAGTGTGGGGCCAGTGTCAGAACTTTCTAGTCAGTTAAATTCCAGAAGCCATTCAGAAGATTTGCAATGAAATCAACACAGATATAATGCTTCCTATCTATTTCTGTTTGAAGATGCAAAGTTTATTTTTTATTAAATTTCCATACCGCCCTATACCCAGAGGGAAAGTGGTTGTTAAGACATCCTGATTTTAAAACTGTAATGGTGCTGTTTCTGTTGTACTCTGCTATTTAGTTGTCATCATCACTGACCTCGCTTTAGAGTACTGTAGTTTCATTATTCAAATATGTATAAATTTTCATAGTTTTTGGTGAAGTGCTGCAGAGACTACTCTTGCTCTCTCCTCCCTGAATTGCTCTCTCAACTTCTCCATTTATTTCTCCCAAACTGATGAAATGCTAAATCACTTGTGATGACTCACAATTACTTTCCCTTAGCAATGAATGTCAAGCATAAAGGCATAAACAGACCCTTGAAAAGGCTTTCCCAAGCTGAGACTGGATGTAATGATGCAGTACACATCAACAAATATTGCCAAGTCAGGAACATCTCATGCTCCCATTATAAGGGGGCTTTCCAGATGGGAGTCTGTATCACTTCACTTACTTCCAAATATGGAAAGCTAGCACTGCTGCATCTGGAAGCGCTGTTGCTCATTGGGTCCCTTCACTTCTATCCCCAAGTCCTGCCCTAATTGGATCATGTTTCTGGGTGTGATATGAGGGGTGTTTCTTGAAGAATTTAAAATCCTTCGGGGCATTAAAAATTACTTAGCTATTGAAGGAACCAAGAAGCAGAATGGTGCGGTAGGATATTAATCTTCAACCTGTAAAAAGTTAAGGTCAGGGGGGATATATTTTGAAATCTGTTGACCCAGAGAGCACCAAGCTGCCCAGGGCCATTCATCTGAAATATTGTCCTGCCCTGTTACTGATCTGTAAATAATAGCTCACATAAGGTACAGCTGCCGTATGTTCTTGTAGCCTGATCAGTAAGTATTGTACAAATGCCTAGCCTTGCAGAGCAGGCTGCATGGCTCTTAACAATTATGTTTCAAGGTGCATAGACCATTCACAAAGGATAATCAATGTATATAGCTTGCAGACTGTGTGTGTGTGTGAGAGAGAGAGAGAGAGAGAGAGAGAGAGAGAGAGAAGATGCAGGCATACCTGAGGGGTACACACAGACTGGTGTAGAAAAGTAAAAGATGTGCCTTGCAGAAAGTGATTTTTTTTTTACTTTTAAGAGTTTGCAAATGGAATGACATAAGCATGCTAAGAGGTACCACATGTTTTTAAAACGATAGTGACATTAAGAGTTTCAGAAAGGAGAATCAATTTAGAGATGGAAAACTCTTAGCAATCAGTCTGTATTGAAACACAGATAATCAGATAGACAATAAAAATAATGGAAGCACCATGTGGGCTTAGCTGATTAGTGGATAAAATGGCAATGTGGTTGCATAAAAATGGCACAAGGCAGGAAGTGATGTGGAATAGTACAATAGCTGCTTCCTTAAATTTAATAATACTGAAATTCAAAATCTACAGGTATGCATCTTCAGCAGTTAGGAGGTTACACAGATACTTGAAACTAGTCAAACAAAAAGCCTGTTCAGAAATGGAACAATCTCCTCTCCAGTTTCTAGTGACCCTGGTTCCAATCTCAATGTATGTGCTGGGACACCTGGAGCCTCTCATCACTCAGAGACTGGTTGCTGGTAACAATCCTTTAATCCTGGGATTCAGATGGCCTGAAGTTACAAGAAGCTACCACCTTGCTGAAGCAAAAGTATATATATACTACCTCAGGTTCCAAGATGAAAGGCAGAATATAAAAGTAATAAAATGAAAATAAACCCTATGATATACATTTTAAGATATGGAAGCACAGAGGGCATACATATCCAGCAAGATTCTTATTCTTTAAAAAAAAAAAAAAAATCTCTTGGAAATCACTGACTTGAGACAAAACTTTGTTACCTCCATCTGTCTTGTAAAGAAGGCTGTGACTAAGCTGATGACATGCTGTCCTGTGGCCAATTTGTATCTGTCTGACTGTTGGCTGTGGAGAACAAGGGGAGACATGGAGATTATGTGCTGGCTGTCAGTCTTCATTGCATAAAACTCTGCATCCTCAAATACCCATTCATACTTCCCAGAGGGTTGAGGAGCTAAGCTTCCATCCCTGCCTCTGCTGTTCCTCGCTATGGCTCATATCTGCTTGGAAATGGGTCACTTCTTTTATCCATGCACATATATATGTCTTTTCAACACATACCATCAAAACAAGTAACTCCTATTTCTCTGTGCACTTTGTGCACTTTGTGAGTAAGAGTTCCGCATTAATTCTGGGCAACTCAAAAATAAAAGTGAGCACAACATTCTAAGCGATATCAGATGTTAAATATGCAAACTACAACCAACATTAATTTGCTTCCCAAAATTCATATCTGTGAATTCTGATGTTGAATATTCACCAATCTGAATATTCAGAGAGTCACTGTCTATTGTATATTTGATAACAACATTAAACATTCATTGATATTGGATTTAACAGCCTTGTTGATGACTAGCTCACAATAGTCTTTAGTTTTTGATACCTGAAAGCTTATGGGATTTCTTAATTGGCCGCAGTCAAAAGCACTTGAATTTGGAGATGAAATTGTGAATACACAACCTTAAATTTCACTTCTGTGTGCAAAATTAATTTTAGCCATGTTGGTACCTATACTTGGGTAATAGAAGAATCACAAGTAGATGTGAAAAGTATGATCTAAGGGTGTTTTGGCAGAGCTCCAAATCCCCTTGATTAGTAGTGCATACTGAAAACTTATTAAGGATTTGTAGATTTTAGAGGGAAGCAAACATTCTCAGGTACAGAATATAAGGATTAGGATAAAATAATACAGGGATTTGATCACCAACCTTTGCATGATCAGGACATATATAGTATTTGAACTCCAGACTTATTGAACGCTAAGGAAGGCCCACTGGGACAAGCTGTCCATGCACCTTTGTTTCAGCAGTCTTGGTTGGCCTTCCATTATGCACAGTCTTTAAGATTCCATGGAAGGAAACGATGGAATCTCAAGTAACACAAGAGCATTTAACTTGAAGACAGAAGATGCTGGCAAAGCAGGTTTGTGTCAAGATAAGATGAACTCACTCAGGTGCTCCCAGAACAAATTGCTGAAGTTCAAGACAACTGAAAAGTGGCTGCACCTAGAGGAGCAAAATAGATGCTAGGCAACATAACTCTCTTTCTTGCAGTTTGCTCTAAGCACGTGAGAGAGAGAAAGAGAGAGAGAGAGCAAGAAGGCCACTCCATCTTCCACTTCCTTATTTAATAATATTTCTGAAGTACATCTCAAGGGAGGCACTGTTGTTGACACGTCCCTCACAATATCAACTCTCTGAGCTGGGAAAGGCCCACTCCTCGCCTGCTCTTGCCACTCTGAGCGCCATCACAGCAGAAAGAAGCCAGAGAAATTATCCTCCGCATGCTCCTGCAGCGGCCTGGCATTTCAGAAGTACACTCCAATATCTCCAAAGGTCAACTACATTCGTATTGCTCAAGCAGCACCTTGTTATGTACTTAGAAAACTAATTAGAAACAGAACTGCTACCAAGCAATTACTTGACATTCCTATGCAGCATGATCAGCTACCTTTTTGGTTTTTTTTATAACCACTGCAAACATTACTAGTGTGGCCATAGGGTGCAGCAATCTTATGTAAGCTTACTTGGGAGTTCATAGGACTTACATCGGGAGTAGGTTTTGCTCTACAGCAAGGCCAGGATCAAATCAGCATCTGGGTTGCTTTGTATGGGCAAATATTTTTTATTTCATTAAAAAAATGTTTACCAAATATCTTTCTTAAGGATCTCTGAAGGGACTCACAGCAAAGGACTCATACAGAGGACCCACATAAAACCCCAAAACAGAACATAAATAAGCTGGTTACATAAATGATATAATTTACATGTCATTAAATTACAAAAAAGGAACACCATCTTCTAATGGTACAGAGAAAGGAAATGTAAACCATACCCTTGGGTGCTCACAGAGAGCAAACCAGGCCTCTGTTTTTCAGTGTCAAGTTCCAAGACTGCCTGGCTATTGTTTTCTTTCACACACATCTTGATGACACCACTTCTGGTCAGGGGACAGAGGAAGAAAGACATGTCCCCTTCAGCTTGCTTCCAGAAGTATCTCCAGCTGCTTAGTTTTAATGGCAACGTTTTGCCCACTTTTGCTCCATGGAAGATGGAGCTTGCTTGTTTTCTCCTGCTCTGGAGGGTAAGACCTGAACCAAGGCCTTCAAGTTACAAGAAAGGAGATTCCAACTAAACATCAGGAAGAGCTTTCTGATGGTAAGAGCTGTTCAACAGTGGAAGGCACTCCCTCAGAAGGTGGTGGACTCTCCTTTCTTGGAGGCTTTAAAGCACAGGTTGGATGGCCATCTGTCATGGGTGCTCTAGTTGAGATTCTTGCATTGCAGAGGGTTGGACTAGATGACCCTTAGGGTCCCTTCCAACTATACAATTCTATGATTCTATAAAATCAGATACTTTACAGACCTGGCTAGACCATTTACTTAAGAAAGAAATTGATTTAACTATTTCAGCAGTCCCATTTTCTGCAGAAAGCCCATCTTATAGTTCCAGAATCACAGGTTTTAGAAAACCCATTAGTCTTAACCCAAACGTATTACAATGTTGTACTACAATTAGAAAGGCAAATGCTAAATCTTCTTTTCCATATGGATTACTGCTAGAGAAGCTGAATAATGTGTCAGACAACAAGCAGCAGCAGCAGCATGCCAACAAAGATGAGTTTTCTGTATTGCCTCAAGCATCAAAACAGAAGTGTTATAGGCAGATCCAAAAATCAATGCATAATGTATAATGCATGGCTGGCACCTGATTTTAACAGAGAAAGGTATGCACAGGTGAGGACATAGCTTAGTTCTATGCAATCTCTCCTCCTGAATCACTTTCTTCTCAACTGGAAATGAACTTGCTAAGGGCAAAAGTGCTGAAGGAGAGAGAGCTGCAGTGGCCAGGAGGAGGGTTATTCATTCCTCCCCATCTGCCCCTTTAGCTCCTTAAAATACATCCTCACCTTGATTTGTTCCATGATTGTGACAGATGCAGGTTTAAATATGTGAATCGGCCACTATCACACTACGTTTACCCTGAGATTCCTGTGTATCTACCTTCCTTCCACCCTGTCTCCAGTCTTTCAAAGGCAATCTGCCCCTGCTTTAGGAGAGCCTGTCTCAGCAAGAACCATCTTTAATTAGTCAATCAATAAACTAAAGCAAGCACATCTCAGCTGACAAAACTCCAGATGAGCGGACCAGGGTTTTATTAGCAAAAGCAGACAGTGTCATGGCAGAGTAATTAATCAGTGTCAGGCTGAGAACAGGCTAGTACATGGCACTGTACCAAGGACCTCACAGAGCTGTAAATCACTGACTGGAAGGAGTGGAACAGTGCGAGGGCAATCCTGTTCTGGTTGGAGAGTAGCTGGACACTGGACCAGGGAACTATGTGCATGTGTTTGACATCCTTCTGTCATCATGACTATCAGGGACAATCCACTGTGCATTGGACTCACTTAGAGGAGGAGGAGCCATCCTTGATGAAATAAGTGACTCTTCCTCAGGATGCTTCCATATTGCAGATATTAATATTGTGCAGCTTGAAGCAACTGGGTGTATAAAAACTGACTCCTTTTAGAATAAAACATTGACCAGACCATTAGATGGATTCAAAACCTTACCTGCAGAACCTTCTTCAAAACAGAACAAAAGCATCAAAGATACATACAAATAATTCCATACAATATGTTGTGCATGTCCAGCATCTTATAAGAAATAAAAGATAATTCCAAACACACCTAGAAGCAAATTGTCTCTCTCCTTACAGCCTCCATTTTGCCTGGAGCTGTATTCACTCACCAAAATTACACATATTTCTCCCAAAGAGCCTAGTAACAAAAGAACAGCCACCACCCTTCCAAGATAGCAATTTTGCAATTCAATAAGCTTCATGTGATTTAAAGTTAAACACCTCATCAGAGCTAGCAGGGAACAATAACAGATTGATTATCAACCCATCTAGGAGTTCAGAGAGCTTAATATAGCCTCATGAGAAATCTCTATGTAAAAGCCTTCAGTAATACAGTAATACACGCAGGCTTTCTTCATTTCAGTGTGAATTAAATAATAATACTTAAAATTACTCTGATTCAGAAGAGGAGCCTTCCTTGGCATCTCCCCAGCCCCACAGGAGTGCCAAGTAAGGTGAGGACCCTTTTGCAGCCAGCCAGTCAGCTCCTCTGGGAAAGTGGGGTTTACTAAGTAAGTAAACCAACATAGATAAGGCTTCAGTTAGGTCCAGGTGCTTGTAGAGATAGCTCCTAGTGCAGCAAACTCTGGAGGACCCTGAGAGTTGTGAACTCCTGACTCAAGCCATTGATGGGGCTCTCACAGAATAGGTTGCTCTCCATTCTTCCTGCTTTCCTCCACCTTCTGAATAGCAAATAGCTCAAATTCCTCCTTCAAGTAGATAATTCAAGCTTGGTGGTAGTAGAAAAGGAGTCACAATTCCTGTAACAATAATTTATTTCTATGTATCATGCACATCATGATCAGTACATCAGTACAGCTGGCATATGTGTAATTTAAACTTACTCCCCATGAACTATCTGTGAACCTGGTGAAAGCTCCTTTCTCCTATGTGACCTGGAAAGAACAGCTAACCTCCTGACCCTAACAGTTGCAGAAAGGATCACAGCACTAATCCTTGTATTTGCCAGAAAGATCTAATTGTCAACCTCCTGTAGGGAGGAACCAGACTTCACACAAATGAAAATCTCTTTTTAAAGTAAACTTATTATGCAGAAACTGTAAAGACAAAGATATGGTCTTCTGTCACTACAGTACCATCAGGTGTAATTTTCTGTTCTATCTATGCTGCTCCAACTTGTAAACGGTCCTGAGCAGGTAGGATTTCAACCTCCAAAAGCTACAGGTTTATTTCCTGCTTTGAAAGTATCAGTACAAATATGTTGTTGTTGTTGTTGTTTAAAAAGGGTACTGTGACTCCATCAGGAACTGGAACTGGGAATCAGATTTTTGAGATCATGAGATCACCCTGCATCCAATTCCTTAAAGATACTCTCTTATACACAAAGAGAGAAAATTTCCAGACAAGGTCCTGCTATTTTTTTTGGTGAGGGAGGAAGATGTTCCTAGGAAGAAAAACAACACCAACTGGGCTGCTTTATCACCTTCAGCTTCCATCTGTCCTGGATGCTTCTGTTGTGAATGCTTTAGCTGAGATTCCTGCATTGCCGGGTGTTGGACTGGATGACCCTTGGGATCCCCTTCAGCTCTACAATTCTGTGATTCTATAACTTTTGTTGTTGTTGTTTAGTCGTTTAGTCGTGTCCGACTCTTCGTGACCCCATGGACCAGAGAACGCCAGGCACTCCTGTCCTCCACTGCCCCCCGCAGCTTGGTCAGACTCATGCTGGTAACCTCGAAAACACTATCCAACCATCTCGTCCTCTGTCGCCCCCTTCTCCTTGTGCCCTCCATCTTTCCCAACATCAGGGTCTTCTCCAGGGAGTCTTCTCTTCTCATGAGGTGGCCAAAGTACTGGAGCCTCAGCTTCACAATCTGTCCTTCCAGTGAGCACTCAGGGCTGATTTCCTTCAGAATGGAGAGGTTTGATCTTCTTGCAGTCCATGGGACTCTCAAGAGTCTCCTCCAGCACCATAATTCAAAAGCATCAATTCTTCGGCGATCAGCCTTCTTGGCTCAAAGTAGTCTGTAACATCATTGTTTTTGTCCCTTGAAGGCTCAGTAACAAGCAGATCACATGCTAAAGCAACCTGTAAGAATATCATAATTTTGGGGCAGGGGCAGGCCAGGGAATGAGGGATATTTTCTTAGAAAACACAGAGGGAGATCTGAGGGAGGGAAAGAAGCTGAGAACCAGAGCATAACATCAAAGAACACAGTTCCCATATTGTCTTTGATCATGACTCTTCCCCGCAAGGCAGTAACGTTCATTGCTAACTCGACTTAGGTTTGCATTGGATGTGGGATTGTACCAAGGCTAGGATTCAATCATTTCTGTCTGGAAGGAGTGAGCATGCTGTGTTGAAACTTTGTTTTGTTTTATATGTAGCCTTGGGGGTATTATGCGCCAGGTTGTCTACTGTGCCAAGGAGAACATGATCAGAATAACATTAGGATGCTTTCCATGCATTGATTTCTGAAGAGGGCTGGAAGGTAGATCTCAAGAAAGCAGGGAATATGTTAAAATTATGGGGCAATTTACATAAAATAAGGAAACAGCAAAAGAGACATCACAGAGCTTTGTGGACCACAGAAGGACTTGAATGGTGGAAACAGAATCCATTAAAACAAAAACAGGAAAGATCAAAGGTGTTCTAATCTTACAGGAGAGAAAACTAAGAGGGGAAACAACCTTTTCCATGTATGTAATAGAGTGTTAAAAGAAGAATTGTGGACAAGTGCCAGATTGCCCTGAGGGCAAGGCCAGTGTGGAATCTCCCACTTACATCTGCAACCACCTCTCATCCTAGCTCCTGAAGAAGAGGAACTCAATGAGAGTTGTGGGTTAATTTTCTGCCTGTGATGAAGCAACTACCAGCTAATTCCCCAGTTACCATTGTAGAAGTTCAGTCTGTTTCTTCTTTACCTCCCTTTGTATATAGGGAATATATAGTTTCATTACATATAGTGTCAAAAACTGCAGGCCAACACACAAAGGAAACATTGTCAAAATATAGTGTGAAAACCCAGATTTCAAACTGGGAAGCTATTAAGATCAAGGATGGAGATATAAGGGGGTGAACAGATAGAATGCATAAGAAAAAGCAATAAGCATAAGAAGTGCACCATCTATAATATCTAGTCCAGACAATCTTAAAGAAGAATCTCAGAATTACAGTACTTGTGAAGAAAAAGGCTCATCCATGATATTCAGTAGATGGCAACTTCTCATATGGCACAATCTCCTTTCCCCCTCTAGTCCTGTGGAGTCAGCAAAGGGGGTTGATGGATTGGGGGAGGGTCACCCCATCAGGTATGGTCATGTGAGTATGGTATACCTTAATGGGAGAGGTTAGGACATGGCAGGTCCAACAGGTAGGTAAGGAGCACCCAGAGAGATGAGCCACCACACCTCCACAATCCAGGAAAGAAAACTTCTGAGAGATTTCAAACAAGACAGAACCAACCAACCTGTGTGCATGGAAGATGCTCAAACCACAACAGCTAAGGATGCAATCCTAACTATGTTTGCTCAGAAGTAAGTCCAACTTTGAGGGAATCACCTCCATGTAAGTGGGGATAAGAATGCCACCTAGGTTGCTATGTAATGGGGAACTAGGGTCCAAAAGTAAACCAGGGGTCACACACAACTAATAAGACGTCTGACAGACAGAATGTCAACAGGTGAAGCTTTCCCCTTTCAGGTGTAGTTCAGATATTTTTGAAGTATTTCAGTGAACTTTGTTCACTGTACACACACACAGCAGGGAGGCAGAGTTTCCAAGGACAGGAGTTTACCTAAGAGAGGCTGAGGAATGGAAGGTAAAGAAGATGAAGCTGGCTTTGGAAACAGAGATGTCAGCTGTTGAGTTTCTCCCACTAGAAATGAGAGGACTACAATTGTGGAAATGCAAATGAATTCTGGTGCCAGCTGTAATTGACTGACTAAACAGCAATGGAAGTCAGCAGCAGACTTTAGTAACTTCATTGCCTGTGCTAAAGGACGGTATGAGAATTGACACAAACTGTGATTCTATAGTAACGGATTTGGAGTGCAGAAAAATGTTCATGGAATGGAGTGTTAGTACGTACATAATTCTAGAGGAGAGCAAGTTATACTGTACATTTTTCTGCCTTGGATCCTAAGAAGTTAAGGAAGTTAATGAAAGCAAAGTTTCTTATTCCATGAAAAGCCTCTCAAGATGGACAGGCCCCCTCTTGAAACATGGACTTTTGTTCACCCAGGCACTTGGTACTTGAAGTGTAGAAGGATTGTAGCAGCCTTGGAAATTGTTGTACCGTATATGGCAAAACAATACTCTCAGTAGTTTTATTTTTTTATATCATTTTTCAGGTATTATACAGTGGTACCTTGAGTTAAGTACTTAATTCGTTACAGAGCTCCATTCTTAACCTGAAACTGTTCTTAACCTGAAGCACCACTTTAGCTAATGGGGCCTCCCGCTGCCGCCGTGCCACCGGAGCACAATTTCTGTTCTCATCCTGAAGCAACGTTCTGAACCCGAGGTACTATTTCTGGGTTAGCGGAGTCTGTAACCTGAAGCGTATGTAACCCGAGGTACTACTGTATAGCCACCCTATGCTCTCTTGGGAGGAAAGACAGGATAGAAAGTATTGTTTTCTCAGTGAGGGCTGGTGTACATGACTGTAAACTGGAATGCAAATATGATTCTCCCATCAGTTATCACTGATTTCTATGGGAGAAAGCCAGCCCAAGAGAAGAGTGGAGATAAATCACAGAGGAGAGCAGGGCAGGGATGAAAGTGAGCCAGAGCATGGAGAAGGCAAAGAAGCTGAACTGCTCACTTCACCCACTGTCAGGGATGGGAAGTGGGGGTGATACACTGAACGCAGCCACAGTGATGGGACCATTGGCCTATTCCAGTGCCCTGTAAAATACCCACTTGGTAGCAAGGGAGTTTGCTGCAGAAGACAGGAAACCCCATAAAACCATCCCTCTTCTTGCATCATATCTGAGCCAACAGTACATGACTGTGGCTGCAATCCTATAGGGACTCAATGGGGTTTAATTGCAAGTCGATGTGTAGAAGATTGCTTTGTAAACCTACTTGCGAATTAGGTGCCATGCCCAATCTGAATTCCCAGAGTGAATCTCAGATATTTCACTGGGTGTGTCACTTACATGCCTTATGCAGGTTCATTAGCTAAATGGGTGACTCCCGCGAAGGGGCGGGATCTGGGAAAGAATGCATAATGGGGGAAGTGCATACCTTAAGCATACAAAGAAAAACCAAACACAGCACACATTTCTTCAGAGTGCTAATCATCATTCTGTCTTCTTTGTTGCTCTTCATGCCATCAATTCAAAGCTGTGCTTTAGATCCCTGGGGGGGGGGTCCCCCTTACCTCCTCCATTCATAGCTGAGGGGTAATCAATTTCCAGGTGCTTGTGCATATGGCACTTGTTCTTCTCTCTCCATCCATTTCCTTAATGTAAGCCTTCAAGAATTCTGTCATAAAGTTAAATAAATGTACCCTTGAGATATAGGCTTCTTCTGACATATTCAAGGACATTTTTGGCATACAAAAAAAAAAGTCTTCAAGCTTCCACAGGAATGATGTCTTATTAGAATATCCCAAGTTCCCTTGTGAGCTACTGCCAGGGACCACTTGCCAATGATGGGCATGGCCAAAGACAGAAGTGGGCTGGGCAACATTTACTCTTCACTACATTCCAGCCATGCAAAAATCAGGGGTTTGTATACATACAGCACCCCAACATTCAAGAGATGTTGAAAGACACGTTCTAGCCAGACAAAAGCAAGAATGCCCCTCATCCACTCCATTACTGTGCCCACATAATGGTCCAGAACAAGCACAACCTCTCTTGACTCAGATGTTATGAAGAAGTAGAGCGTCATGTCATCCTTGTTCTTATGGCACTTTGCCCCCAAACTTTGCATGACTGCACTCAGTGGCTTCTCTCTCCTGCCCAGCCTCTCCGTCTGTGCACACCTCTGCCCGCCTCACACCAGCTTGCTTTTCCTTCTCCTTCAGAGAGAGAGAGAGAGAGAGGGAAAGGGAAAGGGAAAGGGAAAGGGAAAGGGAAAGGGAAAGGGAAAGGGAAAGGGAAAGGGAAAGGGAAAGGGAAAGGGAAAGGGAAAGGGAAAGGGAAAGGGAAGGAGAGAAGCCCTGCATGCTGGCTCCTCAGAGAAAAGGATGTTGGGGGGGGGAGAGATTGACGAGAAACAATCACACGATCTACAAGTCAATCCCGATCGACATGTTGGACAATGCTGCCTTATGGAAACCTTAAGAAAAAACATATTTCGTTTTGGAAAACACATGGTCTGAGGCCTTGTTATTCATATCACATCTAATTGCTATACCTCTTTTCTCAGAACTGGGAATAGATGGGGTATCTTGAAGTCCAGAAATGTAAAGGAGCAGCCAGAGTAAAATAAAGATGTCTACTTGGTGACAGCAATACAGATAACAAGTATGAAGGGTTGTTTGTTTGACTGGCCTACCTTACCTCTCAAGGTGCAGGCTATAGCCCACGCTATCACACCAACTATCCACCTAAATTCTACACCACATCATATTTGTGTAACCTCAGCAAATACAGAAGCCACTTCACAAGGTTTAATAGCCATGGCCAACATCACATTCTCCACATGTTGCTGCACTACAACACACACCATCCTTGATTATTAGCCATGTTCAATGTGGCTGATGAGAGTACTATATATTGTCACTTTTTGTCCCATCACATGTGACACTGCTTTGTGAAAAAGAAATGTTTAAAGTACCATTTCCCCCGAGTATTTGTTTCTCCCAGTAATTTGATCCAAACTCACGTTTCTGTTGTAATCAGTGCTTCTGCCTATGCTGGGATTTCTCTCTGATTAGCCTTGATTAGTTCTTGGCTGTTTAGCAGCTTCAGCAGAGTTTGATTAAGAGATATGCTTCCTTCCTCCAGCTCTTCAACATTTTCTCCAATGCTTTCTAAGGGCTGTACCTGGGTTGCAGGCTGAACCCCAGCAGAATTTATTAGATGAAGAAATAGGTCCACTGCCTATGTCAATTCTGCCTGTGTACAGTAACTCATCTCCCAAGGGATAATTACAATGGGGAAAAGGTTTCACTAGAATAGTGAATTTCTTGAGGAGTTGACTTCCCAAACCTTACAGACTTGCTTCTGGTTCTGTTTCCCTTAAGCAGGTGTTTCTGTTTGTCTCTGTGATAGAGAATTCTTACTGAATCCAGGTTACTCAGTCTCACCAAGATATTGCCAACATGGAGTTGTTTTATACCTCTCCTGCTAGAGCCAGTACCCCTTTGGAGCATATGGTATCTGCCCATCATGCATGTCATGCTTGATGAATCTTGCATGATCACAACATTCAAAAATTTGCAAAAGCATGTGTACTAAGAATAGTTAGTTGAGCAACATGCAAAATATATTTTAATGTAATCTGGAACAATCTGGTTCCAAATTGTTGTATCCAAGCAAGTAATTCCATTAATGAAAGGGATTCTGTCTGTGCAGTGAGCCTTCCTCCCCCGGACCCCCACAATCTATTCTGTGGTTCCCCCCAATCCTCCAGAAAAGACTAGGGGCCATAGGGGTGTGTGGGGAGAAAAGAGGGAATATGTTCTGGTGTACTCATGATTCATATGTATTTTCCAAAACTAAGTTTATCTCAAGCGTTGCAACGTATAAAGCAGCCCTGAATCAGACAAATAATAAGTGAAGCTGGTTAGAGAGTCATAGGAATTGTGTCTTGTTCTGATGTTTTCTTCCTCTTCCTCTCTTAAAATTAAAATGTCATCATGCTGGAGCCCTTCCAACCACTAATGAAACACCCCTTATGGGTTAGCGTATCAAACACTGTTTTTCTCCTTCCTTACAGTGCTCAAGTTTGCTTTGTGGTTTTCAGATGTGTGCAGCCTCCTCAAAGTCGCCTTTCTGCTTGCATATGCCTAGCTCAGGGAGACCACACAGCAACAAATGACAGCTTGTTGAAGCCCAATCATTTGTCCTTTTCTTTTCCTACATCCATAATTTGCTTAAGCTTTCTCCTGCTGTTTTTTATGTTTGAACAGTAGCCTGATAATGGGTAGTGAGAACTCCCAGCTGTTCCCCTGTTATTTCTTCCTTCCTTTGACTTTCTCTTAAAGTTATAAGAACAGCAATTTCATCACCCTAGGAGACCTGAGTTCCACTCTTGGCTTAAAAAAAACAACAACCGGCAGTGCAACATTGCTTCCTTGTGGCTTATGCTTCCCTCTTATTGATGAATGGAAAATGCACCACCAAGGTCCCTCTAAGCCCCAAAGCAACACAAGGAAAGTATTTTGCTAGGAATCAAACCAAAGTACTGTGTAAACCCAACACTAAGTAATGCAAGAGTTGTCTGTTGCGCTGGGGTCTTCCTCAACAATTTTCTGGTTGATATTTGTGTTGTCCAAGCCAAATAGCTCGATAGAAAGGCCTGGAGACCCTCAGGTGTGAGGTTCCCAAACCCTGATCTAAGCCATCAAAACTCATGCTGGGGGGAAGACTGGAAGGAGGGGCCAATGCTTAGTCACTAACCACTCTACAGCAAGCCTTGGTGGTCCCTACACTCCTTGAAGGATCAGCCATATACTGTGTATGGGGGTTGACAATACTAATATGGTAGAGTAAGAGAAGAAAAGGGAACTTTACATGGACATCCAAATAAAGGAGTAAATTTCCTGTAAATAACATTTCCGTCAAGAACCTCTGCTAATTAGAAGTTGCAAAATGCAATTGCCACTGACTCAGTTAAAATCCACTTATACCTAATTCCCCCCCCCCCTTTTTCATATCTCTGTTTATTTATTCTGGTAAGAAGCCAAGGTACCCCTGAGTACACCCTATAATTTATCTGATCTTTCAGATAAATCCCACTTCACTCATTAACACTTGCTGACTCCCAGAAGAATACAGGCTTGATTGGGATCTAATTTATGGCATTCATCAACATATGATTTATTTATTTATTATGCAGGAGTGGGAGAGTGACAGCATGTGCAGGTACTCTCCCCTAGAAGCCATGTCCTTTTACTCAAGACACAGACATGAACCACACCCCATAATTCTCCCCACATCTTTATTCTACGCTCAGAGTCTCACTGTGCTGAATGCTGTTGCTGAAAGCTTCCAAGTGTGATGTAGTGATGGACGAATCTGTCAATTCTTCATTTTCTCCAATTTCTCATTGTATTTCCAATCTTAAATTCAGTTTTCTACTTTTCTGCAGCAATTTGTGAGCTGTTATTTTTTAAATCCTTATGAAAATTCAACAGCATTTTACTGTGAACTTATCCCAATAAACACATTTTTTTTTGTATACAGGATTGATTAATATACAAACTTTTACAAGCAATTTCACCAAATGTACTACATTTTTTGTATGTTCTTTTCACAAATATACACATCTATATGCACACTTTGCACTGCATTTTTGTACCAGTTGCTTGGCTGCAGAACTGCACCACAAAATTTAGAAAAGTGAAAATTTCCAAGGATGGCTGTGCTTCAGTTCCTATATTGTTTTGGATTGTGTGGAGTTTGCCTTTAAATTCAGACTGAATCAAATTTCTCCTCCATCCCTGGTAATGGTAACACAAGTGTCATAAATACAAATTTATCATATGTGGCATTAAATTGGAAGACCCAAATGTATGACTAACTTTAGAATTAATGGGTGGATTTGATGCAGCACTAAATCTTTCAGTCTGTTGACACAAGGATTTCTCCTTGCACAATGGAACTTCTTCTCCCTCTCCTTCCCCTGTATGCCTCCTAAATCTGTGCTAGGGATTCCACCAACCATCTGGAGCAGATTTGGGGAGTGAGTAGGGTGCACAAAGTGTGAGGGGGAGCCCCATTGTGTAAGTGGAAATCCTTGCCTTGATGGGATTTGTTAGCAGAATACCATTCAATGTTTCTTCTTCTTCTGACTACTCAAAGGTCACAACACTCATTGAAACAGACAAAGATTCCAAAGTGAAATCAGCAAAAAATATTTCAAAAAAGAATTTATATGAATTTGTTATACCCGTAATTTGAATCTGATTCTGTTTGAACTAAAGAATCTCTCAGTAGGTAAGGCTTTAAGGGTCAGGATTCAATTTCTCAGCCACAATGAATAAACCAATTGAGATCTGATCTTCTCTAGTTCCTGCCACCATTATGTCTTATCCACATTACAAGCTAAGGAATCTACAGTTCCATTGCCTGGAGACAGAACTTCCCAGTTCCCTTTTAATGTTATTCCCACCTGTTAGGCAGAATTGGCAGCTGTCTATTCTTTTCTGGAATCAATCAAACGTTGGCTGTGCTTAGGGATCTAACAGTGGCAGACAGCTTCCTCTTCTCTTATTGACAACTAAATCCACAGGCCTCGTTTATGACAGATAGGCAGTGAAGAGAAAGGAACTCTGTCATTCATCTACTGTTGCAAATGGAAATTAGGATCCTGCTTGTGCATAGCTCATGGGGGAGGGGGGAGGGGGACTCATCCCCAGTAAAATCTTGAATGCAGTGTGTCCTTTGTGGTATTTGTTATTATAATCTCGACTTCATGCTTCATTCCAGAGAAAGCATGAATAATCTAGCAGCAAAGGAATGCAGGAAGAGAGACAAATGCACACATCTCCCTTTCTGATTTCAGCCTTTAATGATGTTTTTGTTTTTGTCAGTCCCAAATAGCAAAATGAAATAAGTGAGAGCTGGCTGCAGGTTGTCATTTCAGCACTCCCTTCGTGCAGAAGGATTCAAAATTTTCCTTGCAAATGTTCAATAGGAATAATTTTGTTTTCATTTTGAAATAAAAGAGGCTGCCATATTTTGTGGTGCTCCATAAACCATTTTAGGAGGTCAGACAGCCCCACCATTCACTTCAGTGACTCTCAGGAAACATGCCAGAAAATTCATACTGCACTGAACAGGAACTATAACATTTCCCCCTCAGATTAGTCCCTTTTGTAGTGATGGAACATCCCCTGCACTGTAAGATGAGCAGTCCAATGGAAGATTTCTCTGAACATTAGAAATGTCAGCATATATGTGACCAAGTGGGTTGTTCTTTAAATCCTTCACCACAAGGAGACCAGAGGAGAGAGACTTTCATCATTTCTAGAACAAGGTCACAGAGAATGGAAATCACATGCTCTGACCGGGAAGTCTTTCCAGATTGTGGTCCACTTGTGATAGACAATATGACATAGTAGTTAGAGTGTTGCGTTAGGATTAGAGAGACGCATGCTCAAATCCCCATTCAGCCATGAAATTCAGCAGCTACTCTTGAAACAGTCACACTTGCAACCTAATCAACCTCACTGGGTTGTTGTGAGGATAAAATGAATGGGGAAATGGTATGCACTGCTCTGTGCTCCTTAACATAAGGGTGGGATTAAACAAACCAAAGTCTTATGACTTCAAATAAATCATTTGTAATTATCCAGGACTGAGTTGTAGTATGGAAAACAAACAATCAAGACTAAACCATTTAGAGCCCTGTCTCATACAAAAGTATGCCTTATTACCCATGGGTCATTGCAATTTCTCAGGGTGACCTCATAACAATACCATCCATGCACACTGTCTGGAGAGCAACGATGCTTAGGAGAGAGGATCAAAGTGGTGGTGACTTCACCATGGCCAAACTATGAGTATCTTTCATAAAGTGTTAGATAAGATCTTTGTTCCTTGCTGTTGGATAAAGCCAATGTGGTGTAGTGGTTAAAGTGTTGGACTAGGGACCTAGTTTTGACCCTACAGGAGCCAGAATCTAGTACGAAAAGGGCTTTACAACTGATTCAAGAGTTTGGTCGGGTGGTGGGATTTAAACTAAATAAACAAAAAACTAAGGTATTGGGAAAAAATTTAACAGCTTCAGAGTCAGAAAGGTTTCAGAAAGAGACAGAGCTAAACGTGGTTAAAAAAGTAAAATATCTAGGGGTGAACATAACAGCAAAGAATCTGAATTTATTTAAGGACAATTATGAAAAGTGTTGGTCAGAAATTAAGAGGGATTTAGAAAGTTGGTCAAGACTGAAACTTTCCTTGTTGGGCCGAATTGCTGCTATAAAAATGAACGTATTGCCAAGGATGTTGTTTCTTTTTCAGACTTTACAGATTGTGGATAAAATTGAGTGTTTCGGGAGGTGGCAAAGAGATATCTCTAAATTTGTCTGGCAGGGCAAAAAGCCCAGAATTAAGTTTAAAATATTAACTGATGCTAAAGAAAGAGGGGGGTTTGCCCTGCCAGACTTAAGGTTGTATTATGAATCAGCAGCTTTCTGCTGGTTGAAAGATTGGCTGCTTCTTGAAAACACTGATGTTTTAGACTTGGAAGGATTTAACAATGCTTTTGGATGGCGTGCGTATTTGTGGTATGACAAGGTTAAGATTCACAAGAATTTCAAGAACCATATTGTAAGGAAAGCAGTGTTTAATGTCTGGATAAAATATAAAGACTTATTAGAAAACAAGACCCCAAGGTGGTTATCACCTATGGAAGCTAAGGCTGTAAAAAGACCCAATATGGAGGTCAAATGGCCGAAATATTGGGAAATATTAGAAAGAGATGGAGACAATTGAAGATTGCAGAGTATGGAGAAACTTAAAGATAAAGTGCGAGATTGGTTACATTACGCTCAGATTAAAGAGGCTTTTAAATTGGATAAAAAGTTAGGATTCCAAGTGGAAAAATCGAAATTGGAAACAGAATTGTTAGAACCTAAGACTAAAATACTTTCAAGAATGTATAACTTGCTGCTGAGGTGGAATACACAGGATGAAACGGTTAAATCAGCTATGATAAAATGGGCACAGGACATTGGGTATAATATTATGTTTGCTGACTGGGAAAAGTTATGGACTACCGGTATGAAGTTTACGGCATGTAATGCCTTGAAAGAAAATATTATGAAAATTATAGGAGCTATGCTCTGAAGGTCAGACAGCCCCACCATTCACTTCAGTGACTCTCAGGAAACATGCCAAGGCATTATAGGTGGTACATGACCCCAGTCAAGCTTGCTAAAATATATCACCTGCCAGATAACAAGTGTTGGAAATGCAAGGAAACTGAAGGAACATTCTTTCACCTCTGGTGGACTTGCCCTAGAGTTAAGGCCTTCTGGGAAATGATATATAATGAGCTGAAAAAGGTATTTAAGTATACCTTTCCTAAGAAACCAGAGGCCTTCCTTTTGGGCATTGTTGGCCAGAGGGTGTTAAAGAAGGACCAAACATTATTTATGTATGCAACAACAGCAGCAAGGATACTTGTCGCCAAACATTGGAAAACTCAAGATTTGCCCACGTTGGAAGAATGGCAGGTGCAACTGATGGACTACATGGAGTTAGCAGAAATGACCGGCAGAATCCGAGACCTGGGAGAAGAAACAGTGGAGGAGGATTGGAAGAAATTTAAGGACTATCTTCAAAAACATTGTAAATTATATGAGTGTTAAGAAGGATGAGAGATTTGAAAACAACAGGGCACCATAAAATTAGCGGAAAAGATTATGAGAATGAGTGAAGAAAGATAAATTTTGAATGAATATCATGTTAAAATTAGGTATTCAGGATTTTGATAAAAATATTCAAAGTTAGGGATAAAATATTGGAATTGTGTACAATAAGAATGAAAATAAGGTGATAAGTTGCTGGCTAAAGTTTTATTAACTTGGAATGTAGGAGCGAGAGACGTGAGGAAGTCCAAAAGGGAAAAATGAAGAAAAGATGGTTATTACAAGATGTAAAATCTTATGTTTGTGTCAGGGGTTCAGGAGCAGAAGCACAGGGAAGAGGGGAGATGGAGAGCGGAGGGGAAGAATCTGAGGGCAGCGTAGGAGAAGATGACAGTGGCCCGAGAGATTCCATGAGCCTCTCCAGCGAATCGGAAGATTCACAGAAGGGGGCGCCAGTGGCCAGGGCAAGGGGATTCCCAAGGGGGACACTCCAGGAGCAAGGGGCCAGCAGGGACTCCCAGAGTAGCAGTTGGAAATCAGGACCAGCTTCCCCACCAGAGCATGGTGGGGGGGAAGAGTCCCAGGTATCGAGGGCAGAGGATTCCACACCAGGGAGTGAAGATAAGTCAGGGCTGGCCACGCCTCCATCGGAGAGCCAGACAACGGAGGGGAGGTCAGATCCGGGCAGTATCCCGGAAGAGGGAAGCAGTGACAGAAGCAGTGTGACGGTCAGGAGGAAGGTCACTGGGTTGGCGCGAGAGGCAAGTTCAAATGTACAGGAGCGTGGGACAGCAGAGAATGAGGATTGGGAACCGGGTCCTAAAGCCCGCCGGAGACAGGGGGAGGAGTCAGCCGACTCAGCGTCGGAAGAGTCCAGAAAGGGGAAAGCCCCGGCGGGCAGGAGGACCCAGAGGAGGAGAGAACAACGGAAAAGGTGGAGCAGGGCTAGGATCTTAAACTGGTGTCAGAGGGGAGGAGATTCAGACGGGACTTCGCCGGTCTAGGGTTTAAGACGTAGGGCTGCGCGCTGCGGCTTTGGAATGGAAGTTGAACTTCAATAAAGACTTTTGTACATAACGACGATCGGGCGTTGGTCCTCTGTGAGCTGGGACCTGGGACCTCCTCTGAAGAGGAGAATCATATACATGGGAGAAAACAGGGGGTACAAATGCAATTGATTAATCAATAAGCTTCCCAGTCATAGCATCACCATGCCAAGAAGCTTTACCCCACCCCCAAACAATCAAATTTCTACCTGCCACAAAGCTGTTGAATATATAGCTATAGAAAAGTGGCAACCTTATTCACATGTCTGGCAGTCCATTCTCCCTAGCACATACTCCCGCATCAGCTTTTTGCTATAGAGCCAAAAGCTTTTATGTGCAGAGACAATGCAGCTGGTTCCAATTTGCTGTCTGGGGCTGCTGCCTCCCACAATTAAAATCAAAGCAGCAACAATGAGGTCTCTGGTACCAATTTCACCTTGGCCAGGCCCAAAGCTTATCTCATCCTGCTGTACAAAAGGCAAAGGAAACCTTTTTCAGATGAAGGTTAGCTGGCCAGAGTGGATGGCATTGAAGACAGGCGTGCGAAAACAGAGGTGAGCTTGAAGAACAATTCCATCTATTGAAGGGACAGCTTTCACCTGGGTGGACAGATAGTTATCGCAAAATAAAATTGCAAGAGTAAGGAAAGAAGTAATTTATGATTGTAACTCCTATCCTTCTTGGCAGTGCTTATTGTTCAGAATCGAGAGACCTGGGAACTATACGCTTGGCTGTCTGGGAGAATTTGCATGCCCTGCAATAATGCCCCTCATGTTTCTGATAGTGTTAAAATAAACCCATAAATCATTAAGATGATTGTACAGTGCTGAGGTTATGTCTCATATTTCCTCCTTCCTCCAAGATACTGCTACCAATATACTAGGCTCCCATACTAGGCTTCTGTACACATGTCTAAACGGGATTGCAGTAGTGCTGGGTATCTCAAAAATGGGTCCTTGGAGTAGCTACCAACAGATATCAAGCAATGCTGGTGTTGACTACACAAGTGTATTTCTTTCACTGTTGTCTTCTCCAAAAAGAATTGCAGGAACAGTATACAGATACTCATTATCCTGCAGTGTAATAAGCAAACTTCACTAAAGTGCTTGGTTCAGCTGGCACTCATGGAACATCCCTGGAATACCCAGCTGCCAACAAAAACACCTCTTTGTTGGGTCATTAACTAGCCCTGGTGAGATAAAAGCCAATAGGTGCTCTTAAGAACTGTTGATAGTTGTGTATTTTATCATAAACTTCCTGGGTTTACAGAAAGTTAAGTGCAAGACACCAGATTGCTGTTTTTTAAAACAAATAAACACACACACAAATAAATAAATAAAATAAGTTTATTTCCACATGCTGAAAGCACCCCCATAAATATTGCTTCATTTTCCATTTCTGCAGTCTCAAGCTTAGTTTCTCCAACTGCATTTGGAAAAGCAACTAATACTGAAAATATGTTTGCCTCTGTAATCAGTTCCTCTGTCAAGAGGCATTGGGCAGAATTGCAGTTATGATTATTTTTATTTAAAGTGATTTATCAAAATTAGTAACCATATCCCTGTTAATCTTCCCCTTGACTGAAGCAAAAATATGAGCTATGATTTTGAGTAATCCAGGAAAGTTTTAATGGAACAAATCTTTTTCTTACAATACTGTCATCCCACTCCTTTAATGAAATGGAAAATATTCTGATTATAAAGATTTTGTCCTTTTTACAGGAGATGGAGATAGGTGCATGCAATGAATAATTGGGCTAGCTCTTCCTGTATGTTGCATTTGCAAGAGGAGAAATGAAAATGGCCTGCTAATTCTCTTGTAGGAGAAACTCGGTGTTTTTCCAGCAGTAATTCTGAATAGTAAACATAAAGTCATGTAAATTAACTAGTGCTAGGTAAGTAATCACCAATGCATTTTTAATTTTGAAAGGATAAGTGTTACATTCAGCTAGCTCTAGCTATTTACTTACCTGTGAAGTTTTGAATAAACTTCAAGCTTTCTGGAGAATTATGTGATTTGTTAGAATAGGATTTGGGGTAAAAGTAATATTTACATTGCTGCAAATTCTTTGAAATCCATGACAGTTTCGTATCCCTCTTTAAACACATTTCATTTGCTTTTATTTTCCTCCACTCATTGGATAAACTAGGCTCAAGATTGCAGGAAATGAAGGCCTGCTTCAAAAGGTGAGACTAAAGGGCACAACCCAAAGTCCACTGAATATAATGGGCAGAATAATGTAGGATGCAGAGGCAGCAACCAAAAGATCTCCAAAAGCAATGATGTCTTCATCCTTTAAAAGTATGGATATCCTGTCCTGATGCTCAAAGCTACATAGAAGTAACATGGCCAACCCTTCAGCAGGGTAAGAATTTGGCAGAATTAGCAGGGCAAAATTTCCTTCGTGAATGAAGACTTTCTAATTATGTGTGTGCCTGCTAGTGCTAAGATACAGATAGGTAGCCATGTTGGTCTGTCATAGTCAAAACAAAATAAAAAAATTCCTTCCAGTAGCACCTTAAAGACCAACTAAGTTAGTTCTTGGTATGAGCTTTCGTGTGCATGCACACTTCTTCAGATACACTGTGTATCTGAAGAAGTGTGCATGCACATGAAAGCTCATACCAAGAACTAACTTAGTTGGTCTTTAAGGTGCTACTAGTGCTAAGATAGTTTATATTTTTAGAACTTTTTTTGTGTCTGTAGGATACTCACCTCTTGAAGCTACTAGCATGAGTTTGACCAAACTGTGGGAGGCAGTGGAAGACAGAAGTGCCTGGTGTGCTCTGGTCCATGGGGTCACGAAGAGTCGGACATGACTAAACGACTAAACAACAACAACAACAACATACTCACCTATAGCCAATAAAGTGGAATGAACAGAAACCTCAGAATTGTAACACACTCTATGTTGGGTTGCCCTTGAAAAGTGTCAGAAAGCTTCAGGTGGTGCAAAATGTAGCTGCAAGGTTGTTGGCAGGAGTGTGGATTTTTGACTGTACCATTCTGGCATAATATTGACTTCTAATTACCTTCTCAGACGAGTTCAGGGACAAGGGTATCTGAAAAGGTGTTTCCTCCAGCATGAACCTGCCCACACACAGCCATCAACAGGGGAGGTCTTGTTGCGTTTCCACCAGTTTTGCATGGATTGTCTATTCATTGCAATGTTCAAACTTAAAATGCTAAGATATAAAAGATTTTGAAAATACAATAGAAATACTTTTGCTGTGATTCACCCTCTCTTCTTACAGTGCAATTGTACACATGTCTGCTCAGATATAAGACTTATAGAATTCCAAGGGATTTATTCCTAGGTAAGTATAGGATTGCCACATAATTATACAAGCACCACTCTGCAAAAGGTAACGCTTTTTGTTGCAGAACTTGTTTCAATTGTGAGGAGGAGTTAGCTCTTCTAAAACTGGTCTTTTGTGTTGGGGGGGGGGTGTGTGCTTTACCTTTTGAAGCTTCTCCTTGGTGAAACAATAGGCTTGGCTATGAATGTGGGAGGAAAGACCTTAAACAGTTCTCTCACTCATTCTTTATAATAGTACTGGTCTATCTTACAGGATAGTTGTAAGGAATAATGAGCTGGAGCTTCTTTAAGTGCTTGTATCATTCTAAAGACCTCTATACATGCTGAGTAGAATCATTTGCAGCCCAACTTTATCAATGCTTGGAACCAGAAGTTTAGCACTACTGAGTTCCACACAGCTTTCTCCCAAGTAAATAATAGATATGTACAGAGTTGCTGTGTCTCCCCCTCCCACCCCATACAATTTCTCCTAAGAGCCCATGGCGCATGGTTTGAAAATCACATGGTATTTTTTCCCTTCCTTCAAGGAACTAGATAGTCTTTGCTTTGCTAGGAGGAATTAAATCACTCTCAGGCTTTAATGTTGGGCATCTTTCAACATGGATTGGTAGCGGAAGTGAGATCCAACTTCTTGCTGTATTTGCAAATACAGTCCCCATGTTTTGGCACGGAAAGAGTTTGTGCAGAGATTAGAAGAAAGGGGAGGGAACAGCAAAGGCAGAGAGAGAGAGAGAGAGAGAGAGAGAGAGAGAGAGAGAGAGAGAGAGAGAGAGAGCTGATCATATGTCACTGTCTCATTTTTATCTTCCCCTCCCCCGATTTAAGTATAACGGCGGGGTTTAAGTCTGCGGCTCTATTAATCGCGGAGGGAAGCGTTCAGCACCTCGGCCAGCTCCTCCGCGACGAGAGCCGCTTGGCGTGAGAGGCAGAGAGAGAGAGGAAAAAACTACAGGTGGGGAGAAACAGACGAGTCCAGACTCTCTCTCTAGACAGCACCACTACATAGGTCAATCTGTGGGCGTCTGGCAGTTGAGGACAGTCAATCGAGGCAGTCGGTTGTTTCTTTTTCTCTTTTTCCTCCCTCTCCAAGCAAACCTCAAGAGAGATTCCCTGTGAGTGGCAACGAGGCGTCCTTCGAGTCGACCCTGCCTTAGGTTTGTTAATGTTTCCTCCCGCTGACCTATGAAGGAACGGTTGGGGAGCGGGGGATTCTCGGGTTTCAAAAAGTTATTGAAAGCCTTCCTGGCTCGTCTGTGTTAGATGCTGGCGATGATGACCCAAACTAGTGCGCTTTGTCCTTTAGTTTGGGCAGTGGTGCGTGCAGACTCTTCTCCGCCTTGCAGAAATGACTGTGACCAGCTCAGTCCTCGGAAGGTCGCTGTTTAGTACAGCCCCTGACACACTGAGGCTGCTAAACAAACAGTAAGCAACTGAAAAATAAGCCTCATTTAACACAGCTCTGTTTATTTGTGCTTGTGTTTCCTTTCTCTTGTAGGTGTATCCTGAGATACTGGACTCCATATTTTCTGTCCAGATGAGTGAAGCCAGCAGCCAGCTTGTATCACTTTATCTTTTCCCATTTAGCACCAGGAAGAGTTGTCTGGAAAATATCAATGACAAGTGGAAAGGGCAAATCTGCTTCTCTTCCAGGAACTATTGCTTGTTTTAGAATTTGGATTTATACCTTTTACGCTTTAAGGATAATGTGACGCCATTGGATCCACATAGACAATCATGTGAAGTTTGAATGGCAAGTCACTCTTGGACAGACTGATTTCTGGTTTTTTTACCTGTAGGGATGGTTTACATATAAAGGAAAAAAGTGCATTGAGTTGCTCCCAGGTTTGTGAAAATCCATTTTCCTCCTTTGCCATTATGATCATTTGCAACATCAGTGCAATAAAAGATTGGAGCACATTTCTCTCCCAGATCCTCCCCAGTGTCAACAAGACTCTCAACTTGGTGCAGCAAGTGGAAGCCACCACCAGCTCTGTGGTGAGTGTTCTGCAGGATCCTGATCAAGGCAGCTATTTGTCCAACAGCCAGTCCATGAATTCCAGTAACTTTACCACTGGCCTGGACCACCTTTTCCAATACTCATATTCAGACAATGACCAGCTTTACAAGGAGTACAAACCCCTTCCTCGGGATGCAATCCCTTTGCCCAAAGCTGTGCTCTACCTTCTTATGGCAGCACTTGTGGTGGTGGCAGTAGCGTATGCCATTGTTGGGCATCTCATCAAGGATCTTGTCCATGATTTGATAGGTGAGTGTTGGAGGAACACGTTTTTATATACTGTGTGTAGCATTGGTGACAATGTCCATTTTCAAATGGAATGCTGGAATTGGTTTCTACTCTCTCCCCTCCCCCCCCATATCAGTAATTCAAGTGTTGATGGGCAGAATAATCCTAACTGGGTTCTAGAGAGTGGCAGAGCTCACACCACTACCACCAGTGATGCTCCTCTCTGCTGGTGGAGGATAAGTTCATATATGTCATCCTCCCCGCCACCCCACTAATATCAGGAAGTTAGAATGGCAGCCTAACAATACCTGTCTACTCATAAAGAAGCTCCATTGGATTCAGTTAGACTTACTCCCAAATAAGTGTGTGTAGAATTATAACTAAGCATTCATTTGAGTTGTTTGTTGTTGTTTTACATTGTGCCATTGACGTACATAGTATTTAACAAAGTGACTTAAAAATATGGGCAGGTCCCTGCCCTGATGTGCTAACAACCTTAAAACACTTATAACGTACAGTTTCAAAATCACTCTTTTCTTTTCTTAATTAAATGTGTGCTGGCACCATGAGAGATGCTCAAAGGTACTTTAGGTGTTACATGAGAAAACACCAGAAAAGACTCTAATTCAGAACAGGGTGGTGTTGATTCAAGTTTTTTATTCTGCTCTGTTTGGATTTGGATCTAATATGTACTGCCTTGTTAAATAAAACTACTACAGCAAAGTAATGTGGCTAAGTAATAATGATCCATAATGTTAGAAACAATTAATGCTCCCTTTATTCAAAGGTAGATCATTTAAAACTTTGCATTGTTTTTATATCTCACCATGTACTCCCATGTAGCATGCTCCGTTCATCCCAGAATGGTTTCCATTATTATTTTTCCTGCTTTTGCTACAGAATTTTTATCCCTGGCTTGCCATCTAGCTGAAAGAACCTTAACCTTTTTAATGGTGCAGCATACAGGTCTGGATTATGCAAATGAAGACCAGGTACTATAGTAATGTTCAAACTTTGAACTGCCACATTTGGAGCATTTGTAGAATCAAAGTGAATCCTTCATAATTTGTGATTGAGCTGACACACAACTTCTGGTCAACACAGAATTCCAAAGCCTAATCAGGTTTCACCATCAGAATAATATTTTAGACAGCAAATCCTCTGGAAAGAAACCTTGTTTCTTTGATCCATTGTAAAATATAGGACTACAATCTTTAACTGGGTTTCTTGCTTTTCTAGATGCTGATTAATTGACTTATGGGGTAATACAATGCATGGTAGCTATTCATATAGCCACTCATATCAGTAAGTGTGTGTGTGTGTGTGTGTGTGTGTGTGTGTGCTTGTTTGTTTACAATTAATATTCCAGAAAGGAATATTAACATGAAACATTACTGCCATATGTGCTGGAATTAGAGGAATCAAAATATCAAGATTCTGTTTTCAAAGGATCCAAAACATCTAATGTGCAGTGTAATCCTAAGCATGCTTACTTAGAAATATGTTCCCCTCTTTTCAGTGAGATTTACTCTCAGGGAAGTGTGTATAGGATTGCAGTGTTTATAATATGTTTTAAAAGAGCTTTCAATAATCTTGCTCAGTCCTGTCACATTCAAACTACATTAGTTCCTCAGTTTGCTTATTCTGAACATTTTAAGCCTTGACTAGTTAACACCTACAGTATGTATGGATTGTTGGACAGATATAAATCTGCTAAATCAGTAAAGAGGAAGAAATGAGCAGGACAAGTCAATGCACATTTACTCAGAAGTAATTTCCATTGAGTTCAGCAGTGCCTACTTCCAAGTAAGTATAGATAAGTTGTAGGTCAAATTGTATAAAGCGTGTTACAGCCATGTCTCATTTTATTATGAATGATTAACATGTACATATATGTGTACGCATTTAAAAAACCACACACATTGTTTTCGGAATCAGATGGGCATAATATTCACTGTGCAAACACAGATGGACATCTGCAAGGCTTGTAGTGCAAGACTCTAATTCTGCAAAAACACAAACATATACTAGACTGGGAACAATGTAAGGGGATCTTACCTGACAGGATTCCCAGGAGACCTGCTGACATTGTGTGACCTTGATCAGGTGCCAAGATATATATGTACTTTCCATATTAATGAAATGGGAATTTAGATTATTTCCAAATAAGCTATGCTATGTTGATGGTGATTATCATAATTATTGATGTAACTCTGGCAAAAGGCTTCAGAACATGATTAATTTTAATCACATTCATCCGTATCATTAGGTGTAATCCACAACAGGAACAATCCACACTGATTTTATTTGATCTATAATGGAACCACTTGAAGTGTGTGCGCTTGTATATGAATGAGAGAGAGGGAGAGAGTGCTCTTGCTTCATTCCATTTTTCTAGGTCTTCCCAGGTATTCCCTCATTGCTGGGAGATGGCAACTGTTCTCCAAATCTGATTCATTTCACTGGGCTCACAGATACATCCTTCATCTTGTCAGAAATAATAGCTCTGCTAAAGAGTGAGTTTTGGAACTCAAAATCTTTTATTTATGATCAGAACAAAAATTTGTACCTGCTTTCACCTCATGCAAATAGAAAATGGAAATGAGTTTCAGGGGCACCTCAAGTCTGCTAAAGCACACGCTCCTGCTTACATCTCCTTAGCAGGCAGTAGATGCATTACTCGTATTTATATGCTCCAAATTACAGAATTCTCCAAGGAAGGAGAGGGAGATGATGTTTGTTAACATTGTCAGGTGAGTCATCATTTTCCCTTCCTCCCAAGAGGGATCTTCATTTGAATGAGTTTGCATAAAATGACTTCTGGGATCAGACAGAAGGTGAAAGGGAAGTGGGAAGCAACTCTCAGTTCGATCTGAATTCTTTTCACACAGTTGCCATAGTTAGGTTGTTTTCAGTCATGCAGCCTTTCCCTATAATTAATTCCCATTTAATCAGTGTACTGATTATGAGATGGAAGGTAGAGGACCTACAAGTGCCAGCCCAAACACCCTGCCCCCGCCTTTTAGCCAATTGATGCCTACCGTATATGAACATATGAAGCTGCCTTATCAGAGTCAGACTATTCACCCATCTAACCCAGTGGGGAACCTGTGGCCATTCAGATACTGTTGAATCCCACCACTGTCCATGCTTCCTGAGGCTAATGGGAGTTGGAATCCAACACCATCCGAATGGCTGCAGATTCCCCAACTCTGAGCAAATGCAACATTGTCTGTTGTGACTGGTAGGAGTTCTCAACAGTATCAGGCTGAGGTCTTTTCCAAGTGTATTACCTGAAATCCTTTTAAGTGGATATGCTAAGGACTGAACCTGAGACCTTCTGCATCACAAAGGCCCTCTTAGAATTTGAGCTTTGCACCTAATGCTCTTTCTAAATTGTGTTGCTTAAGCATGCACCAATATCTAGAAGGCTACAACGTGTCTGGGTTTTTGTTTTGTTTTGGATTTAGGCATAAATAAATACATTGTGAGTTTATAGATCATTAGACTTTGCTAAATAAATGTATTTCAGTCAGATGGCAGGTAATATACCTGTATGCACAGGTTCTTATATAATGTTAAAACATACTACTTTGCTCTTTACAGTGAACATCTCTCAACAAATGAGGTGAACCAGCTTCTTTCCATTTTCAAGGTCACTCAATTTATTCAGATTGAAAATTCAAAGGTAGTCCAAGTGACATCGTAGCCTTGAGAAAAGTCACTTTTGAGGGGATATAAAACCTTTTCTAATGTGTCTCTGACTTATGGAAAGGGATGAAGGTTGAAAAAGTTGTATTTTTTTTTATTTTGCCAACAGGGAGTGAGCAGAGTGAGATTGGATTCATTTTTAAAAATGAATGCAGAATAGGATAATATTCCCTGTGAGGTGGGCAAATAAAAGGACACCTCTCATTAAAAAGCATCAGGACATTTTGCTCAGCTCATTTCAAAAACACACCAGAAGGTGCCTAGCGTTGCCAGCAAACTCTGAAGCCCAACTGTTTGCTAGATTTGAGGAACCTGTCCCTCACAGATTAATTCTGGCTAAAGCTCTAGAGCAGGCATAGGCGAACTCCGGCTCTCCAGATGTTTGGGACTACAATTCCCATCATCCCTGACCACTGGTCCTGTTAGCTAGAGATGATGGGAATTGTAGTCCTAAATATCTGGAGGGCCAGAGTTTGCCTATGCCTGCTCTAGAGTGGAGATGAGGGCATTGTGGACCTCCAGGTGCTATTGGGCTCCATCACCCATCAGTGTGGCCAATAGCCAGGGAATTGGAATCCAACATCTGGAGAGCCACAGATTCCCCATCTCTGCTCTAGGGACTGTTTGCTGTAAAATGGATCTGGACCGGGGCTCTGCATAGCATTGGCTTCTAGGCACTGGCATGAGGCAATTACATTATCATTACCATCCTAGTTGTGCCTACTAATACATCAGTCACTCTGTGTATAATGGGGCCTGCTTCCTAGTTGTGTATTTAGTATGGCAGCCAATATGTTACTCTCCAGTAACATTGATAAGAAGTCATGTGGTGGGATGACTTCCCACACTACTATTGTCTGCGTCTGTCACCCATCCTTGTCTAGAGGAAGACAGGATGGAGCACCCCGAAACAGATACAAACTCTGAACAGCCATCAAAGGTGGTCCATTAGAGATCATGGTACAATGTTCTAGGTATGAACCACATGAAGTATGGTTGCTCTGACTAAATCTGACCTCCCAGAATGTTCACAAACTTCTTGAAGCAAGCATAATTGGTGAAATGCAGTGCTGGCAGGAGCAGTGATCTATGCAGGAACACTCAGAGGCTGCTAACCTGAACAACCCTACCCTACACCCAGGTAGACAATTCACACATGGTCTGAACTGTTGATATGTTGACAGTCTGTTGCTCTGAGCCCTTCTTTCAGAAGCTTGTTTGGATTATCCATAAATTCCGTGGGGAAAATATGAAAGCGATTTGCCTTATTTTTGAATGAACCTTGATTGAAAATATTCAAAATATTTGTGTTATGCTGAAGAAATTCAGGCAATGTTGTTCCCGTACATTTGAATCCTAAAGCGGTAGGGAGTTCATCACAGCATGGTTTCCTACATTCCACAGATGACAGAGCTTTCAGAATGCATTTGCACCTGCAGACTGAAAACAAAAGTTTGTCTTGCAACAGTGAATTTGGATAACAATGCAGCTGATCTAGGGAATATGACTGCATACAAAAGAGAAAGCAGAACCATAAGCAGGAAATTCTGTCCAGCTGAATGAAGCACAAAGAATTTGCAAAGCAAAGCAGGAGAACCATTACTGAAAAACTAATTTAACCTGTAAACACTGCCCCTGTCTTCTTCATCCAACAGCCAGTATAGACATGGCATTCGGTTTATATCCAGCTACAAATGCTCAAAAACTTGGCCATGTTTCGTAAGAAATGTATAACTAAACGAACAACCCCTCCTAATAGCAATAATAAATCCAGTTTCTCATTGGCCTCCTTGCTGGATTGTTCTTTTTCTACCTTATCTCCAAACACCATGTTTTAGGGCTTCTCTTTTGCATAAGAAACATTTTCTTTAAGTGAGTGAAATTAGGACTGTATATAGAACTTCTGAAAGCAACTGATAACTGATTTAAATGGGGTATGAATGAATTTTCAGTCATTCTAATCTGGATTCATGAGAGAGGAAGAATGCTATAACACATCTCTAGCCACTTTTATTTATTTGTTTGTTTTAGTTATTACATTTATATACCGCTTTTATCTTCCAAGCTGGTGTACATGGTTCTCCTCCTCCCTATTCCATCTTTACAACAAGCCTGTGAGGTAGGTTAGACTAAAAGATGGTGACTGGCCCAAGGTCACCCAGTGAACTTCATGGCTCAGCAGAGTTTCGAACCCTGCTCTCCCAAACATTCTAACCATGTATGGTTTTATTTTACATTGCCATTGATGTTGCAAGTTCCCTTAAAATATCAACAACAGAGTGGGAGTCCAATTCAACACTGTGGACCATTCTTGAAGTGAACCATGAGCCAAGGAGGTAACAGAACCATTTTATTTCTCCATTTAGCATATCTGAATATTATTTATATGTGCGTAATAGATACAACTAGCGGCAATGCTGGAATTTTTTTGCAATGTCAATTTGTAGAAGTGGCTGGATAGTTTTGTGAATGGCTGCCAATTAAGTTAGGCCTCCATTAACCCCCGATAATGTTAAGCAATTAAGCAATGAAAATGGGTGCTCTCCAAAAGTATACACTAATTGAGGGACAAATGCTTTCCTGAGAAAATTCCCCTACATTTCAAAGAACTTGGATGACTTCTCTTTGATCAGATGAGCTTTCTTTTCTTAAGCAGTTTGATTATCACCCTGGGCCTTTCTTTTCTCACACCCTTTCCTGTGTGGATTTGAGGAGAACCTTGGTAAAGCACAAGTCAGTGAGAAGCCCTGCTCAGTGGGCTTACCTGGTGACAGCAGTGGGAGCAAATAGTCCAATGACACCACCATTTAAATTTTCTACAGTGATCCAGAGTGACACTACATCAGTGGCACTGTGGAAATTGCAAATGGTGCCTCCCCTAGGAGCTGGGAGACCAAAATTCAAATTCCCACTCAATCCTAAAGCTCATTGTGAGACCTTGAGCCAGTCACAGTCTCATCTATTGTGGGGATAAGATGTGGAGTTGGAGAACCATGTACACATATTGAACTCCTTGGAGGAAAGGTGGAATACAAATTCAATAAATATAAATTAATAATTGCTACTAATAAATCAGTGTATCTATTGAATAACTGACCAAAAATGCCACATTGGCTTAGATCAGGGGTCTGCAACCCACGGCTCCGGAGCCGCATGTGGCTCTTTTACACCTTTGCCGCGGCTCGGGGGCAGATACTAGCGAGGGGAGGAGGCACATTGTGTGCCCCGACACTCCCCACTGTGGCGGGCGCTGTACTGGCTGTGACGTCGCATGGGGGCGGTGTGTGCATTAGTCACGCACCGTCCCGACGTCACCTTCCCACCCGCCCGCCCGATTGTAAGGGGCATGTACGCTGGTCACTGCATTGAAAGGGGGCATGTACACTGGTCACTGTTTTGAAGGGGAGTGAAGAACACACACACACAAAAAGGTAACTTGTTAATTTAACGTTTATTTCTATGAGGAGGAGTAATTCTAAGGGGTCAAACAAAGAAATAATAAAAAAGTGACAAAAAAGTTATTTTTATAATGACGAGTTTTGCGGCTCCCAGTTTTTTTGTTCTTCGGAAACGGGTCCAAGTGGCTCTTTTTGTCTTAAAGGTTGCAGACCCCTGGCTTAGATCATCCCTGCATTACAAGCAACTCTGCTTCTGGAAAAGCAACTCTGCTTCTGCACAGCTGTGGGTTGTATCCAATGCTAGTCCTACTCAGAGTAAATCCATTGAAATTAATGGCCAAGACTAACTTGGTTTTTTAAAAAAAATTCAGCAGATCCACTCAGAATAAAACTCTGTGAAATGTACAGGAAGCATGTCCTCCTCCTTGCTTCTCACATTGGACTCACTCATTAAAACAGGGGTCAGCAACCTTTTTCAACTGTGGGCCGGTCCACCAACCCTCAGACCATGTGGTGGGCCGGACTATATTTTTTTTGGGGGGGGGGGAATTAACGAATTCCTATCCCCCACAAATAACCCAGAGATGCATTTTAAATAAAAGCACACATTCTACTCATGTAAAAACACCAGGCAGGCCCCACAAATAACCCAGAGGTGCATTTTAAATAAAAGGACACATTCTACTCATGTAAAAACACACTGATTCCTGGACCATCCGTGGGCCAGACTGAGAAGGCGATTGGGCCGTATCCGGCCCATGGGCCTTAGGTTGCCTACCCCTGCATTAGAACAAGGAAAAGTCCCAAATCTGAACTTTCCAGGATTTTCAGTAGAGTTGAAGCCTTGAATTTAGGTGAAGTCACATTCTTCAGATTCAATATTCAAAGTTAATGCCTGTCCCCACCTCTTTCAAAGTTCCAGCAAGGCCACTTTTTGTAGAGTAAAAATCCGGACACCCACAAAGTTGTTGAGCTTTCTTCCCCCTGGCATTTTGCAGATTTGGCAAAATTCCCCCCAATGCCATTTTTACACCTGGGAACCAGAACACGTCAGGAATTTTCCTGGCAAGCCTACTTTTCGGCTAAGGTTGTGACAGTACCTGCAAAAAGAAGTGGATTATTTCCTTACCTGCCACTTTGATAAAGTCATTTGTTAAACAATTAGAGGATTCTTGGCCTTGCTCCTCAGGAGGACATTTCCCGCATGAGCTGTCACAGCTGATTTTTAAAATGTGCTCTTCAAGAGCATAAGGGGCAGCTGCCATCAGTTTCGAGTCATGAAAGAAAGGACTCATAAAAGGAAAAAGGATTGCAAGCTGGGGGTTGTTTATTGGGTTGTTTGTATTTTGATTTTATGTATGTGATCCTTTATGTGAACCACGCTGAGACCGTTGGGTATAGGGCAGTATAGAAACTAACTAACTAAATAATAATAATTGTTAGCTTTTTATGGCTTGCTTTGGCCTTCGCTCAGTCAGCAATATGATCTGTACCTTCGTTTTTTTCCAAATGTATATCCCAGACTTAATTTGAGACAAAGCTCACCAGGTAAAAAAAGTGGAGGCTCACTCAAAAAGTGTCAGTTTGAGCATGTGAAGGCCTCTTGCCCTTGAGGAACCACTATCAGCACCTACATACATGGGATCAAGGCCTGGGTATAACTCTGAGACAGGCTTCAGCCATGACCTCTCATATTTGTCAATTTATTAAACTTTAAGCGCACAGAAAGGTTTTCAGAAGAAGCATCAAGGCATTTAGAGGCAGCATTGGCAGTTTCAGCATTGGCAGAGGGTGTGTTGATCCTAAAAATCAGCTAGTATGGCATGTACTGGTGTGTGTGTGTGTGTGTGTGTGTCAGTCAGCACAGCAGCCTCCTTGGGCACATGGTGTGGGTGTGTAGCTGTGTGGACTGTCATGCAGTGGCACTCCCAAGTATGCCACTACAAAAGCTCATTGCCCAGCATGCTCCCTCCCAAGGCCACTAGACAGCTGCTTCTGGGAACCTCAAAAATAGGGTATGATTTCCTCTTCTTCGTTTTGCTACAGATGCTGACCATTGGGGCTGATAGACCAACTATGCATATTTTCTTTCTTAAAAAAGCAATCTAAGCTTGTGGCAATTAATTTCACAGGTTGATTGTGCATTAAATGAAGAAGAATGTTCTTTTCTCTGTTTAGAACCAGTTTCACTGGATGACTCCTAATGTTATGAAAGTGGATAGTTTTATCTGCTCAACCTTACCATGCTTATTTATTTCAAATTTCCCTGCTGTTTTTCATCCCTCTGGGGCCCTCACCTATCATGACTGTAGGTTTGTTCACTCAGTACAACTGAACAAAGGCACAAACACTATACCTGTAGAAGTGTTTATGTGAAAGAATCGACAGCTCAGCTGTTGTGAACACAGACCATGTTGCATGTGAATGTTGCATGTGAAATGTTGCATGAGTAATAAGCTCAACTATTGTGTATATGAGTACAAATTTTACACTGGTTGAATGTACTATCTGTGAACACCTCAAGAGGCCACAAAATATCAGCTGGTGGGGAACAATAGAGGGAGAAGTCTATGGTGGTGAGCTGGATCTCAATTGTGGATTTGGTTGCTTGCTGCAGAAAGCAGGCTGCTTGACTAAATGGACCCTTTGGGTTCACCCAGCCGATCTTATAATGTTCTTAATCTCATAGGAGGGTTATACAATTTTCTTTTTTTGACTCCTTTATACTGGAACAGGCAAAATTGCAGTGTGGATAAAACCCATAGGATTCATAACTGTTGAATCCTGCTTCCGCTGGCTGTTGTCAACTATTGCTCGGTTAAAATATTGTTGGTTTGTAACAAAGGCAAAGCATGGCAGAAACTCAAAAGCAATAGCCACCAAAGGTTACCATAGCATGAGAGGGCAGTTAACACTTTTATTACTATTACAGCATCTAAGGTCCCTTTCAGACATCTGCATATCTGCACCTATCTCTCCAATGTTTGGATAGATGCCAGTATACAGCCACTGCACAATAAGAGTGCACCTTCATTAGTCACTGCACAGAAAGTGGGTACACTGTGATAAATAGCAACAGCGAAATAGTGCAACAAATTGGCTTTCAAAAAAAATCAAGACTTGGGAAGGGGAAAGAAAAGTTATGGGAAGCTGCAGCAGCATATGCATGATAACAACCACTTGACAGTGGTGTTGTATAGCCTCTGCACTAAATTTGTAGAAATAGATGAGGACAGTTGCCTGATATATGCTTTGTCTGGAAACCTAAGCTTCCCCAAAGGAAGAGCTTTCTCTGATCTCCCTAATAAAGACCTCAGCCCTGTGCCTGGATATAAGGCCTTGGATGCTAACAAGTCTTAAAGGTACCTTTGCTCTCCTTGCTCATAGAGAAAAATCCTAACAGCATCTCCTTAAGTACTAGCTAGCAACATCCTAATTACCTCTCCCTGCGGATAAGTGACATATTAAATCTAGAAGGTCCCAAAATAATCCCCACGGAAACCATCTTGCAGATTAGCCTGTGAAGAAATAAGCCATCCTGTTATTTACTTTGGAATTAGAAAAGGCTTCCGTTATATAATTTTCCCCTGGTCTGCTGTAGTGCACTGTTTATACTGAAATCAGACTGAATTTCGGTTTGCAAGGCATGCCCACAGTCTGCAAGGCTTACAAGGCAATTGCCGGAGTTTCTGTGCTAGCTCTTTTTTGCAAGCAAAATGGAAATCTCTTGATCCAAAGTGCTATGGAAACATTTGGGAATGCAGAGGAATATGCTTCTGTCCTTGGCAACCACAGTAATAGCAATTCACATCCTTCTGTGGTTGACCATCCGCTGTCTTCCTGCAGATGTTGTGCAAATTCAAATCCAAGAAATCAGATATGGTGTTGTTGTTTTGATCTCCAGTCCACTATATGTTTCTACCATGGAAACTGGCAAGACCCCAGGGGTGCGCACACGGCTTCAATTTCAAAACTTCAACCAGTTTTGAGAACATGGGGCATTTTATTTGTTGAGACAAGTGACTGGGAAATTGTCTTATTCTCTGTAGGGACTTTTTGGCTTCTGATCCAGCAACACTGAGGTGTGGTCCTGCTTCTTGTTGTTGTGCTACATTGTCAGCAACCCTCTAATGAGGTTTACCCAGGGCTGGCTTCAACCTGCAACCTGCTTCTCCACATAGGCCTAATGCAATTGCTCCAGGAACAATGTGCAAAATGTTGTTAGCAGCATATTCGAGATTCTTGCTGTTGCAGGAGGCTTAGACAATTAGTGTTGTATTTTAGACAAGGTCAGTTCAAAAATGTCACCCCCATAATTGCTCTCCAAATTTGATGAAAAAGATATTTCAATGCCCATCATGGTAAGGCCAGCTTGGACTATCCAAATAAATATGGCTGGGTCACCCTGCAGACATTGCTTGAGCAAGAGACTAAATGTACATTTGTGGTCCTATGCCTCTGTCTGTGTTATCTTCCTGTTGCTTAGAAGATACCAAGACTCTTTCTTACACTGGAGATAGTCTGCCATTACTTTCTTCACTCATAAAACTCTCTTACCTTCTAAACCATAGCCTCCTGTTTAGTTAAAGGGACGACTCTGGGGTTGCGGTGCTCATCTCGCTTTACTGGCCGAGGGAGCCAGCGTACAGCTTCCAGGTCATGTGGCCAGCATGACTAAGCAGCTTCTGGTGAACCAGAACAGTGAACGGAAATGCCATTTACCTTCCCACAGGGGAAGGTACCATAATTGCCTTAATGCCTTAATGCAGGCATGGCCAAACTTGGCCCTCCAGCTGTTTTGGGACTACAATTCCCCTCATCCCTGACCACTGGTCCTGTTAGCTAGGGATGATGGGAGTTGTAGTCCCAAAACAGCTGGAGGGCCAAGTTTGGCCATGCTTGCCTTAATGGAATCTGTGAAACATTTTAATGTTTTGCATTAAAATGTACATACACTGAACATACAAAGAATGTTCAGTTCTGTTGACTTGTCTTCAACATATGAAAATCCTCCTCCATTTAAAATAAAAAGTATACATTGTATGATGTGCATCTTATGCCAGAGTAGCACAAGGACTTTACAAATAGTCGCCGGGCATCTAGGTCAATTTTCTTCAACTGTAGGAAGGAAGAGCCTTACTGAAAAACTAGCACTGTGTTATCTTCACCCCATAAAGGTAGTTTGCACAGCTGCACAGAATTACATTCTGGTCCCTCTGATTCTGGAAAATCCTTATGCAAGTTTCCATATTAAGAACTTTTGAATTAAACCTAGTCCAATGTCTTTATTACACACCTCTGGGCCTATCTTTGTGCCTTCTCAGGTCATGAATTATCTCCCATCACGGTATAACCCACCTGCTCCCAATGACATTTGGCCACTGACGTCAATGAACCTTAATAGTATCTGCAATCTCATTATGATAACACTCATCCTCCCACATCACTTCCTGTTCCTTTTGGAAGCAAGAAACAGGGAGATATAACAGGTCAGAACAGTCTAAAGCCAAGAGGTTCTACTGCAGACTGCTGCAGGGAAGGAGGCATAGATGAGCCAGTAAGAAAGTGTCTAACTGGCAGAGTATTTTTGCTGGCAATTTTAGTGGATTTAAGATTGCACCCAGGGCCAGAAAGTATCTAGCCCTCATGACTAGATAAAGGTTTGAAAGCATGACAGGGGAGCGCTAAAAATGCTCAGTATCAGTAGACAGAGCACAACTGCATGGTTGTTTTGGTTTTTTTCCAGACACCCTTCCTTTTTAGTTTTGTCCAATCAGGGTTAGAAACAGTGGCATATATATTATTTATTAAATTAATTTCCCATCTTTCCTCTGAAAGGATCCCAGGGTGCCACCAGCTTTACATATAATAAACTGCATTTGTACAGTGCAATCCCAGTATATTTCCTGGGATTTCCTGTCCCACCACCTGAGTTCAGCAGGGCTTTCCTTTAGCCTGCATGCTTAAGATGCGGCCAATGCTAAAAGAGTCTTACGGAAAAGTCAGGAAGAAGTGTTGATATCTTGTTTAAAAGATTGACCAAATGCCATAGTGATCTCTTTTTAAGTGCACTGGGTCCAACAGGCTCACAGTTGCCCCCCCCCATGCCCATTTCCTGGAGTTCTTCCAGACATGAGAAGCTTTTAATCTTGAGCAGTGAGCTGAACGAGGTCAGCTGAGAGCAGCCGCAGATGGGAGTTACTTCAATTGGCATTATATTTCAGGGCTTATTCATTCTCAGGATAACACTCTTCGACCCTAGATTAATTAATCCCAAAGAACTAGCAGCAGCCACCCTTTCAATTCCACCCCCCCACACACCTCAATTCCATCTATACTATAATTACAAACACATACACTGATTAGAATCACCACTCCGCTCATCGGCCGGAATTGAAACAGTGGGGGGAATCCACCCTTTCCCCAGTTGGACTGCGCGTAAGAGAGGATGTTTGGAGGAGTGATAAAGAGTAACTAATCCGTTTTAGCAGGCTAATCCTATGAGCTGCTACACTGACACAGTGGCTCATAAGATCAATACGCCTGCACAGGGATTCAGCCTCAACTTCACTGCCGAAGGAGCAACAGCCAAGGCCATTGCAAAGGCTGCAGGGCTGGCAATAGCAGTTGGGCCATTTCACAGATTTGGTGGGGCAGAGTAGGATAAAGCAGGGTGGACAGCACTCAGGAATGACTGAGAACAGCATCATCCTAAAGACTTTTTGAGTCGAAACCTTGGCATTAACATGCAACAGGTGATCGTCCTTCCCTGCAGCAGAAACTGTGGTCCTCCAGGTGTTGTTGAACTCCAAAAGTATTTCACTCCAAAAGTAAAAGCTCATTGCGCATTGATTCTCCATTACTCTGGAGTGTGTGAAGGCAGTCTCAGCAATGGAGTGTATATATCTAAGCCTGCCTAATGAGGTTGTGTGAGTCATATTGCAGTCTCTACTTCCTTCTTCCTTCTCTTGGGGCACGCAGGAAAGAAATTGTATGGATAACCAAATCAAGGGGAAGACATTCAAACGTGTATCGTGTAACCAGAACTACTCTTGCTGACAGCAGGATCTAGAATCCATCTAGTTTCCTGCTTGGCAGGGGGTTGGACTCGATGGCCCTTGTGGTCTCTTCCAACTCTATGATTCTATGATTCTAGATTGAAAGCAGCATGTTGAGGATGAGCATGAATTATTCCAGATTGAGGAAAAATTACATTTTTGTGCTACAAACAAGTTACTGTGTGTACAGCCTTACATCTTAAAAAAACCAACCAGAGGTGTCAATGATTCAACCCATGTAACACACAAAGCATTCTTTCATTGAACCCTAAGGCTGCCATTTTGCCTACCCTTTCCTGGGAGTAAGCCAAACTAAGTGGGATTTATCCTTGAGTAAATATGCAGAGAATTGTCTCCACAACACTCCACTTCAAAGGGCAAGACTTTTGCTACAATAAACCAATTGTTTGGAAGGCAGAAACTAAACCAGACTCCCCAGAGGATTTCAGTTGTTGAACTGAAAGGTCTTCTGAAAACAGAGAAAAAAATACAATTGCCAGTGTTCATTGATAGGACAGAGAGTGAAAATAATAAAATCTTGTTTAGAAGGAAAGAGTTCTTTATTCAGTTTGGGAGATATGAGTAGGACGCAGTGGGAAACGGGGGTGCCAACTTGAATAATATATTTGGGGGGCCCAGGTAAGCCCTGCCCCATATAATTGATCACAAGACATGGCTCACACACATCATTTGAAGGGCAATGTCCATCAACTTGGTGGGCATCGCCCCCTCTAATATTTTATTGGGGGGGGGCAAAGGGAGCTCAGCCCCTAGAAGTAGGCTCCTATGGTGGGAAATCATGTTGCCAGTCTGTTTCTAACCACCACCACCCTCCACACAGACACCTGTTCTCCTATTGTGGGCTGAGATTTAGTGGGTAAAAATTTTGTCATAATTTCATCTCCATGCCTGACGGTGTGGGGGACTTTACCTGCTAAATTTCTATGTGATATCTGCTAAAAGCATAGAAGCTTTTGCCATAATAAATCTTGACAACCCTACCTCTACCCAGTGCACTAATGGAAGTGATATCTATTAAATGATCTAGTTAGAATATGTGTCTTTCTAAAACAGACAGGTTTCATTGTTTGTGGCCGCATGCTAATAATCTCAGCTCTACTTCATTAGCTGAGATTTTGCTTATCAGCCACGGTCTTCTATTTTCATAACTGCTGAGGTGCCCTGACTCTGCTATACTTATACACAGACAATTGGAACCATACAGCCTTGCGATTGTGTTTTAATGAGCACAGAATATAAAACTGCCATACCACCCCCTATCTCGTTTTCTCTCTCTCTCTCTCTCTCTCTCTCTCTCTCTCTCTCTCTCTCCCTCCCTCCCTCCCTCCCTCCCTTTCTTGTACACAGGCTGTGCCCTGCACGCAGCCTTGGTGTTCATGCCATGTATATACATACATTTGCACTAGATAAAACATGTGTGATATTTAACTTCCGGGAATTCTAGGGAGGGAGGCTGAATGCATCGCATTTTACACTAACAACATCTTAATAATGTATCGCCAAAAGTGTGACGGGGGGTATATCTGGCAGAGTGGTTTACCTGAGGGCTTTTCCTGCTGTTTTTCCTGGGCAAAACTGCTCTTTAGTGCTCAATAAGAGCAAACAGCAATTGGGGATTTCCCCAGATTGCCATTTGTTCCAATAGATCGCTAAAGAGTGGGTTTTCCCTTGGAAAGGAGTGGGGCAAGGGGAAAACCACTCAGACCCATGCATTCTAAGCATGGTGCAAGCAAATGTATGGACGAACCCTGAGGCCCTTTTGAAAAATAGAAACGGTCCCTGGTATATAGGGACCATTAGAGCATATGATTAATGTTGCATTCTTCTCCATATTCGCTTCAGAAATTAAGTAGGCATCTTCCTAGCGAATACAGCCTCTGCAAGAAAGATTTAGTGTGGGAGGATGTGCAAGGATGGTTGCATATAAGCAGGGCTGGATTAAGACCTTTAGAGTCCCTAAACAGTTTTTTAAAAATGGTGCCCCCATATATATCTAATTCAAAATATAAACAATAATAAACCATATATCATTAATCTCTGTTATTACTATTTCATTATTGCTATGTTGTGTGTGTGTGTGTGTGTGTGTTGTGCGTGTATGTAATTTTTCCATTTATTGTGGGAGCCTTTTTTGTGGAACCTAGATCAGCTGCACGATATGGTATGGTTTGCTAACAGGGTCTCCCAGAGTAAAGTGTCACTGAATGACATCTAGAGGGGAATGCAAACTACAAACAGAAAAGCAACTTTTTTTACAGAGAGAACTGTTTGGTTTGTGTGTGTGTGTGTGTGTTTTCAATCAGAGTGCATGAATATGGAATCCTTAATATGCCTGCCTTTGTGACTGAGAGACATTCTGCATCTTGTCACTTAGAATCTATTACCAAGTCTACATTTCTGCCTCGGGAGCCTTTTCTAAATTGGTGCCTTATCTTCAATGAGCAGACTGAAATATTCCTGCTTTTGGCATTGGCACTTCAGGGCACTGGCTGGAGACCGTTTCCTTATTGGGAACTGCAATGCTCACGCCAGAGCTCTCTCCATCTCTTCTGTCTACATTCTGACAATAATTCAGCTGCTTGTTAGGGGTCAGCAAATTTAACATTTTCAGTTTCTCTCCATTTCTCACTTCCCTAGTCTTAAGTTCAGTTCTCCTCATGTCCATATCTGTTTACTATTTGTTTGTTTCTTTTTTAAAAAAAAGTTCTCATGAAAATTTGTCAGTATTTTGTTGCACATTGCTGTATGCAATTTCACCTAATATACACCCACTTTCAAGCAATTCTCCCTAATATAATGCTTTTTTTGTATATTATTTTTACTGAGATATGTCTTTTTATGCACACCATCCTTTAATATGACACTGTTTTTTGTACACATTTGTCAGCTGAAGAACAGCATAATAAAATCTTGAGATTTATGGATTTTGAAGGATGGCTGTGTTTTGGTTCGTGCATTATTTCAGGAAGTGCAAATTAAGTAGGTTCGCATTAAAATGCAAACTGAACCGAGATCCTTAACCATTTTCTCATCTCTTCCATGGGTTTTGTCTTTCTCAGTAGGTTGTTTGCCACTTGCTATTCTGCGACAGTCACTTCCCTTTTATATATGTATTTTTGACATTGATTGGCCATTAACAACATCCTCTGGGCAATTTGCCCAAAATTCAGACAGTATCAACCAAGTTAGAACACTTACCTTCACTACAATACCCACATAAAAACCAGCCTATTCAACATAAAACTATTCTAAAAGCCACATCCCTAAAATAATCTGTCTCAAGAACTAAACATGGTACTAAAAGGCCTGGAGAGATTAAGGTATTACTCTCTATTGTATATTACTTAGTAACTATTGTAGCTAAGTGATATAGAAATTGCTTAAATAAAAAAAAATACAAAGTATCACCAAGGAAGGCATTCTGTGACTGAGGCACCACCACCAAAAAGGCCATCTCCCTAGTGGAGAACCTGGAGGTTTGGCTTAAGGTCTGGCTAAGTATATATGGAAGAAAACAGATAAGCTAAAGCTTTATATCAGTAATACATATGTTATCTTTGTTCCTGTTTACTCAACAGTCTTTCTTTTTTGGTACTTCTTCTTGGTAAATCATTGCCTCTATTTTGCCTTTGGGGGAGATTCTGGAGATGCCTTTTCAAAAGATATTTTTTAGTGTGCACAAATAACCTGTATTAGAGTTGGCAGTCTTCAGATGTCTGCTCCCTCCTCCAAAGTTAAAACTCTGCATCTGATGTGGCAGAGCCTAGTCCATGAAAGCTTATGTCATAAGCCTGTCAGTCTTTAAGGTACCACAAGACTCTTCGTTGGATTTGCTGTAGCAGGTTAAAGTTATTATATGGTGAGCAGCATCACAAGTCATTTTGTGAATGATCAGGACCAGGATACTCTTTTCTCATTTTGACTCTTAATGTCCTTCCTTTCTCCAGCAGTGGATACCATGGTGGGGCTAAATCGCTTACCAACCTCCATCTGGCTGAGTTGCTGCTGCAAGAGAGAGGGAGGGGCTCAGCAGTTTTGAGATCAATTCAGTGCAAATGCACTGGCGGGACCATCGGCTTCACCATTTCTCCTTCCCCCTCTACATCTTGGTATGCTGCAGTGACTCAGCCTGATGGAGGTCAAGCGAGCAGCACAGCCTTACTATACTGTTGGCTGCTGGTCTACCCTTTTCAATTTTTCAATTCCAAATTTTAGTGCCCCATTGCCTTCTCAGCCTCTCTGGCTGAGTCACTCCTGGGCACCAAGCAAGTTATACAGAAAACAAACACCATAGTTCCATGTCTGCAGCATCATTTATTTCTGTTTGTGGTGTCAGTGGGCACAATCCACTGGTCAGAATGCTTTAAGGACATAAGAAACTCTGTCTAGTCCAGCATCCTGTTCTCACTGTGGCCAATCAGATGCCCAGGGAGAGCCCACAAGCAGGACCTTAGTGCAGCCGCATGATCCCTCTGTGACTTCCGGCAATCACAGAGGCTGCATTCCAGCACTGCTAAATATTAGGCTACTTCCCAGCAAGGAACACTTCAAGTGGCAAGTCTCTTCTGACAGACCTAATTTGGTTTTATTTCCCCTGGGAATTAACAGTTTGCTTTCATTTGCATTCCGCAGTCTTTTCTTGTGAAGCTGAAGAGTAGATTTTCTCTTTCTCAGACAGCCGAGAAGTATCTGAGGGCTGACGGGCTGAATAAATGCTGAGTGATGGGAGATGCTTAGGGATCCGGGGATTCAAAATCCCCAGGGATGTTTAATTAGGGAAGAGATTCCAATACATTCTTGCTTGGGAAGATTACAGTAGCTGTAAGCCCCCTAGGAAAATGGGGGGGGGGGTGAGCCCAGACAGGTAATTATCTCCAGAGTAGACTTGTCTTTGACCTACATACCGTATTTTTCGCCCTATAAGACGCACCATACCATAAGACACACCTAGTTTTTGGAGGAGGAAAACAAGAAAAAAAATATTCTGAATCTCAGAAGCCAGAACAGCGAGAGGGATCGCTGCACAATCCCTCTTGCTGTTCTGGCTTCTGTGATAGCTACGCAGCCTGCGTTCGCTCTATAAGACGCACACACATTTCCCCTTACTTTTTGGAGGGAAAAAGTGAGTCTTACAGAGCAAAAAATACGGTATTTGAAACCAAGTGCCATGTCACCAGGGACTATGGAACACTAGTGGGGCTATTTTTGTTCAGTTGGTCATACAAACACTTTCCTTCGGTAATGAAAGAGGGGAGTTATAAGAACTCCACTTAGTGCAGATAGTAAGACCATCGTGGGTGCTATGCCACCACAAGTGGTACTCAGAGGCACTTTTGTGTGTGAACACTCTCCTTTACAGGAGTGAATCAGCTGCAATGTAACACCAGCTGTATCTCTTGCAATATCTAGTACTGTTGCCACAGTCACTAGTGATACAAAACTCCCTCGCTGCATCTGAATATTTACAGCTGCTGACTATGACCGCACTGCTTTGTGGTCTGAAATGCACCCCCAACAGAAGAAGTTGGCAACATCTTCTGTTAAAACTATGTGTATCTTATATTCCATGAACTGCATTAGGGATTGCAAAATGGTTGCTTATTTTTATGAGGCAAACACTGTGTGATAAAGGTCTCCATGTAGAAAGGAAACAGGAGCTCTGAGACAACCATGAGAAAGTGAACATTTGGGGACCAAACAATTCAGTGCTAGGTTAGTAAAGTGTCTTTCTTTTCATTTAAAAAGTATACCTACTAATTTCTTCCATTTCTCAGCATATCTATTTTGTTCACGTTCCCTGTCCTCAGGCAAATTATTAAAAGACACCTCTTTGATGGATGGAAATTTATCCTTCCCTAGGTGTCTCTTAAAATAATAATAGCAATACCAAAATCATGACTGGAAGGCTGTTGACAGTGGCTGTGACCCAGAAAGCAACACCAGCAGCACCACAATAAACTTATCCTACTTTGCTGGATACAGGTGCTGAAGAACTAATGCAAGAAACTGTGAGACATTAGAATACCCGGGAAGCAATTAGCTATGTGAAACAGCTTCAGGACATATAGATATCCAATCTGGTATAAAATGCCACATTTGAACCAGACATACGCACCCAAATCCCTGTTCCATCATGAAGCTTCATTGGAGACTTTTAGGCCAGTCACGCTCTTAGCCTAACCTACCTAGAAGGGAGGTTGTTGAGAGAATATAATTAGAAACACCAGAGAGGGGGGGGGGGAGTCCTCCATCCAGACAATCAAGACGCATTATTAGAGTTCAAGGACTGATTACAACCAGGCAAAAAGCACTTGGAACAGAGCCAGTTAAAGACATGGTCTGAGGAGAGGGGGTGTGGCTTAGGGGGGATTCCAAGGGCCAGATAGAAAGGCCTGCAGGGCCACATTCAGCCCCCAAGCTTAAGGTTCCCCACATAAATACCCTTTTTCAGGTAGATTGCTAAATAGAAAGCAAACCCTGAATAAGCTGCTCCTCCTACACATCAACCCTACCAGCCTCTTGCTGCCCTTCCCGTTTTCATTGCCAGCACTTACTCCTGTATTTTGTTGTTCTGATTGCAGACTGGATGTTTGGTCCCAACGCTGATGACAACAACAACAAGAGTGATGTGAACTGCATCAGCAATAACGTGAATGAGATGGGCGAGATTCGGGGGACACACAATCACCAGGAGTCCCAGCCTCAGGATGTGGTGATTTCCATCAGTGAACCTTCTTCTTGTCATCTACCTCGGCAGATATGAACAAGCTGGTCCCTGGATATATGCAGAGAGTGCTGAGAGGGTGACAGGTAGAAAGGGAAGGGCTCCCCTTTTTTAAAAGGTACTTTCTCCCCACCCTCAAAATGACTTTGCCACTTTGATGAGGGCTACATTCTCAATTCTTGGCAACCTTGTACGAATACTGGAGTGTTCAATGTCCCTGCCTCCAATGACCAGCGCAACAAGCTAGCACGAAGCAGCTCTATACCAACAAACACTGCAACTTTATATATAAACAGAGAGTCACAGCTTTTTGAAACACTCCACACAGACTTCCAGAAATCCCATGGGCAGCATAATAAGGAGCGAATCTGCAAGACAAGCCATGGTTTGTTCTGATCCCATAGTGTTGTGTAAGATCTGCTTTCCCTTTTGGGTGGCATTCTCCTTGGGAAAAGGCTATGCAGAGTATTCAGCAGAAGTATTTGATCCTGAGGATAGCATTTATTGCTACCACAGCACTGCAATGAGTGATCCTGCTTCTCTGGTTAATTCCTGCCACCGCCACTGCACAAATATTCAAGGCTCAAAAGCCTGTTCTGCGTCTGAAGCTGGCAACCTTCAACACAAGGAGGCTTAGACGGAGATAAACATGAGGACTCTGAAACAAGCATGGGGACTCTGTTGCCAGGCAGAAAAGGAGACATTATCCACAGATGCGGAAAGCATTGCCAATTTCAAATGAAGCCTCACAAAGTGCAAAAGTGCAAAATATATGCACCACCTTTCTAATTTCTGCTGTTAATCCGCCTTCTGGTTAGTTTAATGTCTGCCCTTTTTTTTAGTGGAACAATGTGTGCCTGGACACACATATTAGCACCATCTTCTCTGTGGAACAATTTGTTTTTTTCTTTGTTTCTATAGGTTTCCACTTCCTGTTTCTTTTTTTTTTTTTTAGTGCAATAGTAAAAAAAAATGATCTTGAAAACAGCTCAGCCTCAGAAATGATTGACTCTTCTGTCTTGTCTTGTAAAGATTAGAAGCAGCCGCCGCCCTGCACACACTCCATTTGCATTCTCAGCCTTTATTTTTCATTGCTGCTTCTCCCCGTCGTACAGATGTTTCTGTTTCCTGAAGCACTGAAACAGGGAGGCACAAAACAAATGGACAGGGGCGGAGCATCTGTTTCCACTGTGTTCTCCACCAGGATAAGCCTGGTGGTATAAAATGGGCACAGATGCAAGGAGGCTATGTCTCTGCTTGATTTTCCTAGCTGACCTCTCTCTGACTACCTGCAAAGAGAGAATGGTAGCATTGCAAGCCAGCCTTGTATTACAGTGGAACATAGGAAGTCAAGACCATTGGTCCATTAAGCTCACTACTGTCTACCAATAACTGGCAGTGGTTCTCCAGGGTCCCAGGCAGGAATCTCTCCAAGCCTTGCCTGGAGACGCCAGGGATTGAACCCGGGACCTTCTGCATGCAAGGCAGATGTTCTACTGCTGAGCTAGGACCTTTAGCTTTCCTTTAACTGTGGAGGAGAGCTTTTAATTATTTGCCCAGATATTTAGGGGTATTATGCTTTTAAAAATGTGTTACTTGTAAGAATCATCAGGCCCAAGCAAATACATGAAGATCCTTTGCAGATTCATATTATGTGATAGTGTCCCACAATGCAAGTGGGAACCCAAACTTTCATACCTCTCCTAAGCAACCTCTTCTAATCCCATTCTGCCTTGTCACTTGACTCCCTTGCAGTACTTCAGGCTAAATTCTGTTTCTTATGCTGGTCAAGCTACCAGTTGGCCTGCGTCCTGGCCAGGCCATAGCTCTCCTGACAGATGATTTGGTCTGGAGCCACAGTGTGGAAATAAAGGATGAGACTGCCCACCAGATACCAGGCACTCTACTATTCAATTTAGGCCCCAGTCTTTTTCTTACAATCCCCTTCTCAATGTGCCTCATTTGAATTAATCAATTTCAATTTAGCATGTAAATTCTCAATTTTTTCTTATTTAAACATTCAACAACTTTTGTACAATCTTGTTTGTTTTCAGTAACCAAAATTATATCATCAGCATATACAAGCCGAAAATTTATTTTTCCATTTTGTAGTTTTTCCCATGAGACATTGGTTGAATTGGACCACATACAGTATATCAGGATGAATAAGTTGCAAAGGCTCTGTTGAAGTTTTCTGGCTTTGCTTGGGGATAGAAAGTCTTGTTTCCTTCCCCAACAAACAATGTTCACAAATTTCACTATTTAGGTCAACTTTACAAGGTTTAAGTCTTTCAAGGTGGGGGTTTTATCCTGAAGAACACAGCCATCCTGAGAGTTTCTGGAGATGATTTCTAAAAGCCCAGTACAGATACCTAATAAACAACCTTAATTATACATTTCACATTGGGGTGAGCCAGAAAACTAAACTATGGTAGCTGGAGTCTGCTCTGTACAATACTTAGCATAATGGTTACCCCAGTCCTGACAGTAGTACCCAAAGATTTGCTAAGGAAACCCACCAGCCAAGGAGGGAGTGTCTCTTTACAGGTAATACAAAAAGATTACTATCTGAAAAGGGAGGGAATATGTCAAAATGAAAGAAATGTGATGCACCTTGCTCTTTTCCTTTGGTCAGAAGACAGGGATGAAAGACAGTTAATAGTGCCCCATCTTTAATTCAAAGTTACTTTTGATTTCATAGAAATGAAATGCATTGGGACAGGGTTAGGAAACATAGCAAATTTAACCTGCTTTTCAACTCCTACCAGATGTATTTTTAAACAAGGGAGGGGGTCTCACCGGTGCACTGACAATTGATTGTTCCTGCTATTGCAGAAAAATATAGGGCCTGGTCTTTGTGAAAGAAAAGCCAAATAATGGACTGTTGTGAATGGTACTCCCATAAGACTTCCACTGTCTCATCTCAGTTTTGTTCCTGGTCCTGTTCCACTGCCTCTGACAGATAAAGGGATAAAATGATGAAGAAGAGAGATGAAACTGCATTCCCTTCATTTTTATACATATGTCTGGCTGTTGTTAAACCAAAGGCGCAGGAAAACACAGAACAACAAACTTGACAGCCCTCATATAATTGGCTGCTATTGACCACTGTAGCCCTTAGGCTTTATAGAGAGTAAGCACGGATGGCTGTACAAATTAAAGCCTCAGCGCCTAGGGCTTGCCGATCGAAAGGTCGGCGGTTCGAATCCCTGCGGCGGGGTGCGCTCCCGCTGCTCGGTCCCAGCGCCTTCCAACCTAGCAGTTCGAAAGCACCTCCGGGTGCAAGTAGATAAATAGGGACCGCTTACCAGCGGGAAGGTAAACGGCGTTTCCGTGTGCGGCTCTGGCTCGCCAGAGCAGCGATGTCACGCTGGCCACGTGACCCGGAAGTGTCTCCGGACAGCGCTGGCCCCTGGCCTCTTGAGTGAGATGGGCGCACAACCCCAGAGTGTGTCAAGACTGGCCCGTACGGGCAGGGGTACCTTTACCTTTACTTATGTTTTAACATGGTATGCATCTGGGACAGCAGATTTCTCCACACTTCATTCTGCTTGTTTTTTGTATTTCTTATGACAAAAGAAACCAAGTTCCCACTCATTTATTTTACTGCTGTCACTCTTCAAGAATAGTATTTCTTTTCTCTTGGAAGGGACTTAAAAATAGTAATTCTGCCCCAGTCCATGAATGAGTAAATGAACACTTGTTAGCATAGAAATGAGATTCAGCTCATTGTCAGCTAAATGCCTGTAATTGCATGAATGTGAGCCATCCTCTTCCCCTTTTAAAAGCAGTTCTGACGACTGAATAGGCAGTTAATACAAAAAAAGAGATTTCAATACATTGCACTGATATCCATCAAGGAATGATTTAGATCAAGTGCATTCTGCTGGAAGATAGAATGCTGGGAAAGTTACACTGATACCCATCAGCTTGATTTGTTCCTTTGAGAAGGAGAGGAAAGTTTCAGCCAGGAAAAGATCAAGCAAATTTGACACTTCTAAAATAATAGACCTTTTACTGTTCTAATCTTCAATTTATGGAAACATATAATTCAGCCAGGTGTAACAGGGGGTGTTGGTGGGAGTAGAATCATGAGCAGTGGCTGAAATCCTCTCCTGTACTTGACATAGGGACCCTAACTTTTGGGGGTCAAGAAGCACATTAATTTAAGTGTTGCCACAACTGCAGATCACAATTAATTCACCACTTGAAGTATATCCTCTGAGAGAATGGCCAGTTGTAGGTTAAGCAAAGCATATCGACCCATGACTGTCACTGAAGAGCAACCCATAAATGGCTAGAATTAATGTATGGGTTCTTGCATGGTCTCTCCCATTGTATGCAGCATTAACACACCACTGCTTATTCCTGGGGCACTGGGGTGTATCAATGTGCTAACTCTTCTTGCTTTTTTCCCAACAAATGGGGAAGAGAAATGGAACCATTACCCACCCCCAAGCAACAACTGGAGGCAACAGTAGGAGGGGAGGTGTCCATTTGAATTGTCCCTAAGAGAAGTCAAGGAAGGAGAAAGGCAGGATGCTGGCTAGCTGCAATTGCTGTATCAGCTAGGGAATATAGCAGGAGAGCCCCTAAGGCAGCGGTTTTCAACCTGTGGGTCCCCAGATGTTGTGGGAAAACAACTCCCATCATCCCTGAGCTCTGGCCTTACCAGCTATGGATGATGGGAGTTGTAGTCCAACAACATCTGGGGACCCACAGGTTGAAAACCACTGCCCTAAAGGATTAATCTAGGGTGAGAGGTTGGGAGGTGGCAGCTGTTTCAAAGGAAACATTGTCTGAGCAGAGAGAGAGAAATGCTTTTTAACAAATACTGACGCTCCCTTGCTGTGTTCGTTTCATTGGCTGCTTCACAGTACCTTCAAATGTCAGGGGATGCATTTCTGAAAAGCCCATCAGCTGTGATGTGATGGGTGCTGCAGGGAAGGTTTCCAGCAGAGCCCAGTGGCAGCAAAAGAAATAGTGCTAAAGGGAAGGCTGCTTGCATAAGCCAAATGGCTGTGAAATTGGCAGCCTGAAGTTCAAACCTACCCTCAAGACATGAGTTTAAAAGCTTTGGGACCAGAAGAATTACATGGTTTGTTCCCAAATCTATGGTATGTGTAGTGCTGTTAGACAAAGCCTCTGGATGTTTTACATCATACTTTGGCATGGAGAATTTATTTTTGTCCTTGGTTCTTATTTAGGATCATGCATGGCTGTCTTTCCAAACAAACCTCATGAGAACAGCAGAGAGTACCCTGGACAGCTCCAGGAAGGACTTGGGCTGAATACTTCATGCAAGCAAACTTTGGGTGTTGCTCCAGCAGCAGTTAAACAAGCCTTAAGCAGGAGTTTGAGTGGGTAGCTGTGCCTTACTGAGAAGAACCTTTCATTCAAAGGAGTCCAACCTTCTTTGCCAGTTATTGTTGTTGTTTATATGTACCCCACCCATCTGACTGGATTGCTCCAGCTGAATGGGAGAGACTCTAGTAGTTGCATTTAGGCTTTTGAACTGAGTTCTTCAGAGTCAGAAGAAAGGGATGAGATGTCCTTGACCCAGAGGAACACCAGCACCATATGATCTTCTTGCAGAAGTACTTCCTGTCATTTAGATTCTTCTGGGGCTGCCCCTGACGGCAATTCCTTCTCACACCACAAATCCCCAGCCTCATCCCCTGAAAAAGGGGAGTCTGACCCCAGGGTCAAGACACTTAAAGGTCATCAAGTTCACTGTTCACTTACCAGTTTTTCAAGAAGGGGGTCTTTGGAATGGATAGCTAAAGGCCTGTCTCAGCTGCCTGATTCAATTTCCCTCAAAGTCCTTTTCCATATGTCAGCAGCATTCTCTTCTCAGGTGCGCTGACTCAACACATTCCCAAGGATTTCTCTTCCAGGTGTTTGTAAAAGCATTCTGTCCAGCTAGAATCTGAGTTATGAAGGCTTGATCTTAGTCTGTGCTAATTTTTCATTCACAAACGTGTGTGTGAAAGGAAGTCTTTGAGGGGTGGGCAGTGTTGGGGACATGTAAAAGGTTTCCAGGCAAGGAAGCAGTCTTCTAATGCTCTGCGGGGTGGGGGGGGGAGGATATAGTTGACTGACTGCACAAAGTTATGGTGTGACTTTCAGATGCCTCATTGCATGGATTGTTTCTGTCACTGCCACAGGAAAAAAGGCAATGCTCAAGGATCTATGCATTCAATGTTTGAAAGAATAGGGTAAATAGAAAGTAGCCCAGCCAGGAGAATAATATTTGAGTAATTACTGAGTACTGGGATTAGGAAATTGGGATAGGTTCTTAGCTGTAGCAAAGAGCTTTGAAACCGAGCTGCTAGCACAGGGCTTTATGCTCACAAACCTTCCTGCATATTAATAGCATTTCCAAGCCTATCATGAAACTGCTGCTCTCCCACAGTTCACAGATACTAGTGGAGCAGCGTGAGCCAGGCTGATAGAGAGTGACAGAGCCAGAACAAGCTCCATTGGGTCAGCTCTGATAAGGAGCTGGATTTACTAAGGCTACTCTCTATTAAAGCGAGAGGAGGTTCAGGAGGAGAGGCACAAAAAAAAAAAAGCATGCGTTGAACAGTAATAGCCGTGCTGAGGAGTCTTTTCCCCAGAGCCAACTGACAGAAGCAAGTTCATATCAAATCCCTGTTAAAAGAGCTTAGAGAGCATAAATCCGCCATCCTGCCTGTTTAATGATTAGTAGGGCAGTCTTCCCAAGTGATCTCAGTTGGGCATCATGCCTAGGACCAAATCTTAGGCAGATGTAAAGTCAACAGAAGCACATTCAATCTATTGCTGGTGTACCTCAGGCACGTGCTGGCTCTAGCACATATTCCCTTAGAAAGATGTATGCTGAGCTAGGAGCTCCTGTTATTCATTTATTTAAGAGAAGGGTAATTCAAATTAAGACAAGAGTGTTTAGATGAAGGAGTAACCCTTTCCTATATGCCAAACTTTGCCAACCTGCTGCCTTCCTGGTGCTCTCCAAATACTTGGTCATGTGCTGATGGGGGCTGGTTAAAGTTGCAGCACAAAGCATCTGCAGGTCACCAGTCTGGAGAAGGTTGGCATGTGTCATTTTCCCAATGGCAACCACCACCTACCCAACCAGCTGCTATAGAATAAAACATAACAGTGCATTTGAGGTACCGTTCTGCTTTGTCTCTTGGTGAATCTACTGTTTCTGCATGCTTCTCTCTAAGGTGCTAGCAGAAATTTCAGGAAGAGGACAATGTAGAAAGTAGATCAGCATTTTGTTGGAGATGTAATAAGGATAATGCTTCTTTAAACCATGTTTCTACAATGTTAAGTTTTGGGAGAAAGTAGTGAATTATATAAATATGACTGTACGAAAGTAGCTAAAATTTTCAGAGGATAGTAATTTTTTTCAACTACATACTTCCTATATGGAGTTTGCCAACTGGCCTAAGTGCATGCTATGTTAAATATACAATGTGTGAAGCAGAATAAGAATAAGAATAATACCCCGCCCATCTGCCTGAGTCTCCCCAGCCACTCTGGGTGGCTCCCTACAGAATATTAAAAACACAATAAAACATCAAACATTAAAAGCTTCCCTAAACAAGGTTGCCCTCAGATGTCTTCTAAAAGTCAGATAGTTGTTTATTTCCTTGACATTTGATAGGAGGGTGTTCCACAGGGTGGGCGCCACTACCGAGAAGGTCCTCTGCATCTTAATCCAATACTTAAGCAGAATTTCATCAGAATTGTATCATGAGGGAAGGGGAAATTTAATCCTCCCATGCCCAGCCAAGATCATGACAAAAATCTCTTCCCCATCCTCATATGGCTATGAGGCTTAGGGGGAGAATCTTCCACTAGTGCCAATGGAAGCTTCTTCTTAGTCCCATAGCAGCACCAAGGGCATGACTGGAAAGAGAAGGATTAGGCATCTTTGCAACCAGCAGTCTTAATGCAAATGTCCTCCCTCCATGTAAGCATTAACTTTTCTCTTTAAAAAAAAGTATTGATTTTTCTTTTTTTTTTAATAGAGAGGATAATGCATACTATAGAAATATCCAACCGCCTGCTAGTAATTAGCTGCCACAAAGAGTCATGAACAGCCATTCTGAACTATTATCTAGCAAACAAAAATGTTCCTCAACCAGTCGCTGTAAAAGTATATAGTATTTATTTTCCCCAAATATTTGCCATGTAGTCAGGTTTTCTTGAAGAAAGTCTTGTTTTGCCAGAAAATGTATTCTTATTTACAGATTCTAATTTTGAAGAACCTTTGAATTTTGGAAGTTTATATTTTCCCAAACCCGGAATCATATATAATTAAGAGTACTAACATACAAATATTTTATCATTTGTTGACTGAATTCTGCAAAAAGCACACCCGCATTCTAATATAAAGTTACAATGACAAATACCCTACAAAATCTGCTTCATAAGCAAACAAATCCCGAATGTATTCCTGAGTTGTTCAGTCGCAGCTGCTGTGAGAATAACTTGGATGAGGCTGTTCTTAAAAACTGATCCTCTCTTAATTACTGTAAGATGAGAAGCAAAACCCTGAGGATGCTGGGTAAGAATATGCAAATTAGGTTTGACTGCTGCTGTGGAACCAAGATTCAGTTTTGGCATTACTTTCAAAAATGACTGTGAAGTGCTGCCACTGACGCTTTAGCATGACACATTATTCATATCCTCACAAAGCAGCTGGATTCTGGATAGGCAAAACCAGGTAGCTATGCTTAAGTCTCAGGCTGTGCAGAGCAAAGAAACCTTCATTTTAATGCCATTTCAGAGTATTAAAATCAGGGCTTTTTTTCAGCCATTGCCATTCTAAGAGGGGTTGATGGTGAGTTCCGGTACCTCTTTTTCTAGAAAAATAGCACTGATAAAAAGAAAGCACTGATGAAAACCCTTGAAAATTCCATCCCCCATCGTCACCATTTTCCCTAATGAAATGGGTGAGCAAATGGTTCATCTTTAAGACAACCATTCATTCCTTCTATGGCAAATAGTATATTTTATGAAGTTGCCACTTTATCGTAAATCTTAAAGCAGGGTGGCGAACCTCAGGCTCAGCGCCAAATGTGGCTTTGACCCTTAGAGCAGGCTTCCTCAACCTCGGCCCTCCAGATGTTTTGGACTACAATTCCCATCATCCCTGCCCACGGGACCTGCTAGCTAGGGATCATGGGAGTTGTAGGCCAAAAACATCTGGAGGGCCAAGGTTGAGGAAACCTGCCTTAGAGCTTTCTCCAGGCCACATACCTTCTTCCCCAGGTTCTGCTCCACATCTCACTATCCCAGCTTCGCACCCCATACGTTATCCCTGCCTGGAACATGTCCTTGAACTCTGATCACACCTCTTGCTTGTCTGGATGGGGAATAGAGAGGGCTGTGTGAGTGTGCATAGAAACCAGCCTACAAGGCAATTTTTACATTTGTTGCTCCACTCACTTTTGCCACTGGCCTTGACCACTACTGGGTATGTAGCCCTCAGATCAGTGCTTTTCCCCCCTGGGGGTACTCAAGGGTACACAGTACAGTCACCCTTTTTTTTCTTGAAGAAAAGCACTGCTTCAGATGGTTACCCAGAAGAGAAAAAAGTCCTCAGGCTGAAAATGGTTTCTCATTCCTGGATTAAAGCATGCTCAACAGAGGTGATTCTCAAAGCACACATCAATTGTCCAGTCTATCAATTTGATGAAGGTGAGACTGAATGCTCAAACCATTCTCAAAAGCCAAACTAGACAATACCGGAAAGGCATGATCTTTTTATAATAATAAAAAATAGCAGGCACTATTAACAGAGAGCTGTATAAAAACAGTTGCATTTGAATTATGTGGAATGTAAGTTTACTGTTTTCTAAGTCCAGGTCTGCAAGGCTCTGTAATTACAGATTGTGTCTGGAATATGTGAAGTCGGTCCCTTGTGGCCATTTCGTATCACTACAGGCATTCTTTGTGCAGCCCATTAGTCAACGCATATAAACACTTGTGGTTCGCTAGATATTGGTGGCTTCTTAGTGACGTTCAGAACCAGTCCTACAATTAAGCAAAGCAAGGCCACAATTTTGGGTGCTAAAATGGTGACATGTTGCCAGTTTCAGCAGTGTTGTAACTTCACCCAAAGCGATCAAAGAGACACCTAAAGGTATCATGGGCATAGCCAGGATTTTTTTTAGGGGAGGCAGTTAGCTATGTATTTTTATTTATTTTTATTAACTTGGGGGGCAGCTGCCCGCCCCCCTCTTGGCTATGCCCATGAAAGGTATAGAATCTAAATGCAGAGAGTCCTGAAACAGCATATTAGAGCAGGGGTTGTGCCTGATAGGACTGTAAACTCTGTCTCCATATTTTAAATGTGTTGTCGCCTACTATTGAGATCAGGTTGGGTAAAGATATGAATGAATGATCCTGGGTATGGTCAGCCATGTGGTGTTAAAGAAGGACAGAACTTTGTTTTTATATGCAACAACAGCAGCAAGGATCCTTATTGCAAAGTATTGGAAGACATCAGACCTACCCACTCTGGAAGAATGGCAGATGAAGATGGCAGACTACATGGGACTTGCAGAGATGACGGGCAGAATCCGAGACCAGGAGAAAGAGACAGTGGAAGAAGATTGGAAGAAATTTAAGGACTATCTTAACAAACATTATAAGATTAAAGAATGTTAGATTGACATGGATTTTAAAACATTGTGGTTTTCAGAGACATTAGAGTAAGAAAAGGAATGGAATTTATAAAAAAATTTGGGGAAATAAGGGAATGGAGTTGCTGATGGGATAATGAAACTAGAATACAAAACGGTGAGGTATGAGGAAGTCGGGGAAATTAGGTTGAGAAAATAAGTTTTAAAATTATACTTGTTGTTTTTTGTTTGTGTTTGTTTTTATTGTAGTTGTTTTGTATTTGTATGTTTTTATTGGAAATTTTAATAAATATTATTTTTTTTAAAAAAAAGATATGAATGAATGGGAAAAAAGATATGCAGCAAAGCATGCGCCCAAGCGCTGTGTGAATCAACCCACATTTGCTGCTGGCAATTATTATTAGAATTGATGGGCCTCTTTCTGGTCCAGTGTAACAGTGATCATGTTCAAGATGCAGCTGCTATCATAACCTCAGGTGGCAAAGCAAAAATCTGCTCTCTGCACCAGATATGTTGAATTCCTGCTTCTCACCAAGGGTTACTCTGCATCACATTTTTTCCCCCTGTGCATACAGGCCAGCCTGACTGGTATTCTGTCTGTGTACCGTATACCTGATAAGACAAGCTGAAAGGCTAGTGTTCTCCAGAAGGTGGCAGGCCTGCACTAGGAATAAGTCATCAGCTTCAGAGAAAACACATATTCCAGATGCCAAACAAATAGACTGAGCTTAGAGGCTGAAAATATGCACACAGGGGTAAGCTTTACCCAATGGTCTATTCCCATCCATATAACTTTTGTCTGTGTTCATTCATAAGTCCATTACATGATGTTTCTGCATTAATAATCAGAATTTTTTTAAAAATTCATATTTAGTAAAGGTAAAGGTACCCCTGCCCGTACGGGCCAGTCTTGCCAGACTCTAGGGTTGTGCGCTCATCTCACTCTATAGGCCGGGAGCCAGCGCTGTCCGCAGACACTTCCGGGTCATGTGGCCAGCATGACAAGCTGCATCTGACGAGCCAGTGCAGCACACGGAAACGCCGTTTACCTTCCCACTAGTAAGCATTCCATATTTATCTACTTGCACCCGGGGGTGCTTTCAAACTGCTAGGTTGGCATATTCATATTTAAATAGTTTTTTAAAAAAATCTCAATATGCATTTCTCAGTGTTTTTTTTCTCCCGTTTTAAAAAGTTTTTTTTAAAAAAAGTTGATAATGACACTAGAATGTTCAAGAAGAGCAAACTTAGTCCAAACATTAGTTTGTGAGGTGCAGCTCATCTTTGTTCAAATCAGAATCCACAAAGATCAAATTCCTCAAACACTCTGATCTGGTTCACACGTGATATTAAGCCAAACCATGGGTAAGTGTAAATGACTGAGGTTGCTGGTATGCAGTTTGAAAATCAAGGCTGCCTTATACCTCCCCGACTCTTGTACCTACAGCATTACAGGGACCCATGGTTTGGATTAGTATTGTGTGCCGATCTGGGCTTGTGGTTTTTCTCACTCCAAACAAGCAACCAATTGTAAACAAGGTTTGTTTTGGGCTTATTTATCATGGCTTGTTTGGAGAAGACAAACCATATGATTGAGTTTACACATAATGCCAAGCCAAACTTTGTATTAGCTCTGGCTAGTGCATCAAGTGCATGGGAGGAGCACAGTGTCCACATTTTTCTAGTTGCACCAGCAGATTTACTCATACATGCTTAACCATGGTTTTGTTATGTGCGAACAAAGCCAGTGCATAGTTACTAATGGAGCTTGTTTCCACAAGATGAGGCGATGAGGGCCATCAACTTAGATGGTTTTAAAAGGGTGTTAGACAAAGTCATGGAGCAAAAAGGTTACGAATGGCTACTGGTCACAATGACTATATACCTCCAGATACAGGGGCAGGATGCCTCTGAATACCAGTTGTTGGGGATTACACATGGGGATAGTGCAGTTGGCCTTACATCCTGCTTGTGGATTTCTTATAGACATCTGGTTGGGAAGTGTGGGAAACAAGATGCTGGATTAGATAGGCCTTTGACTGATCCAGCAGGCTCTTCTTATGTTCAAATCCATATCTCCAACTCTAGAGCTCAACACTATTGTTGTGTGATTGGGATTGGGCTAAATGGGTTGGGGGTGTCTTCAGCCCTGTGCCTCTGTTTGCAAAAAGAGACTGCTTAAGAGGTCAAACTGCCCAACAGGTCCTGTCATTTGTTGCCATAGGAGCTAATGAATGGGGGGTTCTTCTTGGAAAGGGCATGTCTGTCTCCCCTACCCCCTAGCTTGGTCAGAAGTAATGTCTCCTGAAACCGAGGCAGATGAACTTTCAGATGGTAATATTATCATAGTACGTGGGGTTTATTGGAGGGAGTTTGTGAGCACAGAGCTGACCTTAACAGCTGTCTTAGAGGCATACATTTTCAAATGGGAATGATTTCCCATAAATGTTGGATGCCTGAGTCTTATTTCCCCATCCATGGTTTGATCTCCTGTGAAGTTATAAAACTTCCTCCCACTGCCTCTCTCATGCCCCGATGACATCTTCACAATCTAACTGAGGTCACAAGCACAAAGATGCAAGGTTCATAAAACTTCATGGGAACCAAAGCCAAGGAGGAATCTTGCCATCCCAACTCTCAGCCATAAATCGTTCACCAGTGCCCCCGCCTTCCCCATGCAGTGGTTATTAAATGCAAGGGATTGGTTTCTAAGTCTGCTTTTCCTGTCCTAAGCATCTTACAGGAATGTGGGGAGAGAGAAATGCAAGGTTATTTTTAACAGCCTAATCCAGACTCACTGCTCTGTTTGCTGCTTCTTTCCAAATCCCAAATGGGCTGAGCTGCCTGTGACAAATAAACAGGGAGCTTTTAATTGAGGTGACGGATGAAGAAAAAGTTTTTTTCCTCCCCCTTATGTTTGGGATGAGACTTCTTGAATTTATCCCGGTGTTTTGCATTAGGAGCCCCAGGAAGCTCCTCATAAATGCATGCTTGTAGGGACGTGTGGGTCAGGAGGTTGTACTTGGCATCCTTAAAAGGCTCCTGTTTCTTCCCAATATCCACGAAGTTAAAAAAGAAAAAAACTCCATGACAGCCCTTCTCTCTCCAGGTCTGTGATCCAGGCCATTAACCTATCGAGTGCTGGTGTGTACCTCTCTGTGGAATCAAGAGAAGGAGCAAATTGCTAACTGATACTTCATTAATGACGTGCAAATTTCAGGAGGTGACAAATAATTACCTTCAACAAGTTGTGGCACATTCACAACTCAGAAGTAGGTCTTATGAAATGAAGAGGAATTGTAATGTTTCTAAAACCGACTAAAAGCCCTTTGAGGACCCATTCACTGCTTGGATTGTTGAAGGATCTTTGATGATTATACAATAGAAGAATTTTCCCTAGCTAAAGCCATCATTACTTGAAGACCCAGGCCTGTGAAAAAAAATTCTGGGCTGATTGCCCTTCAGAGATATGCACTGTTATTAACCTTAAAAAATGTTAATATAAAAACGCCTACACCTTGAAAGAGTCTCCTGCCTTGCTGAGCTACTACATTGTCTCAGACAGACATAATGGCAGTGCATTTTCATTTGCAAAATGCAAATTGTAATGAAAATGAATGCTGTTTGGGGAAAAAACCAAATTATATGGTGTATCCTGGGGGAAAGTAGCTGACTGTACAGAGGGATATATCCTCTGTATATAGTGCTTTTTTCTGGGGGGACACAGGGGGACACATACCCCTAAACATTTTGTGAATCTTTGTACTTTTGTCCATTTACTGTATTTATTTTTCCCGATTTGAACTATAAAATGGTGATTTTCTTGAGTCAAAATGAGAGTACCCCTAAACATTTTTAAAGAGAAAAAAAGTACTGGATATACTGATAGACATACTCTGGATTATCACGCCTCCTGGGTTTCCTTACAAATCAATTGCAACATAACCGTCTGATTGTAAGTAACAAGGCAGGCAAGTGGAAGCCACCTGGCCAACAGACTGAGCTTGGTGGGGCAGTGTTCCATTTGCCCTAATTGGTCAGCTTGCACTGCCCTAAACTCACTTTCTCCTGTCACCTATCCCTTTTGTCTCAGTAGTTTCTTCTTCCTCAACTCATCCTTCCTGGCTTCCCCCTCCCCTACTGCCCATTTAGTTTGAAACTGCCTCCCTGGAGAGCTCCATGAGCAGGATCACATGACCGAAGGGTGTCTTTTTAAAGAGAGAGAGCGAGAGAGCTGCTTTGCAGTTCCTGCATGCTGCACATGTACAATGATACCATACCCTCCAACATTTCTCCGATGAAAATAGGGACATCTCATTCCATAGTGATAATTTTACTATTTATACCCCACACATCTTACTGGGTTGCCCCAGCCACTCTGGGCAGCTTCCAAAATATATACTAAAACATTAAACATAAAAACAATCCCTGTACAGGATTGTCTTCTGGTGGTTTGGGGGTCAGATAACTCCATACCCTCCAACATTTCTCCAATGGAAATCAGGACATCCTAAGGGAAAGTGGGACATTCTGGGATCAAATCAGAATCCGGGGTGGCTTCTCTAAATCAGGGACGTCCCTGGAAAATAGGGACACTTGGAGGGTCTGTAATACATATATCACCACCCACATCCAGACCCCAATGTGTTACAAGGAAACATGTATAGTTTCCTTTGTGTCCATGTGCAGGCTGGGTGAGCCACAATTGGTTGCAGCTTCCCAGCATGTGTGCAAACTAGCACAAAGTTAAATACACACAGATGGCATGAATTTCCTACTCCAAAATGATTTCCATAAAGGATTAATATTAGACAGGCGCCTTCACTGTATTTTTTCTGGTGCCTGCTAAAAATTCTTTTGTTTAGGCAAGTTTGCAGAAACATGTAATGTTGTTCTGTACATTTGTTCTAAAACTATTGCTTTTATGTATAGCTTGATAAAATTTATGTTTTCTTTTTTTGGAAATTTGGTTTTATCAGTTTTTTATTATGAACATTTCTTATTGGTTTATGAAAAGGGCTTAGAGCGTTTGTTCTTGATTAAGTGGAATATAAATCTGGTTAAATAAAAAAAAAAGTTCATGTTAGAATGGCCTGTTCATTTGGAATACCTGCCCCAAACCATGACAGTTTGACAATGTCAGTGAGCCCAGGAAAAGGCGTACCTGGAGACCTCCCCCAGCTGCACTCGATTTTCAAAAAATGTAAAGAAAATCCTAAGGGAAATTTCATTCCTGCCACTTTGGCTTGTTCTGTTTCTGGTGTCTCACCTGGTAATTAATTCTTGTTGAAATCATGTTCTCAGAACATGTGTCTCGACTGCAGGATCAGCACAAGACATTGTGCTCCCAAGGCAAAGAACAAGATGGTAGCCCCACCCCACCCTCACCCTCACCATCCCATGTACACAAGTCAGCTGGTAATTGGATCCTGTTTCAGTACTGGCAATGGAAAAGTGTCCCCCACTACAACTGAGAGCAGCAGGTTCCTTAGACGTAGGGGACACTGTGTGCCACACACAACTTTGTAGTCTGACCTGGCCCCCAGTATCTACCGCATGAGGTTGTTGTCTCACCTTCCTGTAGGGCTGGCCTGGGCAGGTTGCATGTTAGAAAACACTGTGCAGGCAAAAGAAGACCACAAATGGATTTGCAAAGGAGTCCTTAGATTTGCTGGAGTAAGTACAGTGGTGCCTCGGGTTAAGAACTTAATGTGTTCTGGAGGTCCGCTCTTAACCTGAAACTGTTCTAAACCTGATGTACCACTTTAGCTAATTGGGCCTCCCACTGCCGCCGCTCTGCTGCTGCACGATTTCTGTTCTCATCCTGAAGCAAAGTTCTTAACCTGAGGTACTATTTCTGGGTTAGCGGAGTCTGTAACCTGAAGCATATGTAACCCAAGGTACCACTGTAATGGGATATAATATTGATTTAATAGTTAATTAATCAGCCCAGAAGATAAGCATCAACAAGCAATGGAGGTCACATCCACACCATTTCTTTAAAGCTCTTATACCACATTAAGAGTTGGGAGTTGGGAGGAAACCCCCTCACTGAGCTACAATTCCCAGTACCCTTGACAAACTACAGTTCCCAGGCTTCTTTGGGTTTAAAGTGGTATAAGAGTGTTTTTTAATGGGTGGTGTTGATGTGATCACCATTGCTGCTACTGTTTTCACACACAGAGGGCTTACCCCTTGCCCCACTGCTTTCTCATGGGGGAAACCGCTCTTTAGCACTCAATCAGAACAAACGGCAAACTGGGTTTTCTCTAGATTGACGTTTGCTCCCATTTGGCACTAAAGAACGGGCTTTCAATGGGGCAAGGGGGAAACTAGCCAGGCTCATGCCTAGAAAGCACAGATCAAGCAGAAAAACAGCTCAGACCAACACTTTCTAGGCACAGGAGGAGCAGAAGTGTGAACAAGCCATCTCTCTCTTCTGTCTCTCTCTCTCTTTCTCTCTTTCTCTCTCTCTCTCTCTCTCTCTCCCAACTTACTAATGAGGTTTGTTAGGTCCCTGCTTATCATCTTCTTAAAGCATCCTGGTTCAGCAATCTAATCTTATAATTTTATTTCCACAATCTGGGATTACTGCAGCATCAGGTTAGTGACATGTGAAGTGGGTTAATTACAAGCAAAAGGGGAGAAAAGAGAGTGGAAAGTTGAAGAACAATGGCCTGGACCGAAACATTTGAAGCAAAATACAAACTCCATCTAATCATGCCATGCAATTAAGAGAAACCAGCGGTGCCCTCCAACCAAGCATCAAACCCCTGCCACATCCTGCAAGTTTCATTACTCATGCAATGAAAATATTGCATAGATACACCTCTTTTACTTGAGTCGGTGCCAGTCCTTAGCCCAGTTTAAAAGTTTAAATAGTCCATGGTAACCAAGAAGGCTGCAGCTTCTTGCATCTCTCACCCTATTCCTCAACTAGTCCAGTGTGGTGTAGTGGTTAAGACGCAGGTGGCGCTGTGGGTTAAAGCCTCAGCGCCTAGGGCTTGCCGATCGAAAGGTCGGCGGTTCGAATCCCTGCGGCGGGGTGCGCTCCCGCTGCTCGGTCCCAGCGCCTGCCAACCTAGCAGTTCGAAAGCACCTCCGGGTGCAAGTAGATAAATAGGGACCGCTTACCAGCGGGAAGGTAAACGGCGTTTCCGTGTGCGGCTCTGGCTCTGGCTCTGGCTCTGGCCAGAGCAGCGATGTCACGCTGGCCACGTGACCCGGAAGTGTCTCCGGACAGCGCTGGCCCCTGGCCTCTTAAGTGAGATGGGCGCACAACCCCAGAGTCTGTCAAGACTGGCCCGTACGGGCAGGGGTACCTTTACCTTTACCTTTAACCAAGAAGGCTGCAGCTTCTTGCATCTCTCACCCTGTTCCTCAACTAGTCCAGTGTGGTGTAGTGGTTAAGAGTGGTAGACTTGTAATCTGGGGAACCGGGTTCGCGTCTCCGCTCCTCCACATGCAGCTGCTGGGTGACCTTGGGTTAGTCACACTTTTCTGAAGTTTCTCAGCCCCACTCACCTCACAGAGTGTTTGTTGTGGGGGAGGAAGGGAAAGGAGAATGTTAGCTGCTTTGAGACTCCTTCGGGTAGTGATAAAGTGGAATATCAAATCCAAACTCTTCTTCTTCTTCTTCTTTTATCCATTGTTCTTCCCCACTTGCTGTAGACACCAGAAAGACCTAACCTTTGCTCCAAAGTAAGGGTGGAAGGAAGGTAGCCCATGGAAGATCAGCATAGGAGGAGCAATGGTTGCATCCTTTCCTATTGCTGTAGAACATTTAGGTATTGGATGAAGTTGTACTTAGAGCAGACCCATTGAAATGAATGGAGAAGTCACTTAAATTCATAGATTTCAATGGGTCTAGTCTGAAGATAGATACGGTTTCTGGGTACGGAAGATAGGTATGGTTTCTGGGTGAAACCCTTACTGTAAACACTGGATTTTCTCGAGAGAAAGGAATACTAAGATGCGAAGAGGTTTTCATATTAAACTAAACAAAGCCAGGAAGCAATGTAAAGATCCCCTCGTTCTAGCTAAAGGGTGGAAATGGCTTCCATATGAAGGATGGACCTTCTGCTGTCAGTCTGGAAAGCTGCCACCAAGAGGACTTGACCTCCCTGCTGGATACAATTTGCTGATAGAAAAACACTTCCTGCTTCTTGCTGTAGCCAAGCCAAGTTTCATACAGGGAATCAGGGAGGAGAGACACCCAATCGTGTGGGACTTTCATTGGGAACTCTCCCAAGCATTTGGAGATGGTGTTCCAAGAATCTGGAAGTGGTTTCATTCATTAACTCCTCCCCTCACCACCAAGTGTGTGCACACACGCAGGCAAGCAGACTCATGCACCAGCACATAAACAACACTCTTTCCTCCCACAATCTCTGCTATCCAGAGCCCAGTTGCATTTAAATGGCCTAGGCTCAGCCTGGCCAGGGGCAAGAAGCTTTGTGTACCATTTAATGGAAAAATTAATGCAACAATTAAGGAAAAGGGAAATTCCAGCAAACCAAAAATGGCAACTTATTTTATACAAAATGATTTTGTTTTGCCAGATGCTTCTCAAACAAAGAACTTGACTGGGACCCTCCAACACCATACACATCTTTATGTAAACGTATCCTAAGCTAAATATGTTATATGGTTATTTCCCTGCGTTATTTCATTTAATTGTGCAACATACCTTTACTTGTGACATGTCCATTCTACATGATATATAATAACATTTTTTTATTGACATACCCTCTTTTATTATTATTATTTATTTCATAAAATTTATATACCTCTAGACTGTAAAGAAAAACCTCGAAACAGTTTATGTTTCTAATCCAAATGGTTGGCTTGGCATAATTATGCCTACATCTTTATGTAATGCTCCTTACATATAATTTTTTCTTTTGTGTTATTTCTTTATATTCATACTGTATATCCATTTATTATATTCAAGATTCTTTCTGTGTATGTTGCATAGGTTTTGATGTAACCCATGATGCTTTATCCTGGATGACTTGTTGTCATCTATGTTATATCTTACTATGCTGAAAAATTCCAATAAAATTATGATTGGTTGAGTTAAAAAACAGAAAACTATGTACACCCTTGCTGCTATCCACAATGCAATCTCATGATAGTTTTTACTTGCCTGTACTTAGACACCTGCCTTTGGCAATTGGTATGGACTTGCTGAGTCTCCTCCTGTCACTTCAAGAACTTCTCACTATGTACTGGGTGCTTGGAAAGGTAAAGGTAAAGGGACCCCTGACCATTAGGTCCAGTCGTGACCGAGTCTGGGGTTGCTGCACTCATCTCGCTTTATTGGCCGAGGGAGCCAGCGTACAGCTTCCGGTTCATGTGGCCAGCATGACTAAGCTGCTTCTGGTGAACCAGAGCAGTGCACGGAAACACTGTTTGCCTTCCCGCCAGAGCGGTACCTATTTATCTACTTGCACTTTGACGTGCTTTCGAACTGCTAGGTTGGCAGGAGCAGGGACCGAGCAACAGGAGCTCACCCCATCCCGGGGATTCGAACTGCCGACCTTCTGATTGGCAAGCCCTAGGCTCTGTGGTTTAACCCACAGCGCCACCAGCGTCCCACTGGGTGCTTAGCCTTACCAAAAAAAAAAAAAATCTTAATTCCTTTGAAGATATCATGCATACAGTGAGCCTTTTAGGAGCAAACTGGGATTAAAACCCTGTTCTATCCCCAAGCGTTTCCTCTGTCACTAATTAACTTAGATGTATCACTTTGTTTCCCGGAGTAGGAGGTCTCTGATCAAATTTACAGACAATGTTTCTTTTACAAGCACCTTTTATTTGGGAAGTTTGTGTTTTCTTGGTGCTTTGTTTCCATTTACAGTGGTACCTCGGGTTACATACACTTCAGGTTACACACTCCCCTAACCCAGAAATAGTGCAGCGCGGCGCGCAGCAGGAGGCCCCATTAGCTAAAGTGGTGCTTCAGGTTAAGAACAGTTTCAGGTTAAGAATGGACCTCCAGAATGAATTAAGTACTTAACCCGAGGTACCACTGTATAAAATGAGAGCAATGTCTTTGGACCTGGTACTCCAGTCCCAAATACAGGAGAGGCTGTTAGGATATCTTTGCAGTGAAGAAAGAGCACTCTATGGGAAAATTTATGGAAGATCAATTGGAAATTCACAAACCGTTACACGATTAGAGAGAACTTTCAAAAAAATGCAACATCGATGGTATCTAACACCATGGAAACTTTCAAAAATGTATAAAAATGTGTCAAGTAATTGTTGGAGATGCGGAGACTCAGGAACATTCTACCATATGTGGTGGACATGTAGGAAAATACAGGTATTCTGGGAGAGTATACATGCAGAACTGCAAAAAATGCTAAAGATCTCTTTCAATAAAAAACCAGAGGCCTACCTCCTGGGAATAACAGATTTGGATATTCCACAAAAGAGGAAGGGTATCTTTTTATATGCGACGGTGGCAGCAAGAGTTTTGATCGCAGCAAAATGGAAGAGTAATGAAATCCCCTCTATACAAGATTGGATCCAAAAGCTGACAGAATATGCCAAATTAGATGGTTTATCAGAAAAAATAAAGAATAAATCAAAACAGGAATTTGTTTCTAAATGGGAGGTTTTCAAAGAATATCTGAAAAATAAATATAGTAGTTTAAATTCTGTTGCAGCATTCGAGGAACTTCAGTAATAGTTGCTAGGTAGATAGAAGAAATTAGATTTATTGAGAATAAGTTTAATTATGAAAAAAATGTGTATTGGCAATAAGTAATATGAATTTGAAATATGGAATAGACTGGAAGTTGGGTCTTTAGTGTTAAGACCAATAGATGTTTTATTGTTTGCCAAGAAAATTATGTGTCTATGGTTATTTTTGTAATTTGTGTGTAATTTGGTATTTGTGTTTTTTTGTGTGTTTTTTTCTTGTTGTATAAATAAATAAATAAATAAATAAATAAATAAATAAATGAACACTCTAGTCTTCCCATAGTCAGACACATTCACTTTTAATTATCACTTCACGTATTCCAAGTCACGGGCCTGGCATGTTCTGCAGCTAAGCACTGGCTCAGATTAAGCCCCATGCTCTTCTAGATCTCTCTCTGGCAGGGATTCATCTATGGAGAAGACTGCAGTGCTCGGTTATCCCATAAGCACGCAAAATTAATTTGGAACTCCATTTTTCTTGGCACGCTGTTGCCAGGATGAACCTTCCCCACTTCATAGTCTCCTTTTCCCAGCCCATTTCCCAGAAGCTCACCATCTGAATACATGGAGCAAAAGGAGGAGATGGAAAGTCAAAAAGAAAGAGAGTCTCAAACCTATCCAGGGAAGCAGTGGCTGGTGTGGCAACAGATCCTGCTGAGCCCATTAACACTTTATTGACAGCGGATTATGTGATGCACATCTCCTTCCTCCTTTGCTTTGTTAACCATTTCCTTCTCCACCCACTCCCCTTTTTCCTACCCAGGCCAAACCCTGAAGCCACGAAGTATTTCAAAGAGCTGGGGATGTTGTACACAAAAGCAAACTCATGGACTAATTAGTTGATTTTGAACTGTCTCTGCTGCCTCATTCAGCAGCTGCCTGCTCCTTTGCCAAAGTCCTGGGTGACTGTGCCAAGTTGGGCAGGCAAGCAGCTGCTGTGCCAACAAAGCAGCAAAAGAAAGGGAGAAAAGAAAAACCCAAGAGAGCAGCCGAGGCTGATGCCGGGGATCCCAGAAAGATCCCTTGAGATTTCCCACATTGGACTTCCTGTGTCTGTTCCACCAATGATGAGTACATGCACTCTATACACTTGGAGGGAAGAGAAGGGTCCGATTATATTTTGGTTCCCCGTGTCCAAAAACACCTTCCAGTCATGCCTCAGGCAGAGCTTTGCATTACTCTGCTTATAAAGCCCACTGGGGATTCCTAAGAAAACTTCTACCTACCATGCTGAAGAGACCCTAAGGAGGTAGACAAGAAACTGCTCATTCTTAATTAATTCCTGGGAGACAGTGAGCAGAAACAGGCTGCTTTTGTGAAGCTCCTGCAAAGGAAGAAGAAGATGTTGAAGCTGTGAAGGACAATGACATCTCACCCCAGATCCAACCCAGTAGAGTAGCTCACTAGCAATGGGTGGCCTGTCCTACTTATCTCCTCTTGCCACAACTTCCTTATCTGTGACCAAGGGCAAGGGGTGCAGGATTCCCCACCGCCTTACAGTGGTCTGCTCAAGTGTAGTGGGGCCGACAGCAAGGTCAGAGTCTCCTAACTGGCAACTTTAGCCTATCAAATCTCCTGATCTCCCAGGTACTTTAAGCCAGGAGCATAGCACAAACAGCCCTTAAGTGTATACAGAAATCAGTACAGTCATTTAAGAGGTGTATAAAATGGGAGGGGGGGGGAAACAGGAATTATTCATAATCAGAAGGAAAATAAAACACAAAACTAGATTATTGGTCTAACTCAGTGTTTTTCAACCACTGTTCCGTGGCACACTAGTGTGCCGCGAGATGTTGCCTGGTGTGCCGTGGGGAAAATTGAAAAATTCAAAAAAATTTTAAAAAATAAAATGTCAATTTTTTGCCCACTAGGCAGGCACTGGACTGTGTCCTGGGTATGGGTGTGTGTGGGGTTTTTGACCCCACCCTCGGCCAGCAGGGGCGCCGATTGGTGCTCCTCAGGGGGACACCCTCCACTTTTCTGGACCTATCACAGTAGGACATCATCTTCTGACTTCCTTCCCGCCCGAGCACAGTGTGCGCAGCAGCGGAGAGAAGAAGACGTCGCGACTCGAGTCACCAGGAGGACCGGAGCAGGAGGAGACGGACGGAGACCAGCACTCGGCGGGAGTCGGCACTGCAGAGAGACCGCATCCAGATCCAGACCAGGCCGCAGGTGCAGCGTGAGGTGAGGAGGTCATCTGGAACCAGTCGGTCACGGTCGGATCTGGATTTGGAGGAAACATGAGCAGAAGAGCAGAAGAGCACTGACTGATGGATCTGGATGGAGACATGCGCAGAAGAGTGCTGAGTGTGACGGACAGCGGCTATCTGGAGGAGACAAGCGCAGTAAGTACTGAGTGACAGTGAGATACTGCAGTGATGGACAAGTTTTTGAAAAGGAAAGAACTGGACTCTGAACAAAATTTGGAACCAGATGAGAGCCCAAGTATGAGTGGGGATCAAAAGAAAGCAAAGATGGTTAGCTCAAGCAAATTCTCTGGCACAAGGCAATATAGCGAAAGCTATATTTCATTTGGATTTACTTTCACCGGAGATGCAAACAAACCAACTCCACTGTGCATGGTGTGTGGTGAAAAGCTAGCTAACAGTGCTATGGTCCCAAGCAAACTTGAACACCATCTCCAAATGAAACACCCTTCGCTTCAAAACAAGAATGCGGACTATTTTGTTCGCCTGCGTGAAAACACGGAGAAACAGGCAACTTTCATGAGAAAAACCACAAAGGTAAATGAAAGAGCTCTTAAAGCTAGCTATCAAGTTGCTGAACTTATAGCCAAGTCAAAAAAGTCACACACTGTGGCAGAGACATTAATACTTCCCGCCTGCAAAGCCATTGTAGAGGAGATGCTTGGACCTGAAGCAGCTAAGGAAATAGCCAAAGTCCCTCTCTCAGACAACACAATTTCCAGACGTATTAATGACATGTCTGCAGACATCGAAAGTGTGGTTTTGGAAAAGATCCGTATCAGTGAGAAATTTGCATTGCAACTTGACGAGTCTACTGATATCAGTGGACATGCTCAACTCTTGGCCAATGTGCGTTTTGTTGATGGTGATGCAATTAGAGAAAACTTCTTTTTTTGCAAGGCATTGCCAGAAAAAAACAACAGGAGAAGAAATTTTTCGGGAGGAGGAGGAAGACTTAAGTGGGAAAACTGCACAAGTGTCTGCACCGATGGAGCTGCAGCCATGGTCGGGCACACCAAAGGCTTTGTAAGCAGAGTGAAGGAAAGAAATCCAGATGTGATTGTTACGCATTGTTTTTTACACCGTGAGGCCCTCGTAGCCAAGACTTTACCAGCAGACCTAGTTCATGTGTTAGATGATGTTGTGCGCATGGTAAACTTTGTAAAGTCATGACCCATGAAAAGTCGCATATTTGCAGCTTTGTGTGAGGAGATGGGAGCGAAGCATAAAACCTTGGTGCTTCATATGGAGGTCCGGTGGTTGTCACGTGGCAAGGTCTTGGTTCATGTGTATGAGCTGCGGGAGGAACTTAAAGTGTTTCTGACAAATGAGAGGTCAGATTACGCAAAGCTGCTTGCAAGTGATGAGTGGTGTGCAAGGCTGGCATACCTGGCAGATATATTTCATCATCTGAATGAACTGAACACACGAATGTAAGGCCGAAATGAAAACCTGCTTACAAGTACAGATAAAATAAATGGATTCCGTTCAAAGGTGCAACTCTGGCATCAACACTTGGAAAGTGGCAATCTTGAAATGTTCACACTCACCAAGCAATGGCAAGGTGTTCACACTGCTGCACTGTGTGAGATAATAGTTAAACATTTAAAAACTCTCGAGGAGAAGTTGTCATTTTATTTCTCTTCAGTCTCCACTGAATGCCTTGACTGGGTTAGGGACCCTTATAGCTCAGCATCAGTTGGTGGAAAGGACATGACTTTACAGGAGCAGGAGGAAATAACTGAACTGAGACAAAATCGTGGTTTCAAGCTAAGATTTGCTGATCTACCTTTGGACAGTTTTTGGTTGGATACTGCCAAGGAGTTCCCCCTTCTGGCAAACAAAGCTATTTTGACATTGCTCCCATTTTCCACTACATATCTGTGTGAGATGAGCTTTTCAAGCATGATTGCTATAAAAACTAAATACAGAGAGAGACTGAGAGCTGTTGACGAAGAGCTATGTGTGTGTCTTTCTTCGATTCCAGCCAGAATATCAGCTTTGTGTTCAGCCAAACAGGCCCATGTTGTGCATTGAATAAAGTATTTTATAATTTTTCATATTTCTGTTTACTTACTATTTCATAATAAAGTAATTATAAAATACTTTCTTTGTGTTTATTTGATTCCTATTCAAGAGAATTACTTTATATATAGTCAATATAGGCACAGAGTTAATTTTTTTAACATTTTCTAATGGTGGTGTACCTCGTGATTTTTTTCATGAAACAAATGTACCTTTGCCCAAAAAAGGTTGAAAAACACTGGTCTAACTAGTCATGTTTTGGGCAAACTGACATAGCAAGACTAACAGTGTCACCTCTGACACTGGTATACCTCCCGGCTACCCTTACTCCTGGGTGACGTTCACCCCCCCCCCCCAGTTCCCTCCCTCTGCATTCCAGCCGCAGCCCCCACCCCACCCCACACACCCATGTCCTCAGGCTCCTCTGCTGTCCCCCTCACAACTTCTGTCACCATCCACCTCACCCACTTGCCCACTGCCATCACTGTGCACTGAGCAGCCTGTCACAAGATTCCCCACCCACAGATTTCCATGGTAACCATAGAAAGAGAGGGAAAGTGGCAGGCGAGCACCCGGGCACTGCCATGTTGATGGGGGCAGGGTGGGGAAAGTCATTGTTGCCATTGGCAACGGTTTGTGAAAGATCCCTGGGCAAGGAGCATCTTTTGTGGGACCAAAAAATGGGACATTGCAGGATCCAATCAGAAACAGGGATGGTTTCTGAAATTCCACGGTTTCCCGCTCAAATTGGGGTGGTTGCAGGGTATGTGTAAGACTGTGTACACACCTTTGCCCCTCAAAGAATTCTGGGCAGAATATTGTAGTTTACCCTCACAGACTTACACTTCACAGCGACCCTTAGCAAACTACAGTGCCCACAAATATTTGAGGGGGGAAATGCTTTGAATGTGCTTTAAAGGAATAGTGTATGAACAGTAGCCTGTTCACCTCAAGGAAATGGAAGCTGAGTGAGTAATATGGTATTTAAAGGGGCAGTCTGAGGGTAGGCCAGAGATGCAGCACAGAAGCTGCTGCGTTGAAGAGAAAATGAGCATCGCTAGCCAAGGCTTTTATCTTATTGGCTCCTGTGGAGAAAGGTGAGGTGGCTCAAACAGATTATTATATTGACTCTGGGAAGCTTACAAAGACAAAGTTTGAGAGCCTGCTCTCACTTAATCACACAGGCAGGGAGGAAATGGAGCAATTCAAGATGGATTTGAGGCCTAGAAACTGCACTGAGGCTACTTAATGCTAGCACCAGAAGCAGAACCAGTAAATTACATGTGTAAGCCATCAATACTTCCATTTTATGGTGTTCACCAGGACAGCTCTGTGATGAAACCTCAAGGGGGTAGGAATGTATAACACCCTTTGCTTCACTAGTCCAGGCACCCATCGAGTTGTTACCCACCTGGCTCCTCTACAGAGGTGTCTGCTAACCTTAGGCGTACTGAGATAGTGCTGCCCCTTGATGACAGCATCCATCTCAGTGCTAATCAGCTCTTCAGAGGGACAGCCCTGCTGCCTGGTTACCTGTGAGACCAGGAATGCTGAACACCTGACAATCCAATTACTATGTGTCTCTCCAACACCCCAGAACATTTCCAGGACATCCCAAGGAATACTAATTCCTTCCAGTGAGTAATTCTGTCAACCAACTATAGGTTGGTCTGTTCTAAAGGTACAATCTAGTCTAGCATGTAATGGTGGCATGAAACAAGGGCCCTCCCCTAATAACTGGTTTTCAAATGTACATAGTGGGTCTATTTAGATATGGCGGCTAATAGGCCCAAGAGGCCTTAACTTCCGTGCAGTTTCCATGCATTAATTCTAAGCACTAAAGTAGTTTTAAAGAAAAATCAGCTGCAGTGCTAGACCTTGAGAAATGTTAATTGAACAAAATGTTTTAATTGAATATTATGTGAGTATGAGAGCCTTGAGATAAATGCAGCACTGGGATGGATGCTTTGGAAGGTGAGATAATCCCAGCAGCCCTGTGAACTGTCCCAAGGCTTTTTAAAAATGCCTTGACTCTGATAGAACAATTAGGAAGGGTTGGCTGGTCCCTTGCTATATACTGCTTGAGTTCCCCCCATGCCACAGAGAGCAGGAGGTGCATTTGCTTGTTTTGAGAGTCGCTGCATTCTTCATTGCTATAGGAGACCTCATCTCAACCCATCATAGTAAGGAGGGACAGTATCTATGTGGGTCAGGAAGATTAAACGGAACAGGCAGTTGTGAGCTCACTGGAAGGGAATTCAAGTCAAGAGACTTGGGGGGGGGGGCTCTGTTTTCCTGCTGCCAAGGTTCATGCACACACCCTGGACTAGAGAAGTGGGTGAGGTGGCAAAGATATGACCCATATGGTGAGCTGTTTTAAAAAACCAACAACCCCACTGAATTCTAACTGACAACTAGCATTTATTAAACACATGTTAGTCTTCAACTCAAACATTGTGCTCTCGTCTCAATAAAAGTGATAGGGGAGAAATTTGGCTCAGGTTACATTGTTATGTGAAGCTGCCTAATCTGTGGTTCGCAAAACAATGAGCGACCCAAAACACAGCTCCCTGAACTTTGCAATGCTAAGTAATGTGTGCCAAAAATAGGTATATTAAAGAAAAGTGTGTATAAACATTTGTTATACCAGTGAAAATATAGCAGAGGAACTCATTACGTTCAGGAAATTGCTGGAAAAAAAATGTGTATAATGGGATAAATTGCATACAAAGATGTGCGTACTGGGAGAAATGCACAGTAAAATGCTGACAAATTCTCACGATTTACAAATAATAATACTAACTGCAAACTAATCCCCAAAAGTGGACCATTGAATTTAGGTGGGGGGAAATGATAAGCCAAAATTGACAGATTTGTCCAGCCTTACTCAGTAATCTTGTTTGTAATCCTGTTATCTGAGGCTGTACCTGAGTGATAGTAGCTTGCCTAAAGTGACCTAATGAACTTGTGGCTGAGGTGAGATTTCAGTTGGGATTTTTCTGGTTCACAGCTTACTCTAGCCCTCTGCAGGTGTTCGGCTTGGATACGCAAGGGCGAAAATGTGCAGAGGGATACGGTATGTGCATGAGCCCCATTTCCAACGTCACCAGGCACGGCCCCTCCACTTCCATCCTTAGTTGGTGTAAGTTGGTGTCCCAGAACAGGAACTTACAAGAATCCCCTTGCAATTGGAAACTTTTCTCCGAGCAAGAATTAATGGGATAGTATTGTAAAAGTAGCCCACTTCAGGTTTTTAACTGCAGGGGTATCTAACATTGTGCCCTCCAGTTGTTGGACTACAACTCACAGCAGCCCCAGCCAGCATGATGGGAGTTGTAGTCCAGAAACATCTGAAGGATACAGCATTGGCTACCCCTGCTGTCATCTCTTCTTACAGGAATGCTAGAAAATCCACATCAAGGGACAAAACCGAATTGTTTCCTCAAACTCTGAATTTATGCAGCTGATTCCCAGACTTAGGGGCCAAAGATCAGGGAGTTGTTTTGGTTGTGTATTCTTTAATTAAGCAGAATGATGAGTGTTTGTTTTAGAAACGAGATCTGATGTTCTCAATGATGTAATAAAGGATTGGTAATGTCACAAACACAGTTTTACGATCCTGGACCCGATTCCTAGGTAACCATTGGGATATTGCTCTGTCCTTGAAAGTCTCCTGAGCATAAGGCCTACAATAACTTCGTAGTCCTTTCTTTTAAGCATTTAGACATATTTGACTGATAAACATATTTGATTGATAGATGCTGTTGGAAAAGATGAGAACTGCCAAGGCACTAGGATGAGAAAATTATGTTTTCTGTTGGGGTGGCAGTGGAGGCTAGGAAACTGGAGATCATAATCTGTAGAGGGCAGGCTCTATCGTTGCTCCTTGCAACTATATTTTAAGGATTTCAAAGTGGATTAAGATTCTGCTCGCTTAAAAAATAATGAGGCAGCTGGGGACTTTAACCACAGCATGCAAGCAATAAGCTCTGTTGGTGCCGCTAGATCAACATTTAAAATAAAAGGAAGAAGTGGAACCTGCAACAAAATGTTGCAATGTATTGTCACCTCTAAATCAAGTGCTCCTGTTCAGTGTCTGAGCTAGATTTTCCTTCCAACCAGGGCTCATTTTCAATGGATTCTCAGCTTTTCCACAGCTACTGAGCATGCTCAGCCTTATTTGGATTGCCGGGGGGGTATGCCCTTTGGGGTTGTTGTTGTTTACAGTTGGCTAGTGCCAGTCCCGTGTCCAATATAGGGACGTGGGTGGCGCTGTGGGTAAAAGCCTCAGCGCCTAGGACTTGCCGATCAAAAGGTCGGCGGTTCGAATCCCCGCGGTGGGGTGCGCTCCCGTCGCTCGGTCCCAGCGCCTGCCAACCTAGCAGTTCGAAAGCACCCCCGGGTGCAAGTAGATAAATAGGGACCGCTTACCAGTGGGAAGGTAAACGGCGTTCCATGTGCTGCGCTGGCTCGCCAGATGCAGCTTGTCACGCTGGCCACGTGACCCGGAAGTGTCTGCGGACAGCGCTGACTCCTGGCCTCTAGAGTGAGATGAGCGCACAACCCTAGAGTCTGTCAAGACTGGCCCGTACGGGCAGGGGTACCTTTACCTTTACCTTTAATTCTAAATGTGTATTCCTTCTAATTGCTCCCACCCTTCCCAACATGATATAAATTGCCCGATATCCCATGGCTGTGCAGGTGTGTGTGTGTGTGTATACTGGCTTGGATTGCTGGAGCCTAGGAATCCATTCTCTGCATCAAGGATAATAAATCTGCAAAGCAGAAAGCCAAACAAATGCAGAGGTGATAGGCTGGAATGCTGCTAGGCAACTGCAAGGAACAAGCTTATGCTAGGTTTGGTTTACATTGGTTGCCACGGGCATCCCTGCTGTAGGCCTCTGCTGTGCCAGCCTCTTTTGCCCTATATTGATGTCTTGTCACAGATAAGCAAAGTGTGTTAGAGCCTAGGGAGAGACTGGGAGCTGCCAGAGTTGCACTTTGGTTGTAACTAAGACATATCTCACACCAAGCACCCTGGCTGTGGCCTGCTAGATGCTGCCAGTTAGTAATTCTTTGGGTAGTCTAGGAGCAACTGCATCCATCCATTGCCTTGAGATTTCCTGGGGTGGCGAGGCAAGGAGAGGAGCCCCAAGGATGTTGCACAGCCCAAATAGAGAAGACCCTGAGAAGAGCCTGGAGCCATGCTCAGCCTCAGGCTTTGGTGGGTCCTCAGGGAAACAGAGTCTTACAAATGTGGGTCAGCTACAGAATATGCCTCTCTGCTTTCCCACTGCTCACACCCAAGCCCCTGCTGTCTTCTAGTTACCGGTATCTGGTTGGGTGTCTTTCTTCACAGTCTCTCTTTCCTCTATTAGGACTCTGTTTATAAGCACACTTGCTCCACTGACCTAAGCCCCAGGAGCACAGCCAAGAAGAGAACGGATGTATTCAAACACAAGACAATTGTCTCTTTTTTTCTTCTACTGGTTAACTCATGAGACAGGTGCCGAGGCATGGGTGACACAGATCCACGGGTGTGTGGGTGGCCACATATAATGCAATGCACAGCACCGCTTATCGCAAATGCCGATTGGACAATCCCTAGCAAGAAAAAAAAAAGAAATTTGAACTATTTGAGTGAGCAAGGAATATTGGAGGAAGGGGGGAGGACAGTGTGGGTGTGTTTAGCATGCCAGCCTCTGCTTTTCTTTTGCTGAAAAGAGTTCTTTCAATTGCTTTTCATCCAATTAGCCAGAGACAAGGGGCTTCTGTACAGCAGCTAGGCTAATGCCCACACTGTCAGCACATTAGGGAGAGACTTGCTTCCAAATGTGCCCCCCTCCATTAATATCCTAGACAATTGTCCCTTTTTTATACACCCTGGCACCAGCTTGGACCCAATCATGCAAATGGGACCTTGTCTCATGGGAGGGGGAGACTGCATGCTCAAGAGAGTCACGGTCGGAGGTTGCTTGCCCTGCCCGGGTCTTGTCTCTTCCTTCCTCCCTGGCCAAGTAACAAACCCCTTAATGTTCCCCTGAGGCAGAGATGGCTACAAATGGAAGCAGAATGTGAAACACTCGGGCTGTGCCCACTTTGCTGGCTCAAAACACAGCTAATTGTTCTTTTTCTCAATTTGTATGAAAGCAGCTTTGGAGGAAAACACACCATAAGAAACAACAGATACAGGATAGATAGGGATTGTGGCTAATGTCGTGTACACAGCTCTTCCCAAACCAGTATTGGAGCACAGTGGCTGCAGAGTAACAGGTGTGTTTACACAGCCTCAGAGTCAATCACTGCGAGGAAGGTCCTTTCCACCAGACTGCTTGTGACTCTGAGGCTTCTGTGCCTTTGCACCTTCTTATTTGCTTGGGCTTTTTGGACATGAAACAATTTAGCAGCAAGTAAGATTTTGTTGAAATACATCTTAGATTGCTTGAATGCTTTTATTTTTATTCAGTAATGCAGGTTCCCTACCAACACCACCATGACAGTATGTCCCTGGAAGCATGAGCTGCTGTGAACTGCACTCTGCCAGATACCACTGCACTCTTTCTGCTTTACTGGCCTCTCCTTATTTAAAACATTTTTTTAAAAAAACTTTTTTTTACAGAAGGTAAAAGTGAAAGGACTTCTGCCTGCATAACAGGACTTCTCCCTCTCCTCTCCTGGTGTGCACACCCACCAAACCTGCTCTGTGGAGTTTGGGGAACTCCAGAACAGATTTGGGGGTACAGAGGAGAGGAGGTCCTATTGCACAGGCAGAAGTCCAGATGGGGTGTCTTTATTGAATTGCTGTGCTGTAAAGCACAGTGCTAGCAAGATCCAATCCACCACACACACCCTTTGGGGCCATGGGCCTGTGTCCCAAGACTAAGTACCTAGTAACAGGCTGATGGCTGACACCAAGTCAAACCATTGGCCCATCTAACTCAGTATTGTCAACACTGAGTGACAGCAGCTCTTTAGGGTTTCAGTCAGGAATTCTTCCCAGTCCAGCAATGCTCCTGAACTTTGCCATTATTTTCAGGAAACTGGACTGTTTCTCTCCATTCTGATCAGCTGGCAAATCATTATGTGGTCTCCCAGTCATCCCATATCTATGGTCCCATGTCCAGCTGCAGCAGTAATTTAGCCCATCAGTAATGTAACTGACCACCATAGGCCCACAAGCAGCATTGCCTCTTTTTATTATTAAAAAAAAAATCTTTTATTAAATTTCCAAAAATAAAGAAAAACATTGCATCTTCCTTTCCCAGCTAGGCCCTGAGAACGTTTCCCTCTACTCTGAGGCTCCAGCTGTTTAGGAACAGGGCTCTGGGAGGAATATCCTGCCCTGTTCTGTATAGAAAAACATCTGAGGCTACCTCAGTGTTCATTTAACCATGAATACATTTCAGCTCCCCAAGGATATGTGGGCGGGATTATTTTTAGCTCCAAAGATAGCGAAGCAAGGCCCCCAAAAAGGAAAAAATAGAGCGAGGAATTGACTGCTTGAATGGATATTATGCTTTTGAAGAATAGATTCCACAAGGCTACACATCCAAGGAATGCGCTTGCCTGTGGTTAATGTGAATCTCCACCAGGCACCTTGAAGGCATTCCTTTTTCTGGTCAGCCCCTGTTATTATAGTGCACATGCTAGGAGCATATGAATGATCTGAAGTATGTGGTCAATTGCTATAGTCTCCTTACTATTACTTACTAGGGGTGTGCATTTGTTTTGGAGGAATCCTTAGCCACATCAGGCACATATGTATGGGACAGCTACATCTTCCTGCATTGCAGGGGTTGGACTAGATGATCCTTAGGGTCACTTTCAGCTCTACAATTCTATGATTCAGAGAGATTCAGCAGGGTGGGTATCCTCTGATGTGCCCTGCACACCAAACTGAGTGGCTCTCTAGGGATGCCTTGTTGCTCCTGAAATCCCAGAGCATTCAGACTGTCTGTCTCTTTAAAATCATTACATTTCCCCAAGTTCTCCATACAAGGGCAAGTCTATGGCCCATAAGCTGACCTGTATACAGTGGTACCACGGGTTAAGTACTTAATTCATTCCGGAGATCTGTTCTTAACCTGAAACTGTTCTTAACCTGAAGCACCACTTTAGCTAATGGGGCCTCCTGCTGCCGCCCCACCACCACTGCACGATTTCTGTTCTCCTCCTGAAGCAAAGTTCTTAACCCGAGGTACTATTTCTGGGTTAGCAGAGTCTGTAACCTGAAGCGTCTGTAACCCGAGGTACCACTGTATATGAGGCAACTGGTTGTTTTTATATTTGCCTGCCTTGCTTTTAACTTTGTATTTTGTTGCTATTTTATTGTATTTTATTATATGTTACCGTATTTGCATGGTTGCAGTTAGCCACCTTGAGCTCCATTTGTTGGAAAGGTGGAATACAAATTTAATAAAATAAACAAAGTCTTCCATCTCTGATCCGTGCTTGGGAGAAAGAACCCAAAAGGGTACTCTGAGCCAAGCCCTCATTGATGCTTGAGAAAGGGGTAATGCAACAGGCACAGCTATGAAACCTCTCTCTGCCTTGCTGACTGTATGTTGCTAGTACAACACTGTCTCCTGCCCAGTTCTTAGTCTTGTGGTCTAGCTCTGACTCAGTGGCTGGACAGCTCCCCTGATGTTGTAGAAATATTGCTCCTTACTGTGCTGGACTCCTCACTGGTAAGTTGAGAAGCCCAAGGCACACAGCTCAGAGTTGGTGGGAACTGAATTAGGGAGGGGTGAAAACACAATTAAATACATTAGCAATTCAGAGTTTACTTAACATTTTATGGAGTAGTTGTCTTTGCATCCAAAAGGAAGTGGAAATCTCAGCTAATTCCACAAAATTTAATATGCTGGGCTCCATCTGCAAGTGATTGTGTCTATATAAGAAAGCAAGGAGACGTCACTGAAGGGAAGACTGGAAATTTTTATTTGATAATATGATTTGCATTATCCACTGGAATGCACTGGGATTTGTTTTTCTCATGAACAATTGTAGTTTTAAGAATCAACCTCAAGTGGCCATCATTCCCAGCTATGCAAGAGAAATTTTCATAAGTTATAAAATGCTTTGCTCTCTGCAAACAGCACAATGAATTCTCCTAGGTGAGAACACTGGAAAATCCCATCAATTTTGTTATGGGAATGAAAATATTTCAAAAAGGGCCAACATCCTTAAACTCCACCTAGTGATGTGTGCTGTAACAAGATGAACAATACATTAATATTCAAGGCAATTTACTCTGCATTCTAACAATTTGGAGAGAAGCTTCCTTCTGGTCATATTGCCTAGAGAACCTGGATTTCTTTATTTGCCTTATTCTGCAGCATATGGCTTTGTTCTCTGTTTTGAATCATTTGAGGCCATTTCCTGTGCTGGGTTTGGTTATTCCCAGCCGTGCACCTGCTTGGGACATTCTATGATCTGGATTGGGTATGTTGAAGCAGCTGCTTGGGCTGTCCAGTCTCTGGGCAGGAAGTTGGACCAGATGAACATTGTTCCCACCCAGTTTTCGAATTCTCAATTTCTGGGCATATTGTCCAAGTTTTGCAGCAAGTAGCAGTGAACTATATATTTTAAGCAAACTCATCCCAAATGTGAAGTGTTCATATTGTAAGCATCTGTTTGTTCTTCAGTTGCTTTGAAAGCAAATGTTAATCTGCCACAGTTGTGTGCACTGATTTTGATTGCACATTTATTCGGATGAAATCAAATATGTACGAACTTGTTTTCGAAATGTCATTTTCAGGCTCTGAAGTCAAAGTTTGCCTTTATGAATTGTGATGTAGACTTTATACTGGGCTCTGATTTCTAGTGACAGATGAAATTGGCCATAGGCTGCGTATAAGTTTAACCAACATGGCCTGATAAAGGTGGAACAAAGAACAAGGTGCTTATCACATAACCAAAGTGGTGAATCCAATGAACTTTGCAAGGGTGCCTTTGTAGAACAGTATTTGTTGTTGTGTCACCATTGTAAAATGAATATGGCAGCAAATTAAACAAACCGAAACAATTCCTGATTTCCAAGCAACCCATTGTTGAAACTTGGGGAAAGAAGCATAAAGGATTTTATTGTTCTTGGGGTTGGAAACATGGGCAGAGGCATTAGACAACATTGCTTGTGGAATCTATTCATAATCCCCACGTCATTCACTGACCCACACTACTGCTGAAAGCTGGCTTTTTGTCCTTTCAAGCCAAGGTGTTGGTATACTGACATGCATACAAAAAGCTTTAAGGGTGGATATAACTGACAGATGAAGCAATATAGGTCTCTTCACAGAGGGCAGCCACTGCTGCTGCTACTGCTGCTCTCATTTCTGAGTTTGGATTCTTCAGGTTTTTAAGACCACATAGTTTGTACCAACCCACAGCAGCTCAGAAGGGGGGGGGAGGCATCGGGGGTCAAATTAGATTGGCCATCATCAATCGCATGATTGAAATAAATGTGTCTTGTTCTTAAAATGCATGTAGTTTGTCTTTAAACATGCTGTTTAAGTAGCGTGCGCGCGCGCGCACACACACACACACACAGTGTGCAATCAGGATCAGGACTCAAGCATGTGGGAAAGGGGCTAACCCTTTTTCAGCCCCGTGTCACAGTTTGAATGAAAAATGCCTTCCTCTCTAAATTTTGCTCCCCACCCCCAAAAGTAGCAGTTTGGGAAGGAATAGTATCAGGGTGATAACATAGGAGGAAAGGATTAAAGTACCCCCCCATCATTCAAAGTCGAATCCTTTTTAAAAAGGGGGGGGGACAGTTGCTGTTACACAATTAAGGGTTCTATGTAATTTCACCCTTTACAATTCAGCATTACATGGGAAATCTGTGTGTCTTCCTAGCAGCCTGAGAAAAGAACAAGTCCTTAAGGTTGTTGATGCAACACTTTGTGGTGTTGTGTGTGTTTTCCTCCTTAGAATTATGTTGAAACCTTCAGGAGAGGACCGTTGTGACTTTATTGTTAAAACCAGAATTCAAATGCACAGTGAACTCTGTCATATGGCTGGACACATCTACCTTCATCACACAGCATGCATAACTGAGTGCTGAACGTTGTATTGCAGCTGAGGAACTGGCGCCTTTAAGAATGATGAGCATAACAGACACGGAAAATTTAAGTGAGCCTTCACAGAAAAGATGGTAAGACCAGATTGGCCGGTGTCATTTTGGCACGCAAGGTTCTGAAAGAAAATCTAGGGAGAAGATGGATGCGCCTCAAATACAAAAACCATGTTTAAAAGGATTTCAAAGAAAATACCGTAAGGATTCAGAATGTAGCATGCTGTGCTGTGAAAAATGGTTTTGAAACTTGCAGGATGAAAGTGCACAGTGGCTCAACAGAAGCACTGCAAAACTTTGTAAGACTGACAGATATCTGGCATTACTGACAGCACCTGTCCACCCTGCTTTTATGAATTTGACATTGTCTACAATGCTGGCAGGTCAAAAATTGCAGCAATGTGGGGCATGGTGCAGCAAGGAGGAGGGAATAGCAAATGAATTGTCAAACCTTACAGGGAAGAGACTGGAGGATTTGCATCAGAGAGAGTCCAAAATTGGTCCTGTTTCAGTCTTAGCCAAAGTGGGTTAAAGGGACCATTAATTTAAACAAAGGGACCATTAATTTAAACAAAGCCGAAACTACTTCAGCCTGCTCCTTTATTCCCTTTCTAAAAAAAGAGGAAGATTAGATTTCTGCTTTAGCAGGAGTCAAACGTTGGCTTCATGACATCCCCACAAAATCAGGTAATTCCATCTCCCTCTTACTACAGGGTAAATTGCATGGGAGAAAAGCTAGTCAACTTCTTTGAATCCACATCAGAAACAAAGCACATGGGGTTGAGGAAAACCCAGGTCCCTGCCTATTAGCCTGAAGATAGTGACAAAAGCATATCTGTCTGTGTCTGTGTCCCTCTGCGGAGCTGAAAATATGCTGGCTCCCGAACATTTGAGCACACCCTCAGTTCTTCTCCCCAGGATTTTCATTGATCAGCTTTCCCCAATTTGGTGCCCTTCAAATGTTTCCACAACAACAACCCTGTTTGCTCAAGCCAGCATGTAGCAAGGGTCAGGGATGATGGGTGCTATAGTTCAGAAACATCTGAAGGGTACCAGGCTGATGAAGGCTGGCCTTGTAAAATGTGTGAACACCAGAGAGAGGCAGTGTCCTGTCTCCAAGCATGATTCCTGCCTCCCTTTAAGCTTGGAAAGAGATCTGGGGCTTGTTTGTGCACCTCCAAGGTACTTGGACTTCCTGAAAGCATGGAACTAGGGACGGGGAAATAATCCCCAGAGACATGCTACACCTTCAGTGCAACAGAGGCGCTTCTAGACAAACTTCTGGGGGCCACATCTCAGTAGAGGGAAGAGCCAGGGGTAGAAGTGGGCAGAGCAATAAATATAAATGTTACCATTGTACAGAGTAGGCACAAATACACACACCCTTATCCTCCATCCAAGCAACCAAGAAGCGTTTTCAGAGTTCAAAAACACATTCCAGACAAAAGGACCCAAGGAGGATGCAAAGTAGGACTGGTGAGGGCTGTGGCCACAGAGGAGTATAGCTGGGGGAAAGCAGTCTGTAGGGGATCCCTACAGGCCAGACAGAGAAGTCTGGAGAGCTGCGCTTGTCCCCTGGATCTGAGTGTCCCCATTCCTGCTCTAGCCCTTCTCAAAGTGCCTTTGATGCACACTAGGACAGTAGGAATAGTTACTACCCCCCCCCCCCAATTTTCCTCTGCTCCAGCTCAGGTGGAGGCAGCGACGAACAGAGAGGAATGCTCATCATGGTGAGTGCTGCAAACAAACTGGAATGTGTTTCCCCCATTCCTTTCTTAAACCTGGGACTTTGCTGAACTATTGAGCAAAGGAGGGATAATCTCCCCATCAAAGTGCATAATAACGAAACAGATGAGATGGGGAAGTGGTGTCAAAGGCATGACTCTGCTTCCCTTCTGAAACCCACAAGCAACTCTCCATTAACATGAACAGGAAGAATAGGGGGCAGAGTTCTCCCAAGGAAAGCCACGGGGGTTGCATCAAGGTATGTGCGCCTCGTTGCTCTTAAGATGAAGATGTTTCTCCAAACCTCATGGATGTGTGGAAGCAGTGATGTGTCACACATGACAATGCAGCATCTCTCTCAGAGATTAGAAACATTATTGCACAAGATTGAAGGATGCCGTGATGGAAGGCCAAGAACCCCTCCAACAGGTATCGCTCGACACAAGAGCTCTTCTTAGAGGCAGTTAATGACAAGGGAGAACCATGCAACTCTATGTTGTGTCCACCAGCAAATGCAGTAGACAGAAGCAACCATTTTGGCAAGGAAAACAGATGGTCCAATCCAAAGTGCAAACTACTGTAGCTGCATGAGGCCCTGAGCCCATAACCTGCTAGCCCAGGCAGCGAGTCTGGGATGCTACAAGAATGTCACATCGTCTTGAGACTGAACCCACTGCCAATGGGCATCATACTCCAAGTGCCTCCTGCTATTCAACTTGCAGTTCTCCATGTCAACTTTGCTGCTCCTCAAGGCCTTTGCTGCTGGGCTGCTCAACTGCTCGGCAGCTGCCAAGGGTAACTTAACCTCAGTGCTTTGCTCCAGCCCTGGGACATTTCTGCCCAATATCCCATTGGCCATTGGTGGTGACTTCCCAGCAGCTCTGTTTGGCTCACTTGAACACTGGCTTTTAACGGGGACCCTCTCGAGGCACATTTTGCTTTTCTCCGGCTCTTTCTCACCCTTGGCAGGAAAAGCCCTATCTAGGTCAGTCTTTGATCTTTCCAGCTCAGCTCTGGCCAGTGGCCTGCCTAGGGTGGAGGACATTATGGGTTCCATGGAAGAGCTTTGCCCATACTCGTCCATATCATCAGCAAGTGTGTCCAAATAGCTGCCAATGGAGATGCTGTCCAACTTGTCATTGGGGTCTTGAAGGCTGTTCCAGCTGCCCCGCCGGGATGTCTCCTGACTCTCCACCAGGCTGTACTGGCTGCTGGTGAGGCTGCTGCAGCGGCTGGTCAGCGTCCCTTTCTCCTCCAGGAGCCACTTCACCGCCTCTATGCCCTCGTGCACTGCTACTAGCTGCTGTAAGATCTTGATGTCTATTGCTCTCAGGTAGGCCTGTGGGATAGGAAAGAAAATGCAGTACAAAACTATTAGCTGCAGGAGATATGGAATGGAGGACCTTCTGGAAGGTATATATGTATAGCACAGGAACATGGGAATCTAGCTCAGTCTTGTCTGCACTGACTGGTGGTGAGATTCAGGAAGGAGTTTCTCCTAGCATGATCCTAAGTGGAGATGCTGGGAACTGAAATTGTGGCATTCTGCATGCTATGGCCCTTCCCCTTGGCCACTCAGTGCAACAGCCCTGCTTCCATGAAGAACCACCAAAGTGTTCTGACGATGCAAATATAAATAAATACAGTAACAATGCCAACTGGCAAGGGGCAGTTCTTGGCACTGGACTTCTCTCAGTTGGGTCAGGAGCTTCTCATGTGTTCCATGTGGCAGGCAACAATGAAAATGAGGAAAAAACACCAGGTGGCTGAAATGAAATGCAGTGACAACAGAGGTCTCACCAGAAGGCCCCATGTATTGCATGGGAATTTACTGCCCCTCAGGAAGACAATTTCCCCCAAAAAACCCTGTTGCGCCTGCAATAAATTTCACTTAAGCTACCTAGAATCCCCCTTAAAAAAAACCAAAAAAAACCAGCCATTACATCTTTCCTGGTTTTGTGGTTGGGTTTTTCCATAGAAACCATTTTTTCTTGTAGCTACCTCATTTCCACAAGCTACCTCAAATCTTTCCCCCTCCCAAAGCAGTGGCATGGTGAAGATCAGAGGCCTTTGTATATAAACCAGTGGCAAACAGCTCCTAACAAAAAGCATAATTCAGCATTCTTTGATTTAAAAAACACCGTTTATGAATCAGTCCCCAGCTTTCACAAGGAGAAGCTGAGTTCCGTCAAAGTTCTCCCAGTTGTACACAGCATTTGCTCCTGAATGCAGCCAGCACAAAACTCCACGATGCTGTCACAAAACTCAGAAGAGAGGCAAGGATCTTGAAAAGCTAGCAAATGATTTGTTTAGAGAAGTTTTGATTTATTAGGCTAGATTCAAAGGCAGCGGTATTGGTAAATGATTCCAGCTGGACAAGATGCCATTGAACTAGCTGATGAGGCATGTGAGCACCATGGACAGAGGAGAAACAGTTCCAACAGCACGTAGCAAAACGGGAAAACAAACAGCAGGCCTGTCTTCACCTAGAGACCAAGTGCACCACCAAAGGCCAATGAAGACCAACCCACAGAAAGCATGAAAGCCATCAACTAAGGGCAGCTTGACACATGACGATTTCTGCAGGCAACACCAGCATTACACTAGTGTGTCCCACTGCGGATGTCAAAAGTGCAGGTATAATGTTGACCTGCATCTTTGTGTGCATAGCATTTGAAATGTACATAGTTACTGCAACACCAGTGTGATACTTGTGTTTCCTGCAGCAACTCCAACATGAAGAGCTGCTCTGAAATGTATGTATAAACATCGAAACCCTCCTTTTCTTCTTCTAAAAGGAAAAGAACTTTAACTAACTAATTGATACCAAAAATCAGTACTGGCAATGACTATGAGAGTGCCAGATTCCAATGTATTCAGTGGAGAATGATTAGTACTAGACCAGATTTGTTTCAGGTACAGATGACTTGAACAGATGTAGATATATTCTCACAGTTTCTGCTCATGAGCTCAGACATGGAATAAATCCTCCTTTTTTGGAAAGCAGAGTTACTGGTAGTTGGCCAGGGCACTCAGTTGGGCACTTAACAGGGAATGGCAAAGCATTAATTGTGTCCACTTTTCCTTCAATAATACCTCATAACTAGTTTTGGGCTGCAGGTTTCAAGCCATTTTACAAGGGCTTGAGGTGGCAAAATAATATTTACATACCAGCAGTTTTGCACTTCCACTGCAGCTGGTTTTGGAAAGGGGAAGTCTGAATGAACAGATGGAGGAACTGTGACTAAGGAAAAACATGTCCAGGAAGTGCTTTTTAAAAACCAGGAAAAGACCAGAGAACAAATGGCAGGTCTGCAGGACATGGATCCTATTGCACAAATGTATAGTTCTATTTTTGAATAAAGGCAAATAAACAGAACAGCAGCTGTTCTTTAAAGAGATGTGACTGCTTTGTAGTGGCAATTCCCAGTGGGCAGAATGAATGTGTTCAGTCTGAAATTGGATGGATGCAGACAGTGAGCATAGGCTTCTGAATTGTTTTCCAGAGTCTCTGCTTCCATTGCATCTTTTAAAACATGTTAAGACTTAAATTGCTATAGGTTTAAAGAAAATACAGTGGTGGTACGGCCTACATCTCTGGGCTGCACACTTAAATAAAAATGGCTCTGAATGTGGTGCAGAATGTTAGGGGAACAGTCTAAATATCCTACTAAATATCCTACAGGGATACTCTGGATATGTCCCCCTGGACCTTATAAAAAATTCTGTGCTGATGTTCCCATAGGGAAGCCTTTGTCAACCTGGTGCCCTTCAGTTGTTCTTGGGCTACACTTCCCAGAAGTCCCAGCCTGGATGGACAACAATCAGGGTCAGGGATGATGGGAACTGGAGTTCACTATGATCTGGAGGGCACCACAATGGCTACCCTAATGTGCTAGGAGCTAGCAACATATCTCCATGGCATATCTTCTATGCCCAGGGATGGTAAAATATGTAAGAATTCAATTTGATTGATTAACAAGGGACAGAAAACCACCACAAACTAAGAAGGAAGACATATTCCTTTGTGGGTCAATATTTATGTAAACACTCCCAGTTTGATGCTGGCAGAAATGTCTAGGATGTTCCACTTGATGGGCCATCAGGGTCTTAACTGTGCAGCAGCTGAGTTCTTTGAAGTCCCTTTCCAGGATTGTGTCAAACCAATTCACAAAAAACAAAAAACAAAAAAACTTGTTTATTTTTAGTGTAGGGTGTTTAAGGCCACAATTCATTTCAGTGGTATATTACTGGGAAAAAAACCTGCCTCTTAATGGCTGCCAAGTGAATGATCAGTCGAGGTATAAGCTCACAGCATGTTTCTTAAACTTATTTGTTTACATTCATAACACACCTAACTTTCATCTAGAACCCAAGCAGGTAGGCATGTGATTCCCAGCAAGCTTTAACAACCAGCCGCCGAGCGCAAAGTGGCTCCTTGAAATTGCTAAAACCATTGGGACCTGCAGCTTCTTGTACCAATCATGTACAGGTGACAAACTCCCACCCCCTCTCTAAGAACTGCATTAATCCACATTTGGGTACATCTGTGTAACATATTTGCATGGCAAGCACAACATGGGTGGGGATACCATTGCCCTGAGCAAGCTTCCACCCACATATCCAAAGACAGATAAGGAGTCTCATGTGAAAACATGTTCTTCACACATGATTCCCTTCTGCTGCTTTCTCTCTTACACACACACACACACACACACACACACACAAAATTTAGGCTGAGTTGGGATTTGAACCCTGGTCTCACAGGTCCTGCACTCTAATCACTATACCACACTGGCACCAAACATGCAGAACCACATGTTATGTAAAGGTAAAGGACCCCTGACAGTCAAGTCCAGTCATGAACGACTCTGGGATTGCGGCACTCATCTTGCTTTACTGGCTGAGGGAGCCGACGTTTGTCCACAGACAGTTTTTCCGGGTCATGTGGCCAGCATGACTAAGCTGTTTCTGGCGAAACCAGAGCAGCGCACGGAAATGCCGTTTACTTTCCCGAACTGCTAGGTTGGCAGGAGACATGTTATGTAGGACATATTGTTTTTTGTCCTAAAAACAAGCACCTGTCTATCCCCCCGCCTATTAATCCAGGGCAACAGTAAAAAGGAAGAGGCCTCCACCAGTATATTATTATGATTATGATTATGATGATTATTATTATTATTCCACTCAAACACCCACCAGTCATTTCCAATTCCTGCCTGTAGGGTGTGTGATTCAAATCTCTGCACAACCATAAATTTACAAGTTGGTTTTGAGCCTCACATTTCAATGTAGGACACACCGTACAACATTCCTGTAAGGCGGGGAGGGAAAACTGTGGCCTTCCAAATATTGCTGGACTACAGCTACGGCTGATGGCAGTTGGAGTCCAGCCACTTGTGGAGGACCCAGGTTCCCCATCCCTGCTCTAAGTACATTGAATACCCAAAAGGTACCCCATATATAAGTATATATATAGGCCCAAGATCTAAAGCAACACAGTGTAACTGTTTACGCTTAACCTTAGCCTGAGAAAGAAAGGAAGAATACAGAAATTGGAAATTGAGACAACCTGGTGATTCTGAGTTCTGTGCGCCAAGGCCTCTCAGCTGTCATATTTAAGGGCATGCTAAGTTCCCCTGCTCTCTTACACTGACAAGTACCATATCTGCCTGCTTATCTGTTCAAAAGCAAGATGCTAAGGAGAGCTTTAGCAAAATGGGCCATGATTTGCAAATAATGTTGAGTAGTACAAAGAATTGGCTGGGTGTTTTTTTTAAAAAAAAGATACTGGGATTTCATTCCTCCCTGCTTGATATCTCTCAAGTGCTGCTGCAGTGGCACAGTGTTCGCCCCAAAGGCACTTGGTATTAATATTAATTAGTGATTAATGGGGATCAAGCAGCACATTTTCTGGTTTGATCCAAATCCCAACTTTCCCAGGGATTAAAAACACACACAAACTTCCTCTTTGTGCTTGCCGCTAGTAAAATCAGGTCCCTCTGTCTTTTAGAATTGTAACCAAATTGAGAAATCAGTTGCACAAAGTACAATTAGAATCCAGCTGCACTGGCTGCCAATTAGTTTATGAGCCCAATTCAAAGTGTTGGTTTTGACCTATAAAACTTTAAATGACTCAGGACCACTAGAACTGCCTCTGCTCATATGAACTGACCAGACCCTGTGATCATCATCTGAGGCTCTTCTTCATGTGCCTCCTCTACGTGAGATCTGGAGGATGGCAACATGAGAACGGGCCTTTTCTGCAGTGGCTCCGTTTGTGGAATGCTTTCCTCAGGGAGGTTTGGCTGGAGCCTACATTATACACCTTTAGGCACTAGACAAAAAAAAATATTCCTCTTAAACAGACCTTTGGCTGTTTAAGCATCCAATGCCCTTTTAAATGTGTTGAGGGAGGGAAGATTATTGGTTTGCTTTGGTTCCTACTTATGATGTATTTTGTGCTTTTCATGTTGTAATTTTGTGTTTTGACTCGCCCTGAGATCTGTGGATGAAGGGCAGTATACAAATTTAATAAAATGAATGAATGGATGAAAAATTTAGCCTCATCAGCGTATGTGCAACAAACCCCTGACTTCAGTCTAAATAGAAAATATTCCACTTTTTTCAAAAAGACTTGATCCAATCCAGCAACTGGTCTAACTTAAGGGCGAAGAGCAGGAGTTTTGATGAGGCAAGAAGTTCCTAGTGCATGTTATATCTCAGCTATAGCTCACTGAGTGGCCACAGGTTACTGTCATTCTCTAGCTCCATCTCAGTTAGAGGATAGTGAAACTGGGCCATCCACAAATCTTTGGAGAATTCACTACTGCAATTACAACTAGCTACCCTCTCGCGTTCCTGGGGTTAGTAATTGCCCTTTGGGGCAAGTAGCTTGCCAGACCCACTGCTCATTCCACTAAGAAACATCTAGGTATGTGCAAATGGATACAGGCAGGCTACACCGATATTTTATTTTATTTGCATTCATATGGAAGGGTGTGCCCAAGGCAGTGGGACTCGCCATATTTGGAAATCAGTCTCCAAAGTTAGCATTGGCTCTGAGCTAATGCATCCCAACTGTTTTCTTCCCCATTTCTCAGCACCCTTGCAAATAAAAAAACCTCAGCATTAGAAACTGAATGGATGAGAAATGAAGCTGAATGCCGCCTTCAAGCTCCTCCCCGCAGTCTTTCTACCAGTTCAGAGACCTCAAGAGCCTCTTTCTCATGCTGTGGAGCAGATGTATCCCTTAGGCAAAGAGCCAGCCAATCTGTGGAGGACAAGAGGCTGTACCCTTGTATACTATTTTCTCCCTGAGGAAGCAATCTAACAATAAACCACATTTCTTATTGTTCTCTTTTTTATGCTGATGTCTGGGAAAGGCTCACTTGCATGCCAAGATCTAAGTGGAAGATAATAAAAGGCTCAGAATAATTTCATCAGCAATATCTATGGATTAGATTGATATTCCTGCCGTTTATTGCATTTCTGTCACATTAACAGGCAAGCTGGAAAAGGCTCCCAGCAGTGGTTTGGGTTCAGTTGTATTTGAACTCACCCGGAAGTAAGCTCCACTGAAGACAATGAGACTCACTTCTCAGTAGGCATGTATATTGGATTGCATCAAAAGTTTGCAGACGACAACTTTTAGCATTTGTGCTGTGCATTTAAAGTGTTTGAAGCATTTCATAGTCATTATTTTTTAGCAGTTCTTAAAACATACCTGTAAGGTGGGCCACTGTTAGGATCCCCAGTTGCAGAAGAGAGGCTGAGGCTAAGACTGAGTGACCTTAGTAAGCCCATGACTGAGATGAGATCTGAGCCACGAGCTTCTCCGTTCATAGTTCACAATCTCAGCAACAACACTTTGCCAGCCTCTACACACACATATTTATATAGCATGTGTCTGTATATGTGTATATGTATATAGTGCAAAGTGCAATCCTACGCATGCTTACTTGGGAGTATGTCCCACTACATCCAATGGTGCTTTACTTACTCTATGTATCCTTAGCTCTTCAGCATCAGTCCATCATCAAATATCCCGTTCTAGCCAATATCTCAAAGACAGACATTATAGAAAGAGTATGTGCTTAATCAGTCCAGATTCCAACTGAAATCACATTTCCACTGAAACACTGGCTGAATTGACACAATGGGTCCCAAGACCCTCAGTTGGTCTGTGAAACGGGGACTTGGGACTTGAAACACCTTCCTGCCTCCAGCATCTGAAATGCAGGGAAGCACTCCAGTTCTTGCTCAAACCCCATCGCTCCCAATCAGCATGGCCAGTGGTTGGGGGTTATAGGAGTTGTAGACCAACAACATCTGGAGGGCCACAATCCCACAGCCACTCTCTCATGGCAGGAGATAGCAGGAAAAACATAGAAAGGGAAAGACTGGTTGATAATTGCTGAAAGTGCCGTTCCAGCAGAGTCACTTATGACAGGCAAAACATGGTTTGTGTGCATTAGAACTGGTTTGCTGTGACCTAAAGTTCAAGTGGAAGCAGATGCTGCAATACTGGAGTTCCTGCATAAGTAGGGGGTTGAGCTGGATGACCTCCGAGGCCCCTTCCTATGATTCTAATAATCAGCTACTACATGAATTGGACTGAAAAGATTCACGTATAAATGTTTGGGGTGCAGTTAGCTTTAATTAATGTGATGTAAAAGTAAAGTAACAGAGCCTCTGGATAAATCGAGCTCCCTCCCCAGCAAAGAAATGTTGCATGCTTATTGTCTCCAAACATTTGGGTTTAAAAAACGCAGATTCTCAATCCCACACTGGAAAGTACAGCAGAGGCGGAACTTGGACAGAGTAGCCCAGCACTTCTCTCCCACACGAAAGGAGAACTGTATGAAGAAGTGGATGGTGGCAAATCCTAGCAGTGAGGATGGGAAGGCACTGTCCACCTACCTCTGAAACGCCATGTAGCCCAGTGGGTTCAGCATGGGTTTAAGAAGGTCCCAGGATCTTCCAGCAAAAGGATCTCTTCCAGAGCTGGGAGGAGACCTCTGCCAATCAGAGCAGGCATGCAGGGCTGGAAGGACCAATGGTCTGAGTTCATGAGAAAGCTTTTTTTATATACGACTGAGCTGTTAGGATGGGAATGAATCGTTACCCTGTTCCACGGGAGTAGGGAGGGCGTGCTTCTAGCTCCATCGATAAAAAGAAAAGAGAGAGAGTTTCGAGTCGTGCTTTTCCCCTGTCACCCCACAGGTAACCCCAAAAATGGGGGCAGCAGAACTCACCAGCTCCAGCTTCAGTGCCTTGATCTTCTCTCCCAGGCCGTGGCGCAGACCCCGGCTGGGGCTGCTCCGGAGCAGATGAGCGGCGGGATCCTCCCTGAGCCAGCGGAGCAGCCCGTCGGGGGCCTTCTGCCCTACTTTGCTCTCCAGATCCTTCAGGTCGTGGGGCAGCGGGAGCTCGGCGCAACTCCCCGGGACCTCCATGCCCAGGAGACTGGAGCCGCCTTCAGATTGGGGAAAGGGGTCCTGCCTGGAGCAGTAGGAAGCCAAGGACCCCCCTCCCCAACTCCTTCCCAAAGTCAAAGCGGGCGGGCTCTCCATGCGCTCGCAAGTAGCAACGCGCCTCGCTGCTTAATCAAGAAATTGGCAGCCAGCGCCTCGGCCTGCACCCCAGCGCACCCCAAAGATCTGGGGCGGGGCTGGGGTGGCTCAGCAGGCAGCAAAGCCTCCCGCCCCAAGGATCCGGGGTGGGCCTCACTCTGCCAAGCTCTCGGCTCCCCACTCTCCGATCTCTCTTTTATCACTGCTCCCCATCTGGGATTTGGCCAGTTATGAAACCCCCTTTGCTTCGCTCCCGCCTTCTCTAGGAGAGGCGGAGGGCAGCGGCCGCCCTTGCTTTCTCCTTCCAGGACCTTCGGGAGAGGCGGACACCCACCTCTGCCATGAGTGGACAGGGGGCTCCCTGCAAAAGTTGCCGCCCCACGCAGCAGCAGCGGGAGAGCGGGGAAAGGGCTGCCGCCGGAGCTGCGAAGCTGTCTGTTTTCCAGGCAGCCCCGAAGGACAAAAGAGATCCCTCGTCCCTTTAGAGAGTCTTCTCCCGCGCGGGGCCGTCCGGCAAAGGCAGGTGACCCAGTGACGTCCCACGCGGCTCCCGCTGCTGCTGCTGCTGCTGCTGCTGTTTCAGCCTCTCCCACCTGCCCGAGCAGGGATAGGAAAGCACAATGCAGAGAAACAAACTGCTACAAGCCCAGCTACCGTAATGCACCTCGGATAAGCGCATCATGACGCTGCCGCCTTATTTACCCGCGTGGGGAGCCATACTAATAAATGACACTGGTAGGCAGAACGGGTTTAAAAGCTGAACATCCCGTTTAGCCTCCTCGCTTCTGCGTTGCGCGCTCGCCCTCCACTCTGGTCTTTCTTTCTTTTATTATTACATTGATATCCTGACTTTCTTCCAAAGTTGAAGGCAAGGTGGCTTGATCTCCCTGCCAAGCACTGACCAAACCTGCTTAGGGTCCGCAAAGTTGCTGTTGCATCATGCGCTTGTCGGTCTATGTCCAAGATGTCGTCCACAAAACCCATCTACTATGGTTTGGACAGAGACCATGGCTGCAGACAGACAGCAGTTTCCAACAGGGAGTTTCGTGTTGCGTTGTGCACTTTCCATCCTATTCTTTACGCAAACAGAAGAGCGCTGAGCGGGAGGCAGTGGAGCCTGGGGCAAAAGACATGGAGGCCAACAGCAGGGGGAGCCAGAGCAAATGGAACTGGAGCCAATGACAAGCGGAGTCAGCTTCTCCTTTTGTCCACACCATTCTCTCTGCTGTGTTCTATTAATCAGGGCAACCCAAGGAGACAGAAGCCTCTGCCTAGACTGGACTTCTCTGTTGGCATGACTATCACCAGCCTCAGTTGCTGCAAGGAGGCAGAACCCCACTGACCATTCTATGGTCCTGAGGGCCTTAGTCATTCTCAATCCAAAGCCCACCAGCAGATTCTGCCTCACTGATTTATATGCAAGAAAGAGACCTGAAGGGATGAGGCTGGAGGTCTCTTTGTAATATTACTTTTCATCATGACAGCTGGAGACATTAATAATAAATCCAGGCAGATAGGGTTACTCCAATGGTTTTCAACCAATGTGCTGTGGCACCCTGGGGTGCCTTGAATGATGATCAGGGGTGCCTCAGGCAACACCGACCTCCTTCCCTCTTTCTTTGCTTCTCTCCCTCCTTGGATGCCCGCTTGTGTCTCTGCCTCTGCATGCAAGGCTGTTTGCCGCAGCAGCCCTGGCTACAAGCTACCTTGGCAAATGATGCCTCTGGGGCTGGCCAGGGGGTGCTGGTTGCCAGGAGCTGAGGTGGCCTTGGAGTAAGCAAGCAAGTGGACAAGGGAGCCCCACCCTTGCTGTTGGGAATGGATGGACAAGTGGGAGGCTACATCGCTGGCCTTTCTTGTGCCTGCTGTGTGCAATGCCTGCCTGGGAGCTGAGTGCCAGGTGCTGAAGGGGCGCCCTTCTGCCATGCAGGCCTGGCAGCACCCACTGCTGCCTCTCAAGATAAGGTGCCGGCCTCATGTTCACCTTTGCCCAGCGTCTGTTGGACCACTAAGGCTGAGGGCATCCTCTTCCCAGGCCTCTGTGGGGCACTGTGAGGAGGCACCTCTCTTTGGGGCAGGGCAGGAAGCTCAGAGACCAGGAGTGGCAGCAGCTGCCCAGAGGAACCCCAAAGATAGTGGAGGCTGAGGGAACACTCCACAAGGGAGGGTGTTCGAAAAAGGCTTGAGAGGCTGCCAGCTCTGCAGGCAAGGGGTGACATAACTGTGCTCTTGAGCCCCATAGAGGTGCTGCAGAAAGAATGTAGTTGGCCAAGGGAGCCGTGGACTCAAGGGCCACATTGGCAACCTTCTGAGGGCCACATTCATGTGGTGGGTGGAGCTAGAGGCAAAAGTAGGCAAAGGTATGCCTTTTCCCTTTGTACAGTAGGCTGCACACAAGTTATAGGTTTTTGTACACACACCTATTCGCAAGTACCTGCCTATTCTCCATCCTAGCAACGCAGAGGCATCGTCACCACTCAAGGACATATTGCGCCCTGGCAAAAGCACTCAAGTGTGGCAAAGTGGCCTCAGGAGAGTCCCAATGGCCAAACAGAGAGGCATGGAGGGCCAAACTGCTCTAATGAATCTTATGGAATCTGCATGGGGCCAAACTGCATGTGACGATGATAGCAGCCTCATCTCATTAAATGCAGGGCCTGCCCCAGTCAGGTGTGCCGTAAAGGAGACAAAGGTGAAATCTGAGGGGTGCAGAGGCAAGGTGGATGACATCTCCACTGCTTTCCTCTCCCTGCCCCACCTCTCTGCCCCTGCAGTCTGTGCCCCCAAGGCAAGTTTTCTTCCACCTGGACTTGAATACTAGAAGTCAACCTAAATGGGAGAAAAGTGACTGGCAGGGGGAACAGTGGCTGGGGAAGTGTTACACGCCCCTAACTCACATCTTTTTGAGCATTAAATTGCATTTCACCCCTGCTTTATTCACGATTAAGGAAACATAGTGTTTAAAGCCACTGGTGTACATTTGCCCCTTGTGTGTACATAGAATACAGGTGGTTATTTGGACAATAATAGGTTTCTTTGAAACTTGTTGGAATATTTCCCAATAAGCATTGTTTTGCATCATTTTGGATTCTTTGTGATTGTTCTAGTGACACGACCCTCCAAACTGGGGGCCCCTTTGGGGAATGATCAACATTGCCCTTGCAGGGAAATTGATTCAGTTTAGAATCTAGACCAGCAGGGGATTTCAGATCAATGAACCAAATCAGCTATCCCCTTTCATCATCCCTAAGCCAACTCCTTTGACAAGTTAAATAACAAGATTGAGCCATCAAGTGGGGAGTAGGAGAAGGAGGCGTTCTCACTTCTGCATAATTCTGTGCCTCCCAACACAGGAAGAATATAAAGCATTAAATTGGCAACTTTCCCATAATGGATCGCTTTCTGCTCGTTGCACTCTGTGGCTTCATGCTCTGATGAAACCAGCTGGCACATGGCAAGGCACTGCAGCGCTAGCACATGGTTGCAATATCTCATTGATGCAATTTCTGTGGGAAGACATCTAAGCAGCCATGGATCGCCTTCTATCATGCAAACATCCCAGCACCTTTTAAGGCTCCAATTGTATCTGGCACCTTTTTCTGGAAAAATAGCGCTCTCTCGCTCTGTGTGTGTGTCTGTGTAATCTTCTGAACCGCCCTGAGATTTTTTGATGAAGGGTAGTATCATGTAGGTAGACAGATAGATGATAGATGGATTGTGCTTTAAGTTTGTTATTTCTCTCTTTGGAAGAAAGCAAAGCAGTTTTCCTCTACATGCCATTGCTGAGAATCACAGATGGGCAGATTGTTGTCTCAAGACTCAAGTCACCTCCTAATATTCTGCCGGAATGCCTCTAAGGGCATTCAAAGTTTTGACATTCTCATTTGTTTGTTTGTTTGTACAGTATGGTGGGCACTTTCAAAATGCTGGTGCCATGATAGGTGTTATTTCACTACAGCTTGTGTAGTGCAGACTTCAAAGCATGGGCTGGTCTCACACCAGGTACAGCAAAAGAGCCTGCATGCACTGGAGAAAGTGGGTGTTCGCTAGATGGAGATCCTTCATTCTTCAATATAACTGTTCCAATAAAGGAGAGATATGGCACTGGAATCACATGAGCAACTACTTAGGACCCTTTCAGACATCCTTTATACTGTGCACTCATGATGACTTGTATTGAGGCAGCTATACACTGTCTTGCTTTTAATTCTGTTTGTGCTTGCAAGAGTTCTGGGGCAGACGTACTGTTTCGTTTCCAACCAGTGCATGTCCCATAACATCCTGCTGAAATCCTATAACAAATCCTGTAGCATTTATAGCACAAATGTTGCAAGGTATCCCACTTTTGTTGCAATGACATGATAACGTTGGAGAAGCAGCGAATAAAGCAGCATGATGTGTGAACAGTCCACTATAAGTCTACCACTAATGCACTATTATTGTATCAATGACATGTTGCAGAATATACAAAAAGCAAACAAAGAAATGCAGCCCCCACCAGTCTGGAGGGACCCTCAACCGCATTGCATCCTACTCCTCTTTCATCATATATTGCTGTAGAAGCATCAAGCATGCAATTTCCTCCCCGGAGGAATGGGTGGTTACTAATCCTATGGCACCTACTACCAAGATGGGATACTGAGTTGGATGGGAGGACGTGCTTGACCTGGTGAACCTGTTCATACTTTTTGACAGCTGTGGCCTCTTCTTTGTCCTGCAGTTTCTATTTGTCAATTACACCAGTCTGAATGGCTAGTAATTAGCAGAGCGATCTGGCTTCCCTTCTGGGAAATCACCCTCTTAATACAGCCAGACACTACAGGGCGATGCCTGGAGGAGCCAGCCAACCATTAAATTGTTAATCTGCTTCAGGGGGCCTAGCAGACTCCAGCCCACCCATGCACAGAGGAGGGGGGTCAGAAAGGACAGAGGAAGGTGAGAAGGTGCAAAGGAGGCCAAGGATCTCCTGTGTTTAGAAGCTGTGTAGAGGCAGCAATTTCAGCAGGAGCAGCTGCACCAGCCAAAATTCCATCTCCTGCCCCAAATGGGCAGGGTATGAAGAAGAAGAAGAAGATATTAGAGCCCCAGTCTGCCTTGGCATCTGCTCACCCTGGAAAAGAATGCAGCTATGACCCTGTGCCAAGCAAGCCTGGCCAGATGCAAAGGATGGTAAGGTGCCTCTACTTTTAATTTCTCCACCCTTGTATTAACTGTTTCCCTCTTCTCAAGGGCTCAGGAACCCTACCTGTTCTCTGACACTGCTTGGAAACAGAATGAAGTATTCTGACCCCACACTCTGTAAGAGAGACTCTCGTACATGGGCAGCGTTCTAGTTACAGACAACTAAATAATGAAGCAGCTTCTCTGTGAACTAATGTAAAGGTCAGATTGAATGTTTAGCCATACCAATAAACTATACCTAAGATCAAATTCATTTTCATGTCTTGATAAGCACTACAAAGGGTAATTCAACAGAGTGTCATTGTGCTTCATTCATGCACTCATATACAGTACCGCCTTTCTGCTATGGCACCAAAAAGCGATTCACAATTTTTAAATATAAAAACAAGCAGATGTCAGGAGCCAATTGAACTTTTTTCTCTGGTATCTTGGATGAAGCAGAGAACAGACACAGACACTCAAACCTAACAGGGGGAAACGATTTCCATGCATCTGTAAATAAGCTGTAAGACACCAAAACAAAAACTAATGAAACTATTTAACTTTACCTTTGAAGATTTTTTTCCTTGAACAAGGCTGCTTTGCTTCTGTCCATGTTATTATACCGCCACCCAGTGGTGTAATGATGCAATCTCCCCCTAATTGAAATTAGGACTGAATCCGTATAGGCTCAACATGTGAAAGCAAGAGGAATGTGTCTGTTTTCCTTGCATCCCACCTCCACCAATTGCAGTAGCCCTGGGTGCACAGAGCCTATAGCCCAATGCATGCATTATGTGCAGGGTATAGCTGAACAGAGAATGGAGCAGGGCTGCACTTTCAACCTACTTGCAATGCTGGGTCTTCCTTCTCCAACAACTAGGCGTGCACAGTTGGCTGCAAGCAAAGCCCAGCATGGGAGCTCCAGCTTATAATAATAATAATAATAATTTATTATTTATACCCCGCCCATCTGGCTGGGCCTCCCCAGCCACTCTGGGCGGCTTCCATAGAAAGCAAAAATACAATAAAATATCACACGTTAAAAACTTCCCTGAACAGGGCTGCCTTAAGATGTCTTCTGAATGTCAGGTAGTTGTTAATTGCTTTGACATCTGCTGGAAGGGCGTTCCACAGGGCGGGCGCCACTACCGAGAAGGCCCTCTGCCTGGTTCCCTGTAGCTTTACTTCTCGCAGTGAGGGAACCGCCAGAAGGCCCTCGGCGCTAGACCTCAGCGTCCGGGCAGAATTAATGGGACTTCTCTTAGTAAACTTGCGTAGGATTGGACAGTAGTGGTTTTTTGTCTGCTCCAACATGGGAATTCTTCTGTTATTCGTTTCACTCTAAAAATGTCGGTACGACTATCATATTCTCAGGGTTAGCATTTTTCTTTCAAAGTTAATGACTTAATAACTATTGAGTTCAATATTTTATTTTAGGAAATTCTAAAAGCTGAAATTATATATTGTGTTTCCCCAGAAGCCTCAATGGGGCTTGCTTCTCAGCAGGCACTTGTAGGACTGTGCTGAGAACCACCTGTAGCTGAAAAGGGCTCCAATGAGCAGAAGTTTAAACCATCACTGCTACTTGATGGAGCAAGGCAAGGGAGCCTGTGGTGCTCCAAATATTGCTAGACTAAAAAACCCATTACCCCTGCCTATTGGCCATGCTGGCTGGGGCTGGTGAAGTCTAACAACAGTTACAGGACCACGGGTTCCACATCCCTGAATTAAGTTGGGTGGGACTTTTGTCTAGATGGAAAAAAAGAAATAGGAGGGGCACTGTGTGAGAGAGGAAATTGGGTAGGATTTTTCCCCCCTTTGCATCTCCTTTCCTAATGTCATTTTAAAATAAGGTTACCAGACATCCCCGTTTCCTGGGGACAGTCCTCGGATTTACAAATCAGCTCCCGTCTATTTAGTAGGAAGTTGGAAAGTGTCCCCAGATTCATTGAAAAAAAATATGGTAACCTTATTTTAAAAGTTCTATCCTTGAGGCAAGGGCACTCATACTTTTAATCCCTCTGCAACCTTATTCCTCTCTTTGAGCTCTTGGAATAGGACATCCTTAAAGCACTGCATAAACCTATGACATACTAAACACTCGCCTGATAGTGTTAAGGGTGTAGGTACCCTTCTGGCCAGCAGAAATGGCTGTGGCTACCGTCATCTTTTATCCCCACCCCCACCCCCACCCCCTGCGCGCGCCACATTCATCCAGAAATGTAGCGCAATCGAGGCTCCCCTTCTAGCTGGGGGCGACTAACGATCCTATGGTGCGCCTTTTGAAGTCGCACCAGCCTCTGAAACTAACGTGTCGTGTTTCTCGGGATTTGCACCCACCCAGCAGAAGTCGACTCCAGGAAATCTGTCGCTGCCTTTTAGGTAACTCCTTAGTGTAGCAACTTGTTACACGTGTGTATGTGTGTGTGCGCGCGCGTGCGCGCGCTCTCCCTCGCTCGCTCTCCCTTTGTACACGTGTCCCGGCGAAGATGCTGCAGAAGAAGCAGCTTGGCTTCGGATCGAGGTTTTTCTTTTTTAACCAACCTTTGGGGGAACATATCTTGGCACGCCTGCCTGCCCTCACCTGCTCGGGGCTCCAGCCTGCGGCTTGGAAAGAAGACTCCTCGTCCTCCTCGCCTGTTGCGCTCCTTCGAGGAGGGGCCGGCGCTTGGATCGGCGGCCAAGGGGGCCAATGGCACCGCTGCGTCCCTGCCATGCGGCGCCTTCTTCCGCCCATCGACAGCCAAGCCGAGACCTCTGCGGCTGCTCCGCCCCTTCTCCTTCTGCCGGAGCCACTGCCTCTGCCGTCTCCTTTAAGAGCAGCCTGCGAGCTCTATATCCCGCGCCGGAAGCGGAGGAGCGCGTCGGGTTCATCCTAGCCGAGAAGGTCCCTGTGCCTGGTTCGCGACCGGGAGGAAAAGGAAGAGGAGACCAGCAGCTGCCGCCGCCGCCGCCGCTGCACACTGTGAGCGGCTCCTGCTTATGGGGAGAGCGCCGGGCTCGACCCGCTGTCAAGGCCGTGAGTAGATCCACATTTCCTTGGAACTGCATGCAGCGTGCTGAAACGAGAGATCCCTCTGGCAATCCGCTGACCCCCCCCCTTTTCCCAAGGCGCTGTGATCCATTTTGCACCATCACCATCCACCCGCCACCTTTCGGTATGCTTCTTGTTTTGTGGAACCTGTCGTCGACCCCCTTCCGACGTTTACTCGGCCTGCCTTTCCTAGCAATGGTGGCGGCGCAATATGGGGGAACCTCCGTATCCCCAGAGTCCCCTTGAGGCTTATTTTTAAGTTCCATTCCCAGGATGGCCAACGCAGACACCCCGCCCCCGCCCCCTCCAAATGCGTTGCACTCTGTTCATTTCAGGACACGCAATGCCGATTCGGGTTTGCTTTCCATTGAGGGAGCTAACTAAAAATATCCTTTGTTTTGATGTAGTGTGCGATAAGCGATACCCTCTGTGTGAAAAGGAGTAGTCAAAGAATCCCTTATTCTTTTAATACTTGTCTGGAAGCCAGTCTTGCTGTTTTTGACTTATTTTCAAACCTATGTAGCCTTTGTCACTGAAATGCAGGTAAAGGGTTACTCGCTGCTCCCAGTCCAAGAGCAAGCTTTCGTTAAAGAAGGCAAAGATAAGTAAGCATATAATCTGTTCAGCTTTTGGCAAGTAGTGACAGGCTTCCATCTTCCCAGAGGAACAGGAAGCTGGCTTATCTGGAATCAGGTCATCCAGATCAGCAGGCTAGTAGTTTCTTTCCAGGGTTTTGGAGTGGAGTCTCTCGCAACCCTATCTGGAGACCCCAGGAACAGAACCTGGGACCTTCTGAATGCAAAACATATGGGAGCTACAGCCCCTCTAGGCTCCTTGCTAGCATTGGGAAAGGTGTGCACAGATTCTGGTTTTAGGCATATCATAGAGTTCGAAGAGGACCTCAAAATTCATCTAGTCAGGCCTTCTGGAAATCCGCTGCTCATGGGTGGCCGTCCAGCCTCTAACAAAGGAGTGTGTTCTTTTCTTAGGTGGGCTCTTCTGGTGCTGAAGAACTTGTGCAGTTGGGAAGTTTCCCCTAAGAGTCAGAATCAGCTTATGAGTTATCTGTAACAGCTTTCATGTACAGTAGTACCTCGGGTTACAGACGCTTCAGGTTACAGATGCTTCAGGTTACAGACTCTGCTAACCCAGAAATAATACCTTGGGTTAAGAACTTTGCTTCAGGATGAAGCGTGGCGGCAGCGGGAGGCCCCATTAGCTAAAGTGGTACCTCAGGTTAAGAACAGTTTCAGGTTAAGAACGGACCTCCAGAATGAATTAAGTTCTTAACCCGAGGTACCACTGTATTTGATTAATCCACTGGTCAATGTAGTGAGGAGATGTTGCAAGGAACTAGAGGTGTCAAGATGGTCAAGTGTGAGAAACTATGTCACCTCTAACACACCCTTGCTCTCCTTAGATGTTGTGTCATCAAAGTCTCTGTCCTGTCCACCTGCAGAAAGTGTTAAGGATCTCTGATGATAATTGGTTTTTTCTGCATCCTATTATCTTGCGATAACCAAAACTGTGCCCCATGAGCTGGTTCACATGTAGCGCTAAGCCAAATCATGACTTGGCACAAATCAGAGGGTCGCTGGAGAGGGGATTGCTGCAAACAAAGCCAAGGTTTAGCTTAGGGTGTTGCACTCACTTGTGTCCTGGCAAACCTTGGCTTGTGGTTTGTCTTAAGTGAAACAAACCATGATCCCGGGTTTGGACAACATGCTAGGCCAAACCACAGTTTGGCTCACACCAGTGCAGCAACAGCAGGATGGGAGGAAGAGCAAAGTAGCAATAATATACTCTCTGGGAACGCCCCCCCCCCCGACTAAACATAGTTTGACTTAGTGTTAAGTGGGAACCAGCTCACTGCAGCTCTAAAGACCATCTAAGTGGGGCTTGGGCCTGGAATAGGACCACTGGTCCTCCCCTTGGCCCTTTCCTTCCAGTGGCCCCTGATTCCTCTACCCCACAGCTCCCTAACAAAGGAAGACTTCCTTCTATCCTGTTCCTTGCCAAACTATGACATTTTGACAGCTTTCAAGTGATGTAACAGAATAAATTATGTCAATGAAACACTTAATGCAGCACACTTGCATTTTCTTTTAATTAATGGAGCAGATATTGTGCTGCCTTGACATAGAGCTGGACCTTCAGACCTTTGGAGCAATACTGCATTTGACTCAGCCAATTTCACTCCTTCAACTACTTCTGCTTTCTTTGCCCTGCCAGGTCTTGTTGGTGGTAGAATGCAACTCAGGGAGGCCAGATGCTGAGCGCTGCCTCATGTAGGTGTCCAGTTCCATCCGTTTTGCCCTACTATGATGGATGAGTGGAAGCCCAACCCACTAGCCAATCCACGGAAGAAGCGCAGCTGGTACCTGGCCTGGAAGTACAAGCTGACAAATCAGAGGGCTCTGAGGAGGCTCTGTCAGGTGAGAGAGCAGGTCCCTTGGACTCTTGGTTGTGCTCTGCTTGCTGGAGTAACGTGCTGCATCATGTGCAATTAGGGTTGGCATTATTATTAATAGAAGACTGTTGACTTTAAATGCTTTTGGGTGATGCGGTCTGCGCTTGAAGAAACCTACGAGTGGAGTGAAGAAGATAAAGTGATTCTTTATAGGTACCAAAGGATATCTCTGCATTGTTTCTATTAAAAGGGCAGGATCCTGTGGCATTTTGAAAGCAGGCTGATTTTATTGTAGCATGAGGTCTTGCTTACAAAAGCCCTGGCCTGTGAAAGCTCATATTACGATAAGTATTGGTCAAGAAGGTGCCATGGGATATCTCTGTTGCTTAGCTTGTAGCAGACGAGTGCAATTACCCTTGACCACCTTTCAGCAAATGGAAAGGGAGTTGCGCTTTCTCCCTCCCTCCCCCATCTAGCTATATCTCTACCTATAAACCAGTGGATTTACAGTGATGTTGATAAAAGTTTTTTTCAGACTATCAATTCTGCCTTTTTGCTAGCGGCACTGAATGGGTTTCAGCTAAATGGGTTTCAGCAACAGAAGGAGGAATGGAAAGAGTAGCTTCCAGAGACAGATCTTCAAACTGGATCATGTCTCTCTGCAATGTTTCTATTTTATTTCTTCCCCCCCCCCATATTTTTTTAGATGCACTGATTTGCTCCCTGTTCTCTGTAGCACAGCTTTTTCAAAAGATCTGTTTATGCAACAGAAGGTTGTTACTAAGTTGCCCCCCCCCAAAGGACAATCTTGTGGCAATTTGAGGAAGAAAATATTTTTGCAAATTTTTATATACTGAGATGTAGAAGCCGAAGTGAAAGGTGGCAAGAGTTACAGCAAGGACAGTAAACAAAGGCGGGGGGATAAGCCTGAAGGAAAGTAGCTGATAACTTCTAGGGAGATGCTGAGGCTCAAGGCTACCTGAAAGGGGTTTGTGGTGCATTTGGAAGTTTTGAAAGCCTTTTCAGTGCTACTTCTTTACATGTCGTTGTTAAGCATTGAAAGCACAGCCCTCGCTTCCTAATTGCAGGTGACTAAAGATGGGTTGGGGTTGAATGGTGAAAGAAATGCATTCTGTCGAGTCTCCAAAATACTGAGTGAGAACTGCAACAAAACATTGCAGCATGGAATACTCCAGCCATATTTGCTTCCATGATATTCCACTCCATTCCCCACCCAGAAGTCAGTCAGCATTCTGTAGCCACTGAACATGGTCAATCCTAACTGGACTTTTTTGCAGGGCTCCCTCTTAATTTTTCTTTCTAAATAATTTTTGAACTTCTGCAAACCATAGGCTGTCCTCAAGCTTGTTCACACACCCCCTCTTGTAAACAGAGAGTGCAGTTTTGCATTTCTAGGGATCCACACTTGGAGAATGAGCTCAGTATTATAAGGTTATAATAATCAATGTCTATGGCATCTTGTAGGGCTTCATAAGCAAGAGACAGGTGCCTGCCCCAAAGAAGCTTCCAATCTAAACTTGAAAAGGAGGGAGAGGACTGGAGAAAATAGTGTGGAGGGGGATATAAATATGGGCAAATGGAGGTCACCCATATTTTCAGAAAAAAATTCCAGTGTTATTATTTTTCCTCAGAAAATGTTTCCTGAATTCATTTGTTTACTAAATACAAGTAAAATAAGCATGCTAAAATAGATGACCCTCTAGGGCATCAGAAAATTATCAAATCCAAATTATCCTACACATAATTCACTGAGGAATTGTGTTTTGGAAGATGCACATCATAAAATGTGCTAAAATTGGGGATGAGAATTAAGGGGGCCACATGGGAAGTGTGGACTTTGAGGAGGCATTTGAAGGGAGAGAGTGGCTTAGCACTGCATGCAAGTTCAGCAATGGAGAGCAATGACCTCAAAAACACTTACCGAAATTTTCAAGTGTTCTTGTTTCAAGAATTGCGCAACCTTCCAGCAGCCTTCAAGAAATGTGACATTGCAATAGGCAGAGAGGCCTAGCAAATGTGTTCCAATATCTTGTCTGGATCCCATGTCTCCAAACAGCAAGCTTAATACAAAGCTGTCAGTGTTGAGGGGAAAGCTGACACCTTAATTGCACACAGACAGGGCTCTTCAAGTTCGGGTTCCCATAGAAACCCATGTTGCCCTGTATTCCTGCATCATTGGGGGATTGTTCATCATGACACCCGCTGTGGCAATAGGCAATACTCTGTCAACCACAGTTCCGTAACCACGTAATGGAGGCAGTGGCGTTGGGCCTCCTCAAAGGGATATCTAAAAATTGAAGGACCTGTCACTGACTGTTGAACAATCTGAGTCTTGGTATGGAAAAGTTGATGTGTTCTGAAAACCTTTTGCTGTGTCCTACAGGAGATTAGCAGAGTTAGAGGCTATGTAAGCATCTGAATTATGGGTCTTGTGGATAGTGTGTCTTCTGGGATGTTTTCACTTGTAAGGAAAAAGACAGCTGAAATTCTGCTCTGCTAAGAGACACTAAAACTTGCAGCTATGACAACCTCAGTTTCCATAAGTTAAATAGTATTTGCAAATGAGGCTGTACTGAATGCACTTAAATATTCCTGCCTGCCATGTGCTCCAGAGGATCCCCGGAGCAGAATGGTGTGGTGGTGCAGAGACTGCAGAAGAGGGGAGAGGAATGGGAAGTCCCATTCATTCAAGCTAACATCCGTTGCACAGGAAGGCTGCTTCAGCTGGATATGGCCCAGCAAATTGAAGCAAAGTTTATTTGCAAAAACTTGTGTGGCAAATTCTGCATAGCTCTAAGAACCTTTTCCAGGCCAAGGGGTTCTCTTTTCTGTCCTCTCCCTTTGGAGAGTTGGAGTCCTACAGCATCTGGAGGTTCCCCATTCTTGATTTGGGGCTTTATCTTTGTGAATATAGGGTGGCATAATTATTAACCATTTCTTACGGATATATCCCATATTATTGCATAAAGACTCTCCTCCCTGGAAGAGAGGGGAGTGGTTGTGGGTGGGAGCCTGAGCACCGCCCCTAGCAGGGGGCGTTAGCCCCCTGCCTCCACCTCACCTGGCTGGCGCCCACGCCCCCCAGTAGGCATCCAACCAGGTGCCACAGAGGGGGCGTGTTCGGCAGCCTTTTGCTGCAGTGCCAGCCTCTCCCCGGCCTCATTCTTTGCCGTCGTCTCGTCGCGAGTCACCCACCCTCCACTCCCTTTGAGTTAGGGCTTAGGTCATTGGCCTTGCTATGGACCTTAGGTTGGTCGCCCTGGTTGCCCAGGGGGCCTGGTAGGAGTTTTTTCCATTTGGCATTAGGCTTTTTGGTTTTTTCGCCTACCTCGTAGCAATCGTCACAACTTTTGTGGTATTGGTGGGTAGGTTAGGCATTGGAATAATGTGTTGTGGTGTGTCGAAGTGCTAGGTGTGGCCATCGCCTATGCCTTCAATTTTTGGGTATTCCGTTAAAAGGAATCTGGCGGTCGTGTATTCTGTCCGATGCCTGCTTGGTGGGAGGCCATGGCACGACCCTCGGTGACATCAGGGGTGAGCCTATAGTTGGATTAGCATCAACAGGCTCCACCTACTGATGAATAAACCCACTTGTTTTAGAGATCCAATGCGTAAGCCAATACCTTTTCACTGCTGTAATCAATAAAGTTGTGGCCTTTCCTTGCCCATTAACCTTATATCATGTGTCCTTGTGTATTCATTTCACATTGCGGGGGTCGGGTCCTCGAACCACAAATCAGCTTTCCAAGATGTGCAGCCTTTTGGTTCAGGGGCAATAGGTGGGCAGGGGCTATACGTTTTATTTTAAAAAAATAATTAGTATTTCTTGAATATTTTCTTGAGTTACAAGACAAATAAAAAGGAAAAGTACATATAGCATCTCCACTTTCAGTTCATAGTATTTTTTACAGTTCATTTACATTCAGTATGAGACACTAATGTCATAGACATCTTGCAGTTGGGGGAAAAGAAAGGGGAGAGAAAGAGGAAGGGGGGAAGATTTGGGCATTATTTTTTCATTCTGTTGCATAGTGTAGTGTAGGCATTTGTGTCATCATCACAGGGGTGGGTCCTTTATTTTACACATTTATTCATATTCATTGGCATTGCAACCGCTTTGCAACAATTTGTGGAGAAACAATGGGTCCAGATTCCTTCCAAGCAGCTGGTTTTCACTGACCTGAAATCTGATGTCACTTATGTCAATCTAATGTCAACAGCAAGTCAACTTGATATTGGAGAATGGCCATCTGATATTAACTACAGATTGTTGTACTACAGTGCTGCTACACCCTGTGCTAGAAAGCTAAAAACTGCCTGTAATGACAATGGATAGTTTTCAACAACATCCATTTAAGATGTTGGGGGTTGGGAGTGTTTGTTTTTTAATTCTAGTTGAATGCCTTGCAAAGAGAATGTTCATTCATAATCATCTAGCAATTCATTGTTACTTGGTGCCCTCTGGCTTATCTTCCTAGTTCTATGGGCTAAACCGGGATCAAGAATTGTAGTAACAATAGTTATTTTTCTTGGATCAGAGTGAAGAGACCGGCAATTGCTAAGGAAGCTTCTGTTTGGAATATAAGGCTAGCAGACAAATGTTTCTGCAACAATCAAAATGTCAGAACAGGGTTTTGTTTTTCTGCTGCGTATTTTGTAGGTAACATTTGAAATCCTCCTTGCGGCATGCCACTTGGCCTTGGACTCTGCCGAGTGCAGTTTATTTAAAGAATTGTGTGCCACTTGACGATATTGCCATTATCAAATGTTGGAAGGCATGCAGTATCTGTCACATGACCCCAAACTGATTTCCATCTCCAAATGCCAACAACTCAGTTCTAAGGAATTTAAATAAAACCGAATATATTTGCACCTTTATGCATGGGAAAGGGAATGTGTGGTTATGGGTGACAAGCTTTAAGAAGGTAGGAGGTCCCCATTGCCATATAAGACGCTGTAAAATTTTGCTGGGGAAAACAACTCCTTTTAGATGTGAATGGAAGTAGCAAGTAGAGATATAGGTAAAAGGTACGTCAAAATAATTCAAAAGCTATGGTTCTGCTCTTTAGCCAACACTACATCTTTGCCTTCATGTCCTGCTATGCAGGAGATACTTTTCGATACAGAAGGACTTCTAAGGCATCAGATTAGTAATACTTATGGTCTAATGTTAATTGCTTTGCAGATGGGGGCTGTTCTCTTTTTGCTAGTGACTGTGATTGTGAATATAAAGCTGATACTGGACACTAGAAGAGCAGCCAATGAAGAGGAGGAATCTTCTCAGGATTATGGTGTGTATGGAGTGTTGTGTCTAGGTGATAGCAGTAGAATGTCCTTTATAGCAGAGGTCACGCTGGTATCTCCCCTGCTCAGCATGCCCTAGCATGTTAAATCTCCTGTCTAATGGGTAGCATGCAACATTCCTAGCTACAATAGTGTTGCTCACGGTCTGCTGCGGCTTTGCATAAAAAGTCAGCTGGTTTGGAGAGAGAAGAAATTCTGTAGAGAAAGGTGTATGGATGTAACTGCTTAATGACACCTTCCAGTTATTCAGATCCATCCAAGGAGACCTCTAAGAACCTCAAACGCATGCTCAAAGCAGACACTTGGAGCATTTCTGTTAGATAATGAAACCTTTAAACGGAAGGAGAGAAATATTCAAGGGACATCAAGTGGGAGGCTGCCACTAAATATCTAGTTTCCCTGAACTTGGGGGTGAAAACATATGTTGTATTATGCTCCTCTTGGAATCTAGATCTTTGGATTAAATTTTCTGGGAGTGAGTTGATTGTGGGGGTTTTTAAACCAGAGTTTATCAGTCGCTTGAAGTAAATGGTTTGTTCCCCCTCCCTAGATGAAGGCTTGCAGAACCCAGAGATCCCTCGACGACCTGTCAACAGCAGGAAGGTTCTGGATATTGAGGTGTACTCCAGCCGCTCCAAAGTCTACGTGGCAGTGGATGGGACGACGGTGAGGGACTCCGCTGCAGCTATAAGGGGAGATGCAATAAATGGGAAACTGGAAGTTCTCATATGCATGGCTTCAGAGCAAAGCACAGCACCTTTTGAAACAGAGAGGCTTGATACGCTTTGCAGCAAAATCCCACATGATGAAGACGGGGAACCTGTGCTCCTCCAGATGTTGGTGGACTGTAAATTCCATCACCCCTAACCATTGGCCTGGGACGCAGGTGGCGCTGTGGGTTAAAGCCTCAGCGCCTAGGACTTGCCGATTGAAAGGTCGGCGGTTCGAATCCCTGCGGCGGGGTGCGCTCCCGCTGCTCCGTCCCAGCGCCTGCCAACCTAGTAGTTCGAAAGCACCTCCGGGTGCAAGTAGATAAATAGGGACCGCTTACCAGCGGGAAGGTAAACGGCGTTTCCGTGTGCAGCTCTGGCTCGCCAGATGCAGCTTTGTCACGCTGGCCACATGACCCGGAAGTGTCTCCGGACAGCGCTGGCCCCTGGCCTCTTAAGTGAGATGGGCGCACAACCCCAGAGTCTGTCAAGACTGGCCCGTACGGGCAGGGGTACCTTTACCTTTACTTTAACCATTGGCCATGGTGGATGCAGCTGATGGGAGCCGGAATCCAACAGCATCTGGAGAGCTGAATGTTCCCCCATCCCTGCTGTATGTGTTTACTTGGAAGTAAATGCCACTGTGTTTAGGAGGGCTTACTCCTTGGTAGATGGATTTAAGATTATGGTGCTTACTTAGTATTTCTTTCTACCAGGGGCAGGGAACTAATGGCTGATGTTGGACTCAGACGTCCTTCAGCCCCAGCCAGCATGGTCAATAGTGAAGCATGGTGGAAGTCGTAGTCCAACATCTGGATTATGGGAGGTGCAGTCCAGCATTAAGCTAACCATCTCTGTTTTTATAACTGTATTTCACCAACCACTGTCATCTGATGGGGCATTTGCACCTCAGCTTTCAAGTTCTTCAGTGTAAAGCAGGCTTCCTCAAACTCAGCCCTCCAGATGTTTTGACACTACAGTTCCCATCATCCCTGACCACTGGTCCTGCTAGCTAGGGATCATGGGAGTTGTAGGCCAAAAACATCTGGAGGGCTGAGTTTGAGGAAGCCTGGTGTAAAGCTTGCTGTATCTCTTGTTTACACTTTGGGTGGTTTTCCTTAAGCAAGAAATGTGGTGGTAAGCAGTCAACTCTTTTGGGCCACAGGACTTCGGCAACTAGTGGGGGACGTTCCTGCAAGAAAGCTTATTTGTATCAAAGGGGTGTGGTGGCAGCTAGAGGGATGGAGTATTATTATAGTTTCTTTTATCATAGTACAGGTTTTGGAAGATGAAGCCCGGGAGCAAGGCAGAGGCATCCACGTGATTGTGCTGAATCAGGCTACAGTAAGTGATTAAGCCATAGATTGACTTGCTGAAAGAAGCTACTTTGCATCTCAGAAGCCAGATGTATTTACAATTGTGCGGAAGTGACTGGTTAACTGTAGGGAAGTCGCTGAAACTAGAAATAGTTCTGATTGCATCATTGATTCTGAAGCCTGCTCTTCTAGAGTTGAGACCCAAATCCCACCCATTCTGCTTATCACTGGTGGCATCCTAGCAGGCTACAGCTGGACAGCAGTCTGCAATAGAGGCCTGCAAGCCACCTGTCTCTTTAACAACCCCACAATGCCCTGCGTGGCGCTACATTTGGGCACCATGGGGATATCCAAAATGGCAGCTTCTTCTCCACCCTCTGCCGCTGCCTGGCATACTTTAAGCCAAGAAGCAGGGGTTGCTGGGAAAGCCAGGCTCAGTTGCCAAGGAGCCTTCCCAGATGCCCAACCCTTGTTAGCCCCTTGACTGTGCCAGGTGCTGCTTCTTGTGGCTTGCTTTAAAACAAATAAAATGGTGCATGAAGATACAGCACTCATGTTGGCGTAAGATAAAGACCAGCCTGTTTGCTGAGACACTAGAGGATGCCAACATTAGTCTGCTGCTGCAATGGGAAGCTGCAAGTGGCTCTGTGGAGGGCTTGTTCTACTTTCTCTTTCTTTCTAACCAACATAATTTTAACAGAATAGCAACCCACCCTGGAATCCTATGATGAAATGTGTGTGAAAAAATATACTTTAAAATGTGCGTAGAAGTCTCACCATGTGTTTATATAGAACATGAGGGAGATGCACATTGGCTTCAGTTTTTGGCTGACTCTGTTTCCAAAGAAGCAGCTGGTTGTGTTTAAAACTCTTGTTGTCATTAGTGGATCTCAGCAGTTGAGCAGGACTCATCCATCCACTGAGGCCACCATCTAATCTGCTTCTGTGTATGAATGCTTAATAGGGTCATGTGATGGCGAAGAGAGTCTTCGACACCTATTCTCCACATGAGGACGAAGCCATGGTCCTCTTCCTCAACATGGTAGCTAGAGGCCGCATTCTTATCTTCACAATTAAGGTAGGTGGGGAGGCTGGAGTTTTGGTTCTTTCTTTTTTCTCTCTGCTCCATAGAGATAAAAAGTGCAGATGTGCTCAGTAGCTTTTTATTTTCTTTCAAAGTCATGTAAAATGAAACGCTTCAAAATATTTGGAGTAGGCAGACTTGGACTAACTTTAGCTTTGCAGCTACTGATTTATTTACTTTCCTGTGGCTATAACATAATATGGAGTTCTATTTTATGCAGTTGCTATATATTTACTTTTGTGAATGGTATTGTTTTGCATTCTGTTTACTTAATGAATGATATGCTGGGTGATTCACCCAGAGCGCCAAAAAACTAAAGAAAGTCTAAGGCTTAAATATATTTCTTGATGAAATAATTAGGATTGTATCCTAATCAGAATACACCCACTGAAAATAATAGACCTAAGATAGTTGTGCCCATTAATTTCAGTGGGCCTTCTCTGAGCAGGACTAGTGTTCGATGCAACCCCTTATTCACAAGATAGTGCTGTGCAGATGTTATTGAGCCAAACGATTAAGTGACTGTAGTGGTACCTACTAACTTGTTCTCAGCCGAGAAAACAAATACTGTCATGAGCAATGGGCTGCTGGAGTTGACTCCACCTTATGGTTCCATCCCTGTTGCTCCTTAGAAATCAGGAGGCAACAAAGGGGAAAAGGAGATAAAACTGAAGGGTTGGCCTAGCTGCCAACATCTGTCTTGGGTGGCTGAACTAATTAGTTCCAATTGTAGATCCCATCCTTATTGACATTCTTGTCTGGAGAAAGCTAAGTACTGCTGTTATTCTTGCAGCACCCATTTATGGATGCTCTTTATGCTTTTATCTTTCTGTATAAATAATGCACTGTTTTTAACTAAAATGATAAAGTGGTGCTGAGAAAAGGCTCTAAAACTCTGGAAATTTATCAAGCACATATTTTTGACCTTAACTTTTTTTTTAAGTGACATTAGTTGTGCCTCTGTGACCAACTCAGAAGGAAAAGAGTTGTGTCAGGCTAAAAATTGATTGTTATTACAAAAAATAGAGGGGAAATCCTATGTAATTACAGCTTAGCTTTTCTTCCATTTTTCAGGATGAGGGCTCCTTCCACCTTAAAGACACAGCAAAGAATCTCCTGAAGAGTTTAGGGAGTCAGATTGCGGCTTCCCTCAACTGGAGGGACATGTGGACGTTTGTGGGAAAGAAAGGAGGTCAGAATCTGTTTTTTTTCCTGACCCAAATCTGCATGGGAGAATGTGGGAAAGGAGTTCCTTCTTCTATATCACAATAAAAGCAGAGGTGTCTCCATTCCTCCAGTGCCACTTGGTCACCTTAGATGGGTGTTTAGCTAATCCTGCCTTGAGCAGCGGTCCCAATGGGGCACAGAAAGAGGGCAGGCTTGGCTTGATTTCCTTGCTGAGGGTCATGGATCTTGCATAGAAATGGGGGACGTGTGTCCTTCCAGACCTTGCTGGGCTCCGTCCCACCATCTCTGACCATTGGGCATGCTAGCTACGGCTTTGGGGAGCTGGGAGTTGACTTTAGAAAACACTGACCTATGAGATCTAGAGGGCCACGACAATAGATACGATTGGCATTCGTACCTATGGTACAACAAAGTAAAGGTACATAAAGGTTTTCTAAACCATGTGATTAGGAAATCTTTATATGAAGTATGGTATCGGAATAAAAACCTCCTGGAAAGAAAGACACCGTGGTGGATATCACCAATTGAGGTGTTGACAGCAAAAAAAGTAAACATGGAAGGGGAAAGAGTAACATATGAGGATATTACTAGGAAAACAGACCAAGGGATAAAGCTCAAACCTTATGACCAAATTGAAAAGATGTTAACAGGGTGGCTGCAATACCACCAGATCAGTGACTTATTAAAGGAAGATAAAAAGAGAAATGGGTTTGAAGATAAAAAATTGAAATTCCAAATCGAGTTAATAGACTGTAAAGATAAAATTTTATCAAGAATGTATAGTTTATTGCTAGAATGATATACAAAAGACGAAGAAGTAAAGGAATCAATGATAAAATGGGCAACTGATATTGGGCATAACATTGAATTGGATGCGTGGAAAAGATTATGGAAGGAGGGTTTGAGATTTACAGGATGCATGGCTTTAAAGGAAAACTTGCTAAAAATGATGTATAGATGGCATTTGACGCCAGAAAAATTAGCTAAAATGTATAGGAAAAAAGAAAGGAAATGTTGGAAATGTAAAAAGGCAGATGGGGACTATTTCCATATGTGGTGGACCTGCGATAAGGTAAAAAAAAATTGGGAATCAATTTATAATGAACTCAAAAAAATATTTAGATATACTTTCCCCAAAAGACCGGAAGCGAAATTAAAATAGAAGATCAAAATTTGTTTATGTATGCTACAGCTGCCGCGAGGACCCTTCTGGCCCAAAGATGGAAAGTACAAGATATACCAACTATTCAGGAGTGGCAGGCGAAGTTGACAGAATATGCAGAATTTGCCAAACTGTCAGGGAGGATCCGGGACCAGGGAGATCAAAGATACCAAAATAACTGGAGTAAATTTATTGAATATTTAAAGAAGAATTGTAAAGAGGTCAAGACACTAGCAGGATTGACATAATACCTCCAATGTATAATAGTACTAATATGAGAATAATGTGAGTGATGGAAAGAGGATAAATATACCAGTTGTGGGGAGGGAGGGGGGTCGCGACTCGGCAGAGTCAAAGGGAATGTATGGTGCTATTACAATTTGTTGGAAAAGAATATGTAAGGAAAACAATAAAAATTCACTTGGAAAAGGAGTTGAACAGCATGTGGAGGCCCAAAGGTTCCCTACCTGTTCTACAAGATGCATGTTGTTGCAGCAGCGGCAGCCTAGTGCCAGGCTGTGGTAATTATCGTATATCCTGGTAGGTAATTATCATATATCCTGCAGACCCTGACATGCATTCTTCTCTCTAGGTGAGGTTTATGGTGAAAAGTACGCCAAGTCCCCAGTGCTTTCCTCTTGGGGAGAGCCTGTCTTGCTGAAGACTGAAGTCCAGCTAACTTCTGTGGAAGGTATGGCCTGCTGGTTCTTCATCGCCGTTCCCTGAGCATCTTCTTAAGGGGGGAGTTGCAGAGGCAAGGGTTGTGATGACCCAGTGACACCATCCATTTAAAGGGTTCTTTGCTCCTCCTCTAAAGCATCTGTAGTGAGAACCTGATAGAGGCTTGTCTAGCTCAGAATTGTCTTCATGTCTCAAAATAACCTCCTTCGTTGTACTCTCAGATGCCGAATGCCACTGGCCTGACACAGAGCTCAACCGGCGGAGGAAGCGGTTCTGCAGTAAGGTGGAAGGGTATGGCAGTGTCTGCAGCTGCAAGGACCCCACACCTATAGAGTTCAATCCGGACCCAGTGAGTAGGCCTGAGCGAGAGCCCCCTTCTTCTTCAACCTCTTCCAGGAATGGAAGTTGATGAGGAAGCACAAAGGTCTTCCTGGGATCTCCTTAACTAAGCAGCCAGCTGAGAGCTCTTCAAGACTATGGATGGAAGTCACCAAGTGACCTGTGAAGACTCTCAAATATGTAAAGGCCTACTGCCCTTCATGCTCTGCCCAGTTCTCAGCCACTTCTTCCGCATTATTTCTAATTCTCAAAGCGATATCTCTCAGTTCCTTTTGCTTGCATGTTTACACCTTAAATCCAGTTCTGCTGGATCTCTGCCTTTGATACCGTCGACCATGACATCCTTCTGGAGGAGCTGGGGACACTGTTATACAGTGGTTCCACTCCTTCCTTCTGGGCCATGTTCAGAAAGTTGGGGGGGTGAATGTTCAGACCCGTGGGCTCTCACTTGTGGGGTACCTCAGGGTTCTGTCCTCTCCCCCATGCTTTTAATATCTATATGAAGCCGCTGGGAGAGATCATGGGGGGGGGGTGGGGCTGGGTGTTCATCAGTATGTGGATGATACCCAGCTCTACCTCTTTTAAATCAGAACCAGTGAAGGCAGTGAAGTTCCTGTGTGAGTGTCTGGAGGTGGTTGGAGGATGGAGCTAACAAACTGAGGTTGAATTGGGAAATTTTTAATGCCTAATGTTTTACAATTTTTTATGTGCTCTATGCTGCCCAGAGTTGCTGGGGAAACCCAGCAAGATGGGGTATAAATAATAAAATTATTATTATTATTTTGAGAGCCAAAAATTAATCCAAGTTGTGAGGGTCCCTTCCCAGTTCTAGGCTGCTTAATTTGTAAGGTGGATTTCAAGAGCAAATGGGAAGCTTGTTTTTTTGGAAACAGTTGAAGGGTACCTGGCTGATGGAAGTGCTTTATTTGGCATGTCATAAGAAAATCTGTGCTATGCTAACTTAGTTTACCCTTATAAATGTTCCAGAGCAAGAAATTATATGGGTGTGAATAGGAAGAGGGAATGGGTTTGGGGGACAATTTGTGCTTTTCCTCTGAAACATCTGCTTTAAGGATCTTTCTTCCACTTTTAGCTCAAAGACAACAAAGTTTTTGATGTGCCTGTTGCTGTCATTGCAGGAAACAGACCTAACTACCTGTACAGGTGAGTTGAGTTTGCCTTGGGCCCATTGACAGGGCACTTGGCTGGGGTTTCTAAGCACAGGAGTCGGAAATTGAAAATTCAGCGTCAGCCTTTCCATATTTATTTCTAAGTGTATGAACCTCAGGTTTTCAAGTTCCTTTATAAAGGCCCATATTCCTGGCATGCATCTCCATGTACCCTTTAGCTGGGTGGTGGAAAGGAGAGAGCAATCACAAAACAATGAGTCACAGAGCTGACTGCAGAATATCACCTAGGACAGCTTTGTTGGGCTTGGAATGTGGGAGCCTTGGCTTCTAGCCCTCTTCAAGTGTTGCAATTAGGGTTGAGTAAATGCGCAGGCAGGATAACAGGGACAAGCAAACTAGCTCCATCCCCTCTCTGCCACTGTGTAAGGTGATTATCTGATACAGGGAAACTTCTGTACTCATGGAGGATCCCTGTTCATATTCCTCCATTTTCCTGTTCAGAACCCTGATGTTCACCAGCTATACTGCTTCAGAATAGTGGTTCTGCCTCAGTGTCTCCCTGCAGGCAGAAAACTAGCAGATGGGGAGAAATATTCCAGCTAGCTTTCTATGTGCAAGACTTTGGAGAGGGGGAGACGTGCCCTCCTGTTGTGCAACATTTACTGTTGTTTTTATTAAATCATTTGTTTCTCTAAATTATATAGCAGGAAAGATCATTAAACAACCAAAAATGGTCCCTCTTTCCCATAGGATGCTGCGATCGCTGCTGTCGGCACAAGGAGTCAATCCTCAGATGATAACAGTCTTCATTGATGGATATTATGAGGCGAGTCCCTTCTTCCATTTCATCAAGAACTTTGCATCCTTTCTGATCACAGAATAATGTGCTTTAAAAAAATCCCCCAGGGCTGACCCAGGAATTGAGCTTGCACCTTCTACATCCACCTATTGACAAAATATCCCGTCTCATTCTGTTGAGGTGCTACTGCTGATTTGCTGAGATCTTCCTTTCCTCTTCAGGCCCTACCACTTGAGAGAAGCAAGCAAGCATCTCTTCTATCCTCACCCCACCCCCCATATACACACACCCAGTGAGAAAGGCAAAATGCAGCTGTGGAGCATCAAGTTGTTGTTTGGGCTGCCTTTTAAAGCTTCTTCTGAAACCCCAGCTGCTCTGGAATGCAGCAGCCAAATTAAAATATGAAGCGTCTGGTTCATTTCTGGGCACAATTCACAGTGCTCACATTAGTTTTTAAAGCCCTAAATGACATAGGCCCCAAATATCTGAAAGACCGCCCCCTCCCCATAGACCCTCTTGGATGTTGAGATAAGCAGAGGGGGCCCCTTTTTGTCGTTCTGCCACCCTCTTGCTGTAACCCATCCTCGGACCTTATGGTGAAAGACGAGTAAGAAAACTAATGAAAATAACCTGAGGTGCCAACTTTACCTGGGGAGTAAGCTGCGCTAGGAGTTCACTGGAACTTACTAGGGAGTAAATGACAGAAGAGTGCAGCTTTTACTGCACTTACATCAGACAGCTTGAGGTAAACTTTCACCTTAACTTCTTCCTGCTGCTTCTCGTAAATGCTGACCATAGACTCTGGCTTACTAAAAGCACTTGAGAACCTTTCTTTCATTTCAAGGGCAATAAACACCAGTTGTCTTCCTGTACCTTTGTGGTAGCAATACCTTATCGATCGATCTTTGAAGTATGTTGTGCTCCTTGTTACAGAGTCAAAAATATGTCTAGCCATGCTTTCCTTGCCTTGATAAAAAGGAACCAGGGTTGTGGGAGTGTGAATCTCATATGTTTCTTTTTCTTTCCAGGAGCCAATGGATGTGGTGGAACTATTTGGCCTGAAGGGAATCCAGCACACACCCATCAGCATTAAAAATGCCCGAGTCTCCCAGGTGAGGGACCTGTTTTTCTCTTCTCCCCTTGGAAACCGTACCCATGCATTGAGGCAGCCATCTTGCTTGCCTACGAGCCCCACTACAAATGATTGCCCTGAGTAACCATGCTTGGCAGCTGTGAAGCAACTGGACCACACAGAACCTTTAGCTCAAGCGTACCAGTCTTTGTTCTCCAGCAGTGTGCCTGTGTCTGGGACTGAGCTTAAAAAACCAACCTGGTGTGACTCCAGATGAAAGTTGCATGAAACTCCTGCTGCTATGCCTAAGTGTAATAGAGGTGACCTGCTCTCTGGCTGAGGTTACCGCCCTAGATGGACCACACTTGTCAGGCGGGGATAGAGATATATGACTTCTGTAAAGTAGTATTTCAGTAGCAAGTCCGAGTCACTGATCTGAATCAGTCGAGTTCTGTGTTGTAACAGATGGCATCATTTTCCTCCCACAGCACTACAAGGCCAGCTTGACAGCAACATTCAACTTGCACCCGGTATGTGATCTCCACCACATTTCCCCAGTTTCCCCTTCTAAGAGTGACTTAGAAAATTCTACCTTTGATTATATCCTTGTATGCAATCACTGGGGAGGATATTCTGTCCTGAATAAATGATTCTAATGATCACCTGTCATAGAACATGATGTAGCAGAGGCTTTTTTAGTTCAGCATGCCGTTAACAAACATGCACAGTGACATAACTGTCTCTTATATAGTGCTTGTGGAGGGGGTGGTACCTTCATGCACTGATCAAGTTGGCATAGTTCTGAAACTGAATTGTTGCTAGGAGCACTGGGTCCCCCAAAATTCCTGCATCCCTTGGGTAAGAACGTTGCTTCTGAACTTGGCCTTGCTCACCACCTTCACTTTTCTCTCTTTGTGCTCCACCTTTTCTGTAGGATGCCAAATTTGCCGTGGTTCTAGAAGAGGACTTGGACATCTCCATTGACTTCTTCAGGTATTATCTGAACCCATCAATGAGCCCTAGCTGGGTCCTGATGTCTTTGTTCATTCTGACCAAAGTCACTTTGGGTCAACTTGCTGCATGACTTAGAGAATGCAACACCATTGTAAAGAGAATATGAGACTGGTTTCACAAGCCAGCCCATCAGGAAGGATTCTGAAGGGCTGGAAACTAGCCGTAATTCAGACCAACCCTTTATGTCAACCTCTGCAGAAATGTGTGCTTTAGATTAAAGGGTAAGGTATAAAATAAATAAAACTCTTGTGGTCATACGTAGTATTTACTCAGATCGATCCATTCGCACCACTGGATTTGACCCCCTTGCCTGACTTGCAAATCATGACTTTGCTCCATGTGTGATACTTTTGTAAAAGAATGCCACTGACCTTAGGTTGATCAATGATCAAAAAACCTCTTTCATCAACCTGATTAAGGTTGGCTTAAACAATGTTTATTCTAACTGTTTTTTAATTGTTGTCTTTTGATGTATAGCTTCCTAAGCCAGTCCATCTATCTGCTGGAGGAAGACGACAGCTTGTACTGCATCTCTGCCTGGAATGACCAGGTGGGTCTTGCTTTTGGTTCTTCATTGCACTTTCCTGCCTCTTCCATTTTTTCTGCATCACCCTCCTGTGATCAACATACTTCTTCCTTCCCTCCCACCACCTCAAATCAGGGTGAAGGACTTCATGATATGCTCTTGTTACGGAAGTTTGCTTAGGTGCTTCTCTTTTTGGAAAATAGGGATATGAGCACACAGCGGAGGACCCCTCACTCTTGTACCGTGTGGAGACCATGCCTGGGCTGGGCTGGGTGTTGAGGAAGACTCTCTACAAGGATGAGTTGGAGCCCAAATGGCCAACACCAGAGAAGGTCAGTGTCCTCTCGGTTTCCCTTGTAGAACAAGGCCTGCTCTTTCTATTGTCAAATGGCTACCCTTTGCAGGCCTTCAGTTTTTACCAGCATTTTTAAAGGGCAAGATATAATTCTTCACACTTTCTAACTTTTAGTATGGAAATAAAGTAGAATGTCCCCCGAAAGCTGTTAGATTTTGTAAAGTTGAACAAATGGAGCAGGTAAGGAAATGGTCAGTACTGAGATGTTTGGATTTTTTATTTTTTTTTAATAATATTTATTCAGGTTTTAAAACATTACAACATAAAAAACAGAAAACACAACACAAAAAAAAGAACATTTCCAAGAAAAAATGCAAAAAATAAAAAAGCAAAACAAAAACAGATAAAAAGGAAAAAAAACAATTAGAAAATACATACAATCAAAACAGAAAAAAAAACAAGTTAAACCTTTACATAATTTTTTTTCCCTATGACTTATTTCCTTGACCTCCTCACACCTCCCCTCTTTGTTTTCTAGTTCAAATAGATATTTCAGCAAATCCTTCATCTATATTTTTATCCTAATAATTTATCTTAATATACTGTAATTTTCCATTCTCTCTTTCACCAATTAGCCATCCACTTTTACTTTATTTAATCTTATTTCTCATTAAAACTGATATATTTAAACCTATTCTCTTAAGACATTTCCCCTAGGGTCATAAAAATTCCATTCCACGATTTCTCCATCTCTCATTAAAAGCAATTTTTTTAAAAAAAATTCTGAATATATACACTTTAAATTCCCAATTTTCTTTCACCGTCTCCCCTCCCCGGTCTTGGCCCCTGCCAACAGTTCCATCGGCTTACAACAGTCCATCAACCTGGAGATCTCAAATCTGAGGCTCTTAAGTCTTTTTCATGTCCCATCTGCCGATCTTCTTGATAATCTTTAATATTAAGAAACAGTTCTCGGGGGAGCTCCAACCCAACGATGGTCATATTCCTTCTTATCAAGTCTGCCAGATTTCCATAATTAAAGATAGGGCCCATAAAGTATTCCCGATCTTGTTTCACACTTCTTCCGAGTCCAAAGGCCCCAGAAACTTCGGTCCCGAGATGTTTGGAATTTTTGGAACCTAGACAACCTTCAAATCCCCTGATCATGTGACCAGGGACTGTCCGAGAAGCCCTTTCTCACAATGGGCTCGACTCCTTTGTGCTCTCTTCCCTCCAGCTCTGGGACTGGGACATGTGGATGCGGATGCCAGAGCAGCGGAAAGGCCGCGAATGCCTCATTCCGGACGTGTCGCGCTCCTACCATTTTGGCATCGTTGGCCTCAACATGAATGGCTACTTCCATGTGAGTATCAGCCTGCGCAGAGAAGCATCAGGCCATGTGTGCTTCTGCCTAGGGAACCCCCTTGCTGGCTGCCTTCTGCTTCCACATCCACTGGTTGTGGTCTCTGCTAGCTTCCCACTTCTTTGTTCTTCTCAAAGAGGTTGTGACATGTGTGTTACTCAGTGAGAAGGACGGTTGGAGCAGTCTGCATTTCCCCAGCTGCAGTTCGACCTTGGAGAAAGAAGCTGCTTCTTTTCATCATCTGTGCATATTGACCTCCCATGCACCTATGCAAGCATTTGTAGGCCATGAGAACTCAGCAAAAGCAGAGGAGGTCTGTCATAGGAACATAGGACTGATTCAGACCATGGGTCTCTCTAGCTCAGTGTTGTCTACACTGATTGGCAGCAGCTTTCAAGCAAGGGGTGTTCCCAGTCCTGCTTGGAAATGCCAAGGATTGAACCATGTGTTCTACCACTGAGCGATGACTCCCATCCTTGGAACCAATAGGAGAAGGCTGAGCCTTCATGTCTAGCTTGGCAGCCTCAGGAGAACTCAGGGGTTGCCACTTTCAAGAAACAGAGTGTAGGGCTAGATCATTTTTCCTCTGAGCCAGTACAGCAGTTCCATCCTGTTCTGATATTGAAAGCACAGAGCTACCATCACGTGAGGCATGAGAGGAGGTTGGCTTCTGCCCAGCACTCTCTGCATCTTTGGAAGGATGTCTGCAGCAGGACTGTCTGCCAGTACACAGGGGCTATCCCAGCAAGCGGGAACCCTGAGCGCTCGGGGTTTCATCTCCTGGGGACCACCTGCTTGGCTTTGGGAGGCTGCCCTGCTGCAGACATCCTCCCAAGCCTGTGGACAATGCTGGGGAGGGGAGACTGCGCCTGGCCCTGCTCTGTGATAATTGTGTGTCCTGAATGCCCACATAGGGCAAATGGCTTGTATCCAAATAACTTTTCCTGAAAGTCAATTCATGGAAAATAATGGAACCTCAGTTAGTCAATGTGATGACTCTGCTCTGAATAGGTCTAGCATTGGATACAACTCTGTGTTCTTATGTCGATTTGTGTGCTAGCTCCCAAGTTGCCAGGCTGGTCCAGTGACCCAAAATGAACTGATGCCTCCTGTTTATTCACTTAACACAGCTGCATTTCAGGCTTTGACTACTCCCTGTGGCCATTCCCATGCAACAAATCATTTGTGGATAGTTGTCTGCCATGGGGCAGTGTGTTTTTTGATGTGGAGACTCAGTATCTGTGCCTGTGTGCATCAAGCTAGATTCCCTCCCAAGTGTGCTCCAGGGATATGTGGAAATAAGGGGTTATACGTACATGAAAGGTGACTGATGATCCCTAAATATGTGTTTGTCTCTTGGTTTTTCTAGGAAGCCTATTTCAAAAAGCACAAGTTCAACACTGTCCCCAGCGTCCAAATAAAAAATGTGGAGAGGTGAGTGCAGTATGTCCAGCCTCTGTGGAATGAGCCCTAATTCACCCTGGGGCACCTGGGACTGACTTTCTGAGCCAGGCTTAGGGCTTCCTGGCTTATGCACCTCTCCAGCTGAGACTCACTCCTTTACCTGCACCAGAATGCCCTAAAAGTTGATAATAACATGTTGCCTCTTTTGTGGGTCGCCTTTAAAAATCATTGAGTCAGCTAAGCTTTACTCAGAGTAGATGGATTGAAATCAATGAAGATTGCTAAAGTATGCCTATTAGTTCCAATAGGTCTACTCTGAGTAAAATGTACTTGACTATTACTTTTAGGAGATTAATACTAGCAGGAAGGTGGTTTCTTCATAAATAGGGGGGGGGGGAATACATTTATTTTCCTCTCCAGCTGATGAGTTGTGTTTCCTGGGATATACTATCTTCTTCCCCATTTTCTAGTTTTTACTCCAACCCACGTGGGTGTTCCTACAATAGGATCAAAAAACTGATGGCTATCCTAGAATGCCTTTCTTAGTAGCAAAGGTGGACTGTGGAATTAAATAGTGGTTTTATTGCAGTGGATTTACTAAGCAGGATGCTGACACCCAACAAACTGCCTCTAAGGTGTTAAGCATCAATATTTCTCTTCCCCCCCACCCCCCTCTGACTGTCTGTCTTTATCTTTCCATCGCCCAGCTTAAGGAAAGATGCATATGAAATAGAAATCCACCGGCTGCTCAGGTAACTTGAATGCTAGGAAATCGGACACATGTTGATGGTAAATGATGATATTTTGCAAAGTTTTAAAGAGTGTGTGTGTAGGAACTGTTTCATGTTGGAGAAGAATGCTTGTTTGTCTGTAGTTGGGGAGGGTATTATGTTTTTATTCAGTTTTACAGAAGCAAGCATCAAAATTATGCTGATACATCTATACAGCTCTTAGAGTTGTTTTGATCACGGGCAGGCTGTGTCTGCTGTCATTGCATGGATTGATTTTGCTAGCATGCCATGCCTACAAGAGAGGTATTCTAGTGTCCCCATTTGTGGAAAGTGTGGCATCTTGTGTATGTGCTGCAGCATCAACTGTAAGAGGAAAAACAATAAGTGGTAGCCAGGAATTTTGCACAATGGGATCACAATGTTATCAGTCAATCTCTGGAGTGGGTGGGTGGATTTTAACAAATGTTGTTGTGAACTGAAATTATGAAGGGCTGGAAGCGTCCCATCTAATATGCGAAGGGGAAGGGTCCCAAAGAACAATGTAGTCACTTTAAATGTTTTGTCCGACGTATGACTACAAAGTTTCAACAATAGGGGCAACGTAACTTTCGGCATTTTCTTTTTTACTTTTCCCCACAGACTAATTGGCACTTTAAAAAAATTGCTGGAAACCCCTGTGTGTGTTCATACATGTGTGTCTTACGGCTTTTATCTCTTCACTTTTTTGTCTGTCCTCATGGTCCCGGATTTATTTTAATTCCTCCTTTAGTGAGGCAGAAGTTCTGGATCACAGCAAGAACCCCTGTGAGGATTCCTTTGTCCCCGACACCGAAGGGAAGATCTACGTTATGTACATTAAGATGGAGCAGGAGGCAGATTTCACCACCTGGACTCAGCTTGCAAAGGTAACTTCCAACTTTTTTGCCTGCCCAGCCTGTGACATAAAATGAATGGGGTGGGGTTTCTGTAGGCCTCTAAATCCAAAGCCAGTGCAGAACGGGAATTGGAAGGCAGCCCAGTCGACTTAGATGCTGGAGCTTCCATCACATGGCTGATTCAACCTTGATGGCATGTTGCTTGTACGGTGTCCTCTTTCCACTGTCCTTAGTGCCTCCACATCTGGGATCTGGATGTCCGTGGGAACCATAAAGGACTGTGGCGCCTCTTCCGGAAGAAGAACCACTTCCTGGTAGTGGGAGTGCCTGCCTCTCCTTATTCGTAAGTTTCTTTCGTGGGCAGGGGAACATGTTAGTGGTCCCCATGTTAGTGTCAGGCTGCTTAGTCTCTGCATGTTTCTCCCAGCATTTCCCCAGCTAGCAATCAAATCAGATCCTGCTCCCCAAGCAAGCTACAGTAGTTGAGCCTGTCCAGTCACATGTTTTAAGGAACACCAAGGTTGCAGGTTCGATCCCTGTATGGGACAGCTGCGCATTCCTGCACTAGATGATCCTCAGGGTCCCTTCCAATTCTATAATTCTGTGTCTTCATAACTCGCTGCTGCTGCCACCTGGTGCTTGGAACAAAAATTGCAAGGAACTTGGAAAGAAGCAGAGGCAACGCCATTCTTGGCCACGGTTGCTTGGTGGCTGTGTGCACCAGGTAGCTGCACCAGAAGGGCTGCAAGAATAGCTGACGCTGATCTTGGGAGACCATAGCAAGGTGACTGAGAAGGGATGGGAGGCAGCTTCCAAGGGTGGAGACAGATTGGGGGGGGGGGGGTATTGTGTATAATCATGAAGCAGACATGAAAAGCCAGAATTCCTCTCCAGGCAGTTATTAAGAGGGGAGGCCTTGACTCAGTGGCAGAGCACATGCTTTGCTCACAGACAATCCCCAGCATCTCCATCTATAGAAAGGATTAAGTCAGGCTTTCTCAACCTCAGCCCTCCAGCTGTTTTTGGCCTACAACTCCCAGGATCCCTAGCTAGCAGGACCAGTGGTCAGGGATGGTGGGAATTGTAGTCTCAAAACATCTGGAGGGCCGAGGTTGAGGAAGCCTGGATTAAGTGGAATGAGGATGCCTGAAGCCTAGCAGTGCTGCCTCCAGATGGACAACACTGGCCTAGATGGACAAATGGGCTTATGTGGTGCAAGGCAGCTTCTTATTTTCCTCTCCATCTTGCCGTCTCTGGCCCGAGACACTTCTTTAGCTCCCCGCTCCCTTTCCCTTATTTGTATCCAGCTCTTTTTTCTTCTCCTCCTCCTAGATCCAAGAAACCCTCCTCAGTGGCCCCCATTTACATGGAGCCCCAAGCCAAGGATGAAGCGGTGGGAGCCGTGGGAGCAGGAGCGGAGCAAACTTGAAGCAGGGCTGGGGAGTGTTGTCCGTGTTGCCTTCACAGCCTGCTGGGAAAAGGGGCTCAAGACGCCATGGAGCTTCGTGGGAGATTTGTGTGCTGCTTTCTCTGAAGGACTTGAGAAGAGGGGCAAAGACAAAGGGGGGAGGGCTCCCCGCTGCCCCAAGGCAGCTGCTGAGTGTGAATACGTTGCACTGGGAAGGCAGGAGCAGGAGCCTTTAATATTTTTCTAAGCCACTGCAACAATACAATTTTGCGGAGTGGGGAGGGGGTTGGTCGGTCCCATTTTTAACACTGACGCTTTACTAACGGTGGCCACCCTTTCCCCCCAAATTGTGGGTTGGGCCAGAGGGAGCTGTTTGGAAAGGTGATTGGTTCCCTTTTTAGGGAGCTCTTCTCAGACCACTACTTCAGGATATATACATTTGTTGTTGTTATTTATTAACTCTGTGTGTTGGTCGACATCCTTCAAAAGGCAGCTGTCCTGCTTATGTTTCTGGTGGTTTCCAGTTTAGGGGGGGATTGTGATGGGACTCTTAAGCCCTGGAAAGCATGTGGAGCCATTCATTCTCCAGGCAGAGGAACCATCCTGCACATGGCTTGGATTGGTGGCTACAGAGCAGACAGTTCGCCTGAATTTGGAGAATGGCTTTTGTGCCAGAGGATGGAGAAATAGGCCATGGCCTTCATCGTCGGGACTTAAGGACACAAACCACAAATGGAACTGCATGTATCGGTACTGCGGGCAACCCAACCTGGATGCTCAGGCCCAGAATTCCTTTCTCTCCTGTCTCTGATTGTGATGCAAGAAGGGAAACATCAAAATCTCTGGCATTTTATCTACCTAGCAAGTTCTCCTGGCTCTAACTGAGGCACCTCTTCTTGACTGAAATGCTCAATAAGAGCCAGACTGGCGACAACAGGTAGAGGCCCAAGGCTGTGAGGCTTGGTGGAGTTGCTCTTCTGTACAATACCCACAGAAAAGAGCCAAGAAGTGGTGAAGGTGTGTGTATGTGTACAAAAAGTGCCTTGAGGGGGAGTATGTGCTGGCCTAGAAAGCCTACTCAGAAAGGGAGAGTTGAAGTGAATGGATCAAGCCGAACCTCAATTATGTTTGCTCCATTGGAACAAAGCTTCTGTGAGCTCAAAGATCCAAATGCAGGAACACTTGTCCTGCCTTTAGTCTGCAGTGTGGATGACCTGTGGCAATGGCCACTGTTAGTACCACTAAGCAAGGTCAAGCTGACTCCTGTCCTCCATCCTGTGGAGCTGATAGGCTTTGTGTCCTGTCCTGCCCTGCTCAGTTCAAGCCAGTCTTGCTCTTTTTGAGACATAGATTGCTGAAGCATGTTGCTTGGAAAGAAGGAGCTCATAGGACCTCAAGGAAGTTCTGAAGAGGCTTCTTGGGAAAGTAGGTTCTTCTGGAGTCTGTGTTGGCTGGGCAGAGGTAACGGGGAAGGGAAAGGGCAGAAATTCAGGGACAAAGAGGGAATAGTGGTTTTCCTCTTCCACATCTGGTGCCTTATGAGGTGAGTGAAGTCCTTGGGGTCTAGAATGTAACTTTCAGTGAACAGCTAAAGGAAAGGGAGCACCACCTACGAGCAGATGGCCAGGTTCTAGTTTAATGTAATCCTTTCCCTTCCATTTGATGGTGAGGTGTCTTTTTGTTTTGTGTTTCCTCTTCTTTCTCCACACCGCCAAGCGAACCATACATAGTTGATGCTGCCTGAGTCTTTAAGAAAACAAACGAATTAGGGTGTAGAGGACTAGAAAAGGGGAAAGATGGCATTACATCATTTAAGATGTCCATAAGGCAACTGTGGCCTCCATCAATAAGGTACCATCTCCAGCCAACTCCTGAACCTAAGAGTGTCTTGCTTCACCTCACTTGGTCTGTACATTTTCCAAAAAGAAACCCTTTGGCTTCTATCCACGTTAGAGTCTAGTGACTGAGGGAAGACCATAGGGAATTTTGGATGGATGACTTTGGTACAGTCACTGATTGAATGCCGTTGATTTATCGGTTAGTGATGCTTTACTGCAGGGAACCAAGACCTCTTGTCAGTTCAGTCCATACCATCTCAGGGGAAACTGGTGGGTGTGTCTGCCTCTGGAAGGTGGGCTTCTCTTGGCCCTGCCTGTTGGCCTTGATGCAGATACACTCAGCATATTGCAGCTGCAAGGTAAACATAACCCAGAGCTGAGAGTGCAGCAGTTCCTGCCAGAGATGAAAAGGAACGCTTTGGCTGCTGCTTTCCTTGATTGCATCGCTTGCCATCACATTGCCAGTGCATCATGTTTCACTGGAGGTAAATGTGGACACAGTGCTGCTTCCCCCAACAGCTTTTGCAGGTACGGTAGAGCTAAAAGTTAGAGCTGTGCTGCATTTTTGCAAAAAGGATAATTTTTCTGTTATGCCTTCCTTGTCTCTCCTTGGCAAGCATTGTGATGCAGAAAGGGAATCTGTTCCTGTAAACAGGCACCTGAAGGTTCCTGGATACAACTTTAGCATGCGTTTGCATTTTTAGAAACACGCATACAAGTTTTGCTGTGGAGTCTTACTACTGATGACATATGGAATGATTCTCATTGTGAAGCAGCTAGTACTTTCGCCATTTTTGGGGCAACATGGTATGGAGCATGGTTTTTTATGTTGGGTTTTTTGTGTTGTTGTTTTTTTGTTTTTGTTTTTATTTAAGGCGCACAGCACCCTTAATAAAGGGAAGGAGCAATTTCTAAGCAGAGTTCAGCAACCTTTGCCCTCCAGAAGCACATTATGGCCCTTTTCCTTATTTATTTGGTAACCAGAATAGGGGATGTTTTGAAGCCGCCAAATCTCCAAGGCCTTATTACACTTGGCACAAAGTGCAAAGAGTTGGGGCTTCTGCAAATGCACAGCAGCAGCAGCAACAACCCTGAAGGCTTTTTTTAGTGATGGCTAACTGCAGCAATGCTGAATTAGCTAATGTGCTTCTTATTAATTTAGAGAAGCCATTCTTTCCCCTTCAGAACTAGTCATGGGATTTCAGGGGCATGGCAAGTGGAGATCTCAGGAAGCCTAATGCCTAGACCAGCCTTCTCCAACCTGGTGCCTTCCAGATGTTTTGAATGACAATTCCAGTCAGCTCCAGCCACCACAACAGTGCTGGCTGTGGCTGATGGGAGTTCAAAGCACCTGGAGGGGCACCAAGTTGGGGAAAGGTGGCCTGGATCTACAAATACCTTTGTCCTTGATGGAGAGCAGAGCACAGGCCTCTCCAGACTTCATCTATATGTTTGGAGTGAGTGTTTAGTTGTGGGCAGAGGGAGGGGCTAGTTGCTTTTTGCAGCAGAAAGGCATTAGTTTAATTCAGTTTTCACTGTGTGTGACTTTTAAAATAACAAGTTTTCCCTTGCCAAAAGTTTGTCTTCATAAGTTTACCTGTACTACAAGTGCTGCTTCTAAAACAACTGTTTAGGGATGGGAAGTGTTTGATCTAAAGCATTTTAATCTTTAAAATATAGTCCAGCACCATGGACATGAGACTTTTGACTGAAATGGAAGCTAAATGGCCCTATGGGGGTTGTGTATCTTGCTGGCATTGGATTTCAGTGGGGTCAGCATGCCTTTCTCTGGATTACACCCAGCAGCTGCAATCCTATGCTTGCTTATTCTAAAACCTCTTGGCTTCTATGTAGCCAGGGACTTGCTTATGAGTGTGAAACAACTGGAATAAAATGTGTTCACATTCAGCTTCAAATTCCCATTTAAATACAAACAGTATTTAATCCCTTTGATTGCAGTGACTTCTCGACAAACTTTGCAAACAAGTCCAAGGATCATAACCCCTGACCTTGCTCTTTGCAAACTATGCGGGAAAGGATAGCTAAAAGTTCATCAACTGTTCTTCTCTTCCAGTTTATTTCAGCCAGAATCTTTCTGGTTGTTAGTGACAGCATGCTTGATGCTTTGTCTGATCTATCATGGAAATTACTATTTTCTTGTAGCTTCTGGAGGGTTTGGGGGTTATTTTGGTGGTGGTGGGAAGTTGGAGAGGAGAGGGTTCTATTGCAAAGCAGCTAACATTTTTCAGACCAACAGATGCCTAGGTAACATGCGATCGGTTGCCATCAGTTTTTCTTGTTTCTGCTGTTCCCCAAACTATCCACTGATAATGCACGACGACATCAGAATGTAAAGCTGTCGCACCCTGTGGATGTTGGTACCATATGTTAGGCTGCTTGGTGCCAGGTGCTTCAAACTGGTGTAACTGTCCTCTTAAATGATACCATCTAGGACTGAATTAGACGTTCTTGCCACTATTTGGTTTTCACTTGCCACCACCAGCACTCTTGTTTTCCTGTAGTTGTCTTTAACTTAATGCAAAGGGCAATGCAGTTTCCTGGGCTGGGTGCACCTTATTTCCTGGACAGACTTGGATTTCATTTGCATGCAGCAACAGGCAAGCACAGAGGCTGCTGTGTGCAGGGTGACCGACTGCTTTTGGGAATCCAGTTTTGTGTGTGTTGGTTTTTTTGTTTTCCGAAAATAAAGGTGGCGGAACTACTAGCCTATCCTTTCTTTTCCCTACTTCCATGGATGGTCATATCTTGCACCTCAGAAAAGCCTGCATATTTTTAAACGTTTCTCAGGAAAAATGCTGCCTTCACCCGTAACCAGTGGGCACAAATGATAAAACACTTCCCCAGTTATATAAGGTTTCCTGGCTGATCATCTCAAGGCAAAACTTAAAAGTGTGACCAGGTGCATCTGTTTAATGGCAGCTGCCCATAAGCATATTTTGAGAGGAGAGAAAGGCCAGTTACACACAAACCATGGTTAACTTCTTTTTAGAGTCCTACATTAACCACAGAGCCTAGGACTTGCCAATCAGAAGGTCGGCGGTTCAAATCCCCGTGGCGGGGTGAGCTCCCGTTGCTCAGTCCCTGCTCCTGCCAACCTAGCAGTTCAAAAGCATGTCAAAGTGCAAGTAGATAATTAGGTACCGCTCCGGCGGGAAGTTAAACGGCGTTTCCGTGCGCTGCTTTGGTTCGCCGGAAGTGGCTTAGTCATGCTGGCCACATGACCCGGAAGCTGGACGCCGGCTCCCTTGGCCAATAAAGCGAGATGAGCACCACAACCCCAGAGTCTGTCACGACTGGACCTAATGGTCAGGGGTCCCTTTACCTTTACCTTATTAAAAGGCCTTTAGTATTGAGAGCGCAGTTGAGCATCAAGAACATTGCCCTTGAAACGGGAAACGTCTGTTCCAATTTCACCTTGCACACAGTCTCACTTGGTGGCTTCTACAAAGGAAGAACACACTTAAGATTTATAAAGTCCCTGGAACTCTCTGCATGGTTAATAGATAAAAATGAGCTTAAAACAAGGAGATCCTTTAAAGTAGAACACGGGGAACCCTTTTCCGCCTGAGGGTTGCATTTCCTCCTATGCAACCTTCCCAGGACCACTTGCACACTCAGCCCTATATCTTTGCCATCTTCTCATTCCTAACTGAAAAAACATTTGGCCCCTCCAACTTTGCCCTGTGATGCAAAATCAGGCAATTACTGTGTGGCTCCACTAGAGGTACTCAGTCTTGCATAATGTCCAAAAGATAAACTTGAAAAAGTACCATCTATTTGCTTAAACAGGAGAAGGAAGCAACTCCTGCTTTTGAAAGACTGACTTCTTTTTTTAACTACCAGGAAATACCGCTATACTGCATCATGGTCAAAGGCTTATCAGTGGGATGTGATCATGGCATCAGCTGTATGGTCTTTGATCTTCCTGCTTTCCTATCCTTGCCTTGCAATACACCAAGAATATGTGTTGTGAGTCTGGCTGAAGGCAAAATGGATTGATGGTAAACTTCAGTGCAGTTCTTGGAAGTAGATAGAGTAAATGTATCCAAGTGTCTGTGAAAAGTCTCTCCTCTCAGTCTTGTGGACTACAAATCCTGGCCATTGGCCATGCTGGCTGGGAGTGATGGGTGTTGTAGTGCAGCTACAACTATTAGGATATGAGTGTTGCTTATGTTCATATTATGGTGCAACATACTCCCTTTGCATCGTTTATCCGGTCAGCAAACACAGCTGTGCTCAAGTTGATTTAAAAGGGATTTACTTTGGAATAATTTAGTGCAGAGATCATCATATATTTTGGTCCAGGTGGCACATTTTAAATTCTGAGAGAGTGCCGGGGGTGCCAGCCACAACATGGCTGCCATGAGGGGCATGGCATAACACAAAATTAGATAAGAGTACAATAGCTCTGAAGCATGGAATCAGAGTTGGAAGGGATCCCAAGGCTCATTTAGTCCAACTCCCAGTTTTTCCCCTAGTTGTAGTTCCATCTGAGAAGAGGCTTAACCTGTTGAATTTCTGGCAAGAAAATTAGAATCAAAAGGTCAGGTGCATTAAAAGGGAGCAAGGAAGTGCAGCTCTTTAGGACCCATGGGATTCCTATTGCCTGGTGCCCAAACTCACTCATCAATCACAGCTCCTGGCTTCAATCATTGGCAAAAAACTATTGACAGGCAAGAGCAGCTAGACTGGCTTATTTCACATAAATCTCTTAGAAGGCTATCTACCCCTTTCAACAATGGATAGCATCCCTTTGCTTCTATCCACTGATCTGACATCTTGGTACGACTCAGCCATAGTGCCTTGCATGACACAATGTAAGGCAATTATAAGGAAAATATCATTTTGATCATATGACAAGTCACCATTAGGGACTTAGGGAAGGGAGGGTGGGAATGGGGCTTCACTTGTTGGTGTTTTCGGTTTGTATTTTTCATATATATTCCACTAACTCACTCACTCACTCACTCACTCACTCTCTCTCTCTCTCTCTCTCTCTCTCTCTCTCTCTCTGTGTGTGTGTGTGTGTGTGTGTGTGTAATATAAGAGGACTGGAGACCTTTTTAAAAAAAATGACAGCTCAGAGTCTGGGGCCCCATGGTGCCCATGGGCACTGAGTTGGTGATCCCTGCTTTAGCACTTTCTTGACCATGCATATTGCCCTTTATGGGTTTGTACTAGATGCAGCTGGTAAAATTTGCCTATGACAAACGATTATTCTGCCTAGGTGCCCATTCTTATGCGTGTCTCTTATTCGTGCCTTCTCAGAAGTAAGGCTTACTTAGTTTAATGGGACTTACTCCCAGGCGGATAGGATTGCAGCCTTTGCGCTCTTAGGGTTATGACAATGGTCTTAAAGTCCATGTAAATTAGAAACTGGAACAATCTACAGGAAATTCTTGAAGGGGTCAGAGAAACCAACACCCATTTGGCTGCGTGTTTCCTTTTAGAACATTTTATTATGAACTTCCTGTGTTTCTACTTGTCCCTCACTCGAATGTTATAGCTTCCTTATTGTACAAGAGAGTTGCAGTTTCTACTGACACAGTTCTCCAGCCGCTGCCCAGAATAAACTTGTCAAAAAGTGACAGAAAATTCCTGTAGACCAAGGAAGTAAACCAGTGATTTACTGAAGAAATCCCCTTGTAATGGATGTCCCTGCTGCTGCAATCCCACAAAGGCTGAATTAACAAAAGTATTCAGGTGCCTTTTGTGGCCCTCCATATATTTCTATAAGATCAAGTGTTTAAATGGTAATACGGTAACTTCTCTTGTCGTTCTAGATGCAGTCTGGAAAAGGGGTTGAAATTAGTACCTGATGTCAATATCAGATTTGACAAATCCCCCCTCACTCTCCTAATTCTGCATGACCACAAGCAAGAGAGTAAAAGTGCTTGTTTGCTTAAAAAATAAAATAAAATTAACTGCAGCTTGTCCTTTTGCCTGTACCGTCATTAATTACAGTTTGAAACTAGCCAAGTTAAAACCATTGATTACAAAGCTGGCTTGTTTCAACAAATCATAGTCAAAATTGCCCCACATATTAGGATTCAGATATAATCCTAAACCACAGTTATACAGAAATGAAAGCAAACTTTGATTCCCCTCCTTCTGCATTTGAGATTCGCTGTGCCTTGCTCCTGTCAAGATAAGCCATTGTTTGTTGTGATGCTCAAACTGTCCCATAGTGTGCAGTCAACTTGTGGGTCCAGAGGATTGTGTAGGTAAAGTACCATATTTTTCCGAGTATAAGACTAGGTTTCCCCCCTAAAAAATAATGTACAAAATTTGGGGGCATCTTGTCCACAGATAGATCTCCCCCATTTCCTTAAATCGGAATCCCCCAAAATAAGGGGCGTCTTATACATGGGGGCATCTTATAAACAGAAAAATATGGTATATCTGCTTACTGTGGCGTCACGGAGTTGGTTGGGTAGTTAATTAGTTTAGGCAATTCATTTCATTTCATATGTCATTCAGTTTCTCAGTGCAAGGGTGTGTTCTTTTTCCCACAAACACTATCAATACCATTTTTTCCTGTTGTATTTTCTCTCCTACCATTATTACATTAACCAGTGCAAAGCAGCATTAAGAAGCAAGAACTGTGAGTGAAAAAGGTGATAAGGAGTAGAAAAATCAATATATTGTGAGCTAATGGCACTAGGAGCAAACACCTAAGGGCACTTAAAACTGATGCCTGGATAAAATTGGCTTTTGACGGGTGATGTAGCTCAAGGGCACAGCCGCTGGATTTGGTACTGGGTGGCATTTTCTACTAGGCTACAAGAGCCTGTGGTGTATGATGCATAAATTGCTATCTATAGCAGGAACCCAAACTTTTGCTCTGGTGAATTGGTTTTGCAAATTGGCTAGGTCTGACGCAGGTAATTCAAGCTGGTTTGCATCCATGATAAATATACATAGGTTAATTTATCACAGGCTCAAAGCAGGTAATGTCATTGTAAACGAAGGGGGGAAAGTACACTAGAAGCAACACCATAATACAACTAAAATAGGTCCAATCTATGGTTAATCCAAGTACAAATAGAGAAATCTTAATCACGTCTGGAAAATAATGTGTAGATTGGGCTTTGGGCTTTCAAGAAGGAAGTTTGAACCAGTGCCACTACATTTTGGGGGGTTGGTGAAGGAGAGATGATGGGGGAAGTGTTAGAAACTTCCAAGGGAATACAAAGCACCCCAAAATTTTGAGCTTTCATTTAAAAAGCAAGGTTGGCTCCAGCCCTCTCTGAGTTTATACAATTGGATCCCTAACATAGGAAGCAACTTTTGAACTATGAGGAAATCAATTTGCCCATTGCGCTGTACCTTGGGGGAGCCTTTCAGGAGAATATAAACATCTATAAACTCAACTTTACTTAAAAAAAAAAGTCAGCAAACTACATTAATGTGATGTATTAGCTTCTCTATGGTAAATAACTACCAGACATTTTGTCTTTACCCCTGTGCTTTAGTAGGCAATAAGGAACAGTTCCCTTTACACGATAACATCTTTATATAGCTATGTACTCTGTTTACAAAAGCAGTGAATAATGATCAATCTTATTTTTCAAAAGGAACACTAAAGGCAGAATTCAAAGAGCTGTACACTGTATTTATTGCTTGCTTGCTTGCTTGCTTGCTTGCTTGATTCATTGCATTGCATTTCCATCCCATCTTTCCACCAAGGAGCTCAAGGTAGTATGCATAGTTTCTCCTCATTTTATCCTTACAACAACCCTGTGAGGTAGGTTAGGAAGGCTTAGAGTGAGTGGCCGGCCCAAGATCACTCAGTGAGCTTCATGGGGATTTAAACCCTGATCTCACAGGTCCTAGTCCAAACTACGCCTCATTGGCTATTGTATAGAGCTTCCATTCACCTAGTGAAGCTTGCCCTCTGTATATTTCTGACACAGCAATATTATGTGGTTGAAGACTGGAAGGGAATAAAACAGAGAGGGAAGGAGCCACGTAGACCACCTTAAGCTCCTGAGAGAGAGAGAGAGAGAATAGAATAGAATAGAATAGAATAGAATAGAATAGAATAGAATAGAATAGAATAGAATAGAATAGAATAGAAATCTAATAAAATAAATGCCACTATGAATGGATGGCAGAATTTAACAAATGGATGTAAATACATAAGCAGAACAGTTTCTGTACACACAGCAGTAAATACTTGGCAAGCAAAGTCAGCCCCTTTGTGAACTATTGGAACTTGCTTTGTGGACATGTGGACCTATCTGCACTCTCCATTTAGAGCAGCAATAAGCATGGCTTCCCCTGAAGAATCCTGTGAACTGTAGTTTGTGAAGGGTTCATAGAGTTGTTAGGAGGCTCCTATTCCTCCTCACAGAGTCTCTCTTCCCAGGAAACTCTAGAAAGTGTAGCTCTGTAAAGCCAAATTCAAAAAGCACAAACTTTTCGATGCAAAGTTTTGGGGAGTGTAATGAAGAGCATGCACCCAATTCTCCTGTTTAAAAAGTGGACATGGTTTGCCCAAAATGGTGGGCAAATCACCAAGGTCTGAAGGGCCAGATTAGACCTGTGGGCCCAGGGCTCCACACCACTGGTCTACACAGACTGATAGCATCCCTCCAGAATTTCCATCACTGGTTTCTCCCACCTCTTTCTGGAGATGATGGAGACTGAACTTCGAACCATCTGAATGCAAAGCAGATGCTCTGCAAATAAGCAGCAGTCCCTTTTCTTAATTATTAGGGATAATGGCAGCTGTGGTCCAGAAACACCGGAAAGACCATAGGTTCACCACACAGACTGCTACAAGGCATCGGAACCACAGTCCTGCCTGTTGCCATAATATTTCTTCTCAGCCTCTTCATGAAAGAGCTTGTTTTCTAAATGGCGAGGAACTGTAGGCAAGCATGAGTTTTAACATCAAACTGAACTGATCCTGCTGCCTCAAAGTATTTTGTTTTTTAATTGTTATGTTTCTCGTTCTTGCAGCACACAACCGTATCCTTTTAATTGGTAACTTTTTCTGGTTTAATGATAAACCTAATATAGCCAATGTCTGCGTCATGGAGTCTTAATATACTCTGAAGGGTTTGTTCTATTCTGTTATCATCAAATAAAATCCAGCTGGGATTTTGAAGAAAGTTAATGGGAATTTTTTTGTGGGGGTTTTGCAATTTGTGAGTTCCCTCATTTACATTCAGATCCCCTGAGAACTTCTGAAAACTTTTGACTGAGCTTAATGAAATTAAGTTCAGTCAAACCATGTTGAAACAGACTGTGTGTTAACTGTAACAACAAACAAATCACTTGTCGCATAAGGATCTGACATTGCACAGGTAATAAACTGATGAATAACAAATCCTAAGTAAAATAGAGAATTAAGTGATATTTAAGAAATAAGTACATGACAATTATTCTCATTTTACAGATTGGATATGGCAGGAAGTGATATGCCAAAGGTTACCTAACAAATCCAAGTCGACCAAGCATTAAAACCAAGGTGAACAAGAAAGTAAATGAATAATGAATGATATACCGTATTTTTCATCCCATAGGACGCTCCGTGCCATAGTACACACCTAGTTTTTTGGGGGGGGGGAATAAAGGGGGGAAAATTCCCTTTATTTCCCCCCCAAAACCAGGTCGGGGAAACCGAACCAGGTCGAGGAACAGCAGGATGGCGGCGCTGCGCCTCCCTGCTGTCCCCCGAGCTTGTGGGGCTGGTCGATGTCTGCATGGCGTGCGGGGTGCTCTGCTTCAGTGCGCCCTGCCCACCAGGCGGCAGGCTGCTATCCGCAGTGTGGGGAGTCCTGCGGGGAACTCCTGCAGGGCTCCCCACGCTGCAGATGTTTGCCCGGCATGAGGGGCGCTCTGCTTCAGGGTGTCCTGCACGCCGGGCGGCAGGCTGCTATCCGCAGCAAGGGGAGCCCTGTGGGGAACTCCTGCAGGGCTCCCCACGGTGCGGATGTCTGCCCGGCGCGAGGGACGCTCTGCTTCAGGGCGCCCTACGCGCCGGGCGGCAGGCTGCTATCCGCAGTGTGGGGAGCCCTGCGGGAGTTCCCGCAGGGCTGCCTAGGCTGCGGATACGTTCCCGAAGCGCCGGGCGCTCTGCTTTCAGCGCGCCCAGCACTCCGGGAAGCAGGCTGCTATCCGCAGCCTAGACAGCCCTGCAGGAACTCCCGCAGGGTTGCCTAGGCTGTGGATATGTTCCCGAAGCGCCGGGCGCTCTGCTTTCAGTGCGCCCGGCGCTCCGGGAAGCAAGCTGCGGATGTCTTCCTGAAGCCTGGAGAGCGAGAGGGGTCGGTGCGCACGGACCCGTCTCGCTCTCCAAGCTTCAGCGAAAGCCTGCATTCGCCCCATAGGATGCACCCAGATTTCCCCTTCATTTTTGGAGGGGAAAAAGTGCGTCCTATAGGGCGAAAAATACGGTATTTAAAGGGAAATTGAAACAAGAATTGCAAAAAAAACAGAGAGCCTCCAAAATGAACCAAAAACCAAAAGAGAATGTGTCTATTGAAGAAAAAGATTGCTTTCCAGTTTAAGGTAAAGGTAAAGGTACCCCTGCCCGTACGGGCCAGTCTTGACAGACTCTGGGGTTGTGCGCCCATCTCACTTAAGAGGCCAGGGGCCAGCGCTGTCCGGAGACACTTCCGGGTCACGTGGCCAGCGTGACATCGCTGCTCTGGCCAGAGCCAGAGCCAGAGCCGCACACGGAAACGCCGTTTACCTTCCCGCTGGTAAGCGATCCCTATTTATCTACTTGCACCCGGAGGTGCTTTCGAACTGCTAGGTTGGCAGGCGCTGGGACCGAGCAGCGGGAGCGCACCCCGCTGCAGGGATTCGGACTGCCGACCTTTCGATCGGCAAGCCCTAGGCGCTGAGGCTTTAACCCACAGCGCCACCTGCGTCCCTCTTTCCAGTTTGCTTTAATGCAATTTGCTTTGAAAATAAAATCCAGTTTTTTCAGCATCTTGTGACGTGTTCTCTTTGGTTTACAGGAAAATTGAACCCATTTTCATGGCAATAGCTATTCAAATTTATGCTGGAATATTTGCATAAGGAACTCTGTAATTCTATTAGGCGTTCAGCTCCATATGTGTGAAATGAAATATGGTCCCCTTGACAATGATGTTTGTGCTCCAGAAACTATCCCAGCCAAAGCAGTTCACACATTGTTTTGGAAAGTGCAAATTAAGCAGGTTTGCTTTTAATGAATCAAATTTTCCCCCCATCACTTGTTAAGTGTTGCCCTTCTCTGTTGTCATTTGAATTGCATACTATGGGTTCTTGCTTAGCTCCTCTTCAGCGACCTCCTAATACTTAATGTAAAGTTCAGCGCACTAATTTTTTGTTGCTAGGAAAGTTTATCACCTCCTGTAAGAAAGAATAAGGTTCCGCCTAGACAACTGAGTTTCCCTCCAAAATTAGTCATGATTTGGGAAACGTACAAGATAACCTGCTAGTTATTTCTCACAAGGGTCATGGTCCTCCCCACTTTAAACTGGGCAAGGTAAACAAAATAGCAAACATACAGGAACTTGGAGGAAATAAAGAGTCGTATGAAGGAATAAAGGTGTTTTGACTCTCATCCAGGAAGACCTTTCCACTCCCCTTAAAGATAAAGGTAAAGGGACCCCTGACCATTAGGTCCAGTCATGGCCGACTCTGGGGTTGCGGTGCTCATCTCGCTTTATTGGCCAAGAGAGCCGGCATACAGTTTCTGGGTCATGTGGCCAGCATGACTAAGCCGCTTCTGGCAAACCAGAGCAGCGCACGGAAATGCCGTTTACCTTCCCGCCGGAGCGGTACCTATTTATCTACTTGCACTTTGACATGCTTTCAAACTGCTAGGCTGGCAGGAGCAGGGACCGAACAACGGGAGCTCACCCCGTCACAGGATTCAAACTGCCGACCTCCTGATCGGCAAGTCCTAGGCTCTTGTGTTTTAACCCACAGCCCCACCCGCGTCCCTCTCCTTAAAGATACCTTGATCCAAAATACTACTTTAACTCCAGAATTTAATGACTGGGTAGCTCACAAGCTTCAGCAGGACCCACTTTACACCCTACGTTCTCAAGGACCAGCTTCACGCTTTGCTGGACTACGGACCAAGCGACTGGTAAGAGAGATGCTGTAGTCTTGCTGGTGCAGGATATGAATGGGGAGAGCGTAACTCTCACATGGAAGGTACGTATCTCTGATCCCTGGCTTAGGTTCCACTAACTTCAGCACAAGGTATACCCTTCCCCTCTTTCTTTACTTATTTTATTCTGTGAACTGCCCCGAGACCTCCAGCGGTATATAAATTCGATAAATAATAAATACCGTATTTTTCGCCCTATAGGACGCACCGGCCCATAGGACACAGCTAGTTTTTTTTGGGGGGGGGGGAATAAAGAAAAAAAATTATTCCCCCCCCAGCCGCAGCTTCAGCGCGCCCCACGCTCCGGGCAGCAGGCTGCTATCCACAGCCTAGGGATATCTGCCCTGCGGATATCTGCCCGAAGTGCGGGGTGCTCTGCTTCAGTGCGCCCCGTGCTCCGGGCAGCTGGCTGCTATCTGCAGCCTAGGGAGCCCTGCAGGAACTCCCGCGGGCTCCCCAGGCTTGCTGATAGCTTCCTGAAGCCTGGAGAGTGAGAGGGGTCGGTGCGCACCGAACCCTCTCGCTCTCCAAGCTTCAGTGAAAGCCTGCATTCGCCCCATAGGACGCACACAGATTTCCCCTTCATTTTTGGAGGGGGAAAAGTGCATCCTATAGGGTGAAAAATACGGTAAATAGTGTGAGTCTGTGGCCCAATGCTGCACTCACTCTGCAGGGTTTGGGTAATTAGGGATTCTTTTACTTTTAAGCTCAAAGTATGTCTGTGTTGTATGATCTTCTGCCTGTATGTATGCAATCTTGCTGTCTGAAGCAGCATCCACATACTCTTGTCTCTCTCATTTGATGTTACACACCAATTTTTATTTCCTGACATGTGAATTTCTTATTGGACATAAGGTTAAGGACAGAAACACATATTCATAAGGGATGCTTGCATTGACTTCAGCAAAAGATCCTAAACCTTTCAGGGGGTGTTGCATAGGGAACAGGTGGACACACATGTGGGTTCACAGGTACACTTTGTAGGAAAAGGACTACCCCAAGGTAAATTTGTGAGGCAACAGAGCACACAAAATCTTACTCCAGTCTTCTGACCCAGGGTATTACTGTATATCATCGCAGAACATGCAAGTAAAGTTGTTTAAACACATGATCACATCACCTGCTGCTGTTCGAAACCTCCTTTGTGTCGCAGAGCTATTGAATAGCAGTTTTATCTTACAGCAAATATTTGCATGGCTATTTATCTTCCCTCTATGGGAACATGCTACTCACTATTGCTCTAGTTAAATTGTGATAAGCTCATGGCATCCAGGGTGTGGTGATCAAGTCTTTGAAAAGTCTCAAAGACTTTTCAAGCGGACTATAATGAACACGGATTACGGATTGATCCACCAAATAAATCCTGTATTCTGAAAGAGACTGACAAGGAATACTTTTTTGTGCTCATCTCTAAATGTATATATTTGCTCCTTCCTCTGAGGCCAGTAAGTATCCTGTCCTGTCCTCAGTTCCCATATTGATGGTAGTGTTAACAGCAGTTTGACATCTAAATCCTTGCATGATGGTTTCCCAATAGTCGTCAACAGTATAAGCCAGTCCTTACTTCAAATCTCACCTCAGCAATGTACTCTGTTTGTGGCCACCCCCCTTTGACAGTCCACTCTCTCCCCAAATCTGGGTCATCCATCTGTAAATGGATTTAATAATAGTAGCCTCTGAAAGAATGTATCCAATTTCAACAAGAAAGAAAAGTGGGAGGCATCTAAAAAAAACTGGTGTGGCTCCATAAAGAGCTTACAAATTAGCTAAGATTTAAGAAGGGCATGCATGTATAAGAAATGGAAGAAAAGGGAAATCACAAAGAAGAGTATATATGAGTAGCCAACAGTTGCAGGAAGGTCATCAGGCAGCCCAAAATTCAGAATGAGCGCAGGCTTGCAAGAGTGGCTAAAAATAATTTTAAAATGTTCCTTTGGCTGTGTTCAAAGCAAGAGGAAGAACAAGTTGCCTACATGTGGCATTATAGTCTTTGGAGTTCCTAGTCTCCAAGCTCACAAGCCAAATAAAAGAAAGGGGAAATGTGTGCATACAAATATAAACCCACAGCCTCACCCCCAAGTCAACCACACCAATGGATCGCTTTCCCTCTCACCCACAGCAAAGTGTGAGGGTCACATGATCGAGGGTGTTTCACAACTCTAGTCACATCGCTGACACGCTAACTCCAGTTTGCTAACTATAGTAACCTTTTATCACACTCATTTCCTATTGCAAGTGTCCTGGAAAGGGACCTTTTTAATGCCGTTCAAGCTGCTGTACACGTGGAAAGTCCAGTCAGACTATATCCAGTTTCATTTCCTCATACCATCTCATGACACCTCTAGGTTGCCTTAGCATTTGTTGCTGCTGTTTGGATTTCCTCTTGATCAAGATTTTTTTGTTCTTAAGGATTACAAAGAGTAAGGCTGCCATGTCCTCTAACCTCTGTGTGCCATTCCATCTGAGGCAAGGGGTCAGAACAGTCCGAATGCAATCCTAATTGCTACAGTCACTACCGCATTGACCTTGCTTGCTAAGCATTGCAGCATTGTAGGAAACGTAACATTGCAGTAAAGTAGGAAAAGGAAACCAGGGGCAAGAAACCTGTGGCACCTCCAGGGGTTACTGGACTACAGCTCCTGGCATTTCTTTCCTTTCTTTCTGTAAAGTTTTCATTTCATTTTATGGTGGATATAAAACGGAGAGAACAATTATAGCAACAGACGAAAATTAAAAGATGAAAAACAAAACTATAAAATAGGCATGGACTCCTAAGTGGTGCAGCTAGCATATTTGCAAAAGCTCAGCACGGTCTGGTACAGTTTCAGATTGGGTGGGGGACCGTGTCTTGCGGTTGGACTAGAGTTGGTTCCCATCCAACTCTATGATTCTATGACTCCATATCTGAGTGGTGATATTGCGCATGGGTTTAAATAACCAAGTCCAAGTAAAGACTAACTCCTGACATTTTTGACCATTGGTTGGGCTGCCTGTCTGATAGGAGCTAGAATACAACAACATCTTGAGGATCATCTAGCCCCTCCCCATCTGTGAAATAGATCAATGCACATATCATCATAGGATTGTAGAGCTGGAAGGGTCATCTAGTCCAACCTCCTGCAAACCAGGAGTCTTAACACTCAGTCTCCCATCCAATTAGAAACCATACCAGACCCTGCTTAGCTTTGAAAAGGTGCTAGCAGGTTTATTGCTGCACCACCAGGAGGTGCCTAGAATCTCATGTTCAACCCAGTGCTGGGTTTTTAATCTGTGTAAACAGGATGTTGTTAAAAATGCATGTGTATCCTGTAATTTGTTATAAGACACTGTTTCTCAACTGAGCTTCACACAGGTTGGAGTTCTAAAGATGTTCCCAGTTCATCTTTAGCCAAGGTGTTAAGACCTTTGTGTGGGGTAAATATATCCCTGTCCCAGCAAGACCCCCTGGTGTGAACACAAACAGAAATGAATACAACACTAATGAAGCTGTGCTGATATGAAGTGCTCAGTGGGATAGAGTTGTGAAATAGCGGGAAAACTTCATGGGGTGGGGATTTCACTGGCTGTAATGTGGACATACTCCTTGCCTGGTGAAAAGAGAGCATGCCATCATGCCATACAGCAGAGAGAGAGAGAGAGAGAGAGAGAGAGAGAGAGAGAGAGAGAGAGAGAGAGAAATGGGTAGATAACAGAAATTAGGTTAGAACAGGGATGGGGAACCTGTGGTCCTTCAGATGTTGGACTACATTTCCCATCAGCCCCTGCCAGCATGGTCAGTGATAAAGGACAATGGGAGTTCTAGTCCAGTAACATCTGAAGCCAAAGGTTCCCAATCCTTGGGTTAGAAGGGGGGGGGACTGTTAAAAGTTCTAAGAAAAAGCTTTCCCCATGGTTAACGTATTAACATTGTGTGGCCCTCTACAAATTAATATACAGGGATTTGAATTGTGCCCTCCTGATCTTATTTGTAACCCCCCCTGGAAGTCCGTTTCCCCCTTCACCAGCAGAAGGGGAGAGTAAAAAAATGTTTCGTGTCAGTTGTTTGGGACTACAGCTCCCATCAGCTCCAACCAGCACAACCAGAGGCTACCAGGTGGAAGATGTCAGCTTTAAAGGAAGGGAAGGAGAAGGAAGAAGAATCAGGGTTCAAGGCACTTTGTGTGTTTGCCCTGAGAAGGCAAACAAAACCCTGTTTCAGTTCAAGGTGACTGCCGGGTGAGCAAGCAACCTTCAGCACTCCAGGAAATAAGATGTCTTTAATAACTGCTGTGCCCTTGGAAACCTGTTTTCTGTGGGTGGGGTTGAGAACGAGGTAGAAAGAACACTGCAGGAGTTGAATTGGAATAGGGCCACACAGGCTCATAGAAAAGAAGCCTGCCATTATGGAGATTTCCCAAGGCAGCCTTCCTTTGAAATATTGGGGCAATCTAAGAAGGTACAATATCTACCATGTAAGCCAACTCCATGGCTTGCAGCTGGTCACCAGGCTATTTATTGCCCCTTCAAAACTGCTGTTTATTCCACAGGAGCAAAATTACAGGTATATGCATCACATCTTTTCTGTATTGGCCCTAACATGTCTTTTTTTTGGAGGGGGAGGTTATAACCTCAAGCTAGCGATCAGAAAAGGACAGAAATCTGCATCAATCTGAAATGAGACACAGGGAAACCAGAGGAAAGGAGTGGTGACTCATCACAAGAGGTGGCATGAAATCAGCTTGGAACATTGTCTAATGAAGTGTACATGGTCAACATTTCTCTCCTGCCAAGCAGCAGGAGCATCACCCATAACTAATCAATTAAAAAGTGGATTTACATATTTTTGTCATAATAGAGAGGCAGGACTCATGCTCATGTTTTTGCAGGCTTTTCATTATCCAGCAACCATCCTTACCTGATTGTATCAAAGACAATACATTGCAGGGAGGAAGCCAAAACAGGGCAATGCCTGAGAAGTGATGGTGGTAGAATAAACATGTTTTTGCAAATCAAGTGCAGGGTTATTTATCTGCAACCACATCCTGTCCCTTCTTTCTCTCATGCGTGCAATGTGATGTTTTGTCCAAAGATCTTTACAAAACGGGCCTCCCACTGATCCTCAGTGGACTCTAGCAAAGCAGACAGACACCAGCATTTCCATGTCAACACAGCACCATTTGCATGGCTTTGCAAATGTGGTAGGTGCAGGGCAGTAAAAGAACAAATCACCAGCTATGCTGAGGACACAGCTGATATTGTGCTGGTTTCATTGCAGCAGAGTCAATGAATAACTCCAAGAGCAGTGCCACACTAGAGTCAGCTGAGCTCTAACTTCTCCATGGTTGCTACTGTGATATGGCACATTTCTCGGCTGCTGTCCTCAGAACCTCAATCCGGGGGAAATTAGTCAGGTCTATGAAATCAATTGGACTTGCTAGTCACAAATTGCTTGCCCTGTTGGTTTTAAGAAAACTTAGGTACAACTTGCTTTTCATAAAGCAGCCTTTGCCAACATGGTGTCCTCCAGAATTTTTGGGCCACAACTCCCATCATCCCTGACCATTAGCCATGCTAGCTAGGGCTAATGGGAGTTGTAGTCCAAAACACTCAGGGGAAGGCTGCTGTAGATAGCTGCCATTATATTCAGCAATGCTCTGTACGCTGTCTATTTCGACATATCACAAGGCTTAATATTCCAGTTTTTTAATTAGCAAAGACCTTCAAGGCAGTTCCCCACAATAAATGTAAATGGGGTTGAACTTAATCTGAGTTATAATGCAAGTATAAAAGCTACACTGACAAGCATTTTCCAAGTTAGACTGCTGCAGCAACAGCAAGGAAGTGTTTTGTGGCAAGTTAAACATCTACTCTGACATAAACTTTCATGAACTACTGTCTACTTCATCAGATGCATGAAATGGAATCCTGAGATGCAGACACACATATACAGGTGGGGGGGGGGAGAGACTATAAAAAGAGAAGTCAGAAGAAAACAACATTCAGAAAAGTACAGAGAGCGATAATTACATATTTAACAGTGACTGTTTCAAAATACAGTTGTTGACAGCACAGAAATCCTGTTATCGTTAAAACAATTAGCACATATAGTGTGAGAAAAATCCACGGTGCCAATTCAATCCATGTACATGGCTAGCATGTATGTTTGATTACTCTTCCACCATTCATCCTGCATTAACAAAATGGTACAAAAATAGAACACAAGAAGCTCAAAAGGTTTTAAGAGGGGGCACGTCTGTAACATGCAATTACATTTCTCAGATATTGTTTTACAGTGTCAGCTCCCCTGCTGTCTTTTGGAGGCAATCAGGTAAGGTTGTCATTGGATAACAATAGGGAACATTACTCTGCCTGTTTGTGATAGTATTGAATCTCCACTACACAGAAAGAGTTCAGACCTATATGAGGTGGGGTCTGTCTTGTCAACCCATTCAATTTATGATGTGTGATTTTCATGCAACACCACCCTACCCATCAGCCCACATGGCAACGATATGACGTGGACCAAAAAAACTCTGTCAAGCATAAAGCTCTTTGAATAACCTTGGGCTGGTTGCTATGTGATAGACTCATTTGCCTTGCAAGATTGCAGCCAGGATAAAGAGGGAAACACCTCCCCACCATGTATTACCCTGAGTTCTTTGGAGAAGGGAGTGTTGGCCAGAAATATGATACTTGCTTATAATAATAGTAAATGAATTGTGGATGACAACCTAATTGTCACTTCTAGTCAGTCAGAGGATCAGGAACATTTTCTTCTAGATTCGTTTGTATGGGACAAATTTATAATTTCCCCACTCTCCGTTCTTCCTTATATCTACAGCAGAAAGTTACCACCTTTATTTTTCAATTTTGTTGTTCTGTATGGGACAATGACAATAAAGATTATTGTATTGTATTTCACAACCTCTGTGGCATATGCAAAATCAGCTTCTCTGGAATGGAAGAAACTTCAAGTTCATTTGCATTTGTAAACACTGCTTAATTTTTTTCAGAGCAATTGCATATCAGTGTGAACCAGAAGGTACACAGGAACAGCAGCAGATACTCATATGAACATAGCTGGGATGAGTGGGTGTTTTCTCTGCGCATTGCCTGGCTCATGGTAACATTCAGGGTTGGCCCTTCCATTAGGTAAATGAGGAAGCTGCCTCAGGTGGCAGTGAGACAGTGGAAGACAGAGTTGTGTGTGCCTCCCGTTGTGTGTCTGGCTGTATACACACCATACATTTAAAGCAACATCCCACATCTTGCAAAGACTCCTGAGAACTGCAGTTTGTTAAGGGTAGCTATGTCAGGGATAAACTACAGTTCTCATTATTCTTTTTTGAGGGGTGACTGCTTGGAAGAAGCCCTGGGGAAGAGGAGGCATGGAGATAGATGGCTTTGAGGAGGTGGGGACTTTCAATCTCAGCAACTGGTTTCATGGAGTAAGATCTACAGGACATGAGCTGCTGTGCTCATTAGGCCTGAAACTCTGTCCAGTCTGTGAAGATCATGTTTCACTAATGAAGAGTTAATTCCAGCTTTGAACTGAGTGATGTATTCATCAACTGGCTCTGTGACAGTGGGGGAAGAGATCCTCATCTACAGTGGCGTAGCGTGGGGGGTGCAGGGGGGGCCGGCCGCACCGGGCGCAACATCTGGGGTTAGGGCAAATCCACGGGTTAGGGGGCGCAAATCCACGGGTTAGGGGGCGCAAATTACTTGCCTTGCCCTGGGTGCTGACAACCCACGCTACGCCACTGCTCATCTATATTGAGCAAACCAGATCAGCCCAAAATATTGACAAAGTTGCCTTTAATAATTTTGTAACTTAAAAAAAATTGTGCATAACTGAAGGTCATAACAGTTTGGAGGTAACAGGAAACCTAGGCTAACAACATTCTGCAATAAATTATTATTGCATCCAGCTGATGAGGAAGGCATGATGCAATCTTATTGACATTGATATCTTGCCCAAGCGGTAACTACACAACGCAAAAGAGAACAACAGCAGCAGTAATTATATCCACATGATTCCGCAAACACAAGTTCTCCGTGAGATTTCTTTTCCATGGATAACTATCTCACACCATTACTCTCACCTGCTAAATCAATGCTGCAAATACCTCCTAGTCGTTGCATAGGAGGTTCAAAGCTCCTAGAAGCTGTCAGCATGCGACAGTGCTCACACTCCAGGAGCGGCTTTTACTGGCTGGCTAAACCAAGGGAGGGTAGCTGATGGGTTTCAACCCTCAGTGAGTTAAGGACTTCCCCTGCATGTGAAGACAGGCTCTGGCAGATTGAGCAGATGAGACCAATAGCAGGTGCAACAGTCAAGAAGGCAGTTTCTGCATATGCTATATAGAGAGAAGTAAGGAGTAAATGGGGCTCATCAACCTGGGAAGGTAGCCCATCTAGGAGAAGGAAACCTCCACTGCCTTGTGGGATATCTTTGGGAGAAGAAAAGGCTAAGGAGTAAACCCTACACAAATTCTGAGTGGATTCCCTAAGACGGTTGGATGGCGGTGCCTTGTACGCCTCCTTCTGGCAACTCCTGCTGCCAAGCTGGTGCCAAACATCATGCTCTGCTAGCCTTGGACCACAACAGAGAGGCCGAGAAGGTGGTCTTGTGCCTTGAGGAGGTCACTTCAGGGCTGCTAATGCAGTGGTTTGATTTCACCCCCAGAGGCCCACTCCATTGTCTCTCAAGACAGTTGAGTGCCAACAATTAGTTGTGTAATACAAAAATAGTGTGTAGCAAACTTACAAACAAATAAAAAGACAGAATTAAAAACTGAGCAAAAAATAACACTAGTAAAATTAGTGACCTCAAGAACAAGAGAGAGAAAATGAACAGTTCTAATAGTATTTAGAAGAGAAAAATAACTCCCCCCCCCCAGCTAAATGCAGTATTTTAGCATTACATACACAAGCATCTAAGTAACAAACAGATAACGCAAATCAGCTAAGTGAGAGGGGGTAGTGTTGTAAGTTTGGGGGGGCAAGACTCCCCTAAGGGTTAGAGTTTAAGCCAGGGGTAGGCAACCCAAGGCCCGTGGGCCCAATTACCTTCTCAGTCCAGCCCACGGATGGTTCAGGAATCTGTGTGTTTTTACATGAGTAGAATGTGTCCTTTTATTTAAAATGCAGCGTCTCTGGGTTATTTGTGGGGCATAAGAATTTGTTCATTTCCCCCCCAAAAATATAGTCCGGCCCACCACATGGTCTGAGGGACGGTGGACCGGCCCACAGCTGACCCCTGGTTTAAGCAAACCTCTACATTCTTGAGTCCAGTAGGGGCTGGAGTTTAAACCAGTTTTGCCATGTCCAGGAAACTGCCTGGCAGAAGAAGCATCAAGATGTAATCACTGAAATGGCAGCGTCATGAACCCATTAAAAAGGCCATTAAGGGAGACTCTCTGGGCTGGGCAGAAAATGGGGAAAGCTACTTCCTGAGGTGAGAGATAGTAGAGACAAAAGGCCAGAGTTTCAGGAGGGAAGGGCAGAATTTTAGTGGGCAATGAGGTAAGTGAACAGGAATAAAAGTGTCAGTTTTGCAAGCTGGAGAGGTGAGGGGACCAAAGCATGAGGTAGGCAGTTGTTTATGCTGCAGAGAGGGTCAGACCCAATGGTTGTGGTCTCTTTACATTGGAGGATGCAGCAATGGAAGGAACAAAACTCTTAAGATGTGAATGCTTTCCTCTCTCCCCATCTAGACACAGGTTGCATATATGTGTAAATAATCCATGTATCATAAAGGCACCACAGACTCTGCTGTGCCTCTTTTTTCCAAAAGCAAACACAGACCCTGGGTTTAGCGCACCTGGGACCCCAGTATCTTGCACAGCCAGAGAGATGGCGGTGTCATGTAACAATATTAAAAGAAAAACCCTTTCCCTTTTGCCTCCTCAAGGAAGGTCAGGAGGTTCAGTCCCTGCACACTCAAAGCAGCTGTGTTTCTGAGGAATAATTCTATGTCATAATATTCTCCCCACTTCTTTTTTTACACACAAAATATATATTTATAAATAGAACCAATGTGCAAGAGGGGAGCAGGGCCATGCCAGATAGAAACGACCTGATGTTGCAAACATATTGGCCCTGATCCACAGAACCTTGCATGCACCCCAGTTAAACAGGCACCCCATGTTTAGGGAGTGAGGAGGGGAGAGTGAAAGTATATTTCTTCTAGCCATGCTTGTTAAAAAATATCTATAACATATTAAACATATAAGGAACCAAAACACACACACACACACACACACACACACGAGTGCCAATTACTTCCTGTGAATTATCAGGGGAGACTGATCTGGTTTCAGGCCTCACCCAAAGGCAACTGCTGCTATTGATTAATGTTTGTGCTGCTGAGCCATTGAGAAAGAGCATGCAGAAATACACACCCTTCCATAGAACTCTGCTGGGATGACCTGACTCTGCTTCTTGTGAAAATAGTTTTCTTGATTAAAGTAGAACTTTTCACATGAAGTTGCGAGTGGAGTAAGCATTTCAACATAGAATTTAACAGGCAGCCAGAAAATAAATGTGATGAGCTTGGGAGCACCTTTTGACATTCCACAATCATAATCAAAGTTTCAGAGACACAGTCTCATGTTCACCCACTTACCACAGCAGCTTTGCTTCCTTACACAATACCATCTTCTCCTGGATACGACTTACAACAATCCATATTCACGCCCAGTGCTTTTTTTTTTTTTTTTTTTTGAGGCGGTATGTGCCAGTACACCTTACCAGCACCTCTTTCGCCCCCTGCACTGCCCCTTGGCCTGCTGCCACTTCCACAGCAGCAGACACAGCATCTTGGAGGTGCTTTGACACAACCCTTTTACGATCACCAAAGCACCTTCCAGGAAGGTGCCTGGCGATCAAAAAAAGGTTGTGCCAGAGCAGAGGCACTTTGGGGCAACACTTTTACAATCACCCGGATTCAGGTTTCATCTGAAGTTCAAGTCCCACACCACAGTGCGAAGCAGCAAATGCTATCGCAGCACTTCAGACCAATTGGAGTTATTTTTAATTGAACCTGAGCCTCTTTGGTCCAAGTCCAAGACTTCACCATCAGCATTCCAGTGCATTTCCAAGAATGATTTTTAAAATATTTGTTTTCATTACACATATACGATAGCATTGCATTCCATGTTTATCAGACAAGGAGTTTCCCCAGGTTCTCATGTCAATGTGGTACCTTCAAGTGGGTGAAACTCATTGGCATCTGCACAGCACTGCAGATGGGTATAACTCAGGTGCAATGACTGGCAGGGTCTGACTCACCTGCCTCAGCGGAGATCTTTCCTGCCCCAGCAGCAATCGTAAGCAAATGAAGTCCTCAGTGTTATTACAATGCAAGGGGTACCTTACACCTCCTAAATATAAGCACAAAGTTCCATTTCTGTTGTGCCAAGTATTTCATGTTGAAAAGATCCACACACAGGACACAATAGTAAGCCATGGCACTACTTATGAAGCTGTCCCAAGAACCCATCTTATTCTCCAGTGTGTCACTTTTGAATGTTAGTGCACTAGAGAAAGAAAAGAGTAATGCTAAGAACAAAATCATCAAATGGAAAGTAATCTGAATGAAAAGAGAAATGAACATCCCATTTTTGGCTACCCGAGATCATAAAACCTTTTAAAATCAATCCTGAGTTCACTTGGCATCCTCAGTTATCTGTTACGATCCTGTCCAAGGCTGACTTTTTGTTTCCAGTGATGTTTATTCAAAGTTGCTTTCCTTCCACCAGCTGGACTGCTCTTAAGCACCAGGAGTAATAGATCAACTGCAGGGCCTTAAACCAAGATCCTCTCCCTCCCCATTTCCCCCTTCTAAAAAGGTCTTCAATGGAGAGAAATGCTGTGTTTCTACAGATGTTCCGAATATTTTTTTTCATTCTCTAATGTGCTGCAAAGCATCCATGACCACGATATATAATTAAATAGTAGATTTTATTGCAATAGTCAAACATGCAAAACAAACTGATTTTGTAGGTAGATTATAAATTAAATTGTATCCACAAAGTGTACAAAAATAAAGGGCTAAGTCAATATACAACAGAGCTAAGTTCTGGGGGGGGGGGGGGGCTCCCTTCAGGTAGAGCCAGCTCAACCAGACACCCATACAGGTTTTGGTAAGTCACACTGATCATGTCAGCATGGAGTGGGGTGGGGTGAGGAATAGGAAAAAGGCAGGCAACTCCCCATATGCACCAACCTGCGGAGAGGGATTGAAGCATCCAGTGCTTTTTTTCTAAAAAAATGTTTAGGGGTACTCTTGTTTTGGCTGCTACCCCTCCTACTCACCCCCTTCCTCCCAACAACCCCCAGACAAGGGACTTGAGGCAGCGCTGGCACTGAGAGGACTGGAAGGCCCCCGGCGACGTGGGATCGGCTTCAGCGAGGAGGGGCGAGCGCTTGCAGGCTGGCTCTAACCCGGCAAGAGGAGGAGGAGGAGCAGAGCCATCGCCTCCACTGCGGCCGCCCCTGGGCACTGGCAGGAAGAATGATGGAGCTCCAGTCCGCACTGCTACTGCAGAGACAGCTGGCATGTCAATTTATCTGTTGGTCAGTCAGGGCAAAGCAAAATGTTTAGGGGTATGTGTCCCCCTCTGTCCCCATAGAAAAAAAGCACTGTATCATATCACCATTCTCCATAGCCACGCACCTTTTTCCCAGCCATTTATAGCAGCTTATGGGTCTTCGCTAGTCTCCTGTGTTGTACTGGTATTTTGTGTTGTGGAATAAAGACCATGTTGATTCCCATTTATACTCCATGGAGATGGGAGTCTTATTATTTGCAAATGAATGCAACCGGAGCCTTTGAAAGCCACCAGCAGCATTCTGGGCCATTTACTCTCCTAGAGAGTATTTCAGGATGGCAGGTATCAAAGCCAGCAGAAAGCCCCCTCAACTCTACTGTGGCAGAGACCATATTTAGAAGGCAAAAACACTGCTGGTTTTTCTCCCCACCCCACCCCCAGTCTTTGATTCAGTTATTACCAGCTTTCAATATAAAAGCTGCTTGTGCTATTACAGAAGATTCCAGCTCGGTAGAGTCAAAGAATTAATCACACGGCATGCCACTGGCCCGAGAAATGTTTGATTGATGTGGACACAGGTTAAGGAAAGGTTGCTATGCGTGCCGTTCTCTTGCCCCCTGCCGGGGCGATCCTCCTAGCCTTCTATCCCAGTCATTTCTCATCCAGGCGGCAATAAAGGTACATCGCTACAGCCATTGCTGCAACCTGGAAAGAGGAGAAAAAGCTTGAGTTTCTACACATCCCATCCAAGTGATTTACACAGGCATTGTAGAATTAAAGAAAGTGAAGGCAGCTCCTTGTGCTCCTTATTACATCGAAGAGGAAGCAGGATAACACTGTAAACAAAGACCTGGCACAGCCTTAAAAAGAGAGAAGATTTGATCAAATTTCTAGCCTGCAATTTAAGATCAGAGAACCGTCCAATTCAGGATGAGAGGAGCTACCCTTCCTGCCCACACATTAACAACCAGTTTCCACCATATGAGAAAGCAATATCTTCCTCCAAAATTCTTGGGTTTTCCTCCCACCCCTGGGCCAAAAGCAGCCAACAGCATGCCAAGGAAGTCTGCCCAGCAAGGACAATGCCAGGCTCCTCAACACACAATACAGTAGCACTTGCACATCTGTTGTGCAATATGACAGTCACCTGGAAGAGGTTCCTGGTGTGGGAGCTGGAGTAAGGGATCAAGTCTTTAAGAATTCAACAGCAGACATGTTCCTCCCTACTCTAGCACTGCTTATTCCTTTCTCCTCTTGCAACTTACAGGACTATTCACATCACTATATATCTAACTGTGAAGTAGTAACATGCTGCCCAGTGTGAAATGGGTTGTTTGCCATTTCATGTTCTGGAATGAATAGCCACGGGTGGCTCTTTAGGCCTAAGCTTCAAATATCCTGTGGCATGCAAGCAAGAAAAGGTGCCAGGATTATGATGGTGGTAACCTTTTGATCATCAAGTGGTCACCGGGTACATGACTAGGAACCACAACCAGCAATAACATCTACTGTTACATCTCATCATTGGGGGCAAATGCTTCAGTACAAAGAGCATCCTCTTTCGTGACCACCAGGTCACAACAGTTGAATGGTGGCAGCAGCAGCACAAATCCGTTCAGTCAACCTACCTCCAATGCACAGATCCCAGCTGCAACTCCACCTACTACACCAGCATTCTTGCGTATTTCGGACAGCAACTGAGGGAAGCAGCCCTAGGAATTTTTTGAAAAAGAAAATAGTATAAAAAGTAAGTCAAATCCACTGCAACGCCGTTTGACATGATCAAGCAAGTGACACAAATCAGAAATGAGTAATAGTTCCCCTTAGAGGAATTTCATAGGGAAATTACCCAGATGCTCCAAGAAGACTGATTTTTGGGGGGAGGGTGGGTTCAATCATTTGGCAAAACTCACTGACCAAGGCCACGGGAAGCAAAGAGGGAGAAAAGTATTACCTACATGCAAAGCTGCAGAGGTTTCCAGGTGCTAGCCAGAGTCAGCAACAACTTTAGACTGTAGTAGCACCAGATGGCCAGTCGTCATAGACGACACCCAGGAGCAAGGCCAAAGGACACCCACCCATCATTATATATTTCAAAATGTTTACACCCCACCATTTAAAAACAAAACACACATTTTAATACACATATTGGGGGCAGCAGTACAGTCCTCTACCAACCATCAAAGGTGGTGAGGGGAAATGCAACAGACCCACTTAAAATTTGTTGTGGTTCCCCAGAAATCTCATCCCCAGAGACTCTGGGAAGTCCCCCAAATCTGCCAGCAAATTCTAGTTCAGCTGGAATTCACCAAAAGTTTTGTGTAGAATGCTTCTCAGCAGTGAGATTGACAGCTTGTTGGAAGATGAACTGTTACCCTCATGGCAAGATGCACTTCCCCAAGACAGAGGCTTCATAAATACCCAGCATCTTCCCTCAACACACAAGAGTCAGCAAAGGTTATTCCCCACCTATTCACCGTCCTTCACATCAAAATGCAGCGAGAAAAACAACAGCACTTATTTGTTTTCTTACTGTCCTATTTTTTGCCTGGGCGTCGGCTTCAGTGCAACGAGGCACACTTCCACAGCAGAATGGTGGATACTCGTTGTTTTTCTCAAAGTAGTAGGAACCAGTGAAGTCTGTGTAATTCATTAGGCCACAGCATTTCAACTGAAGAGGAGAATGTAAAGAGAGAGGGAGAGAAAGGATGGGGGTAACTCACCACAGTATAGCCTTTACATCCTAGAGTCCTAAATGGCAACTGGTAATCAACTAATTGTCCCAGTGTCTCATTGGGAGAGAAGAACTATGTGGTAACTTAGACAACAATGACCCCTCCGAGACATGAATCTGCAAAGAACTGGAAACGAATGACTCACACTTACTCTAACACTCCCTCACATTCTTTCTAGAAACTGTAAATACAATGTACATACACAGAGTGCTTACACATCATGCACTACAAGACCCAACATTTCAACCAATTGAGCATGTTTCTGAAAAGTAAGAGATTTCGTAAATGCATCAGCAACAACCATTTTGCTTTCACATTATTGCATATTTATTTATTTACCGTATTTATTTTTCAATTAGCAATCATTGCACCTCAGATTAACCTCATTGGCTATGATACTGCCACTGTGCAAAGCTGCAATATTGCAACTGTATCAAATTTTGTTTCACACTTTCTCTTGCGTTTCAGAACTTTATGTCCACATGTTTTGTTCTACCCTTAAACTGATCAGACTCTGCCATTGAAACGGTTGCTTGATTGTCTTCTGCTACCTGTATTGGAAGTATACACTTGACTCCTATGTCAGTAAGAATTTTTACGTAACATACCAATTCATTACACAGATCTGATATGCCATTATATTCAGCCTCTGTGGAAGAATTAGCTACACTCCCTTGTTTTCTGGAGTTTTACCCAACTAGGGAATTGCCAGATTTAAACACTAACCCAGGCACTGACTTTCTGCCTGGTAAATTTGCCCAATTGCTGTCTACAAAACACTTTAGTTCCTCTGGTCCTGAGAACAACAACTTAAGACAATAATCACGTGTTTTCATATGTGAAAACATGATTTAACCCTTTCTAAGCCACTTCAGCGAAAGGAAAGTCCAATGCTGTAAAGAAAAATATTGCATAGGAACCTGGAATGTAAGAACCATGAACATGGGTAAGTTGGAGGTGGTCAAAAATGAGATGGCAAGAATAAATATTGACATCCTGGGCATCAGTGAACTAAAATGGACGGGAATGGGTGAATTCAGTTCGGATGACCATCATATCTACTACTGTGGGCAAGAAACCCGTAAAAGAAATGGAGTGGCCCTCATAGTCAACAAAAGAGTGGCAAAAGCTGTACTGGGATGCAATCTCAAAAATGATAGAATGATCTCGATACGAATCCAAGGCAGACCTTTTAACATCACAGTAATCCAAGTTTATGCACCAACTACTGGTGCTGAAGAAACTGAAATTGACCAATTCTATGAAGACTTACAACACCTTATAGAAGTGACACCAAAGAAGGATGTTCTTCTCATTATAGGGGATTGGAATGCTAAAGTAGGGAGTCAAGAGATAAAAGGAACAACTGGCAAGTTTGGCCTTGGAGATCAAAATGAAGCAGGGCAAAGGCTAATAGAGTTCTGTCAAGAGAACAAGCTGGTCATCACAAACACGCTTTTCCAACAACACAAGAGACGACTCTACACATGGACATCACCAGATGGGCAGCATCGAAATCAGATTGATTATATTCTCTGCAGCCAAAGATGGAGAAGCTCTATACAGTCAGCAAAAACAAGACCTGGAGCTGACTGTGGCTCAGATCATCAGCTTCTTATAGCAAAATTCAAGCTTAAACTGAAGAAAGTAGGAAAAACCACTGGGCCGGTAAGATACAATCTAAGTCAAATCCCTTATGAATACACAGTGGAAGTGAGGAACAGGTTTAAGGATTTAGATTTGGTGGACAGAGTGCCTGAAGAACTATGGATGGAGGCTCGTAACATTATACAGGAGGCAGCAACAAAAACCATCCCAATGAAAAGGAAATGCAAGAAAGCAAAGTGGCTGTCCAATGAGGCCTTACAAATAGCGGGGGAGAGAAGGCAAGCAAAATGCAAGGGAGATCGTGAAACATACAGGAAATTGAATGCAGATTTCCAAAGAATAGCAAGGAGAGACAAGAAGACCTTCTTAAACAAGCAATGCAAAGAAATAGAGGAAAGCAATAGAATGGGAAGAACCAGAGATCTGTTCAAGAAAATTGGAGATATGAAAGGAACATTTCGTACAAAGATTTCCATAATAAAGGACAAAAGTGGAAAGGACCTAACAGAAGCAGAAGACATCAAGAAGAGGTGGCAAGAATACACAGAGGAATTATACCAGAAAGAAACGGATGTCTCATATACCCCAGGTAGTGTGGTTGCTGACCTTGAGCCAGACATCCTGGAGAGTGAAGTCAAATGGGCCTTAGAAAGCACTGCAAATAACAAGGCCAGTGGAAGTGATGGTATTCCAGCTGAACTATTTAAAATTTTAAAAGATGATGCTGTTAAGGTGCTACACTCAATATGCCAGCAAGTTTGGAAAACTCAGCAGTGGCCAGAAGATTGGAGAAGATCAGTCTACATCCCAATCCCAAAGAAGGGCAGTGCCAAAGAATGCTCCAACTATCGCACAAGGGGAAGGGGAAGAAATGGAGGCAGTGAGAGATTTTACTTTCTTGGGCTCCATGATCACTGCAGATGGTGACAGCAGCCACGAAATTAAAAGACGCCTGCTTCTTGGGAGAAGGGCAATGACAGGCCTAGACAGCATCTTGAGAAGTAGAGACATCACCTTGCCAACAAAGGTCCGTATAGTTAAAGCTATGGTTTTCCCAGTAGTGATGTATGGAAGTGAGAGCTGGACCATAAAGAAGGCTGATCGCCGAAGAATTGATGCTTTTGAATTATGGTGCTGGAGGAGACTCTTGAGAGTCCCATGGACTGCAAGAAGATCAAACCTCTCCATTCTGAAGGAAATCAGCCCTGAGTGCTCACTGGAAGGACAGATTGTGAAGCTGAGGCTCCAGTACTTTGGCCACCTCATGAGAAGAGAAGACTCCCTGGAGAAGACCCTGATGTTGGGAAAGATGGAGGGCACAAGGAGAAGGGGGCGACAGAGGACGAGATGGTTGGATAGTGTTTTCGAGGTTACCAGCATGAGTCTGACCAAGCTGCGGGGGGCAGTGGAGGACAGGAGTGCCTGGCGTTCTCTGGTCCATGGGGTCACGAAGAGTCGGACACGACTAAATGACTAAACAACAACAAAGCCACTTCAGTGTGGGACGCGGGTGGCGCTGTGGGTAAAACCTCAGTGCCTAGGACTTGCTGATCGTAAGGTCGGCAGTTTGAATCCCCGCGGCAGGGTGAGCTCCTGTCATTCGGTCCCAGCTCCTGCCCACCTAGCAGTTCGAAACAGTGGCGTAGCGTGGGTTGTCAGCACCCGGGGCAAGGCAAGTAATTTGCGCCCCCTAACCCGTGGATTTGCGCCCCCTAACCCGTGGATTTGCCCTAACCCCAGATGTTGCGCCCGGTGCGGCCGGCCCCCCTGCACCCCCCACGCTACGCCACTGGTTCGAAAGCACCCCTAAGTGCAAGTAGATAAATAGGTACCGCTTTATAGCGGGAAGGTAAATGGCATTTTCGTGTGCGGCACTGGTGCTGGCTCACCAGTTGCAGCTTCGTCACGCTGGCCATGTGACCCGGAAGTGTCTTTGGACGGCGCCGGCTCCCGGCCTCTTGAGCGAGATGAGCGCGCAACCCTAGAGTCGGTCACGACTGGCCCGTATGGGCAGGGGTACCTTTACCTTTAAGCCACTTCAGTAGGATTACTTACAAACTTACTCAATATTCCAAGAGAATAACTGAATAACTTTGCAGCTTAAAAAAACAAACAGCAATCCAACAGCCTTGCCTCCTAGGGTTACCCATTCCCCTAACATATTAAGACAGGCAGCCCTTGCAGCTATCTGACTAGGACAGCAGCCCAAGCATTAGGACCTAGAGTTCACTAAGATTCTTCCCTTGCTTGTTATGTGTCATGGCAGTGGAATGGGCCTTTCAGCTAACATAGCAACCCTAGGCTCAAACTTTCTTCTAGGCAACTAAGCCTTCAGGATCAGACACCCCAGCTTGCTCCCAATAGTTATTATGTATATACAGTATCTCCCTATTCTCCATGTATTCTCCAATAAGGCCGGCTCCACTGCAATGATAAACTCAGCTGTCTTGGTGGGCAGTTCTATCCTGAACATTCAGGAACTGAAATTACTATTCACCTTCAAAATTGGTTCTCCAGCTTCCGACATGTATTAAAACCCCTTGTAAACTCTTACTGCTCTTCTCTAAATGCTCTCTTTGTACCCACTTCATCATTTGCAAATAAAAGCCACACCCAGTAGTTTTAAAAGACAGGCTGAGTCCAAGAATAAGAATGCCATTGTCCCCTTTGGTATCGTGCAGGATACTATAAAAACAACCCTGGAACGCACTTGGGTTTCCATCTAAGTCAAGCAGAATACCAAGGACAATCAATCATCACTGCCACTTTAACGATTCTTCATAGTCCCAAGCTGTTCTGTGGACCAACTTACATCTTCCATTGTTTTGTTCCAAACTGTAGTGAGGTCGGGGGACTTCCCATACTCTTTTTTCAATAACTGTGTCACTGTTCCTTGAAGTATAGTCTCTGCCTGGAAGGAGGTGGGAGATAATGGACAACAACATGTCAGAACACACTGGTAAACACAAAGCCCAAACTGCAGGCAGTGCACATCCCGAACAAGATCTGTTGGGAATGGTAACCTGAATTCCTTTCCTAAAGAGCAACATTTTTGGAGCTTTTGTATATTTAGGGTTGTATACATTTAGGGTTGCCATATTTTGAAGAGCAAAAAAAGAGGATGCTATGACGACTCTCACTTTATATACCCTTACTATATGTAGGCCATAGAAGCTGCAATATATTGCTGAGGGGGGACAGGAGAAGAGAAGAGGAAAGCAAGTCTTCAGCCACTGTTATGTCTATATCTCATCCAGAAAGTATAGCCAGAGACATTTTAGCAAATTTAAAAAATCCACCCGGACAGAAATTTTACCCCTAAAAAGGAGGGCATGTCCTGGAAAGAGAGGACACATGGCAACCCTATTAACCCCTAATCCTTAAAAGCCAATCTGGTCTAAACCCTATGCCTTAAAGGCCAAACTTTAATATATTTTTTTATCTGTCTGCCCCATTCTTTTTATGATATGGGGCTGTGGGGTAAGAAGGGCCCCAGATCTTCCCTGCCTTATCCCCCCCCCCCATACTCTCACCCAATTCACCTTTAGAATAGGCAGGTTCGCTTTTGGTAAAACTGCCTGAAGTTCCCCTCATTATATTATTTAGTAGTAGTAGAAGTAGTAGTAGTTGTTGTTGTTATACACTGCCCTTCATCCAAAGATCTCAGGGGGGTTCACAAGATTAAAAAAAGATATTAAAGTTTGGCCCAGTCACCTTCCATTTTATACATGAGCAAACATAGCTGTTCAGTTACTTTTAGGCTGCATACATCCTATAATTTTAAAGCACATTGGAAGCACATTGTTCCTCCTCAAATAATTCTAGGAACTATAGTTCACCCCTCACAGAGTTACAATTCCCAGCAACCCAGCAAGGAATTCAGGCTATGCTACCTGTGGATAACAACTCATTTTTTTTATCAGGGATACACACAGCAACAACATGATATATTGCTAGGAAAAGCAGGAACTGAAAACAGATCATTCTGAAAATGGGAGGTTGAAGTGCAAATATTAAACCGTGACAAACAAAGCTGGTCTTTGACTCTTATTTACATTTAAGTTAAAGAACCCTTGCAGGAGGGGGGAAGAGAAGGTTTCAGGTTTCCTTCACCCTTAATTCCCTTTTGATGTTAACAATTAGGATCTCCCTGAAGCTCTTGCAAATTAGCCGGACCCATGATTCTGTGTGTATCAGCAAAATAATCGAAAGTTTAAATGAATTTAAACAAAACAAACATGGTTGTTGCCCCATCGTACCCAGTTTGTTTCTAGACAGATGAAGGTCCAAACTAGGAGCAGCCATCTCTTCTCATAGGTCATCCTGGTATAAATTTTAATTTCTCAATAAATAAATAGGAAAGTCTCTTTGTATTGCCGCATATGCCTTTATTTGGAGATTTGTGTACCACCCCAACCTAGAAGTTCCAAACCATTAAGTAAATTAAAACCAATTCATTGAATGAAGGTATTTAATGTTCCCAAATGCAACATACAAGAACCATTAAGATATGTAAATGTCAAAAACACTGATGTAGGGATTTTGCTACTTTCAAGAAACTTTGGCTTGAAGTACTCTTTGTAGCATTTCTCAACTGCACACCTTCCCCTAAAAGAGCCATGTGATACAGTGGTTGGAGTGTTGTTCAAGGGCTTGGGAGACCAGGGTTAAAATACTGTACCCACTCCACCATGAAGCTCAGCAGGAGACTCTGGGCCAGTCATGGTCTCTCAGCCTAACCTACCTCATAGGATTGTTGTGAGGGTAAAGTGGGGAGGGAAAGGACTATGTCTGCAACCCTGAGCTACTTGGAGGAAAGGCGGGGTTCTAAATGTAATTGTGAATAAATAAATAATAGCAAAGCATTATTTCAGCAGAGGCTAGGAAATAAGATGTGTGTTTTGTTTTGTTTTGTTTTGTTTTGTTTTGTTTTGTTTTGTTTTGTTTTGTTTTGTTTTGTTTTGTTTTGTTTTGTTTTGTTTTGTTTTCCCCCCAATGCTGAAAGCCTATCACTCAAAGAGGGAGTGTTTTGAGACTTACAAAGGCACTGAAGCAGCCGGAAGCTGAAACATCTACAGGCTAGGACAGCTACTTCAAGACTAAGCCACTTGTTCCATACTCATCCCTCTACTCCATGTTACTTACAAGAGAAGTGTAGACCAGGGCCACCACTGCAGCAGCAACTTCTATTATGAAGATGATCAGGACAATTGAGAAGAACTAGGAGGGGAGAGAGAGCATAGGGTCAGATTGTTCACTCCATAAAGTGTCAAATACAAGAAAAAGGAAAGGGATGTTTGGATCACTTGGACAAGTGTGCTATACAGCTATCTTACCTTTCCAAGGATACCTAGCTACAAGTCTTCAAGAATTTGCAAATGGCACAAAGAGGGACTATCAACACAATGTTCTAGTGGGGATTTTCCACTGCTCTGGACTTCCTTATGTAGCATGATGAGACACAGACTTAGATCTCCCACAAGAAAGAGATGCAAGCACTTCTTCAAATCACAGCCTGGCTTCCTAGATCTTTCAGCATACTGAAAGACATTTTCACCTCAGTGCAGCAGTTCTGACTTTTCTCAGATCACTCTAGAACACATATATAGCCACAACTTCCTCATCCGATGAGAAGGCTTAATATTCACATGTCTGTTTTCTCTTAGCAAGAAGAGGAAGGAAACTGGGATCAAGAAACATGATGGAACTCCAAGTACCACTATTATCTCTATGGGTAAAAGATTTGATGACTTAGGATCCCTTCCTTCCTGAGTCAAGCATTCAGACAGGTTGTCTGACCCAGGGGTAGCCAACCTAGCACTTTCCAGATTGGTTGTTGACTACAACTCCCATCTTTCCTGGCCCTTGGCTATGCTGCCTGGGGCTGATGGAAGCTGAGACGCCAACATCATCTGGAGGGCCACATATTAGCCAACCCTGCTATAAGAGGACAGCTTTCCCCAATGTCTTCAGTGCTCAAGTTTATCAACAAGCACTTTTCCTAAAAGCAACACAACTGTACACATCTGCAGCAGGCAAGAGATGGAAATTGCTTAATGTCTGCATTTTACCGTGATGAGGAGGCACTTGCTCTCCTTCTGAGCGCCACAGCATCCTAGGAAGCCCAACAAAAACAGGACGGCTCCAATGGCAATGAGAAGGTAGCCCACATTCACAAACTGCAGGACACTGGAGGACAAAGGGCCAAATGTGCTGACAAAGTTGCTACTGTCAACACTGACCCAGATCCCAATGCCCAGGAGTGCTCCTCCGCCAATCTAGGAAAGAAAGAAAATAGAGTTATTACAAAATGTAGGTACTGGAAACACACACAGTGACCCATAATTATGACACTTTAAGCCTATGCAACAGATGGCACCCACCTAGCTGCAAGCAGCTCACTAGGCTACATATTGTATGTAGTCTGTCAAGTTGAAGCACTAGACACCTTCCCCTCCACCCCATTTTTGCAGTCCCAGACAGGCAACAGAAAATGAGATTCATGAGACCTTCACAGGTCATCCTACATAGCTGAAGGGCTGTGTTTAACTTGGCAAGGCACAACGTGTGCAGGTTTGCTGTACCTGAACCAGACAGGTTAGTGGAGACAACCTTTACAACTACGTATTATTAGTCGTATAAAAGATTCTATACAACAACAGCTTTCCTATGAAGCTTTTTCTTTTAAAAAAGAATGAAACTTCTCACAAGACATTAGGAAATGTAGGCTTCTGCCTGCCAGCCATCATAAGGTTAGCAAGAGTGCAAGCCTTCTCCTATTCATTTTATTAATAAAACAAAGAGCCACCCCAACGTTAAGAGTGCTTAGGGAAACAATTGGGACTATCAGTAGTAACTATTAATTCCAGGGCATTTCCTAATTTTTCTTGGTTCTCATCAACAAGAATGTCTAGTCATGAAGATGCAGGGGGTCAAGACTCCACAAATCAAGTTTGCATGAATTTTGGCTATTGTTTCATATTGTACCAGAATGTTGTTAATCTCTATTTCATAACTTAAGGCTATGCTAGGGACATGTAACCAGAATATCCTTAAAAGAATTAAACTGCCAATACAGAGGCCCTGGATCAGTTTAGGACTGTGATCTTGGGAGTGGAGGGTGGGCTGTCTATATGTTTTCCCCTGTGGAGTAGATAGCAAACTGGGAGAAGTGGCACAGGCAAAACTTACTCCCTACCACAATCCCAATATGATTTGTGGGTTAAGACAGCTTATTTGCTTTTTTTTTTTTAATGGAACATCCTAATCATAATTCTCCCATATCACTTCTATCTTGTGAAGTACAGAGGGATAACGTGTGTAGGAACTCATTGTTCACTGGTTTCTAGAGTTCAAACAAATAAACTGCTTTTGGGGGAGGGAGAAGCAGCAGAGAGAGATACAAAAAACAACAACATATCCTTGGTTTTGTCCACATTATTTATGCAGTACTCTCGGTAGGTATATACCTGTGTTTTGTATTGCCTTTTTTATTTTGTAAAATGCACTGTGACCATTTTGGGGGAAGGGCAGTATAGATATCCCTTAATAAACCAACCATCAAATAAAGACTGGTGCAGGTGTTCTGAAGGGACCGGGACCTTAGTGGGAAAGACAAGTCACACACACCTTGTTGAATAGAGGTTCAACAAGCACCACTTTTGTGTTTTAATCTCATCTATCATATCTGTAACAGCTAGGAATCTACCCTTTTTCACACAACAAATAGTTTTAGTTGGCTCCTATGTCAGGAATAGAATATTGAAATAAGCAACTGGAAGGGCAATGCTATTAGGTCACAATCCTATTTAATTGGGAGTAAACCCCACTGAACTGAGCAGGAGTCACTTCTGACTAGACATGTATAGGACTGTTAGGGGCTGAAGAAGCACAGCCTTCTCCTCTTGGCTAAGGAGAGACAGGTTAATTCTAAGTTTAGAACAAGGGTGTCAAAACCAGACAGGACTTCTAAGAGTTGTGTGGATGATGTTTCTGCAGGTGCAGCTTCTTACACCTGTATGGCAAGGTGTGCTTTGCCAAAACTCCCTCTTCTACCTAATCATTAGTGGTTTGCGAATTATTTGCAAACGTTCCAAGGTCTCTTGAATTACAGCAAGCCAAGAGGTTGAAGAGTCCCAACAAAACAAGAGTCTTTGTCCACTTCCTGATTCCCTCTCTAGGCAAGTCGTATCAAAAACCCGCTCCCAAGAACTTGGTCTCAGTCCTTTGTTTATTTAAAAAAGTGAAGTATGCGTTTGGCACCATGCAGAAATGGTCCCAAGCCATTCAAAGCAATTATCCTTGGGCAGAGCTGCCAGTTTTATTTGCCCTCAAATAAAAGGGCAGGGCAGGCACTGATTCAGAACACGCTGAAGTGCAGATTCCAGGTAAGACCTTGTTAATGAAGTGGAGGAAGAGTCAAGACATCAGCGTTCCACCTTTGTCCTTTGGCAAAGGTGAAAGAGCCAAAGATCAGCTATGGCAGTGGGGCAATGATGGGGCAAGGCCAGAGGCAAAAATGAGCAGGGCAATGAATGCAAAATTCACCCTTGCACAGAGGCAGTGGCGGATCTTCATGCTCCAGCACCAGGGGGTGGTGGAGAGCAGGCGGGGCGGGACTGACGTGCATCCTGGGGGCGGGGTGCACTGCCCGTAAGGGTGTGGCATGCATCCTGGGGGCATGGTGTGCGGCCCGTAGTGGCGTGCCACCCAGCGCGGGTGGGGGAAACAGCCACGATGGCACCCCACTGGGATTTCGCTGCCGGGGGCGGTGCGCTCCCCCCCACACACCTCTTCCTCCGCTAGTGCACAGAGGGCTAGTTTCTACACACACCCATTCGTCTCCATCCAGGCAAGCAAAATGCATTATCAGAATTCAAGGACACATTTCAGCCAGGCAAAAACACTCAAGGAGGATACAAAGCAGGGCCAGTAAAGTGTGTCACCTGAGGGCCAGAAGGCTTATAGGGCTGTATTTGCCCCCCTCCATGGTGCCTGAGATTCTCCACACCTGCACTTTACTAGAGCAGGTCTTACTTTACACATGAACCCAACCCCATACCATCAGAAGCCCTTGTATATATACAGCTGTGTGTATATATACACAGAGGACTCTGTCCACATCATCAGGAAGCAACAGGTGGCAGGGTTCCTGATCACGTGGAAAGAGCCCTCCATGCTTATATGTACAAGGGTTCTGCTCAGAAACCACATGATCATGCAAAGGGGGAAATGCCATTCATAGTCACTGAGCATGCAACCTCACTGCTTGAATCTACCAAATCCCTATTGTCAACCTCTCCCACGTAATTCTTTACCAAGAAGCTTGGTAAAGATAAGAGCAGCAAAGGATATTGTTTCCTCTGCTTTCAAGACTCTGCATCAGCAAACCCCCTTTATGAATCTTCCCTTTAAAGAGGAAGTTGCTCCATTCCAAGAAATCTGTACCCTTGCCAGAGTCTGTTGAAGAAGCCCATTTTGGATCCTGAGGGCAGGAATTAAAGACCACTTCTCTCATGTGAAGACATCTTCCCTATACAGATAAGAGAAGTGGCATATACACTACCACATATGATTACCATACAAATGGATGCCAGGAAGGCATAGCTGGCACGAACTATCAATGAAGCAATAGAGACAATGTCTGTAGTCTTCATGAGGATGTGCAGAGATGCAACACATGACGTTTCCCCATGTAGACAGCAGCCCCCCAGGGTTATAAACAGATCTTCTTAGATGCCCATAGCCCAATCTCTTCTTCTGCACTACCCTACAAACGTAGTAAGAAAGCACTGAAGATATACCCCCATAGTCTACTATTGTATTCATTATATTTTAATATTCCTGCTTATAAACCCAGCATTTGTCAGCACTTACCAACTGGCCTGCCCTGTGTATTATTTTACTGTTATTTATATTATTTATTAAATTTGTATATTGCCCTTCTTCTGCAGATCTCAGGGCAGTAAACAATCTTCCTTTGGGAAACCCAAAGGAGTTCATTTAAAATTGGAGCTGATTTAGGACGAAACATTTGAGATGATTTGGGTTGTATTCAACTAACTTTTATTTATAGCAAACCCATGGAAATTAATAGACCTAAGTTAGGCATGGCCATTAATTTCAGTGGGGTCAACTCCAAGTACAAATTAGTTAAATGCAAGCCCTCAGATTTGGTTCTTTTGGAATAAAGGTCACTGGGAGCTAATGGTGTTATCTGTGGTGTGAAAGGTATGAAGGTGTGAAAGGTATGAAGGTGTGAAGGTAAAGGTAAAGGGACCCCTGACCATTAGGTCCAGGCACGGACGACTCTAGGGTTGTGGTGCTCATCTCGCTTTACTGGCTGAGGGAGCCGGCATACAGCTTCCAGGTCATGTAGCCAGCATGACTAAGCCACTTCTGGCGAACCAGAGCAGCACATGGAAACGCCGTTTACCTTCCCGCCGGAGCGGTACCTATTTATCTACTTGCACTTTGACGTGCTTTCGAACTGCTAGGCTGGCAGGAGCAGGGACTGAGCAACAGGAGCTCACCCTGTCATGGGGATTCAAACTGCTGACCTTCTGATCGGCAAGTCCTAGGCTCTGTGGTTTAACCCACAGCGCCATCCGCTTACACTTACATACTAGCTAATAATAAAAGGTAAGGTTCACAGAATTAACACACCAACAGATCTTTCTCCCCCATTAAGTTTTAGAGGGGAAAGGGTCCAGGGCTTTGGACTCTACACAGAGAACAGGATACTAGTCCCATGACTGCTGGATTGTTCTCTCTCACCACCCACCCAGACCCTGAGATCATCACTTCCAGTTGGTTGAGGTGGGAAGACAGACAGTTCTCCAACTCAACTTCCAGAGCTGTCTCCAGCTAGTTTCTATGGCAACAGTTTGGCCCAAACTTACTAACAAAGTAGATACTTAACAGACCTGGCTAAGCTATTTACCCAACAAAAGGACTAGTTTGGCCATCAACAGTCTCTCTTTCTGCAGAATCCAATCTTATAGCTAGAACAAAATAGCCGAAAACCTATTTAGTCCAACCGCAAACTTATTACAGAATGTTGCAACACCCCGTGGAACTATTGCTCTGAACATACATACAGATTTCTAAAGCCCTAGATCCCCTCCAGCCTACATAGGGCACTCAACATAATGCAGATCACCTCACAAGAACTCACTTCAGTTAGAGCCCCAGTGCATTTAGGGAGCCACTTGGAAGCTATTCCTGTGGGTTTGCAGGTAGATGAAAAAAGACAAAGAGTATTCCAAAGGAATCAGCTTGAGCCAGCATCAGAGACTTCCTTGAGAGTGTTGCCATTGAGGCACCAGTGGAGTGTGTAGGAGGGCAGCTGCACAGCTTGTAGAAACCCTATTAACAGGGCAAACATGAAACCAACACGACACCCACAGAAACCATAAAACCCACTCAGCCTGTCCAGAGACAAGGAAGGAGGCTTGAGAATACATTTTAATGAGCACTTTGGCTTGCGTCATGATAGTGTTCAAGCTACCCATTGCCATTTTGTGGGCTTGGCCTGCCATTGCATGAAGGCACACCCGTCATCTGGGATCATAAACCACAACTGAATATCACGGTGCTGCATGTGTTTGCCCCATGGGTGTGGCAGCTGAAGAGGCAGCCAAAGTCAGAGGACGTTCCCCACAAGCATTAGGCAACCGTTCCATGCTGTTCAGTACAAGGTTTATCTGTGAGCCAAAACAGCTGTAACTTGTGTAGGTGGGCAGATTCTGGATTCCTTGAATGTGCTGTGCAGGACACTGAAAGGCACAGTAAACCAGGTCCAGCACAGAATCAGAAAAGGCCAGCAGGTCATGTGATACAGACTCTAGAGATGTTTATCCTGAGATAAAAGGCACACCTAGGTGAGATTCACAATTGGATCTCTCATGGCTTTTTTTTTTTTTTTTTTTACATAGATGTTAAATAAATTCACCATAACTAAGAAGGAGCAAATCCAACTGGGAACGCTGTATTTTAAAATAGTTTTTACCCTTGCAGTTTCCCCCAAATGAGCCTCCCTCTCCTGGCACACAGTTATTTGGCCTGTAGGGGAAACACATAAAGGTAGCTGTTTGGTATCACTGATCTCCAGCTTTATCTGGTTGTGCCCTAAGACTATTCACAGGGTGTACTTATGGTATGTCTCAGGCACAGTATTTGAAGTTAAAACTCTTCAGTAGCATCAGGGTTCAGCAGGTAAAGACCATTGTTCTGATCACTAGAATTGTTACAACAATGACGTGCATCTTGTTAACAAATTATATACGGGAAGCACGCTGCCAAAGAGAAAACCTAATATTTTTAAAGTAAGATTTGTCTAAGCTAATAATGTTACCAGTCCTTCTGTTTGGTGACTCGGAAACTACAACTAATCCAGAATGCGGCAGCTAGACTGGTGAGTGGGGGCGGCCGCCGAGACCACATAACACCGGTCTTGAAAGACCTACATTGGCTCCCAGTACGTTTCCGAGTACAATTCAAAGTGCTGGTGTTGACCTTTAAAGCCCTAAACGGCCTCGGCCCAGTATACCTGAAGGAGCGTCTCCACCCCCATCGTTCTGCCCGGACGCTGAGGTCCAGCGCCGAGGGCCTTCTGGCGGTTCCCTCATTACGAGAAGCAAAGCTACAGGGAACCAGGCAGAGGGCCTTCTCGGTAGTGGCACCCGCCCTGTGGAACGCCCTCCCATCAGATGTCAAAGCGACATTCAGAAGACATCTTAAGGCAGCCCTGTTCAGGGAAGTTTTTAATCTGTGATATTTTAGTGTATTTCTGGTTTTTATGGAAGCCGCCCAGAGTGGCTGGGGAAACCCAGCCAGATGGGCGCGGTACAAATAATAAATTATTATTATTATTATTTTTTATTATTATTATTTGGGGATCAGCATGCAGTACAGTGCTAAACCTATTTTCTTTTAAAAGTATGTGTCCTTAGGATTGCTGCCTATGCTATATTTCGGCAGTGTACACACCATATGTTTAAACCACATTTCTGCCCCTGCAATAAATAAATAAATCAGGGGTTTACTCCTCACAGAGGTGTAATTCCCAACACCCTTAACCAACCACAGTTCCCAGGATTCTTTTTTTTTTGGGGGGGGGTTGAATGTGCTTCAAATGTATGGTATGTATATTGCCTTTATCTCTCAAGATCTTTAAACATACAGACTGGGGGCTTTAGTAGAGTTACCTAGAAAGCCTTTAGTAGAGTTTACCTATAAAGTAGGTAAACTACCTGTTTAGTAGAGTTACCTATAAAGAAAAACTAGGCATCTTATAGGGTTTGCCTCACCAAGTTATACTTTTACAAGACCAGCTACCTCGTTCATAGGGAGAAAAGGGTTAATACTTACCACAATGGCCAGGTTAAATAAGACCATCATGACCTTCAAGAAAGTGAAGCAGCTCATCTTGATTGCTATAAAAATTTTAAGGAGAAAGTTAACTAACAGCAACTCAAAAGCCTCTTAGTTTAAAGAGGTCTAATCCCAACTCATGATCCAAAAATTTGGGCAGGACTTTGAAAAATATCTTTCCCCTCAACCTCACTTTGCTATCTCCACCTGGGAGGGAATCAAAACAAGGAGCCACAAGACAACATCATTTGGTACCATCAATAGTACTTGGTATTCCTGATCCATTGAAATAGTAGCCTAGTCGTTTACTTTTTTGAACCACGTCAGTTAAAGCAGCAGCTTTACAAACCTTGTACAGTCAATTTTAATAAAAGGCAATTTGTCCTCTTCACATTCCTCTGTAATTTTTGTGGGAAGATTTCAAGGAGGAACCACACTGAAACAAGCCGCCATTAAATGAGCTTTCTGCTTTAAAGGAAGAGACTTGAATCTACTTCGCACACTGATGCCAGTAAACACAGATGAAACACACATCAGTCTCCTTCTTCAACAACAAAACCTTTACAGACCAAAGAAGTTCCATAGACTCACCTTAAAAGGCAAAAATCAACTCGAGAAAAAGACCTGAACAACTCTCAGCTACCTTTCCAGTAGGCAAAGCAGTCAGCTTTTAAAGTAAACTGAACCAGCTGTTGTTTCAGGCTATAATAAATATCCTTTCAGCCTATAAGATGTATCCCTTTTTCAGGCCAATCAAATCTCTTCAAGGGCAAAAACCACACCTCTCTAGCACTTAATTTAAAAAAAAAAAAAAATAAGCAACAGGGAGTAGACTAGTTTTCTTTATTCTTTACTGCCCTCTGATGGCTGTAGGTGAATATTTATTAATGCATAAGAATTTTTAAATGTACTTGCACATGCTTCAAATTCCTGCTACCTGGAAGAGAGAGAGAGAGTGTGTGTTTCTGTGCATGCAAGTGCAGTGCCAACAACAGAAATGGAAACTGCTGCCATAGCAGTACATTCCACACCTAGCCATGGTCTTCCCTGCCTTTGCAAGCGACAGCCTCTGGCGGTGGAATTAAAGGAGGAGCATAACAAGCCATGAGAGGAAGATACACAGTGCTGGACATGCTGGCTTGCTCAAGCCACTCATTCTGCTGCCACTGATGCCAGCAGACTTGCTGCCCATGCTGACACCCTGCATGAGCTTCTCAACCACTGTTGTCAACAAGTCCACAAAACCACCACCAGGCCACAACAGTATATTCAGGGGCTAGGTACAGTGGTGGAGCTTCATGCTCCAGCACTGGGGGGACGGAGAGCAGGCGGGGGCAGGGCTGGCACACGTCCTGGGGGCATGGCACACCGCCCGCAGAGGCGTGGCATGCCGCCTGCGGGGGCATGGCGCCCAGCGCAGGTGGGGGTAACAGCCGCTATGGCACCCCACCAGGATTGTGCTACCGGGGGCAGTGCACTCCTGCCACACTCCTCTTCCTCTGCCAGTGGCTAGGTAGACTTACTTTTTCAAGTGATTTGCTCTACATGGACTGTGCCCTCCTGTGGCGCAACAGGTCACTGTGTCTCTCTGTTATCCAGATGGTTGGTGGTTCAAGCCCACCCAGGGGCAGAATTCCTGCACTGAAGGACCTTAGATGACCCTTGGGATCCCTTCGAACTCTACTGTTCTCTGATTCTATGACTTTAATATAAATATATGCAGAATATAAATTCAAAGCTATGAAAGCAGTACCTGCACTAAGCCACTAGGAGGACCTCTGTCATCGCATAAAAAGCCGTGGAGTGCATGTCAGATTTAAGCCTCACTAAATTCATTCCCTGCCATCTGAGACAATTGTCTCCATTGGCCATAATGGGCCAGCTCTGCTCCCAAGTCAAGAAATTTTTGGCAGCCTTTTGAAGTTGGGGACTGAAGAATGGCAGCTCACTAAAACAATCTTAAATAGGCATTCCCAAAAGGCAACGATAGGGACTAGACTGGAAGAATGACACTCCAATCCCAGTATATAGGGACATTTAGAGCATACAGATTTTTAGCAGCCTCTTCCTATAAACAAAAACAGCTCTTCTGCATCAGACCAGAAGCTCATCTGGTCCAGAATCTTATTTCTCAACCACAGTGAGCAACCAGATGCTTACAGGGTGTCCACGATCAGATCATGAGCCAACCCACCCAGACAGCAAGATGGGATGACCGAAGGATCCACAGGGACAGCAGATTCGACCTCCAAGGAATGCATCGCCCGCTGATGTGAAGGCTCCGGTGTGCTCCTTGGAGGCTGGATCTGCCTCTTCCTCAGCAGCCTACCCCGATGTGTCTGTCGGCAACTCGGGCCTTGCCGCTGCGAAGATTTCCTCAACCTCTGCTCCGATGTACATCAGTGACTCAAGCTTACAGACTTGAGCACACTTTACTCAGCAGTGTATACTACACAGCAGAAGAGGCTTGAGGCTGTAGATACATACTAAGCTACACATTTATTAAACATAAATCAGGGCTAAGAAACATGTCGTCTCTCCTTGCTGTCTTCTCAGAAATAGAGCCAAAAACAACAGCTATACAGAGCGGAAGTTCCGCTTACGCCAGAAATCTGCACTGGAATGTAAACAGACATGTGACACGCAACAATCCCATGTCTGCAGCAAAAGGTGGAATGGAATTCCAACAGTGTCCACCACAGTGGTCTCTTGGCAAATAGGAGGCGGTGCTGGTCTCCTCCCACCCCTAGGGATGAAATGGCTCTGCACCTATCCAGCATGATTCAGAGTGGACCCTTCCACCTTGCCCCCATGGCAGCCTTTGATTCTCAGTACAACCATCAGGTGAGGTTGATCTGATTCCCCTCCTAGTTCCTAATGTATATTTTCAGTCACCTCCTTGCTTCCAATATAGATATTCACTCCCCGCCTTATTCCCAATGCAGATCTTCATTCATCCCTTCTTCCCTTGCAGGGAAGCGGGTACCATTTTGTGGTTTGCCTCAGGTACTAAAATTACTTGATCAGGCCCTGAATGAAGTCCATAGCCTTCTTCCGCTTTTGTTCCTCAGTAAGTGATATTTAATGTTGCCTCTGATCCTAGAGATAGTACACAGCCATCCTGTTTCTCATAAGAACAAGGACAGAGGTCACAGAAAGAGTGGAGCAACAGTCACCTGTAGTGGCATTTCTGGGCCTCCTGCAAAGAGACCACATGCTTTGCATGCAGAAGATCTGGGACTTGCCTATCAGAATAGTTAAGATGAAGCTAGCTAGGCCAAATGTGTGGCGGTTCCATATGCATTTATCCAAGCAGTACCACAATCTTGACAAACCTAACCTGTCTAACAGAAAACACCAGACAGCCAATGGCATAAGATAAAAGTGAACCAAATCTATTTACCTGGGTTTGTGAAATGCAGTTGGTTTTCACTGCATTTCCAGATGTCCCAGACGTGTTGTGACTTCATCTGACAGTCAGCTAGTTGTCCCAATGGTGCAGCTTCCTCTAGATGCTCAGCTTTCTTTGAACCTAAGAAAAATCCCATTTCTACAGAAAGGGGACGGTCATTTTGAGGGAAGACAGAGACTAATTACTTTAAATGTCAGAGAGAACAAGGAAGCAAGATTGTATAGAACAGGTCACTGCCATGATCAGAGCTTGAGATGCTTTACTCAATGTGACTTTGAAGGATCATATGGATGATCTATTTCAGATCTCTGGAAGCCTGCTTCAGGGTTTGCCCAAGTCTGCAAGTAGCTGTGGTCACAATACCAGGGCTGTTATTAGGGGATGGCCAAAACAGGGGCATAACTTGTGTATATTAGGGAAAGTATGAGAAGAAAGCATCCATTTGAGAACACGACCAAAGGTGTATTTAATTAAGGGAAATAGCTCACAAAAATGTGTATATTGAGAGGAAATGTGACTAAAATGCTGCCAATTTTGGGTGAGAAAGAAAGAAAGAAAGAAACTGATACAGAAATGTTGGTAACTGAACTTAATTAAGACCAGAAACATAAGAAACTGAATATGACAAATTCATCAGTTGCTACTACAGGCCTTTGATCTAAATGGGAAGCGTATTCCAAAATTGCCCTAGGGTGGTTTTTACTCTAAAATAAAAGCTAAATTAAACACACCTGTCATCTATAGTTTGACCCCTGAACCTAAGGTGATCATGGATCTACTGCCCTTAGAGAGCTATCCACCCTTTGTGGGTGTCTACGCTCAACACATGGATGTCATTGAACAAGGCCATTGGAGGTAATGAATCTGGTGCTCCTGAAAGGTGACCCAGGTCTTCTACATAGTTGTTCTGTCTCTGTACTCATTCCTTACCAGACTCAGATACATGTCTGTAGATCACACTGTATGCAGACTTAACACACACACACCTTCTAACACTGTGTCCATGTCCATTCATTCAAAACCACACTGACTTCCCTTTCCTATTACTTTCAGGCAGGTGGGAAGCCCTGTATATTCTGCCTCTAGGGCTTCCCAATCAAGTAATTCCCCAGCTGAGGTTGGAACAGATACCCCAGTCCTATGGCAGAAGTTTATCTCCCACCCTTTTGGCCAGATAGCCATGGTTCTCCCCTGGTTGACTTTATACAGCCTTCCTTTTGCAACACATCCCATTGCTACTGGACTACTGTATACAAAGTGCTAGTTACAGAATTCAGAAGTGCAGAGGGGTTTTGCAAAATGAGGGCAGTCAAGCTGTGGTTATGTGAGAATCTCATTACAGTACTCACCTACCCAACCGAACCAGCTCATGTCTTCGTCTGATGCAAGGCTCCTGCACCGCTAGTAAGGAGAAAGGGTTTCATTAGGAATTCTGATTTTTCCAGCCTTTTAAATTACAGCCTGCTGTCGAGTTCTGCTTTCTGTTGCAAACTCCTTTACACATCCAGTTTCACTTTACTGGAAAGGGGAGGTTTTGTTTTCCATGACTATTTTTTTGGCATGAAGATCTAGGCCCGCCCCCCCGCCCCGTCCTGACCAAAAAATGCTTCCTTTGTTCTTACTGTGAGATCATTTTTACCTAAAGTAAGTCAACTAACTACAAGTGCTTTATCAGCCAATAAGTGTAATATAGCCACTGATGCAGTATAGTCTATTAGGCACACAGAATCTCTCAATATGTTCCAAGCATGTAAAAAAACAAAAACAAAAAAAACCATTCTTAACCATTCTGAAAACTGTATGGCAAGTGTTGCTGTCAGGTGAAGCAGAACAAGTTGTGGGTAAATTAATGCACAAGAAACCCACTCACTGGATTTGAAAAAGAAAAGCAACATCAAAAGGCAAGTCATCATTTTTGAGCCCATTTCTTACAAATGAACTTACTAGGTAACTTCCTAACTTAAATGTTTCCACTGTCAACAAGTTGAAAGTTAACTTCATTTCATTTCAAAGACTGTTTAAACTAAATTTATCTAGCTAAAAACATCATCATTAATCTTTCCTATGGCTGTCGCCATCCAGTGAGAGGGGAGGGGGGGAGGGAGGGAGGGAGGGAGGGCTCTTCCTTTCACTCTTCCAGTCCCAGCAGATGGCACCGAAATGTATAGGAAAAAGAGCCCATTTATGTTCCTGTGGTGTTGGTGTTATTTTAGCTTCCCTTTCATATAGCTGGACAGCAGGCAAGACTCCAAATGTGGTTTGCAGAACTTTGAGATGAATTGAGCCTCACTGGATTTTAGGAGGACACACGGAAGGAAGTGGTATTTATTTGCTGACCACAGTTTGAGGAAAAAACCTGCTGAGCAAGACATCTGAGGTGGAGAATGGAACTGTAAAATGAAGAGAAAATAGTAGTTTCAGGAAGGATAGCCAACCTACTAAATGAAAGACACAGTCCAGATTTTGGAAGATTTGCACTTCCAGCTTAATGAATGTGTGTTTCATGCCAGCTGATACAACTTGTCAGGCTTGAAACTATTGTGCTTGATTGAAGCACAATGCATGGAGACCCTGGCATTTCAAGATTTATGAAGGCCACACAGAACCACACTTACCCTTAGCATGTGAACTGTTGTCAGATCAGGTAGAATTCAGGTTGCCATGGCCTTCTCTCCTCTATTGGGGAGAAAATGAGAGCCTTGTTTGGCCAGCAGGCAGGAGGAAACAGTGGGTATGACAAAAGGTCAGCTTCACCCTGCCTTCCAATAGCAACCACAAAATATGGGTCAGTCTACCCAGAGATTTGCAGGTGCCAAAAATCTGAATCACACCACACCCTCCTCTCCCCCACCCCAACGACTGTGCAAATTGTGATTGGAACATCTGAATTCTCTTCTTCTCTTTGAGAGTTTCCCACCCTCTATAAAAATCATGGAGGTTGCCCTATTCTCTGCCTTCTTCCTGCTGTGGTCAGCAACCACTGAAACCTAGGTGGGTCTCACCCAAATGGTTTGAAATGGAAGGCATTCTGTTTTTTGGTTTCCTGATAAGTGGTACCTAGTTAAACTTTGTGTGTGTGTGTGTGTGTGTGTGTGTGTGTGTGTGTGTAGTTTCCCACTTCTCAATCTCTCCCTGCTTGGCTCTTCAATAAATGTCCTTATTTTGAACTGAGCAGCTAAACCAATTACCTTAACAAAGGAACCAGTTTGACTGCTTCACAGAATTCCCTTTGATAGATTCTAACCTCACAGATACAGGATCATAGATGTGAGAAGGGGCACAGGGGTATCATCCAGACTGACCCCCCCCCCCCGCCAATCCTATAAAAATATATTTCAGACATATTGATACATGCCAGCTTTTCCTGCAACAAAATGTATTCCCCTTATTTCACATGATTTAATGGCAATTATTAATTCTCCTGAATTAACAAGGCTCTGGATAGTTATTTTCATTCAGCTATTTGGCAACAAATGCTTGTATTGCACAATTCTTGGCTTGCAGGGGATTGGAGCAGATGATCCTCAGGGTTCCTTCTAACTCTCAGGTACTATGAATAACTAAGATATTTGGAAAAGACCTTTTTCCAACAAAATCTCTCTCTCTCTATCTCTCTCTGTCTCTCTTTCTCTCTCTCTCTCACACACACACACACACACACACGGAGCATCTGGATGGATAAGATTAATAATTTCTACTTTCACATGGAACCAACATTTTTCCTTGAACAAAAAAGGTTGAGCTCTGTTTTCCAATAACCCTCTAAGAAGCGGGAAAGAACAATGGATTAATCAAAAGCGACTCCAGACAGAAACGGAGACACTGTTTTGAAAACACAGGCTCAGACTGAATAGTCCTTGTACGCTCTCTCTTGTTGTGAATGTCGGCATTTCTGTGATGAGAATTCAGCCAAAGGAAAATGAACCTGGCACAAATGTTAATTGTAACAATTCGGAGGAAGACGAAAATTATCAAAGCTGAGCTTAGCCAAAGAGAGTAACAATTGCATTTTGGAAACAATGGGTTGTCTGGGAACAGATGAGAGATGGAACAAGAAGATACCCACAGCAGACAGATGCAGCTGTGCTGGCACGCTTGCTACCCAGGCTAGCCCAGAAAGAGAGGCAGTGTGGAATATTTGAACCTCCCAAGAGCCAAGGTCATATTTGGCAAGTTCTGTGCCATAATCTGCAAAGCAGTTCTCGTAACTGGTAGCTTTATTTTATTCAGCTTTACTTTTCTTTATTAAAATGCCCTTTCTCCATTTTCCTTCCTGTTGGGGCTGCAGTCTGAGGTGAACAGGGAAGCAGGAGGTGTACGATGAAGCCGGGACTGAAGAAATCTTATACTAGAATACTGCAGGGTTCAGGAAGACCTCAGGAAGACTCCAGCAAAGCTAGGCCACAACATGAAGTCTGTTCTATCCAGGACGCTTTTATTTTATTTTATCTGTTATTACATTTATATCTCATCTTTCATCCAAGGAGCTCAAGGTAGCATATACAGTTTTCCCTCTCCCTATTTCAACTTCCACAACTCTGTGGGATAGGTTTGGCTGAACTGGCCCAAGGTGAGCTTCGTGGCTAAGGGGGGATTTGAACCCTGGTTTCCCAGCTCCTGGTGCTGCACTCTAACCACTCCGCCACACTATGACCAGCTTGGGATGGAACAACTCCCACACTAGGAAAGGTTATGGCATTTGGGACTGTTAGAGAAAAGATGAGTAAGAGTTGGCGGGGTAGTAGTTTGTTAAATTATGCATGGATGGAAAAGTGGACAGAGAAAAGTTTTTCAGCTTCTCTCATAGCACTAGAACTCAGGGATGTCCAGCGAAGCTGAATGATTCAGGACACATAATAGAAAGGAGTTCTTCACACAGGCTATCCATAGTCACTAGCCACAATGGCTACGTTATCCATCCACTATGCCTCCACTATGCCTCTTGAATGAATACCAGTGGCTGGAAATCACAAGTGGGCAGAGTACTGTTGTGCTTGTGGGTTTCCTGCAGGCATCCTGTGAGAACAGGAAGCTGACTGGACGGGCCACTAGCCTGATTCAGCAGGTTCTACTTAGGTTGCTGCATTAACTAGACAGGAGGTCACTTCATGTCTTGCTCCCAGAGACAACCAGACAGCCTCTGACAGCTTCAGTATGCAAGTCTGAAATTCTCCTGCTCATACAGTTGAACACTACATACACATACCGTATAACAACTCCAAAGCCCTATCTAGCATTAGCAAATAAACAATAGCTCACCAAATCAGCAGTCCTTTCTGGGAGACTGAGCAGATCTCCACAGGGTCTCAGCTTCAGTCTAGCATGGTCATATTTCTCTCTCTTTCTCATGCCAAGAACAAGGGGTTGAAATACCTTTCAGTCCAGTCCAGTTTGTTGACCTGTCCAGTCTAGCTATCTAAACTGTTACATGAGATATTCTGGTTCAGACAGGTAACACTGCAAGACAATGACCCAAACATTATACTCATGTTACATCCTTCTTTAATAAAAGTACCACCACCTCACACCCAATTTGATCAAATACATAAAACAACAAGTTTTACGACCAATGAAAACACGATCTTAAACAAACACGATCTTATACAAACACAAAGTAATTATAAGACGGCTTCCTACTGATGAAAACTAGTTAGAAGTTTACAAATGAAACTGGCCACAATTCTCCTTCCCAGTCAAAGCTGCAACTTCTGCCACCGATCTGTAGCAAAACGATAAGGAGCTGGTCCCTGTAAACAGCAGCTCCTCTTGAGTATTATGATACAGAAGACGCAGTTTCTCAAAAATATAACAGTGCATGGACCCTTAAGCCACTGAAGATTGATGTGCTGTATCTGGACATCAGTAGCAGCTCAATAATTAACAACAGCTTTCCTTCCCCCTGCTGATCTAAAAAAAAGCATTGAAGTGGAGGAACTCTAAGTCTTAAGAATTTTGTGAAGGAAGAAATGTTTGGTGTTTCTTCCTGTGCATCCCCACCCCTTTGGTCTTTCCCACAAGCTGTTCATATCTGTGCAGTTTCATTAGTGTCAGATTTGTTTCTATTTGTGAAGACACCAGAAGGAAATGACAGGTCATTGACAAAGGTATGAACACCTTTTCAAATGTGTTCACACCTGGCTAGAGGTCTAAGGACTCCAATATTGGTGTGAAGCTCGTTTGAGAAACAGTGCGTATTTTATAACAAAGTACAGGGTAGTTTAGCATTTTGGATAATGTCACGTGAACACAGAAAAGCATTTTGGATAATGTCACGTGAACACAGATTAAAAACCCAGCACTGGAAATGCATAGTAAATGCGAGTGTGAACACAGCATTGACTGCAGCAGCCCAGGTCCTCTGTGCTGCTCTGTAACCTTATGACTCCAGGTATTCTCACATTGCATTCAGTGGCTAATCTAACTGCTGTTTTTGTAATGTCTGCAAGAATACTGAGAAGCTGCTGCAGGCACTCGGGGGGGGGGGGGCTTAAACTAGCACACACCAGTTATTTGCAATATGGACAGTTTCACTGTGATTTACAACACACAGCTGCTTTTCCTGGCGAGTTAAGCCAAATTAATCCAGACTTTGCTACTTGGTGGTTAATAAGCAAAGCAAGGCACTGTGCTCCACAGATTGGGGCACAAATTAGGCAAGGGGAATAGCATTAATTATGAGTAATAAGAAGAAGAGTTTGGATTTGATATCCTGCTTTATCACTACCCAAAGGAGTCTCAAAGCGGCTAACAATCTCCTTTTTCCTTCCTCCCCCACAACAAACACTCTGTGAGGTGAGTGAGGCTGAGAGACTTCAGAGAAGTGTGACTAGCCCAAGGTCACCTAGTAACTGCATGTGGAGGAGCGGAGACGCGAACCCGGTTCACCAGATTACAAATCTACTGCTGTTAACCACGACACCACACTGGCTCTGGGGAGTAAAGGAGGGGGGGATGCAAGGCCCATTTTCATGACCATATCTCTGTGTGTGGAAGTGTGGCTTTTCATCAGCTTCAGCCATGAGAATACTGACAGTACTACCCACACAAGCCACTGTAGACCAGGCTGCTCAGCAAGCCATTCTCACAGTGTTCTGTAAAGAATCCACATTGACTTTCGTGTACATTGGTGCATGACCAGTTTGACACATGTCAACAGGCTAGCGTGACTTTTGCAGCCCTGAAATGAAGCTGGAGATCTGACAAATCTACATGATGGAGCAAATAAACTAGGACATCTTCCACTAACCATAGTCTCCTGTTTTGTTCAAACCATGAATCCATGATTACTGGAACATTTTGTTTTTTTGAGCTTCATATAATTAGGCTCACCAGTACAAAGGTATTCTGTAGCCCCAGTATTGAAGTCCAGCTCTTGAGAACACCAATCTCACCTTCTGGACCATTACAGAATCAAGCAATTCCTATTTTTTCCTATGATACACTGGGTCTCAAACCTACCTGGCAGATGAAGTCCCATCTCTCAACCCTGGAAAACTTTACTCGTAACTCCATGTATGTATGCAAGTGTTTATTGTGTGGTTACTCCATAGTAATGGTTGTAGTTGTGGCAAGCTGTGCTGGAAAAGCATGAAAATTTTATTTTTATTTTTACATTCCATGAACTAACTGGGATTGCTCCCTTCCTGCAAGTTGAGTCATGGTACTGCAAGCCACTGAGAGGCTCAGAAGGAAGAGTCATGCTCCTTTCCTAAACGCTTCCACACTCTGCTAGCACGTGTCAGGAAACTGACCAAGGCAATTTCCATTTCAAACCTGGGCTAGAAGCCAGTTTATGAAGTTCTGTGTTACTTAAACACATTCTAGATTGCATATTGCAGGGGTCAGGGAACCCCAGGGATCAACAAGTGTCAACTTGAGATAAACAGTCTTTCTTTTTTAGTTTAGCTCTCTGTCCTCAGATGGAAAGCAAGTCTGCTCATGTTACAGCCCATATTAATTTAGAAAACGATGTTGCATCCAGTGTTGGTCGTTCTCTCAATCTCATTTGAAACAGAATTGCTGTTTCCTTCTTTCTCCCCTTTCTGTGAAGTGTGTGCAGGGAAGAAAAGATAAAGATCTGTGCTTTCTCACCTCTGCAATGTGATGGTTCGGTTTCTACCTTCCCCTATACATTACATCAGGTCTACGTGCCCTGCTGCAGCGAAACATTTATGGTGTTCAAACACTAAACCTTCCAAATGGAAAAATCAATTGGTGTGATAAATGGTTCTTGGCTGGGTGAATCTAATGAGCGAGTGACAGGTGTTACAGCAGGATTACTTTTACACATTTTCCAGGGCCAACTTAGCCATTCACTTACCATCTTGTCCCAGATGAACTGCATTTATACAACCATGGATTTTCCCTTGAACAGCTTTGCTATGGATCTGTAACGTCTTGAGAAGTAAAGTAGTTGCAGAAGCAATACTTTATTAATTATTAAAACACCAAAATGAAATAAATAGCTTGCAGTACAGCTTGAGCAGACAAGGTGTTTTGACTGCTACAGCTAAACATTTGTTCAGCACCTACAGTGGTGCTAGGCTTCTTGGCTGTTAGTGTCCCCGAGCTAAATTGAAAGACAGATTTCAAGAAGCATACACCTACATTGCAGTGACCAAATATCTTGTTAACATATTACTTATAATGCAAATATCTTTTCTTTTTTTAAAGCAAGTAATTCATCCCAGTCACGTCACAGGAATGAAGTAAGGAAACTGTGTGCTCGCCTGTTGCAAATTAGAAAAAAAGAATTCATAACACATCTATTAGCCTCTGCAAGAACAACTATTGCTAGGACATGGAAATCATTACAATTATTAACTAGGGGCCAATGGTATCATGCAATTTGGCAAACAGCATTATTGGAAAAACTGACACAAAATTAAAAATAGCAAGAGGGCAAAAGCAGCACAACAATTTTCATGCAGTCTGGTGTGACTTTATTGATTACACAAATAATGAGGCCTATGGTAGTACAGTACACATAGTTTACAGCATGGCCTGGCATGCATGAAGTACATATTTTATTTTATTTTCTCTTCAGTCCTTTCCTCCCCCTCCTTCCTATAAATTCTAAATAAGTAAAATACATTTTACTTATGGCCACAGTGTGGTGTAGTGGTTAAGAGCGGTAGTCTCGTAATCTGGGGAACTGGGTTCGCGTCTCCGCTCCTCCACATGCAACTGCTGGGTGACCTTGGGCCAGTCACACTTCTTTGAAGTCTCTCAGCCCCACTCACCTCACAGAGTGTTTGTTGTGGGGGAGGAAAGGAAAGGAGAATGTTAGCCGCTTTGAGACTCCTGAAGGGGAGTGGAAGGCGGGATATCAAATCCAAACTCTTCTTCTTCTTCAATACATTTCACTATATATCATTTCATATCTGTAATAATTTTGTATTTATGCTTCGACACAACTTTGTCAAAATATTCAGAAATTTTTATCTCTGTGTTGTTGCCAGTCCAGTCAGCTTTTTTTGCATGGAATGGGAAGGAGCACACCATTTTGTTCTTCACCTCAGGCGGCAAAATATCTTGGGCCAGACATTTTGACAACTTTCATGATATCCATGTGGTGCAAATACGTTCATATTCTGCTCTTGTCTCTGAACATTTAGCTATGCAGCTTGTTATTTATGATGACACAAATAATAGCAAAAGTCACATTTAATTTTGACGATTTAAAAATAAGTACCTTTACGTTTGTTTTTAAAGTGACAACTTACGGGTTAATTTACATGCTCTGTTGATCTAAACTGCATCCATAGATACAAGGAGACAAGGGTGTGTGTGGAACAAAGTGTCCCTCATGGTCATCATTTGCAATATCAGGACACTTTGGAGGAAACTGTTGCCCAAGAGCCACTGTTCTCTCCTGTCATTCTGAGTTACTGAAGATGATTTCTGAAAGAGCACTTTAATCTACCTGCCATATCTCTGAATTGAAAAAGGGAACAAAAGCTCCGAAGGCGAAGCCAACAGAATTGTATTTGCCATGGCATTAAAGCAGCTCCTCTTACCTGGGATATCTGAGAGCTTAATCAGTTGCAAGCCAATCACCAGCCTGAATAAGAGAAACTCCACATGAATGCAAAAGGATAGATGAATCTTCTTTAAAGAGGCTAGAGGATTATTCTCCCATTTTCTCTACAGATTCTGAATACCCACTAATGTAAGCCACAGGAACGACGTAAATCGGAACATTTTGTGCCAGCCTGAAATGTGCAGCTTGATCACAACCAACAGCCATAATCAGGTGCCACATAATAAACCAGAGACCTGGAACTTTTGTTCCTAGCTCTTATTATAATAGAAATAGACTTGATGTGTAGTATCAGTACAGTGGTACCTCGGGTTAAGTACTTAATTCGTTCTGGAGGTCCATTCTTAACCTGAAACTGTTCTTAACCTGAAGCACCACTTTAGCTAATGGGGCCTCCTGCTGCCGCTGTGCCGCCGAAGCACGATTTCTGTTCTCATCCTGAGGCAAAGTTCTTAACCTGAAGCACTATTTCTGGGTTAGCAGAGTCTGTAATCTGAAGCATATGTAACCTGAAGCGTATGTAACCTGAGGTACCCCTGTATATTCATTTATATTCACACTCCCTCCAGGTGCTATAGGAGCCAACTCCTAGGGGCCAAGGGGGCTTTGCCACCTCATAAAATATTTGAGGTGGCTGTGTCCCCCCCCTCCCCGAGTTGATGGGCATTGCCATTCAAATGGTGTGTGCACACCACATCATTGATCAATTCTGTGGGGTGGGGCTTACCTGCCGCCCATATTTTATTCAAGTTGGTGTCTCTGCCAGGTGCCTTAAGGCAGCTTACGCGGTCCAGGTGCTTCCTAATTTGTTCCTAATGAAAGAGATGAAAAGTAATGTTCCAGAAATCAGTTCTGATAGACAACTAAGCCACTCATGGGGTTACAGGGATTACTTGCAGCCTACTTTCACAATCTGTCTGTTGCCTACGCCTACTGTTCAGATATAATGAAAGAGAAACTCTCCTTTTTGCAGTATTTGAAGGTTAGGTCATACTGTGCTAAACAAAAAATATGTCATTAATTGAAGGGGAAATTGAATTTCAAAGATTGGCATATTAAGAAGAAAAATATACTGTTGTCAAAGGTTATATATAACAATTTGAGGAACCATACAAAATCAAGTGCAGCAGTGATAGGCAACAAAATATGCCAGAAGAGATGTTGCATTTTTTTGGATCAGTAAGGGTTCTTGGGTTTCAAATAGCTTCAAAATTAGTATTAAATGGCATCAAAATGACATTTATCTACATGGGAATATTAAAAATATATATCCACAGGTGGTAATAAGAAGGCTAGTAAATAATGGTGGTAGGCATGACTAATGAACTCTTTTTCCTACATTTACATTTCCTACCTTTACATTCATTGGCTTATTGAACCCTGTAGCTTTCTAAAACCCATCAGACATATTCATGATTAAGAGACAATATTATATATTTCAACTCCAGCAAAAAGCATGAAAGAATGAATTTGAAAAGAAAGGAAAACAGAATTACTTACTAAGATCAGGAATCACTAGTTGTTAGGCAAGCTAATCACATAAAAATAATAACTGTGGATTTTGATACCATGAGGAATGGATGATCACCAGTAACAGAATATTTGATAAATAAATTGCTAGTCTCAAATGATGAATAGCATTTCGTATAGAAATGAAGAATAAAGCCAATAATAAATAAATAAATAGAGGATGCATGTCAATGCATGCAGCTAAATAATAACAATAACAATAACAATAACAATAATAATAATAATAATAATAATAATAATAATAATAATAATAATTTTGTTATTTATACCCTGCCCATCTGGCTGGGTTTCCCCAGCCACTCTGGGCAGCTTCCAGCAAAATATTAAAATACAATGCAATATTAAAATTGTATTTTAAAATTATAAAATACAATATTAAAATCTCCTGCACTGTGCTTAGGAGAGCTGTGTTAAATCCTATGGCATACATTTGAGACTCCAGTTAAAAGATGTCATTTGGTCCACAGGACAGTGTGTTTACTATATACCTATTACACTATGTGCCAGCATTAGAATGCTGTTCTTTGTTGAAATGACTTTGGACTATATTTTTTTGGTTCCCTTCACTTAAATAACCACAAATAACCACAACCATAAAAACTGGTTGCTCAATTTGGCACTGGGGGAAGGACTCACTGTCCCTTCCTTGACTCCTCTCAGTCAAGGAGTGAGCTACTCTTACAACAGGATGGGCCTTCCAGTAATAGGTACATCTAATATGGTGCTAATACCTGCTCTGGGATTGCAAACCTTGATGCATGTGGTTGCTAAGATACACTTAATGTTCCTTAGAAGATTCACTATCACACCAGACCTCTGGGTAATTTCATCCCATTCTGGTACACTCAGCTCTGGTCAGGAGTGCTAATAAATAAGTAGCAACTTTAACATCGCTTCGCTTTCAAGGGGAAAAGGGCCCTCCACACCAGGTGAAGGAGCTGTAAAGATGAATATACCTAATTAACTCAAGGCTGAAGGAAAATGGAACACAAATAAATGAGGCCTTCTTCTCTGGGCCAATGCTGGTTTTAAGAGCAATGGCTTATCAAAAGCTATATTAAGATAAAAATCGTAATTACAGTGGTTACAAACTTAATTCATTCCAGAGGTCCATTCTTAACCTGAAACCGTTCTTAACCTGAGGTACCACTTTAGCTAGTAGGACCTCCCGCTGCCACCATGCGATTTCTGTTCTCATCCTGGGGCAAAGTTCTTAATCCGAGGTCCTACTTCCAGGTTAGCGGAGTCTGTAACCCGAAGTGTTTGTAACACAAGTTGTTTGTAACCTGAGGTACCACTGTACCAGACACCTCTTGATTAATAAACCATTGCCCCAAATACAATTTTACCAGAAGTTGTTAGCTCTTGCAGGTTTCTGGAAAGGGTGTGGGTAGAGGGAGTTGGTGTACCACCTAGTGTAGCACATCACCTGTGTGCAGGTTAGGCATATAGGAAGCTGCCTTCTACAGTGGTACCTTGGGTTACAAACACCTCGGGTTACAGGCACTTTAGGTTACAGACTCCGCTAACCTGGAAGTAGTACCTCGGATTAAGAACTTTACCTCAGGATGAGAACAGAAATCACGCGCCGGTGGCACGGCAGCAGTGGGAGGCCCCATTAGGTAAAGTGGTACCTCAGATTAAGAACAGTTTCATATTAAGAATGGACCTCCAGAACGAATTAAGTTCATAACTAGAGGTACCACTGTACTGAGTCAGACACTTCCATCTAGGTCTGTATTGTCTAGACTCTACGCTAGCTGGCTATGCGTCTCCAGGGTTTCAGATGGGAGCCATTCCCAGCTCCATGTGGAGATTGTGGGGGTTATCAGTGCCCACTGCTACAGTAATGGACCTTGGCAGGTGCCCCCAAATATTGACACCTGACACAAGCCGCCCCCCAATCCACCATGTTATGACGATGCGTGTTCCAAAATGCTTGTTTTCCTGAATCTACTACGAGTTTAATCTAGACCAGGAAGTACTGGTTGCTGCCTCAAATTTAATTTAATGAGAATGCTGTATTACTCTCAGCATCTGCAATCTTGCAATACTGTCACCGCTTTGTACCAAACCAGCTGTATTTGTGCGGTATTTTGCCCTTTTTCTGTAATGCCACACCATAATCCTGCCATTTTACCAATTCCATGATGCCCAGTGTGTCCTAAAGTCAAATGTACATGAGGTAGGATGGCAAAGTGGTTCTGTTCTTAAGAGCAAAAACCCACCATGCACTGGGAGTCTCAGCAAAGACGAAAGTGGAGAAAAGCAGAAAGGGTTTTTCTAAAGATGAGCACCCAATTAACAATACTGAAAGAATGACAGCAGGAGTGTAACCTAAAAAGGCTGTTGGATTTTTCAGAGTTCGGAAAACTAAACTGGAGGCAAAGTTTGTCCTCCATGCTGCTATTCCTCATCACTGCTTCAAAATCTGGAATCGTCTTCCAGCAGGCCCTTACTCTTCCAGCTTACAACACAGGGACCATTGGGTGGGAGTACTACATGGCTCCCCAATCATCCCTTCCCTCTGACTTCCACGTGCTGAGTGTGGATATCCGAGTAAGAAAAGCCTATCTGTGCAGTGTAGATATAGCGAGTGAAAGCGTCTTAGGTCTTAGACCTTTTCTGTACTGTCCATCAGTCTGGAAATTCATCACAGTGAAAATGAGACATGGGCAATTTTCTCTCTAGCTGGCACGTTGCAAAATAAATTGGGTTGTTGGCTTTTGTTTTGTTTTTTCATGGCAGTTTAAATCCAGTAAGTCTTTGTTCATTCTGTCCAACTATAACGTATGGAAATACAAGGGATGTCTCATTTGTTATTCCAAATGTTAAGTTGTTAAAAGACATGCTGGCACTGAAAATTACTCTTTCAGTTCCAACATTATTCAGTTGTAAGGAGCCCCTGGGATTAATTGACACCATAATCTCTTCTTGCTCAGGTCTTTCTTTCTCAACCAGAATTTAAAATAATAATAATAAAGGTCCTTGTCAAGGGTCTGACAGTAAAAAGACTAAAGGGGGTGGGATTGGATTGGTGGGGATGGCAAATGTGTGCTCATTCATCCTTCCTTTCTCTACCACCTGCATTCTAATTCAGAAAAAAAACCACATGTCAATAAATAAAGCTGCTCAGAGGTTTCAAGCTGCAGTGTCAAACATCAGCAAAAGTGGGAGGAAATGTAGTCCATCTGAAGGGTCACAAATTCCACATCACTGGCCAAAGCAAGACCTCCCCGGCACCCATGTCCAATTCATTCCAGTTAGTATTATTTTCAAGCTTGCTCAACAGTTGCATAGTGGCAGGGTTGAGCTGGAAGCAATACAAGTGCAGGCTGCTTGGATCTGAATGGTTGCCTCCTTCAGTATGAGAATAGTGCAGTCAACTTTGTTAATTTTACTCATATGCTGAAATGTAAAAGAACTCATTCCTTTCCCACTGCCAAATTGTGCAGCTAAAGAGGAACAGGGAAGTAGCTACAATCCGTCATCTAAATCCGCAGAGAAGTATGCTTTTAAATTTAGTTTTCTAAGTTACTGATTTTCAAGGTCTTACTTTTATTATAAGAAAGTAAGGCTGGGACGCAGGTGGCGCTGTGGGTTAAAGCCTCAGCGCCTAGGACTTGCCGATCGAAAGGTCGGCGGTTCGAATCCCTGCGGCGGGGTGCGCTCCCGCTGCTCGGTCCCAGCGCCTGCCAACCTAGCAGTTCGAAAGCACCTCCGGGTGCAAGTAGATAAATAGGGACCGCTTACCAGCGGGAAGGTAAACGGCGTTTCCGTGTGCGGCTCTGGCTCGCCAGAGCAGCGATGTCACGCTGGCCACGTGACCCGGAAGTGTCTCCGGACAGCGCTGGCCCCTGGCCTCTTGAGTGAGATGGGCGCACAACCCCAGAGTCTGTCAAGACTGGCCCGTACGGGCAGGGGTACCTTTACCTTTACCTTTAAGGCTGGGTGTGTGCAGGCAGTGATGTGGGCAAAGCCCTGCCAGCAAACGGGGCAAGTATTGTTGGTTTCATCCAGCCTTCTTTCCTTTCCCACTAAATCTGCAGAGGGGGAACCTGTGGTCCTCCAGATGTTGCCCATTATCCCTGGCCCAATAGCCATGATGGGTGGAGCTGATGGGAAATGAAGCCCAAATGGAGCTACAGGTTAGTCATCCCTGCATTAAGATAAAAAGGGGCACTGACCAATAAGTGACTGGGGATGTGCTCTCGGTGCCTACAGCTTGTTCAGGACTGTTGCCCATCGGGGAATTTCTCCAAAAGCACAACCATGTACGATTCCACGGTCGTCATCCCCGCCCCCCTCAGCATTTTCTGCTAAGATGTAGCGGCGTGACAAACAAACATTAAAAGCCTCCGAGGAAAGTGACAAACCTGCCCAGTGAGAATTGTATTACAGAATCGTAGAAGTGGAAGGGATCTTGGAGGGTCATCTAGCCCAACCCCCTGCTCCTCCGTGCAAGATCTGCAATGCAGGAGGGCTGCTGCGGGAGGCCGTTCAGCTCCCGCTTCTTATCTGGGGTAAACATACCCAATCTTATGCAAATAGGTTGCAACCCTTGGGGTTGCGGCAATCCTCTGCACGCTTCCTTGAGAGTTAAGCACTGAAGCCCGACTTAAGGGAGCAGCCATACATTTTTAAATAGCAAACTCGATTGCTGCTGCATTCATATTCGCCGTCACTTCCTACAGCAGTGCGGCATGCACACGTGCACATGTCTCTTATAACACCCGTTCACGAGTTCCCGGAATGAAAGGGTCAGGTTTCCCAGACGTGACTGTGCACAAATACAGCTAATGTCGCCCACGGGCTGCGGAGCGTGCAGGCTGCCGCGGCGTTCGCCGAATCGCTGCTTTTACTCCCAAGCAACTAGAATAACCCCCATTGCCGCGTGGCTTCCTGCCCCTAGAGCGCCCTCTTCCGCGCAGCTGAGCAAAGCACTTTTGTTCCACGGGATGCGGACGATTCGCTCCCCACGTCCACTTCGTATCTAGCCCCTTGCGCTCGCCCAGCCGACGCTGGCGGGGCAGCGAATTAATACGTCTGTCCGATGCACGTCCTTCCTTCCTTCCTTCCTTCCTTCCTTCCTTCCTTCCCTCCCTTTTCTCCCATTCTCTTTCCCAGCTTGAGACGTCATGTCACCACACAAACCTCCTTTTCCCTTACTCCCATTTTCTTTCCTTCCTCCCTTCTCCCCCCCACTGCAGAGCTGCCTGGGCTCTCTACATTTCAGGCAACCGAGAGGTGTGTCTGCTGACATCACCAAATAAATCCTGCTCAGCAGTGCAGGGGTGTCAAATTGTTTTCAGGCAGGCGGAGGATGGCGGTGGTGATGCCTCGGAATTACTATGCATAGAAACGGGGGGGGGGGGGGGCGGGCGGAGAAAGAAGAGCTGCCCGCCGGCAACTTTGGGCCCCACCCTTCTTTCCCCTCCCGCTCCCCCGCTGCCTTTTGCAGGGGACATCCAGAGATTGCGGGCGGGACGCCGGGCGCAGTCCGCGCTCGGGAAGCGCGCCTCCTTTAGTCCTCTCTGCCCTTCCCTCCAGGTTGCGGCAGCGGGCCAAGTTGTAACAGGTGACACGCATGGAACTAGAGGGGTTCCGGGTCCCAGGGGCTTTAGTGGAGAGTTGCCTGTAAGTGGGTGGGTAGAAGAGTATGCTTTAAAATGCACCCCCCGCGCGCGTGCGCCGCATCTTGCTCCTTTCTGTTGCTTAAACAGGCTGCGCTCTGGCGATTTTGGAGGGGTGTGCGGGGAGGGTGGAAACTTTCGTTGAATGAGTCCCTGGACTGAGGTTTGCATGCTCCGTGTAGTAGCCTCATTTGCGCAGGATAGATTTTTTTTTCCTGGCCTCCCAGTTAAAACGCTTATCATTTGAGTTTGTTCTATGGGACCCTTGTTTGGGCTGTGGTCCAATAAACCTGTGGAGGTGTTGGTTGGGGTGGGGGAGCTTCTTTCTGGGGTTTATTTCGAAAGAAGTTCTCTGCTTGCTCTTCGGTGATTGTAGCTTCTTCTCTCAAGCACGCTGAGCTTTTTGGGGTTGGGTCAGAGGTGGGAAAATGCATTTGCACCCTTACAAGGTTACCAGCTGGCCAGAAACAGGTGTTAAGAGACGGGACCACCCTTCTCATGTGCCTTTAACAGCAGCTTCATCTGGCTTTTCACAGCCTGGTGTGGAGAAAAAATCATTTTCGGGAGATCCTCATGAAGCCATCCTTAAAAGGCACAGCTACAGAGACTGACTGAAAAGCTGGCAACTCAGTGTCTTTATGAAATCATTAATGTCACTGTCTTACTCTTACAGCAGAAGGCGCTGCCAAGGAATCTGCTGTTGATACCAGACTTGGAATCTGCAACTGCCTGAACAGAGAGAGGAGGAGACCTGCCGTTTTTTTGGTTCTCTGCCTCATTAAGTTGTTCAGCTGGGAACTGGTGGTACTTGTAAAGATGACCGCAGATTGATGGCCTGAGTTTTGCAGCAGACGATTGAGTCCTCAGGGTTTGCTTGCTTCTGACATCATTCCTTTATGAAACAAGGAGTTGTGCTCAGGGAGTTGAAACCAGGGGGAGCCAGTGGAAGGGCTACAAGTTTTTGCTTTTAAAAACCCAGGCAACTGCAGTTCTCTATCCCAGCCCCTAGTTACCTCCTTCCATCTTCTCCCAATGCCTGTGAGGATGCACACGACTGTCAAGTTTTTGATGTAACTCGGGAGCCTCCCAGCTTTCTAGCCATGGCCTCAGTGGATGGATTGCAGTACCGTGCTCTTTATGAATATAAGAAGGATCGGGAGGAAGACCTGTCTCTCTGTCCCGGAGACCTGCTCACCGTCAGCAGGGCAGGGCATGCCTGTGTGGACTATAAGGAAGGGGATGAGAGAAACCCCCAAGGCTGGCTTAATGGCTTCAATGAACGTACCAAGGAATGGGGAGATTTCCCAGGCACTTACGTCGAGTACTTGGGTCCTGTGAGGATTGTGGCTGCCACGCCTAAATCAAGGCCCAGACCACTGCCACCAATGCCAACTGGGGCACCTTCCAGTAACTTATGGGGTGAGTTCTCATATATATATATATATATATATATATATATCAAATGAAGTGTTTCTGTATGAGGCAGTTTTCCAGAATTATGGCAGTATTTCCTAACAGTGTGTGCTTCTGCAGCAATCTGAAGAGGGCTGTGCTCTCTAACTAGTTGGCCTTGAGCCATGCACCGAAGTTCATAGGACTTTCTCAAGCTCGACTTCCGTTGTCTGTGCACATCACTCCATTAATGGGAGCAGGGGGAATGTGCGTTCCCAAGAAACTTTCCCTGTTGAAATGTTGGCTTTGCTACTGAAGTGAGGCTTTCTTGAAAGCCCTATGATTTTACAGTTTATGGATGGTGTGGTCTGAGAGCCACGTTCTCCCAGAGCGTGATGTGTGTGAACCACTCGGGAATTTGAAGCAGGGCAGGCCAATTTTCCAGCTGGCGTGTCTCTTTTTGTGTGCAGGGTAATCATTTTCATGTGAGCAGCAAGTCACATGGCTAGCCAGATATGTAGATGCCTGTGCTGATGGTTGGGAACAATGTGTTTATACTGGGATGGGAATGGGGGGGGGCGGGATTAGGAAGCCGCTTCTGGCTTTTGTTTTTATGAGAAATGAGGCTGACATTCTGAAATGTTCCATCTCTTTGAATTGTCCAGATGACTTGTATTAAAAAAAGTCTGCTGTTAATTAAAGGAAGGGCCAGCAGTGCATCTTCATTTGAAATATCTACAGAGGATCTTGAGGGCCATTTGAGAAGACAGAATCTGGGAGGTGACTATTTCAGACCCAAGTGTTGCTGAAGGGAGTACAGACTTTGCAGACACATTTCACCCTGGGGGAGCTGTGCTCTTCAAATCAGTATTCCAGCCATGGGATTGATAATGATCTATAAGATCACATGCATGAGAGAAAATCGTTTCCACAATTATTTTTATTTTTTCAATGTATAGTCCAAATTATGATTGACAAGTTGTGCCCCAAAATATGCACGCAGCTGTAAATTCTCTTCTGACAGGTATAGCTTTTATTTTATTTTTTCAGTATCGACATCTGTACCCTTTGTGATTGTAGGAATAAATTGAGTATGTTTGGTGGCAAAGGAAAAAAGCGGGGGGGTGGCCTTTGGTGTTAAGCAACAAGTTGCTTACCTTTGTTGGAGCTGAGGGATGTTATTGCAAAATATATCATCTAATGGTAAGTCTGTGTTTTAACTTGTGGATTCATTCAGTCCTTTTTTTGCTACTTGCACCATGGCAGGGACCTGAAGAGAGAGTGAGTGGATAGAGACACAGTTGGGACTACCTAAGGGCATTTGTGGACAGCATGGTCTGTGTTAATTCAGCACTTAGCTCTTTGCACTCATGAAAACCAGGTCTAACCCAGGGTTAGAAGACCCCTGCAAATGTGCTGGCAGTAAGCTGTGCACTGTGGCCAATGTGAACTCCATAATGCAGAGCAGACAGATGGGCAGTTGGCCCAGGCCCACCAAATCCTTTGGAATTGCTTGCATCATTTATATTTTATTTATCCTTCTCTTCCGCCCACGGAACACCCAGAGAGGATTACAAACCAGGGGTGGGATAGCAGTATGCTAAAACAATAGTATAATAAAATGCAACATCATAACCACTCAAGGCCCACACATTTTTCTTCCCCAACTCACATACACCACATAAATATGAGCTAAAGTCTCCTATTTCCTGCACAGAATTTCCATGGTAGATATAGATGTGCTTCAGCTACATGTTAGCAGGTGTATAAAGTTAGGTGTTTGTGCCCATTAAAATCTTACATGAAACAGCCTTTAGAACAGGGGTGGTGGTGTGTATGCAGTGACTATGGACTTTCAGGCTGCTAGGTTTTGTATGAAAAACGTACAGTGTGTATTGCTAGGCGGGGAGCGTGCAGAAGGGCAGAAAAACTGTCTAAGCAGGAGTATTTGGTGGAGCTAATGATTTTGAAGCGGCTCCAGTATTTAATCAGAGCCATTGCAGCTGTGTTGATCCCATGGAATAAAATACTCAGAGCGGTGAGGCAATACCTTTTATTGGACCAAGCAAAACTCAATATAAGAAACACATTCAGGTTAACACAGCCCTATTCTTCTTATGCAGGCATATAGACAAGAGTGAAAGATGAACATTATACTCCCAGGCTGACGTTAACCCGTTAGAGTTGCGTTGACAACAAAGGCATAGAATGTTTAACTTTAGAAGAGAGGAAACTTTCCTGTCACTTGTTTTGCAAATCTTCAGCTGGTTTATGGCACAATCTTATACCTGTTTACTTATAGGTAAGTCACACTGATTTCAGTGAGGCTTCCCAGGTAAGTGGATATAGGGCTGCAACCGTAAATTCATCCTGGGCATGTAATTTGTGGTGCGTATACTAGCCACATGGCAAATCACCCTATTGCTGAGGATGTGAATCTTAAAAAGAATTTATTGCTTGGCCTTGGACTCTGAATGGGAGGGGGGCATTACTGGTTTGTTTGTTTGTTTGAGAGTGGGGCCCTAAGCTATAGCTTCTTTAGCTTATACGTAAATCCGGCGCTGCATATTTATGATGTTTCGGGGCTACTTCTGTGTTTGGTGTCGCTTGGACACCTGTAAACCATTTCCTTCCCTTTACCTTTTAATTTGTATACCGCCTTTCTATATTACTAAACACAAGGCAGTTTACAGCAACAAAATATACAACAAAGAACACACACTTTATCCCATCCAATAAAAAAGAATCATAACAAAATAAATTTAAAATGGAACGACATATCAAATAAATATTCAATCATCTATTAGAATATAATAGTACACAGTAAAATTAACTCTCAGAACAACAGCAAATAATAATTAAAAAGAATTTCACTCTTAACAATTATAATTAATTACTAAACTATTATCAATAAAAATAACAATGCATAAAATACCACAATGCTTACAAAACCATGTAAAAGGATCAAATTGAGAAACAAAGACATACAACTGATAAAACTTTTTTTTAAAAAAATCACTGAACTCTTCTTTTCACAGCTGTTTCTGCTGTTCTTAAATCTATGGCCAGCTCAGCTGGGCTTAATTGCAAGTGGGGAAGGCGAGGCTCTTCTTCTTTGCACTTCCTTACTGAGGAAGCTGACTTCTGCTCAATTATTTTAGAGTTCTTATAGGGGTTTTTTGGGGTGGGACTTTTCTCAACAACTTCCGGCCAGGACTACTGTGGACAGCAGGTTTGAGTTCCTTTGTCATTTTATGAAACATCAGTTGTTGCCTGTAATAAGTATGCCTTGAACCTATAATTCCTAGTCATGTTGACGTGGCGGAAGAGCAGGATTAGGTCCTTAATGTATGCTGCTTTCAGGAATATGAACAAACTTAGTTAGTCTCTAAGGTGCTACTGGACAATTATTTTTTTATCCCCCCCCCCCCCACTGCGTCAGACCAACACAGGCTACCTACCTGAATTCATTAATATAGTTATTTTCAGATGAAGTGTTGATGTGTATACAATTCTGTTAAATAATCAATGCCACAAACTTAGGGTACCCTGGGCAGTCAGTAAAAAGATTCAGGAAGTCTCTTATTAGAATATCAGTAGTTAAACAGGACTACACTTTTGCTGTTTCTTTTTCTAACCCTTTAGTTAGAAAGATATGGGAGGAAGCTCCATTGAATTCAGTGGGGCTTACTTCTGAGTAGACCTATATTGTATTGTTATAGAGACTTTCCTTTGTAAAAACAACAATGCTGTATTAAATGAGACAGGATCGTATTGGATTCCCAGCTGAATACGTAATTAAATAGAGCAGAATATTGACATAATAAGTTGTATTCAGTGTAGCATTAAGTGAATATTTTAATATTGCCCATAGATGCCAGTGTCTGTACTGGTTCTCATCTAGTGCTTTTAACAGTAACTTCATACATTGGAATTCAGCCAATTAAACTTTCTTTTAGGTGCAACTAAAGTGAAGGGGAAAGCTTAATTAATTTGTGCATGTCAGACTGCTGCTCCTTAAAGTTGACAAATCTTAGTCTGCTTGATGTTTCCCCTTCCAGCTAGATATCATCTGGTCCAGAACTAAATTGCAGCGCAAGGCCACTGGCTCTGTTGTTGCCTGGGAATTTAAGGATGCTCAATTGATTGCCCGTTTTATTTGTTGGGTTGCTAAGCCCAATATGGAGTGTCTAAGACAGGTGACAGGAATTGATGGACTGCTTTAAGGTTATGGATTCCTCCTTGCGAAGAGTGGAGTCTGTAACAGTTTCACTTTTATAATGCATTATTAATATCTTGCCTATTGCTAAGCACAATGCCGTTGTCTGATCAAAGGTAGCTTGCAGAGGATTATGAAGAGTTTTGGCCAAGGGGGAAGACAGGATAACTGGAAGTGTGAAACTGCTTTTTGTTTTCATCACCTCATTCTCTCTGCAAAATTTTGACTCTCTTGCTGATTATGCATCAGCTGTTTTATCATGCACTTGGTTTTGTTGTACTTAAATTGATTTTATTGTATTTATAGTTGTTTTACCATGAGCTGTTTTGGAGCAGGAGGCTTCCCAGGGACAAAAGGTGGAATATAAGTGTCATTAATATCTATATTTATATCTATATCATCTCCACACACACTTATATAAGCTTCTGTTAATTTTTCACAGTTCTTGGATGCTTTTGCCATACAGTACTGCACTCTGAGCATTGGTACTTATTAACTGTTTGAGACTCCGCTAACCCAGAAATAGTGCTTCAGGTTAAGAACTTTGCTTCAGGATGAGAACAGAAATCGTGCTCCAGCGGCAGCAGGAGGCCCCATTAGCTAAAGTGGTGCTTCAGGTTAAGAACAGTTTCAGGTTAAGTACGGACCTCCGGAACAAATTAAGTACTTAACCCGAGGTACCATTGTATTTTATATTGTTCCTGAGCTGAAAACTGTGTTGCAGTGTTGAGAGAAGTGTAACATTTGATGTTCAGCTATTTTCTGATCCACACCTTAACCTTCAAAGGTGAGGATCAGGTCAGCTTGTATCAGAATGTGTAAAGATTGAAATTCTCAAGCCATCCATTCATCTGAATCATTGCACTTCTCCAGCAGCTCCCCTCTCACAGTGCGCACCCACAGTGCCTTGCTCAAGGCGGCATATGTCTGACACACTTTCTGCCTTGGGCCGTGGTGCTGGTTGAGTCATACCTTTGCTATTGTGAACATATGGAGGAATTCTAATGCTTCATTGGTCACAGAGGTTGTTAATCGAACTGTGAAAAAAGTGGTTCCTAACTGCAGCCAAAGTGGAGACAGTCACAAATTGACCTCAAACTGGAGCGCTCGTCATGATTTTTTTCTCCCTAGAAAAGGATCGCTGAGTTGGGGACCCTGTTCCTCTTTTGAGGGCCATCCAAAAATGTAGCTTTCTTCTGTTCTACACAGTTATTGCCATAGACAGCAGGATGTATGGTGCTAGATGGGCCATTGAGTATCCACATATATTAAAATATGTGGATAAATAGGCTGTATTTCCCTCCCCCCCCCCACACACACCTGTTCCAGTATGAGAACCAGTGTGGTGTAGTGGTTAAGTGTGGTAGACTTGTAATCTGGTGAACCAGGTTCGCGTCTCCGCTCCTCCACATGCAGCTGCTGGGTGACCTTGGGCTAGTCACACTTCTTTGAAGTCTATCAGCCTCACTCACCTCACAGAGTGTTTGTTGTGGGGGAGGAAGGGAAAGGAGATTGTTAGCCGCTTTGAGACTCCTTCGGGTAGTGATAAAGTGGGATATCAACTCCAAACTCCTCCTCCTCTTCTTCTCCACTTATGTTCCTCTAATTCTGTAGTTCTCTTCATCCCCTTACATTCTTTTGCATTTGTACACCTCTTAAGAGTTCACAACCAAATTTTGTGTGTTGGTTCCTGAAACCAAGGAGCAGGTTTTCTTCTATGTTTAAATACAGTTGGACACCATATTGAATCAAGATGGTGGGCTGAATGAACCATTTGGAACTGCACTGAATTTTTTGTTTTATTAGAATTCCCAAGCGACACCAGGTACCAGGTTGCTAGTTGCTGATAAAGGCACCTCTGCTTTGCCCTTCCTTGGCTGATTTTTGTAGCCTCTTCCTTTTTAGTATGCCTATGTGCACACAGTAAACTTCCCCAGCTTCTTCGGCTCCCTTAATTCTTCTGTTATTTACATAGTAATGTATACAGAAGTTGTTATTTGGGAAGTGGTATGATTCCTCCTCCTAAAGGTTGTGGGTGGAATGCAGTGCTAAGTGAACATCACATCAGTGCAAGGATTTCTGCTTGTCTGTGCCCCCTAAATCTGTTCTATGGTTTCCTTTAAGCCTCTGGAGCAAATCTGGAGAGGCCACGGGGAACACCCAGTGGGAAGAGAGAGGGGCAGTGATTTTGTGCAAGCAAAAATCCTTGCACTGATGGGATGCAGTAGTTGAACACTACCCTGTGGGTCGTATCCAACAGAGTTCTACTTAGTGGGCCAGGGTAGACTGAAAGGAATGGGCCTAGGTTAGTCATGCCCATTCCTTTCAGTGGGTCTACTTTGAATCCAACCCATAACCTTTAAGAGGTGGGTCATACCACCTCCCAAAGAGGCAGCATCTTCTCTCTACGCCACTTTTCTTACCTGCCAAAGCAGGACATGCAGGCAGGCTGAGGGGTGGGAAGGAGGTCATTTGGCAGTTGTGGCTGACTCCTGTTCCCTGAGCAAAAGGTTTGGAATTCCTTTCAACTAGTCACAGAGGATGACTGCCAACAATTTATGAAGCTGTGCTGTCCCACAAAGAAAGTATCTCTCAGGGGACTGAGATATGGGTTGTGTTCCACATTCCCGCATCAGTTTGCTTTTTGTTTTGTTTTTAAATATGCATTTCTGTCTGTTTCTCTTAATATATACATTTTTGCAAGCAATTTTTTTTCTTAATATAATGCATTTTAAAAATTAATATACACATTTTTGTGTGTGCTCTTCTTTAATGTACACCCCCCCCTTTTTTTTAAGCTGGCCAACAGCATTGCAAAATTCAGAGGAATGAATTTCAAGGATAGCAGTGTTTGGGTTCATGTATTGAATCTAGTAGCTTCCTATTAAAATGCGAACCGAATGGATTTCCCCCCTATTTTTGGTTGGGTTTATGGTTTTACCATCTTCATTATCCCCAGTCACCCTTGCACAGATGCAGGGCTAAAAATAATTCCTAATGAATTAGGACCAAACGTTGTTCATTTCTTCCGTGGCCTTGAAAGCCTCTGCTCTGAGAAGCATTAAAAATGTACTGATTAATTAAGTTGAAGGAAAAGTTCTGGGGCTGTGTTTTAATTGACTTGGATAACATTTCAGGAATGCTTGGTTTAGTCCACAGGCTGCAAGGAGCTCTTGTTGGCTCCCTAGAGACGTAAGGCTCATCCACACTTCCGCTCTTTCCTTGCCTGGAAACTACAGGTTCAAACCATTTTCCTGCTTGACCCATGCTTTCTAGGCATGGGCCCACTGGTGCCAAAAAAATTGTTGTGAGTGCCCGGCCTCTGCCCCTGCTGCCACCCCCCCTCCATCCCTGGGTGGCAGCCTTCAGGCCACACACCCCTCTACTTTCTCCTCCTCTATCCAGGGCTGCCAAACCATGCCAGATCCTGACAGAGCCGAAGAACTCATGACACACAGCCCTGGTCAGCATTGCCAGTGGTAATGGATGATCAAAGTTCACCTTCCAACAGCATCTGAAACATAGAGAGCAGCCTTCCACCAAGACACCTCCATGCATCTAGCTCAGTGTTGTTAACCCTGACTTACAGCTGTTCTTCAGGGATTTGGCCAGGGATCTTTCCCAGACCTACCTGGAGATATTGAGACTTGAACCTTGGTCCTTCTGTACGCAAACAGAAGTTCTGCTACTAAGCTACAGCCCTTTTTGGATGGCCACAGTCTCTCACCTCAAATTAAATGTCGGCCTTAGGGCCATTCTTACTTTTTATCACCCCTCCAAAGTGCAGGGGTTAAAGGCGCCGCCATGAATTCCCCAGTCTGGCTTCATTTTGTGTACAGAGGAGACGGTGTGAATAAACCTAGTCAGATCCTTGTTAACAACCTATTATTAGTAGCCAGAATGCTTAATTGCCACCAAATCAAACCCAGTAAATTACCTTTTATAATAGAATGGCTAGATAAAACGTGGAGCATGGCAAAAATGGAGAGACCAAAGACTATAGAGACAAAATATTTTGAAGAGAGATCATTTGGAGTGGGGCCTTTTGGTTGCTTTAACATAAATTTAAAAAGGGAGCCAAGCAAAGCACTGGCTAGAAGCTGTGCTTCAAAGCCCTGTTGCTCATTCTGGCTGAGGTGAGAAGATGCATTGGGGTGGCGCTGTTATGTTTTATTTATATGCCATACCAACTCCACACAGTTTCAGCATAAGAGTCTGAATCATCTCCCCCTCTGGGAATGGGCTGACTTTGGATCTGCCTCCACTCCTGCAACACTCTGCTATAGGGCCTTGTGAGGACTGCAGCTGTTGGGAAAACTGCCAGAGGTAACCTGTGCTGTGCTGCTTTCAGCTGGTGCAGCAGGGATCTCTGCAGTGGTACATGAGTTTTTAGGGGATGTTAGAGATGGATGTGCTGATCTTGCTGTTGATATCCCTATTCTCCACAGGGCTCCTTTCATCCTTCTGTCTAAAAAAAAAAAGCCACGCACGATCATGTAGTTTTTCATTTGCATTGCAGATTTTTTGTTTAAACCACCACAAAATCTGGGTCAGTTTAATGCATTGGCCAGCTTCTGTACTAGCTGTTTCCTTTGGCCTGTACTGACTTTAGGGCAGATTTAAATGTCAGCCTTAACGGTCCATTTCCTGGCTATGTGTGGCTGAAGTCAAAACTCCTCAGTGTTAAGACCTAGGAAGGACCAGGGGGCAAAGGAGGAAGGGGACGCAGTTGCGATGGTTTAACATGCTAGTTGCCCAAGACCAGTAGAAGCAATCCTGCTGCCTTCCACACCATTCAAGTGGAAAGGGGACATCAATTTACTGCGAAACTCTCTTATTCTGCGTAGTGTCACCTCCTTGGTTGACATTTCTAGATTTTTGCAGCTGTCATGTTAGCACAGAAAATGCTTCAGTGACTATGCAGCTGGGGAATTAGATCTTATGGTCCAAGGCTCTTAAGCAAACCAGGATAAAAAGGTCCCCATGCACCTCAGGTAAGATGAGGAGGGACTTTGGAAGGTGGGTGTACAACTTTCCTCCAGACTGGTAAAGTTCCCTTTGCCCCTCCTTCTTTACATTGCCACCAACCTCAAATGTAGAGAGTTAAGCTGCATCTTATGCTAAAGCAGGGATGGGGAATCTATGGTCCTCCAGATCAGTGTTTTCAACCTGGGGTCTCCAGATGGTGCTGGACTACAGCTCCCGTCATCCCCAGCCACGTTAGCCAATGGTCAGGATGACGGGAATTGTACTCCAACAACATCCGAGGACCCCAGGTTGAAGAACAGTCATTAGCCAGTCAGATGTCCAACAACATCTGAAAGGCCACAGGTTCCCCATCCCGGGAAGGAACTCAAGGCGGCTAATGGCCAGAATGCTAAATCAGGGTGGCCAAGCCATTCTCAGGCCAAGGGCTGCATTGATCCAGAGTCAACCCTCAGATGGGTGCTTGTGACTGCATATCAAAATGCAGGTAGCTAAAGTGTAAAAGTGGGCATGGTGAGAGCTCCAAAAATCTTTCCCATCACCTACTGTATTCAGTTAAAAAGTAATTTCAAAAATTATATTTTTATTTGGTAGGCTGGGGTCATAAAACATTTGGCATCACAGCAAGGCACCCATGGGAATAGCCAGCAAATTTTAAAAGAAACAAAAATTTTAAAAGAAAAAAAACAGTGTGACAGATGAGGGGGTCTTCCTGGCAAAGCCCCTTTTTGTGGAAGGGTAACCCCCCCCCGTATAATCACAATAGGTTGCTACCTTCAGACTGAAGCTCCTAACAAACTAGCTGTCCAGCTACCTGTCAGGGAACTCTCTATCCAGAGCAGCTCTAGGAAATAATAAAAAGAAAGGAGCCTTAGTTTTACTTTCCCAAAGCCCAGAGGACACCAAATCTTATAGAACCTTGTGAATTCTCCCCAGGAATCATGTGGTAGCTTAACAACTGTGCAGCACGTACAGAAGAATTTAGCATGAAATTCCAGGAAATATCCCTTTAAACCAATGAAGCCAGATTGTCAGAGTTTGTAAAAAAAGCAAGGCAACAAAATCAGTCTTGCACATAGAAAAAAAAACAAAAAACACCCATCTGACTGAGCTGGTTACATTTTAACTGCTTGCCTGGCTGAATTTAACCAATTTCGGCCTCTTTCGTAGTTCTTTTGTTACACTCTCGGATTCACGGGATTGCCCTGGGGGGTGGGGGAAAGATCCCTGAAAGATCATTAAATTGCATTTGGGGAAAGAAAGGAAAAACCAGGACAGTGTTGCTTTGCAAATGAAAGGGGCTTCAGTGTGGCTTGCACCCAGGAAAAGGAGCGCTGGTGCTTTTACTGGCCTTGTATAGCTCACGACCCGTGCCGATTTCAGCTACCATGGCCGGGCATCCGGCTGTATCCTGCCCAGTTAGAGCTCCCTTTCTGCCCCCTCCTTTCCCTGGGGGCCTGGCGTCCTTGGCAGCCTTCCCTCCCTGCCCAGCTGCTCATGGCAAAGGTGTGAAGAGAAGCATCTCCTTCCGCCCATCCAGCTGTCAGAAAAGAGCCAATGAAACCAAAGAGTACAAACAAACTTGACCCAGTTTTGACAGGCAGGGTTTTACAAGAGGAGTTGCTTCAAACCAACACATAATAAAATGGGGTTTTAGTTCAACTAAAATTCCATCATTAGAGATTTCCCCCTTCCTTTAGAACACACTTCTCCTAACTTGTGAAAAGGCCATTGCTTTAGGCACATGGAAAAATGGCATTGCTGAGTTTGTGTTGAGTGAGCTGCTTGCACACCAATGTGCCTACCAATGTCCCTAAAACTTGCCAGCTCTTGAGGTTTGACCCATTTTTTTTTTTATTTCAGCATTTGATCTTTAGTTTTAGGATTGTTTTGATGGAAATCCAGATTCAACCAAAGCTGAATCCTTGGGCTTTGGCCAAAGCCTTATTCATGAGAACCTGGACACATAGGAGCTGGCAGTACACTCTGCACATTATTCTTCTGGGCACACAGTGTCCACTTTTCCAGTGTCTTCTCACTGCTGATCAGCATGAAAAAGCTAGTGCTGTCAGGCTATGTGTGGCTGGTGTAGAAACTGGTGACACTTTCCTCTGTCTATGGATTAGGACCACGTTACCAATCTGCATTTCAACATGGTACCAGAGGTACTGTGAATCAACCCTAAGGTGAGACAGGATCAAGGTTTCATGGAGTACTGTGTGGCATTTGTTTCAGACAGCAAATTAGTTTGTTGGAAAATGGCAAAACTGGATTTTTTAGGGCACTGCAATTAACAGGATTATAACAGGATTATAACAAGTGTGCAAAGGAAGACCTACATAAGAAAAAACACCTTTGGCATTCCTGGAGGCAGAGTCATTCCATTTATTTGGTTGCACAATAAAACATCAACAGTAAAAGTAATTACAAACATTTAATATATAAAATATCAAGGGTGCTTCCCAGCCAAGGCAGATAATTAAGTATTTATTCTCTATAGCTCTGGATATCTATGCACACGAATCTCATGGCTAGGCAGCTATTCCCAACCCTGCACTCTAGGGAGCATTTGCAGCAACAGGGGGCCACTCTCACACCACCAGCTTATGTACCTTCCCCCAACAGATGCACACAGCCAGAAATTGCGCCTGCATGGAAACTTTCTCTGTGCCTCCCATTTCAATTCCCTCCTGGCTCTGGGAGACAGTGGTGCAGGAATGGGTGGGGAAGCACCGGGCCCTTCACTTGCCTGACCTACCTCTTCCTCCAGCTCTGAAGTTTCCCCTGCCTCTGATCCTTGCCTCCCGGCTCATGCAGATCCCCACAAACCACTGCCCCCCTCTCCCACGTTAGAGTTCAGCACCCCTTGCTCCAGGGCACACTCGTCAGGGGCCCACCAGTCTCTCACATCAAATGATGGAAACAGTTGAATTATAGAAACTCTAGGCAGTTGATTGGGGGATATCTTAGTACACTGCAAGTGTAAAGTGATGCACACTGGTGAGGAAAAATGTAATTCACATAAACACTAGTGTAGCCTGAACTGGCAGTGAATGATCAGGAAAAAAGAGCTTGGGGTCATGGTGGATAATTTGATGAAAATGTTAACCCAGTGTGTGGCAGCTGTGGAAAATACAAGTTCCATGTTAGGGATAATTAGGAAAGGGGTGGAAAATAAAACTGCCAATATCCTAATGTCATATTATAAATCCATGGCGTACACCTGGAACACTGTGTACATTTCTGGGAGCCTCTCCTCAAAGGAGATATTGTGGCGCTGGAAAAGGTTCAGGAAAAAGGAATAAATATTTGTGTGTTTTTAGTTTAGGAAAGAGGGGACATTATATAGGTGTATAAAATTTTGTATTATGCTGCAGAAGCGGTGGCAGAGAGGTTTTTCTTTTCCTCTTTAAATATTAAAACCTGGTGTCGTTAAGGGAAGCTGAAAGTTGAAATGTTCAAGTCCTCTTCACACATTCCATCACTTGGCTGTGGAATTTGTTACCCCAAGGCAGAGTGATGGCCAACAACTTGGATGGCCTGAAAGGGTGGGATAGACAAATGCATGGAGGATAAGGCTGTGAATGTCTACCAGCCACAGTAGCATTCTCCTAGTGCCAGAAGTCATATGCCTCTGAACGCTAGTTGCTGGGAATCACAAGAAGGAAGAGTGCTGTTGCGCTCATGTCCTGTTTTCAGGCTTCCCACAGGCATCTGGTTGGCTACTGTGAGAACGGGATGCTGGATTAGATGGTCCTTTGGCAGGCGGCGCTGTGGGTTAAACCACAGAGCCTAGGGCTTGCCGATCAGAAAGTCAGCGGTTCGAATCCCTGTGACAGGGTGAGCTGCCGTTGCTTGGTCCCAGCTCCTGCCAGCCTAGCAGTTCAAAAGCATGAAGTGCAAGTAGATAAATAGGTACCGCTCTGCCGGGAAGGTAAATAGCATTTCCGTGCGCTCTGGTTCACCAGAAGCGGCTTAGTCATGATGGCCACATGACCCAGAAGCTGTACGCCGGCTCCCTCGGTCAGTAAAGCGAGATGAGCGCTGCAACCCCAGAGTCATCCGCAGCTGGACCTAATGGCCAGGGGTCTCTTTACCTTTACCTGGCCTGACCTAGCGTAGTTTCCACTCCCCCCCCCCGAAGGTGCTACAGAGAGGAAGCAAAAGTGTGTGTAGAGTAAGAAATGATAGTCAGGTATCAGGTTGCCAGACAGTAGTTTCCTACTACGTGCCAGTTTCGTGGGAAATAAACCCTTATTCATTTATTTTTATTACTTGAAATATTTATATATACACCATATTTCACTGGGACTAGTTACAGGATGTTTTATGCAATTAAAATATCAAAGCAACACACACACACACACACACACACACACACACACACTTTTATTTATTGTTGATGGCTATTTTAGTTACCTGTTTTTTCATGTTGTAAGCTGCCCTGAGCATGGTTTTATCTATGGAAAGTCAGCATACAAATAAAAAGATGTATGTATACATTTATGAATACATATGTGTGTATGCAACTGCAGCGTCTCCTTGCCAAGCAGCTACTTTGCAACTGTTGACTCTGTAATCATTTATTTCTGCTGGAATTGTTTTCTGGTTTTCAGAGGTAGCTTTCACTTTTGCACTTGCCAATAGGAGTCAGCTCAAATATATTCAAAGCACAAATGTTTGTTTCTCTTATATTGCTTTTCTGATTCTTTGCCCGTTTCAAAGTTGGAAGAATTGCAGCATCCCGTTTTGCAGGGTTGTAGAGAATTGTGCAGTAGACCACATCCTTTGCACACTTACCTGAACCTAATTAGACTTAGTTTAGAGTAGACACTGAAAGAACTTCTTTTACAATCTCTTGCATCATTCACCACAGCAATCAAATACACGGGAATGGATTTGGAGCGACTCAGTGCTGCTCTATGAACACTAAGACTGAAAACTGCAACTCCTGCATTTCCTGATGCAGAAAATGAGGCAACTCTAGTTTTTGCTGACCATTCCCACTTCACTCCTAATGTCTGCTCTTCCCGTACATCATGCTGTTGACACCCACAGAGTCCAGGTCAAGACGGTGATGCACTGAAGAGAGTTACAAATATAAACATGAATGTACAGGGTCTACTTCTGAATATTTTTGTAACAATTTCTAGAGCGGTAGCCTTGTTAGTTTGTTGCAGCAAAAGTCTAGTCTGGTGGCACCTTAAAGATTTATTATTTACACATTTAAAATTTATTACAGTATGATGATTTGCTCTTCAAGGTATCATAAGACACTTGGGTATTTTTTTGTACCTGACAGACTCTGCTGTGCAAAGCTGCTGCAGAGATTAGCTCACTTTGGGTTTTATAATGTAAGGAGCCCTTGTCCAAGCGCTGATGTCCGTAATTCCAGCTTCAAATACCGGATGAGATTCCGATGCTGTCCATTTTACCGCTTCTTTGGGACTGGAACAGGACTCTGATTTTTGTGGTTTTAGGGCCATCTGCTGGCCAGGATTCATGCTGATAAATGTGCAATAGTCACAGTTTGGGAAACCTGCACAGGAAAGTCAGGTCCATGTTTTGGAGATCTGGAGCTATGAAGCAGATTTTCTGTACCTTTCTTAAATACATATTAGAATTGGGAGACCATCTGTATCCACATGCTTTCTCCCCCCCCAAAAAAGGTCATTAAGAAAAACTACAGACAAAAAAACTTCAGACGCAGTGTAGTTTTCCTGACAACCACAGCAAAGAAAAAACCCACAATATATATTGTACATAGATTGTGCCTTTTAAGATAAGAGTACTGTATAACAAAATCCATGATAAAGAATAGCTTAAAAATACAGAGAACACAGACTTTTTGATGATAGAATATAGTTAAGAGCGCCTCCTGAACAAATTGTGATGCAATGAGAGTCTTGGGAAATTAATAAGAGCCTGGGTGATACAATGTCATTTAATGTAAAGAATTACTATCTGAAGCTGCTTTTTTCCTGCTTCCTCCTTGGCATCATGTCTATTAGATTATCAGCTTGTGGATGGGGCCATTGTTGCTTTTAAATTTTTGTACAGCACTTAAAAACTTTAGCCATTTTATAAATAATAATAAAAAATAGTTTTTAATTTTTTAAAAAAGAGTGATCCGACAAAGGTGGGGGAAAGTGAGACACTCAAGTGACTTGCTCAAACTACATGATAATTTTCTGTTCTTCTAAACTCAATGGCATGCAAGTAAATTGTGACTAGTGAGGGATGTTGGGAGTTGTAGCCCAGCAACACCTAGAGAAGGGTCACAGGTTCTCTACCTTTCCTCTGTTCATTCAGTTTAGTAGCTGGAAGTAGCAACCAAATCAATTTTATTCTTTTTAAAGATAGTACCTGGCCAGCTAGCACCAAACATATCCTGCAAATTTGAGCCTGTAGGAGACTTTGACAATTTTGCTGCTTGACAGTCCTAGCTTTCATTATGCTGGAATGAGGAGTGTATGAGTTCAACAGTCTTGTTTGCCTCTCTCTTCCTAACAGGACCTCCTGGGCAGATGGAGTTTGTTGACTGGTTAAATCTCCCTGAACAAGCACTGCTGGTTGTAAAGAGATTTGTTGAAGCGTTGGAAAAAGAAGGTATAAGAAAAAACTCTGTTGCTGCTAGATTTCATTGCTGCTGCTGTTTGACATTCCACATCCTAAACTGCTGATCAGTATATGCTTGCTATTAGTATATATGCAAATTCCAGAGAAGCAGTGGCCTTTGTAAAGAGGAGGCAGCTGGCTCATTATTTCTGCCCCTTTGGACAGTGCCCAGTTGGTTCCCTGCTTTCAGCCCAAGGGCCGGGTCCATCCCAGGCCCACCTTCCAGGGGCCGCATCGTGATAGTGAGCAGTGCTAGAGGCAAAAGTGGACGGGGTCAGAATATTGTGACTGAAATGCAGTTGTTCAAGGAATAAATTATTCAGTTTGTAAAGTGTGTGTGTGTAAATATAATTGGACCCTTTCTCTTGGTGGTGTAATTTCACTGCCTGGAACTTCTTCAAGGCCCCCTTGATTAGTTGACCATTTTTGTATGATAAGAAAATCTTACTGTGTGTCTCTCTCTCCCCCCCCCCCCCCATTTCTATTGCATTTACAGGCTTAGATAATGAAGCCCTTTACCGATCACCTCCCAGTTCCTTTTGCGATGCTCAACTCAAGCAGCATCTTCTGACAGGTAAGACATGGCTTTGGGGGTTCTATGCAGAAAGCAGCATTCAAGCAGTAAGGTTCCAAAAAAAACCAAAAACCAAAGTGGAGTTCTCTCCCTGTTGCGAAGAACACAAGCCTTCTTTTTTTAAAAAATAATAATAATATTTATTAAAGTTTTGAAAGTTACAGAAAAAAAAGAAAAAGAATTAAACATAATGATACAATACAAAGACAAAAATACTACATATACATAACAAAAATAAAACAAAAACAATTGGAAAAAAACACATCCAATACTTTCAATGTTATTAACTTTCTTTTACTTGTTTCAACGACCTCCTCACACCTCCCTTTTTTTGTATTCCACTTCAATTAATTGTTTCAGAAAATCCTTTCCATCTTCCTCAATTTTCTGTCTTATCATTTAACTTGACAAATTCTAACATTATTTTTTCCTTTAATCCATTTACAATCTATTGTACTTAATTCTTTATAACATTTCTGCTAAAGCCATGTAACTTCATTCCAACATCTTTCTAACATTCCTTAATTTTACAATATTTCTGTAGATAATCTTTAAATTTCTTCCAATCTTCTTCCACCATCTCTTCTCCCTGGTCTCGGATTCTGCCAGTCATTTCCGCCAATTCCATGTAGTCCATCAACTTCAACTGCCACTCTTCCCGGGTGGGCAAATCTTGAGTCTTCCAATACTTTGCGATGAGTATTATTGCTGCTGTTGTCGCATACATAAAAAATGTTCTGTCCTTCTTTGGCACCAATTGGCCGACCATGCCCAGGAGAAAGGCCTCTGGTTTCTTCAGGAAGGTATATTTAAATACCTTTTTCATTTCATTATAAATCATCTCCCAGAGAAGAACACAAGCCTTCTGAGTACAGTGGTACCTCGGGTTACATACGCTTCAGGTTACAGACTCCGCTAACCCAGATAATAGTACCTCGGGGTAAGAACTTTGCTTCTGGAGGAGAACAGAACTTGTACTCCGGCGGCGCGACGGCAGCAGGAGGCCCCATTAGCTAAAGTGGTGCTTCAGGTTAAGAACAGTTTCAGGTTAAAAACGGACCTCTGGAACGAATTAAGTACTTAACCCGAGGTACCACTGTATAGGGACCACTTATGAACATGGACCACGAGGAGTTAATGAATGTAGATCTGAATTGTGTAGTGCTTATGAAGTCCTCTGCATTGGGTTAAAGGACTAAATTCTACTCTTGGTGCCAGTGCAATCATCAGGGTGATTTTGTCTATCACGCAGAACCTCTTGGGTCACTCTTGTAGCAAGGGGAGCCCACTGCAGGGGCTAAGGGGAGCCCCAGCTGATGAACCACCTCTGTTTCAGCTGAAAAAGCATCAAGGCAAGTTAAGTAGTTGGTGAGTTTAGCAGCAGGGCAAGGAGGCCAGGGCACACTACTCTGCCCTTCCTCTCCATGACCTAAGCTTCTAATAAAGTAACTCAATAAACTCCGCGCCCCCCCCAAAAAAACCTAGCAGGTGTTGTGGGCTTTCCAGTGTCTTGCACTGTCTGTCATATGTACTGTCATGAGCCTGCAGCACTGTTGGAATTAGGCTTGGATTTGCTGGCTCAGATGGAGAAGGAAGAAGAAACAGAGGGGAGGATTGTGCTGTGTGAACTTGTGTTGGAGGAAGGGAGAACCTCCCCTTCCCGCCCCAATTTCAGCCACTTTGGAAAGCGAAGTGGGCCCTCTCCACCCACTCAGTGGACTCTGGGGCGGGTTCTGATCCGCCCATGATGGGGGCTGAAAAGGAAGAGGTGACTACAGGACTAGAGATAGAATAGGAGTATAAAGCCTTCACAAATGGGAGCAGACGCACCTACCCTGATGCAGCGTGCACTTGCAAGCTTAACATTCCCACAAGGCAAGAGAGTCTCATGGGGAGTGCACCATGCCTTGTCTTTTAAAACTTGGTGGCAGAGGTGGGGAAGCTTATTGGGACATCTTTGTCACTTCCATCCAGTTCTGAACTTCTTGTCCTGTACCTGAACCCTTGAATCCTGACCCCTGAGCTGGGAGTGGTTCAAAAATGCAATATCAGAAGCTCAAGTGGAGTGTATGGTTCAGATCAGGAGAGGTACTGCCAAGACCAAGAGGATGCCCTCTTTATTATAATTAAAGGTGTGCTAAAAGGGAAATTGCAGAGAAGCTGAATGAATTTTTTTGCATCTGTCTTCACAGCAGAAGATACAGGGCAGATAGGGATCTGAACTAACTTTGCAGGAAAGGGAGTCTGGGGAACAGAGGAAAACAGTGGTGGCAAGAGGTGAAGTTCTAGGCCTAATAGAGAAAACAAAAACTGACGAATCGCTGGGTCCAGATGTATCCGCCTGAGAGTTCTCAAAGAACTCAAATGTGAAATTGCTGACACACATACACTGTTTGCTTGTTTGCTGGATTTCTCTCTTGCCCTTCCTCCCGAAGGATTTGGGGTTTTAAAAATCTGTACATAGCTTCTTGCTGCATAGTAAATTCTGTTTCTGAATAATTTGGCCACAAGGTGGCACTGTGGCACCAGGCAGTGTAGAAGACAGCTTTGTTCCTGGCTTATGGTGTTTGTGAAGGAGGCAGAGTGATGCTTTGTAGCAGCGTGCTGATCCACCCTCCTGTTACCTGCGCTGGTTCCTCTCCGGTCTGTTGCCTTTGAGCGGGTGCTGTTTGCAATGATGGGGAGGATGCGGTGTCAGACTCAAGCAGCCAGGCTCTCTGACAGCACAAGCCCAGAGGCTGTCACGCCAGGACGTGTTGCTATGGAGAGGAATCTGACGGGATATCTATATAAAGAAACATGAGCTCATCCATCCTCAGCAGAACTAAGAAGCCAAGTCCCGAGGTACCTTATTGTCTGTAGCGAGGAACACTAGAAGCAGCTGCGAATGTTCTCACATTCAGCTGGAGAATGAAACATGGGCAATGTGTCTTATCATCTGCAGGCCAAGCCGCAAAAACAATTTTCAGGCTATATCTGTATCTCAGAACCTTCTAGCCCAGGTTAAAGACCTGCAGCTGGTATTTAAAACCTCCCCCTGCACTTCAACCTGTGGATTCCTCGCCAAACAGTGACTCCCAAAATTCAATAGGGAAAGCCATGACAGTTAAACTGGTGCAAAAATTATGATGGGTTGCATACATGATAGAGGAACACATGTAGCAGTGGGCCATGGTAAGAGCTGGTGTGGGACCAGACACAGGCAGACTGACACCTGTACACAAAGGTGATGGGCACTTGGGGAGAGCTGTCCCCACCTGCCTTCCTCACCATCACAGTTGCACTCCCCACCCCAGCCCCAGGGATTCATAGCTTACATAGGGAGGAAGACACATGGGCACAGGGGACAGTTCGGTGGCAAGAGGGTTTGAGTGGGTACCCATGGTGTTCCACAGTTGAGGGCCTGTGAAAGCTGCATGCAGCCAATGACCTGAAGCTTGTCCACGTGTGGTACAGATGCATCCCTTGAGGGCAAAGGACCATCCCTTTATGCACACAAGAGTTGCTGAACTAGGGCATAAGAGGTTAGAGCTTTATTCCATTGCCCCCAAATTAAATATTGTGAATATTAAATATAAGCTTCTTGTCATTGTGTGTCAGTTTGTTTCCTTTTTTCAAAACTTCTCCACGGTAGCCACAGAAAAACAATTTGCTTGTATCAGGCTTTGAAATACTATTTTAAACAAAATCTGAGCATCTGGGTGGGTGATTGACTGGCTGCTGTCAATGCTGACCTCAAGTGGAAACAAAAGATCTTGTTCCAGCCATTACTGTTCGCTCTCAGTATAGTGTTTGGAAGCAACGGGATGGATCCTGGAATCATTCCTGTGGCTATATGCTTATGAAAGTGTTTTGTGCAAATGAGCCATCCTTGCCACCTGCTTTTTGAGATAGTCCTGTGAACCGTGAAAGTATTCCTGACAGTTGGCAGTCTTGGGATTGTCTATGAACAAGTTGCTTAGATGACCAGTTATAAATGCCTTCAAAGTTATGAAGCCACAGAAATCGCTTCAGCTGCAAAATGTTACATTAGAACAGGCCTTGAAGCTGAAGCTGAATGTCTCAGTTCAGTTGTGCTGAATTTGTGCAGCTGATTTCCACTTTGATATGCAAGGCAACTCTGCTAATTAAAGTCAACTTGAATGAATTCAATGAATTTTGACCTCGTTAAATAAGGAAATTAAGTGTACTCAGTGAAGCTGAGTTATGTGTGAACATTCCCAGGGACAATGCAAGTTTTCCAATGGAAAGTCGACTTAAGACGTCTGGTGAATGAATTTGCACCTGCAAATTATGAAAATCAGGGTTTCTGTTGTTGTTATTTTCTCTACATCCAGTCCTCACTCTTGTTCTACCTGGGTGCATTGCCCTGACACAATATTTATTCCAAGCTGAGGCCCCCACACAAACACTTTCATCCACATGAAACTATTTATCTAAGACCCAGAACAAGAGCATGTGTGTCCAGACTGTCTTAAAGTTAGCACTTTCATGCTATGTGCACAGGTTCCTTGTTAGATTATGGACACCATCTTAATGCAACATGATTATAATTCACTTCACTCTTGACATACTTCAGGGACTGGAGACGATTTTTGCCTTGCAAAAGTATGGTTGTTGTTTTCTGTGTTGCCATTAATATAGATTGCTAGAATCAGCCATGAAATGAGATACACTTTTTTGCAGAAGAATTCCCCCCTTGGGTTATCACAGAGATAACTGTGTATGTGTTGTTTTCTCCTGTAAGGGAAAAAGTAATAATCCATATGCATAACAGAGGTATGTGCCAAGTTGCCTGTAGAACCTCTAATCTCTTTAGGACAGGCAGGTAGGGAACCCTATCACTCTCCAGATTCCTAACATCTCTGACCATTGGCCATGGTACCACAAGTTCCCCTGCCACTGCTCTAGAATAATGGATAGATGTGCCTCTCCTGCCCCAACCACACATGACACTTCACAAGCACCATTATAGTAGAAGCAATCATTTTTCAGCTGTTCGCCTTACCTAGTCAAGTGGGAGCCTTGTTGTGCTATCTAACATGACTGCCATTTTGAATAAGGCACACCCTGCTTCTTTGCTGCCTCATTCCAATTGGCAACTCAAAGGAGGTGAGGCAACCAATGTAGTTTTGTATGGGATGGGGAAATGGAGCTGACTGTCTCCTTCAATTTGAAAGCGGGTTGGGTGGAAAGGTCTTCTCTAACTCCACTATCACTTTTCATACTCCTCCCCAAAGCCCTCAGAAACTGCCTTACCCAAACATAACTAACTAGCAGAGGGATTTTGAGCTGTAGTCTGGCACAAAAACTATCTGTACTATAGTGTCTATAATGATTTTAATTCTTCTTCCCCACCAGCAAGAGGTTGGCTTCTGAGACATCTTGCTAATTTTGGTTACTCTAATTTGACCCTAAACCCTTGATACCATCAAAGTAGGACGAGTTAATGTTACATAGTTGGGCCCTTGTGTGAGAGAGGCTGCCTTGGGTGCATTGCTGGGCCCTTGTGTGAGAGAGGCGGCCTTACTGTCTCTCTGGAATGTGAATTATAGTAATTACTGAGGTCTCCTCTGTCCTCAGTTGGCTGTTGCTGTGATTCCCTAGGACCCTCCTTGTAAAAGAAGCTAGAATAGATGTTTACACTAGTGGCTCATAATGATATGTGTGTAATCGCGGTACATTTTCATATCCAAGTGGCGTGATGCTAGACACACAAAATCAAATGCCACCATCCAGTAAACAGGGGTGTGTGTTGCACCTGTGTAATCCCTCCCCAGCAGCTGATGTGTATGGTGCAAATTCTGAAAGAGATGTTTGCTGTCTACTGTCAACGGTGCAGTACAGCAGCTGCATTCACTGTCTTGCCTCTCCATTCCACCACTGGTTTAGTGCAGATGTTGCAGAGATTTAAGAGAGCCACAAAGATCAGGAAAGCTAGTGCCACCAATGGCTCTCCATCCCAACTTGGTGAAATCTCAGTCAGTCAAGGCAAATGGTTTACAACTTGCCAGGGTCACCTCTTTTGGAAGGGCGGGCATGTAACTACTGCTGAAAGAGAGTAGCATTAAGACAACCAGGGCCCAAGTTGCCAAAACATCCCAGCCTTTTGTGGTACAACTTGGAGGCAGGTTAGAAAGTTTAATTCTGGAGCATAGAGCAGGAGAGGAATAAGGAAGGATTATTGGAACAGTCAAGCTCATTTTCACTTAGTTTAGCATTACTGCCCAGAAGGGCAATATAGGCATCGGGGGGGGGGGTGCTCTTTATCATTATTTTTCCTTTCTACTTTTTCTTTTGCTTGTTATTATTGCCATTTACTTGTATCTCTCTCCTCTTCCTTCTCCTCCTTCCACTTTTTCTTTTTCTTTTTTTAAAATAATATTTATTACTTTTAAACCTTACAACAAAGAAGAAAAAGAAAGGGGAAAAAGAAGAAGCAAAAGAAAGGGGAAAAAACGATACAATATATAAACAGTACACAATGCAACATTAGCACATTAGACTAAACAAAACAAAGCAAAAACAATTTAAAAACATACATCATACCATTTCAATGCCTTATCTTTCATTCCCTTGTTTCATCGACCTCCTCTCACCTCCCTTTTTGTATTCCACTTCTACAGTGGTGCCTCACAAGACAAAAATAATCCATTCCGCGAGTCTCTTCGTCTAGCGGTTTTTTCGTCTTGCAAAGCATCCCTATTAGCGGCTTAGCGGATTAGCGCTATTAGCGGCTTAGCGGCTATTAGCGGCTTAGCGGCTTAGAAAAAGGGGGGGAGGGAAAAAACTCGCAAGACGTTTTTGTCTTGCGAAGCAAGCCCATAGGGAAATTTGTCTTGTGAAGCGCCTCGAAAAATGGAAAACACTTTCGTCTAGCGGGTTTTTCGTCTTGCGAGGCATTCGTCTTGCGGGGCACCACTGTATTAATTGTTTCAGCAATTCCTTTCCATATTTCTATATTTTCTATAATTATCTTAACTTATTTTAACCTTATTTTCCATTAATACTATAATACTTATTTATGCTTAACTCCTTATAACATTTCTACTAAAGCCTTATAATTTCATTCCAACATTTTTCTGACACTCATTAATTTTACAGTATTTCTATAAATAAACTTTGAACTTTTTCCAATCTTCTTCCACTGTCTCTTCTCCCTGGTCTCGGATACTGCCAGTCATTTCCGTCAATTCCATATAGTTCATCAACCTGGTGATCCTCTGTCCGAGGCTCTTAACTCTTTTCCAAGTCCCTTCTGCAGGTCTTCTTCATATTTATACATGCACTTTACTTTGTCTTCTGCTGATCTTGTTCTTAATTTCCTTCCTTTGATGCTGAAGAGTAGATCTCGGGGAAGCTCCGACCTAGCAATGTTTTTATTCCTTCTCGACAGGTCAGCCAAATCTCCGTAGTTAAAACTAAAATCTAAAAGATATTTCAGGACGTGTTTCAAAATCCCTCCAAATCTGAAAGTCCCCACAACTCCAATCTCCTCCTGACCCAGGTCCAGTAAATCCCTGCATGAGGTGATCTATCCAACTTTCCTTCTCCAGTCCAAGCAGGGCTCCAATCCTCAAAATCTGACCTTCTCTGAATTCAGTCATAGAAGGCAACAACTTATAGTCATCAAATTGTCTCTGTAAGGCTGGGGCTCTCTCCCTCTCCACCCGTATTACTTTAGGTTCAACAACAACAACTTTCTCCCTCGCCTTCTCCACAGCCTGCCACACCAAAGTAGATTCCTGCATCGATTCCTGAACGGCTTCTGTATAGATGTTCACTCTTTGTCCCAAATTAGTCACTTTTTGTCCCAAGTTATCAATTTTAATAGTCATCAAATCCGTCTTCTTGTGGAGCTGTTCCAATGAATCACTTATCTTACATAATGCAATCACTAAGGCTTCTTCTGTCGACATTCTTAACCTATCCAAGGTCAATCCCTGGTTCTCATGGTTTTTTATCTTGCAGCTGGAGATTCCACCAGCTCAACTCTTGTAACAGTTTCAAAGGCTCCCTCTAGAGGGACACAATTTCTATTTGTATCAATCCTTTTAAGCACAGTTCAAGCAATAAAATTAGTTTCAATTTTCAGTTACTTTTACTCCTTTTTAAACGCAGAAGGAGACAATGGAAACAATGTATTTCTCTTATTTAACTAGCTGTCAAGATACGTTTTATTCACAGTCAATGAACTTTCCCAAAACGTCAGTCTTACTAGCAGCCCGTTTCCAGGTTCAGAGCAGTGGTAATTTAACTTTCTTCACTCTCTCCTGCAGGCTTACGCGATCCTAAAATTTTTCCCCTCTTCTCCTGCTTCCAAGGGGGGTTTAATGATTTTAGCCGATGGAAGTTTAATCCTTTACAGAGGACTTTCCAAGACTTTAGCTTGCAAGCTCTTTGCTTCAATCTATTTACAAAAGGGAGAGGCGGACTTCCTGTTTGAAACCTCCCCGTTTCGGTGCCAAATTAAGACATTTAAAAATCCAGTTTTCTGTTCTACTCACGGGTAGTTGTTTAGGATCAAATTGTCCACAGGAAAAAGTCAGCGCTCTCCGGCAACAGCAGTGCGGCTTCACTCCGTGAAAGAAGCAGTCAATTTGAAGCACCGCGCCGCTCACCCCACGTCGCTCCGGATCCCCGAAACCAGGTCTCCCTGTGAGTAGGGGAGGCGCAAAAGGTGCCAGCCGAATCCCATGTTCACAGGCTTCTCCCGCCTGTGATTTTTAGTGGGTCTCCGCCTTCGCCGTGGCGGCCAGACCCTGATTTCCATGGAGCAAATTCCTCCCGATCAGAGGAATTCTGCCATTGTCAGAGGCTCCAACCCGGAAGTGCTCCTTCCACTTTTTCTTCTTGTAACTGGTTTGAGATGTGTTGAACTAATAAGAATAACAGGAACATGGTTTCAAATTACAGATAACAACGGAAAAATTCGGTTAATATCAACAATCAAATACTACTGTAATTAGGGTCATCAGACAAGGAGAAGATTGAAGTCCATAATATATTTGCAAGTTGCAGAGGGGCTTGCTAGCTCACAATCTAGTGGCTTGGGGGGTGGCATTCCTCTGAATCTTGGCTGACTAATTTTTAAGTAAAAAAGATACATTTATAAACCTCATGATTGGCATAAGGGCGTTAAAATGTCCAGGAGGCATGATATGGAGCTCATGAAACAACACTTCCAGCAAATCTCTCTTAACACCCATTCTCCTCTTATTTTTTCTGCACTGTCCCATGTACTCTGTCCATTGTTCCATTCTAGCTGCAGAGTCCAACAAAAATCCCTACAACCTGGTGGATAAAGAAAAACAAATTTTGCAATTGAAAAAAGTAGCAAGGCCAGATGCATTTGTGTCCATTTCCTAGATTGCATATCATATTCAAGAACCAGGTACTTGCATCCTCCCTTCCCCCTGCTCCTCACCCCAGTGCACAGTTTGGGAGCTTGTACATGTCAGTACCTAGCAGATGGCATCTGGCCTTGCATCCTAGGGATGAAAGGCTCAGCATCCTATGACATGGTTTCAGAGGCATTCAAGCCAGAGCAGTGGTGTAGAGGAACTAGCAGAATATCAGATGGAGCTTGCAGAAGGAAATGAAGGTTTTAATGAGTGAGTGGTTTCCAGAGGCTGGCAAGCAGAGATGTAGTATAAAATTAGATTGGATGCTGGAGGTTGAAAGCCCTGTTCATCTCTGCCTCTTGGGGGCACAACAAGGACAGACTTCATCAGCATGTTGTCTATAAATACTGTCTCTCTCCCCCACTTGGAGATAAGCGGACCAATTTTCCAGACATAAGCAATTTAATAAGATGCTCTCAGGTTCCATTTAGATGCAAAAGTTAGCCCACAGTGTAGTATAATACGGTAGTAACCTCTGTGAGTGCAATTCAAATAAGAACCGCCAGCCAGGCCAGGGACAATGATCTGCTTAGCCACCCATGGTTCTTGTCGTGAGAGACTGGTTTTGATAAGCAGGCACAAGCAATGAGGCAAAATTTCCCTCTTGTCCTTACCCCAGCCAAATCTGCGACTGTAATGCAATGGGAAGGGGGTTCGCCCTTTTCTCTGCATTATTTCCCCAATGAAAATCTCCCCATTGATTGCTTGCCCTATTAGTATGAACTAACACAGAGGCAAAACAAGCGTAGAGATGTGAAAGACAAGCGTTTCAGTGGAACCACTCTTTCTGCGTCCCCATCGAACGATGAAGAAAGAGGAATACCGTACACAACACGCTTCACCTGATGGGTGTTCCAACCATTTTCCTTCTGGTAAATAATCCATCCTAGAAATGTTTATGAGCATTTGCTTTAGACTGCATTTGAAGCAAAAAAACAAAAACAAACCCTAGAGATAACTGATTTTTTTTTTTCATAGCATGCCAGAACTTGTGATCCTTTATACTTCAACTGGGCCATTACTTTGCAGCTCGGAAACTGAACAACATAGACACAAGTACTCAGTCTTAAGGAAGAAAATCTGCTCTTCTTTCAGAACATGAATTCTCTCTTAGTTGCAGGCTCTCCACCGTGGCTTAGTAGTGCGACACATGCTTTATGAACAGGAGGTCTCGGATTCAATTTCTGGCATCTCCAGTTTAAATGAAGAATCAGCTAGCAGGTGATGTGAAAGACATCTCTCGCCCCGAGACACTGGAGAGTGACCGTTAAGTCAGAGTAGGTGGTAGTAGGCTAAACAGATAAGCAAGCTGACCTTCACAGATGTTAACAATGTAAGGATGTAAACCTGAAATTGTAGAGTGCCTAAAACCAGTCCTGTGGGCGGAGGATATATATTGCCATTAAGAAACTTAATAACTCGCCATACTTCTGAACAAGCTGAAAAGGACATACTATGACATACACATATAATGTTGAGAATTTAACCCTACTTCAGATAAACATGTAGGATACTAGAAGACGAACAGATCTTGGCTATTCTATGAGAAGCAAAATAGGAGAACTGTTCTTTGGCTCAGTCATTTAATTATGATTTTGAATAATTAATATTTTTAACTACTATTTGAGAGTGTGCTTAGCTCCTACAGCTGAAGGATAAGCAAGTGTTTTGAGAGAGGTCATGGTGAATAAGTGTCTACCTGTGTGTGCCTTCAGACATCACCTTTATTTTTGTCCAGTGAAACAGCCAGTACCAGGCATTTATTCATCGTAGCTGACCAGGTTACCTTTTTCTTACAGTGGTAATATGAAGGTGATTTGCCAGCAAGGATATTTACATATAAGATGCTAAGATGGAAGTTACCAATCCTTATGAGAACCAACCAGCTAAATTAAAATAGAAACTGTATCTCATGAGCACCTAAAGGAGTAGAAATGGCTGGGCTGGTTTCAAATCCTTCGCAGTGACAGAAAATCAAACCATGCCTAACACAGCTTCTTCATCTCTGCCTCTTGGGGGGCATAGCAAGGACAGATTTCACCAGCATGTCATCTATAAATACTGCTGCCTCTCTTCCCGAGATAAGCAGACCAATGTTCATTCAGAAGCCATTTAAGAAGAAGCTCTCATGTTCTATTGGAATGTAAAAAATAGCCCAACATTGTAGTTTGTAATCCTGTAGTAATACTAAGAGCAATTTTCAAAAGACAGGTGAGAACTGCCAGGCAGGTGTTAGGTTTCTTTTCTAGAGGGCATAGCAAGTTGTAGAAAAGTGCTTCTAATGGTTTTACTCCTGCACATTAGTAATGGACTTGCTTTACTCCCCCCCCCCCGCCCCGGGTAACTATAATCCCCAAAAGCACAAACAGCTTTTAGTCAGTAATATATAATAGGTAATGATAGCTCCCTATGTTAATTGGCAATCTTGGGCACTGCCTCTGAAACATCCAGGAGTGTTCCAGACTGGTGGCTCCTCCCAGTATTATTGCTTTTTTCCATGTAGGCTACAAGAAAAATTGCAATGGATTTTACACTCTAAAGTGGGTATAGCACTTTGTACATCTTGTGAAGTTCTGTCCATGCTACTGGGTGGGACATAGCTGTTTGGGCAGACAGGAGGACAACAACTCTGAATGCACCATTTTAGAAAAAGATCTGTTTTTAAAAATCATTTTTTTTTTAAATTTGCACTGTAGTGTTTATAAATATATATAGAGAGAGGGGTGCTGCTGCTGCACAATTCCTTTCATATCTTTTTTTTAAAAAGGTAAGCTAAAAAGTGTTTCAGTTCTTAAAAGTTGTGTGGACCAGGGATTAGCGCAATGCTAAAATCGCACTGACCAGAAAGATAACATGATACTTATTTAAATCAATTTTTAAATTTGCACCAAAACTTTATTCACTATTGCACAAATATTTTGATAATGGCGCAGGGGGGAGAGCACAAACCAAAAGATCAATTTATTTGTTTACAACATTTTAATGCCACCTCATAACATACAGTTCTCTGCATGGCTTACCATAAATAAGCATATAAACAAAGTAAAACCAACATAAATACAGCAAGGAAACAAAACTCTCTGCAACCCTCAGGTTAAAACACAGGTGTCTGCAAACTGCAAAGCCCAGACTGTAGGAGTTATTTAAAAGGCCTGGTCCTGAAAAGGCAGATATATCTGGGAAGACTGTTCCGACCATAACTGAGGTGTCCCTACCAAAAAGGCTGTCCTTCTGGTGGGTTACCTGCCTCACTTCATTCAGCTCTGGTGCTCAGAGCAGGGCCTCTAAAGACGATCTTCAGGTTTGGTTAGATAAAACCCCTAGGGGACGATAGAGTCACTATTGTATGCTCAATGCTGGCTGAAGCAAAGCTAGCACAAGGTAACCAGCTCTTAACTTTGCTGGCTGAAGTGTTGTGGACCAATGAACTATTGGAGAGAGATGCCAAATGAGCTAGGGATCTTGCTTGATTTATTTTTGGCTCTGACGCTGATTCATCCTTGCAGTGAAATGAAGAGGTAATTAGCTTCGGTCATGTTTGCTTTGGGGCGGGGGCGGAATTCTACTGGAAGAGCTGTATTAAAATAGGTTATTATTGTATATTAATTAATTTTATTTATTGTCAGAGTACAGAGTACTGAGAACTGTTCATCCAGCTTGGTAGTCACTTTCCATGTGGTAGCTGCATAGTGTTATTTAGACATTTCCTCTGTTCCCATTTTCCCCCTCCTTCTGGTGCTTAATTTCTACTTTGGTGGCATCCAGCAGCTAAATGAATCTATCTTTGTGACACTTTTCCCCACCCTGAAATATGCTCCCTAAAAAGGGATAATCTTGCTGCAATTGGTTTTCATTTAAATGCTGTTTGCTTTGTGATTCCTCATTGTCTCTGTTGTAAGTGGAGATGCTCAGTCAGTTGCAGAAGAAGATTGCGAGGAGGCGGCTTCTCCAGAGGCGGTGGCAGGAGCCCTAAGAAATTATCTGAACTGTCGCAACTAAAAGACAAACTTTCCAGTTCTGCTCTCAACCAGCTCACTTCAGCAATTGTTTTACATATGCTTGTGGGGTCTGAACTGTCTGTGTCCGACCAGGAATGAGACCTTCTAGCTTCTGTACTTATTCTGCATACACTCTTACTATCTCCTGCTCTTGTGAGGATTTCAAAACCAAGTACTGGGGTGTGTGTGTTTTGCAACTGAGAGCTACCTGTCAGCCCTGGTAGGGCCCCAAGTGATGGTTATTCGTTCTTGGCCCAATAAGCCAACAGTTGAAAGAGAACAAGCCTTTAACATAAGGATTGAAGACCAATGGTGGCTTTCTCCTTGAGCACTTGGTTACCCTCTCAGGAAATTCCAAAGTAGCCATTTTACATAGTCCTTTCCCACTTCTTTGTGGGAGCATTAAGGCCCTCACTCCTCCCCCCCCACATACACCCTTAAATTGGCAGCGCAGGAGTTACTGCAGCTTCAGTCACCCCTTGATTAGCCTCATCCCCATCTCAGTGTTGCCACAAGAAGCAGTTTAAGAGTCTAGGCATAAACCTATCCCACATGGGTCGCAGTTCTTCACGTTCCCTCAATGCTAAGGGAAAGACCTATGTTTAAGTGGCTCCTATGCCATAACGAACATGGCATAAGAAGCACACCTGCAACCTGCCCAAAGCTCAGCAAAATCTACATGTATGCATTGCTATCCCTTTTCTTGTCTTCAGAAGTCTGTATTTGCCAACCTGCCCTCAAAGGCGGATCTAGGAGAACGCAACCATTTTGGTCATACCAGGCATGGAACTTCTGGGGCATTGCAGCAGTCACCGCAACTATGAAGTCCAATGGAAGGAGAAAGGGGGGGCAACAGATGTAGGTGTTGCACAGAGTGCAACTGAAATTTGAGATGCTAGAGTTCGCCACTGCTGCCATGTTGCACTGGCCACTTACATCTGAGACTCCTTCACACTGTATGACTTTCTGGGGGAATGACTGTCTTGTGTGCTATTGCCACTGAACTGGAGAGGACTAGAGGTTGGAGGGGGGCACACAAAACAGAAATACCAATAGAGTGAAGGAAGAAGTAGTGGTTACAGAGGGGCTGAGATACCTGGTCGGGGCGGGGTGACAAAAAATGTGGAGTAATACAGATGAGGATGTATCCTGCAGGGGCGCAGAGAACAAGAGACAAAGTGCTGTGGAGTGGAGAGAGAGAAAGAGGGTGGCTTAAGAAAGACTAGCTGTATTGCAGAAGAAAAATCCTACTGTGAGGTGCAGAGAGAAAAATCAGAATGCTTTAAAAAGAAACATTTGGGTTAAGATAACAACAAAAAAGCCTCCCCCCTCTCGCTGCAGTTAGCACAGTGTTGTGTCTCTCCCAGAAGTGATACCAGTGTAAAAGTGTCTTCCTGAATGGTTTGTGCACCTGTGGCCCTGCACCACTGCTAGAGGGGGCAGAGGAAGAGTGAACCAACCTGTGCCACTTTGCTGCCACAAACATCCCCTCCCTGTTTCCTTCCATCGTAACTACAGAGGAGCATTGCAGCAAAACCTCTATGCACATCTGGGACAATTCCTGCTTCCCAATGAGATAGGATTTCTCAAGCTGGGTGTCTAACTTGTGTCTTCAACTCCTATATTCCCAAGACCCACATTCTGCCCCTGATCAAAAGACTGGTGCCAGCCTAGAAATCCCCCCTTTGATTTCGCTGAGATTAAGCTCTAGAATTCATCTGGCCCCAAAGTTAAGAAAATAAGCTAGGGGTCTTTGATCTGGAAGCCCTCAGCAAGTATTTTCTTGTGTTATCTTGACTATTTGAGAGAGAGAAAATTAATACTCTCCCTATCAGCCCCTCCTGTCTGTCACCCACTGCAGTACTGATCTTAGACCCATACATGACTTGTGTAAAGCCACTCAGCTTCTTTCTATCTTTTTACCTCTTATTTCATTTGCATAGGAGATGTTGGTTGGCTGCTGGTGATGTCACCGTGCTGGGGAGTCAATAAGCAATTAGTGCTATGGATTTTGCAGTAAAAGGAGTTGAACCGTACACTGCTACTTAAGCCGTTTTCTATTACAGTAATTTACTCTTCAGCTCCCTTTCAACAGAGAGACCCATTTATCAGGCATCTGATGCTGTTTCTCAATCAGAGCAGAGAGGAATCTTGTAAGACTCCGAAGAAGAGGGGTACCTTGATGCAGGCTGCTATGGCAGACCCCTCCTCTCCCCCCCAAAAATAAAAAGCCCTGCATTGAGAGCCACAAAAAACCATCCTAATCTAACAGATCTGTATGAAAACTCTATAGCTTGATGACAAAATACACAATCTCCCCCTCCCCCTCCCCCCGGCCACTGCTGCAATTGCATGTTGCCCAACTGCCTCGCGACAGAAAGGTAACCAGTCTTTGGGCAAAATGTTTTTTTGTGAACAGGGAAGGAATCTTTCTTTGTTCCACCAGTCTTTAAGCAGCCAAGGAACACAGTGAACTATTAAGTCCACAGCCAAGGAAGTTGCAGCACGCTTGTGAAATGATTTGGGGAGGGCAAGGAAGTCATCTAATGGATGGATGCATGGGTGACAGGCTGGCACTTATATTTGCTAACTCGGGCTGCAAGCCTCACTTTCAGTCAAACATTGGCTGCCATGCCAGGAACCGAACAGAGAAAGGCGCATCTACTCCAGCTTGCTTCCCTTCTAGTGCTGATTTATTGCTTTGTGGGTTCATCACACAGGCCGAACATCCGTGCCCTCATGATGGAGTAGCTGCTTCTTTGTGCTGTCCTCCAAGCACCCACAAAACTGCCTGCCAAGAAGAGCCTCAGTCATGGAAACCTGGGCTGTGGCCACTGATCTAGCAGCTTTTTAAAAGACCTTTCTGTGTTACCCTTTTTCCTTCAGTGTCTCTTCCAGCTGATGCAATATGCAGCATAGTTCAGTGGTGTTCCTTAGGAGTGCGTGTCTCTAAAGAGGAGTACAGTGTGCAGGTTCAGAAATTGATGTGGAAGTGGCAAGGTGTTTTTTTGGTTGTTTTTTTAAAATAAGTTAGCATGTGCAAATGTGCACTGTCAATCCTTCACATAAATAACTTACAGCTTGGCAGTAAGTACGTGTGTGAGTGTAGAGTGTTTGTGAGTCAGCAGACACACTTGAAACATTGCACACTAATGCACTCATTTACGCACCAGTGCCTAGATACAAGCATGTATCTACAGTGTACATAGGCACTGCAAGAGCACACACCCATAATCTTCACAGTGCTCTCCCAAGCCCCTCCTCTCCGTCTACATTTTCCACCAATAAATTCCTTCTTCACACAGCCAATCAGAGTGCTAGGCAACAGATGATATTTTGGGATGAGGGCTCAGAACTACCTAAGCAGCCTCTCAGGGCTCTGTCTGTGCAGAGAATTGAACAACTCATCTGAATGCCAAGCTGAGATTTTTATTTTTTTTAACCCACTCCCCTGCACAATCTTCTTTTAGTTGTGCTAAGCATGTTACATCAGATTTGATCTGAATAAATATCCTAATGCTGGTGGATGGATCTGAGAGGAGAACGCAATTTTCAGATTGAAGCCTGTTGATTTCATTGGGATAAATACCGGTAAAAGGATGCTTTGTTTGGAGTTTTTGTTTTAGTGCCTTGATACTTTGCTGAATCTCAAAGTGCTTCGCAGATTCCATTTATTTTCACACCATTACTGCCCATGCTAATTAGCCACACTACACAGAGAGGCTCGTGCACCAGCTTCTTTTCTGGGATAAAAAGCAATAATACAAAATGAGGGCAGCTCCCAGAGTCCTGACTATTCCCTTCTGCCTTAATGTGAACACTGTCACCTTCAGCACCCTCCTTCTCCCTTCTAATCAGGGGCACCCACCTTGAAATCAACTCTGTACTCCTCCTGACTATCAAGACACACACACACACACACACCCTGTGCCATTAATCCCCAATGGGCCAAGTTTAAACAGTGGGTGGAGCAAGCCACCCATCAATCACCTGCTGTTACAATGATGTCACGTGAGCCTTTTTTTGCCCCATGTGTTTTGAAATCAAAGTGTGCAGGCAAAGTGTAGCCCACAAAGCGCTGATAGTCAGCTGATTGTCGGGTCTTGCAGAGCCTTCAGTGGGTGCCTGCAAACCCCATTTCAGCTGAACCAGGTCTTGCTTCATAATGTCTGGTGTAGGTCATGTGGGTATGGTGGGCCTGGGGTTCCCTACTTCTGATCCCCATGAAAGGTAAATGTTTTGAGAATCTCTAACAGCACCCACTTTTCACTAGGTAGGAGCCATAGTGAAATAATCTGCTTCTCACTGATTTCCTGACCGGTAGCTCTTGTTTGTCTCCAATGCCGCTGCACAGTTCCTGTGCGAAATGCATTTGCCGGGTGTGCTGAATGCTACTGACTGCCCATACTAGTAATTCATAAACATCTCTGTTTATGAATTGTCTATTCTAGTCTTTATGCTTCCCTTTGCAAAGATAGTCTCTTCTGTGGGTTCAGTTTCTCGCTTTACTGCTCTGATAAAGCAGGGGCATATTTGGATTCCAAAACCCAAATCTCAGTGTCAGCAGTGGTGGCCCAATAAATTTCCTTGCCTGAAGCGAAGCTTAAATGGCCTCCAGCTTGTACTAGGGCCAATCCTTTGAAAAGTCTTGGTCCTCCAGTCAGACACCAATTGTGGCCTTCATCTTTCGCTCCCTCCTGGTGCAGGTTGCTTCACCATGCTGTGTAGCACTGACAGCACTAGCCCTGGTAACAAAGAGGTTTCTGGATCTAGACTAGGTCAATTGCTCATACCTATCTTCATAAATTTATATATGACTCTGGGGCATTTCTAAAAGCTGCTTCAACCAATTACTACTTAGTGGATAGCTCAGGCCACAATCCATTATAATGCATGTGCCTGGAGGATATTTGAATGGCATCTGGGTGTGCATTCACAAATACTCTGGTGCATTGCCTGAACACTGATGTGCATCTGATTTAGGCTTCTGTTTCACATCTTGCAAGTGTCAGGCAGCTGAAAATCTGCTTCTTTGCATGGATCTTCTCAAAACAGGCAAGGAAGTATGGATGGGGTGGTGAAAAGGGGAGAAGATGACAATTTTTTTGCCTTTCACCTGTAATAAAAAGTAAGGTAGCAGTAACTACTTTTTCATGGGTCTAGGCTTGTATTCTACTTCTGATCTTATCATTTCAGCATCTTACTTAATGTTTAAGCTAAAGCCCTTTATACTGGCAGGCGCCGTAAGAAGGCAACTCAGACGTTTCTGCCATTCACTGGGGGAGACGGAGGGATACAAAAAAGCTCTTGTGGATGTAGACAGTTCTGTGAGCACCAAACTGCCAGGTGAGGTAAATTGTTAAATTTACTATCTCCTATTTGACACTCACTTAAATGTGGCTGCTGATGGTGTATCGAAAGGGAGAGATGGAAAGAATAATTTGCACTATCTGTGACACATTGGCCAGAGGAGAATTAATTGATGGAGCACATTCTGCAGCTAATTTGACTGCTATTATCTATTGAAAAGCACAAGAGAGGTAAGCTTATGTATGGATGCATACAGGCACACACATGTAAGTGCTTGGAAAAGTAGCATGCCGTAACAAAGCAGAGGAATGGAAAAGGAAACTTCAACTTGGAAGCTCAAATGCATTTTGTAGACAAACGCTTGGTGGTGCTTGTTGACTGAAGGTGATGCCCTTAGAAAACATCTGCAAAACTTAATCTTCTGTCTTGGGGTGGGATAATAATGTTTGCATGTTAGAATGGCTTCTTTGATGACCTCCCACCCACCCACCCATGCATTCATAGAGTTATAGAGGAGCAATGTGTAGCTGGATCTCAACAGCTGTGCCAGGGCTACGTGGTTCAAGATTTCACTCTGCCAGAATATACAAGTAACTTGCATCCTACACTTATTTAACTTACATGATCACAGCTTTTGGGGGGGGGGATAAATAAATGGAGAGCAGAGGAAACCCACTCTCCATTTATTTCACCCCAACGAACTGTGCAAAGTTGCGATCGCCGGCTTCAGGAAAGCAATGTGGGGGCTCAGACGGTATCCCAGAGCCCTCATACTGCCTTTCCAAAGTCAGGTAAGCAGCCCTATACCTTGCAAGGGGGCTGGTTCCAGGGTCTCCTGGCTTTACACATTTTTGCGTATATGTGTGGACCCCCGGAACCAAATCCTCATGTAAGATGCAAGCTACCTGTAGTTTTACTCCAACAGTACAAGGGCTTTAGTAGTGATTCCACTCTCATCTTGTTGATATAACCCAAGGATAGAATCAATCTGAAAGGAGCCAAAATCTTGAGCTGAACTGTATTTCAGTCTAGCGACTCTCATTTTAATTGTCAGAACAGTACATTTAGGAAGTATGAATGAAAATATAAAGAGTGCCTTGCCCTCTAAAACACTGGGACTCGGAGTCAATTTAGAGTAGCAATTAAGCAACTGAGAATCTAACTCACTCCAACAATTTGAGTACAACATCCAGCTTTGCACAAATATTCTGGTGCAATCCTCAGGGTTTCAACAGCAACAGAGTATCAGAAGGGCACCTGTAGATGGTTGTTTTCACTGCATTCCTGATCAGCTGTTTTTGCCCCTAATTGGTTAAGGCTCCCTATTTTAGACACAAGATGGGGCCTTCTCCATGGTGGTGCCCTAACCTTAGAATGCCCTTTATATATGTAGGGTGGCCTGTTATGCATCAGCAAAACAGGACAAAAAAGACACAACGTTTCTTAAAGCAATTTATATGGATTGTAATTTGTATGTGCAATAATTTATACGTACAATATTTCAGGGGGGAGGAAATGCTATACTTTAAATATCAATGCAATCTATCTCCCCATAGTGGGGAAGACACTAGGTGACTTGTGTGCCTGTTCTTCTCCTGACAAGGTGCTGTTAATTGTTGATGGGCAACTTCACGTCTCCTCCTCTCCCATTTTATGGCTGCTTATCTTTGAACCAGACTTGGTCTGGACTGTCTCAAATAGAGGGCACCTTCAAGCAGAGGCAGTCTTCTGACAACCCTTCAAAATAGAGGCCCATCTCTGTAAAAGTAAGACACAGAGCAATGCAAAGAGGTGTGCTCGGTACCAACTTAATTGATATTCCACTACCAGACTGAAACCCACCTGGGCATTTATGAATGGTTAGTCGCCACTGTGTTGAATATGCAATGGCCATTATTAGATCTGCTGTTGACTGTCTTTTCTTGTTGCTAAGTGTTTTACTGGCTTTATTACTTGTCTTTTACTTTCATACTTCTTTGCTTGTTGGTTTTACTATTGTTGCAGCTGCCCTTGGGTATATGCAGGGCAGGATAGAAATATAACTAAATGGAGTTTTGTGTCTTGCGCTGCTTCGTCTACTGCAGCCTTCCTGACCCAAACTAGTGCTTTGCTTGTGGTATCCTGTATTACTTTTCCCACCATGTTGTTTGCCCATGTTTCAAGATCCCAGCTTGTATCCAGTATGTCCTTGATATTCCACTTGAGAATTTCCTGTGGTTGAGATTCCTAATTTTGACCATTTTCGTAAGAAAACACATGAGCATTGAGAAAGTGTCTCTGCATGAGAGTACTGTACTCAAACTTGGGAGAGCCTTTGCTGTGCTTGCTTTGATTATTACACTGCATGGCTATTCAGCTGAATATTAGATTCTCTTTTTTTCTAGTTGAAGGAAAGTTCCTAAAGAGGAAGAAGGGAAAAACTCCCCTCCTGCAAGTTCTTCCCTTGCCCTTTTAAAGAATCAGTTTTGCCCAGATATATTGCAATGTGTAGTCATGTACTGTAGTGGCTTATTCCCGGATGTCAGCAGAGAGAATGAATTCCAAAACAAAGGGTAAAATCCCATCTAATCCCATCTGAGATCCTTAGTTAGTTTTAACAACATTTTGATTTCACACTGAAAATTGAGTGGTGCATCTCCTTTTGCATCACCCATTAACTCCTGTTATGTGTTTGGTGTAACCCTGGCCGAAGTACGAAAGGCCAGTCTTGTCACTGGTCTGTAGAAACAGGTGTTGGCATTGTATAAGTAGTAGCCACTTGGGGCAATTGTCAGGCTGGTCAGTGGATCTGCTATTGCTCTGTGCATACAATGACCTCTTTTTTTGCAATACTTTGCAATCTGCCTAGGAACAGACCTGTATGAGCAAGAATTAGGTCATGGCTCTTTAAGGATTAGGAAGCTTTCTAGCAGGCCATTGTCTTTTGAGCTGCAAGGGGATATTCCCATTGGCTTTGATAGCTGCTATAGCCAGGCAGAAGAAGCCTGTGATGGATCCATGGTGATAGGCTAAGAAGAGCCAGCCCATTTGTGCTTGGTTTCTACCTCTGTGTGAGGGAACTCTGGCACAATGAGAGCCTCTGGCTTCCTAGCTCATTGTGTAGCTGACACTCATCTGACAAACGTTTCTGTTCACACAAAAGTTGTGTACATGCTAACTCATGTGTAGCAGGAAAATATGTTCTTGCTCAATACTGAATCATTCTTATCCTCAACATGCTGGTTTCAATCTAGATTGATTCCAGATCCTGCCACCTGCAAGGGCGGATGGGGTTGCCTGCAACATGTTTGAAAATCCTCCCTGTGCATGCCGCAGGAGAAGGAAGATGACTGTGATCTTGGCATGTGCATACCCACAATGCCCTTCGGCAGGTGTGGCTACATATAAACACACAATTACCAGGACCACCAGTGAGCACACTGTGGGGTAATACAGAATCAATGAGCTTTCATTTTTGGAATGAAACCAGTTTTTCAAGAAAAAATTTCAATGGAACTAGATTGTTTGTGGACTATATAGAAAAAACAAGCACTGAGTCTTATTGATTCCAGAATAAAATGTTGTGTGTACACAGCCCAACACTAATTCGCTTTCTCCTGAATTATGAATGTAGAGTTATAAGAGCACCAGCTGTTTTTCACCTGAAATGAATCCTTCAAAAAATAAATAAATGTTAATCTCACCTGCAGCCTGTTCACTCAGTGGCACTCTACCTTAGCCTGGATGTCTATGTGTAACCATAGTATGTTGTTAACCTTCCTGAGTTATCATGTTAGCCTGAACAGGAACAGGGTCCAAGTGCACACACAGCACTTCAGGGCCAGATGAAATCTGGCTGGAGATAACCCTGGAATAGAGGAAGTGCTCCAACCCTGCTTTAAGGACTTCCACCTTGATATTGTGTCATTGCTGCTCCTTTGCTATAAATGCATTTTATTTTAATACAGATTTCCCTTTCTATCTATGCAGCCATCCTCGTCAAAAGACAAGATTCTCTCTTGTTTGAGCATTGGGGCATTCATTATAATGACCTTGCAGAATCTCAATGGCACTGCTACAGCAGCCCATATGTATGATAGAGCACACAGTTATCTTTCAGTATATCCAGGGCTATTAAAAATAAAAATGAAAAAAATGAAAATTCTCTTTATTGTGTTGCATTCTCCATTACTCCACCCATAATGAAACTAATAGCTTGAAATCCAGTGTGCACCATTTTTAATATTTGCGTTCATAAAGCTCACATTCTTAAATGTATGCTATAACCAGAAACATTTGAATCGCTTCATATCACCAAGCTTTAAAGCTGGACAGAGGACCGCAACCTTACCTTGGCTGTAGATTGTATTCTAGGCACATCCTTGTTAACCCCGCCTTCTGAGCTAAAAAAAGAGAAGCTAAATAAGAGATCATTAACCAACACTGTATGAAACCTGAGCTGCTAGGTTGCTTCTTGCAAGATCTTAAACTGATTAGAATGATTTAGGGAGGTGTTTGAATTGCAAATTTAAGCTTGTTTGACACTGGCTGCTGAAGTGCACAGCTCCTCAGATTAGAGTATGTAACTGGAGCCTAGCAGTTTTTCAAACTGGTTTAACCTGACAGATGGCTGCCAAGACTGCTAAAATACCTCCAGCAAAGGAGAGCCCACCACCTCCTGAGGCAGTCTGTTCCACTGTCAAATAGTCTGTGCTGTTAGGAAGTTGTTTCTAATGTTTAGTTGGAATATGCTTCCTTGCTGTTTCCACCCATTGATGGAAATTGCCCTGCGCTTCAGAGTAACAGAAAACAAGACTTCTCCATCTTCTTTGTGTTAGCCTTTCAGATACTTGAAGATGCTTAATCTTGTCTTCTCTAGCAAGCAGGAGGCAGATCCATGCCAATGCACATTTAAAGCACATGGCTCCCCACCATAGAATCCTGAGAACTGTAGTTTCCCCCCTCCAACTACCCTTAACAAACTACAGTTCCCAGGATTCTTTGAGGGGACGCCGTGTGTTTTAAATATGTGCTTTAAATATGGGAAATTCTTATGTGGTGTGGACCTGCCCTTTAAATACACCCAGCTCTTTCGACCATCTCAAAAGACTTTGTTTCCACAGCTCTTAGAATTTCAGCATAGGAAAAAAAGGATACCTGTATTTTCAAGGTATGTATTTTGCTCACTTATCCATTTTCAGTTCTGCATTCATCCACGGGCGGGGATGGGGGAATGACAAAGGAAATTACTGTCCAGGTAGACTTTGGGATGCAAAACACATGATTGCAGGTGTGTGTAGAGGTGGCAGGGGAAGGAGAATATGTTTTCAATGAAATGTCTTTCAGGGAGTGATGTTTGCCTTTGTGATGATGGGCTTCGACTGAAATTACTTAATCATTCAGGTAACAGAGAAGTGATGATGATGATGATGATGATGATGATGATGATTTATTTCATTTTTATACCGCTTCATATTTTAAAGAAAATATCTCAAAGTGGCTTACAAAACATTAAAGCATCAAACAAAACCATCCAGAATTTGTCTGTGTAGCAACTGGTATTTGCATTAGTGTCCTGATGGTGGAAATTGTGTGTGGCTCCTGGGTTTCATGTCCCTGGATTATTTACTCAGTCTTCAGGTTTGTCTGCCAGGGTCACTTAGCTCACTATGGGATGCATGGTGGCCCTGTGTCTTTGCTGTCTGCTTTTTTATTTATACCTGCCGTGTAAATAAAGCCCAAGTCTGTCAGAGTCATGAGCTCATCTGTTATATTTGGTGGTGATGAGAGAAGGGTAAATAAATGGGAACGCCTTGGACTCATCTCACAGACACAATGGGGCCAGGCCGCCGCTCATGAGTCATGCTTTCTCCTTGTCATTCCTGGAGACAAAGCCCCACTGAGGTCCCTGAGACAGAGCTGGCATTTGGAAGCATTTACTTTCTCCCAGTTTAAGGAGCATTACATCAGCCTGAGCCCCAGGTGCTAACATGAATGTCATCTGGAAAGAACCTACCTATGTCAGTCAACTTTTCATGAAAGTGTGATTTCCCTGTAACATCAACAGACGCCTCGTCCCTTCCCACCCACCTCTTATTTTAATCTCATGAACAGAACCAGAACTTGGCCTTGAGTTTCAGATTCCACAGTGACAGGGCTCTATGATGTTCAGATCTGAGATCAAACACACCTCCAGACCTCCTCATCTCACTCCCAGCTTTGAGTGGGTGGCACAATTTTTCAAGCTAATTTTCTGTGCTTAACATTTGGACAGCTCTGTTTAGCTTTGTCTTTGCTGATGTTTTCTAAACATTGCTATCAGCATTTAAGCTGTCCAAGAGCAGTGGTTGCACTTCAACAACTCAGTGTCTCTGGGGCGAGGATCAAATTCTGACAAGTCCACGAGGTGGCGAGGTTGGTGCAGTGCAAATGAACTGGCTGAGCCAAACTGGTGCTCCTGCCAGCTCCAGTTCATTCCCCGGTTTGAGTGGGGAGGAGTGTTGGGGTACCACAAACTCTATGGATCCTTTGGATCCATAACTTTCCCGTAGCCTGTTCCCAAACCATCTCCACATCCCTCCCTCTTCCCAGTCTTATCAACATCAGAGCTCTTGCAGAGAGAAGTGGCAGTGAGGAGGGGGAAATGTGACATTGAAATTGAAAGAGTTGAAGCTCTTTCTCCATCTTAGAGAGGAAGATCCAGTACACACTGTGGTTGCTGAGAAACCCTCTGAGAGGCCGTAGAACTGCAGAGTGAGATTTCTTTCATTGGGGCATTGTACCCAAGTGCCCCAATTCCTAGTTTAACCAGTTGTCTACTGAATACATTCGGTGTATGCATTCCCACAACTGAGGACTGCAACAAAATGGCACCATGTGGGAATGCTCCTGTTCAGGCTTTCTGTCCTGCCTCAGGCTCACCACCCACAGACAGGGGCTCTTTCATGTAAGTAATAAAGATATCTTTATTCACAAATGCAACAGTACAGGCTTGGCTGCATTCAGAAGACACAATTCAGGAGTTGAGGAAACAGGCACAATATTCAGAGCTGGACTGAATCCAATGAAGATACCCCAACAGTTTCCATAGCCCACCCACTAAACTTTTGAAGATGAGGTGTGACACTCTCTTCCCCCTCGCCCAAAGAATGCTGAGAACTGTAGTTTAGCCCTCACAGAGATACAGTTCCCAGCAGCACCCTAAATACACAATACTGTCCCCGGGATACTTGGGAAGTGCTTTAAATGTATAGTGTGTACACAGCTTTTGGATCAAATTATTTGTTTTGACTAGGGCTGGAGAGGGAGGAGGTGGGAGTAGGCAATGATGGCCTATAGTCCTCTATCAATTCCAGTGGGAATGCATTCACTGACCGATCTTTATTCCTCCCCCACCACACCACAAACTCCCCCCGATCTTTCCTCTTTCATGGCACCAATACAGAAGTACCTCGGGTTAAGTACCATATTTTTCGCCCTATAGGATGCACCAGCCCATAGGACGCACCTAGTTTTTTTTGGGGGGGGGAATAAAGAACAAAAATTATTCCCCCCTCCAGCCGCGGGAACTCCCACAGGGCTCCCTAGGCTGCGGATATCTGCCCGAAGCGCGGGGCGCTCTGCTTCAGTGCGCCCCGTGCTCTGGGCAAGCAGGCTGCTATCCGCAGTCTAGGGAGCCCTGCGGGAACTCCCGCGGGCTCCCCAGGCTTACGGATAGCTTCCTGAAGCCTGGAGAGAGAGAGGGGTCGGTACGCACCGACCCCTCTCGCTCTCCAAGCTTCAGCTTAAGCCTACATTCGCCCCATAGGATGCACACACATTTCCCCTTCATTTTTGGAGGGGGAAAAGTGCGTCCTATAGGGCGAAAAATACGGTAATTCATTCTGGAGGTCTGTCCTTAACCTGAAAGTGTTCTTAACCTGAAGCACCACTTTAGCTAATGGGGCCTCCTGCCGCCGCTGCATGATTTCTGTTCTCATCCTGAAGCAAAGTTCTTAATCCGAGGTAATATTTCCAGGTTAGCGGAGTCTGTAACCTGAAGCGTATGTAACCTGAAGCATATGTAACCCGAGGTACCACTGTAGTAGCCTTCCACCAGGGAAAGGGTATTCTTAGACCAGCTGTCAGGGAACTGCCATCGGAGAGTCAGGTGGTGGAAGGGCTCAAGGAGGCTAGGAGACCCTCGGATGCTGAGGAAGGAACCAGCAGGGGAAGAGAGAGAGTTCCTGCAGAAACTCAGTCGGAGGGAGGGCTCCAAGATACTTCCAGTGAGAACAGCGGAGAAGTCTCAGGACCTCCGCTGGGGACGCCTACTCCGCGCAGGAAACTGTCATGCAGAGAATCCAGAAGGAGAGTTTCCGTGAAGGAACTCTTATGTTGGCGTAAATTCCGGAAGCGCCCACTGACGGATTCTGCCAGCGATTGAGGTAGCCATGCACCCATGGCTCCGCGGTCTGGGAGAGTTTTTAGAAACTGATTGCATGAGTTGAGAACTCAACCATTTACGCACAAGCAGCCCCTTAACCCATAACACCAGCATATATGAATAGCGTATATTCTGCTGATGTTTCATGGTGTTCTGCCAGTGCAAGGCTGTTTAGGAGCAACCCTGTCCCACCCAGCAGACATAAGTCAACATGCAAAAGATTCCTGCATTGCAGGGAGTTGGACTAGATGATCCTCGTGGTCCCTTCCAACTCTACAATTATGTGATTCTGTGAATAGGAGTGTTCTGTTAGCACAGAGTTGGGGTAAGAGATGAGGACGTCCAAAAAGTGGGTTTTGAAGACAGAACTTGTCTCTGAGTGTTGGAAAGGAAATCAGAAGTATATTTAATAAAGGTGAGTGTAGTTGGAAAGATTCAAATCCAAGTGTGGGCGTCCTGTCACTCTGTTGCCTTCCGAGAGATTCTCCCTGCAGCTGTTCTGCTCCTCTACCACCTTCTCTAACTAAACATCCTCCCAGGTTACTGAAAGTAATGCTGGGCTCGCATAGCTACCCCTATTTTTGAGTGAGTCACACAGCAGCCTCCTTGCCTCAGCCCCTGTTTTATTTCAAATTGATGGTGAAGGTTTAATACCATTTCCTGTCTGGCTTGAGTCAGCTGAATTCCATGGCTCACAGCCCCCATTCATCCCATGAGGCAAAGGAAATAGCACTAGAGAGGTTGGCTTTCCTGTTCCATTTGTCAGACTTTGCTCAGCCTGAGCTCTGATGCTGGCCTTCCCGAAGGACCAACATTGCAGGCAGAAATGGCAAGCAAGACTAGGAGGGGTGAAGGGGGTCATGCAGGTCCCAAAATGAGGATTCTCTCTGGCAGTTCTAACTTTGCCCAGTTGCTGCCTGCTATCTGGTTATCCTTCTTTTTCCTGCTAGGTTAACAAATTGTCCTGCGTTGGTAGCTCTGAACTTTTCCATTTAACACTTTTATAATTCCTCCATTGGTTCTTGTTTCTCCATTTTGTAAGACCTGTCCCTGCAATCTGACTTTGATCTACATATCTTAGAAGCATGGCCAGGTCTTCAGAATAAATTCACCCAGCCAATGTGTATGCATAGGTTATAGCCTGCTTTGCAGTACGTACTTTATTCCTTCTCACGCAGTCCTATGCAGTGAGCTCTTGATGTTCCCATTTCTCAGATGGCAAGTTGCAGCTGTGAGTGTGTGGCATGCCTAACATCAACCAGTGAGGGTGTGAACCCACCCACCCACCCAGCTACAATTCCAACACCCATAACAAACTACAGTTCCTATGATTCTTGGGTGGATGTTTCAAAAGTACTTTAAGTGTACGGTTTGTATGCAGCCTCAATGAATGGCTCAGCTAAAATGTTAACTTAAGACTTCTATATCCTATTTGTTATCCAGGTGTAATATGCCTACTAAATTCAGCTTAGAGTTCTCGGGGAAGAATCAAATATTTCTTCAGGAGTAGAATCTTTCTTAATCTTTCTGTTGTGAACTTTGAATTTCTTATTATGTGAGGAGATAAATATGATATTTCCAAGTGTTTACTGGTAATCAGGGTATCTTGTATGCCACGTGATCAAGTTTTAGGTCTCTGTGTTGTGTGGAAGTAACAAGCTTTGATATTCCTGAGAGTCACTTATAGTTTATATGTTTGTATGGTATCCCAAGGCCCCTCATAGGTTTCGGTTTACTGCTGGCAGGAATCCTGTACCTTTAACAGCTGCAGTTCAGGCAGAAATTAAATAAGTGTGGCTTTCTGAGGCACGGGGAGATTGCCAGTTGAATTTCTGCCAGTCATGCACCCGTTAAAGGCACAAGAACTCTGCCAGAAAAAAGGGTGGCAACTATACCTCATAATCCGCATTTTGCAGATGGAGGACCAAGGCCTACAAGTGACTAGGGAGAGGAGTGTGGGTGAGACCATTCAGTGAGATGAAAATCAAACCCACTTTTCTCAAAGTGTAGCTTAGCATTGTGTTGTTTCTAGGTCACTCCCTCACCTGTTCTTTGAACCCAAAGTACACAGGTATGTGCATAAAAAGGGGTGGCATATTATGAAGTGGCAGCACTGCCTGTTTTGTCACAACAAAAGTGCATGAAGTGTTTTTTCTCATAACAGGGCTGGCTCGGTGTCTGAGGCGACCTCAGGAAGCTGGGGCCTCCCACTGGGCTGCTACTTTTAAAAATTTCCCACAGCTCTGCAGTACCCCAGGGGCAGCATTTATTATTTAAAATGGCAGGTCGCTCCCACACACAGCCACCAACCACCCAGCAACAGTGGTGGGTCCTGCTTAGGTCCTAGCAGCTGCCTGGTGAGAATGTCACACGCTGACAGCCATATAACACATCCCTGGCTGAAAGCAGAAACCCAGACTATACAGGTCACCCTGGACATGCCCCTGTCAGCCATACAGAGCTGGTGTAGTGCCATTGTTTAAAAATGTGAGCTGTGAAGTCCTTGGTTCAAGTTTCATTTTTGTCACAATCTTACTAGGTGTGTTCAGGCCAACCACTCTCTGATTTGGCTTCCCACCACCCCCTGCCTGCAGTAGTAAGATAATAATGCTGATCTACCATGCAGGGTTGTTGAAAGGATTACTGAAATAATGTGTCTAAAGCTCTTGGGTATTTGACTAAAGCAGTGTATCAGCACTATGTACAATGGAGGAACAGTATGGACTGCACGTGTGCCATGCAGGGGTTGTGTGGAGGACCACTGTATCACCCTGTTCATGTTGTCGTTGTTGTTATTCATACCTTCCTTCAATAAAAATTGGCAGGATGGTTTACATAGGAGGGAAATATGTAACTCAGAGATTGCGAGTCCAGCATTGGTGCATCTAAGAGTCCCACAGATGCCCCCTGAGTGTAAGCCAGGCAGGCAGCAGCTATCTTCACCCTTGTTCTGGCTTCAGGGCAAGCGTGCTGCTTTGTTCAGATGGAGATGGGGGAAGAGCTTGGCATATGTTCATTTATTTATGCATAAACAATTCAAAATAGCTTGGGACTGAGGCTCAGCTTTAAAAACCCAACCATAGTACAGGGCTGGGCAGTGCCAAGTTCCTTAGATCTTTTTTGGGAAGCCATGCGTGTTTAAGGCTATGCAACAAAGCCCATCTGTCCCTTCCTTGCCCTGTGCTGCAGAGCACGGCCCAGTCTTTCCCTTTGAAGGTCCTGAAATGTTTCTCAGAGAAAGGCTGGGGCAGTTTGGTTTGATTTTCCTCACCATAGGTCATGTCCAAAGAGCTGGAGTCAGCTTTAAACAAAGCCGCCCTTAAATCCCAAACAAGACGGCCAAGCCAGCTCCCTGGAATCCGTAGCATGGAGAGCATAATCAAATCAAATTCATCTGTGCTTAGGGCTTATCTCCTCCCACTACACTTGGCTATTTTGAGCTGCTCAGGAAGCAGCGCTGCCCTTTTCATCTCTTTGTATATGTGAGTGGGGATTTTTTGACTCACTCCTTCCAAGTTGCATGATGCAAGAAGCTGCCTTTCATTCTGAGACCGGACAATCGGCAACTTTAAGCTGCTTTTACGAGAAGGGAGTGTGGAGGGTCAGTCCTGACTGACCACTTTGAAATCATATAAGGGCTGTACTGATCCATTCCACACTAGGCCAAATAGCAGAGCAGGAGTCAGGCTACAGCAGGGCTGGCCTAAGACTTTTTGCCACCTGAGGCAGAGAATAAGGTGGTTGGTGCCTTCTCCCTTTCACATACAGAGGCTGGCTGGACTAAGAGATGGATCTTACCTCGATGTTGGTGGCAGGGCAGCATCCTGCACCGCACCTAAGGTCAGGCCACTAGCTTAGGGGGTGCAGGGCAAGCTGCAGGGCACACACCATTCTGCCCCACAACACTTCATTGACACTGCATGCCCTACAGCATTTTCTGCTTGAGGCAGCTGCCTCACTCTTCCTAATTGTTGCTCCAGCTATGGTTAACAGGAATATGGTTCAAAAATAACAATTTATGCTAGTGGACACCATCTCTTCTTCCAGTGTCTCCCCACTGTACTGCACTGTAGGATGATCAGTCAGGTGGGAAGTTGTTGTCTGGACAAGTACTAAGGGGCTATTACAGAAGCCAGTACACATACCCTAACTGGTATCTTTACACTGTGAAATTCAGCAGGAGCTGAAGCTTCCCTAGAACTGCTGCATCACATTCCAAGAGCAGCTCACCCCACATGTAACACACCATCACAGTGTGGGCCAAAGTCAAATGACAGAGTTAGTACACTGTGGATATGGGTTGAATGGAACAGTGCCAAGCAAAACTCTTATGCGCTAAAGTGGTTGTGGGATTGCTCCAACTCTATTACTTGATCCACATTTGGCAGCTTTGCCATGGAGGAGCAACTATGTACTGAGTTGGGCATATGCTGGAACAATGCACGATGGGGTTAGCTCCTGTTGCTCTGTCCCAGCTCCTGCCAACCTAGCAGTTGAAAAGCATGCCAGTGCAAGTAGATAAATAGGTACCACTGCAGCAGAAAGGTAAACGGCGTTTCCGTGCACTCTGGCACTCACCACAGTGTCCTGTTTTGCCAGAAGCAGTTTAGTCACACTGGCCACATGACCTGGAAAGCTGTCTGTGAACAAACGCCGGCTCCCTCGGCCTGAAAAGTGAGATCAGCTCCACACCCCATAGTCACCTTTGACTGGATTTAACCATCCAGGGGTCCTTTACCTTTACCTTTACCGTTATGCTAGAACAATGAAAACCTGGACACCTGGTTGTTAGGTTTCATTTATTTCTCTCCATCACATTTTGAACGTTATTGTGTAACTTTAAATCTTGCTTGCATGGACAATTTCTAATCTGAATAAGGATGCTTCTACAAATGGTAGCTACAACCTTGAAATGAAACTATGCCGTGCTTGGTAGAAAAGGAACCTGTTGCCATGTGATTTTGTGCTGTTGTCACTGGTTTTGTGTTCTGTTCCCCCAGGGCTGGTTAGCAAAGCTGGTGTCTGGCTGGTAAGCATCCAGCATGCAGACATGTCAATTTGTTGGTCCCTTGCTTAAAGACTGTCATCAATAGATAAAGCCAGTACACTCGTTACAAACACTTCAGGTTACAAACACTTCAGGTTACAAACTCCGCTAACCCAGAAGTAGTACCTTGGGCTGAGAACTTTGCCCAAGGATGAGAATGGAAATTGTGCGGCGGCAGCAGTGGGAGGCCCCATTAGCGAAAGCACGCCTCAGGTTAAGAACGGTTTCGGGTTAAGAACAGACCTCCAGAACGAATTAAGTTCGTAACCCGAGGTTCCGCTGTATTGGGAGTCTCCATGCTCCGACTTCCTTTCGCATCTTAGTACTGGAAGGGCTGCCAATAGCACTGGCCAAAGACAGCAATCACAAACCAGCAGCAGTTTTCTTTATTTCTCACTGAACCCTGACATGAAAAGTTGCTTCCAACATTTTAGAGCAGTTTGTCTGAGTCAGGGTAATTGTCTGACTTGCCCCCGGTTGCTTCTCGTTTTGAGAGACCAAGCAAACATGACTGTAATGCAGGGAAGGGGAACCTGCAGCTCTCTCGATGATGCTGGGACCATAGATCCCATTATTCTTGACCATTTGCCTTGATGGCTGGGGCTGGTGGGAACTGGAGTCCAGCCACATCTGGAGGGCCACAGGTTCCCAGTCCCTGGCAGGCAGTGTCTTAACAGCGAGGATTTAGAAGATCAAAGAGGGGCTTTTGACGCTTTAAATAGCAAAACACACACACGCTAAGGTAGCCAGCTCTGTTCTGTTCTGTTCATTGTTTTTCTAATCCAGCATGGTCTGAATTTAGCATTTTATTTTAAAAGTTTGCACAAATCCTCTTTCATAGGCAGAGCCAAGAAGTCAGAAATGGAGCGGCTATGCTGGAATATTATATGGGATGACCCCCTGGTGCAAGCTTTGTTTTTCTAAATCCCAATCACTATTGAACATAAGTACTTTTATGATGTTGACTTGACTGTTCAATTTTTGTCGCTAGCACAAGGACTGAATGGAGCTCAGAGGCTGTCGCAGTGTGGTTTGGAGAGAAAAATGCTAGGTTGTCAATTCAGAGAGCTTTTCTCCTTCAGGAAACATCAGTTGTGTTTAGCTGGCTTCTTTGTGTGACCTGAGGTAGTTTTGAGACTTGAATGGGAAACTTTTAACTCTTGCTTCTGCCCTTTAAAACAGCAATAAAAATAGTGGCACTTAGCCATCCCCCTCAAGGCTGAGTATTCATTCCTGGGTTGCAACAAGAGATAGCTCTTGCAAGGCAGAGAAGACAGCTGGGGTGTTTGGGTTGGTTTGAACAGAGGCATAATCAAAACAGAGTATAGTTAATTTCAGTTTCTGTCAAGTTTTATTGTAACCTAAAACAGCCTTTAAAAAAATAACACAGTGAACAAATTTTGTCCCTCTTGTCATTTTGGGAAGAGACAATGCCACCTTAATGGAAATCTACAGAAATGAGTTGCCTCCCTGTGACACCTGGATAGTCATAGGAGAGACGTGACATCATTAACTTATTAGAGATAGGTATATTCTTAACCTGATGTCTGCAAGGGGCAGGGGGACACCCTAGGCCAGTAATTGGATGGGGCAGGGAGGGACGGCCTCCAAGGTCAACTATTCCACTCCAGCTGGAAATAGTGCAGGAGCTCTACTGGTGGGGATTACATTTGAGGCCATATTGAAGTCTTTACTTTTGGGCTAGCTGTAGGGCAGTTTGATGAATTCCAGTTTGAGGGATTCCAGCCTTCCTAAATATACTTGTTGACTTTTACCTCCTTCTGAATACTACAGCTCAATTCAGATGTAACAACCAACCATGGCTTGTTGTTCCTAGATCAAAGCAGAACTATGGGCCATAGATCAGACAAGGACAAGGTTTGAGAACCTGTGGTTTGTGGAAACTTTTAATTTCCTTCCCTTGAGCATAAAGTGATGGGAAGGAGGGAACATGCAAGTCTAAGACTTGCTGCATATTGTTCTTATGATAAACCACGGTTTGATGCTTCATCTGAATTGAGCCTACGTTTGTAGCTTCCCACCTCAAGTACAATACATACCCAGAGGCGTCCATCCTCTTACGTGTTTAGGTAGGTTCATATGCAGAAAGGTGGTCTTTGAGGTATTGAGGTCCTAAGCCGTTTATATTGTGTGATGAGCATTCATGTGTCTGTTTCAGACAGAACACATAATTGGGAAGTGTGTTTGGCCCAATATGTGCCCAGTTGTTACATGTCACAGATTTTGGTTGTGCTTAGATTTAATGCAGTGAGATCAATGAGACTTAAATTAAGAGGAAATTAAGTGCCAATAATTGCAGTAGTCTATTGCACATAGGACTAAGTCTAGATCCAAACCACAATCTGCACATGCATTCCACACATTCGCCTACAACTATGTGCTTCCTGTATAGGGGATGCTTTATGCTTGGGGTCAGATGTGAATGAGCCCCAAATTGCTGAAGCTGTGACTGCTTCCTGCCACCTAATGGTAGTGATGACACTTTGTGTGAGAGGCCTTACTTTGGAATGTGTGTGTGTGTGTGTGTGTGTGTGTGTACACACAAACACACACAAGTCTTTGCCTTTGAAATCCTTCCCCCAAAGCCTTGTTATGAAGAAATATGCAAATGATCCAATTAGTTGAGGGAGGGGGTCCCTAGGGCTAATAGCCTAAGGCCTGTACCAATTAGGAACAGCTTTCCCTAGTTCAGAAGCAGATTGCTGCTGTTTCGCACCATCTAGTCAATCCTCATTAAAGCCAGGGCCCAGTGGCAAACTCTCTACCGACATACTGGATGAAGAACCATCCTGCCATTTCCCCCTCCATGTGGCTCCTGCCTGAGGATTAAGTTGTTATGTAGGAAGCGGAAGGGGCAGGCTCAGTTATGCTGTCTTTCCAGAAAAACTCTCTGAAATAGCATAGAACTTCATTTTCATGCTTTCACACTCCCACACCCAAACACACACCCTTTCACCCTGGTATCATCCACCCACAACATCATTACATGAACTGGTTAGCATTACTGTCTGGAGGTTGGTTGGTATTTTCTGGCTTATTTGCCTTGATGTTGAGGTCAAGGCTGATGGGGAAATCCCTCTCTCCTGCTCTGGATCACACCAAAGACCCTTCTAGTCCCGCATCCTCCTCTCCTTCTCACAGTAGCCAACCAGGTGCCCACAAGCAGGACATGAGCACAATTGCCTTCTTCCACTTGTGATCCCAGCAACTAGTATTCAGAGGCATTCTGCCTCATTGCTTGGAGGTAATGGTGCCATCATTGCTAGTAGGCATTGCTAATTTTATCTTCTATGAATTTATATAATCCCCTTTTTAAGCCATCCAAGTTGGGGGTCATTGCTGTATCTTGTGGCAGGGAGTTCCATAGCTTAACCATGTGCTTTGTGAAGAAGTGCCTCCTTTGGTCTGTCCTGGCTCTCCCAGCATTCATTTCATTGGATGAACCTGAGATCTAGTTTTAAAAGAGGGAGGAGAACTCCTCTTTCTCCCTTTTCTTCACGGCAAGCATAGTTTTCTAGACCTCTATCTTACTTGCCTTTTGTCTAAACTAAAAAAGCCCCAAACACTGTAGTCCTTCCTCAAAGTTTCTCCAGTCACTTGGACATATGGGTTTCCCCTTGCTGCACCTTTTCCAGCTCTGCAATTTCCTTTGTCAGGTGTAGTGACCAGAAGTGAACACTGTATTCTAAGCATCCCTTTCCTAATGACCCTTAATGTGGAATCCACCATTGCGTGCCAAGACCCCGTGACCCCGCAGTTCCCTAAGGGTGAATAACCAGACAAGACAACAGCATATGGTTTTATGGGATCGAATAGGCCGCAACTTTTATTGGTTACAGATGTGAGCGGTTTGGCATAGGCACTGGATGAAGCCCGGCAATATCAGATGATATCACTGCAGCCCATCTGCTGAGAGTGCATCTAAGGGCAAGCTACCATTAGGGGGAGTCCTATGACCTACATCAAATAGGAGTACCCCCTGAGGGGTTCCCGTTTGAGGAGTGGTATGGCCCTCAAAGCCACCCCCCCAAATCCCTTAACCAAGGATGGGCAGGCAGCAAGTAGAGAAGGTTTCCCTAATCCCAACAAGTGTGGCATTTGGTGGTGTGATTGTGGGCAAAGGCTTGTTTAGTGACCATTGGCAAGGAATGAGAACTCAGCCATAAGGGCCCTGTCAGATGAAACACGCAATTCTGCAACCAAGTGGGCTTCAAACAGATGAGAGTAACCCTCAAAGCCACTTTGCACAGAGGGATGATATCATGAGGCTTCCCTTGTTTTGACTTCTGCATCTAGATGTCAGTTTAAAAATCAGATGAAAGTGTGACTCATCACGTTGTCTCCCTAAGTCTGGCGCTGGCAGGACTGAGCCCAGGGCAGCGTCAGGTCACCCGATCGCAGAGTCACACCGGCGCAGAGGCCAGCAGAACAAAACACTTTCTGTACCAATATGACTTCATTGGTCATCCTTGCTGGCTGGCAAAGCATGAATGCTGCCCTTTGTCTTCTGCTTGCTACACACCAGTGATTGCTGCCAAACACAACCTTCAGGTCAGGGACTGGATCAAGATCTCCAGGGAAAGGGAGGGGATCCATGCCGCCCATCTGGCTTGGGACAGCTTGAGATCTAAGTGAATCCATTCCAAAGTGCAGAAAGGTCATTCTGTTATGTGGCCAAGGACAGACCACATCCACAATAGTGACCTGTGAGGAAATGTATTGGTCCCAGTAGTAAAGTCTCAATATAACAAAGGAGTTGGGCAACTGTGCTTGGAGAGGGTATCGCCAATTTATTTATTAAAGCGTTAGTTAAATTGTGGGGTTTTAGCCCTCACCAATCTGGTGCCCTCTGGATGCTAATAGGAGTTTTATGACACATTGAAACACAGAAGTGTAGAGTTGGAAGGGACCTTGAGGATCATCTAGTCTAGCCCCCTACAGTGCAGGAATATGCAGCTGTTTCATACGGGGATTGAATCTGCAACCTTGGCATTGCAGTCCAAAGCATCCAGAGGGCACTAGGTTGGCAAAGGCTGATGTAGAAATGTAGTTTTCTGTGTTACCTTAGCAGGGCAGCCTTGGGGGGCAGGGCCACAGTAAACCACATCCAGAAACAGATTAAATGCCATCTTCGGAGAGAGGATAAAGAAACTAAGATGTAGGCAATAAAGACCTAGCTAATGGAAAAGTCACCTTAAAATTGAAAAAATATAAGCTTAGTGTAGGATTTAGTTTTAGGTCATAAAAGGCAGCACACAAACTACATGTTAGAGCAGGCCTCAATCAGGGCTGGTACAGAGAACCAGCAGCTCTTTCTCTGCTGCCCAGGACAGCCATTTTGTGTTGGCACCCACAACACTTTTATCAGTATATGATCTCTCTCTTACAAAATAAATAAATAAAAAGCATTGGCCTCAGCCTAAATTAAATGTTTCAGCTTTTAGTTCAGTTTAAAACCCGTTAAAAACCTAGTTTCATTTTAAACAAGAGCAAACTTAGAATGTCAGTTTTCAGTACAGTTTTCAAAACTAGAGAATAAGTTAAAAGTAGCATGTAAGTTACTGCGCTTTTAGATTGTATAACATCTCCTGATATTTTATATGAAATGTGCAGTTTATGCATATTTAAATTACATAAAATGATGGAGCAAAGGACCCAAACCCAATAGGTTCAAATTACTAGAAAAGGGATTTCAGCTAAACATTAGGAAGGCAGGAAAAGCCATAGAGCAAGAGGACAGCTGTTCTAGTGTTAGCAACTCCTGACCTACAGCTGTAGTTTATTTCTGATGCCACCATATTTAAGTTATTAACACGTAAGGAATATCAGCCATTTGACAATGTAGAGTGAGGAGTTCTTCTTTGTTGATGCTTGATTAGCTTCTGATTGGTCTTAATATAATTCCTTCTTTTTAATTATATTATTAAAGTACAATGTTGAGGTTGAACCTTTCACCTTCCATAACCTTAGAAGTTAAAAGGCAGGCCCTGGCAGAGGCCCTGTCATAGTGTCCATGGTCTCTGTTTAGCTTGTTCATCATCTGATGGGAACTGGAATATCAGGGATTAGGTTTGTGGGAAAAGCTGCTCTGTGAATGTCAGAAAAAAGATGGGTTTGATTTATTTGAAATCCCACAACCTTTGAAAAGTGCCTTGGTTAGTGTTTTCAGAGCTTGCACCATTCCTTCCCAAATGGTGCAATCTGTGCAAAGGTATGTCGGGCATGATAACTGAGGCATGGGTTGGGTTTGGGGGGAATATAGTGGAAGCATATGTGCTCCACAGCAGTCTACATGTGCTGTAAACAAGAAAAGGCCTTAAGAGCAGTGTTTTCTCATATGATTCCCAGCTAAGGAGGGGAATAACCAGTGCTATGCTGAAAATGACAAACCTAAACAGCATCTTAAAAAGTAGAGACATCACCTTGCCAACAAAGCTCCGTATAGTAAAAGCTATGGTTTTCCCAGTAGTGATATATGGAAGTGAGAGCTGGACCATAAAGAAGGCTGATCGCCGAAGAATTGATGCTTTTGAATTATGGTGCTGGGAGAGTCCCATGGACTGCAAGAAGATCAAACCTATCCATTCTTAAGGAAATCAGTCCTGAGTGCTCACTGGAAGGACAGATCCTGAAGCTGAGGCTCCAATACTTTGGCCACATCATGGGAAGAGAAGACTCCCTGGAAAAGACCCTGATGTTGGAAAAGATGGAGAGCACAAGGAGAAGGGGACGATAGAGGACGAGATGGTTGGATAGTGTTCTCCAAGCTACCAGCATGAGTTTGACCAAACTGTGGGAGGCAGTGGAAGACAGAAGTGCCTGGCGTGCTCTGGTCCATGGGGTCACGAAGAGTTGGACACAACTAAACGACTAAACAGCAACAACATGCTGAAAATCTATCCAACCTTTCTCTATCAATTAATGAGAAAAGAAATTGCATCCAGAAATTATCAAAGGGGAGAGAAAATATTGGTGAAATTCTCATCAGGTGAGATTCAGCATTTTGGATGTGCTAACTTTATTTTTAAAGTGGTCAATGGGTGTTTGTGTGTTCCTTCCTTCCACACCAGTGAGCTGCACTCTGCAGCCTTTGGGAATGCTTCAATCAAAGTCCAGTGGAAAACACTCAGAAATTTGGGCAGCCAGGAAGATTGCAGAGAGCTAGAGAAATGTTTACTCGAAAGAAAAAAAGTATGCTTCGTGCCCTCAACCACCTCACAACAATATTGTAAGCTCAAAGCCCTGCACTGACCAAAATTCTAAAGAAATTCTCAAATGCCCTAAGAATGGAGCAAATAAAGAAATGAAGTTGAAGCTTTTTTTTTCCACAGAGGAAGAAAACTTTTGAGAAACTGGAGTGCAGATTTCAGCACAGTGCTAGAAATAGCTGCTGCTTTATTTTTATGATCTTGTACTTTCAAACACAAGGGCCAGGCTGATCATTCTCTTTTCAGTTCCCCACAATGGATGCCATTTATGTTAATGGATAACCGTAACTGTGCCTCCATTAAGAACTTGCTTCAAGAAAGAGTTCAGGTGTCTATAGGCAGCACATAAAATACAGTGTGTCTTGTGGGGAACAGAGGTGAAGAACTTTTGGTCCAGAAATGAAGCAATTGTAGTAAAAAAGAAAGCTGCCAACCCAGAGGTGTTAAGGGCCTTGCTGTTGTTCTTCATCTGATGTTCCATTCTGCACCATTACACCTAATAGGCAGATATTCTGGGTCTTTATTTCATGCACTTGCTAATGTTCTTTGGAAGGAACTTAACAAAGACATAGTGAAGCAAACAGAAGTCCTTCATATTGTTGATATTATCTGATGGGATACTGAGAGATGATTTGGCTTCAGGTCATCATATCACTTGAAACTTGATGATCACTGATCCACAGTTGTTTCAGGCAGTCTACAGTAATTATTTCAAGTGTAAATTCAGATGAGAAAATGGGAAATTATGCACAAAATGACTACCCAGGGGAGGAAGATAAATAATTGCCACCCATTATTTCCACATCGGGAGACCTGGTCAAAATTACTGTGTAGAGCAAAGAAAGGCAACATTTCTTCCTCCTCCCACTCTTGTCCAGAGACAAAGAAAAATAGAGATCCCATAATTAAAGGTGCCCCCCCCCACTCCCACAAGAGGGATGTGCATGAAAGGGGATTAGGAGAAAAATAACAGGACTTGTTTTCTCATTTTTTGGCTAGAGGAAAGGGAAAGGAAGGGCTCTAAATCAAATATTTAAATCTGAAAGCTGTTGTTTAGACCAACGGGGAGTCCACTCTTCTGAATGCAAGAGATCAGGGGCCCATGTAGAGTTGCCAGTGCAAAATTTTAAATAAAAGGGGTACTGTGGAGTTGTGGCATCTGTTCCACAGTTTTATAGAGCTTTAGTATTCTGAAACAGGCAACAGCAGTGATAGTGTAGTAGAACTTGGATATTTTATTATGAGAGTCACTAAACTTTTACCTTTTAAGAAGTACCTGTAAAATGTTTATGTGGACATCTAAAAAAGTAATGTGTAAATCATAGACATGCCAGGGACCTAGGATTGCCTATGGCTCCCTACTGCATGTATCATAGAGTGGGAAACCTTAATTTACTGCTGTATAATGTGAGCTGGCCCTTAGAGACATCTGATAATCTTAAAGCTGCACAATCTTGGGATTGTCAAACACTTTGGACACAATCCAGCTGATGTTAAGCACTTTTGTGCCACATAAGAGAATTATGCACATAATTAACTCATCTGTTGAAATCAACGGGATTAAAGGTGCTTTAATGGATGTACTGAGCAGTGTGTCGTTTTCTCCCCAACAAGCAGCCAAAAGGAATCCAAAGTGACAACTGTTGCCATCCTTACACACCACATTTGATAATATAAAATTCGATCCCTTTGACTTTTAATATCTTTTCTGTGTTCTTGCAGCCTCAGAGCAATGAGAAGCATCCAACTTGGCAGCAATATGTGGAGAAGGGGGGACATTTTAGAAAGTTGTGATTATTCTGATGTGTTTATAGAGGCATAAGGGTGGATAACCATGGCAGACAGGTCCAATGTAAGGTTGCCACTTTTTCAGTTATTAAAACCATTTAATCAACTAAAAGATGCTCCCTGTTTAATCAGACAGCAGGCTTTTCAAAATATGTCACCCATACAAATGCTTATGAAAACTGCAGATAAGGAAAAGGCATGCCCCTTTTCTCTCACGTAAGAGGGACTGCCTCTTCTACACTGATGCTGCCTTCAATACGTGTGTGTATTATCTAAAGAATGGTAGGGGGAGGAAGTATGCTTCTTTGCTTCAGAAATATTGGATGGTATTCTGCTAAGAAGTCCCATCAGAGACAGATTTCCACTTGCACAACAGGGTTTCCCCTCTCTCTTTCCCTCATGTGTGCCCCATACCATCCTCAAATCTACTCCAAAGGGAACCCCTAAAGAGATTTAGGTGTGGTGTTTGGGGACGAGAGTGGGGGAGCATTCTACTGCGCAAGCAGAAATCCTTGTGCTGACGCAATGTTCCCCTTAGCACTATCTTGGGTTCTACCCACTGTTTTTTACCCAGATACAACTTTATGCAAACTTTAATAGATTTAACTGCATAACATTTATTCAGTTGGCTTATAACTCTAGTTCAAAACTGAAACTAAAACCTGTCTCACCTAACCAGGAGGCTACTGTGGTGTAGTGGCTATAGAGAGAGTGTCATACTAGGGCTGGGGAGATGCAGATTCAACCTCCCCTCATCAGCCGTGAGGTTCACACTAGGTGTCTTTGAGAAATAAATGTAATTTTAAAAGAAAGAAAGACAGACAGACAGACAGACAGACAGACAGAAAGAAGAAAGACCCTCTAGGCAGTGGCGTAGCGTGGGGGGTGCAGGGGGGGCTGGCTGCACCGGGCACAACATCTGGGGGTTAGGGTTAGGGGGTGCAAATCCACGGGTTAGGGGGCGCAAATTACTTGCCGTGCCCCGGGTGCTGACAACCCACGCTACGCCACTGCCTCTAGGGCTGCTTCTAAATCGGTATTTTCACCTTGACCATCATGTGACGTGCAGAGACAATCCTCATTCTTCCAAAACCTCAGCAATTTCCAGTGCATTGGTCTGATCCTCAGGCCCTTGGCTTAAGCCTCTAAGTCATCATAGGCCTTAAATAATATATATGATGGTGACCTACATCACACAACAATTTGCATGGCAAACATGCTGGCAATGAAGATGCTGTCTAGGGGAGGTACTGCATTGTCCCATATTACACTTTGGGATATATCTTGGGGCGGCGGAAATACTACCTTGCTGGGAGACGTATGAACTTTTTTGTGCAAAAAGCTGATTGAATCATTCAGAAAGGGCCTTAGGGATACCACGCCAGATGGGATAAATAATATTTTTCATTCCTTGCTGGGAAGCTACATATGCCAGGGTTTCCGCCCCTCCTGCATGAGAGATTTCTAATGTTTCGTGGCACTTGTTTGAATGCCAGCAAAGGCAGAGAAGGGGAGGCATTTGGACCACTGCTGCATCTTGGCTTTTCTCTTTAGAAGCCTTGATAGACCATGGGTGGATTCAGATGAACAGCTAACCTCAAGGAATGACTGCTAGTATGGATGAGTTGACATGTTTCTGTATCTCAGTACAGTGGTACCTCGGTTTACGAACTTAATTCGTTCTGGAAGTCTATTCTTAAACTGAAACCATTCTTAAACCAAGGTGCGCTTTCCCTAATGAGGCCTCCCGCCGCCGGTGCCCTTCCACTGTTTGGCTTCCATTCTTAAACCGAGGTAAAGTTTGCAAACCGGGACACTACTTCCTGTTTTGCAGAGTTTGTAAACCGAATAGTTCGTAAACAGAGCTGTTCTTAAACCAAGGTACCATTGTACAGTGGTACCTCGGGTTACAAATGCTTCGGGTTACAAACGCTTCAGGTTACAGACTCCGCTAACCAGAAAGTAGTACCTTGGGTTAAGAACTTTACTTCAGGATGAGAACAGAAATGGCGCGACGGCAGCGGGAGGCCCCTAGCTAAAGTGGTACCTCAGGTTAAGAACAGACCTCTGGAATGAATTAAGTTCTTAACCAGAGGTACCACTGTAGTGAGATTGTAGTTCTGTTGGTCAGGTATGCAGGTAGCAGTAGCCACGGCAACTCTTAACTTAAGTTGAAGAGTAGGGGATTAGCCTTCACAAAATGTGAAAGACATTACTTCACCTCATGCACACACAGAATTTCTCTGTGAACTACTGTTCTGGCCCTTTTGTCTGGTATAACACGTAAACACGATGCTTCTTGTTTTGTTGTTTCATACCCACTTCCAGACTTCTGTATTTTGCTTCTGGGAAAACAGCTCAAAAGCAAAGCCACATTGCTTAATCTGTGCCATACTTGGCCAGGGCAGGCCAGTATCCCCGACGTGACTCTGCTGCAAGCTTTCTCACGGTCTATGAAGAGAAAAAAGCCTGCCAAAGTTTGCTGTTTTCCCAAGGAGACTTCAATGAGGTTCGTGGTCACCCTTGCGGGAACCCTAGACTATAAGATGATGTATCCAGCTGCTGGGTTAGAGGTTTTACTGCTGCAGATTCAATCTGGGGTAGGGATGGGGGGGAATCGGTTCAGTTCACATTTAAAGGCAAATCTATCAAATTTGCGTTTTACGAAGCAATATGAGAACTGAAACACAGCCGTCCTTCGAAATTCAGACTTTCAATTTCAAATTTTGCAATGCATTTCTCCAGTGAACCAATGCTTGTATAAGGTAAAAGTGTGCATAAAAATGAATACATTGGTGAAATAACATACAGAAATAGATTTTATTAGGAGAAATTGCTTGCAAAAATATGTACATTAGTCAAAACTGCAAACGAAAACATATTTCTAGCAAAAATTCACACAAAAATGCTGGCGAATCTTCATAATGATTTTTCAAAAATGCAGATTGCTTCAGAAATATGGAGACCTGAATTTAAGATTGGAAAAATAAGAAACAGAAGTATCTGAAATTGGTGGCTCAATCCATCCCTAGTCTGGGGTATTTTCTTCCCCCTTTTTGTTCAGCACTGTCTGAAGGGGTGGGGCAGCAAACCTTTTTAGGCACTTAGAAATGCTGACTTTTTCTTCTTCAGCCCCAACGCATTTAACCAGCTACCTTTCAGAATGGAATACTGAAGCTGTTGTCCAAATTTTACTTTGGCAGCCCACAGGGGAACATGAGCAAATTAGTTCCACCGTCAGAAGACTTCATTTATACCAAAGTCAGGATTTGCTGTCCTCAGCCTTCTTCTGACCCCAGTGCTTCCCTGTACTTTCCACGCAGGTGATCCAGCTTATTAAAGTACAACCAAACAGTCAGCCTCAAGGAAATGGACAGAGTCCTTTCTAAATACATTCAGGCTTTGGCCAAAGAAATCAGCAGTAAGAGCCACAGTTCTTCCTTCAGTCCCTTTCCATGGGAAGTATCTTTAGGCCTGGAAAAGGGGGGGGGGGGTGAGAATAATGCTGAGCTGGAGCCCCTGATTCCCAAACCAGGAAGATTCAAAATAAGGTGATTTGTATGCAAGATCTTGAAAGTGAAGCAGTGCTGGCCATTCTTAAACAGGAGTTTTGAGATTTGGTTGCTGATTTCCCACTGCAGATTATTATTATTAATATTTCACAATCATCCATTGTATGCTATCGGTGACATAATGAGAGATTAGCTACTGATGCTAACCCAAGAGAAAACCCTCATGTCCTTTTGCTGAAAGGTGTGCGCAGCAAAAGATAAGGAACCAGTTATACTGGCATCTTATTTTAAATTAATACTAGCTGCCTTTAGGCATTTGGAGGTGCCTCAGTTTTCCTATGAAAATCTGGGTGCCAGAAGTGTTTATAAACATAGGTTGGCACAAATGACTTAAATGAGGGATAGAGAACCTGGGGTTCCCCACATATTGCTAGACTTCAACCATCATCCCCGATGACTGACTGTGCTGGTTGGGGCCCATGGGAGTCCAATAATACTTGGAGGGCCACAGCTTCTCTATCCTTGGCTTAAAAACATCAGCACAATAATACATTTTTTAAATATAAAAAGTTTAGTTTTGGAAATCAATATAAAGTGAGATGCAAACAAAAATAAACAAAGAATATTAAAAATCTAACTAAGAGATCAACTATGTTATCAAACAATAGAAAGAAGCAAGGGACGTGTATCTGTAATTATAGGGTACTAGATTTTTTTAAGCATCCATTTTTCAGAGCCATGTTTGGGACATCAAATGCAGGCCATCAACTCTCATCTGCTTCAGCTCTATTGATATTAGGAACCAAAGTGTCTCACGAGCAGGTCCATAGAAGGAAGCAGTTCTGGGGAACACCAGAAGGGAACTGAAATGCAGGGCAGCAGCAACCATGTTGAGATCAGTTGCATTTAAGAGTTGCACAGTGTTAAGTGAAGTTTGTTTGTTCCAGATTCTTATCACATGCTTTTATAAAGTTTGCAGAGGCAAATATGCCAGTACTTGTTCTCAAATGAAGCAGAATAAAAAAGTCTGTTCCATTATTATAGCAACACATAGGACACAAGCTGGGTCAGCATATGAGAAGCCAGAGCCCTGTTTTTTTAAGGAGTAGGTCAGCAAAGGGTGTTCATCACCCACAGTGATTTGGACCAAAAGTTAGCTACAAGCCTTCCCAGAAGTTTTATGAGAGGGGAATTATGAAAAGCCCATCAGAGAAACTATGCTAATTTAAGAATTCCTATGTTTCCCTGCAAATGAAGTGTACTTTGAACCAAGATGTTACATCGCTAGATGATTCTGAGCAGACTACCAAAAATTTCTGACTTCCAGTTGCTTAACTTTAGAAGCAGCACAATAAAAACTCTTCCCCAGATACATTATGCTATTAGAAACCCTAGTCTGTAACTCACACAGAGATTTGGCTGTGTGTGTGGTTTTATGCAGTTATCTTGGTGTATGCCTCATGGGGTGCAGTAAGTAACTGGCTCCTCCCCCTCAAACCACCACTTTGCACTTGACTCCAGTTAGTGAGAAGAAGGGAGGTCCTAATGGAAGCATCTGCCCACAGCAACATACCCTAAACTGTGGAGTGATCAGGTAGAACCAGAAAGGGCAGTAGCTGCTTGACACCCTCCATGGGATCGTTTCGCAGGGATGAAGAAATTTGTCTAATATTCACAATACTTTCTAGGCTGATTTCAGCAACAAATAGAAACTAGGGTGGGGATGAATGATCTTTTGCAGTGAAGAAGAGAAATATCTATAAGCTTAGATTGTGACCCCAAAGTAAAGTTCTGGAAGCCAGTTACATCAATCTAGACAAACTTTAGCAATCAGGCTAGTAGGTCACATTGCTTTCTCAGGACTATTGTGCAATGGTTAAAATGTGCTTCTGGCATTCGAGGGGTAGGGTGATTGTGTCAAAAGGCTCTAAACATCTGTGGAGATCATTGGAATGGAAATCCCCCTGCATGGGCGGTATGCAGTGGCTTAGACACATAAATGGCTCCACGGAACTAGTGGCCTTGAGGCTGAGTTTTGCGTCACACCCCTTTTCCAAGGGGTGACATGCAGGACACACGGGATATAATTAGGTGTCCCCATGGTTTGTGGTCACTTGCCATTTCTAATTGTCAGTTCTTATTTTTGGGCAAATTATAGGTTCGTCTCTAAGGAAAAAGAGCCAGTCTTTGTTGATACAATCCTTTTAATATATATATATCCCAAAATTGCTTTTCACAAATTTTGATATCTTGGAAATGGCCCCTTCCTGTTTTCAGTAATACAGTGGTACCTTGGGTTACACACGCTTCAGGTTACATACACTTCAGGTTACAGACTCCGCTACCCAGAAATAGTACCTCGGATTGAGAACTTTGCTTCAGGATGAGAACAGAAATCGTGCTCCAGCAGTGCGGCAGCAGCAGGAGGCCCCATTAGCTAAAGTGGTGCTTCAGGTTAAGAACAGTTTCAGGTTAAGAAAGGACCTCCGGAACAAATTAAGTACTTAACCCGAGGTACCACTGTATATGATAGGTAAGAAATGGTTTCTGTGGCGAATACCTAAAAATAAGTGGAGGCATCATTAATTTTTAATGAATGATGGTTAATTATAATTAGCAATCTAATTACAAGCGACCACCTGAAATTTGCTATAAAATTTGAGAGTGAATGAATTTGTATTGAAAAGTGAACCTTTATTTTACAGGGGCATATTACGATCATTGGAAATAGGTGGAGTCATTTGTCCTTTTGTAATTGCTCGTGCTGTTTATTGCATGGACTTGGCATACAGTCTGACAGCTGGTGTTGATTCCCAAATGAAAACTCACTTCTCATTATTAAGGCATATATGGTTGCAAAAATAAGATGGGTATATTGCTCAAGCGAGCATCTCTACAAAAGATTTCAGTGGGTAGAGCTTCTGCATATCTGGAAGGCCTCAGGCCACTGAGGGCCACCGAATGGCTTTTTGTTTCTTCTTCATGGTTGACATGATGTATCCCGCTCTCCACACACCTCTAGTATTATTTCCTTACTCACACCATCACTCCTGCTCCTTGCCAAAAATGTTCTGGACACAACCCAGCCAAAGATAACAACTTTTAAATGCCACCGATCTTTGATGGTAGATACTTAAGCATGTTTTTAATTCTACGGATGACGCCTATTAGAGTTAAAGTAACATTAGTTTGCTGAATTTAGAGTTGCCATGTCATCTTATGGTTTGATCATGAGTTTTACAGTTTTACTCTCCTTTGCAGTATCTCCAGGAGAAATAGGGCAGGACCATGGCTCAGTGGCAGAGCATGTGCTCTGCATGCGAAGAGACCCAGGTTGTTTGGCTGGCATCTCTAAACCTCTGCCAGAGACCCCAGTCAATGCTGATCAGGATGGACAAATGGTCTGAGCTGGTGTAAGGCAGCTTCCCATGTCTCTATATATCAGGATGAGAGGCAGAATCAAGAGGACACTCTGTTTTTTGTTTCCCATTCCCATTCTCTTCATTCTAAAATTCAGCTCCTTCCCCTTTTCCCATTATGCTCTTCTTTTTTCTCTCTGTTTGGGTGATAAACCGAGAGGTAGACATGAGCATCATAAATTTGTTTGAAAACACAATGGAAGCAGGGTAATTAGCATTTTGGACCGGAGAGTAGCTAGGAAGAGATACTTGAGACAACACACACAAACACACATACACTCCTATCAGGTGACTACAGCCTCGGTCCTGCTGGGACCATCCTTGGTCTTTAAGGCTACAATCTCAAGTCTGAGGACCAGAACATGGTTTTTGATGATTTTTTTAAATATATGTATTGTTTTTTTCTTTTTTCCCCCTTGATTGTTATTATCTTCTTCTTTTTTCTGTAATCTTTAAAACCTTAATAAAAATTTATTTAAACAAAAAAATACAGAAGCTCTTGATGAGTAAACTCAAAATGAATGCAGAAAAAGGCATTCTTGGTATACGGTTCATGTTGTTCTCCAACATCAGGATTTGCAGTCCAAAGCTAGGTTCCTTCTGTACAAACAACTCAATTTCCTCCCTACCCCCAGTTGCGAGGGCACTCTGTAGGATAACCTTCCCTCCTTTTCTTCTTCCAGACTTGGGATCTGTTGATCTGGACCAGTTTGATGGGCAGACATTAGGTGAAATGCTCAGGCACTACCTTCAGGAGCTCCCTTGCCCTGTGATTCACCCAGCAACTTACAGCGAATTACTTTACATAGTTCAAGGTAAATGCCTGCTATTTCCTTTCTACCATTTTAAAGGCTTCATATTCCAGAGTTCTGTTGTGTCACACTTTTCAGGAAATCAAGGGCAAGCTGCCTGACTAGATGCATCGGACTCAATCCTATTTTATTTTCAAAGGGGCTGCAGTTGGATAGTAGTGTTATAACTTTACACGTTTCTCTCTTTAAATATTGCTGTGATAATTTGAATTAATGTGTGGAAGCCTGTTGTGCTCTTGTATGCATGGATCAGTGAGGGCTGTTGTGATTGAGGCAGCAACACTCTCACTAGTGGTTTTTAGTCTCTGGCTGCAGTAAGGATGTGGTTTGATGAAGGTGTTTTAATTTATTGATCACCTGCCTTTTAATGGATTAGCTTATTAATTAATCAGTTGCATTTAAATAAAACTGCATAAAACACAGTATAGGTATATTTTACTTAATGTAAGATAAATTACAATCTACTTGATGTAATACAGCATAAGATAATTTACAATCTAATAAAAATCACCACTCATTGTTAAGAAGGAAATACAGTCTTAATGTTTCTAAACCCATAATTGCAATAAAACACCAAAACAAAAGTAACATAAAAAAATAAACCAAAGAGCTTTAGTTTTCAGAACCACTAGTTAAAGTTAGCTCCCACTGATCAATCAACTAAAGCTTGAGATGACTGATCTGCCAGTTAAAATGTGCAACTCTAATGCTGACTTGTATTAAAGTCACCCCATCCCAAGCCAACTGATAATGTGGATTTGGCAGATAAATCAAAATGAGATCTAGGCCTGTCCTGTACAGAGTTCATGCTGCTAATGAAATGAGATGGGGAGGGGCTTTAACAGATGCAGTAGTAGGAATGCTGTGTTTTTCTTGGGGTGGGGGGGGCGGAATGAGGATTGAAGAAGAAGAAGAGTTTGGATTTGATATCCCGCTTTATCACTACCCTAATGAGTCTCAAAGCGGCTAACATTCTCCTTTCCCTTCCTCCCCCACAACAAACACTCTGTGAGGTGAGTGGGGCTGAGAGACTTCAAAGAAGTGTGACTGGCCCAAGGTCACCCAGCAACTGCATGAGGAGGAGCAGGGAATCGAACCCGGTTCACCAGATTACAAGTCCACTGCTCTTAACCACTACACCACACTGGATTGCCCTTCCTTCCAGCACATAGCTTGGCTCAGTTCTTAAACAATTATAGCTCAGTGATAGAGCATCTGCATTGCAAGCTGCACATCCAAAGCATCTCTAGGTAGGGTTGAAAGAGAACCCTGCCTAAAGTCCTGGAGAGCCACTGTCCCTCAATGCAGACAATACTGAGCTAGATGGTCTGGCTTGGTATAAGGCAGCTTCCTAGGTTTGTTCCTAGAATGTTTTGTTGTTCTGTTTATCAGGTTGCCTGGGTAGGTCCACCTCTCGTCTACTCATAGGGAAATATATTCTGAACAGCAGGAGTTAATGCGTAAGATGTGGTTGTGTATATGGAGAAGCTTGGGACATGCTATTACATGTATCCTTCTTCCACCTTTGTAAAAGAAAAAGAAGCAGGGGAAAAACAAACTTGGGAAGTTGCAGGTTTAAACAGAATAATGGCAGGAGAAGGAGGGCTGTTCCACCACTTCTCCTCTGGCCATTTCTCTGGTCAAACTCCCAACAAGGCATTTATTTCCCCCCTGCAGAAGAAAGTGCTGAGCTTTCCATTGTAGGAGGCAGTGCATAAATTCCCTTTATTTTCCTTCGCCACCAGGAAAAGCAGCATGTCCCAATGCACTGGACGCTATTGACAATTATTTCTTTTAAAATGTGCCAAATAGCTCCCTTCAGGTGTGGATTAGATAACTTTTTGCGTGTGTTCTAAGAACAAAGGAGGTGGTCTTGGCAAGCTTTCACGGCTGATTTACCTATTATTTAGATTTGCACCACACTTTCCTGCCCTGATTCAGTTTCCATTTATTGCATCATCCCTGCCCTTTCAAAGAAATGAGATGGCAAAAGTAAAGTAACAAGGTGGAGGCTAGGCATGTCTCTCGTTCCAGTTCCATTTGAGTTTAATAGAATTCCTGTGCTACAAAGAACCAATAAAGGCAAAATCAATTTATTAAATGTAACTCCTTTGCCTGAAGCTTCTGTGCTGGGTGCAGGGCTGTGCAGTTGCGTGCTGAGGTCCCCCAAAACACCCCTACCCCAATAACTCACACATCACACATAATTTTTGTTTAAGGTTTTTGGCATAATTTTGGCCACAACTTTATTATCATACAAATTGTGAGTGGTTGCTTAGGCATTGGTTATGACTAGCTATCCCCCCCGGCTTGGGGGATAGCACTGACTCCCGGATTCCAGCGAGAGTCAGTGTGGAGGAACAAGATCAGGGACAACTGGAGCTGCACAGAGACCCTCAGTTCCATCCCCGCATGCTCCTTGGAGCTTACGCGGCCCGCACCCGATTCCAGGGGTTTGGACGAAGGGATGGTAAGCCCCAGAATTCCTTTAACGGAATTCCCGTGCAGCAGCAGCATTGGAGGGGCAGGCACAGCCAATCCATACCCCTCCACCAACCAATTTAACCAATGCCTAACCGCCAACCTTACAAGTTGTGACGATTTGCTACGCAGTAGGCAAAAACCAAATGGCACACGCTAATCAGCCAAAAGGAAAAATTCCTACCAGGCCCCCGCACCAATGCGAACGACCCCATGACAGGCATAGCAAGGTCAAAGCGGAAGCTCAATCAAGGGAGGGTGGGCAGGTGATCCGGTGTCCACAGCGAAAGAGAAAGGAACATGCTGTGGACCTTGCTTAAATAACCTCTGATCCCACCCCTAAATTGGCAACATCAAATTTACCCCAGTAACACCAGCCACCAATCTGATCCAAGTCCCTTGAATCAACCTGGCTGGCAACCGTGGGTGTTTTGTCTGGCCCCATCCGCAACACGTGCTCTCTTTTTAATGAGAACACGCTTTGTTGCTTCAGACCAGTGTTGTGTTTTTCAGTTTGCCTGTGTACATGGTGGGTGCTCCAACTTAGTGCATGAGCATGCTGATAAGTGGTGGTGGTGGTGACAGCCAACGGCCAGCTGAACATCAATGTTGTTGTGCTGGAGACAGCCAGGAGTTTATAGCGTTGGGAGAAATTAAGAAGGAGACTGGAAACTGTAAAGAGCCCTGTCCAAATTCCAGTTCACATTCTTCCTATTCTTAGTAGTCCGGACACACCAGGAGACATGGTGCTGCTGCCTCAAGCACTGAAAAGGATATAAGCTCAGACCGTGTATGTTACTCCAGGCCAGAAGCCCAAGTGGCTGCCAAGTCCCTGTGATACTGGCCTAGAAAGAAAGTGTTATTGTAATTTTTTGGCTGAGCTGCCTGGTAGGGTTTTAACTGCAAACGAGTCCTTTTTTGGCTTTATATGGGCATAGAAAAATCTCTGGGGCCTTTTTTAGTTTGACAAGTTGGAAGCCCCTCTTAGTTCTTGCGGGCTGTTTTTTTATTCTCCTCCTCTTCCTCCTCCTCTTCTTCTCCTTGGCCCTATATATAAATAAGTTTCTGTGTTTAGATTTAGATTTTACTGGAATTATTTGTTGGAAGCATCAGGCCAAATACTTGAAACTGTGAAAGTTAAAAGAAGCAGAACTCAGAGGAGGAGACTTTGACTTTTCAGTGATCAGCAGAAGAATCTCAGCTACTTGATTCCAAAGCCCCTGTAAAATGCATGCGTTTTTAAAAGAATGCTATAAAAATAATAGCTAATAATAATGCTTAATGATACTTTCTATTACTGTAGACCTATAAGCAGCAAGCCTCCTAAGCACCCTCGTCTTCATCTATCTTATGTGTTCTGCCTCCTGAGAGATGCCAAAAATAATTCTCCAATTTACAAACCGGGAACTTAGACCCAGTATGATTAATGACATCCCCACATAAAATATGATGAGAAGAGACAGTTTGCCACTTACTTTGTATGCATTACTGGTAACCATCTCCTAAAAATGCATCTGTATTGTCCATTAAGCATTGATATAGACAGTTCTAGCTCACACTGCTCTGTATAAAAATCTACATGTATGAACCCACCAAACCAAAGAAGGTTGCTGCTTTTAATTTTGTCAGAGCAATTCACCTGTTGGAGTGGGAGCCTGGATTCCTTCCTTCCTTCCATTTTCTAAACAGGTGACTGCTACTGGTCGAAACGGACAGAGCCAAGAACTTTTACTCTGTGCTGGGCCTGTGGCCCTGATCCAGAAAACAGGAACTCTGTTTATGATACTAAGTGCTGGATGCAGAAATACAGCATAAGCGCTATGCCAGCATCCATTTGCAATCAACAGGAATGGATCCAGAATCTGGTAAGCCTGCAGACGCCTGCTTTTTGCCTACCGATTGCTTATTTTGGATCATTTCCTTGCCCTGAACCAGTTAAGGGCAAATGGGTGTCACTTCCATTCCATTGTAATTTTGTGATCATTACTACTGCCAACAGATTAGAATCAAATTTGACATATATCATCTTTGTTCTTCACAACAAGTGCACAGCTATTTTAAAGGTTTACTTTATATATTGGTTATTTTGGAAAAACTCTGCCAGAGCGTAGGCATGTTGACTCAAGCTCCATAAAGCTGAGAAAGTAGAAGCTAAGGCCAACATCTTAGCAGAGCGCCCTTGGGTCAGTGATGTTGTCAGAAATGGACAATGTCACTTCAGCTTCACACCTTCTGCTGACTGTGGTTGGTAGTAAAGTATATCTCATCAGCTGAATACATACCATACATTTAAAACCCATTTCCCCCACACACTACCACAATAATTCTGCAAACTGTAGTTTGCCCACCACACAGTTACAATTCCCAGCACTCATAACAAACTACAATTCCCAGGATTATTGGGATGTGTGTGTTTTAAATGTATGGTGTGTACACAGGCTGTGTCTAATCAGAGTTCCTTAAATTTCTTACAGCAGTTGTTACAACAAGGTGGAGGAGAATTCCAACTGGAACCCTACAACTGCATGCATGCAAAGTACTGAACTCTGATTATTTTCCAAGTTGCAATATGTGTCTCCGAGTCAAGACAAATATACATCTAGTGATGTGAAGCTCTTGCAAAAGTTTAGTGCTCTTGCTGTTGCAGGTTTCAGGAATATGCTCAGCCCATAAATTTGCTTTCGGTGCCAGAACTGAGTTTACAGGTCTGTTACACAAAAATTCAGTCCTGGATTATTATTATTATTATTATTATTATTATTATTATTATTATTATTCCCCATCTCCCTCTCCCCTCCCACCAAACTTCCTTAATCTCAGCAGCCTCATTCTGTTCCTTTGTGGAGCACCACCAATCCAATGCACGATTCCTGTGTGGAAGGGGAGAGGGAAGAACATCACTTCACAGACCAGCAGTAGGACTGGCTTGCATGGTTACAATTTGTTCCATACCACCAAAAGCTGCAGTTTTCCTCCTACATTCCCAAGGTCTTTCAAAGGCAGAATCCTTTCAGCTGGGTCCAGCCAAAATACATTCTTTTAAAAATCTGGTTCCAACATCCAAATGTATTTATATGCACCTAAGCCAACATTTGGATACAATTTTTTTCCTTGTCCAGAATTTCCCTGCTAAAATTGTCTTAATTATTGTAATAACAAGGCTCCATCCTCTTCCCAAGGAAGATGAAAAACTATTCCTTCCTAATATCCATTAAAGATCCAGTCAGATGAAAGCAAATGAGCACAGGGAAATGCTGTGTGAAGCATTTGCAACGTGGTACCACTTTTGTTTCCTGAAAGAAAAGCTGGCAATGATTCAAGCCAGCAGACAAATCTGCCTATAGTTGGAACCCCTGGTTTCTTTAGCCAACCCGAGAAGACTGTGGGTTTGCCATGTTAACTGGAGAGCAGGGGCCGAACGTCTGGTTGTAGGTCTTCCCAGAGCACTGCCGTCTGCTGCCTCCAGGAAAACCTAAAGGGGTCTACCAACAAAGGAGGGTGACTACTAGAGTTCACTGCCTAAGAGCCTCTCAAATGTGGAGCCAACCCTGAAGTGCATGGTCAGCCAAGTACTGCCATCCATTTGACCACATGCTGAACAGAAGCTTCTGCACTTCACCACGACAGAGCTGCTGTTCTGTTATTTCTCTAAAAGGGAAGATAGCAAAGTTGATTAGCTATAGATTTTATTTTATTTTTTGTTCTTGTTATCTTACGCAGTCATGCGCTTCTCCCTACCCCCCAACCCACTTGATGCAGAGAAGTTGTGAAACTTCCGTAGAACTATGGGGTTCTTTTCTTTGGTAATTCTGGAGAATTGAGAGCTTCATGCCATGGCATGTCTCAAGTGAAGCTTTCACAATGGGAGTACTAGAGGCCAGACTGAACTCAGACAAGCTTTGGGTTATTCTTCTCCCTCCCCCTCTCCCTTCTTTGGCTCAGCCAATTTGAGTAACACAAGAAGTGCACACAAGGCAGGGATTTCCCTTCTGTTGGAATAGCTGGCACCATAGGCTATTGTTTCACCCTTTAGCCTAGGGCTGAGCCCAACCACTGTGGTCTGGAAAAGTAACCAAAACCTCTTTCCCAGGAATGGAAGTTGTTTATGGCAGGGTGATCCACAGCTCTCTCGTGAGAGTTCCTAACACAGCTCCTGAGGGCCAAACTAGACATGATGATGGCAGTTCCATGTGATCCAAGCATGGAATTGCTCCAGTCATGTGGAAAGAAAGGTTGGGTACAATTTGAATAGCAAAAAAAGGGGGCATGTGGATGAGACAGCACTGAACCCTGCCCTCCACATGCAACTTGATTCTCCACAATCCCTCTCCTGCAAAAGTTCTAGTATCAGAATTTTAGTGAAGAAAACAAGTCACTTGGGATGAGAAACAAGGTGAATTAAGTGACAGGCAGGGAGAAGGTTCTGTGTTTCTCATCCATGCACACCTTCTGCTAGTCAAACCCAGGGCCAGACTAATGCAAAGGACAAGACGGCGGCCACCCACCCAATTCCACATACAGAAGTTGACTTGTCTGACCGTTGAATGTTACTTCAGCATTGGCACCAGGATGGCATCCCCCAAGGTTCCTGAAGGTAGCAGGGGCTGCAGGTCCCTCTGTGTGGCACAGAAAGCTTCATCTTCCAATAGAAGGGGATGCTGCTTCCCAGAATTTGGTACCTGAGGTGGTTTCCTCATTCCACCTAATAGTAAGGCTGGCCCTGCTCAGATCCCCACCTATTTCTGTGTAATTGGGGCAGTTCTATATGTTTCAGCATACATGACTTGCCTTGGCACATGTCATTTGGCCTGCCCTTTCTAGAATGGGATAGCTGGTAATTTGTGTTAAGAAACAAACAGTACCTGTCAGGGTAGAAATATGGAACTAATTTATTACCTAGTTTGGCCCTCAGCAGGTCATAAATGTAGGCAGGTTGTACAGCGTGGCTGGTTGCAGGAGACTGGAAAATCTGGTACCAAGGAGGCGGAGAGCAACATGGACATAGTGTTTCAAGTAGCCTCCCAGCCTTATTCCTGCTTTTCATAGACTTTGTTGGCTCACAGCGATGTTCTCACAATGAGGTGAGAAAATACTGCAAATACTGAGTATCTGGAATTCCCCTGGCGGGCCACAAATAGTCCAAGAACAGCATGTGCACCGTACGTTATGCAGGTCTGCAAATTTGTGCAGTCCCTTTTTATCCAGATCAACATATTTTGTCCTATGCCTGTTTTAGCCATAGTTACACAATCACTTTTGCTTAATGTATTGTTTTGGCCTTCTGCACTTAAATGTCTGGTGTCAGCTTCCCTCGACCTCCCACATTAGCATGGGCCGTGCTTTATTCCACCAGAACCCACCCAATACACATTGGAAATAAGTCTTTTCCCTGCCCCAAACTTTTCCAGAGTCAATTGCTCCATTATTTTTTTACATTTCATCGTGGACCTGCCCTTGAAGGGAGTGCAGCACTGGGATTGTGTATCTCTGCTCCCACATTACTTACTCCAAAGGAAATCAAAGGGTGTCTTCTGCCCAAGCAAAAAAGGAAAAGGAAAAAAAGGACTTAATTAGAAAGCAATTAGTTGGCCTTGCTCATTAAATTACTTCAAAGCAGAGCCATCTCCCCCTGCCCCTTCTTGCTCTCCCCACACCTCTCAGCCAAAGAGTTCCTAAAATTCCACGGTGGCTCTGATCTCTGTTCTTTTTGGAACGCAGGAAGGACTCCAGCGCCAGCAGTTAGGGGAGTCAAACAAGTGTTTCCAGCCGAGGCATTTAAAAGTGTCCTTTCGGGAGAGAATTTGAAATTAAACTGGTCTTTTTAATCTTCTGCCACAGAGACTCGGGACTTGGCTGCTGCCTTGCATGCTTGGGTAATCACTTGGCCTGGATAGCGTTGTGCCTTGCATGTGGGGCTGCCCTTGATAATAGTTGGAGATTCAATAGATCACAAGTGGTTCAAAGGGTTATTTATTTTATCTTTGTTTTCAGTGATGATGAATTTATGCATCCTTGCTTTTTGATTGGTTTGTTGATTTTAGCCATATTTTTTTCTCTCTCTGCACCACCTGGATAGTTTTTTCCTTAATCAGTTGGTTTATGAAATTTCTAAATAAATAAATAGCTGCATTTGACCACAGAAACCATATCACAACAATCCTGATATTTTGACCTAAATTCAAGGTGCTGATTTTTCCTTAAATTACTTGCATCTAGGATACAAGGCATGGCCCAGTGTACCTCGCTGGCAGCTGCCGCCATTTTCATTGGTGGGGAAATATTTCACGTTCACCTGCAAACATGTTTCCTGAGCCAAACAGCTATTATACAATTGCTGTCCCCAGGGGCAGGACGAAGCTAGGCCATCGAGCCTTTTCCTATTTGCTGTAATCAAATAAAATACGGTAAAATAAGGAAGCAGTTCAGTACTAGTGTATCTCAGCTAGCAATAATTGGTGTTTGTGCAGCCATGTGATTGCACAAAATTGGAAACATGCGAGCAGGACGCAGACATCATTTTAGCACGCAGGGCATATTAATGTTTCTGTAAACAATGACCCTTATCTGTACAAGCCCCAGTGGGAGGAATTGGAAGAGTGTCTTCCTTGCAAAATCTGAAAAAGCTTTGGTGCTTATACTTTTAACCACAAATAAAAGTTGAGAAAGAATGGTTTGGAACTGACCTAGAAAGACCGCAGAACATCTGGCCAAATACCCAGATTTTATGAATAATGCCTTTCCATTGTTAAAAAAAAAAATCTCTGAGGAAAGTGGTTGGGGACCATCACTTTTCTGCTTCTGATTTTAGATCAATCCTATGACCCCTCCCCCCCCCCAATTCCAGGCACCCACTGTATTGGCACCGCACCAGTGAAGTATTGTTACGGGGTTGGTCTAAATGTCCTCACAGGATCCCTTCAAAACTAGTGGCTCTGGCTGTAAAAGATCCAAGATTAACAGTATAAGGAACTGGTTTTGCAAGATCTTTGCCTGCGGCTTGTCTGCTACATTTGTGTATGGGCCAGAAAGATGGGAAGATGACTCACCCCTTTGTCCTTTTCCTGGCCAGGGTGTGTGTAAGAGAGAGAGAGTGTGCGTGCATACAAAATCTGCAGCTTTGGAGTTAGACCAAGTGGATCCTGAGGTACGAACGGCAGAGGGCTGAGCTGCTCTCTGTAGGAAATTGTGATGGCACTGGCAGGAATTTGATGGCGAACAGTGAATTTAGGGGCACCTGTTGGGGTCTCTCATGCTGTGAACGTCCACCTATCATCATCTTGTTTGTTTGTAAATCAGTGCAAATGCTACAAAACTCCTGAAGTCTCCAGTTCCTAAGGAAACAGAACCTGAGTTCACACAGCACCCCTGATGTTCTCACCACTCAGCCTCAGAGAATTGGAGTAGGGCAAGCATAACAGTATATTGTTACATGCACCCCCACTTTCCCCCAATTTCACGGGGCACAGTACTTACAGTACAGTACAGTACAGTACAGTATAGTACTTACACACAGGTTTGGTTTCCTTCGGATGAAAAGATCACTGGAGATTTATGGGGTGGTGTTTTGTAATATTTATTTACAAATATGCCACATTGAGCTTAGATGGTAGCAAACACTCCAGCAGCACAATCCAAAGTCCCAAATCAGAACTCCAGAGAGAGACAGCTTTGAAAACCAAGGCTCAAATCTAGCCCTCTTGCCTCTTTCTCAGACCTCTTCAAAACTGCAGTCTTTGTTTCTCTCACAGACACTGATCTTGCTTACATCATCCTTAGCTGGGAGTGGGGGTGCAGAGGGAGAGAAAGCTGTATGCTTTTTGCCAAGATAGCTCTCACCTTCCGGAGGAATCTCCAGCTGCTTCTTTGTCATTTTGGGCCGTTTACCTGTAATTTTCCTTACAAAAAACCCCCCAAAAAAGAACTTGACAACTTTGCCACTGACTATTAAAGGAGTTTCAAGCAGCGCTTCCAACTCCATTAACCCTGTCCTGTCCACTCATGTGACCTGCTCTCCCAGCAGCAAAAAATCAAAACCACGAGGACAGGAGAAACAAAAACTCACGTAGCAAAACCAACAGTTGCTCTCACTATCTCCCTGGCAACTCCGCTGCCACCCACCAATTGCAGTAGCACTCGCTGCTTTAATTTCACCATATTGGCCATGCAAGCAAGGCACCACCCAGCCAGCATGTGGCTATGGCCAGAAGGTCAGGATGATGTCAGAGAATTCACCCAATGCCCCCTCCACCACACAAGACATAGTCAGGCTGTTGGGAACAGTCGTGTGCCTGGGCAGGAGGATTTGTATGTAGAACCCATAGTTGACCCAGGAGAAAGGTTGTAGTCCTGCTGTAGTAGCAAGGAATCTGCACAGACGTAGCTTAGGCTACTGCACACAACACTTTTGCACTGGGTGTCTGTGCAAAGGTAGTAAGGGAGAGGGATGGTGTGGTGCCACGTTGCAAGGGCAAAGCAAACAGCTTTGAAATATGGCTGGTAAATCCAGGAGCAGGTAAATCCAGGTTGGCCCCTGCCAAGGGTGTGGAATATTCAAGGGCAGTCAAACCAAAAACTCAATGTTTGCTAGATAGGCACATGATAGGAGCTGAAGCTCTCAGAGTTTTCCTGTATGTTTGCTAGAGAGAACTCTGTGAAACACTCCCACTGTGCCCTGACAGGCAAAGCCATATTTAATGTTCTTACCCGTGTGGGCACACTCCTCTTTTTTCCCCTTTCCTTTTCACTCTTACTTCTTCATCTCATCCCCAAGCCCAAAATGTGAGAACTGCTAAGTATGAGCTACAGCTCCAACGCCACCTTAAGCTAAAGCATGTCTTTGAAGAGCCAGTGTGGTGTAGTGGTTAAGAGCGGTAGTCTCGTAATCTGGGTAACCGGGTTCGCGTCTCCGGCTCCTCCACATTCACCTGCTGGGTGACCTTGGGCCAGTCACACTTCTTTGAAGTCTCTCAGCCCCACTCACCTCACAGAGTGCTTGTTGTGGGGGAGGAAGGGAAAGGAGAATGTTAGCCGCTTTGAGACTCCTTAAAGGGAGTGAAAGGCGGGATATCAAATCCAAACTCTTCTTTGAAGCAGGCCCAAGAGGGGTTGGGCGCACAAAAATTGTGCCTCTTTCCACTCTGGCTCAGAGTGGCTAAGAGCCTATCAGCGTGCTCCCTGGGCCACTTCTCTGGGTGGCCAACATCTCCTTGCCAAGGACAGAAGGGACGTGTGTGTGTGTGCGCGCGCTGATACAGCTCCTTACTAAGGGCACAAGAGAGCCTAGGTAACTCAGTGGGGACAAGCAGTGGAATAGGAAATAGGAGGTGAGATTGAGTCCCAGGCCTGGGAAATGCACTTATATTTTGGCTTTTCTGCCAGCAACCGTAATTTGGGAGGGGAAAGGAACTAGAACTTAGGACCCCTGTTCCAAAGAGCAACGCCTTAACACACAGCCGCAGAAGTCACACCAGTGAATTCTTTGTAGGTCCCTAGGAGCCTTAGCATTTGCAAGTTCCCTTCCATAAGATCAGAAGAGGTGCCTGCTGTATCAGGTCAATGGACCCACTAGTCCAGCATCTTCTTCTTCTCATAGGGGCCAACCAGAGCATAAGAGCACTCTGCCCTCCCACAGTTTCTGGCAACTGGTATTCAGAAGAATTACTGCCTCTGGGAGTCAGAGCATAGCCACCAGGGCTAGCAGCCAGGGTTGACCCACCCACAAGGCAAGTTGAGGCAACCAAGGCAGGTAGCAGGATCCACGGGGCAGCAGATCCAGCCGCCAAGGAATGCATTTCCCGCTGCTGCTCCTGCCATAGTGGCAACAACGACTGCAGCACATTCCTTGGAAGCTGGGTCTGCCTTTTCCTCAGCAGCCCTCCAGTCCTGCCTCTACAATGGCCTCTTGGGGAATAAGAGGCACTGCTTGTTTTCCTCCCACTCCTAGGGAGGAAATGGTGGGGGCTGCCCTCTGGGGTCTCCTGGGTTCTGCACTCAACTGGTGTGATTCAGAGTGGACCCATTTCCCCAGCCCTCAGCCTTTGATTCCCACCTCAACCATCAGGTAAGGCTGATTTGATACCCCTGCCTTGTTCCTGAGGTAGATCTTCACTCATCCCACATTCCCTGGTGGAGAAGGTGCCATTTTGTGGTTTGCCTCAGGTGCCAAAATGTCTTGGGCCACCCAGCTAGCAGCCTTATCCTCCATGGATCTGTCCAGTCCTCTTTCAAAGCCATCCAGGTTGGTGGCCATCTGCCTCTTGCATGAAGAAATATATGTTATCAAGATGCCAAATCAACACAAACACTGATTGCACCTAGGCTGGTGTTTCTGGTGGCTACCTGTCTCACACCTGTGCAACCCCCTTTCCTTAGATGCTCATCAAAATCAAAGTCTGAAAATAGTGCTGAAAATAGACATCGGTGCTGAAATCTAAAAAAGAAAGCACCAAAATTCCAGTAAAATACTGAGTTAAACATGGTGGTGGCTAGTTTAAACAGTCATGTTTTTGAAGGAATCATGTTTCCACCAATAAGTTTTATGTATTGCTATGCCACCAGCAATCTCATAATATTTCAGTCTTTTTCTCTCTTTTTTGAACTAAGAATTCTGCATTCTTGTGATATTTTGACCTGAGTTCCCCCTTCAGACTGGTGTTTTATTACGGGCGTATTCTGTAGGATGTTCTCAACACAATAGCAGTCTCCCCTTCCAAACGCTGAAACAAACAACAACAATCAAAATTTCATGTCGCACGCTAGTAGAACAGAAAAGAGATGTAGTAAGTTGAACGGCACGTGCGCGTCTTTGGAGCCTGAATTTGAGATTTTAATTTACTTTGCGTATTGCATTTTATTTAAGGCATTAATGGATCCCCATCCCTGCAAGCTGCCTCCAGGGAACGTATGATTCAGACGCCTTCTCTGTGCTCCCCCACCCCTCCTCTCCAGGTCGTGAGCATTTTGCAGCAAGGGACATTTTGAAAAGTTAAAAAAATAATAATCAAGAGACAGCTGGCAACTCTCAGCATGTTTGTCCACAATGGTAGATGCTGCACCGTAAAGGTGCTATGGTGGAATGTTCTTTGTTGCTAGGGCTTCTTTTTCTTCGCCCCTTTAAATCAAATGAGCTCCTTGAATCCTTTGCTAGAGGAAAGGTCAGGCACACAGAGTGTTGCTAATGCTCTAATGAAGAGCTAGGGAGGGTGGGCAGCGGCAGTGAGACATCAAAGGAGCCTTTGCCAGTACTGGAGGGTCTGTGTGTGTGGAGCAATGCATAGCTGCAACGGCAACACAAACCCCAGCCAGCCCGAAGGCTTTGCTTTCTTGGCTGCTAAGTGGATTTGTCTCGATCCTATTTGCTGGGGAAATGTGGCTGAGCAGATCTCAGCTTTACCCTGGCGTTTAGGAGAGCTGCCTGTGAGTGCTGCTGGAATTTATTTATTTCATTGAAACAGCTTTGCTGAGTTTAATTACTACCCAGCATGGTGTAGACCACAAACTGGGGCAGGATGGCAGGGGTGGCAAAGGCTGCTCTTGCCCTGGTCACGACATCCACACACAAGGGCTTATATAGCTTAACAAAACCTTAACGGGATTTGCTTTCCTAGCTGTTCTCACTGGAGGGGAGGGTTAACAAAGCGAAAGAAGGAGCGGGAGATTCGAGATTTTTTAAAGCATGGATCATGAACCCACTGCTCCTGGACTGTTGGTTCACAAAAATGTTGCCATAGAAGAGCATCTTCCACCATTCCTTTCCAGTATAATAAGTGCAACAGGAGATAATTTCAGGTTGCCCATCCCAACACATCACCTTGAAGTAGTAGTTCTGGAGTAATGCACACGCTCTTGAATAAATCCTATAGAAGTTCTGTTCTCTTCGTCAGTTATCACAGATGACACCAGGTAAGATGACACTTGGTAAGAGTTTTCGAGCAAAAACCAATAAGCCTCAGAATATGCTGTAAGAGTCCAATCGAGAGCAATATTTTGGCAAAGCAAATTACATAGGCAGCCGACGGTGGAATAGCCTTTTCAATCTGCATGCAAAAGGTACTGGGTTCAACAATGCCTGGCACAGCCAGCTGAAATGATAAGTTCAGCTGGTGATGAAAAGGCCCCATGTCTGAGATATTGGAGATCTGCTGCAAGTCTCAATAGACAATGCTGGGCTCAATGAGCCAATTGTCGGGCTCAGTATAAGGCAGCTATCTGCATATTCCTATATGGAATGTCGGCAGGATTTTCAGCCCTTGGGGCACAAGAGGCAAAGTGTGTCTGAAATATTGCAGTAGCACAACCTTCCCATTTCTCCGATGAAAATAGCAATGTCCTAAGGAAAAACAGTACATTCTGGGATCAAATCAGATGGCTTCTGAAAATCTGGGACTGTCCCTGGAAAATAGGGACACTTGCAGGGTCTGCCTTCCCTCTCTGGTGTCAAGGATTATGCAGTCTTGCAAGATACAGGTTTACCTCCCTCCTCAGGATTAAAAGCTGTATGGGGCAAGTTGCTGGGGGAGAAATTAGAACCAAACCAAGCTTTTTACTTCTGTTTCAGCCAGTTTTATGGGAAAAAATCCTAAAACTGGTCCACAGCTGGTATTACATGTTCATGACCCCAACTCATATACAGAAATAAAACAAAACCATCAATGGAGTGTAATGGAAAAATTGTCAGGAAAGAGGCACTTATTGGCACATTTGGTGGAAGTACCCAGTGTTGGCAAAGTTTTGGGACGTAGTCATTAAATAGATAAGCATTCTTACCAAAAATAAAATTGAGAGGGATCCTTGTCTGTGCCTTCTCCTGATGACTGCCGGGGATATTCTGAAATCCTCTCAGAAGGATTGATATTATTTATGCTGCTTGCTACGTGAGAAGATGTGACTAGTCTTACTATAGGTGTTAGGTATAAAAAACCTCTCGTTATTGCAGTATCTGAAAAGCTGACACACCAGTTGACCATATTGCAAGGAACATCAAATCTGTTTATACTTATTGTATTATAACGTATTTCCTACACTTTTTTTTACCCCCTCACTTTTTTCGCACTCCCCCCCCCCCCGTTTGTCACTCTATCTTCTTATAAATGAAATTCTTCTAATTAAATATAAATAACAAAATGGTTTTTTTGCGGTGTGGCAAGATTTCATTTTTATATGAACAGAGCAGACCAAAGCAATCATATTCAATATAACTTTATTTGGGGGGAAAATGTGAATTTTTTGTTTTATTAAAGGTTAGCCTTTATGTATACCTGCCATGCAGCCACTATGTTAAGACTGTGGTTAACATGTTTCATGCTATTTATATGTTATTGTTTACTATAGCATTAATAATTTTAAAAATAAATTGCCAGATGGCCATGCCACTAGCAACATTTGTTGTAAAAGTCTTGAGAGCAAGTTTCAACTCTTCTGCGGACGGATTATTAACAAACAAGCACCACTAGTCTGAAGCATATTGATCTGACTCTAGTTCCCTACACAACCAGGGGTGATGGTTAGAGATGAGAATTACAGATAGTTCTAGTTCATATATTCACACCTCAACCCATAATCCTCTTAGTGTGACAAAATCAGGTGAGACAAGAAGACCAGTCTAATGTTGCTGTTTAATTTGAATCTCCGGATCAAATTTAACATGGTAGCTTTAGGGAGATCACTCTCTGGTTCTGTATATGCTCCCATTTGCTCAGCTTACAGTATGCTCCCACCACTGGTTTGGGAACCAGTGTACACATAACTATACTGTTGCGTCTTATGAAATACTGTGGTTTTCCCCAAGCCAGCTTCCAGCCAACCTAGCTGCATTTTAGGCCGGTAATGTGTATATAGCCTCCCTCAGCCTCTGCTTCCTGTGGGAGACCCAGACTCAAGTCGTGTGTTTTTATAACCTGTTAAATTTGTGCCCACAGTAGATTCTCTGTTTCAGATTTTTAAATTCCCCAAACCTCAATCATCTGCTACCTCCACGGTTTCTTTCAGCCTTATAGCCATTTGAGGAATGTCTCAATTTCTTATATAAAACCAGAATATCTGATTATCAGGAGGGTGTAGAACAGCAGAGTATTTGGCACATAGGGGTGTGCAGATCTTTAGCCATATTAATACAGTAGACAAACACAGATTAATTACAGCATCAGGAAATCAAATCACAGAAACATATATCATAAACATAACAGAAAATAAGTTGTTTCTAAAATGTTCTCTGCCCAGTTGAGGGCAGCTACATAATTGCTTGAGTTGGAAGAGTCCATTCTCCAAAGCCAAGTTCCATGGAAAATGTGCATTATCCCAAGTAAAAAAAATGAGGAACAGGAATGTTTTCCTCAAGCAAGCATCAGAAAGGAGGCTTAACCAATCTGAATTTGAAATCTGAGCCACACAGGCACAATGGCATAAAGGATTTTAGCACAGAAAATCCTTCAGGATTGAGCAAAAGGATCTTCTCGGTTCCCAACCCCCACTCACTGGACAGTAGCCAAGCAATATCTTATAAGACTACATAAGGCTGGGCTTGTGAAAAGTCCATCAGAGCAATGGAAAGCATGAATGTTATTATGCATCTCTGCCAGGTCAAGATTCTCCTGCAGGGTAACAAGCTGGTTCACATTTGGGTTGGAAATTCCAGGAAGCATAGAACCTGATGCCAATCTGGGCAGCCTGTCGAGTAATTTGGGAAATTCCTCACAGGAGTCAGGACACTTAAAAGATTCGTAATGCAGCCTGCATCAAAATGGTGGGCACTGAGTTTCCATGCAAAGTGTTAGGCCATGCAAAGTTTATGGCAACACTTCACCTTCTGTGGTGCCACCAACCTGTGGGCAGCACGACATGATTTGACTTTCTTGACTAAGTCATGTTAAGTTTCTAGTGCCGTCTCCAGCTAGGGGTTGGCTAATTTGCTACTACTGAGATGAGCTGTTGGAAGGAGTTCTGCTAAGTCAGTAAGTTTAGCTGAAGTGTTAAAGACTCCTATATAGAAGTCCAGGCAGGCTCTACATTCACTACTGGTGGCACCTTGAGTTATTGTTTGTCATACCAGAAGTTGAAGGGCAGAGACACATACTGGAGCAACTCTGTTCATATCCACCAGAGGGAAGCATCATGCACATCTTTTTGCTGGCTCAAAAGCATAACAAACCTGTACCTTGGCATACCACCACATGAACAATAAGAGTGATTTATGCTACAAAGAGAAAAAAGTGTGCATAGAGAAGACAATGCAGCTTGGATTCATTACACATTGAATCGTTTTGTACAAAAGCTCTAGTACGGATATGCTGGTTCAAGGGAAGTTTGCATATCTGCCTTTTAATTTTAGCTGAGAAAAGATGCGACATCCAAGATTGGCAGTGGCTACCATTTTATTAGCAAAGAGCTAAGCTGTGGGGGGAGGAAGGGGTCCTTTGTTGGTGCCCAATATGGTTCCAAGCCTTCCCCACATCACATTGCAGATATACCCTTCATCCTCCCCCATAGGCATTTAGGGAGCTATAATAACCCAGATTTTCTGAGGCTGGAGCCAGTGCACTCCCCAGCCCCTAACCACATTCGTCTTTGATTTGATTCTCTCTTTGTCTGCCTGCTCTTAATTGCAGCTCTGTTTCCTGTAGTTCTGCTGCCTCCCACCCTCTCCCAACAGTCTTGTTTGATGGGCCCTTGGGTCAGAAGTCTTTCCCCACTGCCTCATTAGTGATGCATAGCCCAGCCCATTTCACATCCCAGCAGCCTCGTTAACGAGCTGCAGCACCACACCATCAAATCCTGCTCGCTAATTATTATCATCAGCCGTTCATGTTGCAGATGTGGTAGAGCCAGTGGTTGCTGAGTAAACTTTCTCAAGATCAGCTCTTTTTTTTTTTTTTTTTAAGGAACAGGTGCCAGCAACCTAATGAGAGTAGCATACAGGCTACATTCAGAGGGCTGGAAGAAATTTGACAAATTTGTGCCAAGGCCCATCTGAAGAGACCCCATAGAAAGAAAGAGTTTCCTATCTCAAAAGTGGTGTCGTTCTCAATAACCATCCACATTAGTAGTCAGACTACAAGCTTTGGGCTGGAATCTTGAACAGGGAGGAAGTCCCATTGAAATTAGTGGGACTTATTTCTGTGTTTAATATTATATTCTTGAACACACGGTATGCCAAGTCCACCAAGCAAATAGATAATCTCACAAAAAGAGATGAATTTTATGTCTCCAGGACCATTTCTCTTCTCTGATCAAATGCTTACCACAATATCTGGTGTGTTATTTCTAGAGTTGTGGATTCAGGCCGCATGTTGGGGAGGAGAGGATTCCCACACTGCAGGGCGTTGGCTTAGATGACCCTCATGGCCCCTCCCATCTCTATGATTCTATGAGAGGTTCTATGGAGAAGCAGTGTGGTGTAGTGGTTAAGAGCGGTAGACTTGTAATCTGGTGAACCGGGTTCGCATCTCCGCTCCTCCATATGCAGCTGCTGGGTGACCTTGGGCTAGTCACACTTCTCTGAAGTCTCTCAGCCCCACTCACCTCACAGAGTGTTTGTTGTGGGGGAGGAAGGGAAAGAAGATTGTCAGCCACTTTGAGACTCCTTCGGGTAATGATAAAGTGGGATATCAAATCCAAACTCTTCCTCTTCACACACCTTGCAAGGCAGGATAGGATGAGGATAGAATGAGAGCTACAACTTGTGACTTGTTCAAGATGACAGAGGTTGCCAAGGAAAAAGCTGATCTTCAACGCTTTAAAGCAGGAGTGGCCAGCTGGCAGTGCAGGGACTAGATCCAGCTTGCTAAGCAACTGTATCTGGCCCCTAGCAGCCTCAGCAAATTTTAATCAAGCTTGCGATAAATATTTCGCCCATCGTTTTGCTTGTAAGGAAAATGCATATGTTTACGATGTTGTGAGATACAGATGTTTCTCATTTCACTTTTACATCTCTTTGGGTTTTGTATATAATATTATCCTCATCGTGCCTGTGCATCTGGGCTCCATAACACCATAAAAGTTGGGTTTCCCCCCTGCTAGCTGGCATGTCTTTTATTATAGAACCACTAACACTAGCAAAGGGTCATGTTGTGCAGCAAAGTAGGATTCCCAGTCCAGGGCCACTGGATGGAATGACAGCACTCCACCCCCAGGACACAGAAGGTGGCTGTGCCTGCTTTAGATCAAGAATGACATTTTGGTCATTACACAAATAGCCAGGTGTATGTGTGTGAGAGAGAAATAGTGTGTGCAAAAGAGAGAACAAGATGTAGTACTACATTATAGATTAATACCAAGAAGTAATAACTGTAAAAAGAACTGTTACAGTTCACAGAGGCCATTGCTCTCAGAGCAAAACAGTTTTTAAAAGTCTGTGTTGATGGAATTTAAAGCCACTTTAGTTTATTCTATAGATCCAATTACTTGAGGCCATATGAGAAGATTCTGGTTGTCTGTCTGTCAATGTATCTACCACCCGTCTTTTACCTGTACCTTCTACAGATAGGTAGCCGTGTTGGTCTGCCATAGTCAAAACAAAATAAAAAAATTCCTTCCAGTAGCACCTTAAAGACCAACTAAGTTAGTTCTTGGTATGAGCTTTCATGTGCATGCACACTTCTTCAGATACACACCTTCTGTGGTACCTTCTGTTACATATGCTTCAGGTTACATACGCTTCAGGTTACAGACTCTGCTAACCCAGAAATAGTACCTCGGGTTAAGAACATTGCTTCAGGATGAGAATAGAAATCATGTTCCGGTGGCGCGGCGGCAGCAGGAGGCCCCATTAGCTAAAGTGGTGCTTCAGGTTAAGAATAATTTCAGGTTAAGAACGGACCTCCGGAATGAATTAAGTACTTAACCTGAGGTATCACTGTATTTGCATCCTAAAACCTTGCAAGGTCTGTTTAGAAGTTCCCAGAGAAGACCAAAGAAGTGCCATCTGTTCCACTCCAGGGATAAACTTGGCTGTTTCCCCATATCGTTGTCTCTAGACTTTGTCGCGTCTGTGGGTCCCAGGAGAAGAGACTTCCGCCTGCTATTTCATTTGGCTGTTCCCATGATTACAACAGGGCAACTGGATGGAGGAGCCAACTGCTGCTCCAGCAAGATAGAAACTACTAAAAGGATATCTAGGAATCTTGTAAGGCCAAAACAAATGACACGTATTTAGATTAACTAGCTCATATGTGTGGAAATCCACCAAAGGCTATATCACAAACGGATCAATGACTAAAAGAGTAGTAGGTATCTGCTCTTTGCAACAGCATCTACCAATAAAATATTGATTGGTAAGCAAAATACATCAATCGGTTGGCAGAATTTCTAGTCTGTAGGTTTGTGCACATAATCTTTAAAACATAATGGTAGCTATATGTGCTGGATATTCCTAAACCAAACAGAAAGCCATAAAAAGAATGCAATCAGCTTTCAGTTTCTAAGGCCATTTCCTGATTTTGAGAGGTAGGACTTGGTTTGTTTGCTTGTTTGTGTTTCCTTCAGGTTTGATGTTTCCCAAAGGGAAATACCACAGGAGTGCAAAATATGCACTCCTTGTATATTAGCATGCACTACTAAGTACATCAACACAAGAAGTGTGTGCACTAGGGCAGCTTTTCAGATGATAATAGGAGTGAAAAAGTTAGGATGTAGGTACTCCAATCACCCTTGACGTATGAGAATTAATGACATAATCTACCCCCCTACCCCCTGGCTGACTTTTGCTGATCCACTGTCGCACCTGAAACCTGAGTGCTCATGACTGCCACACCAGAAGGCAGAGGGTCAGGACATGTAGCAGCCTCACAACCTACTGGGTTTTAAGTGAATATATTGGGTTGGATTGGCACTTTGCTTCCCACTACTTGAAGGACTCCAACTGGCAGAATGGGAGAGGAGGCAAATTTTCATCAATCCCCCCTTCCCCTTCAGCCGTCTATGCCCCCTAAAAATCTGCTCTGGTGGGCTGGGGGGGGCATTCCAAAACAAGGTGGGGGTATTGGGGGCTGCAGGAGGAAGGGGAATTGCTTTCCTCACCACTCCCTTTCCACCAGCAGATGTATCCTGAGTATGGTATATTTATACTCAAGCAATGCCAGCTGTAGCAAACTCATGATCCAACCCCATGATCCAATCCAAACTCTGATAGCACTTTTCCCAATATGTATGTGTGCAAATTAAACTGGAACTCTATAAAACTGGCCCATGGCAGACGCCAACAATGAGCAAGGTGCCTCCCAAACCTGAAATAAACTAGCCAGATGCTGTTCGGCCAAGATGGACTCTGCATTCTAGAGGTTTCTCCAGGAAAATGCCAGCGGGGAGCTGTGGAAGCAAAACCTGTGTGCAATATGGAGACAAGAATGGAGAGTTGAGATTGTGAGTGAAGACAGTAGTTACCTGTCTTGAATTTTTACCTGTATATAAAAGCTATCTCCTTTTCTCCTGTCTTTCTTCTGCAGAAACTCAGAGCCCAGAGGAGTGTGGTCAACAGATAAAATTGATCCTAGAATCTCCACGTCTCCCTCAATGGCACAGACTCCTCCTGCAACATCTGACCAGGCATTTCTGTAAACTGTGCCAGAATGGCAGCAAGAATCACTTCACACCCAGGATGCTTGGAGAGGCTTTTAGTGACGTGCTTTTTAAACCATCCCCATCAAGGTGAAACTGCTGGACTATTTACCAGAAGCATCTTCATTTGCTCCTCCTCATCCCTCACGTGACTAATCTGGAACTCAATTTTAAAACTAAGATGTTAAAAATAAGATTTGGTTCCTGCCCACTAGCAAGAAGAGTTCCAATTGCACCTGAATTTCAGAAATGTCCCAAGTTGAAGCCAATTATATTTCTGTTGGAGAAGTTTCCAAGACTCCAAGACAAAGGGCTTTAGACAATGGCTTTCAGTGGACCATCATACATATAACTGCTGCCTTGAATATTTGGCAGAAAGATGGCATATCAGTGAAGCAAATAAATACATACATATAAACAAAGACAAAGGAAGAAATGTAAATCAATAAGGAATCATAATTTAATGAAGGCAAGCCTAAAACTGTGGCAGCTATTCAAGTAACTTTTAAACCAGGCACTGAAATTGGGAGCAGCACTCACAGACCATAAATCTTTGTTTCCCATGAAGCTTGTGCAATGCAGGGACCCAGGTTGCAGAGATTCTTGGATTGGCATGTCCAAGGGATCATTCCAAACCTCTGCCCTTCAGCAGTGGGGCTTAATGGAACAACATAGCCACCATCAAATCCACAGCCCCACTGCTCATGCCAGCCAGGGTAGAAGGTGAAGGCAGGAAAAGTAGCCTCTTCACTTGGTCATCTGCCAACCTGCCTCAGTGAAGAGGTCTGGATCAAGTCCATTGTAGTCACATGATCCTGTTTCCATCCCGTGATCTCAGTGCCTGCTCAGTTTCACCTTTTCCCCTAAGCACCCTGGTTCTTTTGGTTCTGCTCACTATTACTGGCAGTGGCCTGGGTGGGTGCATTGGGGTACTCATCACTGGCAGGGCTGGGCAGGGAAACACCTCCACCTCATCCAAACTGCTTGCAGCATGGCGGATTATGGGTTTGGATTTCTCTGACTGGTCTCAGTGTCTGATTCCCTCTTCTATTGCAGGCAAACTGAGCAAGCAGAAGCCATGACTAACATTGTACTAAGTTCTTTGTCCTTGTTTTCCTAGCATGGAACTGAATCCTGAGCACCATGTGAAGATTATTGAGGCTCTTATCATCGCTGGTGGAGTGTCAGAGATCCAGGCAGCACCAGGTAGGAATTCATTGAACATAATGGCTTACAAAACATTATGGAATGAGATCAGGCTGACTGTATTGTGTGGCTAATAATATGCTGAATCTGAAAACTGGTCTTTGCTACGAGGCTATCTGTGCGATTCATTCTGCTCCTAAGTACTGGATTTGGGGCACATGAAATTGGCCCTGAGCCTTTATGGAGAAAGTCTGGAATGTGCATTCCTTTTGATGTGAAGAGTTTCCTTGTGTTTCACTAGCTTCATGTATTGTGTTCAGCTGGGTTAAGTTGGAGTGCTTTTATTTCAGTTTGTACATATGGAATGTATGCGACCATAATTAGTTGTATTTGTGAGCAGACCTATTCTACAATTGTGACAGAGAATGGTGAGGGAAGTATGATACTTTCTGGAAGCTTTGCACCAACTGTTACCTGCTGGAGGGTCAGCACTTTGGTACTAAATTGGAAGCAAAGTAACTTCTTAGAGAGCCTCCAGGATAACAAGATACTTGTCCCTTCAAAGCTTGATGTGCTAGATGTGCTACAGCTTCAGTGTTGATGTCAGACTGATTTGCTTTTCTGTTGTAGGACGTACAGGAAACTAACGTCTTATCCCATCTATGTGCATGTAATGCAGAGTGCAAACATTCGTATAGTACAGCACCAAATCTTTGCTGTGAAAATATTCTCTGGAAACTCCTGCTGGTCACTATTTTCATAACTTTTCAAAACTTGTTTGCAGGTCTGATCAGCAACATTTTCATTGCCATTATTTCTTGTAGGATTACATGGCCAGGACAATGGAGCCATGTATACAATCAGGTTTGTCTATGTGGCAATATCACAAGGTCAGTTCAGAGTAAAGGCAGTGCTTTATGCCCTCACTCTGAATTAGCCCCAGGACAATGCCATCAGATTTGGCTGTGTAGCATCATAACATCATTTCATTGAACATAATTATTTCCATTTCTTTGGGATAATGTAGCCAGAAAGAACAATCACATTTAGCTAAGTGATGAAGTTGCAAAGTCAGTTCAGTGAGAGGGCATAACACATTGCCGTTGTGTGGAATGTGTACTGGGTAGGGAACCATTCTGCAAGCATTTTCACCCTTGTGTGGAGGCCCCTCCCAAAGAATTCTGAAATAGGTATGCATTTCACAGGGGAAGAAAAATGTTCACCTCTCTTCTCAACACACACATTCATTTCAGTTTAGCTCTAACAAAATGCACTCCAAAATCTTTTAAAAACTAAGGATAGACATGTTTAGATATAGTGGGTGGGATCCACATAACAAACTTCTTCAGCAGAAGGCCTGCACAAAGGCTTCCAAATGTACAATGAGGATTACCCCCTATCCTTCCCCTGCTTGCACCTATGCCCCAGACAGCTGACTCTGCAGGGGTTGGGAGAACCCCCATAACAGCATGCGGGGGGGGGAGGGGGATTGTTCCATTTGGCAAGCTGGTATGCATGTGCAGGTATAATGTTTACAATAGCATGATGTTGAATTCCACCCAGTAAGCTGGAGGAAATTATGCTGGGTATATTTAGCTAAATTTTACTCATGTTGGACCCATTTAAAATAATAGACCTGACTTAGTAATTAATTTCAGTGGATCTACTCTGAGTAAAACTTAGTTGAATATCACCCTCTAAGATGAACTACCACATTGCAAACTGGCTGTGCCAATATATTGTGGTTCAAGGTGAACCAAAATAGCCTTGGGGAGTTTCCCACTTGTTTTTGTTAATGGGCAGTGGAAGGGGAACCCACCATTTTCTATGTACTTCTGACATCTGCATTAAAATTTTGCCTATTATTTGACTGAGTCTTTGATACTGGAAAGGAATTCAGAAAAAAAACCAAAGGTTCTTTTATTAAGTTTATAGGGGATTGTGCATTCCCTGTGGTAGGTCAAACATGTAAATGCAGACAAGGTAGAGAAAGGGCTAGACACACAGGTCTTGGAAGAAGCATAAATGAGCTCTGAGTGGGGCTCAGCTGGATTTGGGAGCTTTTCCAATCTTAGCTAGACAAACTCAAGAATGGCACAATTCCCTTGCTCCCAAGTTACCATTCTCTGCAGCCACAGCAGGAGCTGTGATTCTCCAGCAGACTGACTTCACCCCTAGAGGTGCACTCCATTGTCTCTCAAGGCAGATGGATTTTTATTTTTTATTTTTAAGGCACTGCTTGAAGCAATCCCCAAGTTGTGCCCTATGGGCTGACTCGAGGACTGCAGTTGCCTAAAGTTTAGACATGAGTATTTCTGGGCTTTTGCATAGCACAGTCTGCATTGCAATTTGTGTTCCAGACATGGGGAAATATATTTGTTTGATTTGTTAACTGTCTGATGAATATCTCTCCCCCGTCAGATTGCAAAACCAAAATGGAAATGCATGGAAAATTATTGTTTCAACTATTAATGTAATGATCTGTAGCAGCACGTGAGTCTGTTGTGTCTCTACCGGCTGTTGTCAACAGTAGACCCCTACTAGGAGGAAGGGAGGAAGACTCTTTTTTTCACACCAGAGTGACACCTGCCCTACAGCCTTCAGGTCAGAGGTTCACTGAAGTCCCCTGAGGCAGACCAGTTAAGACACTATTATGTGGCTTTGCTAAAGCTCCTCTCACAGGCTTGCTTCTGATAATCACAGAGGAAGGAAACAGAGGAGCCCTAGGGAATTCACCACCCAACTGTCAGTTCTATGGTCACTTTCATGGCCCTGGTGCCTTCCGTCTTTCTGGCAAAAAGGTGTTCACCCTGCCTGGGGCAGGAATGGAAGATCCAAGTTTGTCTCGCCTCCTTGTCTTTGTCCATGGTCGTTAGTTTGATCGGCAGCACAGCTGGCAGCTGGGGACGGTTTAATTGCTCTTCAGGGAATCGCTGAGGTGATGTTACAGGAACGCCTTTGGTGAGGGTTGACTTTGGGAAGAGTCCAGCACACGGAAGGGAAGGGGAAGGGAAGTTGTGTTTGCTGTATTTTCCAACTCACTGTTTGCTCACATGAAGTTTATTGGCAGAAGCAATGGCTCCTGATCCTGTTTGCATTTATCATCTGACCAGCTAGGTTCAGCAAGGTTATGAAGAGGTAATTCTTGAGGCATATGACGGGACTGAGGACTTTCCTCATGACTACTCCATATCCTGAAGCCCTATTGATTCACTGTCTTGCTAGAGAAGACATTTATCAATAGAGTTATAACTTTCAGATGTACCAAATAAACTTGCTTAACCTATGAATTTCTGATGAGTGGTTTTTCCCCACATGGAGAGATTGTTTCCATTTGCTTAAAGATGGGAATTTAGCTAGACTAAACCATCCTGTTTGATGGTTTCTCAGTCCAGCAGGGATTAATTACCAGCACTGGTGACTTCTGTGTAGCTAAATAACAACAAACTAACTACTGGTAGTATTTAGTTGAGGCGATGGTGCCTATCAGAGGCATATCCTTCTTTGTTCTGCTTGTGTCTCAGTACTATTAACCTGTTGTAGCAGAAAAGAATGCAATCAATATTTTGTCATTTGGGGGCTGAAGGAGCTTGCACTGTGGGCAGGCCGTCAGATCAACAGTAGGTGTAATATTTGCTGCTGGAAACTTTGTGAAGTGACGCCACAGGAGACTGAAGTGTGGAACTAGGCTGCCTCCTGTGATGGCAGAATTCAAGAGGCACAACTAGGCCTAATGTAAAGCATGAGCTTGGCTACCACTATGGCATATTTGTTCCCTAGGTGAACTGAAGAGTTTTTCATTTCCTTTGTGTATTTAAAATGTGGCTTTTCCAGTAAAACAATCTGCAAAGTATGCTCAGGAATGCTCTGAAAAATTCTGGGACAAATGCTCATCCTAGATAGGGACTTTCTTGCCTTGCTTTCAATCCTGCCCTGCCAAGAGTAGCTAAAATTTATGAGCCATTCCATCTACTTCCAGATGTTTTTAGTAGATTCTCGGCAATGCCACTGAAGACTAACAGCACAGTGCTACTCATGTCTACTCAAACAAGTCTCACTGAGTTTGGCTTACCCCCAGAAAAGCGGATATAGGATTGTATCAATAGGATGTACTTTTGAGTAGAAACGGATAGGATTGTACTGTAAATTAAGTAGAAGTCAGCACGGACGAATGGTAAGTTATTAGCATAAGCAAGACTTGAATCAGAGATGCTTGTCCAGTTTAACCAATTGAGTTTAGACATTTGTTTGCATGAGGTTATACAAAAGTTGATTAATGCGATATGCAAATTGACCTGGGGGGTTATTTTTAGGTTCGATCTTCACTTATTTAAGAGTTTCTTTCAGCTTTCCTGCTACTCTGACGTGTTTTACTTTGGACATGTACATCTTGATTAGAATTGGCTTTTTATAGGCTCATCACAGCTCATCACAGGCTTTTTATAGGCTCATCACAGCTATCTGCCAATCACCCATTCCCACCACCCTTCTGAGTAATACCCCTCCCCACCTTCTCACTATATAGAAGGGTCTGGAAACTTCTGTTTCAGTGTATCTGAAGAAGTGTGCATGCACACGAAAGCTCATACCAAGAACTGACTTAGTTGGTCTTTAAGGTGCTACTGGAAGGAATTTTTTTGTTTTGACTATGGCAGACCAACACGGCTACCTATCTGTAACTTTTTATAGCTGTTAGACTCATCCTTCTGTGACAAAGAAAAAACTTTGGACGTTGACTTTCTATTGCTAAAGATACAGCTTATGCTTATATTAACAGTAAATGCATCCAGAAATGACCACAAGTATGTACTTTCAAAATCATTCAGGCTAAATCCCTGCTTCAAGTTGCTGGCTCACATTGCTTATAATATATTTATATTTGGTTGTCTTTTTCTTCTATCATTCTTGTTTTAAGAGAACGTTCAAGATCTATTTTAAAAGTTTGAAACTAAGGAATTAGCAGGTTGATTCATATTAATATCTGAAATTAAGTTCTGATCTACCTCTCTCGTTAGCTCTTCCTTGTCTCAGTCTCCATTTTCCTCAAGCCAACTTCTACTTCAGCTATTTTCCCTCAGTTTCCTCTTCCTGCATCAAGTCAGGAACAAGAAGAGCCTGAAAAGTTGTGTCTAGGTGAAGCTGTGGTCAAAATAAAATAAAGCAGTCCAGGATTAAGCACAGTCCAAAAGGCAGAATTGTTGAGTAGCGGTCCAGAGAGTAGGCAGCGCAGGAGAGTAGACAGCGTAGGTCAGTCAAGAGGTGGAGCAAGGCAGGTTAGCCAAAAGTCTGGTAGCTGAAAGGCATACATCATGGGTAGGCAAGCTAAGGCCCAGGGGCTGGATCAAACCCAATCACATTCTGAATCCGGCCCATGGACGGTCCGGGTATCAGTGTGCTTTTACATGAGTAGAATGTGTCCTTTTATTTAAAACGCATTTCTGGGTTATTTGTGGGGCATAGGAATTCGTTCATTCCCCCCAATATATATATATATATATATATATATATATATATATATATATTCCACACACCCCCACAAGGGCTGAGGGACAGTGGACCGGCCCCCTGCTGAAAAAGTTTGCTGACCCCTGGCACATACATTGTTTTAGTAGCTACAAGACCTCAGCTAAGAATTGATGTAGTTTCTGCCCAGAATCAGATGCAAGCACTTAGTCCTGCTCTTGAGCAGTGTTAGAAACTGAGATATGAAAGCTAGAAGCTAAATGGCACCTTAAACCTAGGTTATGGGTGCAACAACGGAATGTCTAGGCACTCTTTTTTATAACAAGAATACGAAGCTGAAAATGAATGAATTGCAGCTAAAATATTATGTTCATTCTTCACATGGTCTAGTCCTTCCACTGCAAACCCCCCTAACATTCTTTAGAAGGTCTCTTCTCCAGTCTTCAGAGAGTAGCTGGAAGTGGGGAGGCAGAAAAAGGTCCTCCTTTCCTTCCACTCTGTAGTTTATTCTGAAATCTTAGATGCAGGACTGCGCCAAGACCTCAGAAACTGCTTGTGCTAATGAAATTCCCTGTCACAAAATGCACCTAGAACAATGGGAGTTTCCAACACTGCTCTTGAAGAGCCCTTTACTCCCCAGGAGCCTCTTAACTTGTGAGCTGCTCTGTTCCTATGGGATCAGGTACATGCTCCTTTGCTGAGTGGCTGTCTCAACCTGGACTTTCTGGCATCTAAACTCTCTGGGGCTGGGAAGCCACTTGGTTCCCCTCTCTGTTTCAAAAGCAGGCTTTGTTGCATGACACCTTTCCAGTCAACAGTCTTGCATGTCCCATCCAGAATTAACAAGCACTGATTATTTACCTTCCCGTGAATGCAGGTTGGACATACGACACCCAAGCATGCTATGGCAATGTGGAAAAGATTATCACAACTGTGCTAACCAAGTGCATCCGACATCTTCCCCATATTTTCATAAAGGTAAAGGTAAAGGTACCCCTGCCCGTACGGGCCAGTCTTGACAGACTCTGGGGTTGTGCGCCCATCTCACTTAAGAGGCCAGGGGCCAGCGCTGTCCGGAGACACTTCCGGGTCACGTGGCCAGCGTGACATCGCTGCTCTGGCGAGCCAGAGCCGCACACGGAAACGCCGTTTACCTTCCCGCTGGTAAGCGGTCCCTATTTATCTACTTGCACCCGGAGGTGCTTTCGAACTGCTAGGTTGGCAGGCGCTGGGACCGAGCAGCGGGAGCGCACCCCGCCGCAGGGATTCGAACCGCCGACCTTTTGATCGGCAAGCCCTAGGCGCTGAGGCTTTAACCCACAGCGCCACCTGCGTCCCCCATATTTTCATACTTCAGAACAAAACTGGATTTGTTGGTGCCAAGGAAAAAAGTGTGCTATGCATTCTTTCCCAGGGAACACCCCACCAGCTCCATTATTACATTTAAAAAATCAATTTCCTGCCCCTCCTTTTTAGTCCATAAGTAGACATCTCAAAAGTGGCCCCTCATAACAAATTGCAATAAAGAACCATCTACTGCCAAAGTGTGGTGAAAGAATATCTCTCTGCTGATGCCAGTCCCAGCGCACATTTACGATAGGGCAAGTATAGCACTAAAAGTAAAGTACAGTTTGCTAATTGCCTTCAGAGGCCCAAAGTTGTTCTCTCTCCCTCCCTCCCTCCCTCTCTCCCCTCTTGGTCATCCTATAGCCATGCAATATCCACATGTGTTTCTTCTGGTAAATCCTCATAAATCAACCTTCCCAGCCTCTATCTCACATTTATTGCTCTACTCAGAGCTCTCACCAAGCAATTAAGCAAAGTTGGTATGCATCTTTTCTCTCTGCTTCAGCCATGTGTTAGGAAATCATAGGTTCTCCTCTCCTCTTTTTTTTTACTACAGGTTGGTATATGATTAAGCTTCAAATCAGGTTGAGAGGCATTGCCATATTCTCTACCATAAACCTCTCAGATTAATAAATTTGCTTATAAGAGATATTGGGGAAACAAGGATAAAGGGTCATGTAAAATGGGTTAAAGCCTCAGCGCCTAGGGCTTGCCGATCGAAAGGTCGGCGGTTCGAATCCCTGCGGCGGGGTGCGCTCCCGCTGCTCGGTCCCAGCACCTGCCAACCTAGCAGTTCGAAAGCACCTCCGGGTGCAAGTAGATAAATAGGGACCGCTTACCAGCGGGAAGGTAAACGGCGTTTCCGTGTGCAGCTCTGGCTCTGGCCAGAGCAGCGATGTCACGCTGGCCACGTGACCCGGAAGTGTCTCCGGACAGCGCTGGCCCCTGGCCTCTTAAGTGAGATGGGCGCACAACCCCAGAGTCTGTCAAGACTGGCCCGTACGGGCAGGGGTACCTTTACCTTTACCTTTAAAATGGAAGAACTGGAGGAGAAAGTCCATTTATTTCCTACGGAAGGTTATTTGCACAAAACTTCAGTGGAAATGTAAATTGAAATGAAATCTCATTGCAAGTGAGATAGGCATTTCTCTGGGTGGGTAATCACAGGGGCAAGTCAGTCAATTTGTATTCACTTTGATAAGATTCTGCACTTTTAGGAAGTTGTTATGCCAAGTCAAATCATTGGTCCATCTCAGTATTGTCTGAGATGACCATCAGCAGTCTCCTAGGATTTGCCCGGAACTGATTGAACCTGAGAACAGCTGCATCGAAAGCATGCGCTCTTCCACTGAGCTGTGGTCCTTTTGAAGAATCCTGTGTCAATAATCTGCATTTATAAAATGCAGATATGTTCTTTGTTCATCCAGGCCTTAGGCTACCTCCCTGCTGAGGAACACATCTTAAACTTGCTCCTGTGAATGGATGGGCCATGTAAATATGAAAACTTAACTCTTTCCAATGTTTCAGGTTATGAGTTTGGGAAATGTTGATTAACTCCCCATTTCTCAGCATGTACACACACACACACACACACGTGTGTGTGTGTGTGTGTGTGTGTGTGTGTGTGTGTGTTTATACCCAGCAAGCCAAGAGAGGTATGGGCTACCTGGGTTCATACGGATGATGCTGGCATTGCTGCTGACTGTCTGTGTGACCTTAGCTTGCCATTTTAACCTTCTGTATGTCTAAATTATTTCCATCACACCTTAGTGGTGTGAGGTTTCACTCCATAATTCTAAAGTTCTTTGGAGACCATGCTTGGCCGTAGAAGTGCTATATAAAGCTTCTGGTGTTAATATTAGTCTGAGAAGTGGATGCCCTAACCACTTTGCCATATCCTGTCCTATTCCCCACATACACCCTTGTCCCACATTCAGTCTTGCCTTGTAATTACACCTATATAAAATAGCTATAAATGCCTTGCAATAACAGAGACCTCTGTGCAAATAACCATATAAATAGGAGTCAGTAGTTGATACCAGGGGAAAAGAGAACATGACCTTGCTTTGACACAAGAGTAAAATAGTCTTCTTATTTAGTTTTTGTATCCCCTTTCGGAAGGCAGGAAGAGAAGCATTGTTCTGTATTCATATTGCTGACGTGTCTACTGCTTCTGGCTGTGTGCATTCACATAAACAGATAAAGTCAGTAGTAGTGCAGCTCAACCTTGAATACAGTTTGTGGCCATGACCAAGTGGCTGTTCTTCAGCCTCAGAGCACTAGCTGTAAAATGGCGAGTCTAATGATCTGCCATTTGTCACAGGGCTGTATGTATGTGGGAAGGAAGAATGAGGTGAGGAGTGCAAAAACGCGAAAGGCCATAACTCAGTGGCAGAGGTCATGCCTTCTTCCTGTATTCTTCCTTTATGGCCCAGTCTTTACTAGACATAGAAGGATCTGACAATTTTTGTTCTCTCAGCCTCTCTTTTTTCCAATCTTAAATTCAGTTCTCCATATTTCAGCAGCCATTTGCAAATTTTTAAACAAAGAAGGAAATCCTCATGAAACTTCTTCAGCAGTATAGTGTGAATTTTGTATCCAGTTCTGACTCATGTACTCATTTTTGCAAGCCATTTCTCCTACAATAACCCATTTTTTTAGTGTTATTTTCACAAATGTATTCGTTTTTATGCATACTTTAACCTAATGTATGCAGAACTGCACCACAGAATTCAGATAAGTGTGAATTTCAAAGGACGGCTGTGTTTTGTTCTCATATTTACTTTAAATGCAAAATGAATCAAATTCCTTGACCATTCCTAGTCCTTACAATTAAGAGGGTTATTGCACATATCATTTACCTGGGCGATAACAGCAGCCCAGTGCTAGAACATATGTTTTGCACACTGGAGATACCAGGGTCAGTGCTTGGCACCTGCATCTCAAAAGTGGCAGGTAATGGGACCCTGAAGCGCTGCTGCCAGCTGGAGTAGACAGTATTAGGCTGGAGAAACAAATAGTCTGATTTGGTATAAGGCGGCTTCCTGAGTGTGCCAACATTATGTAAGTAATAAACAAGAATTTTCTGCCTATTCCCATCTCAAATCATTTATGGTCCATTTGTACAATCACACTGATGTGCTGGCAATCCCGGCCTGGCTAATCTGTCCCAGTTACTTTGCCAGAAGTACCTTTCCGAATGCAACCCACATCTATGGTGCCAGCACGCAATCGCAACAGGTAGAGGGGCAGTGGGCATATCCTGGGGCAGCCACGTGACTTCTTCACCCCACATACTCTGCATGGAAATGCTCAGCCCCTGTTTTCAACATGCTGGGTTTGCACATGTGGATTTGATAATATGACCAAAAAAGTGGGGTCACGTGACAACATGCTGGATTAAGGGTGGCTGCATGTAAGGGGGTGGCCCAACTCCTGCTTACTCCATTTCCAGTGCTTGGGCAGGAGGAGAAGTGAGTCTGTGTGGAAGAATGGATAGAAATACCAGCTTATGTAAATGTGGATGACATCATCCCTTCTCCATTCTCCTGGTGCTGTTTATAGCTACTTTAATTTACTCCCCTTTGCTTTATTATCTTTCCACAAGCTCTTTATCCCCAGCATTTAGCATCTCAATTGGCAAGCAGCAGCCAGCTGCATGATACAGCAGGATGCTTTTTCTCCTGATGCAGCACAGCCTGCCTGTGTGGTGCAAACAGGGAGGAAGATGAGGGAAGGGGGAAGGAAAGCTTGCCTCCTCCTCTCCCTGTGTATTCCCTAGCAGGGAGTATGTTCTGTTGCAGTGGCGTAGCGTGGGTTGTCAGCACCCGGGGCAAGGCAAGTAATTTGCGCCCCCTAACCCGTGGATTTTAGTAGGGGCAGAGAGCTGCTAGTGCGAGCGCGCCCCCCCCCCGATGTTGCGCCCGGTGCGGACGGCCCCCCCTGCAACCCCCACGCTACGCCACTGTTCTGTTGGGTCCTGGGATGGGGTGGAGTTTGAGACCCTGTCAAAGTAATCAGGGGTTGGGCAATTCCCTGGCCAAGGGAGCAACTGTTAGGAGCAGCAGGAGCTGGAAGCAAAATGAGCAGGTCTAGATTAATGGGTACTAGTCGTGGCTGATTAATTTTGATACAATCCTATATAGCTGCCTCTTTGCCCTGCTTCTGAAGGCTTGTCTAAGGTTTGATCTAGTATAAGTCCAAAGTAACACAGACAAAATAGATAAGGCGGTACATGTTGAGTGGTCTAGGGAAACACACACACATCATACATTAGTACAGCTTGATACCTAAGGCAGAGCAAATTAAATGTGTCCGAAGCCACTTTTCACAGTGTTTTTAGCTTCTTGATGTAGCTCAGACAGTAGGGCATGAGGCTCTTAATCTCAGAGTCATAGGTTTGTGCCCCACATTGGATTAACTAGATGGTTGGACTAGATGAGCCTCTTGGTTCCAATTCTACAGTTCTATGATTCTATGTGCAACTATTATACCCCACCACACTAAGTATTTTCTAAATTCCAACGCCTCCTCCTTTTTATTCCCGTTCCTATACAAGAATGCAAACTCGGCCCTCCAGATGTTTTGGGACTACAACTCCCATCATCCCTGACCACTGGCCCTGTTAGCTAGGCATGATGGGAGTTGTAGTCCCAAAACATATGGAGGACCGAGTTTGCCTATGCCTGTTCTAAGATCTCTCCCTTCTCCTTCCACCCCAATTTCAAGGTTGCAAAGAAAAGTAAGATTTTTTTTTAAAAAAAAAAATAGGCCAAATGGCAAGAAGGACCTGGTCAGAATGATTAAAAGACCTATAGTGGGGAGAGAAATACAACCAGAGATGGTAACTACTAACCAGTATGGAATCCTGATTTGGAGAGAGTAGGTTGTTTTGTATTTGCTCTGGGGTGCGGGAGGATTCTCAGAAGAGGGAATGGTGACTACATAAATCCATATATTGGATGCAGGTCTGCTTTCTCTGAGACCCAGGTACCCAAATCATCATCCTCTTGCAACTCCCTACTGCTTTCAGCCAGGAATACGGATAAAGTGATTTGTTAGAGCCATGAAGACCACAGTAGGAATTGGTGGAACAGCTGCTGTGAAAAAGAGGCTGCCTGTAAATTTAAGAGGCTCTTTTATTTCTTTAGCTGCAATAGAAGTGGAACAGCATTTATGTCCTAGGAAAAACTGGGTGTGTTGAAGGTGACCAGTCCTGGATGCCACTCCTTCCCCCAATGGCAGACGTTCGTGAGAAACTAGTTGGCTGAATTGCACCCACACCTTTCATGCACCCATGTGCGCGCACGGCTCTTCCCAGAAGAGATCCTGTGAGGTCATGGGCACCAGCTTCCCGTTAGCTTCAAACATACAACAGCTGCTATAGCACATTAAAATTAATTCGGCAAAACCAGGAAAGAAAGGGGAGGGGGACCATGACTGATGTGGATTCCCGCTCTCTGAACAGGCAGCTTTCGGTCATTATGGATGACACATCCCTCATTATAGCAGGAAAACCCCATGTTTTCTTCACATTTAAGTGGCTTCCATTGACTTCTGTCTGCGGAAACCCAAATGAAATTCTCTTTGATACAAACAGAGCCCTTGTGTACACACATATGTACTCATGAGGATGTTTGTCTCATTGAGATCACTGGAATGTACCCACTGAATCCATATACATTCCCATGTAAATTTGGGGGCACTCAGAGGTGCTTTTAAAGGGAAAAAACATATTGGGAACTCTGGTCACGGATCTCAACCTAGATTCTCCTTCAAAGTCTGCTCTACGTTTTATGATGGTGTCACTGGTGTGATAGGAGAACTGAGTGTGCATTCATTTTGGATGAGTTCCATGTTTCTTTTAGTGTATCATTTTATTCATCTGTATTTTTTCTTCTTCTCCAAAAGCATCTGTATTATGTCCCACCTAGTTCTCGTCTTCTCTCTTTCTGCTCTGTATTTGTACATGATCATGTATACTTATATAAAGGTAAAGGTAAAGGTAAAGGACATCTGGACGGTTAAGTGCAGTCAAAGGCAACGATGGGGTTGCAGCGTGCATCTTGCTTCAGGCTGAGGGAGCCGGCGTTTGTCCACAGACAGCTTTCCGGGTCATGTGGCCAGCATGACTAAACCACTTCTGGTGCAACAGGACACTGTGATGGAAACCAGAGCGTACGGAAACGCTGTCTACCTTCCCGCCACAGCGGTACCTATTTATCTACTTGCACTGGTGTGCTTTCGAACTGCTAGGTAAGCAGAAGCTGGGACAGAGCAATGGGAGCTCACTCCATTGTGCGGATTCAAACCGCTAACCTTCTGATCGGCAAGCCCAAGAGGCTCAGTGGTTTAGACCACAGCGCCACCTGCATCATGTATGCTTATGTGATACATACAAGGCAACCTGCCCCATGCAGTGCAGGGGACTGATCTAAAGAATTCTGGATCTAGGTTTATGATTGGTTGCTGTAAGGAGTTCCATTCTGAAACGAGTGTCATACTGTTTATGCCTCCAGAGTGTCTTATCAAAACTTTAGCAAGTTCTCATGATACCCTTTGATACTGGTTGAGAATTCATGCTGTGTATGATTTATGTTGTCATTGGCCAGCCTCTCCCATAGGGGCAGCTGCCAAATTCTCCATTTATTTCGGCCTACAAGGCCTGGATTCAAGTGTTTCCCTGTTATGTCCAATTCACCTCTACATCCCAACTTGCAGTAATAGCTCAACCTTCTCTTCTTCTAGATTCCCAGACTCAGGGGAGGAAACAACCAAGTTCTACAATAAGTGAGAGAACGTGCCCCCCCCCTTTTTTTGGATCACAATGCAGCGCAGCAGCAAAGCTTTGCTGCCCATTTCCTGTCAGAGACAAATAGCTTCCCTTCCGTTGATAAGCCATGCAGACAACAGTATACGTATTCTCAATATTCTGCCAGCCTTCCCTACTGTTTCCTCCCTCTACTCTCAGATTACCCTTCTGGTTACAGTGTGTTACACTACTCTTTCTTTAAAAATATTTATGTGTCTCATTTGACAGTAAACTCTTTCAGGGTGGCTTACAATAAAACACAGAAATAATGGTTAAAATGTTGATAAATAAAATATTGGGAGGATACCAGCAGCAGATAAAACAAGCAGCCCACCCACAATCACAACAATAAAATCAAAGCCCAAGAGCAAAAGCATAATAATAATTATAATAATAGTAATGATAAAAATCTTCAAAGTAAAGCTGCCGGGGGGGCGGGGCAAAGTCTTAGGGTCTTTCGAAAAGGCCTGTAGTGTTGTGTCTGGTGGAGCCCAGTAGGCAATTACGGTAATTCCAAAGCCATGGATAAATCCTTTTAATTTATATACCTGGGGTCCATAATGTGACTATACGGTTCTTGCCTCCAGCCACAATGCCCAGCACCTGACACTCAGAGTGTAGGGGCTTCTGCATTTAGTTTTCAGTGTCTCTGATGTAATCCATTGTTTATCAAGGATGTAGTCCTAGGCATCCTCTGACTTGGTCTTTAAAAAAAACATTTGAAGGGCATTCATCAGCCAGAAAACTCACAGTAAATATGTGCCCAGAAGCCCTGATCAATTGTGTTTACTGTGTTATAACGGATATGCAAATACCCTTCAAATATAAATGCCCTTCAAAACAACAGAGGCATCATTACTGATGAACCACCTAGCAGCCCTTGTCTAGAGAGTAAATGTACTTAGGATTGTGGTGCCAGGTTCCTTTCTTATCTAGACGCATAGACCCACATGCATTATGCTCCTGGTCCCCTTCACAAGACCAGGGGATGGAGACCAAGATAGATGGAGTCAGGGCAGAACCTGGTAGGTTGGGTAAGCTTGAGTCATCCCACTTCCCTGAATGAGCACTGTTAGGTTTCTGGGGCAGAACAAGGTTTTTCCCCCCTGGTCCCATTACCTTCAAGAGAACAAAATAATAATAATATGGCATTTTCTCATCTGTATCACTTAAAATGTATTTCCTTTCAAATTTGGCCACTCACTTCCCTTGATCTTGCACCTCTGGCTTCTGGCATGGCTCAGTGGTAGAACATCTGCTTGCATGTAGGAGGTCCCATGTCCATTTGTTGCTCCGTATGTTCCTATCTGCCTGAAAGGAGGTGAAATAATCCAGTTTAGAAGTATTTGGGTAGTAACTCTACTCATAGACTATGGCTGCCTGGTTTTATAATTGTAATTTAAGGGTTAAAATTGAGACCCATGATTCCTGGCCTTCCCCCACTTTTGTGCTCATGGCTGATATTTGCTTTTCAGATTTTGCAAATTAGAGAAAGCAATGCCCTCTGGCTGGAAGCACAACACTGTAGTTGATAGAGAAGTGTGTTTTCCTTTCCATTGATCCCTCCCTTTTTGAGAAGGTGGCCTGGTTAAAGGCTGCTATTTTTTAATTATTTTTTTAGCCAAACTGTGGGTCACCAGATGTGGGACGTAACAACATCAAGAGGCTTTGATGCTTTCTTTCCTTCTCAGCTGCCATGCTCTTTATCAGGCTATCCAACTGCCCTCCGCTGATCTCCCGGGGGCAGTGGTCAAAACCTTGGCCTGAGATCATAAGAGAAATATACACACACCTCACCCACTGTCCTGTCTCTGATCTCAGGAAGTGCTCAGTAAGGTTTTGGGAAAGAGATGGAAACATAAACATGCTATTACTCCCAAAAGTAGTGAAGCTGCTAATGCTGAAACATTTACTTTTTAATCCTCCAGAGATGGAACTGAGGCGTGCGTGTGTATGTGTGCGTGCCTGCACACTAAACCACTTGGAAAGCTTTCTTGAAGTTCCAAAAACACTTTGAATTAGATCTGAGAAAGGTCAGCGGCAAATGTGTGTGCTCATGGCTTCATTTTCTCCATCAAGTCACTGCTTACTTTATTTTCATTTTGCTTTGCTCTGGTTACAGTGGGTAGGAGCACAGCCTAGCAGCATCTCATGACTCAGCATTTGCATTGGCAACAGAGGCATGCAGAAGGAACAAGAGACCATAATCTTGAATTGGCACCATCTGTTATCAACACATGCACTTTATTCATTTTATTTGTTAAGAGATTTATTTGCTGCCCTTGACCAAAAATAGTCACAGAGTAGTTTACCAGAAAAAAAGGCTTAACACCCCCCCCCAAAAAAAAAAACCCTTGGTGAAGGGTGGGGGACATCTTGTCCCTTTTCTTAAAGCATTTCCAGACAACCTCTTTATTGAGCATTCATCTTGATTTGTTTGCAGGGAGATTAGGCAATGCTGGCTGTTTAATGAACGTTTATTCTGATTTGTTTGCAAGGAAGTTAGATGACGTTGTGTGTCAAAACAAGCAATGTCTCACACCTTCCAGAGCATTTGCCCATCACTTTTACCTGCTGCAAAAAAGTCTGATCATTTGGGGAAGTGGGCTGATTGTGCAGGAGCTCCCAATCGACTATGGTTGCATAAGCTGAATTTGGCCAACTTATTTATATGTGGCATATTTAGTATCCAAGTGTGTGAGATGATTCTTCTGACCACTAAAGAGAAATGTGCATGTCAGATGACTTACAGTTAGGGGTGTAAGGCGACAGCAATTGCCACACTTTTCTGTGTTAATTGCAATCAGAGCTGTTTCCATTCCACTGCAGTTCACCTTCCATTGTTTGTCTCATCTGCTATGGGTGAGGCTAACACAATTAATTATGTAACTAATTATGTAATACAGAGGTTTTCAACTTTTTTGAGTCCACGGCTCCCTTAACCAACTCCATTTTTTCTGCAGCACCCCTGTGGTGCTCAGGAACCCAGTTATGTCTGCAGAGCTGGCAGCCTCTCATCCTTTTTCAAACACCCTCCCCTCAGCCTCCTCTCCTCTCCTTTCTCCTTGGGAGTCGTTGTGGCAGCTGCTGCTGCCGCCCCTGGTCTCTGAGATGCCACACACACACACCCCGCCCCAAAGAGAGGTTCCTCCTAGAGGCACCATTCATCTGCGGAGCTTATAGCCAGAACTGCATAATAAACAGCTTTGCAAGCCTTTGGGAGGCAGAGATGCAAGAGGGCATCAGAGGGAGGGAGGGAAAGAAAGAGGGACAAAGAGAAGTGTTAACCATGGCACCCCTGATTCAAGGAACCCCTAGGTGCCATGGCACACTGGTTGAAAACCACCGATGTAATCAGTTTTAATGCATTTCAAGGAAGACCCAGAAAACAGATCACACACCATTTCAAACAGCCCCCACCCACCCAGCAATCATGACCAAGAGCCCTAGATTGCAAATCATAAAGTCCTTCATTTGGTAGCAAGAGGTTTCACCATTGGATATTGGGCATGTACTCAAGGATGAAGTCATAAGCTTATATTATTTTAGGACCAAGCTACATGTGATGCTCAGTTACATGTACTTGATGCTTCCTTCCTTCCCCTCACAGAAATACAGACACAGAGGCTGCTGTCTACAGCAGAAAACTCATGCAAGGGGTTATTGGCAATTCTTAGTCCTTTCCCGACGGGCAGTTTTTCTGCTAAATATGAGAAGCTCAAGTATTCATATATCTTCCCCTGCTGGTGACAGAAACAGCACAGAAGGCAATTTTAGTAGGAAAACCACTGGAAGTGGAAGGAGAAAGCTCAGAAAGCCCCTCCCCCATGTGAGTCTTCCTCTACAAATTACAGGCTCCAAAGCTGCAATTTATAAAAATAATACATCGGGGGGGGGGGGGTGACTACATGTGACTGATGGTGCATGTGTAGTTTGGGCTGAAGGAGAATTTCCATGTAATTCCAAGCAGGCAATTAGAACCCCACATCCTGTAATCTAAATGGGAAGACCTCTAGCTCCCAGGACTCATATTTTGGGAACAAAGGCAGATAGAGAAAATGCAGATGTACCTACCTACAGGAACCAGTGCACTGCTTTTTTCTGCTGTAGGCAAGGTCTACACATCTCTGCCTTAACTCCTGTGACTCCTGTGCCAAACACAATGATTTTCTGTCTTTCCCCATGCTTTATGCAGGCTGGCTCTCTCTCTCTCTCTCTCTCTCTCTCTCTCTCTCTCCATGTGTGTGTGTGTGTGTGTGTGTGTGTGTGTGTGTGTATGTATGTTACGGGCCTGACATGTTTATGAAGTAAAACATTTATTTATTTATTTATTTTTTAAAAATAATATTTATTAAGAGTTTAAAGATTACAAAAAGAAAGAAAAAGAATTAAACAAATCAAAATAATACAATACAAAAACAGAAACAAAAACAGTACATATAACATTGAATTAACAAAACAAAACAAGAACAATTAAAAACACTTCCAATATTTTCAAGCTTATCTTTCATTCACTTGTTTCATTGACTTCCTCACGCCTCCCTTTTTGTATTCCACTTCAATTAACTGTTTCAGCAACTCCTTTCCATCTTCCTCTGTTTTCTGTCCTGTAATTAATCTTAACATATTCTGACCTTGTTTTTTCCCTTTAATACATTAACAGTCTATCTGTACCTAGTTCCTTATAACATTTCTGCCAAAGCCATATAACTTCATTCCACCATTTTTCTAAAGCTCATTAATTTTACAATATTTCTGTAAATAATCTTTAAATTTTTTCCAATCTTCTTCCACCGACTCTTCTCCCTGGTCTCGTATTCTGCCAGTCATTTCCGCCAATTCCATATAGTCCATCAACTTCATCTGCCATTCTTCCCGGGTGGGTAAATCTTGTGTCTTCCAATACTTTGCGATGAGTATTCTTGCTGCTGTTGTTGCATACACAAAGAAAGTTCTGTCCTTCTTTGGCACCAATTGGCCAACCATGCCCAGGAGAAAGGCGTCTGGTTTCTTCAGAAAGGTATATTTAAATACCTTTTTCATTTCATTGTAAATCATCTCCCAGAATGTCTTAATCCTTGGGCATGTCCACCAAAGGTGAAAGAATGTACCTTCAGTCTCATTACATTTCCAACATTTATTTTCGGGCAAATGGTAAATTTTTGCAAGCTTGACTGGTGTCATGTACCACCTGTAAATCATTTTCATTAAATTCTCTCTTAGGGCATTACATGCTGTAAATTTCATACCTGTGGTCCATAACTGTTCCCAGTCAGCCATCATTATGTTATGTCCAACATCTTGTGCCCATTTAATCATAGCAGATTTCACCGTTTCATCCTGAGTGTTCCATTTCAACAGCAAATTATACATTCTTGCCAAATTCTTAATTTTGGGATCTAACAATTCTGTTTCCAATTTTGATTTTTGCACCTGGAAGCCAACTTTTTTATCCAAATTATACGCCTCCATTATTTGGTAATAATGAAGCCAATCTCGCACTTTGTTTTTTAATTTTTCATAAGTCAAACATTTATTTGGCACTTTTTTGTTTTTAAACCAATCCAAGGTGGTTTCTACTTTGTAGCTTCTTGATTACCCAAAGTGCCAGCCAATCATAATTGTGAATAGCAGGCTACAGTGGGAGGAGGGAGGTGTCTCTGTGATGGTCACAAGGGTCAGCCAGTTGGCACTCTGTACAGCCAGCTTCTGCTGGAAACAAGAAGAGATGTTTGCTTCTGAGTTTAGTTTTCTGAAGAACTTCATTCTTCTGACCAAAAACACAGGGGCTGTAGAGCCACAGATTTATTGTTTTTCTGATATAGTTTAATGTAAACCTTTGGTATGAAATGCTACATTTTCATTTTCAAAAACTGGCTGTAGAAACTTCCCTCAAATAGCCATTAACAATCTTGTGCACTGAAACCCAGTATAGCTTTGATTGTTTCAGTTTAAAACATTACAGGGCGACTGTATTTCTTAAACAAAAACACAAGCAGGCCCTAAGTGAGCACCCTTTCCTGGGCACTGAAGTCACCAGGAAGGCAATTCCATGCCCCTCACTGAGCCAATCTGCCAATTCCTGGAGCAGCTGCAGTGGGCGAGCACCTTTCCGTAACCTATCAAATGCAGGTGAGCCTTGGCCATGCCTCCCTCAAGTGCCCCTGCTTGGAAATCCAGAACCATCTGTTTCAATTAAGTCATCCTGTGCACCTTCCTTCATCTGCTGGTCAGCCGATCCGTTGCTAAATTGTTCCTGACAAATACCGCCACTCCGAGAACTTCTCAGACTTCAGACCTGATAGGGTGAGACAAGTGGAGGCGCTGAGGAGAAGGAAAGGGTTGAACAGGAATGTGAGCATACTCAGTGGGAATCTCCATCTGCAGCTGGCAATCCAACTTGCTAAGCAACCAGAATATTTTGAGTGGGGTTTGCATTGTTGGTCCCTCCAGTGTTGTTTGTTGTTGTTTCAGTTATTTATATGCCACTTTTCCAGATATAGATCCTACCAAGGGTGGCTTACAAGTAATATTCAATTCTGTATTTTTAAATTGCAAGAATTAAAATCCTTTCCAAAAGGCGGTTGATTGTAGAGTGGTGGTGGGTGTTGAGAAGCTGCCTCTCCCTCTCTCTCCATTGGAATCCTTCTCACAGAGCAGTTGTTGGTAGATCACTCTGTTTTTTTGTTTTTTTGGAAGATCTCTATACATTTGCAGAACCATCACACCCATCACAGTGGTTCGGTGACACAGTGTAAAATGTCCCATGAATGATGAACAAGATTGCTAATTTCCTAAGTAACGTGGCATCTCAAAGTCTTTTCTTTGGAAGTGCCTGAAAGCTTCTTCTGCAGAAACCTTGGCCGCTTACACTACTTAAAACCCTAAAGTAATAATATCAAACAAGCAAATTAATAGTGGGAAACCTATGTACAGACTTGCTAAAAATAGCATCTTCTGAAGCATAAATGCAAGCTACAGAAATATGGGTAGCATGGGTCAGGTCACAGCAAAACCTCTTGCTTATATAGCCAGGTGGGAGACTTTAATACAGTCACGATAAGTGAGGCAGGAATACGAGATGCATGTACTGCGTGATGCAACTCTGTGCTTCTAAGTCTTCATCTCAAAGCGGCTGAGATCTGGACCGCACCTCGTGTTATGCAAACGGGTTGGCAAAAAGGCCAACAACAAGTCCTGCAGTGAGAGCTAAAGAAGTCAACTGGCACCTTCTTTGTTTCTCTGTTTTTTTTATCTTTCCCAGTGATCTTTTATTTACATTTGGGCGTTAGCTGTGGATTCCTTTCAAGCCAGCGAACACTCTAGCACCAAGTGAATGTGTGCTTGAACAGTCACATTTGATCTGTTCTGCACAGCAAGGAAGGCGAAGAATTTTCTTTATAAAGGAAGAGAATAATGCCATAAAATACATGGTTGGCTTGGGCATCGGGTGGTGGAAAGCAAGTGAGCGGGTGGTGCATTTGACACCCGTGGGGCAGCTGCTGGAGGGAGCAAGCAGATATTTATCCTTCAGGAAACTGTTAAATTGTTCTACACCAAAATAATTGTTGTAGGTGCAGACTTACGGCATGAGAAATGGAGGTGCACAGAGTCAGACCCAGTACCAGCAGTCAGCAAGGTTGCTGGCTCCAGGGTAATGGAAGAGCCCTCCAGCCCCACCCCAACCCAGCCACACAGCCCTTCACTGCCATCCCTACCAGCTCCCTCAGTGCTTTTCAACAGTGGGGCCCATTTTGAATGGGAGCCAAGCTGCTTCCACCCACAGTGGCCACCCAACATTTTTAAGCTACCCAAAATGTAAACGATGTCATAGATCTATGGAGACTGCTGAGTGGCTCTACCACCACTGCCAAAGCAGAGGCAGCAGAGAAAATGTGGGGCAGCTGACACTATGGGCACCATAAGCAGAGCTGGGCTCTGCTCCATCTGGAGGGGTGAGGGCATTGTTGGCCCTTTGCCAAGAACTCCCTGAGGACTGGCCCTGGCCCTGCAGGGATTGTTGTTTTCTTTTATGTGAAGAGACCATAATGCCACTGATAAGATATATTTAGGATCATTTAATCTATTGAATTACTGGCTCTAGCCCGGGGGGAGGGGTTACAGTATCAAAACACCATATTGAAAACAATTTAAAACAACTTACCAGCATAAATATAAAAATAGTTAGTATCCATTTATTCAAGAGTAGTTCCCACTAAAACCAGAGGATATTAAATTGCAATAGTATTTTTTTAAAAAAAATATGCAAAACACTGCATGTGTTTTAAAAAGTAGACAAAGATTAAGATAATTCCACCCCTCCAAAAGTATTTTGGGGGCACAAATGCATTTAAAAAAGGAATGATACCCATATGTTGGGATGCTGGAGGACGCAGATAGCACTTAGCTATCTGAGCCAAGAACTGAGCCTGCCTGAAAACTAGCCAGAACTGCAAGTCTTGTGATTTTCAACCTAAATGTATGCCTGTGGCAAGAAGTCCAAAGCCTGTTTTTAGGACTCACTTTATTCTCTTTGCTTTAACTGGTTACCCAGCCACTGTTATTGATCTGTTTTGTAGGGGCTGCACCCCTATTTGTCTCCATACTGTTACATATTTTACAGGATTGCTTTCATTTCATTTTTTAGTTATTAGCCACCTCAGGCACTTCTGTGTGGGAAGGCAGGATATAAATTTAGGTAACAGGCAAATAAATACAGTCAAAAATTGGGCACATGAAGCATTCATTGGGGGTTATATATATAGGCAGAGCTCACCAGCGCTCAAGATCTAGAACCTTGCTGCCATGCTCATGCCTAGCCCTGTAATAGGGGAATAGGGGAAATAATATAAAGAAGAAAGCTTTTGAGCCTGATGATAATAATAATAATAATAATTTATTATTTATACCCCGCCCATCTGGCTGGGCTTCCCCAGCCACTCTGGGTGGCTTCCAACAAAGATTAAAAATACACTAAAATGTCACACATTAAAAACTTCCCTGAACAGGGCTGCCTTCAGATATCTTCTAAATGTCAGATAGTTGTTTATCTCTTTGACATCTGATGGGAGGGCGTTCCACAGGGCGGGCACCACTACCGAGAAGGCCCTCTGCCTGGTTCCCTGTAGCTTTGCTTCTCGCAGTGAGGAAACCGCCAGAAGGCCCTTGGCGCTGGACCTCAGCATCCAGGCAGAACAATGGGGGTGGAGACGCTCCTTCAGGTATACTGGGCCGAGGCCGTTTAGGGCTTTAAAGGTCAACACCAACACTTTGAATTGTGCTCGGAAACGTACTGGGAGCCAATGTAGGTCTTTCAAGACCGGTGTTATATGGTCCCAGCGGCCGCTCCCAGTCACCAGTCTAGCTGCCACATTCTGGATTAGTTGTAGTTCCGGGTCACCTTCAAAGGTAGCCCCACGTAGAGCGCATTGCAGTAGTCCAAGCGGGAGATAACCAGAGCATGCACCACTCTGGCGAGACAGTCCACAGGCAGGTAGGGTCTCAGCCTATGTACCAGATGGAGCTGGTAAACAGCTGCCTGGACACAGATTTGACCTGTGCCTCCATGGACAGCTGTGAGTCCAAAATGACTCCCAAAGAGAACAACCACAATTAGATGCAACTCATCTGGAATTAGTGAATCGGGGCTTAGAGGGCAAACTGCCCTGCAGGCTCAAACCTCAGCACCTCTCTTCTTAGGAATTAAACACTGCACATTGCTGAGAAATAAATCCTCCCTGAGCACTGCATTCCCGAACACTGCAAACGTGGGGTGGGTGGGGAACATACAGATAACTGAGGAGCTACAGCTGAGCTGACAGCACAATCCCTTTCCTGCTTGGGTCATGTGGCTGGTGCAGATATGAGCCCAATAAGTCACAAATCACTGCTTCTAGAATTCTGGCGTTTGTGAAGAGCCATTGTGACATTCAGCCTGGAGGGAATGTTGCACAGTAGATTAATTTTTAATTTTTTAACATTATTTTTTGTTTCTGCACAAGGCTTTGTATAAGATTGGCCTCCAACCTCAAAACACACACACACACACACACACACACACACACACAGCCACACAGCTGATCCACATTCTGAGCCAATATTTTGACAAACTGGAGCAGTACCCAAACCGGAGCTACCCGATTGACCTGCTGCCACCCAGATTAGAATTTTATCCTAGCCCGTCCCTTTTCCCAGGATCCCATCAAAGCCATGAAATTGGCAAGATTAGAAGTTTGGCTTGTGATGTGGTGTCTTGCAGCAATGCCAGGTTTCAGTCCTCGGCCTCAAAGTGGGACTTGTGTGGTGCACTATGAGCCACATGGAAGGAGTGCAGCAGGGGAGGGAGCGGCTTTCTTTGGAGAGAAACACAGACCGAGTGATAGAACATCTCCTTGGGATTTTTAAAATTATCATTATAATTATTTAGCAAGATTTATATACCACTTGATGATGATGATGATGATGATGATAAAAGAGCTCCTCCTCGTGACCTATTTATTGAGCATTTATCCTGATTTTAATGGAGGTTAGATTGCACCTGGTCTTTGTTGTTTAACCTCCCTGCAAACAAAACCAATAATGAGCATCCATCCCAATTTGCTTGCAGGGTGTTGTGTAAACCCCACACATTTCCGTGCATTCCCTTGTTGCTTTCCTGTATCTTTCTTAAAGTGGATTTGTTGAGAGCCAGTGTGGTGTAGTGGTTAAGAGCGGTAGTCTCATAATCTGGGGAACCGGATTCGCGTCTCGGCTCCTCCACATACAGCTGCTGGGTGACCTTGGGTCAGTCACACTTCTTTGAAGTCTCTCAGCCCCACTCACCTCACAGAGTGTTTGTTGTGGGGGAGGAAGGGAAAGGAGAATGTTAGCCGCTTTGAGACTCCTTAAAGGGAGTGAAAGGCGGGATATCAAATCCAAATCCAAACTCTTGTGCCAGGGTCGTGCAAACCAAAACAATGCCAGTGTGTGTGCTTCAGTCCCTCCCACAAAATGATGACAGTCTGGAAGGTGCCCAATCTCTGAGCAGCTTACATAAAACTGGTATAAAATATTAGTACATACACATTATTATTATTCATTTTTAATATTTCTTCCTTTATGTGTAAACGTACACCTTGCATGCGACTCAGATGCCACACACAGCAGAGCTCAGGTTTTTAAGTGCTCTGGTGAAGCTGCAGTCACTGTGCCTCTTCCTCCGTTCCTTTACTTGCCCTTGCGGGTTGAGAAAGCAAGTGGACCAATGCAGAAGGGTGCAGCGGCTGCAGCTTCATTGGGGGCTCTTTCAGACATTCTTTTTTACTGAGCATTCATCCTGGTTTGCGTGCGCAAAGCTTATGCAGAGGTTATAGGATGCCTGCTCTTCATTGAACTTCCATCCTGATTTATTTGCAGGAAAGTAATATATCTTCCAGGGGTGCAGGTGGCGCTGTGGGTTAAACCACAGAGCCTAGGACTTGCCGATCAGAAGGTCGCGGTTCGAATCCCGACAACGGGGTGAGCTCCCATTGGTCAGTCCCAGCTCCTGCCAAACTAAACAGTTCAAAGTTAAATATATTCAGCATGTAGTGCCAAGGTTCGTATTTACCATTTAAGTCTTCTTTGAATAATTTTTTTTTTGGTTCTGTGGGTATTTTCTTTTATTCATCAGGGTTGACTTAGAGATAAAATGGAGTGTTTGTTTTATCTCTCAAGGAAACATGTTTATAATAAAATACTAGAAAGATAAAAAAAAAAAAGCACGTCAAAGTGCAAGTAGATAAATAGGTACCGCTCCGGCGGGAAAGTAAACAGCATTTCTGTGCGCTGCTCTGGTTTGCCAGAAGTGGCTTTGTCATGCTGGCCACATGACCCAGAAGCTGTACGCTGGCTCCCTCGGCCAATAAAGCGAGATGCGCGCCACAACCCCAGAGTTGGTCACGACTGGACCTAATGGTCAGGGGCCCCTTTACCTTTAATATATCTTCCAGTCACTAAAAAGCCATACTTTTTATTGCATTTCCCCCCTCACTTTCTTAACTCCAAAAAGTCAATTTTAAAAAATGTATTGTTCCTCCAGAACAACAGGTCTTTAATCCACTTTAATTGTGCAAACCTGAATTTCTGGTATGCAATCTAATCCCTCCTGCAAAATTGTGACAGTCTGGAGGTGACCTTGGTGCCCTGGAACATATAAACCATGCAAGATATATACCCTGGTTAAGAACCTGGCAACCTAGACTGCGGAATCTCATTGGGAAGGGAAAGGTAGAAACACGGGATTAGGTGAAGATCCAAGCGTCCAAACCAACGTTAGGTTGAGCTGAGCAATGCGAAGAAATGTCATGGCTGCACAGAGAGCTTTTTGAGTGCCCATGAACCAGTGTGGACCTCCCAACTCTCCATATGATAGACAATGCTGGGGTAGATTCCAAGTGAGGGAAGGCATATGCTGTGCAAAACAAGAGTTGCCAGATTCAGTAGAGGACTGGCCTTTCCAGGGTGCTTCCAGATGGAACTCACAAGCTGCATATCCATGAGCTGTCCTGATTGCTGCTAGTCCAAACAAACCAGCAACGTAATCATGGATGGGCTATTCTATATTCCATGACTGTGGAGCTGAAGCCACAGCTGTAGCTCACAGGTTTTGCCTTCCAGGCACAACCCCCAGCTTTAGTACCCCAGGAAGCCCCACTGGGTTTGTGAAGACCAGATCACTCTTTGACTGTGTGTGCAAGAGAGAAATATGCAAAATTCAGCTAAGCATGTGCAAGAAATGTCCCACTTTTGTTCTCCAAAGAGCTAAAGGTGGTCTACATGGTTCTCTCCTCCTCCTCATTTAATCCCCACAGCAACCACGAGGGGTAGGTTAGACTGAGAGGCAGTGACTGCCCCAAGGTCACCCAGTGACCCCCATGCCCAGGTGGGGATTTGAACCCTGGTCTCTCAGGTCATGGACCAACACACAAACCATTACACCCCACTGGCTCTTGTTGAGGCTCATGCAGAGGAAAAAGCTTTTCAAACACATTTACACATATAAACCTATTCCATTGTTTGATACATTATGTCACAAAAATGTCTGACCGTACAAAAATAAGGGAGAGGAGAAAAAAGACATGAACAGCTTGGAAGTTTATGGTTCTCCCTCATAGGTTAAATGAAGCAAAGTTTTAATTTAGAGTTCTCACTACTGAAATAGCAATAATTCAATAGAATATGGATATATTATATGCTATTGGTGGCATATAGAATAGTTGTGCATAGTAAATTTTGTATTGTGTGTTTGTATGTCTATTTTTAAAAGTAAAATATATATGCTGCCCTTCATTGTAAGATTCCAGGGCAGTTTACAAAATTAGGAACAATAACATTCAATGTAAAACAGCAATAGGATGATTGTTTCCATTTCAGAGCATTCCAGTTCTGTGGCCTCTTCAGAACTGTGCCCAGACTCTAAGACAGGAGCCTCTGCAGCCCTCCTCTCAGTGAGCTGGTTGCCCACACAAATTAGTCCCTGTTCCATCCTTGAGGTATTTTTCCTTCCCCACTCACCCCACCTTTCTAGTTTAGTGCTACAGTTACTGCTGGAAGCAGCTGTCTGGATACAACCTAATAGTTGTGTAGGAGGGGAGCTTCCCAGCAAGGAGGCTATCTTCTCCCACCACAATGCCATGGAAGGAAAAGTTCCAACTGCTGAACATCTCCTCTCCCACACAACTATTAAAAGCACAAAAGGGCCAGTCCTGTATCGTCAGGCAACCCTAGGAAAGATAAAATAAAATCCAGGCTGCCCATAGTTGCCTTTCCCCTACCTAAGATTCTGCTTCCTCCCCCCCCCCAACCCCTTCCAAGCTTAGTGTAGGGTGGTCACCACTTAGAAATGCCCTGGAGGGGGGAGGAACAGCAAGAATAGTTGAAACAGGCTCCAGCTCTAACCTTTCTGCGAGCCTCTATACATTCATTGGGAGAAAGTCTCATAGAATTGCATGCAACTTCATTCAGAGGATTGGGCATCATGTAGTAGAAGGGTGAAAAGAGAGTGTGGCTGCTTCATATTTCCTCTTTGGTCCTATCTTTCAGCTTAGTAATCATTAGCAGCAGCACCACCCCAGCTCCCAATCCCCTGGGATTCCACACACACACACACACCCCGGATCAGGAAGCAAAAAACAGGATCTCCATAGCTTTCCTGCATCCCCCCACCTCCTAAAACACGCATATGGATGACATATGGATGAGCTGGAAAATGCCTAGTTGTGGGGATTAAGCAGCCTCCCCTCAAGCAACCTGCCTTTCCGCCACTGGGGCACAGTCTATCCTCACTGATTTGGTTAAAAATAAAAGCAGAGGGAAGAATTTTAAAAACTCTGCATGGCATGTCCTAAGAACCTAGGAAACCCCAGAAATGGAAGCATTAATAGGATCAGGGCACAAGATGAGTGACATGTTACATAAGCTATTCCTAGTGTTTTATAAGATAATGATAATGAACGGGGGGGGGGGGGTGTTTGTGTTGGTATGTGTTTCCCCAAGACTTGACCATCGTACTTGGTAAGTAAAACTGTGGTGCCAGAAACCCATTGTCACCTTCTTCTCCTTCTTAGAGCTACCATTTTATGTTGTTTGAGTAGTTTTCGCCATTGCACAATTAACCAGTGCTATTTCCAAACTATGCACACACCTAAAGAGCAGTACTTGTACAGACTTGGGCAGGAACAAAATAGAAAACAGCAGCAGCTGCTGCCGTCAGCACGACAGCTCCAGCAACCAACATTTCTACTTCACCTGGCTGTCTCCATTGTTTGGTTGGGATGCTTGAGCATTTATGATGATTCTAGTTATCTCTTTGCCTTAACTCACCCTACTCAGCAAAGCTCAATTAGGGGCTTCTGTGTCATAGATGCTAGGATTACAGGCCCTCTGAGCCATCAGCTAAGCAGTGCTAATACCCATGAGTTTGCAAACACGGCTTATTTGCATGGGAAACCCTTTGAGCTAAGGGTCAGCAGCTGTCAAGCTTGCCCAACAAGAAACAAATGTGTGTTTTCCAAATAACTGGGCTCTACAACACACAAAAGGAACAGTTGTTTTGGGTTGCTCCACAGCCCTCTTTCCATTGCTCTGACTCCACATATATTGCCGAGAGAGAGAGAGAGAGAGAGAGAGAGAGAGAAACCAGCATGTCTTCCTAAGAATAACATGGAGGGCTGTAAACCTGTGGGAATGATTGTCATGCCACAGAACCCCTGTGGACTTTGGTAATAGAAGAAACATCTTGCAAATATACAAATAGGAGAAACTTGGGGAGTGACCCTCAAACACAGGCCAGTGGACAGCATGTATTTAATTCTGCCAAGTATACCCTGAGCTACTGGAGATCTTGCAAACCAGTAATGCCAAATGCAACACTCAGAAGGCAGTCCTACCCCCATCATTTTCATAGTGGTTCTCAGAAAAATATATTGTTAGGCTCATCTCACTTCATTGCAGAGGTGTAGTATCTGCCCAAGTTTGATCCGGTTTGGAAAGAGTTCACTGGAAGCTTAGTGGGATTTTGTAATATTTTCATTTATTTACAAGTATCTTGGGAACTCTGTTAAATTCTGAAAGCAAATGGCAAGTTGCATTTGGTTTTAACACTCATGGAATGCATTTTGAAAAGCAATATTGCAAATGCATAATTGTGGGAGAGTTGACCCTAAGATGATCCTGTAACCTTTCTGGAGATCTGTCCACAGTTCTCTTATCTCCAAATTACAGGGATCATCCATTCTGGAATACTTATTCCACATACAGTGCAGAAACACAACAAATATGAATGTGAAACACCAGAACAATGCAGCCTATGAATGTGAAACACCAGAACAATCCCTGAATACAGACCTCAATTTTTTTAAGCCATTACAACAGCCTGTGACCCTTTGCTAGCTGAACAGTTGTCATTTAAAAAAAACTGTTCAAAATGTACTAAATCTGAGAACTCTAGATTGGCACTTCTAGATAACTTTGTTATGTATGCAGCTTTCTGTGAAAGTTCTGTTTCCATCTCATTGTTTCCCTATTACACAACCAGTGAGTGGTAATAGCCCCTGCTGTGACTGTTAGGCTGCCTTCCCCTCCCCTGGGAAAATGCTGCAAGGGAGCCTCCAGAGGTTAAATTATTGGTTGTTAGTAGTGATTAGCACCCACATTGCACTTTCATCTCCAGACTGCTTTATGAGCAGTTAATGAATAAGAAAGTGAGAACTGGGTGTCACTGCCCAGGGTGTGGAAGGCCCTCCAGGGAAAAGGATAACATTCTATCAAACTGTTTATGTGAGTGGTTCTTTGTAAGTTATACTGGAGTCATTTGTGCTAACCCCATTGGCTAGACAGCTGATTCTTTTCCCCAAAGGCTTAGTAGAAAAGGAAGGTACAGTGAAGGAAGAAAATCCAGTAAGGTGGGGCAGGGGCAAGTGCTACTAGTCTCTTGTAAGGTTAGAAATAGCTCATCTGTGAGTGCTTGCTCTGGCAGCACATACAATAAAAATTGGAACGATACAGAGGAGAAGTAGCTCATCTATGCATAGAATGCTCCATCCACACTGCCACTTGTTCAGTAACTTAAGCATGGGGTGGGGTGTTGCAACAGATATATTTGGCGTAGGATTGGATGGATCCACTGAAGTCTGGTCAGTCCCAGTGCCAAGAGGGGACAGGACTAAGTCCATTTCCAGGGGAAATCCTTAAATAAATGCAGACATTTTTCATAAATACATTTAAAAACAACTTGGGATGTGGTATGTGGATTCTCTCTCTCTCTTTCTTAAAAACTGCTTGGACCAGTTAGAAAGTGAGGTGCTTGCTGCACTTGCTGCAGATCTTTAATATAAGGCATGGGTTACAATGTGCTGCCAGTTCTTGGGTAATTGTATGGAGGAAAATATGGCTTTCCCCATAAGGTGTGTTTTGTTTTTTTAAGGTAGGAAGGAATGAACTGTGATCAGAAGGGTCTACAGACATTCAATCTGATCCATATGCCTACTTCCCCCCAATCTGATACTTATCAGTTTATCAGATGTGGGCTGGGGAGATGTGCTCCAAATTGCAGAGTGAATCAAAATCCTCCCCCAACCTTAGTTCAGAGTCAGAGAATCAGGAGTTATGAGGCTATGTAATGGTGTCCCAAAGCCTCCTGCCTGTTGCACCTGTAATTTCCATGGCTTCCTCCAGTATGGAAGAAACACTCATTGCACCTTGTCTGTTGGCAACTGTTGACCATAATGGAAAAGCAAGCCCTTTCTTTGTCTATAATGGGATAGCAAGCCCTTTCTTTCCATTGAGGGATGGATACGTGGTTGAAAGAAAGTAAATGAGCAGAGTGTTTTGAGGGGTCTCCCTTCAGATATCAAATGGCAAAGGTTTTTTTGTATCTCTTCTCCCCACAATAAAACAGCTGCAGGGGTTAAGTTGGTGTTCAGTTGAATACCACCCAAAATACGTAAGATGGATCAGAAGTGTAGACTGAAAGTATTTAATTGGGTGAGACAAACATGTTGCTAAAATGATGGCGAACAGAAAGGTGTTATTTATTGGCATTATAGTTAGAGCACTAGCACTCTTTCTCCAAAGCAGTATTTTGCTAATATTTTGAGGAGGCTTGTAAGTGTGTTGCAAGTCCCCTTCAGACTTTTGTGGTAATTGTGGGAAGGTTGGAGGTGCAGTAGATGTGCCCGTCAACACTGGGGGTGCAATGTGACCTGAAAAATTACGTTCAGATTGGCCACATCAGCTTTCCTTCTGATAACTCCCATCTTCAAAGCAGATATTGCATTGTGAATTTTCATATATGTTAATAGAAATAGGAATTCTCTGCACGCTTCCTTTTGGTGTTTTGAAAGCACCATTCAATGGAACAGTTAAAAGCCTCCTTACATTTCACAATGCATTCCTCTTGCCTCATGTGGAAACTGAGAGTGCCTTCTCTGGGAACCTGCTCTTGGGGAGTGCACATATGGCAATGATTTAACAAATACAAATGCTGTCTGCACAGAGTGCAGGTATGGACACTTGCTAAGCGATGTCTACAAAAGTGCTTTTAGAAAACCCGCAAGCCACAGAGCTTCAAAGGCTGAAGTGTGTACACAGCCTTAGAAACAAATGCAGTGCCAAAATCAGCAAATGAAACAAAGACTTCACTTTGCTCAGACAACAAATGAAGGCACCTTAAAGTTAGGCTTTTCTGTTTTTGTCTTAGGCCATTTTCACATAACATTAAAAGTGCCTTTTAACCTCCCACACACTGTTTGCATGGATGTGTGAATATTAATTGGGATAGGGACAGGGACAGAGAGAAAGCTAATTTTTAATTGTTTGCTCATTCTGTCCAACATAGCTTTTGCATTAACGTGAGAAATGCAGGCTTTTTACTGTCGCATGTAGTTGTGCACATATCGGCTGATTCCATGCATATTTACTCAGAGATAAGCTTCACATAGATCAATGGTAGATGTGCATAAGACTGCCATCTTAGAAGCTTGGTTCCATGTGCCTTTATTCAAAAGGAAGCCTGTGTTCTATATGGCACTTACTTCCAAGTAAACATCAGCTTACTGACCAATCTTTATTGGTTTTATGCCTTCTTACCTGCTGAGCAGTTGCAGTAATGCCCCACTCCTGAAAAAAAAGTCTCCTTCTCAAAATCCTTGGCGTTCTCAATATGAGTACTTGCTGAGAGCTATCAGGTAAAAGAGGGCATTACAATTACAATTGCCACAACAAGCAGAAAAATAATAATTAAGTGGTCTGCCAAGACCCTCAACAGTTTTCATGGGGGGGGGGAGTTTGGGAACTACTGCCTTAATGGTTTCCCCCCTAAAGCATTATTATGCCAATGCAATGTGCTTTTTGAGTGTTTGCATGTTGTAACTTGTTTCTGATAGATAGATATAGATAGATGATAGATAGATAGATAGATAGATAGATAGATAGATAGATAGATAGATACATGCATCCTCCCTTTATAATCTTTAATTCTGGGCATTATGCGAGCGAGTCTAGTTTTTTTAAAAAATCCATCAGTCAGCTTTGTACCTCTGGTAAACACAGCTAATTTATATATTGAAACAATCTGTGTTGCCAATCACCGTAATTGATAGAAACTAAAACAACATTCTTGGTAATACATTCATTTTTATAGTCGACACTCTACCTAACAGTGAAAGTTTCATTCTATCCCAAATTTGCAAATTTCTTTTAATATCTTCCCAGGTTTTAAATAATTATCTTTCTACAAATTTATATTATTTGCTGTTAACCATATACCTAGATACTTGACTTTCCTTTAATCTTTAGACCTGACACATCTTGTAATTTGTTTTTACTCTCATCATTCATATTTTTTTACCAAGAGTTTGGTTTTGTCTTTATTAATCTTAAGACCTGCTACATCTCCAATTTTTTTTATCTCTTGTAATACTTTTGGGATTGACTCTATTGGTGGTTCTACAGATAGCACGTCGTCTGCAAATGCTTTTAATTTATATGGTCTCTCTCTCACCCTTATACCTTTAATTTCTTGATTACATCTTATTCTTTGTGCCAATACTTCTAAAACTAATATAAACAACAAGGGTGACAATGGGCAGCCTTGTCTCGTTACTTTAGTTATTTTGCAATTCTCAGTCAATACATTATTTACTATCAATTTAACTGACTCTTCAGTATATATTGCCCAGACTCCCTTTATAAAAGTGTCTCCACAGCTCATATATTCCAAAACTTTAAAGGTAAAATCCCAGGAGACATTGTCAATCTCAGCATATCTTTCATGTCCAGTAGTCTTCCATGACTGTTCCAGTCCAAGCTGCCTAAAGTAGCTTTGATCACATGGATTTCCTGTTTTGTGACGGTCTTCTCACCAAATCAGAAATGGGTTTTGCAACTCAAAGTCTAATTTTAGAAGTGGTCACTAGAGCAGGATGGTTACATTTGGTTCCTGTTCTCAGACCCAGGCTCCCCATCACTTCTTGGCACACAGAAGAGACTGTGTTTTGGATCACTGACACTACAACGTGTTGAAAACCGAACTCACATGCTGTATAAAATAGCAGTACAGTAGGCATCCAGGCTGTTGTTTAAGGGCTAAGCAACCCTCTTTACAATGTCAGCAATTCATTTTATGTGGCATGATCTCATCATTAAAATGTACAGCAGGTAAAGTGATAAGAAGGCATATTAAGCCTTCCCAATTTAAAGTAGCAACCTGAAGATTTAAGTTGATAGGGGTGCCTATCAACTCTACAATTCTATGATTTTATGTTGCCATTTTGAGAATGGTAACCCGTTTTTACCTACCCAAATTAAAGGAAGAGGTTGATTTGCCATGCAGACTGTTAGTTTGCCATTAAGGAGCCCAGTTAGTTACATGTTGCAAGCATTCATGAGTTAATAGATCTAGGCTTCTCAATTACAATACACAAAACAGGGTCCATATTACTTTATTTTTATTGTAACTATTTCTGTTTGACTCCAGGCATTATGGGGCTGGAGTTATTTTCATCCCGCCAATGATGACATGCATCTAATCCCAAGGGCTGCCACTCAGGATAAATGAGCCCTTCTGTAAGCAAGAGTGTATCTTTCTGCTGCTGTTCCCATGCAGAATGAGGGCTGTTCTGAGAAGGAGCAGCTAATTCCATTAGCTGGCATATTTGCCAGCCAAATCTGGGTATTCCCTAAGCAGCATCTAACAGTACACTGGCTTGGAGGAGCAATGGTTGCATAAGCTTCTTTAGTTAAAAATGCAACAAATCCGTTTTGAGACTTCAGATAGTCATGTGAATGACCCACATTTGCAATACTTGTGTGTGTGTGTGTGTGTGTGTGTGTGTGTGTCCCCATGCAATCAAAGGTCTGCAGGAACTCTGGACATTTTGGATGCACTGTCATGGTCCTAGTGGGGAGACCTGAAAATGTTACTTAACAGGTATGCATCTGGCTGCTTCAACCACTGCTGCTACTGCTTTGACATTTCTCTAAAGTTTGTACACAGATGGCATGCATGTCCAGTACTAATAGAGCACTGCACAAACAACATGTAACAAGCCAACATGCTAGCTTCTCTGAACGATGGGTAAGCATGCATGCCCACACTGTCACTATTAATGAAGTACTGGGCACAGTCAGTGACCACTCTTCTACTGGACATTTTAGAACTCTGGAAAACCAGGATTCTAAAATAGACAGGGAGCCTGCATGAATACAGGTTTGCAACCTAACACAGGTGTCCCGGGTGGTGACAAGAAAGATAACAGTGGCGGTGTCATCTCTTACAGCCCACTACACATAGTTAAAACATCACAGTTATCACTAGAGAAGCTTTCTTTGTCTAAGAACTGAACCACCTTAGAGCTGAAATGGCATTTTACAAATAGTGAAATCTGGTGATGTTTCAGAAGCCAAAATTTGGATATTTTTCTCTTTCTTGGCATGCAACAGTCAAATTTCAGAAATGAAACTTGAGGTCAGATTTGGAATTCATGGCTTGTATCCAATGCAGCTGTAAGTAAGTGCCCCATCAGTCACTGCCCATAATGGCATCTGCCTCCCCTCCAGGGAAGAAAGGGTGAGGGAAGGTATATATCATGAACTAGGGTGGAGGAAAGAACATCATTAGTATATGCTGTCTCAGTGAATCCTGCCACCTGAGGCAGTCATCTCACTGTGCCTTATGGGTGGACCAGCCCTGCAATCAGCATAAGGATTTCCACTTGTGCAATGGGACTTTCTCCCCTTTTTCTGCCCCATGCGCCCCCTAAATTTGCTCTGGGTTTCCCCCCAACCCTCTGGAGAAGATTTGGGGAGGGTGAAAGGGGGGTGGGGAGAGTTGGATATAGATAGAGGACAGAGAGGATCTGAAAGTTTGATCAGAGTGATACATGAATTTGCTTCCGCTCTATGCAACTTACGCATAGTGTGTGCAAGGGATTCTGGCCAATTGGTTTTTCCAGTGGTGTTCTGCAGAAAAAGTGATCAAAACTGACCCGGTTTCTAACTCTCTATCATCTACAATCTGAACTGTAGTATAGACCACAATGTGTGAGAAACATTGACCTTTCATAAATGAACACTAACTAGCTACTACTAGTTGAATAACAAAACATATCTGCTGTCCAATATGACTGTTTGGACATTCAATATCTTCATCATTCTGGAGGACAGAAGTCTTCTTTTCCCTAGATCAGGAAAAAGCCAGCATGGGCATAGAAAGAAGTGAGTGGCATATCCTGGGTTAAAAATCATGGTCTTGATCCTGGCATTGTCATGACTTAGTATTGCTGGAGGCAATGGAATTTAAGCTAGTCATAGCTTTAGCTGAATCAGGTCCCATATCTCTCACGGCAGAGGCCTTCCTGTTTAACCAAGGTCAGGGAGTCTTAAGGACAGCATGCTTAAGACATGAACTGTTGCTAATGGCCTGGATTCTTAGAACTGCTGAGTGTATCAAAAGAGACTTCCTTAACATTTCCGGACATTGAGGAGATGTTGATATGGGGGAGGGGATAAATAACTTATTTTCCCCAAGAGTACCACTCCTGATTAAGTTATGTGGGTGCAGGAAATCCCTCCACCGTTCTGACCCTGATGAAGTTGAAAATCTTCTACTGCAGTCCTGGAAAAGGACAGTGACTCAGATGTATGTATCAGAGTGCAAGGCCAGTCACACAAGGCTGGGCAGGAGCCAGTGCTAAAGCAAGGGACCTCGTCATGGTCTCTCTGGGGTGCGTTTCCATAAGGAAATCAGAAGTATTTACAGGCGATAAAAGAACGCAGTGCTGCCAGGAACAGTTTAAAAGCAGAATCGCCTGCCTATAAATTCTCTCCTTTACTGCAAGCAAATAGGAATGAGATCCCAGCAAGCATGTAAAGGCAGCTGCACACTGAGGGAAAGGAGCTCCCACGCTGCGGGATGTTTCTATATTTGTCTTTTTAAACTGATCATTTTAAATAGGAAGTGATTTTAGCACAAGCCAAGAGCGCCTTGCTGCCTGCTCAGGCTCCCGGTCTTGCATTAAGGGATTTGAATGCATGAGAGTTGTGCATAGCAAAGAGACAGCCTGATCATTGGCTCCAGAATCCTCCACTAACCACCACTCATTCTGCATCCATAAATTTGATTAAATGATGTATAAATCTATGTAATTTTGCATAAGATGCTAGACTGGGAACACTGGTGGGTAAATTCTTTTTTGAGAGGCAGGCTCACATGGAAGGATATTGAAATAAGTAAAGGAAGGAGAGGCTAGCCACTGGGAAGCTACATGTGACCTCAAAATATTGACTAGGCACTGCCTTTATGGTTTTCTCAACAGCAATGAGGATTAGAAACCTTGTTTGCTTTAAAATTAAAGTAAATATTCTCAAGATTTTGAGGGGCATAAGAATCTAGATTCTGTAAATGATAGCTGCAAGTGCGTTGTATCTGTAAACACTTGTGCAAATCAGAGTCCTGAAAGAAAGTTGTCGTAGCTCCCCCCCCCCCATTTCTCTCATGGGGGAAGCCTGTTTCATGGACCCTCTTACATTTGTCCTAACAGACTTCCCTAAATTTTCTTGTTATTTATGTTTATACTCCTGACTTTATTGACATTCCAGTAAAATGATTCCGTAGGGCATCTCAAGAGATATGGCAAAATCCAAACATGTTTGCTAGGAATCTATTGTAGAGTGTTGGTCATTCCTATTTAGCTTTGAAAATAGGTTTCCAGCTATAGCACGTTTGAAGAGAGTGGAACTACAGACAGCAGCTTGCAGTTCTATAGAGCATATACGTACCTATTCTTTAGAGAATATACATTTGTTTCTGAAGCAAGTGGGCTAAAACTGAGTTCAATATTTTTCTTCCTGAGACTTCAACATAAAACACTCCCTTTGGTTTGTATAGTCTCAGCTTCCATTATCGGGGGGCACAAGTTGCATCACAAGGCTAGGACATGAGCTATGGGTGCCCTTGGAATACCACAGAAACACCTATCTTACCTAGGTACTTGCACAGCTGCCCACAGATTGGATGCCATAAATAATTTCTGTCTCATCTGCTCATTCTTTTCAACTGGGAGCTCAACTGAGGACAATCCAAGGATATGCCTGCACATGCAGCTCTTCCATTTCTGGGCCAGCCCAAGACATTTTGCTGCCTGAGGCGGAGCAACAAATGGAGCCTCCCTGCCACCAACGAAAAAGTCAACATGCATAGTTCCCAAGGTCAGCCAAGTTATCTTGGCACCTGAGGCAGAAAATCCCACAAGTGCCTCGCCTCTCCTTTCTGGCAGGAAAACTAAAATAAAAATAAATTGAAATAACTAACTGTTAGCTGCCCTTTCATCACACCCCAAATCAGACTGCCTGAGGCAACCATCTCAGGAGCCATCCTCACTCATGCCCTTCTGGTTTGACAGCACCAAACCAAAGGTCTTACCATGTGGCACATGGGAACCCTATGCAGAAAGCTCACATTGGCTCATGCAAGCAGTGGGGCCTTCACTGGGTCAACCTTTGTCTGCCATTGTAGAGGAACACATCTCAGCTCATGATAGTGTAGTTTGGATGTGATTAATAACCTCCAACCTATGGGAAAAGTGCCATGCAGACAGACTGTGGTTAAGACTTGGGCTGGATGTAGACATATCAAAGAAGTGTTTCTGGAAAACACGTGGTAAACTTTATACAGTGGTACCTCTAGTTACCTACTCAATCCGTTCCGGGGTGCTGTTCACACCCTGGAAAGTCCGCAACTAGAGCGCGGCTTCTGTGCACACACGTGACACGATAGAGCGCTTCTGCGCATGTGCGCATGGCGAAACGTGAAAGGGCCTCGTTCGTATCCTGAAAAAACGCAACCGGAGACTGATGTAACAAGTGGTACGACTGTATGAGAAATCATGTTGGCAAAAATGGAACTTCACAGCACCATCTAGTGACAGCGCTTTCATACATATACAATGCATATAAAACACTTTTTCTTTACCAATCTAGCTAAGTCCTTGGAGTTAATATCTCAGACAAAAGAAGTGACAAGTTCAACTGAATGAACAAAGCCATTCTACGAGGATGCTCTTCCTCCCTTCCTCCCTCTCTTCCTTTAAGAGCAAGGAGGTGATTGCTTTTTATGCAATCTCTTCTTAACAAAGTCACACTAATCCCCACACTAATCCTTAATGCTTCTTGGAGAACCCCACAAAATAAAGGAAGCACGTTTGCAACTGCAGAAGAACCCAAGAACCTTCTGGGAGCACAGTAGTATCTCAGAGATGCACAGCCAGGCTTTTAATGGAGGGCTGGATAGTTTTCCCGCCTGCTAATTAAATGACTCTGGATCATTAGAATCTTGTAATTTAGCTGTTCAGGGAGGCAGATGCTGGCATATGAAAGCAGCATGGCCATATTTTTGAAGAGTGTTCCAGTTAGTTATCTTTACTAAGATGGATCCTATAGTATTCATGTTGAGGTCATTCATACTGTGTGAAATACAAGAAATCCCAAGTTTAAAAAGGTCATCTATTGGAGCAAGCTCTGTTTCAGAATACTCTTTTTTTTTTTTTTAAGACAAGCAGGGCAGCCTGAAAGTTCTTCTTTTACTGTCTTGTGCACTATTAGAAATCACAATATATATTTACTTGAAATATACATTTGTCTGGATGTATTGAACATCACACATACAAAAATATATATACGCAATAAGTGTACATACAAAACTATCCTGAGTAAGAGTGGAAAAGTCACACATCAAAGACATAACTGCTTCATAGTGTGAGAGAGTGGCTGGTTTGGGGGGTTCATGTATTTAACACAGAATACTTGACTATGCTATGTGATAGGTTAATGTGGCAATTATTTGAGTTTCTAAGTAAAACTACTGATAACTCATTGTCAAACTATTTTCTTTAAACATTTATTCTAAAAAGAAGCCTAATTTTCAGATGTAGAGAGAACAAGGTTGCTCAATATTTGATAATCCATCTCACCTATATAGCATGAAAATTGAGGTAAAACAGGAAAGCCACAGGGATTGTGTCAGATTGTGGGCCATCCCTGTCCTCTTCCTTAAGTTGGTTTGTTTGGATAGGGCTGTGGAATGGTTCCTCCATGCAACTTCATTCCGTAAACCTGGGATGGCGTCCGCAATGTCTCCTGGGCTATTAACATGTCTCACCAACCCTGTGCTCCTTCTCCAGTTTTCTGATGAATGGCACGTGTATCTCTCTGCATAGTGTTAGCCTAGGATATTTTCACATAAGAAACAGAACATCAAAACACAGAATTGACTTCCCTTACACAGAATTGACTTCCATTTTTAAAGAACATGCAAAGGGCCAGGTTGCAAGCAGGAAAGTGGAGCCACCTAAAATGACACCTAAAGGTTGCTTAATGGAAAACTAGGTTCATATTCCAGATGGAGAAAATCTCTCTGTTTCTGTTAATGCTGGCTTACCATCTTATTGCACTTTCATTCATTTTTTCTTCTACAAAATGTGTATTTGTTCATCGAATTTCCTGAACAAAGTATGAGCAATTAAGGTAAGCTTTGCAAGAGATGAACTACTGGGACAAAACAGAACTCCTTGCAAAGTCATCTTCTGTCCAGGGTAGCTTGATGTAAAATGGCAGCCCAATCCAAATTATGCTTATTAAGCTCCATTCAGTTCAGTAACATTTTATCCAGACTAAATGTTCTTAAGATCCCAGTCTCAGTTTTGCCAAGAGCTGAATTGTCTGGTGCAACCAAGAGTCCAGGCACAATTCTGCTCCCATGCAAGTTAAAATAACCAAGACAGACTAAACAGCTTAAAAATAGATTTCAACAAGGAACTAACTGTAAAGCCAATTCCTGAAAACATAACCTTAAGGCAATACTTACTAGAATCGTAAACCTGCTGTTCATCCCTAAATGCTTTTACTGATAATATATACTTAATAATGCACTACGATGGAATGTTGGAATATTGCTTTTGCTTTAAGTAAGGACAAAGAATTGTGAAATCCAACCCCTCATGTTTTTCCTAGTGCACACACTTTTGCGGCAGTTAAAGGCACAGGAGCTCTGCCCTATGCCCCCCCCCCAAAATAAGCAATGGGCCTATTTTCAAATGTTGGGTATCATAGGGGTTTTTTTGCATGTGGCTCCCTTTGGGAAAATTCTTCAGGGAGGGTGCAGCAACTTCCAACAGAATTATTGCTGCCTCCAAATAGATAAACCATTAGATCAGATGGAATAAGGCAGTCACTGCAGTAACAAATGGAAGTGATAGACCAGCTCTTCAGAGTGAGGCTCAGGCTTCTAAAGCTTAGAAGCAAATCATTGGATATGGAGGGTAGATGAGGAAGAGTAGCATTTAGACTCCCCTCTGCCACCAGCCTCAAAGTATGACCTCAAGCAAATTGATTAATTTCCCCTTTGGAAGGAAGTCTCATTATTCAGCTCCCCAAGCTCCGCAAGGACATTTGCTGCTGTGACCAGCTCAGCTGATTAAGGGCTATGAAGAGGTTGGTTTCCTCCCCTCTGTCCACAACTAGGCAAGTAGGGTCTGGTTTGTTGCAACGAAGGTACATGCAGGTTTGGGAAAGGAGCTTAATCCCTGAGAGGTGTGCATCACATGGGCTGGCACTATGCTGAAAGAGCCTGTTGGGGAGTCAAACTAGGACATTAAGCAAGACAGGAGCTGAAAATGCTAGGCTCTCCTAGTAGTAATTTAAAGTTGGGTGACAAGATGCAAAGGAGGGAAGGATTCCTGTACCTTTTAAGAGTATTGTAGAAACAGGAGATTTTGCAACAATAGCTTGTCATGTAGAAACAAGAAAAGCTTTGCTGCTGAAATTGTTTCTGTAAAACTATTTTGGGTTTCTGTGTTTGGTGTATTTATTACAAATACATATCTGCACAAAAACAGGCATCAGCAATCAATAATTGCTGATGATGACAAACTCTTACAAATTTATACCTAAATTGCATATTTTCTTCATAACTTTGATAAACTTTGCTGTGTGCTATTGTTGTGTCAAATATGTCCTGTTAATTTTGAGACTTTAACTAACTTACCACTTTAACTCACAATATGCATCACAAATCATTAGATCAAATTAATACTTCTAATATGCAAGTAGGAAGTTAATAACCAAGATAGGTGGGAGGATGGGATGGGATGGCATCAAGGAGTCAAATGATAATTTCACAACATGCTGGTTTGGGGGCAATATTGATGTAGTTCGTAGGGTGGGAAACCCATGGCCCAGAGACCCAAAGCAGCCCTCCACACCTCCACATTTGGCCCTCGGGAGTCTCCCAAGGAACCTTCCTCAGCTACACCCCCTCACTGGCCCTGTTTGCACGTAACTTGAGTTAGAATGTGTCCTTGAGCTCTGATCATTCTTCTTGCTTGCCTGGGAAAATGATTTTTGTGTAGAAACAAGCCTACTGTACAAAGGTAAAACTAACATCAGTTGCTCTGCTTTATTTTACTGCTGGCTCCACCCACCATGGTTTTGTGCCCCCCCCCCCCACACAAAAAAAAATGGTTTTCTGGAAGGGAATGTTGCCTTCAGGCTGAAAAATGTTCCCCACCCCTTTAGTACTCAAAGCAATCCAGAAAGCACATCCCATTTGTTATTAAATTTGTGTAAGGTGTTCCTTCATATGTAAGCCACTCATGCTTGAAATTTCAGTTCTAAGAGTTAATTCAGACATGCATTCTCATCGTTCAGTGAATATAAGATAGTCATGCCTTGTATGTATGAAACAGCCATCACAGATCAGTTACCACAGAACTTTCATAACACCTCAAAGATGATATTTTTCAATGGAAGCCATTCATATATTCAGCTGCAAGTTATCAATGGGAACAGTCATCTAGTAACATACATACATAAATGAATCAGCTCTTAGCTCGTGTCTCTGGGATGCACAGCTGTGTTATGGTTGGCACAGAAGAGGTAGGCACTGATCTTCTTCAGGAGGTACCACACCAACACTTCTTTGAAAGCAGTGGGGATCACTCTCTCCCATAATGAGCCACATGCTACTCCCTGGACGTATCTAGTGAATCGCTTCCTGCTATATGTCACAAGCCAAGATGGGTGACCATCAAGAGAACAGATGGTCAGCCTAACCACTGCAACCACCCTCAGGCCACAATAACCGAAACTGTTCCCGAAAACTATTTCAGATGGTGTTCTAAACACTTCAGTTGTGGCATCCAGTATGGAAAGATGGGAGCAACTTTACCTTCAAAATGTTTCACATATCCATTGTGGTGCACCTCTAAGTAATTAGCTGTATCCACCTCCAGAATTAATGTAACCTGCTTTTCCTCTCCAGGGCTAGATCTCAACAGCCCATTCACCACACAGCAACCACTGGATGGTTCACCAAGGCCTGCTGCCACTGCCACATGGTAGGCACAATTATGTCTTTAAGCCAAGGAGTCTTCTGGATCATTATGTTGATAGCACTACACATCTCACTGTTCCACAGCAAGACAAGGGCATTGACAACCAAGTCAGCCATAACATCTCCCAGAGTATTCAGGAATCCCTTGAGTTCCATATGTCTCCAAGGGTGGACTATCTTAATGGGTCTCCTACAATTGCAGGGGACTCAACCACAGCCAGTCCAAAGTTAACCAGGTGCTGTCCATGAACAGACCACCTGCCCTTAACAATGGGGCCATTCCCACCTTTTGAAGGGCTCCCAGCCCACTCTGTAGTGAAGACCAGATTGAGCATATAACCTGCAATGATGAGGCAAATGATCACAAGCTAACAAACCCTAAAAAACTATAGAAAGCAATCTTTTTGCAGGATGTTTCATGTTGCTGTAATGTAGTGTCACTTTTGCAAAACCAATATGTGAATGTTGAGGTGGTTCTTCCACTTTTAGAGGAAGAAGTTGTTGCCTATCTTGGCCAACACAATGCCCCTCTTTAAAACAAAACACAGCTCAGCAAAAACAGATCTAAAACAAGCAGGGATGTTTGCATCTGCTACCCATTCATATTTTTTGTAGCAGTTCCCCTTGACCATCATGAGAAAATCATTCTGGATTAGCAGGCAATGACCCATGTGAACATGCCAGTCTGAATTTTGTTTCCAGATGCTTTGGACCTTTACAAAAGGGATGAAGTCACACCTTTTTGAGAGACCTGATCTCTATGATGAGTGACACTTCTAAAGACATTTCAGATGTTCATTTCAACCAGAGTCAAGATTAAAAAGATAGCCGATGAATAATCCAGCCAGGGACTGCCTAGAAATGGAAATAACAGGGATGAGTGACTGATCTGCTTGCAGTGAGGCGATGGGGTGATGTCATCATAATGCAGTCAGGCAAAGGATAATCTGTTCCATGATTGGCTGTGATGAAGTTTTGTTCTGAGATCCTCCTAGCCTTTCACTGCTTCATTAACTCTCACAGATTCCTCCTGTCAAATAGGATTGGGTTGATTCAGGAGGAAAGCAAGGAACAAGGTTATGGATCGGCCTGCACTTTAAGGACTTGAAACCTTTTCCATGGTGTTAACTGAAAGTTAACCCTTTAGCTGTTGAAAGTTCTGCAGGGCCTAATACTACAACAGCAGCTCTTGTTGGCCTGCCTTGGGAATACACTGCAAGGCTGTATATCCTGCAGTCTCCTCTTCGAATGGAGGGCAAATTCAGAATATTTACATGGGGGAAAGGATGATTATGAGTTCCAGCAAAGAGTTCTGATAAAAATGCAAAATTGATACACTCATCTGTTTGACTTCTCTTCAAGTCCCTTAAATAGAGTTGGGTGTCACTCTTTTACTTGGAATGATGAGCACCAAATATTGATATAGTTCAGGTGTGGGGGAACCTTGGACTCTCCAGATGTGGTTGAACTACAACTTCCATCAGCCCCAGTAAACATAGTCAATGGCCAGAGATCCCAATGCTTGCTATAATTCATGTGAAAACTTCTAAAATTCTGCACTTGCACACATTTTCACAGAATTTAGCACTTGGAAGTTATATATGAGAGCAGAACTGTAGCCAGCCTATCCTTGTCCAGAAAAGGTGGAGTTTGGTCCAATTCCTCCTAAGATTTATGCCAGCTGTGCTCTAGCCATCATCCTTCTTGCTTCATTACCTGCAGCTCCCAAGAATACCAGAGTACAAAATCAGAAGAGGCCCCAAGGAGTGATACTGTTAAGAGTCCTTTCCATATTCCTATTCCATAGTGAGACCAGAGCATCAACAGGAGTGGAAACCATGTCAGTCAGAAAATCTCTGAGAGCATTCAGGAAACTGCCATAAGTCTCCAAAGATGGACCATCTTAATAGCTTCCCCACCCCTGCAAGGGCATACTGCCATTATCAAACCAAACCTCACCAGGAAATGGTTCGTCCAGGACAGCAGACTCACCAGTGGGATACTGCCTTTAAACCTTGTTGCAAAAACCAGATCAAGAATATGTCCTGCCACATGAGTTGAGTCTTTTATGTATTGAGACAGCCCTATGACTGCCACGACTCAGGAAGCCCCAGCGTGAATGCTAAACTCCCCCAACACTATGATGAAGGAGTTCTTCAACACACACACTCCAAAACCAGCTTCACACCAGCTCAGCCAGGAAGGCTGAACAGAACAGACCCAATTCAGTCTCAGAGCAGATCAGCTTCCTCGTGTGGTCATTATCCCCTTCTCCCATGATTAAAGTGCCTTTTGGCCTAACACGTTTGTTGTCTAGCTGGTTTTCTTGTTTTTGTTGTTGTATTCCCCAGTGTCCAGGCTTTCTGCAGTACTCTCCCAGATTCCACTTTTTTCCTCTCTGACTCTACTGTATGTAATTATTATGAGTTCATTTTATTATACCCTCCAACCCCCAACCCAGCCACACACACAAATATATATACACATATATATCTTTTAAGGCCATCATTAACTATAATTATCAGTCTCTGTCAGTCATCTTCTGCAATTCACAATGTGCCTGAAGCCATAGGAATCACTTATCCAACCATGGGTAAAATAAGCATACTTCCAAACATTCTGGGAAGATAATAGGCCTTAATTGAAAGATTTTTCCCACTCCCTTCTCTCTCCAGCTTCAAGCACCTCACATCTTTCACATTTCTTTCTTGAGGGGGTAGAATGTTTCTAGATGAGAGGCTTGGTAAGAATACACAGAAGATGGAGCCTTAGATAAACTTGGAAAAGCTATTTGTATTGAATAGCCTGAAGTCAGTAAGCAGAGTGACCTTACAATGATGCTGTCTGGGAACCCTTCCCCATTGAATCATTTCTGGTTGTGGAGAAGGTTTGTGGCTTTGGGCTCTGAACTAAAGTGTAGCATTTGGAAGGTTGCACATTAAAAAAAAAAAGTTGCTGCTCTTCATATATGGGCATGATGTAAATAAATTAATGAGATCAAAGCAAAGCCTGTTCGCACGAAGCTTTTTGCCTTTGCAAGATTGTGCGGTCTGATGGCTAGCCTAGCAAGAATGTCTATGGATCAGGAGTTCTGAATTCACTATCTGAACTTGCTCTCCCTCTTGGTCATCATGCATGGACGAGGAAGCAGTTTTGGTTTCTGTTTCTCCAAAGGGTAGGATCCAAACCAATAGGCTCAAATTATAATAAAGAATATTCTGATTAAACTTTTTGAGGAACGTTCTGATGGTGTAAGCTGTTTAACAGTGGGACAGGCAGTTTTGGAAGGTAGTGGACTTTCCTTCATTACAGCTTTTTAAGGCTGGATGGCCGGCTATCAGAGATGCTGTAGCAGTGGATTTCCCACATCAGCAGAGAACTGGACCTTGTCCCTGTTGCTGGCATGGCCTTGGCACCCCAGCCTGTCACATGTGCCCCCTCCATGCCTGGCTTGCTGGAGAACAAATGGAGAGTGGCCATAATAGGCATAAGCTCAAAGGATCATTTTTCTTGTTGCACCAAAGTCCACATCCAGGGAATCTGATGTTGTATCTTTCATGCTAGTAACTGAAAACCTCAACATTGCTAAGTCTGTGATAGTAGGTGTGTCTACTTGAGAGTAAGCCCCATTGAATTCTGCAGGACTTGCTTGTGAGTACTTACACATAAGGTCTGACCATAAGGCTGCAATTTTGCTCCTACTCGCTTGGTAGCAAGCCCCATTGAGCACAATGAATTACTTTTGCATAGATACGTATAGACTTGCACTGCTCTAATACAGCCTCTAAGATTAGTAGCCCTGTTGAGAGGAAAAAACAATGAAGAGTCTTGATAGTACCACCCTTTCACCAGATTTGCACGTACAGAAGCTTGCTACTCCACCATAACGAAAACCCCTCCGAAATCTTACCAGTATCGAAACCTGAGCATCTTTCAGACGTGCTGTAAATACGGCCCGCTTTCTAGTGACTGAGATAGGGAGTTAAGTCAGCGTGGGGTACTTTTCATCTTGTATCAGATTTCATTTTAGTGGATACTAGGATGGAGCAGGTTTTTTAAAAATCCTAAACACAATCAATCGATAAACATTATGATGGTTATTTCTATAACACTTCTCCAAAGAACAAAGTGCTTTCCCTGCAGAGCTCAAGATGCCCCCTTTGTTGGATGTGCATATTGCTCAAGAGGCCTTGTCATTCATCTCTTACTGCTTTGAAAGTGTCTGTTTCTGGAAGGGAGGCTCTGCGTGTGCTGTTGTAAATGCCTGTCCTTAATGAGCAAGCTGTAGAGTCCTAGGTCCACTATTGTAACCTTGCCTCCCACCTCATTGCCTGCTTTTCATGCAGCCACATAATAATGAACACTCCAGAGGAGCCAGAGAGAGGGAGAGGGAGGAAACATTGTCCCGAGAACAGTCCAACTACTTAGACCACAAATTAAACCAGATAATGGGATGTGTTTTAAAGCAGCATGCCTTACCTTTGGGGTATAGTCTGATGGCTGGCTGTGAGTAAGAAAAGAAAAACAAAGCACAGAAAACAATGCTGGAGCGGGGGTTGCACTAAAAATGGTTAGCTAAAAGAAATCCAAATGTGCTTTTGTGTCATCTTTCTCGGAGCTCAAAATTATGCTTTCCCCAAAACTCCTTACACAGAGCAATGCCCCATTGTTGCAGATCTTAACCTGTTTTTCCTGTTCTCTTTTCTCACCCATCGTTTGGCATTTCTGCCATCCACATGTGATCCTCCTCCTCCTCTCATGTTTAGTGGGTTATTCTTTAATTTTCTACAATGGGCTTAAGGCTCAGGTTGTTACTTCTTGTAGATTTGCATATCACCAGCTGTGTATGCCCCACTGACACTGCACATTTTTGTTGGGAGATGTAAATTGCACAGGGGTGTGGGGAAGCAAGTCTGCAAATTAGGTTCTGAACTAGCCAAGAACTTTGCTGAGAATGTGGGAGTGGGGAGTGGAACCAATGAATGGGTGCATAGGTGGAGGTGCACATGATCAGATTTAAAAATAAAAACTTTTTAAAGGGTAAGAATCATAAAAGAATATATAGAAAAGTAGGACATTTGGCCAGAATGAAGGGTGTTGTTAAGTGGGATCCCGGGAGAATGCAGTTTATGTGAATTCTGATACAAAACTGACCTGATCTGCAGCTCCCAGAGTAATGTGCAGATTGAAACATAATTATCCTTAAGATTTCACACTTCTCTGAATTTTCTGTTGTATAGTTCGTACCTGAAAAAGTATTCAAATGCATATTTTTAGAAAAAGTTCATTTAGAAATGCGTATTTTTTGAGACTCCATATTCAAAAATATGTATTTAGATGTAAATTTTCATGTGGAATTTTTTAAGAGTTACAGAATAATGCGGAAATGGGAGACTAGACTAATGAATGTAGGGATGCCAAAGTGATATAGGCCACACAGAAGCTAGTCCAGTCATCCTGCTCACATTAAGATACAGCTGATAGAATTCCCTTAGACAAATAGCAATGATCAGTGCAATTCTCAAATAAAAAAATATATTGAGTCACTTACATGCTTATGGTTAGCATTTTATACATGCATTTTATAGTGCAATTCTTTACATGTCTACTCAGAAGTCAGCATCACTGAGACCAATGTGATTCATTTCAGCCTTACTCCCCTGAAAGGCATCAATCCTAACCATGATTACTCAAAAGTAAGTCCATTAAATGTACTCCCAGGTAAGTGGGGTTAGAACTGCAGCCTTAAAGTGTGAAAGACCACATTCTAATAATATTCTAAAATGCAAGACTAACTAAATTTGCATGTAATACTAACTTGTATCATGTTTCTTCTTTACTCATTCATCTCCATTGACTTGTGGCCCTTGTCAACCATGGTTATCCAGAAACACATTGTGAAAATGCGATACTAACCAGACTTACGTGTAATACTAATCCAAACTGTGACCTTAGCATGAACATGTGAATGTGCAGGCTCCCCAGTTGTTCTGCTGCTATGCTGCTCTGTGTTGAGCTAAGCCAGGCTTCCTCAAACTTGCCCCTCTAGATGTTTTGAGACTACAGTTCCCATCATCTCTGACCACTCATCCTGCTAGCTAGGGATCATGGGAGTTTTAGGCCAAAAACATCTAGAGGGCCAAGTTTGAGGAAGCCTGAGCTAAGCCATAGGTTGGCTTAGGGTGCCATCCAAACCCAGGCATGTGAAGTAGCTCTCCCGGATAAACCACAAGCCATAAACCATAGGGCAAATCTTGATTACAGGTTGTCATTAGTCTGGAGAGAGCAAAACCACAAACCCAGGCTCAGTTGAAGAGCTAAGCCAAACCATGGCTTAGCACAGTGCAACAGCAGAATGAACAGGAAGGACTAAAATGGCTTCAGTCTCATTTCCTGAGGCCTGCACACCACCATGGCTTGGTTTAGTGTCTTAGCGCATCCCTTGCTTCAAGAGTTAGAAAGTACCCACAATGAAACATTTCCAACATTCCTAAGGAAGAAGCTCTGTCGATAATACACCCTCGCTACCCATCCAAGACAGATTAAACTTTAGCATTTGTCAACAAGAAGCAAAAGTCTTCTGATGACACATCATCCTTGCAAGAGAACTTACTGAGTCAAAATTGTATTTGATTTGGCAGAATGGGCAAATTATCAGTGGGCAAATGACATCCCCCAGTCATTTGTCTGATTAGTCAGCCTATTCCTCAGAAGCACCTCTCGGACGAACTTGCCTATAATGTGATTCAAGGCACAGGAGGTAAAAATTGGTCCTCGGCTCAGCACTGGCTAGCTGGAAAGTGGCCAGTTTGGGTCAGCATATTTTAAGAATGCAAGGAAACTGGAAAGGATTCAGTAGGGAGCAACTAAAATGATACAGAGTTTCCAATACACATACAAGGAAAGGCTGAAGCAACCGGGCATATTTAGCCGTCAAGCATGGGTTTTAAACCTTAAGACATCAGATCAAACATTTTGGGTGTGTTTGGGGTTTCTTTTCCCGCTTTCATTTTCTAACTTGGGTTAGTGTAGGAGTGGGAAAGCAGTATACCTTGACCAGGAAGAAAGGTTATATGAAAGTCAAAAGCTTGCATGGTTCTTCTCACCAGTCTTCTGTAGCATGAAGTCCACTTCTGATAGCAGTCAGCAGCGGTTGTGAACCCGTGGCACACATAAACCCACAGTAAGCCTCCTTTAGCAAAGGGAGAAGGACGGTTGACAAGTCAAGTAGCAGTTGCTTCCCAATAAGCAAGTAAATGCTGCATTGGCTATCAGCTGCAACAGCAGAGCTTCCAAAAGGAGGGAGCCACAGGCCACACACAGCATTGGGACATACTTAAGCATGCACATTTGAGCTTTTCTTGACCGTTAAGCCACAGAAAGGCACACCTCTCCACCACATTTGTCCTATGAGAATTTTTGTTTAATTAAAAAAAACTGCAATTATATCTCCTTGTCATTTGCTAAATTGCATTCCCACAAACATTCCCCCCCCCCCACTTTGAGAGGCCCACATGGGACCACATGGGCCACATACATCCTGAAATTGTGAATACCTGGATCTGTATGTGGATTCCAGGCCAGTATGACTTGGTCAGACTGAAATTTAGCAGTGTATGGCCTAAGTGTGTGTGTGTGTGTGTGTGTGTGTGTGTGTGTGTGTAACTTAACTGGTTTCCCACCATAAACAAAAGGAACCCAAAAGATGTTGGCATACTTTGGGCATTGATTACCAGTCTGTTAAGAGCCTAGCATAGATAAAATGGTGGCAGACCAGTAGACATATTGTCAATTGCGTGGGGATAAAAGGTTGGTGTGAGTTTTGAATCCTCCCCTCCTGCTTCCCAGTTTCCTCTGCTGCAAAGAAAACCCTCCTCCGCAGAAAGCTTTTCTTTCAGTCAAGCTCTATGATCAAAAGTAATGCCTGCCAGAAGAAAGGCAGCTTTGGGTGAGGCAGTTTTGTGGGTAGAGAGAGTGCAGGCAGGCCTAGGTTTTGGCATCCTCTTCTAGAGTGGTCACATGCATTACCAAAAGAGAGAGAGAGAGAGGAAAGGTTAGTGTAAAAAGAGGACACTGGTTTACATTATATTTGCATATGCTGGTAGGTGCAAATTTAGAAGTAATTGCTATCTTTGAAATATAAATGCAGTACATATCACCGCAGTGGGAAAGACTGTGACCAGCTGACCTGTGTGCCTGCTGAGTCTGCATTTCAAGGTCCTTCCTGCTGACCCATGTAATGGTTCATTTAAACTTGGACTGGACAGCCTTTCAAATAGTGGGCTACCTTCCCTAAAGTAGGCCACATGGCCACCCTACCCTCTTCCCTCCTGCTGCTTTCCCACTTTTAAATCACAGGTCCACTTTGCGTGTTTTTTCATGGAATTTACACAAGTCCACATTTTCTAAGTGAAGTTCTGCTTCTTTCTATCAGCGGGCAGCTTTTAAGTTGAAATGTTCTGCTGTCCCAGAGCTGTTTTCATTTCCTGACCTTCTCCAGTTGTTTCTGCTTTTTAGCAATTCCAGGAACTGGCAAAGAATTTTGGTGCAAAACCTCTTTGCCCCAAAAGGTGTTTTTCAAACAGAAATCCACTTTCCAAAACATCCAAGAGAAGGGGAATATTTCCATTTCATGTCCTTTGAAAGAGAACCATTCCTCACATTATGAACGTCAGACTCTGAAACAGAGTGAAAAACAGTCCTGCCAGCTCTCCCTTTTCATGCCTTCCCAGCTGGCGGACGATCGGACCAGCCCAGCTGTGTCCTGTTCCCACTTTGTTCCTACTGCAAGAGTTTTGGAAACATTCGACACAGCAGAGGATTGGGAATTGAGAACACGCCGCATGCCTGTAGCACAGTTGACTCTGTGGAAGAGAATTTGCTGGTTATAAAATTCCCTTAGTAGTTCCTTCTGCAAAAAAAAAAAAAAAAAAGCTGCAAAATGGGCCTAGGTTTGCTAAACAACATATGAAGGACAGGCAGGGCCAGCTCCAGCTTTGAGGAGGCCTTTGGACCCCCAGACTGCCATTTAAATCCAAAGCCCAACCCTGGCAGTGTTCCAGAGCACCAGATGCAGCATCGTTCTCGCTATAGTGAGAAAGTAAAATGGAGGCTCACAGAGCCAACTACCCTATGTAGAAGGCATGGGGAAGGTGACAGTGCTGGCGGCACGGTGTGGGGCACAGTAGCTGCCCTAGGATGCTGACCTTGAGCCTACACTGAGAATAGGCCTGTTTCTGGGTTGTATTCCTTAAGAAGGCAGGTGACAGCTCAAACAACAGAACTCTCTTCCTTACAAATAATAATCCATTATCTTTATTATGTTAGGGCTGTGAGCTTCATTGATTGTGTGGCCAAAAGGGCATGGCCCAGGGCCTTTATTCTGCCAGAACTCACAGGAACTCAGTTCCAGCACCTCTCTGGTGGGTGCCATTGCCATTATAAGAGAACAAGGGAGGCATTCATGGTGAGTTCTGGCACCTCTTTTTCTAGAAAAATAGCACTGGCATTGCCCATTTACTGTTCTGGGAGTTCTCCCACCTCCACCACCACCCCCTTGAGCCAGTTTTTTGGGGGGTGCAAGGCCTACCACTTGTGCAATGGGCCTTCCACAGGGCTTTCACTGACATGGCTTATTAGGTGAATCCTACCCATAAAGGCTAAGTCTCAGAGGCTCTTTGAGGCAGAATATGAACAACCACGTCGCTGTGAAATTAGTATCTGCACTGCCTTTTCTTAATCTGAGATGCAAGAAGAGCCCTCTGAAACATACCAGGGCTCCAGGCATACAGTGAGTATAGCTTTCTTAATCTGCTCAGTGTCAAATTCTCTTCTCCGAAACCCTCACCAAGCTGCAATTTGCTGGGTACAGTTCTGAACATTCCAATCAGCTGTGGAAACTGTGAGTGACGTGTGCTGTGCCAGCTGAATGCAGGGTGCCAAGGTACTCATTCATGGGTTCGATCCCCTTTGGCAAAGGCCACACAAGCTTGGTCTTAAAGGGGCAGAACTAGATCCAAACAGGAAATGTTCACAAAATCTCATGTCATAATTTCCGGAAATTCAGGTGAAGTACACTATTTCACTTTACCTGAACAAAGGAATCAGAAGAAGAAGCCTGATATAAATGATATAATTTTTTTTTTTATGTGTGTCTTAATCATAAATTTCTGTGGATTCTAAAAAAATATTCTAAACAAGTACAGTTTCACTGTTGTGAAGATGTAAGAGGCATCAATGGCTGCAAAAGGGGACAGTGCATGAATCACAGGCATCAAATTTCAGTTCCATTAATTTATATTTGTACTATAAAGGACCATGTTTTTTGCTATTCCTTCCTTGCAAATTTGTATAACTTCAAGGCTTCAAGGAATATTAAATTGGCGTGTTTACTGTATATTTTAAATGCATAGGTCTCACTTGTGCCCAGCTGAGCTTACTCCCAGGTTAGTACGTATGCACAAAGGATTGATTCCTAGGATTGATTAACTTAGGCCTGTAGCCACTGGGCATAGGGGACTGTGGAAAGCAGTGTGAACTGCTTTCATTTTAGTGATGATTTTACTCTTATAGGTAAAATAGTAAGAAAAAGCACAGTCAGAGTTTTCCTAACTTCTCAGTACAAAAAAAGACAAAATCTGTTTCCACTTACTAATGTTCTTTCCCAATGGCAAAATCACTGAGATAACAAAATGGATTTTTAAATGTTATGGAATCATTTTTATTCTATTCATAATAATTCAGTTGTGTTGGAATTGTTTGACTTTGCAATCCTGTCTGTCCCTACGTCAAGCTCTACTAAAGATGTACTTAGGAGCAGACATGTTTACCATTGCATTGTAAGTTAACTATATAGTGAATTCTTAATGAGTTCCTGGAGTTCATCTCCTACACAGCAGGAGACATCTCAAAGCCTCTTTCCAAATTTTCACATTTTGCATTTGCCATTTGTGGCAACACCCATTTAACACCCATTTTACTATTGTGCAATAGTATTTGCTGAAAATATAGGGTGTATGTGATATCAAATGAACCCACCACAAGAAATGTGAATTTTGGTTGCTAGAAAGGAAGGGCAAACTATAGCAGTTTCAAGGACTGGAAAATAAGCAGGAAGAGTGCATTAAAGAGCAAGGGAAATAGCAGCTCTTTAGGACCCTGGGGATTCCTGTAGCCTGGCATTCAAACACCCATCAAACATAATTCAGACTTTACTCACTGGCTTAAAACACTGAAAAGTATGAGCAGCCAGACTGGCTCATCTTCCAGAAATGGCTTCAAAAAGTTGGCTGCACATTTTGCTTCATAACTTTACTTCCTGGAGATCTAGAGACTTACTTTTAAAAAGCAGAAAAGATATAAAGTTCAGAGTCTGCAAGCATGGTCTCTTGTGTAATCGTTCCAAGTGCCCTATTATAATCTGGCCATGTCTCCTACCAATCCTGTCATTCAGCCCCTTTCCTTGTGATCTGAGCTCACAGACACCTATTAGGTGGCTGACAAGTGCCCTATTTTCCCCATTTATCAGCCTTACAGGAGCAGGGTGCTGGTAGTGGTTGATTTACATACATTCCCTGCTAGCTGGAGGTGGAAATGCCAGCAGCTATCCTTCCTTTCAGTTTCATTGTGGAGGCAGTAGTTGTGGTCGATGCAGAAGTCAAAGTTGTGATGTTGATTCAAGCTGACATTGCTAGAACTGTACATCGAAGCACCCACCTGCACTGGAGATTTATCATGTCCTTGTAAGTGTCACTTTACTGTTTTAGGGAATGTACAGGTTGCGCAGGCCTTATATGGACACAGAAGGAATTGCATATGGGCAAATGATACTAGTCTCAGAGCAGTAGTAGTTCTGACTCTCAATCCAAAACAGCTCTTTCCCAGCTAGTTCCCAGTTGCTCCCACTGGTTTTGAACCCTTTGTCCTGGCAGATTAGTGTGTCTCACACATCCAGTCATGGTTATATATCCAGCCATCTATAATTAGAGAACACTGAGTATAATATAGTTTATGGACTAGATCCTACAAATTTAGTTAAGTTGGTCCCCTGGTTTCATAGGGTTCTGGAGTGTGAGCCCACTGTACTACACGATACCTAAGCTGAGACAACTTTATTGGAAAGCTGATTGTAGGATACCTCTGAGCGTGTTTGGAGTGCCTATACCTCTCCACTGAGTCACTACAACTAGTTCCCCCATATCTGGAATGAGGGTCCAGTGATTAAGCCAACAGTAGTGAGATAACTGTATGATAAACTACAGCACAAAGTAATCAGTTACTGAACTGAATGATCAATTATTTCTACCTGCTCCCTAATCAGTCTCCCAGGGACTAATATGCCAGATAATTAAGCTTCCTTCAGTGATGACTTGTTTATTTGTTTTTTTGTTTTTATGTACCATTTGTAAGAGAAATTACTCTCTCTTTTTCTTCCAAAAGTCACTGCCACCCTCAGAATCATGACCATCTGTGGCACAGAATCAACCAACAACAAATAGCATTGTGCTACATCAGCCTCAGCATCCTAACCACCTGTGATGGCAAGGTCTCACTTCCATTGGTGACAGGTGCCATAACTCTCCTGACAATATTTTTTCCCCCCTCCCTGGTCTCAATCCTGAATCTTTTCTACCAAATCTTAACTGAGCCACTTCTTCTCATTTCCTTTGGGTGGCTCCTGAGGAGCAGCCAAAGGGAAGATGGCAAGTAATCAAAGTTCCTAGGAATACAGGAAGTTGTCTTGTACTGAGTCAGGTCCATCTAGCCCAAAATTGTCTACACTGACTGGTAGTGGCTCTCCAGGGTTTTGGATAGAAGTGTCTCCCATGCCTACCTGGAGATGTCAAAGATTAAATCTGGGACCTTCTGTACACAAGGAAAATGCCCTGCCACTGAGATACAGCTCTCCATAGCCAAGCTGTGACATGCCATAGCCAAAGTGTAAGAACACAACTTTCCTCTTCCTGCCACACCACACACCTTGCAAAGGAATTCCAGGAGGTGTTGTTTGGTAGCGCCAGGCAAGTCAAATGGCTGGTTCCCGCACTCAGTGACTGCATCACTCAGATGTTTGTCTGAATCCTTCTTTTACAGTCCTAGTAAAGAGCAGCTATACACACCTCCACACACTCTTTAATGCACGGAACCGGTCCAGCCTTTGGGAGAGCCACTGTGATGTAGTGAGTACCCTTGTCTGAAATCACTAGTATCCACACATTTTTGTACCAAAGTGTTAACTGCACGTCCTTCAGTGTTTTCCGCCGTTCCACTATCGAGGTTTTGGCTGCAGCCAGCATCCATGTTAGGAGGCCTTTTGAGCATGAATTACACACATAGCCATTGCAGAGATTTAACAATGAAAATTGGGCGGGTCATTACAATATCATTTCTAAATATACTGGAGATGTCCCTCTAAACGTTAATCCAAATATATAAATCAGCAAGCAATCCCAGTATAAACCGGTGGAAATGTGCCTCTGCCCCCAAGCCAGTAATATGGCAAGTGTCCAGATGTTATTTTAGAAATCTGTATTAGTGTGTGATGCCATCTATGTGCTATTTTTAATTAGAATTCCCTCATATGTGTGGATACTGATTTATATATATGGATACTGATTTATACCGTTATCAATTTTGAAGTAAGATTCATCTGTCAGTTCAGCTGACTTTCGTGCATTGAACGGAAGGGAGGCACCATCTTGTTCTTCACTTCAGGCATGAAAATGCATTTGTCAAAGTCTGATGCTACCTGTCTGGTAGCAAGGTCTGCCCCCTTGCCCCCCAATCCCTGTTGACCTGTTCTTCTCATACAGTGTGCATGTTCTGTTTGATGCTTGTTTTTCATTCATGGCTCACTGTAATAAATGTTACAATGCCATTGCTCTCTCCTCTGTACATATATGCTAATCCACTGTGCTGTGTGCTATATAGATTTTATCAACAATTCATGTTCAGGTTGACCTGCACGGCTTTCCCTTATCTTTGACTCTCAGGGGTGATGTATATGCCAAACCAGCAATCACTTCATATTGGGGGGAGGGGGTATATGCTATGCTTGGAAAAATTTGCCTAGATATGCATCTGAAAGTGAGCTTCTGCTGCCATTAAATAATGATTGTCTGCTCCCTCTAATTTCCTGCTCTTGTGAAAATGTAAAAAAAGAAAAGAAAAATAATCTAAACATTGACAGTATGTCAGATTTATTTATTTTCATATATATGTGTGTGCTTGTGTGATTCTAATCGGAGCTCTAAGCATCTGCATTCTTACAGTCGAGCAAAGTTTTGTTTTCAGGATGATCCTGTGGTCCCTCTATGCTAGGGCTAATGTTGGCATAGCATAAATGTGGTTCTGTGTACTCTCAGCAGCAAATTCCATGCCACAACAATAGCTGTAGAAACAAAAGCTAGCACAGCACCCAGCCAACTCCACAGCCCTCCAGGGTGGTCCCAATTGGAGGTCCTCCAGGAGGCCTGTGGCACATATCTATCAACTGTCTGGGACATCTTGCATGAGAACCCAGAGCCCCAAAACGTGTGAGATTGCAGCCAGATGTGCATCTTTTGGGTGTCGTGCTCTCATGTGGGTCACATAACTCACATGAGAGCACAGCCCAATTTTGCGCTGGGACATGTTGGAGGGTATGGTGGCACCATTCACAAAACAAAAACTACCACAGAGGTATCAACATTTTCAAAAGTAGGGGGTTCATGGCTTGGCTTTTGGAAACAGTACTTAGCTATTTGGGAACCACTGCTCTGTGAGATTGGTTTCAAGTCCTGATGCAATATCAGTGCTCCCACAAAGGCAGTCATCAGAATATTCCTGTTGCATTAGCCCCTGTATGGGGTAAACTGTCGGCCCTGCTGCACTCCCCAGGGCTAAGCCATGGTTTGGCTCAGAAACACCCCCAAGTCAATGCAGTCTGTCTATCAATCAGGGGAAGCGGTACAAATATGCAGTTGCTTCATTCAGATAAGAGTTGGGCCCAATTATATTCTAATATGCTTTTCAGTATGTCCATCCTTTTTCATGCTATCCAATTCAGCTTCTTACCATATTCATTGGTTTGGTTGCTAGTGCCTGCTTAGTTTTTCTTTATAGCAGCTTTTAATATCAATCTCCAGCCCCACCCTACACATAGCAGAAACACTGCTTGGCTTGCTACCATACCACCAGCAACTTGTGGGTTGAGATATGAGAATTGTGAACTGCAGGGACCTCCTCTTCTCACTCACTCATGCCCTAGTTGACAAGGCTTTGGCTAAGATGCAGACTACCTGAGCCAACCTCCATGCTCAGTTCTCCCTCCAAGCTTTTTACTACTATAGCATATGCCAAATAAATATACACATATAAAATTTAAAACTCCATAACAGTGTACAATTTTTACTGTTTTCTTTTTCTTTGAATGCATGTGTGTGTAATATATATTTGGTAGAATGATATAATTTCATACAATGGTGAACCATCAGAACAGCAAATATTATTCGCTGTCAAATCTCCTGGAGTGTCCACCTCCCTCTCTCCTCTATCACTTTTCTGTTAGTTCAGTCTTCCTTATCTTACTCTTACCAGGTTATTCCCTAAATCCAATAAAATGTGATTGAGTTGCTGTCTCAATGAAGTTGACACTTGCAACAGACCTCAAGGTTTCACAGCAGGTCCATGAGCATCCTTCAAATGAGTCATCTACCCACTTGTCATATCCTCTGGCTGCCATTGGCTGAATTTCTCTGATGCCATAGGGAGTCATGTGCTGTGCTGTGGTCACATGATATCTTTGATCAAAAGGCTTTCAAACAACCCTTTTCTGGTGCAGTTATTGATTGAATGAACTGAGACATTTGCCAGAAATGGAGAGACTTCTCTAGCTTTTTGCAAGGGACAGTATGGCACGGTCAAAGGAAAGCAAAAGCCACAGCAGCTGTGGATATTGTATAAAGGTACTTGGGCCTCATTAGCTGACAAAGATGTAAACATGGCTAGCATACTTCCTCAACTGATAACTGAATTTGCCACTTTTCTTGTGCTCTCTGCTATAGCCAAGCAGGTTAAAAAGGGAAGGTCATATAATGTCACAAAGCCTGTTGCCTACAAATTTCACTGGCCATCCCCTTGGTCTTTTTATGTGCTGTAAAAGTAAATATTCTTATCAGTTATTGTTTTCTTCCCTCCTTCTAACCAATCCTAGATTATTTGCCTTCTTTCTAAGATATCAAATTGACATCGCAGGTGGAAGCAAGACTAGATAAATCAGGCTGGAGTTTGTGTTCTGGTCCAGTCTTGTTTTGAAATTAAACATGCTACAGTATAAGCAAAGAGGAGGTTAAGCTGCACTTTCCTAGCTGAGTTCTCTAACAAGCAAAACAACAAAGTCTTCCTTTTCTCTCTCCCCCACCCCCATGACTCTTTTCCCACTACGTTGCATATACCCCATCAAATATTCTTTGCTAAGAACAAAACTCTTTGCTGTTAGAAGATGTTATAAATCTATTTGGCTCCATCAAAGGCAAGCCTGGTGTCCTCCAAGGCCCACCTTGACTTTATTAAGTTTGAACTGCTCCAGGGCATGTTGCTGAAACCTTTCATGTGCCCCCAGTATGAATAGCTCCTTGGTATATTTTTAATTAAAATGACGTGGCTACAGAATATACCATCTTGTTTGAAAAGGCTTGTCTTGGAGAGGCAAAACCAATACATTCATCTACTGATACAGACATTGATTTCTTCAGAGGGAGAAAACGGACATCAAACGCATCAGGTATTGGAAAAGAAAAGAACTTGTGGCAATTTTGCATAGCAGCATTGGCTAGAAACAGGGGAGTAAAAACACTCAGAAAAGCATTTGAGAAACAAACCATTTGGATTAAGTCATCAGTCACCGGCTTTAAGAGACTTGGGCTATGTACACATTAGCAGCTTAAAACACAGCGAGGTCAAACCCCACCCCACCCCGGCCGCCTTCCCAGACTGCATTTCAGGTCACATTTGCACATTTCTGTACACCAGAGATGAGGCAGAAATGTCTTCCCTTGGTGCACATTATTTGGTTTTCCCACACCTGCAGCTCCCCAACTCCTATTTATGAAGTTGTCATCTGTGAAGTGAATGTGGCTTTCTAATCAGGTGGAAGGTAATTTGAGGGGGAAAGATATCAAAAAGCAGTATTTTTCAAGAAGCTACAGGTTTGTTGGTAATACTGCATATATACAGCTCCAAACACCAGCAGTGGGAGTGCACTGGTGCCAGAGTGTAAGTGGTCTTGGAACCTGCCACCTTGGAAGAAGGTAGTGCCTTTGTAATCCTTTAAATGGACGCTTCCTAGAATTCTTAAACTGACCACTGTTCCTGCCCACTAACTGTCTGCTTCAAGCCCAACTTCCTGGTACGCAGAAATCCATGCTAATATGCAGCAACAAAGACTAACACAGACCACTAAACCCAAAATCAGTGCCACCCTAATTCTGTTACCAGAATCAAAGCAGGAAGGGAAATCCAGACTCCATGCTATAGTGTAGGTGCTCAAGCTGATCAACATTAATTAAGGGCTAAACTAGGCATGACATTAATTGCATGAATGCAATTAAAATACTTTTCTAAAAAATAAAAAAGTATAGCAGCTGTAGGTGAGTCCTAACATCAAGAGCTCAGAGAGTGCAGAGAAGAGCTTAACCCTTTCCTCCCCTGCCATAGTCTGGAAAAATTGCCACCCCTGCTGCTGTTTGCAAGTCTGAACAGGATGATCACAGTGGAGAGGAAGAGCTGATGTCTCCCTCTCCTTTTCCTGTAGTCCTGATGCTGCTTGAACTCATTCTTTGCTGCTATTAGGCATTTTTAAAAGCTTTCATGTTAATTGTACTCACATTTAGTTTAGCTGGAAGTATAACACATTCCAACCATTCATACAATCAGAGAGCGGTGTATTTATCAGCCTTCTGATGCACTCTGTCAGACATATTCTGACAATCCGGCATGAGCCTGTGTTGATTCTATCAAGTTCATTATCCTGGAGTTTTGTCACAATGGCCAATGCAGATCAGAAGATTTCTAAACCTTAGTGAGGTCAAACATTTTAAATGGTCTTTCTCAAAAAAAAAAAAAAAGTCATGGGACTCATTAGTTTTTAAACTAAACCATGTTGCTGCCTCCAAAACTGAAGCAACTTCAGAAACATCCTGCTATGAGGCACAAAGACCTGTTGTCAAGAAGAAGAAGAAAGTGGGAAGCGCTGCTGTGTACACACAGGCACCTTAAAAGACGCTCTTTGTAGGCACCTGAAGGAGTTTGGATCCCAGCCATTGTGTGGAATTACTTGTATCAGAGGACTAAAAGCCTGTTATCACGGAGAGGCTGAAAAGCAGAGCTGAGCAAAAATGCCCCCCCCCCAATTTTGCAGTCACATTTGTAGGCAGCCTAATGGGAGAGTAAGCAATTTAGGGGGATTGAAATTGGGAGGTGGGGGACTCAGTGTTGTCCTCACATCTCCCCTCCCCCAGCTCTTCACGGCAACTACCAGCTGATACCTTCATTCCTACATTACTCTGCCAGGGGATTCTTGTTGGGGAGGCAGTGGCCCAGAGCTCAAGGGGGTGGGCAGCACGAGGGCAGGGATGAGTTTTGCCCACACCAGATTGCACCTCGACAGGGAACTTTGGACTCCGTTCTACTGAAAAGTCCATGACTGAACTCCACTCTGGGATATGGAGTGGCTAGTGGCTTGAGACAACTTCTGCTTTCTCATACTGAATATGCCAAAAATTGATTCATTTGGATTTATTTTACTGATCACATTCCTTACTTTGCACACGTCCCTGGCATGGCACACCTTAGTTGATGTTGTCTAATGCACGTTTATTTCTTTTATGAGAGCTAGGCCAGCAGCTAAAACAATGCAGAACTTACAGAGACTCCCCCTGGCAGTGGCATAGTGTGTGTGTGTGTGTGTGTGTGTGTGTGTGGCCGTGTGGCCATGACACTTGGTGCAGAATTATGAGGGGATGCAACCCAGTGCCTCCACAACCGGATGATGATGATGATGATGATTCCTTGCTGTTCTGCACTCTGGCTGTGACAACCTGCCTCTTGCCTTGGTCCGTCTTCCTTCTATTGCCGAACAGCATCCCTGCCTCTCTTGGGAGCCTGTGAACTGATCCACTCAGTTGTAATGGTGGTGCATTCCTTTTGTCTTCTATTCAGGCACTTCCTAACACAGAGATGGCAGAGGGCATGCATACCTGAAAGTCATCACTATCTTTACATTGCTACGTTTACTAATCTTATTGGCCTTAAATATTTCTGTGCCACTCATCCAGCATTCAATTCACTGTACAAGGTTTAAAAGTACCACTGTGAAATAAAACCGTAAAACAAAACAGCAACGACTCTTCACCAACCCAGTCACCAGGACCAACTGCTCTAGGCACCAGTTGTTTCTGGCCACCTAAATTTTTGCTCCCTTATTATAGGAGATCTGGCTTTAGAGACACCCATGATTTACCTCCTTGGTTAATTGACCGAAGCAGTGGTTCACATGTTAAGATGAATGCCTTGCAACTCTGGCCATGCCTGGAGTGCAGTTAATCATGCCTCCACTTGGGTTGAAGCAGCAGCAATGGGAATAGAATGTGTGGCTCTTGCTTAAACAGAATGGTGTGTGGCAGCTATAAGTTGATGCTGTTCCTCAGTACTCCCCAATGTGCCAACCCTGAATCAGAAACTGTCTGTAGAGCAGATGAAGACTGGGCTGGTGCATGGCACAATGCAGATTGCACGTTACCTGCACATTAGAGCATACCAGATCCTCAAATCTGTAAGGGACAGACATGGAAAATCACCTGCTGCATCCTGCAGAGAACATTAGTGTATATACAGTGGTACCTCGGGTTAAGAACTTAATTCATTCCAGAAGTCCGTTCTTAACCTGAAACTGTTCTTAACCTGAAGCACCACTTTAGCTAATGGGGCCTCCTGCTGCCGTCGCGCCACCGGAGCACAATTTCTGTTCTCATCCTGAAGCAAAGTTCTTAACCCGAGGTAATATTTCTGGGTTAGCGGAGTCTGTAACCTGAAGCATATGTAACCCGAGGTACCACTGTGTAGCTCACCAAGCTTCTGTTGACATTGTTCAGACACTTGTATCCACATAAGAAAGGAGTGGTGGAAGCCATCAGGATGGCTCCCCTTGCGGTGAGCCACTGAACTGCATGTGAATAGCTACTCAGTGGAGTACCCTCAGGCCCTGAACTGACTCTGCCCACCCAGGTTGGCCATTGGATCTTCCTGAACAGGCAGGCGCAGTCCTTGCTGTGCCTGTTGAGTCTTGCTTGAACCTATTTCTGAGCTCTGGTGTGTTCATATATTGTCCTTTGGTTCTGACCTCTGGCTTGCATCTCAGTCCTGTGTCCTCCAGTTCTGACTTGCTCTTCAGTCTTGACACCTGGCTTAGCTCCGTGATCCTGCTTACTGATTTTGTCCTTTGCTCCTGACTTCTGGCTCATCCCATAGTTCCTGGCCCCCAGCTCACCTCACACAGCTGCCCACAACCCGACACTGACACATGGAGATCAGTGGCTGAATGGAATCCATGGGAGCAGGGACAATAATTAGAGCTGCTTTTTAATTTACTTATTTTTTTAAAGGAGGAATCAGAGAGAACTAGGGGCAGCGAACAAGCTGCTGAGGCCTTGGGCAACACATGGGAGCATTTTCTTTATGAGACATATTAATGCTAAAGGCAACGATAATGAATGTGCTGCACTGGAATTGATTACATGGAGCAGTAAGTGCTGTGCGCTTAGCTCATCTCAGCGCTGGATTACAGCCTAAAGAGGCCACATCTATTTAGCTTGCTGCTTAATAGTTTATGCAAATGGATGATGGTGTATGTGTGGAGACAGAGCGGGGAGTTGTGGGGAGGCGGGTGGAGAGAATTTCAGCCTCACCATATCCAAATTGCAGTTGCTTACATTCTATTCTCTTTCAATGAATTTGGTGCAGGTATCAGGTTACAGGAATGTAGAATGTAGGAGGGCAGGAATAGCAAGGAAGTGATGTGGCAGATACAGGATGTCTGCCACTGAAGAACAGGAACCAAATTGTGGGTGGGGAATAGAGCCCCATTCTCTTAATGGCAGGAGTTTTGTTGGAGGCATGGGGTGGCTTGATCAATGCCATGGTGTGTAGCTGATGACTGGCTAGTAGCTCCTCACACAGGTACAGTCCATTAATATCATTAGCAAGTGGCTGGAGGTATTACTGGGGTGAGTCATCAACTGTGCATCACCTACCACCATGCTTCCAGCACCCTCATCCAGTGTCTTTGGTCACAAAATATACTACCTGGTCTTATCGGCCATTGCTGTCAGAAACAGAATATCATTACTTGTAACAGTGTTGTTCTATGCATCTATGCATTTCTATGTGTACCCAGCTGGCTATAAATTCTTTGCTCAAACTGTTCTGAGCATGAGACACATTCAGAGAACACACAGATTCAGAGGGGCCTATTGCAATACAGTATATCAAGTTAGATAGATTATGATGATAGATTAGATAGATGATAGATAGATAGATCTGAATATCTATCTATCTATCAAACATGGCTTTTAAGGCTCATTTTGCAACTCCATCTGAATTAAGGTGCCACTATTTGCCCCTACCATAGTTAAGAAGTTGGTTGACAAATATCTCTTATTTTGATTATTCCTGAGACCATCACAGGTGTCTCTTGCTTCTGAGCACTTCACTTCCATAAGTATACAGACCACAGCAGCCCCTCATCTCCTCTGTTGTACCTTAACTGTCAACTACCCAATGGCCTCTGTCCATCACTGTCATGCCTGGCTATTGTAGGCTGCAAGAACTCTCAGCAGGCTCTGTATGATTTCTGTGTTCTGCACAGTGCCTAGCACAACACTGATACGAGATGTTAATGAGGAGAAGTATAGTGAAAGCACTAGCAGACTTCAAGTGTCCTCTATGTTTTACATTTTGATTAGTCTATCAGAAGGTCTCAGTGTTGTGAAGATACTGTACTATTGTGGATTGCCAAATATATGCATACACACCCAGATGGCTGCTCTTGTGATTTTATTGCAATCATGTGAGGCCCAAATCACAAGCTCTGCAATGAAATGGTGAAGCTGTGTGCTAGTATTGTTAGGCAGCTGCTGCCCTCACACTGTCTTGCATTACCTCCTCATGTTCTGCTCCTCTTCTCCTTCTGTCCAACCAACTCATGATCTAACTGCAAGAATAGGTTATTACTATATTTTTACAAACAGGCCTTGGGAGCCACAGAATAGAATTACCAGTGACTGATTGAATATAGATATATATTGTATCTCACATAGGTATTCTCTATCACCATCATGTTTGCTGTGAATATGAAGCTATTCATGCTCTGTTGGCCACCCTTAGGAAAATACAACATTTCCTAGTGCTAGAGACCTTGTCCAGTTTTGGCTAAAGTCAACGGAACTTTCCACTGAGAGTGCAGTGATGACATCATCAAACCTTCGGAGACAGCATTTGTCAAATGCACTCTCTGAAGCATAAGCAAAAACATGCATGCTACAGCAGCCTTCCTACAACCTGGTGTCCACCAGATGTTCTGGAATACAAGCCCCATCACCCCCAGACAGCATGGCCAGTGGTCAGAGATGATAGCAGTTGTAGTCCTAAATATCTGTAGGGCGTCAGGTTGAGGGAAACTGGGTTAGAATGTTGGGTGTACACTCAGAAAACAAGAAGATTTGTGGTGGTGTAATATTGGAAGCATAATCTATGTACTTTAGAATTCCAGAGAGAGTAAAGTGTGAACATTCTCTCAAGAGTTTTGCCATATGGACATTGTCTAAGGCAGACATACGTTATAATTCTTATGCAATATTTTCACAAACTTCCCAGAAAAATATATTTGTGTCTTTCAGAGGTGGCTCTATCACAGATTTGATTGTAAGAAGCTCAGGTTCAATTCCTTGCTCATGCAAGAAGCTCACTGAATGACCTTGGGTAAATCATTCCTTAGACTAACCTTCATTGCAGGATTGTTAATTGTTAGTCTAATTTCCTCGGACTAACCTACATTGCAGGATTGATAAAATGAGGTCCACATGTGAGCCACCTAGGGGCAGAATAGGATGCAAACTACATAGGCAGACAGCTGGGAAATTACGGTACTTCCCCTGAACTGCAGGGAAACAGCATTTTTCCCCCAGCGTCTCCAAGTATGGCTGGGAGGGACCCCGGTCTCAAATCCTGAAGTGCTGCTACCAGTCAGCATAGACAGTGCTTTGCTAGATGGTCTGACTTGGTATATACATAAAATCATATAATTCTAGAGTTGGAAGGAACCTTGAAGATCATCTAATCCAGCCCCATGCAATGCAGGAATATGCAGCCTTCAACCTTGGTGCTATCAGCATCACACTCTAGCCACCTGAGCTATGTCCAAGGCAGCTTCCTATGCTCCTATCAAATAAATAGAGCAAACTCTGTAAGAAGCCCTATTGGGAATGCAGGCATTTTCTTTAGTGATTAGCACAGTAATCTCAACTGCTGTTTAAAATAAAATGACCAGGGCAGTTTATCAGAATAAAAAGGTGCAGCCTTGCCTTGTATGCAGGCTTTGTCCGGAGGAAATAGGCTCCTGTAACAGAGAAGAGGAATCTCACGTTACTTTCTTGGGGGATTGCTTCTGCAGCTTGTGTATAGTATTTTGCATCTGACTGTAAATGCTGCATAGTGAAGAAGTGTGGGGACAGGTCCATCCACTAGATTTAGCTAATGTTTAGAAATTCAGGCTCCCAATCTTTTATCCTTGCCCGAAGGAGAATCTTGGAAGCAAACTAACAGCAGCTCCTGCACAGAGGGGGAGGGGGGAAGAAAAAGGCTGTGTTTAGTTAAGGACAAATTGTTCTCCTGGCATTTTTTTTTCTCCCATTGAATTTCAATCAGGCTCATCGGAGGGAGAGAGGTACTTTGGGTCAGTATGCAACAATAAAGATGAATGCCTGCAAAGATGGATTTGTGCAGCACGCCCTTTGCTTTCCTGAGTGCCAACAGGGAAGCAGCCAGGAGCACAGACGCCTCATTAAGGGAGTTTTGCACAAGGCCAGGAGGGGAGGTCGCATTGCAGTTGAAGATGACATCACTGAGTTGGCAGCAACCAGGGTAGCGCTCCATTGCCGGCATTCGCAGTGAAGGAGATGGGCAGCTTTATTCCCCACGGTGTATCGGAGCTAATGGAGCGAGAGCATAGCTGAAACCTATTCCTCTGATAAGAATGAACGGCGCAATCCCCATCAATAAAGAGAAGACAGCATTCTTGGAATGGAGTCAAGAGAAATCGTCATCCTCAACCCAGAGAAGCGGGGGGGGGGGGGCAGTGTGGAGAAGATCAGTGCATTCTCAAGGTTGAAATTAAGTAAGGAGAAAATAAATACGCTTGCCTTGTCCCTGAATAAAGGGCTCCCACCAGAAGTGCTTCACATTCACCCTTCAGCACCCAGGCTTGCATTCGGATCCTGCCAGAATGTGGATTATTCTAAAACAAATCCAAAGCATGGATAGGAGAGCTATGTTCTACTGTGAGATTTGTCAGACAAGAAACGGGCTGAAAGCAAGTTTCACACTGAAGCCACAGCCTTTTTGCTTGGCTGGTGTGTGCAGGACCAGCTCTACCATTAGGTAAAGTGAGGCAACTGCCTCAGGTATCCAATGCTGTAGGGGGAGCAGTGACAGCAGCCTCCTAGCTATTGCCCACTGGCTTTTCCATAACCTTGAAGAACAAAGCTGTGTGTTACATGGCCAGTCCTGACTCTCCTATATTACTGCACCCTCAGGTTCAATGGAAGTTACTGTGCTGTTGCCAGTATTGAACTAAGATTCATCTGCTAGTCAGATCAGTTTTTTAAAAAGAATGAAATGGGGACAAGGGAGTGTGTCTGTGTCTCTGTGAGTATGTTTGTTCACTACTTAAGGTGAACATTGCAACACTGCAATCTGGATCTGTCTCTGAAAAGTATGGTGCTCTGGAATCACCACCTTACAAGCAAAATGCCTCCCTTTGGCCTTTTAAAGCTAGATGGGATATAGCAGTGAAGCACATATGCAGCTTAGTGGAAGCGTACTGATTTGCATGTAAGAAATTCCAGCATTGACCCCTGGTGTCTCCAGTTAGGACTGGAAAAGATTATCATCTGAAACCCTGGAGAACTGCTGTCAGCAGATGCAGACATAGAGACATAAGAAGAGCCTGCTGGATCAGGCCAGTGGCCAACCTATTCCAGCACCCTGTTCTCACAGTGGCCAACCAGATGCCTGTGGGTAACCTGCAAGGAAGATTTGAGCACAAAATACTGGTGGTTTCCAGCCACCAGTATTCAGAAGCATTACTGCCTCCAGCTGCGGGGGCAAAGCATAGCCATAATGGCTTGTAGCCTTTGATAGCCCTCTCCTCCATTAATTTGTCTAATTCTTTAGGGCAGCAATGGGGAACAAGCATCATATTCGCTGGTAGGTGAGTGCTCATCCAAACAAGCACCTACTGTTCTTGAAATCTCTCTACTGTAGATTATCTGAGCAGATTTAATTTGTATTTATAGACATGTTAGATGGCTGTCCTCAGTCCTACCCTCCTGCTTCCTAGATGTTGCATAAAGGAATTTCCAAAACAACCCCTTGCCTGGTACGGTCGTGGGGGTGAGTCCATACAGCATGCATTCAATAGCCACATGCCACATGTGTGTCACGATTGGCAATGTAGTGTTGGACGAGTGTGTGTGATCACATCTTCATATCCATGGAGAAACTGCTCCCAACCCCCAATACCTCAAAACGTCATTGCTAAATCAGGAATTATTTGGCCTGTATGAAAGCACCCTTAGTTCTCCACCCCCTTTGTTTGTACAGGGCAGCACTGAGTAATTCTTTCGAAACAGGCAGTAGTTATGGTGGCAAAGCCTGGCCTTAAAATACATCTGTCTATCCTGAGCAGGGAATCAGCTTCATTATTTTGGTAAGGTGTCACTGCACATCCCTGCAGTGTTACATAAAGTAAAACAATATCAGCCAGGAAGTGCTATGTTTTCATTTGTGGTTTATAGTGATGAGGAGGTGCAGAGATGCAGGGAAACTGGTCCACATGCCAGGAAAGGCAGAAGTGACTGTCATCACAAGCAACAGTGGTGGGATTGTTTGACAGGATAGAGAAGAACTTGCAATTCCTGGAGGCGTAGAAAGACAAGGGCTATGAAACAGGCTGGAGCAGGTCCTCTGGGAGAGTCATTTTAACTGGATGGAAAAGAAGCAGTTTTACAAAGGCACTGGAACAGTAGCATGAGAGTGACCTGATGGGTTTCAGTGTAGTGCTATCATGGTAACAACAAAATCCCAGACTTGTGTCACTTTCAGAACATCACTGGGGCTAGATAAGCAATCCTACAGCAGCTTCAGTTGATTACCCTGAAGGTTAAGTAGCATTTCAGGAGAACGGATTATTTCCAGTCTATGATACATTTGCCACCAAACTACTCTGCAGCTTGTCCCAATGACAGAAAACTGTTTTTTCTATATAAATATAATTGAATGGGTTAATGAATTGTACTGATGAAAGATTTGAAATGGGGATGCTACTTGGATTTCAGCTAGAGCTTCAACTCCTGAAACTGTAGTTCTACCCCTAGAACTGTATTCTAGCTCAAGGACAGAATACATGCTTTAAATGTGGAAGATTCCAGGTTCAACCCCTGGCTCCTCCAGTTGAAAGGTTCAGGTAGCAGGTCATGTGAAAAGTCTTCTTTTGCTTGAGACCCTGGCAAGCTGATGCCAGTCTGAGTAGACAAAATGGGGAGAGGTGGACTAATAGTTTGACTTGGTGTAAGGCAACTCTGCTAGTGGGAGAGGTCATTCTGGGGTCATTCTCTCCTTGTTTTTGGGAGTGGGGAGAACTATACGTAGGACAATGCAGGCAAAATGTTAAGAAAAAATCAAATTCATAAATAAATGTAAAAACAAACACAATTTCAGGTTATAAAATTAGCCACTCAGAGAGAGAACATAACTGTTATATTACTCTGTATTTATATTATGTATCTGCACACACCTATGTACAGCCACTTTATAAAATGAACCTATGAGTGCAAAATGTTATTATCTCCTTCCGTGTTTCATTCATATATGCAAGACAGGGAACACACCAAGCATTTGGTTTTTCTAGCTTTTTTCAAAGAAGGAAAATCCATAGAAGGAAAATCCATAACAGTCTGCCGATTCAGTTACCCACCTACACAATATGAAGGTCTTTTAATCTTTCTCTGTTCCCAAAGCTGAACTCAGAACAACCCAGAGATGGAGATCTCAGACTGACTGGCAGCAGCAGCCGGTCAAACCCACTGGTGCTGGCAGCTGATCCGGAGACACATTGTTTGGCCGAGTTCATTTGCATTGAGCTGAGTTTCCGTCTATTGTTTCAGGAGGGGGATACAATGAGGTGTGTGACAGCAGAAAATCAGCTGAGTTACATTTTAGCTGCATTCAGTATTCTTAGTTGATGTTTAGCTTAAAGATCATGTGAGGTTTTCCTCCTGATGTGCTAGCTAATGAAATGAGTTCTTGGAACACCAGACTAGATACTTTCTTCTTCTATTACTCATTAATATCTTACAAATGAAAGAATTCTGATCTGAGGAATGGATTTATTTTATCCTAACTGTGGCTTTTAAAAAGTTGAGTACAGTTACACGCCACCCCAGTCTCCACAGCACTGCGAGATTCCACGGGTTTAGGTGCTTACCCCGGGTTTGTGTTTCCTTTGCAAATGAGGCACAGTGGAGACTGTGGTGTCTTTATGATTTTTGGTTTATTTAAACACACACACATATAACCGTAGCCTGCAAAAGAGGGGCTTATAGCATTACCCTCCAAGAGAAATCTGTTTCTCCCATTCCTACAGCCTTGGATTCCAACTGTTAGCCCACAGTGTGCTCTGACCCTGCCCTCTTGCTACATTTAGCAGACTGACACCTTTTTCCCACAGCCAACTGAAATCCTAACAACTACAGTGGTACCTCAAGTTACAAACGTCTCAGGTTACAAACTCCGCTAACCTGGAAGAGTTACCTCGAGTTGAGAACTTTGCCCCAGGATGATTATGGAAATTGTGTGCTGGCAGCACGGCAGCTGAAAGCACGCCTTTAGTGAAAGCACGCCTCTAGTTAAGAACAGTTTCAGGTTAAGAATGGACCTCCGGAACAAATTAAGTTTGTATCTAGAGGTACCACTGTACTCTCCTTCTAACTCTACATCAAGGGCTTTGCCTTTCTAGCTGATTCTGAGTTTGCCCTTTGGCACAGAGCCACTCTCTTTGTTCCAGCTAATGACCCATCTTTAGGGGGCCATCACAAGGCTGGTAACTGACTTGCAGTCTCTGGTACCCAGGAATTAGAAGGGGAACCCAGGTACCCCACAAACTCATATAACAGTACATTCATGCAAATCATTTGCTGTGGAAAAGCCTGGATAAATATTAGGACAATACCTTTATTATCAGTAGCAGGCAGCTTGGTGGGTGGAGGTGCTTACCTGACCTGGTCACTGCCACTTACTGGGACAGGAAAGGGGAGAGGTGAGGTGGCATGGAGGACAGCACAGTGCAAACATATCAACAGGAGTTCTTGATTAGCTTTGCTGTTGCATTTACACTGCAATGACTTCACTGCTGCCTTTCCCCTCCCAGCCTGATAAGCAGCAGTGACTCACCTGCCAAGAGGTCTTACTGGATCTTCTACGGACATTGCTCATGCATTTTCAAAGGTTCCTCTGAAGTAATGGGGGCTAAAAACATAAAGCAAAATATATGAGGAGTTATATTCCTCCATACCAGGTTGCATATTCTGCATGTGCACAAATGAACAGATCGTGCAGAGTTTCCCTGCAGGGCCTATTCTGATGTAACAAGCTTCAGTCATAAGTTCCCATTATGTTACATATGTAAAATGCAAATATTACATGGGAACTGGTCAGTGCTTTTTTTCTGGGGGGACGCAAACCTCTAAACATTTTGTGAATCTACGTTTGGCCTCATTGAGGGGCAGTATTTCAATATGAGTAGGAAAATGAGAGTACCCCTAAACATTTTTTTAATAGAAAAAAAAGCACTGGAACTACTTATCTACACAACTGTTTTGGAGACAAATACATGAACAATATACGATGTGGCTGTCAAGTGGTGGTGGTTTTGTGTATGTATTTTTTAAAGCAGATTTGTTGCTTGGGAGCACTATCCAGTTGCTGCTGTTAATTGTAGTATACCTGTTTTTTTGCAGTGGGTTATGAAGGTGCAGTCATATTATGCAAAGGGCATATACTGGCATAAAACTGACAGTGTGAGAGATCCAGACTGGATGCACCCATGTAACAATTTCCATGTAACCAGTGGAGCTATTGCCTGTTGGGACAGAAACAGGAAGACCCAATAGTAGGTGGAACCAGAGCTAATGGCAGGGAGGCAACTAATTCCAGTTTTGTCTACATGCACCTCTCTGCAGTGTTCTATGAGGGCAACACTGAGGCTAAGGTTGAGGGAGGTGTCAGCCAATTAAACCCCTTGGGTTGGTTATAAATAAGAGGGCAGACAAGTGGGAAAAGGCTGAGAACAGAGTGATGTTGATGGGGCAATTGACTCTAATGGACCAGCCTCCACTGCATGTAACTGTTCCATCTTTTACATCTCTTCTTTGAATGATAGCAGACTATGCTTTGCATGTCAAGTTGCTTGCAAAGACTGAATGGACACGTCCAACCCGCTCTCAGCAATGACACATGCTCACTGGCTCAGTTGGTACTACTGGCAGGTCAGATCGGCCTAGGAATGAGATCAGATAAAGTTCACCTTTCTTATGCATATTATTCCCATTGACTGCATTTGTTGTTCCACAGTTCAAAATAGATGAGTTGCTATGGGGACCAAAAATGTAACAAGATTAGAAAGACATTCCTGCGACAAATTTTAAAAAGAACATTTCCTTGCCAAAAACTGCTTCCTACTTACCTTTCAAAAAGACTGTCAGGTGTTCCAACCTCAGCATTTACATAAATGCTAGGTGAAGGTGGGAGATTTCTGTGCTTTGTCAGGGATTCTCAGTTTCACTTTATTTGGCCCTTGTAAATAAAAAATCCCCAATTTGCAAAGATTCAGAGAACTTGAAAGGAGAGCTGTGTTTTGGCTCATGTATTGGTTTGGATACTGTAGGTTTGCATTAAATGTTAACTAAAAAAATTCCTCTACATTCCTCATGTCAATGTGTTTCTCAGCCAAGCAATACCTCATGCAGTGTCTTGGCATTTCAAAGCTAGCATCAAAGCCTGTTGGGGTAATATAATGGGGTATGGAAGTGGCAATGCAGCTGCCTGATCAGAATATCAAACTAAGCACTTCCAAAAACATTCACAGCATCAGAATGCTTCATACTTTGCACATCGTGTGAAACTGCAACAAGACATGCCATGTTTGAACTGACCCCAGTGAGGTAGACTTTGAGAATATTCTAATACTAAGTCCTCACCCTAATAAAAATGTGGACCTTTCATCACACTAGACTTTGAATCCTTGTTCTTTGGACCTTCTGAGCTCTCAGTTACCTGGAAACATTTGTGTAACCCCATCAGTGGCCCTATTTTGTCAGCTGATTAACTTATTACTGCAAAATTAGTTCTGCGTCTCCTTATCTATTGCCTTGAACTGCTATGTTGCTCTTGAGAATATGGAGTGGCAAATAAGTGATATCTCCATCCCAGGATCTAGCCATCACCCTGGTAACTAGCCAGCAACCCAATGACTGCACGGGTTTGAAATCAATCTCAGGTAGACCCAACTTTTCATCTAGAAATGCAACAGTTTATATTCCACCTTCCACCTCCACACTGCTTCATGTAGAGCCAATAGAACCAGCTTTGACTGAAGGCTGTGGCCCTCTTGGCATTTAAAATAATGTATGGAACTTTAAAAAGGGCTGCATATGAAAGAGTAAGCCCCAAGAGAGATGGGGGAAATATAGAGCAAAGGTGTTCAGATGTAAGAGGGCTTCTGCACTCTTTTCAGTTATATAGAAGGGAACACTTCAGCAGGTACAGTCTGCACCGTATCTGCACTTTACAAAGTCTTGTTGCAGTGGCCAAAATCTTGTCTTCATTTCCCCCCCACCTTGCACACCCTGCATAGTGTCATTGGAAACAGGCCTCTTCACCCCTCTGTATGGCTCTTCTCCTCCTCCTCTTCTTACTCCTCCATCACAGAAGTAGCCCAAGATGATGACAGGATAGGGGACATTGCTCTTTCTAGTTCTATAATGTGCTATTAATCTGGATTATCATGTTTCGCTATATGGGCTGTTTCTACTCTGTGAGACATAGCTGCTCTCAAATTCTGTTTAATTTAAAAAAAAAAAATTACCCGTGATTCAGTCTCTGCAAGGCCCAGGCTTGTACACAAGGAATAACGGCTTTTGGCAGAGCAGGGGTCAGCAAACTTGTTCAGCATGGAGCCAGTCCACTGTCCCTCAGACCTTGTGGGGGGCCGGACTATATTTGGGGGGGGGTGAATGAATTCCTATGCCCCACAAATAACCCAGAGATGCATTTTAAATAAAAGGACACATTCTACTCATGTAAAAACATGCTGATTCCTAGACTGTCCGCGGGCCAGATTTAGAAGGCAATTAGGCCGGATTCGGCCCTCAGGTCTTAGTTTGCCTACCCATGTGGTAGAGCAAACCATGTGTCTGTCATCTTTGTGGATCAGGGCATAGGACAGCATGAGATAAATTGGAAATGTGGAAATGGAAGGGCAAAAGGTGTGGGACTGCTGTGACTCTTGAGACCATCTGGTGTCCAACAGACTGCCAAAGTTATCTGGGCTTATTGGCTCTGCTGTCATTATTATGTAGCACATTTGGCTCCCTGACTATGACATGTAATGATCTAGATTATGGGGAGAGGATCCATGGGATGGTCTAACAGGTGGCAAGTGTGGGCCTCTTGGTTGGTTCTAGCTCTTGGTCATGCTGCCAAGAAGATGGGCAGAAGGTTGCATTTGCGGCATGATGGATTGAGACCAATAGGCTTTCTTTGATTGGCTAACTATATAGCACAAGAGAGGAGGAAAGCATAGCTTTCAAAGGAGTTGCTGAGAATTAATCACTAAAGAAGTACAATATAGCAGGTATTAGTAGCTTTGCTGCTGATAGATGATAGATAGATGATAGATATTGCTGGACTCCGCACTGGGGTGACACAGTGGAGAAGTTGAGGGTTAAACAAATTATTTTTTGACATTAAAATAATAATAAAAGACCTCACAAAATGTTGCAGGCACAGCAGAGGGCTGTATGGCTCATCATTAATTTCATCACTGGAATAACCAGTAGGTCTCACTGCGAATCGCAATAGCAATTAATGTATTATCTGGGGGAAGCCTTCTACTTTCCCAGGTACAAAATACCGTGCTTTCAGTGTCCAGAAATGTTACATCTCCACAACTGAAGATTTAAGAGGAGATATGCTGACTGTGTTCAATTATTATAAATGTGCAGAAAGGCCAAATTTCAGCCATAGCCATTGGCCCAGTCGGTTACATGTCTCTTTCCTTGTTCATCTCTGTAATTGTTCTGGGTTCAATACAGTAGCAACAAAAAGCACAAATTCCATCTCAGTAAAAGCTCCTCTCTGTCCCCTTCAGAACACATACTTCAGGAAGTTAGAAGAATGCCTTGATTTGATTGGTCACAACCAGCTTTTCACCAGCTTTAGAAGTACTGATTTCAGCTGTCTTCACTATTTCTCAGGATAGTATCTTTTTTAATTCCACTTACAAAGAAGATGAAGCTAATTGAAATTCCTTACCGGGGGGGGGGGGAGTTGATATCGACAGTAATGTGTAATAGCTATTCCTTAAAAACACACTCAGACAACTGCTCCTATTTGAGTATGTAGGCTGAGGGGAATGTCCCCAACCAAATTCTCACAATTACTATGAATATATAAATACAAAGTTTAGTGAACTTTTGCACTATTCCTAGGCCTATTTTCTACAGCAATGAAGACTGATGCAAAGAATTTGCTCGGCTTCTCTGTAATCTCCACATCCTCCTTCAGTAACCCTTTTGCATTGTTGTCATCTAACAATATGACCACTTCCCCGACTGGTTTCCTGATCCTTGCGTATCTAAAGAAATGCTTCTTGTTTGTTTTAATGTTTCTAGTGATAAGTACTGCCAAGGTTTGTGCTTCTTTTTATATTCCATATTTGGGCAAGATGGACACTTCTTCAAGAAACTCACCTTCCCTTTTATGGCACGTTAACCATAATGGCATCGTCTTGGATATGTCTCTGTTTTTCTTAATCTCTGCTGGACGTTATATCTGAACTTTGATGATTGTGGTTTTAAATAACTACCAAACATCTTGAAAAGCTTTGGCTCTTTTGATTCTTCCTCTCAAGTTCCTTTTTACTAAATTCTTGTTTAAGCTGTTCTCTTGCTGTTTCCGAGCAGTTTGACAATACTTACATCCCACACTAGATCCTGGTCACCTCTCGGGATTAAATCTGGGTTTGTCTCCTCTCTGGTCAACTCCTTGACTACCTGTTCCAAGGGGTAGTCATTTATCAGATCTATAAGCTCTGTTCATTACAACCTGAAAGGTCATTTATTCAATGTGAGAGTACACCAACAGGAGTGGGGAAGGTTTAGACTCTAGCACTCCAAAGCTTTGGGCTGATCTGTGCTGTGATTCTCTTAAAGCCAGTTCACACTCTAGGGTGCAAAAAAGTAGCAAGTTTTATGGATATCTGTGAATTGTATCATTGTGAATGGTAGCATTTGCATTTCATACAGTAAACACAGAAGCAATGGCTTGACCCTTTCCTGATTGGCACTAATACATTTCATGACAGAGAAACCCAACCATTTGCATACCAGGGCACTATTCACAATTTGGTATATTGTCCCATTTAAACCTAAGTACTTTGTCTATACCTACTTAAAAATAAAAGTGTAATTCAAACTGAGTGCATGGATAGTCTCTACCTGGAGATCGTTGTTATTGTGCGACAATGGCTTTCTGTGTTGTTACAGGCAAATATGGAACAACTGTGAGGGCAGCATATATAAGCCATTTTTGTCCTTTTCTTTTTCCTGGTGTGATGTTCATTCCCAATAACTTTTGTCTATTACACAATGTTTCTTTTCCTTTCTTACAATGGTAATAAACCACTAATTCTGTCCAATTCTGCTAAAATGTTGTAAAAGGCAATTATAGGTATTCTGTTCTTTCTACCGAGGCACCTGAGAAAGAGGCAAGACACATTAATGAGAAGTAATGTGGCGGAGTCTAGATGGCCCACCTCTTAACCTGAACCCCCTGTGCCATTTAGGAACCAGGCCAACATGACTCACTTAGCCATTGTTAAGGCAGAACAAGTATTTTTTTCTGTTGGCAGCAGAAACATAGAGGGCACAGCTGCAATTTACTGTAAATCCGCGAGTCTTGTTTGAAGTACTGTAGGCGGAAAACTAACCATATCCCACTGAAACAATTGGACTCTGCTTCCTGTGCCTGCATGTGCTCTCCGTGAAATCTCCCTGAAGCCTGCCTTGCGTTGCCCTTTGTAGTTCAAGGACTGTTAACACTGTGCTGATTTCAGAACTTGTATGCTGTATTCCCAATGATGTACGGCAATTGGGTTACGTTCTGTAATATAAGTAACCATGATCAATGGTGTCATCATGAATGCCTCTCAAGTGCTTATTTTGAGGTTACCTTTCTTGTCCCATGATAGCTCAGGCCAGAGGCTGATCCTCTCAGTCACATGTGTAATTATCACATGACAGTGGCTGTAGGAAACTAATAGCAACCCATGTTTCTTCCAGGTATTGTTGCTCTTTATTCCCAGATGCTGAGAGTTGCTTATTTCATTATTTGTCCATGGTAGATTCCAGGCCTTCCAGATTGAAGTCAAGCTCTTCCCTCCTCCTCCTCCTAGGTTGCAATTCCTTTCTCATCTGTCTCTTGCCTCAAGGGAGGGGGCTGCATCTTACCACTTAGCCCTTGTAGGATACACGTTGCATTTTTAGGAGAGTTACCACCTCTACTAATGCAGAATCGAATGTTGGTCAGAGCACACCTAGAATTGCCACAAGTCTTTTTGCAACATTAACAGTATTCAAAACTGGCCACACTTTCCAGATTATATATAAATGAAAATATTGGATATTCCAGAAAACCAGCAAGCAAGATTTACATAATGCTCAACATGTTCCACCTCCACACAAGCTCCTACGCAGCTATTGAACCATTGCTCATCTTATTTTTAAGAGTTTTCCAGTGGCACAATAAGTTTGCCAGCTAGGGCAGAAACAGTCAGCCCAGACAGTTTGGGAACTTTGCCTCACTCATTCCCAGAAAAGTGTGGGGGGGGGGTGCTAGGTTTCCCATTCACAGTTCGTTTTCCTGTGCTCAATTATTATTATAATTATTATTTTGCAATAATTTATTTTTTATTGCTTTGGGGCATGTGAGAGCTGCTCACATTTACTCTAGGCCCTGTGGGCTGTAGAGCACCAGCCAAGAAAATATGTGCCAGATGTACAGGAGCATTTGCTTGACCAATCAGGGCTTGCCTTCTTCGTCAGTCTCTTTGGAAAATCAGACTGTTATGTCACCTACTGATCTGTTTAGCTTTGGCTCCAGCTTCTGTTTCACAAACTCATACTTTGCTCAGGAGGACCCACTGGGAATTGCTGATTATACCAACAGATTTTTTTGCTGTGTGCCTACTTCTGCTGTTTCAGTGGAAGCCAAGTCATGGATTAATTTTGAAGACTCAGCAATGTTCAGAAGCTGCCCCTCTGACATGGCAGATCAAGTCCCCCTCTCCCAGTTGCCAGCAAGTCTATGTAACACATTTAACAACCAGAAGAGTATCTACATAAAAAGCTGCACCAGTTCAGTCACTTAAACAATTCTCTTAACAGCTGTCTGCATTTGATATATTGGGCCTGGCAAAATTCCGTTCTGTTTGCACGTGCTATAGATGAAAGGAAAGCATTGTCTGAAGATTTCTAATGACTCCAGCTATACCAAAGCACTGGACTTGGCTTTTCTGTTCTGCAAAATCACAGCCACAGATCCAAAGCTTAATAAGGGTTTACGTGGAATGAAGACCACAGGAAAGTTAGTGTGAGATATGAAAAACTTACAAAATTATTTTTTGTTATCCACTTTTCATTAATGTTGGGCCCATTAAACCACAAGAAGAAACACAGAGATTCATCTCCACATTCTCTCTCCTCCACACTTCAATGTTTAGCTCAGAGAAGCTAAATGGCTAGGCTTGCCATGTTGTAACCTGGAGATTTCCTCCATAAAATGAAGTTTTTCTCTTAATCTGAAGGTGAAGCAGCAATAACAGCCCTCCCTCCCCCCAATTTTCCCTCTCCTTCCTCACCTAACTCCTGTGTGGCATATCTGAATTCCTGCCTACTACAGCAGGTAGAGGAGATGACACATGAAAGAAGGGGGGGGCGGGGAGAGATGCCACTATTGCAACAGAGGATAAACTGAGGAGTCCCTGGAATTCAATCTGGGATCTATGATGACTCCTTGTAGCAGGCAACATAGATTTCCTATTATATGGTGGTGACAGTCAAGCAAAGCAATTCATTTGCATTTCTTTCAAATGGAGTGTGTTCTTTCCATATTTTCTAGAATTTTGGTTAATAAAGGTTATTGGTTTACTTTTAATTGCAAAATAGGTGAGTATCATTATGTGATGTTGGAATTTTTGAGCAGAAATGGTGGGAGCTGAAAACTGAACAGTTACACAGTAGTGCTTACTGCTTGCCATGCATATGATTTGGAGAGGGGATTTTTCATACTGCTTTCCCCTTGAGATCCTTTGTAGAGTATACGTATCGAGTGAATCCTGCCTAGTGTGGTTTTGTAGGAATTAAGTGTAAGCAGTTACTCTCCTCCATCCATCGCAAGAATGGGCAAAAGAGCACCCTCATCGTAAGCTGTCCCTTGAGCGCAGGGAAGAACCACAGAGGTCTACCCTGAGTTTTTTATAACAGAAGGAAAACTAAGCTGAAGAAAGGCTGTATAGCCCATGGCTGAATAAGAACCAGTAGCTGGAGGTTAAAGTTGAACCAATTAAAATTATAAATCAAGTATCTCTTAAGCATTTTGTATGAGATTATCCATAGGAGACACAAATAGGAGTGAGAGAATTTAGGAGACACTTAGATTAGAAGCAACATTCCTGTATTGTTAAAATTAAACAGAGAAAGGGTCCAGGGGAGCAGGAGTTAACATATCAGAGAACACTGAATGCCAGATAGAAAGGCCATGGAGATGCCATTTAGATTTTAAGATAGCAGATCAATAGAACTGTGGATAGCACCAGGGAGACATGCTTGAATCCCCATTGTATCTTAATTGAAGAAGGGTTGACATTAGGCTACACAGCCATTGCTTTCCATGCTCGGGCATTAGGTGTGCATTTGCCTTATGCATTGACATAATTGAAGGGAAATCTTCTTTATAAGGCAGCATCTGTATATGTGGGTCAAGTAGGTTACATGCATATTATCCTGGACTATGAAGATTGTAGTTAAAATTTCTACAGCCGTTTTAATTTCATTATCCTCCTTTGTATGTCCGCACTGCTTTGAAGCCCTATATAATTAAATCCCTTTCTTCTGGTTCTTTCTCCCAGTTTTCTCTGTTAAAAGAACTAGGCAATTCCATTTTTGTTTTAATTTGTACAAAGGAAATCTTACAGCTGCTGCAGCAGAAAATGCCTAGATTGTAGCTGAGATGGTGCCTAGTCTTGTTACTGGAGGATTTGTAAAGGGAATACAAGGATTTGACCCCTTCCCTCAGGCATATTACAAATTAAGCCTGGGGTCCTCTGAGGACTGGGTCCAATTAGTCATGGGCTTGAATCAGAGCCAAATCTTCCTGCTCTCATACTTCCCATTCCCAAACCTAGTCTTGCTAGGAGGATGGGTGGTCAATACTGGGAGGCATCACAGCAGCAGAGGTCTCAGGTTTAAACTCTGAACATTCCCAGTGCCACTAGGAAACTTGTGCTGCCTTGGTCTGGTCCTGGCTTGACCCTTGAGCTGGAGGTGAGAGGGAAGCTAGGCTCCAGGACAAGAGCTGGCCAAACTCCAGAGGGTTACAGTATTTATTTGTATTTAACAAAATGTATACACCACTTAATCAAAAAAGAAAACGCTCTAAGCAGTAGCAGGGAGATATCAGAGCACTCAGAAGCAGACCATGCTGCAAATGTTTATCTCAGCTTTCAAGATTCCCTTACTCCAAAGGAGGCCCCTTATTCCAGAGGAGCCTAGCATCTCTGGGCATGGAAGTATGCAAACTCTCAACGGGTGTCTGCCTGTGCTTCCAGTATCTGATGCCAGCATTCCCTGGGGCTGAGAGTTGGTTCACCCTCCCTCTCTGATTCCATAGGCAAAGCAGGAACCTCATTCATGGGTCGCGTCAGGTCCTCTGCTGCAGGTAGGCCTGGCATCACTTCTCCAGAGATGCTGCAGGTGTCCAGCGTAGCGCTGCGGTCAGGAGGCTCCATAAAGACATCGTGCAGCATGTCAGTGAGGTCTTCATCTAAGGGGGTCATGCTGGCTTAGCCCTGGCTTGGACTTGACAGAATCATGGAAAATCAGATCTGGTTCAATCTATTTCTCATGCTTCCAGGCAACAATGGGAGCCTCCAGGTTTGAAGTTTGAGGTCATTGCCTTGATACCTCCCTGTTGCCATGCATCCTCTCTCCTCACCAGGGTTTGTCCACAAAAGGAAACAGCAGAAAGAGCTGGTGGTAGAGAGGCCTTGCTTGGAAATTTCTTGCCAAGCTGTATTCTTACTCACCAATAGCCTTTTTTCTGGGAGAAGAATAAGGTGCAAATGGCTATGAAATACCATTTTTAAAAAGAGTATTTACTTACATAATATTTTTATGGGCAAGCTCTCATAAGGTGTCTTTCAAAAAAGGAAATACATAATACAGAGAGAAAATCTTTCTGAGGAAGAAATACAAATAAGACTCCCAATTGTCTTCCTTTACTGGACTCTGATTCTTTGAACCTCCATTTTAAGACGCTGCTACCATCTTAAGTAGTATATTATAATGCATGTCTTCTGCCACTGTGTTGACTGTGGGGTAAACTGGATATACTGTAGCTGATAGAAAAACTACATAATTGCTCTGATTTTCCCAGAGGAAGAGTAGGATATAAATAAATATATTTTTCACACAACACATTATACTGGATATATAAATCTAAATGAATTTGCATGTTGTATTCAGCTCACACTGCTGGGAGGTTTGGAGTTTCTGCATAAAGTAGAAGAATATCTGTGTCCATGTACTTTTATCAGATATCCAAAGTGATATTTCCACCGAACAGTTATGAAATCACTTTGTCACTTTGCACTGCCAATATGTCATTTGGAAGTTCATGTCAGGTAGAATATACTTATGCAATCTGATTTACCAAAACTTGCTTATTGGCCTTGTAGTTCAAATTTTAAGCTTTTCAAAGTCAACCTTTAGTGTTCAGCTCCAAGCTTATGGCTGCCTAAGCCATGTCTGACTTCAGAGCAGGTAAACTAATGGTAGCCAGAAAGTAGACAGCTTTGCCAGCTTGGGTGCCCTCTGACATAGCAGAATACAGTGGTACCTCGGCTTAAGAACCTAATTTGTTCTGGAGATCCATTCTTAACCTGAACTGTTCTTAACCTGAGGTACCACTTTAGCTAATGGGGCCTCCCACTGCCACCGCGCTGCTGCAGCGCGATTTCTGTTCTCATCCTGAAGCAAAGTTCTTAACCCAAGGTACTATTTCTGGGTTAGTGGAGTCTGTAAACTGAAGCACCTGTAACCTGAAGCATCTGTAACCTGAGGTACCACTGTATTGGCTACTTGTTGCTAGATAACACTTGCAACTTGTAAGCTAAGTACATGCTAATAAATCCATATGTGGAATGTGCTACCTTTCCAAAATTAACTTTCAAAAAACTGTACGTACGGCCATTTTAAAACAATAAATAGACTTCCAAACTTTCTCTCTGCCCTTGTATAATTTCTGCATAAACTAATCTGATTTCAGCCATGATCGGAAAGCAGCAGTATCTCCACTTGGGTGCCGAGGTCAAAGAAGCCACTTCTCTGAGGTCTCACAGGAAACTCATTATAAGACCTGGTTAAAAGATCTGCTCAACCAGCTTTGGGGACATTTGCTTCAAGCAAAAAGCTGCCTGTCCCTTTCTTTTGCTTGATCCCTCTATGAAACAAAGAAAACTTTGATCTGAGCTGCTCCAGAGGAATTAACTCTAGTGCTAGCACTGACATTAACACCCTCATTAGCTGGATTAAGTCTGGAGTTGCCAAACATTAATCTAGTTAATTAATGTATATTTTCCCTGCCACACATATTATATTGGCATTTTTTAGTTGCTGTTGTGAAGGCTGTGACCTGGCGACTGGGGTCCTGACTCACATGCATCTTTATTACATTGCTACCCTACTGATTTTGCAAGGCACCCCAAGGCGGTTAACATGAGACTTCCAGAGGACCTCCCATCCAAGGGCTGGCCAGCTTTCAAGCTGTCTAGCTTCACAGATTAAACTACAACAGGCACCTTCCAACTATTGCTGTTGGCTGAATGCTTTGCAGGTTATGCATGCTTTTAACTTCTAGGTCTTGATCTTTTACAGTGAGTAGACATCCAGCACAGGAATGAGGAGATCCCTCATACCCTCCTTTAACATGCAACACCGAAGAATGACAGACCTCTAGATGTCCTATAACCATAGTCATCACATGTTGAAGGCTTTGGATTGCAGAGGTCTCCCTAGATGATTGGCTAAGAAGTTAGCCTGCTTAGCTGTTGGTTGCTTGTTAACTGTTTTGCACGAATGATGGATGAAAGAATAGGAGTGGGCGTGCTTGGGATCTATGTGCCCTAATAGAGATCCCAGCACTTGCATTCTGTTCCCCTCAGATATTATATGGCTGTATCCATCTCAATGCACCTGTCAAATTTTGTGCCATTTTACCTCTTTTCCTTTTTTTGCTGGCCTGACATAATAATGGTGCATTTTTCATAGATATGTTCTCCTCCCAGATTTCCATGCTGAGGGTTTTGATTCTTACTGAAATGCTGGATTTTCCTAATTGCATCCAGCTCTCTTATATTTTGTGCTCAAAAAGAAATGGGCCTTGATCCAGGAGGCTAAAGTAGCTGATTTCTGAGACAGTGGACTAGCTGCTGTGAGGAAAATCAGCAAGGTTTCTAGCTGAATAAGTGCACAGAATCAGTGGTGCAAATTAATTAGCACACATTTTAAAGGGGGGGGAGAGATTCAAACTGCACCAATCACATCTAATACGTATGCCAGTTCAATGTTGTATGTTGTTTTGCACAAGAACAGCAGATGTAGACAAGAAACCCTGAGAATTCATGGTCTGCAGTAGAGGATACAGCCCTCCTGGAATATCAACAATGGATTACAGGCCTTATGTTCAGTGTGGCAGCATTACAACCCGTGGTCTGCAGAGATTCCTGTTCCCTTCCCCCCACCTCACCATCTCTCGGCTGTTCAGGTCAGTTCAGGTATGACCTGAGCCAGGCCTTAACTCGTAGGACTCATCCACACTTCCTTTTGTGCTGTGTTTCTAGGCATAGGTCCAGGCTTTAAAGATTCAGGCCCAAGCATGTTTTTTGAGTGATATTTAGCGAATATTGGTTTTCTAGTGGTCAAGTGATTTGGAAAGTTCAACTCTAGCATGTTAAAAATGTTACTAGCTGGATAAGGGCTTTAAAAAGTGTTGTTTCGGGTGAGGATAAAGGCAGTAGGTAGGTTTGTGTTTCGGGAAAAGTCCAAAAAGGAAAGCAGGTAAGGGTAATTTACTATCTTAACCTATTCTCGCTTTCAAGATCACTTGCTGTTTTCTAATGGGATGGTTATCTAGAGATGGTCACACAGAGTTTTTGGTGTCTTGTTCTCATTATTGTAAGCTGTTTTGAGAGGGGGGGCAGCAAACAAAGTGATGGTGATGGTGCCATTGCTTTTATTGCAAGTGTAGCACTCATAGAACACAAGTAGGACTGTCAATTTGAGAAAAACCCACTTTCTTTAACCAAGTATTATAGTGCTTAACCACTTAAAATTAATATTATGGTGTCTTAATAAGGTGATAGTGTTAATACTTTCTACAAATAGTAAGTTTCAGCTAAATAGACATTGCAAACAATATTTTTTTGTTCATAGTGCCTAGTCAAGAGATGCATAATGATGGACTTCAGCAGCAGCTGCCTTATACCAGTTAGGTCAGAATATTAGGCTATTCAACCTAGTATTGTCTACTCAAACTGATAGCGACTCTCAAGTCTTAGGCAAAGAAAGGTATTTCACATCACCTGTTACCTGATCTTTTTACTGGAGGTGTCAAGTATTGAACCTGGGACCTTTTGCATTCAAAGCATGTGCCTCCTTAGAAACTTTATCGGTAAGATAATGAATAAAAAACTTTTATGCAGTAAGCTAATGCATATCTTTTCACGGGTAGAAGTTCTAGTTAAAATCTAAGCAGAACCCTCATTTTGAATCTTGGTTTAGTCAGTGCAATACATTACTCCATTCAATTTTATTTATATATTAAAAATTAATTTTCCATGATTGGCTCAACATCTAAAATTTAAAGAGTTTTTGATTTGAGGTGGAGCATGCTGCAGGCTTGAAATAGTCTACTGTCGTATTTAAAATCCTCTTTAAGTAATCTGCTGATGCTGCTGTAGATTGCTTATCCATCCAAAGTGAAAGTGGGCTTTTTTAGTTGTTGTCACTTGAAAACCATCAGTTCATTCTCATGCTACTATTCCAGTGCCTTTGTAAAAACCTTTTCCTTCCAGCTAAAATGACTCTCCCAGGGGACTTGCTGCAGCCTGTTTCCTAGCCCTTGTCTTTCTACGCCTCCAGGAATTGCAAGTTCTTCTCTATCCCGTCAAACAATCCCACCACTGTTGTGCATGATGATTGTCACTTCTCCTGCCTTTCCTGGCATGTGGACCAGTTTTCCTGCATCCCCGCACTGCCTCACCACCTCCTCATCACAAGAAACCACAAAGGAAAACATAGCACTTCCTGGCTGATAATTGTTTTACTTTATGTAACGCTGCAGAGATGTGTAGTGACACCTTACCAAAATAATAAAGCTGAATCTCTGCCCAGGACAGACAGAAGTCTTTTAAGGCCAGGCTTCGCCACCCATAATTCATGTTGACTGCCTATTTCAACAATGTCAAAAGAATTGCCCAATGCCATGCTACTATACAAACAAAGGTGTTGGAGAACTAAGGATGCTTTCATACAGGCCCAATAATTCATGGATGTAGCAATGACATTTTGAGGGATGGGGGAAGTTTCTCCACAGATATGAAGACAAGATTGCACACACTCGTCCACTGGCACTACATTGCCAATTATGACACACACATTGCACATGGTTATTGAATGCATGCTGCATGAAATCAGCCCACAGAGGACCTCATTTTCAGGTGATTCAAGATGATGCAGAAAAAGGTTTCATATGCCATAGAAACACAGAATTTGTGAAAGTTGGCATGTTCAGGACAATAGCCTTACTTGCTGTTCTTCAGGGTTAAACCAATGCACGTGGCTAAACCAAATCTCCATCTATCTCAGAATTTTGTGTCTGACAAAGGATATCCAAATACTGTGGGAAGCTCTCAAGCAAGGCAAGGAGGCGAAGTCTATCTTTTACAATTCAGAATGGTGGATGGAAACAACCTTCTGACCTTGTTAGTATTTCCATTGATCAGTATACAGTTCTGCTGAAATCAGTAAGGATATTGTGATTCTTGCTTTGGCTTGAGAGCTTGGATTTTACTGTATTTTGTGTAATTTTAGAAGGCTGTTGCACATGTGCACATACTACATGGAAGTGTGAGCGTAAAGGCATGCCTGTGTTCCTCACCATGCACACAAGTGCCCCAGGGGGTACTCAAGGGTATGCAGTACTGGCACCTCTTTTGTTGTTTTTAAAAAGTGTGGCACTTACTGTAACAACTTCATGGGAGTACCGGCACCTATTTTTCTAGAAAAAAAGCACCTCTTTAGTGTTGCAATTTAGTAGTCACCACCTCCATCCCATGTGCCCTTTGTCATCTCCCATCCTTCCCCATTGTTATTTTTAAAAAACACAACCTGTGTAGTTAAATTAACCCTAGAAAGCACAGGTTGCTTGCCTCCAAGGTGCTATCAATGCAAAACCTGTATTGTTTGGATTTCTGTTTGACTAGGAAAGGTAAGAGTTTGGGAGATCTGGGTAATAAAAGTTGCTTCTTCAGGAGCTGGCAGCTTTTACAAAGCTCTTACTGTTTCAAAGGGGGAGGGGGAGAATTATGTGTTAACCTAGTCACTGTGATTTGCATAGGAACAATTCAGGTTTTCATTTTATGGCAGGTTCTTGGCCTAGAAACTGTTGTTATTAAATGTTGCACTGGTATGTTGGTCCATTAATCAGTGCTGCAGTATTTACCTTGCCTTTACCCGCTAGACAATAAACATCTCATGATCACTCAGTGCAGTGTAGAGCCAAAGCTAACTTTTTTGTGGTTTCATAATCCTCTAAAACCATAGGTCTAAAAGCACGAGGTAGCCCTTCCTACTGGAAGTGCCAGCAAGGTGAGCTCCTCTCTTAATCACATGCACTCATTCTCTCTTCCAGTAGCCATCTGGTAGCCCAGGATGAGAACTGGTCATCTGAATAGTTTATCACAGGCTGAACCCAATCCACATTTTGAAGGATTGCACTATTGGGCAAAATTACAGCCTCTCTGCTGATGGCAAATGGTTCAGGTGAGTCATCTGCCATGCTCATGGAAGTGCCAGAAGCTAGGGAGTTGAGCTAGTGGCTGCAATAGGAAGAGCTACCATGTGTCTGTATCATTACCAATTTAATCTGAGAGGGTCAAATGAATCTCGACCTTGAGCTTGCATCACCTAGATTTAAATCTAGCATTCTGTCTTCTGAACCATTCTGGATAGTGTCCAGTTTCTAAAATGCAAGGTTTCAAGTCTGTATCAAAGCAGCACCCTGCAATCTGGAAACAATCTGGGTCCCAAACATGTGAGGACTGGCTGTTGTTAATTCAGTAGCAGAATTTACAAACCCCTCATGTGATCTTAGAAACAGATTCTGGGGTCTAAATGTAATCAGCTTAACTATGATTCTTGCACTGATAACAGTGACCAATTTGATGAGAAACCCTATTCCTATATGCCCCCTGCCCTTCTAACATAGAATAGAATCATAGAGTTGGAAGAGACCACAAGGGCCATCGAGTCCAACCCCCTGCCAAGCAGGAAACACCATCAGAGCACTCCTGACATATGGTTGTCAAGCCTCTGCTTAAAGACCTCCAAAGAAGGAGACTCCACCACACTCCTTGGCAGCAAATTCCACTGTCGAACAGCTCTTACTGTCAGGAAGTTCTTCCTAATGTTTAGGTGGAATCTTCTTTCTTGTAGTTTGGAGCCATTGCTCCGTGTCCGCTTCTCTGGAGCAGCAGAAAACAACCTTTCTCCCTCCTCTATGTGACATCCTTTTATATATTTGAACATGGCTATCATATCACCCCTTAACCTCCTCTTCTCCAGGCTAAACATGCCCAGCTCCCTTAGCCGTTCCTCATAAGGCATCGTTTCCAGGCCTTTGACCATTTTGGTTGCCCTCCTCTGGACACGTTCCAGTTTGTCAGTGTCCTTCTTGAACTGTGGTGCCCAGAACTGGTCCTTAGAGGAAGAGAAAGGAGAAGCTGTCATTCTCTTTCCACACCATCATCCAATTTATATAAGATTTGAGGTTGTCTTTGGGATATATTATCACTTCTATAGTAGAATAAGAGCAAGGAGGAAAAAACTGAATGGAAACACACCATATATTTTAAAACAGCTGTGTAGGAAAGCTTGTCACACCCAGCTAAATGCAACCTGCTTCTGTGTAATTCCTACATTTTATTTTATGTTTTAGAAAAGTCAAGGGATAAACTGAAAATGTGCAGGGAGGGGCAGACAAAAAGAAATAACTGCTCCGTGGATTTCATCCTGTAATGAGCAATTTTTCTTTGTAGAAAATGTGGATTTTAATCGAACAACTAATAACAAGTTTGCAAAGTTTCTAATGAAAGTTTTCTGTTTCAGTTTTCAAATTAAAAGTGCTGGTGCTCAAGTCTTCCTGCAGATTGTAGTGCATCCCCCCATTCCCAAATGAGTGGGGGCTGGTTGTAGTGCCTCATTGGTAAAGAAAAGGCACCTAGTATTTGCTTACTTTTCTTTAGCATTAGGGCACATTTGACCTGGGGTGTCTCTGTTAGTGGTCCTCCATAGCTCAGATGCATGGCTGGTATCCAGCAGAAACCCTACATTCAGCATGGTGGACCCAATTCTGCCCCCCACCCCAGCTGAGATTAGACATGCCCCCTCCTTGCTGAACTTGAGGCACTTGACAAAGAACTTTCTATTTAGGCAGGCATTTTAAATAAGTTTTCTGGGGTCTTGGATTAATTTTTAAACATGGCTTAAAAACTACAGTAACTAAGCAGTATATAAATAGCATAAATAAATAAACAAACTCTTGCATTCTATCTTTTCTCCTTCCCCACCACTGTCTTACCATTAAAGTGGAGTCATGTTTTCATGGCTGCTCTTCAGAGTAAAAAAAATAAAAATAAACTTTCATATAGCAGCTGCAGTTTTTGCCTGATGCTAAGAGGTTGCTCTTGTCCCATGTGTGTTCCTTAGGGAAGGGAAGCCAGGAAAAAGCAGCGTCTTCCAAGCAAACATAACCATGTTTCCATCTGAGAAAATGTACAAGGAGAGCGAATGTAGCCAAGCAACCATGCATTATGGTAAAATGGGTCATTTTGAAGGCACAAATTGCATGTGCGCTATTGGAGGGAAATGATACCCCCAACAAAGATTTGTTTGTGGTGTCTGCGTCTGAATGTTTAGTTCAACTTATTAAGAAATAATGTGGCCTTTTTAAATTTTTCATGCCCTCAAGGCCTCTCCTTCCTTTTCTCATCTTTGCAATCACCCTCCACAGCTCTGAGTCCTGGATCATAGTCACGCACCCTTTTTGCTGGTGAAGACAACAAGATTACAGATCTGTCAGTGGGATCTGCGTGACACTCCTCCGTTCCCACACCTCTAGGGAGACGAGAACTGCCTCAACAACATTCCTAGTTGGGGCAGGAAAGCCCCCAGCCTGAAAATCTCCAACAAGGCCATAGAAAAACCTTTCTAATTTTCACTGAAAATGGCATTTACTATAGAGACCACAGGCTACATTACATGCCTGGAGTCACACTCCAGCTTGTTATAAACAGATGTGATCCCACTGATGGCTTCCTAAATACAATATCCAAAATGCATTATTATTTAGGAAGTCCATATCATCCTATTTAAAAGACAGGGTCACACCCATCATATAATATGAAGCAGCATATTATAAAGAAGTATAGATCTCTGCATATATTGCAACCATAGAAGCCAACTCCTAGGGATTGAGGTCCTTTCAAACCCCCCCATAAAATATTTGAGGGGTCTCCCCTCAAAGTGGGCATTGCCATTCAAATGTTTTACATGCGCCACATCTTGTGATCAATTATGTTTAACTGCTCCCCACATATTTTACTCAAGTTGGCACCCCTGAATTTGCAAACTCCTTTTGAAGAACTGAGCATGTGAAAAAGTCAGAGTGCCTATAAAATTTAACGTGCAAATGGGGCTATTTTTCATTCTAGAATAGGGAGTTTTTGAAACAAGGAAGATTTCCTAAAAGCATGTGATTGAGATGGGGTCATGCAGTAGTTGGGGTTCCTCCAATGACCTTTTTATTGAGTATTCATCCTGAATTGTTTGCATAAAGCTTACATGGAGATTATATGATTTCCAGTCTTTATTGAGCCTTTGTTCTGATTTGTTTTGGGGGAGGTTATACAACAATGAGCATTCGCCTTGCATTCACCCGTTTGCTTACGTGGTGGTTACATACCTACCTGTTAATCTGTCATTTATCCCACACTTTTTAGTGTATGTTCTCTTCACTTTCCTCACTGCAGAAAGTCCACATTTGTAAAAGTGGATTTGTTGCGCCAAAACACTTTAATCCATTTTAATTGCAAAAATTTACAGTATGAGATTGAATCCTTCCCACAAGGTACTGACAGTCTGGAGGCAACTTTAGTGAAGAAACTAGGCTTTTTTATGAGACGGGAGTTGTAGCATTGGGAAAGAGATGACTCCTTGTTCCTTATAAAATAGCAGAAAGACTGCAAGGGTTCCTTCTCTATGTGCCAAAATTATGCTGTCAGAATTTCTTTTAACTTCTGCTGCAGCTTCTGCTTGTCCTGGTCTGTAAGATTGAACTGAGAAAAATAGCTAAGCAAAGATCTCTTCCCTGTTAAATGAGTTATTCACGGACATATGGTGAAAGTCAGGGACTTTGCAAGTACAATCAAGGATGAGAGACAACATAATTGGTTACAATCTGTACACAAGATGAGGTATGGATAGAGCAATTGTGGACAGGGCAAGAGCTATACTTAACAGCCTCTAGTTCTATGGACATACTCTTCCAAGGACTGCAAGTATTAACACAGATTTTAAAGAAAGGTCCATGAAAGTCTACCCTGTTCCAAAATAGATTGTAATTCCGTATTTTAATGATAGTATAATTGAGCTCATAGAATAAGTGGTGACTCAGAAACTTATCCTATACTAAAAGAAGACATGTTTGGTGTTTTTGGTTTTTGAAATATCTGGCTACATTATTCATCAGGCCCACTTAATAAATATACATAAATACATTTTCCCCATGGAAGATAGAGGAAGAGAAAAAATAATGCATGTAGCCTAGCCCAAATCCTGCTAGAGTCTTCAAGTTTAGTCAAACAAATTACCATGACTGCTTTCATGAGACACAAGATCAGGCCCCTCAAGGAACTGGGGTGAGGGAAGAAATAATGAGGAAACTCCTCACACAGTAGAATATTAGCCAAGTTCAGAGCTGGACAACTGTCTCTGAACTCTCCAATCCAGTATTTGAGGGGTGGAATAGTTAGCTTGCCCTGACTGTATAGGAGCGTTCAGGAGGAAATTGGCATCAGGAGATGTCTAATGCTGTAGCTTCCCCTCTCCCAAACCCTTCAACCTATTAGGAGGCATGTAGCTTTTATAGTTTAAATAGTCCTTTGTATGAGTGTATATGGGGAAGAGTTAATTTGGATCAGAGGAAATATTTCCCTCCGAATCAAATTAATCACTTCCAATAGACCCTTTAAGCTGCAAATGGGGTGTGTTCCATAATAAATTAAAGGAACATAAAGAGAATCGGGGTTCAGTGATGCATTAGTTCTAGGTCTGGTGGTCACCCAGCACAGAGACTCGTTGTTCCTGCACTCTGCTCTCATGCTGTCAGGGTTCTGTGAACAATCCTCAATCTTCTCATTTTTTTTAGTTTGTTTCTTTTTAAATGGAGTTTTTCTGCAAACCTAAGATGTCCCCTCAAGGATGCAAGAACTACCATCACCTGACCTTGGGCAGCTCTGTTTCACTGCAACATTGGTTGATACAAGACAGCTGACTTTGCTGTTGTCTTGTGCAAGTGATATTGTTCCTTTTAAAGGTGGCCAGTCATCTTTATGTATTATGGAGAGTGTTTGGGAAAGGGGATGGCAGCACTCACCGTTGGAAAAAGAACACTCTGCCACTGCCATCACTTTGCTGCACACCAGCCAGCGGCAATTTGGGAGTCTGATAAATTCCAGTGAAACTATGTCAAGGAGGGCCACAAATCAAATTAAGTGAACAGGCTTGAAATCATCTAGGCTACTCACTTGATAGGAATATGTCCCATTGAACTCAGTAGGGGTTACTTCTAAGTAGACATGTATAGGATTTGCACTATTAGCACCTGTTTTGACTAAGGGTTTGTTTTCCCATTTCATTTGCCTTTATGAACAATGTGTGGCTGTTTCTCATTTTATTATACAATCTGCAGTCACAAAATATATGGGTACTTCACTATGTAAATACAGTTCTCTCTGTGCTGGGTGGCTAACAGGACATGGTAACATTTCATTTGAAGCTTGGAGCAGAGTGAATAAGTAAGACTGCCATCTTTATTTAAATCTGCCAAAAGGGAAAAAAAGGAAGTAATAGAGTCACTCCAAAACTTGGCTATTGCCATTCTGTTGATAAGCCATGACAAAGGCAGGCAGCTATCTCTTACTTGCTTGTGCTCCTTACCACTACCACTGACAAGACAACCATGGATGGCACTGTTGGGGACTGCAGCTAGAACTGTGGTTGCCGAATGAGAATAAAAAAGAAAGCTTTTTCCACATATCCTTAACAGCTCAGACATGCAACGCAGAGCTTGTTCCCACAGAATCTGCTTCGTCCTCTCTCCCCTTACTTCCCAATGTTCCTTTGCAGTGCCACCACTGCAAACAGAAATATAATACAGTATTGGAAGATCTGGACAATTGTTGCTGTACTGCTTTGAAAATTTCCACTGGGGATGCTTAACAGTCCAGGCTTACTTTCACATTCAGAGTCTGATAGCCATATTTGTACACAGGAAGGAAATTTATCTGAGATCAGATCAGTTTGGTCTGGTCCTGAGGGAATTTTGCTTTCCTCTGTGGCGTGTAAAATGGTTTGTCTACTTGGTGGGTCAAAGTTAGAGTATTTTTACTGCAGCACCACTGTGAATGTAAGGCAGATTGTGCTGGAGTTTTTCAGAGAACAGGAAGGGGAGAGAGTTGAGGAGATCATGACTGGACTGTGTGTGTATGTCTATCAAAGAGATGGTGAATATATTGCATATATGTATACATATTCACACACTCATACTAATGCATAATATTTGCAAACACGTAGGCTGACCAAATTTTGATTAATTGCATAAGGAGATTAATTTTAACATCTCTCCATTTTTTCTCACTGGAGTGGTACATGCTCTGGTTATTTCCCGCTTGGATTACTGCAGTGCGCTCTACGTGGGGCTACCTTTGAAGGTGACTCGGAAACTACAACTAATCCAAAATGCCTGCCACAACTAATCCAAAATGACTGGTCACTGGGAGTGGCCACCAAGACCATATAACACCAATCCTAAAGGATCTTCACTAGCTCCCAGTACATTTCTGAGCACAATTCAAAGTGCTGGTACTGATCTTTAAAGCCCTAAAAGGCCTCAGCCATCATTCACCTCCATCATTCAGCCTAGACACTGAGGTCCACTTCCTAGGGTCTTCTGGCGGTTCCCTCACTGTGAGAAGTGAAGTTACAGGGTACCAGGCATAGGGCCTTCTTGGCAGTGGCGCTCCCTCTGTGGAACACCCTCCCATGAGATATCAGGGGGATCAAAAATGAAACAACTTTTAGAAAACATCTGAAGGCAGCCCTGTTCAGAGAATTTTTTAATGTCTGGCATTTTATTATTTTTTATATTTTTCTGGAAGCCGCCTACAGTGGTCAGATGGGTGGGGTATTATTATTATTATTATTATTATTATTAAGTCTCCAAAGGGATGTTACTGTTTCCATGGTGGGAAATGTCACTTTGGGGGGAAATGGATACAAATGAGGAAGGAGAGAGCGGCATTCAATATAAAGATAATGCTTCATTACCCACCACCTCCCCAAGAGGTTAAATGAGCTGCCCACTGAGATCAGCTATCCCAATTCTAGCTCTGAGGTTTTAAATGGGTTTCAGCAGGGTAGGACTCAGGGCTATTCAGATTTGCATTGTTGAATAAAGCTTGATCGACCTTCCACCTTTGCAAAATTGCAAAGGGTACAACCCATGTTCTGCAAGCTGTGCCATTTATGCCAAGGAACCCAATCTGGAAATGAAAGGACTTTTGCTCTCTTTTGTGCTCAAGAGGGGCTACACAACCCATATCTTCTCCTATCAAATGTGTACTTCTGCTATGGGCTCTGTCTTGATATTCTTCCACCAGTGCTAGGTGAATTGCAATCTCCATGGAAGTGGTGATTCACCACATACTCTCTCCCTATATAGCTGTAGAAGCATGTTGGAGACTAAATCAGGTCGCTGGTTATCACATTTTCATAGCATTGCCCAAAAGAAACCCAGCAGATTGGCTCAAATGGCTTTTCTGTGTTCAGCATATTCGGCTGGAAGCTCTTCTGGCTTTTTCCAAAACACATGAAAACACTCGGGTCTTTAATATTTAATCCTGCCTCAAAGTACAAATTGTCAAACGCAAGGAAATGAAAGAGAGTTTATAGCAGTTGACAATGTGAACCTTTGTTGCATTGGCGAGCAGGCAGAGTGTTGGTTTCTAAACTTTCTAGTGTTTTAAGATTGTCATCATACTATCACCTTTATTATATGGGACCAAAGATCATGGGACCCATGAAATACTGCTTGGGCTAAGAGGGAATATGGCATGTTTGGGCTGTGTGTAGGACACATGGAGAAAACCCTCTATTAATTTGAACATTGTGCAAAATTATCTGGCCTAGCTATCTATGTACAGTATCTATATATAATGGAATTGATGGCGGGGGTTTAATTACAATAAAATAAATTTGGGTATACCTTTCTGCATTTAGTTGCAATTAATACATACAAGTGGGACCTGCATCAAAATCTTGTAGTGTGGAGTGCCCCTTTTCAGAATGCCAGATGCTTTATTCCATCCTCCTCCACACTCCATTAGTCAAGATTATTTGCCAATAGAGCATGCTCAGTCTGTGGGCTTCTTTGCCACCCTCCCTTAAGTTTTGTTTTTAAATGGGGTTGGGTTTTTTTTGTACTTCTGAAAACTATTTCTGAGTAGACATGGTTAGGATGACACATGGTTCCTACACACATTTACACTGAATGTCAATGTCATTGCATTAAATCGGGGTGGGGAACCTGTCACCCAACAGGAATTGCTGGACTCCACTGGCCATCATTCCTGACCTTTGGTAATGTTTGCAGCGGGGCTGGATGGAAGTTGGAGTCAACAAGATCTGGAGGGGACCCCCCCCCCGCAGTGTCTCATAATATTCTTCTGGGATTCACTGTTTCTGTTAGAGGGTGTTGAACAGAAACATACTGAAATAATTTCTAATATTTTTTATTTAAAATGTTAAAAGAAAGGGGGCATATATTCCTATCATAGATTAATCAGAGAATGAATGTGGATATAAAATTAATTTATCTAGAGTGAATTACTTAAATGAAAGCTACGCTTTTATGCAGCGCTCTCTCTCCCTCAAGGAATCTGGTTACTGTAGCAGCAGCTTTCTTTCCATTACTTCCTATAGAGATTATTCAAGCAGCAGCAGTAAACTTAAAAATCTCTATTGCCATACTTCTGTAAAGCGAATGTAGGCTTCTAATTATTCAACACCATTTTATTCATTTTTAGTATTCACCAAAACCCCCATCAGCAGGGGGATTGGTTAACTGGCACAAATATTGTATCATCTGAATGTATAATATGTGTTGCTATGGATGGAGAAATTATCAATTGCTTGGTTTTCAGAGCAATGAAAAACACCTTTAAAAGAAGAAAAGCAGTCTCTTTCAACACTGATTCCAATGTTACATTTGAAACTGTGGTTTAATTAAGCTCTGTGTCTCAAGATGTGTGCTGAGTTCACAGAGGAAGGGTTACATCATGAACATTCATCAAAACTGTGAAAGTTGTGAAGAGAATCAGTGACATTTTACAGGCAGAAATGTCTTTTTCCGTGAAATAGATAGGTATATAACAATTCTGATGTCAAATTTGTGTGTAACTTCAAGCATCTATGAGCTCCCCCACATCACCATTTGACATCAAATTAATTCCACCCATCACCATTCAAGTAAATGTGTCCTTCCAAGCCGTGCTCCTGTGACCCTGCCATTGTTTTAAAATTTCTAGAAGACTCTTGCTTTCTTTACTTAAAGAGATACTCCTTTTCTCTCAAAAGCTGAACTTTGTTGAGGCCTATCTATTACACTGACTAAAGGTAGTTTCAAACATCTCGTTGAAAAATTATTGCAAAGTGCTGTTTCTAGTTTTCTTGGCTTGTAGCATCACATTACCTCTGGTTTTGGGTCAGCTGCAACAAGTACAGTAGTGCTGCATAAGCTGCAAATTGTCCTGAGCCTACTTCCTCAGAAGCAAGCTATATTGAACTCAGGGGGACTTACTTTGGTGTAAAAAGACTCGGCATCTGGTTATGAGGAAGCACAACAATGTAATTTAAAGGTGTGTGAGAGAGACTGCAATTCTTGACTTTCTAAGATATCATCCATCCCACAGAATGCAGTAAGCTTTACTTCTGAGTGAACATGACTAGGATCATGCTGACAGTCATTGGAGTAAATCTCAATTCATATCATCTGGACCTGTATAATAGATATTTAAGACAGAGGCAGCTAACTTGTAGCCCTCCAGATGTTGCCCGCCCAACTCTGTAGCCAATGGACAGGTATAATGGGAGTTGTTGTAGGCAAGCATCGGCAAGGCCAAAAGTTAGCTATTCCTGATTTAGATGCAGCGAAAAGTACAATCTCTGCCCCCTTTTAATATTTGTTTCTCGGTTTCTGAAGGTTGCTCTTATTACCTCGCTATCTGTACAATTGACAGACGCTATTTCTCAGCTGTGGCCAGGCATCTCTTTAGATCTGACGTTCATTCAAAAGGAGTGATTAAATAGGAACATGTAGTTATAAAGTGCCTTAAGAGTATCTGACTAGAACTGAACTCATTATTACTATTATTTGTAAAGTCACTCGAAATCTTTTGAGTTGTACGTTGAAGTGTTAAGTTCCAGCTCGCTTCCATCTCTCAAAACAGGTGGAAAGGGCACCGGGGTTACTGGGCTGAACGCCAAAACAAGAAAGCAAAGCGGGTGAGGGAGCAGAGCAGCGGACGTTGTGTGCAGTTTTATCCACGGTGCGTTTGAAACCATAGCTCTCCTTAATGCTGCGTGTTGCCTCTCAATTATTTTCGAATATTCTGTATGGGACGGCTAGATCTTGAGACATCTCCAGCCGACCCAGGAGGTGCCCAGATTTCATCGGTGGCATTCGTAATGCATCACTTGTGTCTACTGTTCATGTGAGTAGTAAAACACCATTTAGCGAAAGGAAGAAGCGGGGGGGGGGGTGGAGTCTGATGGGGAAGAACGGAGGTGGGCACTGCAAGCTCTTTCATTCTCCACGCCAGCTCCCCCTCCCTTTACCCTCTTTTCTTTGTCCCGCTTAGTAACTGGGGCTCCCAGCCAATCGCCATCCGGCCGGCTGGATTTCTTTCCTTCCTATTGGGTAGCTCTGCCGAGGGCCGTTCAGCCAATCCTCAAGCTCGATGCTTCCTCTCAGACAAAAGACAAGCAAAGCGGCTCTCGCAAACTGGGCTAACTAATCCGAGCTCTCCTCCCCACCCCCGCCACTTTCTACCCGCCTGCCGAGCTGGCGTGTATCCTGGCAGCAAGCCAGAGACGTAATATGCGACTTCTTGCCTTAAATAAGGAGAGGAAAGGTAGAATTGTATGCCTATATTTTACACTGGCAACAAATAACACTGTTTCTGCAGCTATCCTAATCAAAGCACTCAGGACCTCTCGTGCCACAAAGTTCAGAAACATACCTAGACCATTTATTTGTCTTGTCACTTTGTCACCTGCTTCAATAACTTGCCTTCATTTGTGGCAGGATAAAGAAGCTCAGCCTTTGAACAAAATATGCAAACTCCTGTTCCCAAAACTCTAAACCAGTTACGGTAGTTCTGTCTTTGAAGACAGAGACATTGAAGAATATCCTAAAATTACTTCACCATTTTCACATGTGCAAAACTTAAGCTGACTCATCAAGATAACATGGGTAGCTCCAAGCACAAAGCATGTTTTAACTAGGAAAGTGAATGTAATGGTCTTGTCTATACATTAAACCTCAGTTTGTAATTAAAAACAATGGTTGCTAGATGGAGGCAGTGGCTTCTCCACAGATGTGAAATCAGGGAATGGTTGGCTATAGCTTCCCCAATATATGTACACAACATGAACATGCAGCAATAAGGAATGTGTGCAGTCATCGGATATGGTAGTGTACAGTTTTTTCCAATATGATATCCCTAAGGACAACAAACAATGTTGTATGGCTAGGATATTTAATCACAAATATAATTGTGAATTACCATTCACATAGGTAGATGCTGCTTAAAACCAAGTTTTCTCTCAGAGTAATTCATTGATTCCACATGTGCATAGTATATTACAAACATTTGGAACCAGATTATCTAGACTATCCTGAATATTATGGGATAACTCCTTCAAAATGTTAAGGACTGTGTGAACACCAGTTTCTGTGAATAACTATCACACATGAACATGTTAGATGTAGTTAGGGAGGTGGGAGCAGAAATAGTACTGCAGCCTAGCATTTTACAATCAGTATTTGGCAAGGATGGGCAACAGACCCAGGTTGTTTCAGAATTCACACGTAAGACCTGATCCTAACTAGACAGGTTAAAACATACATGTTAAAAGTATTAGATGAGCAGCTAATTCTACGGGAGTCATTGTCTCACATGTCCTGCCAACAAACTACACAACATGAATTTTACAATAACAGTTCCTCCATCATGAAATGCAAATAAAATAACATTGATTAAGCACTCTTCCAAATATTACATCACACCGAGGCACAAACACCGCATCACCCACAATCTGCCACATACACAAATCTGGCTGCAGTCCTATGACTTCATACTTGGAGGAGTAAGCCCCTGTGACTCCTAAGTAAACATGGCCACAATTGGATTGCATGGTCACAAACTTTCAGTCAGTTGCACATAATTAGCCACACCACATTATATGCACCATGCCAATATGATTAAACACTTCCCATACACTCTGTCACAGATGTTGTAATATTCACCTATAGAAATTTCACTGAGTTTAATAGAGTGACTGGAGCATATTGCTTCTTATGCATGTAACAAATGTACACAACCAACCAGAAATAGATGTGCTTAGCCACTGCTATATAGAAGGCACAGATAAACTGGGCTTGGTACAGTTTTTTTTTTCTCTCTCTCTCTCTCTCACACACACACACACACACACACACACTCCTATTTTCAGGGTTCCCTCCCCCAGTACATGCAGTACCCTACATTTTTGTTCCCTTTGCTTCCAGTAGCCAACCCAATTCATGCACATGTAGAAAAAATTGCTGTGCAGGACCAAGAATGCATGCACTGATTCCTTGCTTCCATTCAAATTAAGTTTTTATAATGTATTAGATACTAAAACAGTTATGACTCTTATATCCAAGCTGGCCATTTCACATCCCCACAAGTTCAACCATTGTATATGTGCCCATTCACAACTCTCCATAAACCAGATCATGTACACATGACTGGAGTCTCCACATCCCACCAAATTTGGAGTAATCCCATTGGAGACACTGGAACTGCTCTGTAGTTGATGGGCTGCTGATTATGGCTTCAGTTATGTTCATACACACTTAGCATATTATATGGCTGCACATCAGCACAGTGAAACACCATGCACACATTAAGTCAGACAGTGTCAGTTTCACACGCATCACACATTAAAATATATAGTCCTTTCGCACAACACAACCGCATTATCCACAAACGTTCATCGTCCCAGTGCAAGCAAATCCAAAGATGGACCATACCAACAAAAAATGTAGGAAGTATGTGGTCAACGGTAACATACCGCTTACTCTCCTGTGCGTTAACCCATGTCAGTCAGCAAGTAAGCACATACTTTCTTGTGCATCGTCTCCTGTGTGCCGTTTGGGAGGGAAAGGGGGATATGGACGGGGCGGGGGGAGTCGATCCTATCTCTGAATGGTCTCTGATGCTGGCGATTTACCTCTGTGCACCGGGGTCTACATTCACAGGGTGCAGGCGAGCGATTGGGCGGCCGGGGGGGGCACCTATCCATCTTTTGCTGCTCCAGCGGGAGGCTATCTCCCTCATATCGCTACACTGCCCACCCCACCCTCTGCTACTTTCAGTATGTGTGTGGACTCTCAGAAGAGAGGTGGAGGTAAAGTTGGAAGCAGAGTCTCCCCGGCTCCCGGCTCCGGTTTCTTCGCACGTCCAGACTACGTAGGTGAAATGCCCTTTCAGCGCAAGCATGAAAGGGTTAACCGAAGTGGGGGCGGGGTTCTTTCCCCCCCCCCCCGCACGCGCGCGCGCTCTACCCCTCACCCACTTCTCCCCCCCCCCCTCGGGTAGGCGGAGCTTCATCCCCGGCTTAGAGGCGGTTGGCGGTGGTTGGGGCCTCCTCAGAGCCTCTTTAAAATGAATCCGAGTGGGGTTGGGAATAGCCGAGCACCAGAAAGCGCGCGGGGGCCGACGCTGGGCTTGTGCACGGCGGGAAGCGGGTCGGGAGCTGCTGCTGCTGCTGCTGCTGCTGGGTGCAGCAGTGAGCGCTGGGCTTCGAGGGGGGCAGCGGTGCTGCTGGACTGGCGGCGCTGGGCTTTGCCCTGAGGCGACAGAGAGAAGGGAGACGTTCCCCTTCACTGGCGCACACTTGCTTTGGGGGAAGAGCAGAAGGATTGTTAATATTTTAATATATATTTTTAGAGCGACATTCAGTTTCCTCAAACTTTTCTTTTTAACCAACACAAAACAAAACAAAAATTCTCCTTCTGCCTCCACGCACACGCTTTTTTTTTTTTGCATATTTCGACTAAGTGGCTTCTTTCCACCCTCAGTATCCTCGAAGCAAGGAGGGAATTTAAAAAAAAGAGAGAACATTTCTTTTGGTTCCTCTCGCTTCCTGAGAGGGGAGTGGTTTTCCTGAAGAGGAAGCCATCGAGTTATTCTTAAATAAAGTTTCTCTCCCACTCACCCCCTTTTTTTGTACGTGCTATGGGCGGTTAAGCTTTATTTTGTGGTGTGCTGTTCTATTTATTTAAAAGAAACGAAGCTCACAAAGAGGGATCCCAGAGATCGCCCATCTGCCTGTTTGTCACAATGTACAATACAGTGTGGGATATGGATCGCGATGACACGGACTGGAGGGAGGTGATGATGCCATATTCAACTGAGCTGATATTTTATATCGAAATGGACCCACCAGGTAAGAAGCAACACCTACTTGGTTAAAAAAAAAGGTTTAATTGTGTTTAGGTTTACAATCGTAGTGGTTCTCAAGTGTCGGGCATCTGTATTAAAAGTTTATTGTTCTTCCCTCCAATGGGGCAGGCTTTGGTTCTTCTCTCGTTTTCTCTCCTGGAGAAGCAAAGAACTGTACTTGGAGGGGTGTAAACTTTTGCTCTTACTGTGTTCCGCTGTGCCCATTAAGCGAGTCATTTTCATAAGGCTCGTTTTTGTCAAGAATCGAGAACTACCTGCTATTAGGCTGCAGAATCCAAAACACACGTTTTCCTTTCCCTTTCCTCCTATTGTAAGTTCTTTGTACCGTGTATCTGTATTCATAATCTCACCTAAACTCATCTATTTAAAAATGTTATCTTTATCACTTTCTGACACTAAATGTTTGGTTAATGTTTTTGGTCCTGATGTTTTTGAAATGATTCTTTTAGCTTTTGATTCTATGTTGGCTTCTGTAAGAAAACTTGCAGCCCAGTCCTTTGCTTGTGTGCTCAGGAATAAAATTACACAGATTTCATTTCAGCTTCCTATCATAATAAGCATGCATAGGATTGTAGCTTAAGTACTATGCATTATTCCCAGTGCTGAGAGGTATTGTCCCTACTTTGTTCTGGCGTAGGACTTCTTTTGTTTCTGGAGAGGAATGAGATGTGAGAAGAGTCAGAAGTTAGGTGAATCAGAAAAGGAAGCTGGATCCATTTGACATCACTCCTAGTGAAATTATAGTGGTTGGTGTTTGAAATTGCTGCAGGCTTGTGATTCCTAAAACCATGCTGGTGATGGTTTTAATAAGGAAAAAAGCTACATTACATTTTGGTTAAATTTAATTTGAGATTGTTGTGAGTTTTGTTTTGTTTTATTTTATTTTATGAAGTTCGGAAAATACACTCCCTTCCATTACTTCAGAGTTATGGTTGTCATGCAGATATGTGATTCTTTGTGACCTAAGGTGTTTAGGCTGTGCCAGTTGAATAATAGAAGTAAAAGTAACCTCAGAGATAATCCAGCTCAGCCAGATACAATAGCATGGTTTCTTGGACTTTATCCACACCAATGATGCTCATTCATGCTTCTCTTAAATCTCCAGAGTGTTCCATAACTTCTTAAGAAAAATTATCCAAGAGTCTTGTCGCATTTGAAATACTAACAAATTTATTATGGCATAAGCTTTCATGGACTCAGGCATACTTTGTCAGCTTGAGTTCACAAAAGCTTATGCCATAATAAATCTGTTAGTAAGGTGCCACAAGATTATTTTGCAAGAGACTAATATGGCTACTCCTCTGGAAATTCTTCAGAAAACTTATTGCTGAATGCATATTGATATTAGCAGCTTCAAACATCAACCAGAAGTCTGTGAAACTGCAGTTTAAATACTTTTTAAAAAAGTTCAGTTCTATCTCTTGGTGCATTTAGCAACCATTCTCTTTCCTTTATGATAGCAGTTTTCAATAATCCAGAGAACTATCTTATTTCCTCTTAGGCTGCAATCTTCTACTCACTTACCTGGAAGTAAATTACATTGAACTCAATAGGACTTACTCCCAAGTAGGGAAAGGATTGAGCTGTATAATCTCTAAGCAAATCATGTCCAGTTTTTTTTAGTACCTCCTATGTTGTCATGACCTTCTAATGGCTATCATATTTATTTTCTGAATTGCTGAAGCATAAGTTAAATTAAAAGTTGGTAATGAAAACTGTGAACATTTCCTGTGAGGAAGACTGAAATCTGATCAGGGCTATATGCTATGTGCACAACAGAGAAAAAAGAAAATTCTGTACTTTGAATAAACTATGCAAATGAAGCAAACTGGTATAGGTCTACTTTGCATAGTTGTGAACCCAACACTAAGGCTTTCAAGGATTTATAATGTTTGCTAAAGAGAGAGAACATAGAAGCTGGGGGTGGAGGGTGACATTAAAATTAGTAATAAGACGATAGTAGGAATATGATAAGGTTAATAATACAGTAGTTATACAGTAGATATAAGGAGGAGAGCATATTCAAAGCATTAGACCTCTCCCCATATCCATTCAGATTTCTAATGCTTCATCAGACAGTTAAACTTTTTATCAACCACCATGAAATCTGGGAACTTGATGCGGTGTAAAAAAAAAATTAAAACTGACCTTCTCTGCGGATCTGATGTGTGTATAAAATAGCATGCAGTCCTTAATACATAGTTATTTGTACTTTTATGATTTGGTTAGCTAGCTGAAATAATAAATAAATAAATAAATAAATAAATAAATAAATAAATAAATAAATAAATGTATATGATCACGTGTGCATATCTATCTCATTTTAAGCTTTTTAACTTGTAGAATATATTTTAAATTCTATTTTTGTTACACATTTCTGTTGTCAGTATCTGTTTAGTATCTGTATATCTGTTCCATGTAGCCTTTTAAATTGAGTTGTTTTTGGATTGTATTCAGGAGAATGCTACAGTAGATACTGGCCATCCTATTCCAATAGATTGAATTACATTAGATACATTTATCAAATAACATTTGTGGGACCCCAGAATTTTCCATTCTTGTTCATTATGTTCCACAGTATTTCCAGGAAAAGTGCTTATAGGTTATGTTGGAATGCTTTCTCTAAGACTTCAAGTATGACTCTTGACCCAACCAGGAACTCTACACCCTGTATTTGAAAACCATTGGAGTTCACTCAATTTTTAAAGAGACTTGCCTAGGTAGTATAGTGCAGGCAAATTCACGAATATGGAAGGAAGACCTTCATGACTCTTACCTCCCCACAAACTTTCAGAGTGCTTAGATGTGAGAGAGATATCAGAAGCAAGTGTAAGGAAAGAAAAAACGGTTCAGAAGTGATAAGTCTGGCTATTGCTAAAAATTGAATTTTCATATGTAAAGAATGCCAATGCAATAAATCTTGTCAATTTAATATCCAAACTAGATGAACATTGTTTCATTTTCACCAAAATGTTTATTATAATAGTTGTCATTATTGAGTTCCTTTACAGAACAACCATGTTAATGCAGTATAGCACTGAATTGATGCAGGCCTCTTAATAGCTGTTTCCAGGATTTTGTTTGAATAACTTTTGGGGTGTATGAGTAACCTACTACATCTAGTGTTGATCAAGTATCTCCATTCACTTCAGTAGCCCGCTGCTAGCATAAATGATTTAAGAATAATAGTCTAGATTGCTGCTAGTTTATTAAATCATAGTTTTGTAGTGCAATTTATGGGTGTCAGTCTTAGTCTTCAGTTGTCTAAATATTTCATATTGATAGATTAAAGGCATAGTTGGCTTGGCAGTTGGGTGAAATCTGCATGTCTTCCTCATGAGGAACTTGGATCTGGAAGTAACGATATTAAGCAACGGGCAAGCATTGGATATTTAGTGGAATAGGTTTGTTTTTCTTATGATGGTTAAAAGCCAGACTTCTACAATATGCTTTTTAAATTATTAAATATATATAGCTAAATCTTACAATGAAAATAAAAAAATAGAAAGGGAAGATAATTTTTACCCCATTATGACTCATTTAGACATAATTGAAAATTGTATATGGGTACTTTACCAATGAGCTATTACAGTTATCAGAGTATATTTAAATAGAAGTACATACCATGGTTTCTCTGGAAAGCTCATGTACATACTGAGGGCCCTTTCTTACTTTCTTTCTCCCCCCCCCCCTCTCTGTATGTATGTATGTATGTATATATGTATGTATGTATGTATGTATGTATGTATGTATGTATGTATTTGTAGGAGCATAGGAAGCTGCTTTAGATCAAGTAAGGCCACTGGTCAGTCTTGCTCAGAATTGTCTACCAGTGACTGGCAACAGCTCTCTCTCTCTTCATTCCGGAGGCTTTCCCAGCTTTGTCTGGAGATGCCAGGTTTAAACCCAGGACCTTTTGAATGCAAAGTGTGTGTTCTGAGGTACAGTCTTCATGTATGATAAAGGGAATAGCTCCCTTGCTCTGCTAGCATTTAATAAGAGATCACTGGCATAATGTATCAGCACTGTTAATGTGGTCTGTGGCAGTGCACATTAGTTGAGTGAGTAGATTACATCATCTCCAGTGGCAGTGAAGCACAGTTGTGGAATGTTCAATAGCTTAGAAACCTATTACCTATTATATGTGAGAATGTATAAATAGGCAAATTGGTCTGCAAAGTTTTAGATCATGTTTTTTCTTAACTAAGTTTAAAACACTTGCCAAGAACACATTAATAACAATTTAAAAACCGTTTTCAATTGTTAATGGCAACAATTTTCAGCACTTTTGTCTAGGGAGAGCTTTTGTGTTGCTTAGGAGTGCTAGAACATTATTTTATGGACTACATTGCCCCAGCTGTTCAGCCTTAGCAGAAAATTAACTTCTAGCCAAAGTGTAAGATTTTATACGTGTGTCTTGTGCTGATATCAAGTTGCTGAAGCAAGTTCTTTAAAGATGCAATAGAAATAGACTATATAAATTCAGAAATACATTAGTGGCAGAACTTTATGAATATGAAACTTTATATTACCTCTTCAATCAATTATTGAAGGAATACAAAAGTGTATCTTCCCAGGGTGAAAAAAAATAGTCATGTAGGTTGGATTGTCATGAAATCCATCATAATTATTGAATACTTATTAATTGGATGTTAGTCAATTAGATTGACATTGTTGAAGTTGGTTTTTTCCCCTTTAAATTTACTGTGCTTCAAAGGTATAAGCTGTGAAGCAATAGTCTGTATCAAACACGCACCCCCCCCCCACTTTGCAGTTAGTTGTCAAGTAAGCTCACTTGACAGTGTTATTCCAAAGTGGAGAGGAGCAGGTTTATAAATTCTTGAAAATATTGTTAATGTTTAGCTTTTTAAAATATGATCCTGCAACATCTGAGACTTTGTAAACATTCCCAGTGAGCTATTGCTTTTAACATGAAGTGCTGCAGTAACAAACTTTGCATTAATGGATTATATTATGTTGAATCTGATTTTGGAATGGGTCCTTCTAAAGTACATTGACATCAGTTCCTTTTTGACTGTCCATTGAATTATACGACTTGCACTTTTTCTTGACTAGCAAGGATTTGAAAGAATATGTGCTTTCCTTGTCTTCATTTCTGTAGGGTGTTGCCTGCTTAAAGTATTTCCAACATGCAAATGATAATTTTTGTTGTTGGAAATCTTACGCAAAGGGGAAGGGCGGTAGCTCAGTGGTAGAGCATCTGCTTTGCATGCAAAAGGTTCCAGGTTTAATCTCTAGTATCTCTGTGTAGGGCTGGAAGATACCGCTATGTGAAACCCTGAAGAGCCACTGCTAGTCAGTGTAGAGAATACTGAACTTGATAGACCATTGGTCTCACTCGTCGTAACTCAGCTACCTGTGTTCTAATGTATAAAAATTAAATGGTCACACACTAAACCACATTTGGTCACAGCTTCTGAGTGTATGCACTCAGCATAAAAGATACATCTTGAATTGTCTCATAATCATTTGTATATATGTGTGCTTATGCATGTGCATGTACACCAATGTTATTACAGAGCAATCCAGGCATCTCTACTGCCGAGGACCTCTCCTTGTCCCCTTCCATGGGTCGTTTTCCCTCTTAATAGCAAAGTGTTTATCCAAGGACTAAATGTGGAGCAGTTTGCATGGATTTGTAAGTAAGCAAGTGACACAAAAATTACCACAAGGAGAAAAAGAAGCAAAACAAAGTGCAGGCACATAGGCAGCTTTCGTGCACTAATTTATATTATCCAGTGTCCCTGAAGGCATAACATAAAAAGGGCTCTCTCTCCCCCCCCCCCCTTAAGATGCTCGCAACAGAGGGGCATCTACTCTGGTGCATCGGAGACTTAGGAAGTGACACAAGAGTGCAGGAATGGGCAACTTGTAGTACAAGGTCAAGAGAAAAATCTTAGAGGTGCCATAGGTAGGATTTTCTTCATTCTTATGAGTCGTATCATATTGGTAAGGAAAAGGGAACTCTTTTCTCAGAACGGCTGTGATTCTGTAAGGTCTGTTGCCTTCTTGTTGCACCCGTCTCCCCCACATGTCTAGCATAAGGTGTCTGAATTATTTTGCTCATTATTTTTCTCTTGCCAACAAGTGCTTCTCACATGGGTCATTTCGTTAGATTTTTTTTTTATTTGCTACTTTCAGGCCGTAGTATAAGAGGATTTCCTTAGATGAGGCAGCTATGACTTAGCTACTGTTGAGACTTGCAAGCACATCTCTAGCCCCTCCTGGAGCCATTGCCCATATGTAAGTGAAAAGTCTGAATGTAGGGCTTTTCCATTGAGCATCCTAGTGACCGGGGAGTGCAAATGCTGGGGGGGGGGGGTTGCCTTTCAATATTCTCAAATGCCATAGAACTAGTTCTGTGTGCCACATCTGGTCCATGGACTACTAACTGATCATCTAGAGGCCATCTGATTAAAGCTGGAAGCAGAGGAAATATATGATGTGTCGATTAGTACTTAGAGGGTTCTGCTCTGGAACCCCTTGGGTTAGACTCGGCAACTTTCATATTCTGTTTGTACTTGATTCTATGAGTTGTAGGAGGAATAGTTGAGTCTTAGCTGTTTTATCTCTTTAATACTGAAAATAAGAGTGCTAGGGTATATTTATATTGTAGAAGGAACTGTCGAATGCTGAAGAAAACAACAGACTTCAGAACTTAAAATGCCATGGGCTCCTTAACAAAACTTAATTCGAGTCATGAAGGCCTATCAGTTATGGTACTTCATCTTTCCTTTCTGTTGGGGTTTAAGAGAGTATAGTGGGGAGTGTCTGCACATTTCACCAGAACCCCTCTGATACGGCAGAAATGAATGGAAGGGTCACTAAGTACTTTGTACCTCTCAAATCAGGGATGCTATAGGATGGGACACCCTATCTCTGATGCTGCTTTGAAATTATGCACATGCTGGGGTAGAAATTGCAGTAACATCTCTGTGCTGCATTGCGGGCCTCCTGGCTCAGTTGCACATCAGCAAAAAAGATCATATGGATCAGTTGCACATCAATGTGCCGTTGCTCTTAAAATTGATATGTATTTCTGCACTTATATAACTTGGCCTAAGTGAATATTTATTTTTTTACTAAGTTCTCAACTGCTTGTTCTTTAAAAGTTAGCAATGGTATATTCCATTTGATATGTGATAAACTAATGTGTTTGATAGTTCTACTTCCTTATCTTTGAGGTTTCAAATGGCAGAATCAAAGCTGGTACATTGTACTTTTCAGGCTTAAGCTCATAGTAATGTAATAGCTATGTGTATTCTGTTGGTTAAATAGAACATTCATAAGTGCATGTGTTTCTGAAAAAAATAATGTTGTTGCAGTAAGAACCTCTTCACATGTTTACTTAAAACAGTCTTCACAAGCCTGGTGCCTTCCATGGCAGTGCTGACTGGAGCTAATGGGACTTATAGTCCGAAACATCCGGAGAGCACCTGGTTAGTGGAGTCTGATTTAAAATGTTTTGCATTGCCTCACTGTACCTTGCTATCAATTAAGCTTACAAAGCTTACAGCAGGGATGGAGAACTTGTTTCAGCCTGAGGGCCAGATTTGACTCTGCGCAACTTTCATGGGTCTGCATTCCAACCTCTGAAAGAAAAAAAGAAAAGTATCTACCTATTTTCCCTCCCTCCATTGCCAAACACACTGCACAAGGCATGCAACACACAGTATTCCGTACGTACCACACAAACACTCAGCCACACACACAGAGGGTCATTTAGTCTCGCAGACTGGACATATAGACACACAGGCAGGGTGTGTGCACACACATACTCAGCATTTCCAACCCTTACTCTCCATTGCTGGGGTGAAGGTGACTGGAAAGCTCTCCCTCTTTCTTTCCTTTAAAGAGGATCTTTAAAGCACAGGCATCTTATCTCCCAATTATAGCATTAAATAGTGCTAAGATGGGTTGGGCAATGGGAAATACTGCCTTTTATTTATAAGGAGGAGGCAGAAAGCTTATTTCTGATCTTAGTGCTATTGTGTTTAATGCCAAGATCATCCCTCTAACTGCTTTTTAAGGGTTAAGGGTTTTTAAGGTTAAGCCCTACAGTATCTGATCTAATTAATAGATTCTAATAATCAGAATATAGTACAGGGGTCAGCAACCTTTTTGGACCCATGAGCAGATTTGTAAATCAGATAAACTGTTGTTGGCACCACATGTGAAGGAAGTTGAAGTCGTGCGTCCGCTCTTAAAGAAAACATCATTAGATCCTTTAGATCTATCCAATTATTGCCCGGTTTCAAATCTATCGTACCTGGGTAAGGTAATTGAGAGAGCGGTTGCTGAACAGCTTGGTAGGTTTCTGGAGGAAATATCGGCTTTGGATCCATTTCAGTCTGGCTTTCGTCCTGATTATGGGACCGAGATGGCTCTGGTCGCCCTAACAGACGATCTCCGTAGACAGCTGGATCAAGGCAGGTCGGGACTTCTGATTCTTTTAGATTTGTCAGCAGCCTTCGGCGTGGTCAATCATGAACTTTTGGACCACCGCCTTGCCGACATCGGCATTCAGGGCACAGTCAGACAATGATTGCGCTCCTTTATCTCAGGTCGGGGAGACAGAGGGTGGCGCTAGGGAAGGAGTTGTCATCGCGGCATTCCTTGGTGTGTGGGTGCCTCAGGGCGCAATCCTTTCCCCAATGTTTTTTAATATCTTTATGCACCCCCTTGCCCAGATTGTCCAGAACTTTGGGCTGGGTTGTCATCAATATGCTGATGACACCCAGCTTTATCTGTTGATGGATGGCAATCCTGACTTGGCCCCGGACACACTGACCAGATGCTTGAAAGCTGTGGCTGGATGGCTAGATGGCTGCGTGGGAGCAGGTTGAAGTTAAATCCTTCAACAACAGACGTCCTCTGGCTGGGTTGGGGTGACATGGGGTTGGGGGGCCAACTCCCATCTCTTGCAGGGGCTCAATTAGTGCCAGTGCCTTCTGTCAAGAGTTTGGGTGTAACCTTCAACGCCTCCCTCTCTATGGAGGCGCAGCTTGCAGCTACAGCAAAGGCGGCATTTTTCCATCTCTGCCGTATTAAGCAGTTGGTCCCTTACCTTTCTCACCCTGATCTGGCCACAGTGATCCATGCAATGGTCACCTCCAGGCTTGATTACTATAATTTGCTCTACGCAGGGCTGCCCTTGAAGCTGACTCAGAAACTCCAGCGGGTGCAGAATGCCACAGCGAGACTCCATACGGGGTCCTCGCCTCAGGATCACATTCATCCAGTGCTTTACCAGCTGCACTGGCTCCTGGTGGAGTACAGGGTCAGGTTCAAGGCGTTGGTTTTGACCTTTAAAGCCCTATGCAGCCTAGGACTCTTGTACCTATGGGACCACCTCTCCTGGTATGCCCCATGGAGGACCTTAAGGTCCATAAATAACAACACTTTGGAAGTCCCAAGCCCCAAGGAGGTTAGATTGGCCTCAACCAGGGCCAGGGCCTTTTCAGCTCTGGCCCCGGCCTGGTGGAATGCCCTACTGCAGGAGATAAGGGCTCTGTGGGATTTGACATCTTTCCGCAGGGCCTGCAAGACGGAGCTGTTGTGCCTGGCCTTTGGGCTGGGCTCAGTCTGATCCCCCCTTTCTCCCCCCTTTTCCTTTTTTATGGAACCCCTTATATTGGATTTTGTATATAAATTTTCCCTCGGCTCTTTTTGCTGGCCCATGTAGGACCAGCATGGTGAATATTTAATGTTTCCTCCCCTTATGATCTTGATTTATGGGCTACCACATTGAAGCCTGGGGGTAAAGCATTCCATTGTTTTATTTGAAGCCTAATTTCAGTTGGGGGATGGGGCCCTGTGAGCATCAAAGAAAGCCTCCATGGGCACTTGTGTATCTATGAGCATCCATATTGGTGACCCATGATATAATAGATGTGCCAGTTGAGCCATTAGTCATGGTAAAGTGACTAATGACATGGGATAATTGGCAGGTGGGTGGGGCTTGCTCAGACAGGCCTGCTTGGCCAGATTAAGATTAAAAATATATTTTCTAGAAGTAGCAAAACAATGTAAACAGAACATGAAAATGAGTAGAAAATATCTACAAAAATACCTTGCATTATACCTCATCTTGCTATGTCGCTGAAAATCCCTTTTCTGAAGACCAATAAAGAAGTGCCTATACATATTGATAGAGAGTGCATTCCATAGCCAGCGGTTACAGATTTAGGTTACAATTTATGACACAAAATGAATATATGTACACTTATGTTTGTAGTATCTCTTCAGTCATCTGCATGTAGCAGAGAATTGTGTGTGTGTGGTGAAATAGGTATGTTTAGCTATTTTAGTGGCACTCCTGATCTTTAATATACCGTATTTTTCCCTCTATAACACGCAGATTTTTTCTCCTAAAAAGGAAGGGGAAATGTCTGTGCGTGTTATAGAGCGAATGTGTGGTCCCTGGAGCCGAAAAATCAGGCAAAAATCAAATCGCGGTGCTTCACGGAGAAGGGAAAACTGAAAAGAGGAAGCGGCTGCTTTCCTGCATTCTGCCTCAGGGTCTTACTGCCCACCCTCCTCTGTTTCGTTGCTGTGTTTGCTGAAACGGAACAAAGAGCAGGGAAAGCCCCTCCCCTCCAGGCAAGCAGAGGGGAATTCCTCTCCGGTGCTGCTGGGGGAGAGGGAGAGAGAGGGGGGAAGGGAGAGAGAGGGGGGGAAGGGGAGGGAGAGAGAGAGGCGGGAGGGAGAGAGAGAGGGGGAGGGAGGGAGGGAGGGAGGGAGGGAGAGAGAGAGAGAGAGAGAGAGAGAGAGAGAGAGAGAGCTGGCTTGGGTGGGGGGAAACTTTTGCCTTTCTTTCCTCCCTCCCGTTAAATCCCTCTCCTGCATTCTTAGCCAGCTGCTTCTCTGCACACCCCTCTCATGTCCCTTCTTTGTTTTTCCTTCGCTCCCCACTTAAAATGTGGTTACAAAGCATAGATCCACATGGATCCTCAGGATCTTTGCATTAGGTCACCCCAAATTCACCATCAGATCACATAGCATGTCCATGGCTACAGCCTGCACCAAAAAAATCACGCACCCACTGTTGCCTGGGGCTGCAATGGTGCAAAAATGTGGTTACAAAGCATGGATCCACAGGGATTCTCAGGATCTTTGCATTGGGTCACCCCAAATTCACCATCAAATCACATAGCATGTCCATGGCTACAGCCTGCACCAAAAAAATCACACACCCACTGTTGCCTGGGGCTGCAATGGTGCAAAAACGTGGTTACAAAGCATGGATCCACAGGAATTCTCAGGATTTTTGCATTGGGTCACCCCAAATTCACCATCAGATCACATGTCTGTGGCCACAGCATGAAGCCCAAAAATGATACATCCACTGTTTCATTCGGAATGTTTTTTCCCTTGTTTTCCTCCTCTAAAAACGATGTGCGTGTTATGGTCAGGTGCGTGTTATAGAGCGAAAAATACGGTAAGTATTAACTGAGTGAAATTAACCATTTGTGACACATTCAAAACCACTAACAGGTATACCCGCGTTAAGGCAGCCAGTCATCTTTGGTACTTTACATGTTGTAAAGCTTTAAAATAAAATGAGAAGTAGCAGGTTATAGCAAAGGTCTGTGGTGAGTTAAGTGGTCTTATGCTGGAAACAGTTTTCTGACTTCATCTGCATAAAAAGTTAAACTGAGCTACCTACAGTAGTTGTGGAGTTTTATTTGGGGACATATAAATATATTAGGTAAGGGGTTGCCAATGCAGTGCCCACCACTAAGGCCTCCATTGGCACCCATGGGCAGGGCCCCAGACTTTGAGCTTTCATAAAAAAAGTAAGTCTCTAGCCCTCTAGAAAGAAAGCTATGAAGCAAAATGTGGAGGTACCTTTCCAAGTATTTGCTAAATACGTGCCCCCATACCTTTACATACACACTTCAAACCAGCAGTGACAGTAGTGTTATAGCAGGTCCCATTCATATGTGATCACTTCAGAAGGTTAAACTTGTTTAAATAGGCTTACATGTTTTTCAGAAAAGTGACAAGTTTTGAGAACAGTATGGTTTCCCATGTCCTTGGCCCATTCTATCATAAAGATTTCCTTGATATTACTGCATTACTGTGATGTTTGTATACATATTTTATAACTGATGTTGTCCAAACCATTACTTTGAGGTTTCATTTTTGGATGGTAGCACAGCTTGCCTGGTATATTGAAACTTACAGGAGGAAGAGTTACATTTTGTTAGAGGGAAAATAAGAGAAACTAACAAGGGCTGTAAATGTAGAATAAATAATTAAATTCTGGAAATCATGGGTTGTATCCATCTGTGTTGCACAGATGGGGGGGGGCCAGTGGACAAATAGTGGAAAATTGCTTCCATCCCTTTTCTTACAACGGAAGCTTTATTGTCAGTTGAGCAATGCTGCTGAATACATGCAACCCCTTATCTACACGTCTAAATGACGTAAATTGTTGGCAAACTAGTTTGAAAAGCAGGATATAAACAACTTAAATAAAAATCAAGTTATTGAGAGTTTTTCTCTCTGGCTAAAAAGAATGTAAATCCTGTTTAGAGCTCCTTAAGCTGAGTTTGGGCAGCTGCTAGTGCTGGGCCTGAAGCTTCAGCTTCTCAGGCAGAGAGCACAAATTCTTACTCAAGTGTGACATGGACATCATAGAGCTCCTTCAACCCTCTCTGATAATAGCAAGCCCTTCTGCTTGAGAAATATCAGGGAACTTCCTGCTATAAGGTGTATTCTGGTTGTGATTTCTGTAGCAGTCTTACGTTAAGGAAGTTAGTTTTGGTGCATGAGTGCAATAGAAAAGTACGTTACTTATTTAAATGTTTGGTACAACAGAGGAGACAGTAGCTGTGTGGTTAGCCAGCCACCTACTTGGTTGGCGCAAGTAGATTAGTGAGTGTCAGCTTCCCTGCACCCCTTAACCCTGTAAAGCAGAGAGAGGTAGCTACAATAGTGCTGCAGCATTCTTCCTGCACAATGGGAAAAATAATGCTGCAGTGCTGTTATTTTTGCCTATGTCACTCGGGAGGGGGGTAGCAGAGCAGAGGAAAGAGCCAGTATGTACAGTAGCAGTTAATATCGCAGCACTCTGCTATGATACTAACTTGACTCCTGATGGCCGGGTACTGCAGAAGGAAAGGAGACCTGGCTGGAAGGAGTGATGAAGTACTATTGGAGCAAATGTTGGCGGCAAAAGACTGAGAGATGAAGCTGCAGCAGTGATGCCCCAGTATTCCATCACTGCAAAAAGTGTTGTGGAGATGGGAGGAAAGTGTATTTTTCCTAAACTATTTGTAAGGTGGTTATAGAATAATGTGGAAAACAAAATAAAATGCACAGTATAGAAAGGAAGAAATTGTGGTTTTATTAAAGATTTTCAGAGTCAACTGCAATAAAGAAGGATTCTGGGTAACTACAAATTAATGAGACCATTGAAACTGTTCTCTTGAGGTACAACAACTGTAGTTCTTTGGCCTCATTATTATGCCTTTCTGTAGCAACATTTTGCTTCTTGTTCTGAAAATGTTTATAGAGCTATCACTTAAGAGAACTAGAATATGTCTTGTACGTATAGCATATTATTTGTAACTTGTAATAATTGCTTTTTTTAAAAGTGCTATATTTGCACTGCAGCAAATAGCAGACTTTCATTTATATGCATGTGACTAAATGCTGTAGGCTTCACTTCCATGCACACTTATCTGGTGGGATTACTGATTGTGTATATGATGGTTGGTGGTGAATCTCCTTGACATAAGGTGCATTACTGTATTTTTAAATAAACACGTCTTCTGCACAGCTCTTCAAATAGCTACCATACTTAATCTTTGGGAAACTAAGGGTGCCTATGGGATGCATATAAGGGTGCAGATCTGGAGGAAGAGGTTGAGTGGAATCCACAGCAGTCTTGCCACTCAAGCTAAGCGCCAAATTATAAATTACTCAGGAGGTCTACTATTGGCTCTCCCAATGTTTTCTTTACAAATGAAATGCCATAATGGGTTGTCCTTTTGATTATAGCAGTGTGTGCATTTAACAATTCTGCATGCCACTAAGCCTTCCAAAATGAATGTACCAATTTAGATTGCTCCTCCCCAAGCACCCCTGCTGAGGTAGAGAGGAAAATGAAGTAACATGCAGTTTTGCCCTTGTAGGCTTACAATTTCTAAAGATACAGGCCTCTATCTAGCATCCAGGTTATTTCTTTCCTCAGGGAAAAAAAAGGCAGTAGAGACTAATTAGTATTATTCTAGATACTCCGGTATCTCCTCTTCCTCATTCTCCAAGGACTTGCCGCTTTACATGAAAACAAATTACAGCATCGTTCAATAGAGATAGAGAGTGTAGATTCTAACTGACATGTAAAGAAGATGCTATTTCTTATGGCTGCTGTAAAAATTGGTTAGTTTTATAGGTCTTGGGTTCATAGTCTACATGTAGTATTATCAAATTCTTCATCACCTTTGCTGCCGTTCTGGTCAGAAACTTGTAGAAGAATGGAGTAACATTCAGTAAGAACAGAACTGAATCATCCCCACCAAATGCTCCTTTCAGTTGCAAAAAATATAAAAATTCAAAGCAATGGAAAGAACCCAGCTTGATCTATCTTAGAAGGACACAGAAATAAAAGGGAATGGTTTTGTTTATGTAATGAAGAAAATGTGCTTCCCTGCTGGAAAATTAACTTTAAGATGAGTGTTCAACATGATAACTGGATTCCATCCAGTTAGTCTGCCTGTAACCATCTGATCTCTTTATTTCAGCTTAATACTAATATGAGGACTTTCTCTCTGGCTTCATGTTGTTCTGAAGGCAGCCCTGTTCAGGGCTTAATGTTTTAAGTTTTATTCTGTTTTTAGTGTTCTGTTGGTAGCCGCCCAGAGTAGCCGGGGAAACCCAGTCAGATGGGTGGGGTATAAATAATAAAAATTATTATTATTATCATCATCATCATCATCATCATCATCATTATCATTATTAAATTTCTTGCATCCTGGGCTTTAACTTTTCTCCTCAGACACATTCTGATTCTCAAAAGTCCAGAAAGCATCAAAGACTTTCAAAATTATGCATATAGCACCAAGAGAGCTAGGTCTTGGTATTCTAACATTTTTTCTTTAGGTGAGAAAAACTATGACACTGTATGGCATTCTACAAATTGAAAACAACTGACAGACCTTTGCTGCAATCCTATATATATTTATAGGATTGAGCTGGGAATAAGCTCAACTGAACATACTGTAACTTCTTGCCGGGGCGGGGGGAACGGACAAGTATAGAATTGCTCTGTAAGAATGCTCCCATTCCCTAATGCATTCACACAGATATAGCAAGGGGATTTGCCTGTTTTGTGTTGTTCTTATTGAACTGGCTGGTTGTGTCTTTTGATGGGAGATACACCAAGGCGAGTTGCACATGATTACAACTAGAATGTACCTGTGAGTCTTACTTCCTGAGTGGTTTGGGCTGCTGCTGCTGATTTTATTATTATTATTAGAATTTATATACCACCCTAGACCCAGAGGTCTCAGGTCGGTTCACAGAATAAAATCAAAATATAAAATCACAAAATACATAATCAAAATAAAAACAACAACCCAATAATCCCCCCCCCCAACACATTTTAAAAAGCATATAAAGCACACAGCACTTTGGCCCTCTTGGAAACATGGTTACTTACGGTATGTTGTAGATATTGTTATAGGTTGGGGGGACCCCCCATAAACAATAGAAAATAATAAATGGTAAGATTTTGACTATTTGGGATATAATGGGGAAATACAAACTGCATAGGAATTCCTCAGCAAGCCTATGCAAAATGATGTGCCCAAGCTAAGGCCATTGCCAATGCAAGAGAACTGTCCTTGCCTCCTGCCCTGAGGTGTGAACAGACATGGGGGATTTGGAAAGTTGCCAGAGTAAGTGGGCAAGATGTCATAGGAAAAGTGGTGCCTTTGGCATGAAGCTTAGAATAGCTGAAAAAAGCACAGAACAATCTTGGTTGGCTGGCTGAAGGCAGGTAAGGAGTGATTCCTTGGACTCCAGTGCTACACTACTGTGGGGAGCAAGCCCCTTTTAACATGACCATGTGGTAGGATAGCTCTGGATTCCCCCCATCTAAATTCAGGTGTAAATATGTAAATAAATCATATTTATTAAAGCTATGACAGCCTCTGCCACATCTTCAGTTTATTAAAGCTATGACAGCCTCTGCCACATCTCTGGTTGAGGGCCAAGACCCCTAGAATCCTGTGCACGGCTTGCAGGGATTGGGGTGGCCTGTAACAATATTAACACTTGAGCATGTATGGTACTAATAAGTTGATATCTTCACACAAAGATGGAGAAATTAAAAAACAGCCATATTTAAATTTCCTTTGTGAAAGCACTGATACAGCTTAGTGTGATTTTACTCTGCCTAATGCTTATTTGGCTCATCAAACTGGAATTTCCATGAAAGTGGCATCTTTTGTGTGGTTGGTGATATCTGTCAAGTTTTGTGCCTTGGTGTTTGAACTAGTAAAAGAATGCCTGCCACCTGTTGATCAGCTTTAGGATTTGAATTGCTTTTCTGGTACAGCCAATGCTAAATTACTGGGATGAAGTACAGCAGACCTGTCACCTTTTTAAAAAAGCTATAATTCCTTCAATTCAGTTTTGTTGAGTTTTATTACTAGAGATTAACAAAGCTACAGCACATACTGTTATCCCAAATTAAACATTACATTTTAGATTCTTCTAGAGAAGAACTGCTCCCTCTTAGAATGGGAAGAACATGTGGGTGGTGGTCTGAGTCCCCATTTTTTTGGATCTTAAGACAGAATTATTATTAGATAATACTTCCTACTGAAACAGCTGTAGACATTTAGGGTGAGATCTCTTCGTCAACTTAGCATTACTACCTGGCATGAGTCTTGATTTTGGAGTGCAGGATTTAGGGTGCAAGAAAAGGAATTACAGTAGTACCTCCTGTTACGTAACCCTCTGGTTGGGTTCTTCAGGATGCGAAAACGGCAAACCCGGAAGTATTTGACTGGGTTTTGCCCCACATGCATGCACAGAAGCGGTCCTCAGGTTGCAGAAACCTCGGGTTCCGACCGAACCTCCAGAATGAATCCCGTCCGCAACCGGAGGTACCATTGTACATAAAACCATTGAAGTTGCCATGTTTGGATGCATGTACAAAATTAAACTGGGATTTGAATATGCTTGTTCCAAGGGGCAAATTATATTTCTGTTCACACATATTCATCTTAAAGCTACATCCTGCTTCAAAAAAAATCTTTGATCTGATCTGCTCAGTCCATCTAACCTTTATATTATGCAAAATCTTATTCTAAAGGAGCCTCAGCTATTCAGCACCCCAGGAAAATCATCCTTGGGTCTTGCTGCGACGACTGCTTCATGATGTCACGGTGCTTTTAGACTATGCTGCTTGACAAAGGTTGAGAAGGCATGTGAACAGTTGCTGGTCAGTGCTTTAGTACTACTGAATCCTGTGTACTTACTCAGATATGATCAGAAGAGATACCAAGCTGATAGTTTTCATAATAAACGGTCTAATGTTTTTTCATCTTGCAGATGTTCTAAAGCAAGGCTGCAAGCATATTTCTTTTCTGCAGATAATTGCATTTAGTGATACAGACCCTAGCTTATGAAATGTACTGTAATAAATTACTACTTCAGATACTACAGAACCTCTTGTCTTTTCATTTAAAGAACCATCTAGGCACAAAACTGACAAGTAATATGGGAGATAGTAAAGTTTTCGCCACCTTGGGAGCTTTCTTGTACCATTCTAATGTATTAGGGCAGTTCTCAAATTTTTTATTTATTTAATTTCTATACCGCCCTATACCCGAAGGTCTCAGGGCATGAATTCAAATCTGAAACTAATACTGTTAGTTTGGGAACAAGTGGGAGGAGGCAGAAATGGGCATAACAAAACACCACTGTGAATTGTTGCACAATGTTTCCCAGAGATCCACAACCAATAGCACCACATTAAGTGAGATAAGCTCTTAGATGTAGCATAGCCATGCCCGGTACAGTTAGAAGCCCAAATAGATATTTCTTGAGTTAAGGAGGCTTGCTGTGCCAGTGCTTTAAGAATCTACTCCAAAAAAAATGCACATATTAAGTTAAATTAACTGGACCCTCTTTTATATTGTAATCAAATGCTACAATCAGACATGCTGGCTAAACAAGAAATAGTCATTTGATGTAATACTGCACAAATGCTTTCAGTTCCCGTGTGTTTTGCTTATGCTATGAAAAAGATCTGAATAACAGCCAGGCTTTATGTTTCCAGAAATGGGGATCAGCCATTGCCAGTGTATCTCAGGATTCTAGGTGTAACCTGATACCTGCGGTACCTAGCTGCAAGTAATTGCCATTTTACGGAATCACAGGATCATAGAATTGTAGAGTTATATTGGAGCTAAAATATCCACCTTAAGTTTCATATTTATTTTTAAATTCCCCTGCCCCAGTCTTTCTCATCCCCTGCCTTATATAATAGCTAACCTGACAGATAAGAGAACTTCTGGAAAATTATTCTGTGAGATTTTTGTTGGTCCTAATAAAAAGTATTGCCCAACAGTGGATTTTGGAGTCTTAACTGTTGAAAATAATGTAAATTGCATTAGAAAGAATGTAACTGAATTGCTTCCACTGTCTTGTTATGGATGAGTCATGTCTTTTTCTTTTCATTGCCTTACACATGACTCTGAAGCTTCAATTTGTAGTGTATTTTGAGACATAAAATGTCTTCACACAGAGAGAGGTTTGGAATTTTGTAAAGCAGAAAAGGAAAATCATTTGCAAAAGCTGAGCAGCTATACTGAAAGTACCTGCTAGAAACTCCACAGATACAGTCTATGTACTGACGTCACCAACGTATGATCTCAGTACTGTGCTTTCATTGGCTGAAGTGCTGTTTCCTTTCAGAGTCCAGTTTCTCAAATCCCAATCAGAGTTAGCTGAATTCTGAATGCAGGTTGGTCGGTGGTGCTGGCTTAGAGTGGGAGTAGGGTTACTAATAAGCAGGCTTTCGAGAAACCATTCCACTGTGAGAAATGGTGTTTATCTTTGCCTTTGTGAGAAATTGTGTAACTTAGCAGTGCATACCAGCTAGCTATTGAAGTCTAGATCTGATCATGCTTATGTACAAATACAGAAGAAAGGTTTTGTTGATTCACTCACTTTTAATCTTGAGGAAATGGCTAAACATAGTTTTTTGAACTGCCATTAGTAGCTGTTTCTGCTTCAGTGAACAAATAAAATCGGAGCCTTCTGCGAAATCAGGATTTTCTTTTCTTTTTGCATAAATATGGTTTGGGGTAATTCAGGGGAAGTGCAACTTGCTTGACAATGAAATATTGAATATCAAACATAATTTTATGGAGGAAAAGGCTAAAAGCAATATTTTGAAAAATGAAAGCTGGGTTTTCTAGGATTCTATCAAGAGCACACAAGAGGCAGAAAATAACTTTGAGGAGTAAAAGGTGCCCTTTAATTTGTTAGTGCAATTCAACACTAAGTTTTCTAGGTGATTTGGTAGCTCTTGTATTGCTTCAGTGAAACATGGGGAAATCCTCATTTTCATAGTGGACTGTTTTAAGTCTTTATCATTTTATTCCCCTCTCCACAGTAACGCATTAAATTATGTTATGCTTGGTGGCTGTAAAATTAAATTTGGTAGCTTATTCTAAAGTCCATGTGCCTATGTACATCCTTACATAATGTTATTTTAGAATTGTTTGAATTTCCTTTTTGTATTTTATTTATACTATAAACCACCTTATGTGCATTATATCCCAAAAGGCAGCCTATAAAACCAATACTAAATAAAAAATCAACCGTTATGCTCCTGCATCTCTAGCACTGTTTTAATACTGTCACTTAATTCTGTAATTTACTATTATGCTAGTACTGTTGGAACAGGTGTGGATAGTTCCTGCAAGTGACCAAAGTGACTTGTTAAATCAGAAAATTAAATACTTCACCAATTGTGCTTTATAGGATGAAGGATTTGCATTTTTATATTGCAGCTTTGTTCCAAATGGATACTAATTTACCAAGCAGATGCTAATTGACCATAGAAGCTATTGTGTTCTATTCGCTGTACAAATAATATCAAAAGGTACAAATGCCTTATAAATGTGAGGACCTAGTGCCAGTCTTGATGTACCTTCATGGGACTGTGATTTTAAGAGAGCTTTCAATGTAGCAAATAAATTAAGATATTTTAATGTTAAGAAAATATAAGCCTTCTGCAACCAGTTCCTAGAGCAGTTTCCCACCCATTTTCAACAAGATACATTCCTTTATAAACAAGTATTTTTCAAGTGCAGAATCATTTCTCATTCTTTCCCTGTGGTATTCCCCACCTCCTTGCTTTGTGGTGTGCAGACCACCAAAAAAAGGAGGAGGTTTTGAGGTTCCTCCCACCCCCAATATACAAAATAAGTCTTACTTTGCCTTATTTTGTCTAATGTCTCTTTAAGTTCTTGATATATAGGATTGGTCTTCTTTCTGCCCTTGTAGGTAGGAAGGCATTCAGCACTGGTTTGGGTCCACCACCAGGGGTAAAAGGCTTTTTCTGAGAGGCAGAAACTTCCTGCCAGTCCCCGCTGTTTCCAGCCTGGGACAGTGGACAGGCTTTTATGGAGTTCTGAAAAGAGAGAGAGGCAAGAGCAAAGAGGGCTTTCTAGCCTCAGAACTGTTGGAGCCTTTTATCACTCCCTGCGGTTTACTCACTCTGTGCCAGTTCAGTAAGAAAAACCAAGGAGGACTGCAGGAAGCTGCTCTCCTGCACTCTTTTTGTGCCATAGCGACTAGCTGGATTCCTCATCCTCCACCGCATCCAAAGGCAGGAACCACGGGCACCAGTCTGGCAATATAGAAGAATGTTTGGGTAGGAAGCTTCATCTCAATTTGCTTCTTGGGGAAATGTGCTACTGCTGCATGGCAACAATGGCCAGTGGGGAGGGGATTTAAAACCATTAAATTAAAATAACCCTAGAATATCCTGTAGAGCTTAGAGAAAAATAGGAATACGACAAAGCAAAAATGTGTGGTCCTTGTATTTCCTACTTCCAGTAAAATGGCAATTTGGGGAAGTAATTCTGAGCTAGAAAAGGTCTTGGGCAGGAGGGTGAAGCAGTGACCTCGTGACCCATGTAGACTACCCAGTCTGTTTGGGATTTTTTTTTTTTTAAGTATAGGGAAATATTTCAGAGTCCCATGATGTGTAGTTTACACTTTGGTTCAATATGTTTGTATTCTGTTCAACAAAATAGGGATGTACTTTTAGGTGCCCTGGTGGGGCATTTTAATTTGGAGATATAGGGAATGCTTCCCTTCTGATTGTCAGCAGCATTTGTTATTGTGGACCATAGTATCTTACTGCATCATCTGGAACATCTAGTAGATGTTGGCATCTCACTGATTTCACTCTGTGTCATTTTGTTAGAACAATCCCAGATGGTGGTTAGTATAGAAGCCAGCCCATCCTCTGGGAGATGTAATAGTGGGTTCCATTGGCATCAGTTTTATCACCTATATTACTTAATATATCTATAAAGCCACCAGGAGAGATAATGCAGAGCTTTGTGGTTAGGTATATTCAATATACTGCTGTCACTACATCAAGCTTTATTTTTCTTCAAGCAACTTCTCTGAATTGGTTGGTGGAAGCTTTCTTAAGGTAGATGACAATTAACAAGCAGAAGTTGAATCAAGACAAGGTGGAGATTATGTTGACTGGGAGGCTTGAGGCTCTGAGAGTGTGAAGTGTACCTATTATCAGTAGTATATTTGTTGCTTTATCGGAGCAAGTATGCATCTTGAATCTATTTCTTCCCATGGAAAAGCAGTGTCCTTTCCAACCACCCCCAGTTGCATCTGATATGCTGTTGTTATCCTTTTTTAGTAGAGGTAGAGAACTTGCACCAAGTTATCTATACTTTTGTAATTTCCAGGATTCGCTACTGCTGTGTGCCATAAGTGGGGTTGCTGAAGACTATTCAAATACTGTACTGCAGTTAGTGCGGAATGTCATATGCCTGCCTGTTTGTGAGGGATGGCAGATGGAAACATAATTGACTGTACTTTGCTAGTTGCACTGCTGCTGTTGAAGTTGTTGGCCCAATTTCATATGCTGATTTTTGAATTTATGTATTTATAAATGTATTTGTCATTAGTGGTTGCAGCTGGAGAAAGAAGGGTTAACTGCCTAATTGTTGCATGGGTGATTTTCCTAAAAGGTGCACCTGGAAAGGGAAGGATTAACTCTGTCTTCCCCAGCTACAAACTCCTCAAGCTCACCCTCCAGCAATTGGACTTGAAAAAGACCACTCCCCATTAGAGCCCACTAACTTTTTAAGATCTTCATTAAGAACTTCCCTGTTGCTCTCCTACCAGGGAGGTTATTTGTTAATGGTAAGCAGAGTGTTATTTGGGCTGCACCAGCTTTGTGGAATGAATGAACACACCACCACCACCACCACATATCATTTTTCTTCCTTCCTTGCCTTTAGATGAAAGTCCCATTTGTTTGGGAATATTAGATGGGGGGAGGAATTTGATTTGTTTTTGATGTTTACTTTGAATGAAATGGTTTTAAATTGAAGTTGTCAGTGGCCTTAAGCAATTGTAGAAAGGTAAGATATAAATACTTTAAATTAAGAAATAACTTGCGTCACAGTCCAGATATCTGTAATGTCCAAGTCAGACAGTGTGGAGTAAGGGAGATTGACTGAACTAACACCCTTATTTGTGTGCTGCTTGTCATTTAGGCCACCTTTCCATTCTTCCACATGAAGTACTTAGCACATCAGGCTTGTACACAAATATCTTATTCGAGTTTCTGGGTGTGCATAAACTGCACAAATAAGCCTGAGTTGCTAGGTGCTCTGTGAAGTGGAGCAGAAAGCCTTAGGTTGCCTTCTGTTTAGCTTGTGCATCTAGCGGAAATGCAGCATTGCAAGAGCAACATGGATTGATCCTCCAAAAGGTCTAGCACTCTCCTCTCCATATGTGTGTGTTCAGGCACCCACAGATTAACTGTTTGGCAGGTGTACCTGGCCTTCTGAAAATGCCCAGCTGCACACAGTCCATTCCTGAGTTATTCACAAACTGCCAAGAACTCGGGAAGGACTCTCAAACATGTGAAGGGGGGCCATACACAGCCAGTCTCATCCTCAGGCAGAATGAAATACTTACCCCCAGGCAGCAGGGGCAGGAAATGGCAGCAAAGTGCTGGAAGACAGAGCTGGGTGCCACACAGCCTGCCCTCCAGCTCCTACGCTGGCATTCTGTCCTGAGGTGCAATGGAGGGTCCACTTTTGTTATTCTTGAAATGAATAATAATAATAATAATAATAATAATAATAATAATAATAATAATAATTTATTTGTACCCTGCCCATCTGGCTGGGCCTCCCCAGCCACTCTGGGCGGCTTCCAACAAAGATTAAAAATACATTAAAATGTCACACATTAAAAACTTCCCTGAACAGGGCTGCCTTCAGATGTCTTCTAAATGTCAGGTAGTTGTTTATCTCTTTGACATCTGCTGGAAGGGCGTTCCACAGGGCGGACACCACTACCAAGAAGGCCCTCTGCCTGGTTCCCTGTAGCTTTGCTTCTCGCAGTAGGGAACTTCCAGAAGGCCCTTGGCGCTGGACCTCAGCCTCCAGGCTGAATGACGGGGGTGGAGACGCTCCTTCAGGTATACTGTGCCCAGGCCATTTAGGGCTTTAAAGGTCAACACCAACACTTTGGATTGTGCTTGGAAACGTACTGGGAGCCAATGTAGGTCTTTCAAGACTGGTGTTATGTGGTCTTGGTGGCCGCCCCCAGTCACTAGTCTAGCTGCCGTATTCTGGATTAGTTGTAGTTTCCGGGTCACCTTCAAAGGTAGCCCCACATAGAGCACATTGCAATAGTCCAAGCGGGACATAACCAAAGCACGCACCACTCTGGCGAGACAGTCTGAAAAGCAATATATAAATTATTTTAATAGTGAATAAATAAACATTTGCAAGCTGACCTATATGTAACAAAGACTAAATCTCACTGACAAATTTAACTACTCTAAAACTGAACTGGCCCCTCAAATGATAAAATGGGTGTAAGACTCTCAGGGTGGAACTGCATGATTCAGGGGTGCTCTGTTAGGGTGCTGATTGTATTTGGTGCTGACTGTTGGATGACTCTCTCTGTCTCTCCCCCCCCCCCCTATATGAATGGTTCCCCACCCCCATGTATTGTCAGAATAAGTCAATCTAGTGGGTGTCATTACCCCTAAATGAGAGGTAGTATTGGGGTTATAGTACCCCAGGTGAGAGGCAGAGTAGGCTGCCTGAGATTTACCTTCTCTCATTCTCTCACAATCTTTTCTCTCTCCCCTCCTTTCCTCTGCCTTCCCCTATGTAGTTTTCTTTCTTTTCTACTGGTTGGTTGATTGCTATATGTTGAATGTTCTGGCTTTTGCTAGAACTCTTGTTAAGGTGGCTTCCTTACTATCTGCAGGGTTTTGCCCAAAGAGTAGCACTGAGAGAGTAAGCTTTGGCCCCTGGTGTTTAACAATCTTGTGCTGGCTTAGGGTGCCTTCTAAGCCCTGACTGGTGACTAGGGAGACACACCCACCCACATAGGACCATAGAAAAATATTTTGAGTAATTGATTATTCCTTGCCAAATCATCTTTCATTTAAACCAGACATTTTTTAAAAATGTGCTGGACCACTGTCCAGCACAGGAAAGTCACCAGCTTCTAGATCAGTCATACCTCCCATTCTCAACATCTGTCTTGTCTAGATTTGGCTTCAGTTTATTAATCATTATTCAGTCCATTACAGATGCCAGGAACCCACTCAACCAGCTCACCTTGTTTTTCTGGAAAATGAGGAATAGAGCTGAGTGACATTGGCATACTGATAAGCTCAACTCCAAATCCTTTGATAAAATCTCCAGTAGTTCTGAATATATATTTTAAGGGTATGGGGAACAAGGCTAAACCATACAGCACTCCCTAGCATAGGTCTAGCCAATGTGGTGTCCTCTAGATGTTATTAGACTACCTCCACAATCAGCCCCAGCCAGCAGGTCCAGGGATCAGGGATGATGCAATCTGCTGTGCAACTGCATCTGGAGGACACCATATTGGCCAGCCCTGCCCTAGCGCAACTAAAGGGCAGGGCACTACCTTCTGAGGTCTACCCAACCAAGAGTGGAACCAAGATGCAATACTCCTATCATGCATCCTTGGTAGACGATATCATCCATACCATCTTTCTTGATTATCAAAAACGGCATATAGGTCCAAGAGAATTAAAAGGTTTTAGTCTCTACATGTAGCTCCCAGCATAGGTTCTCCACCAGGGTAATAGCAGCAGTTTCAGACACAGGGATTTGTAGATTTGCTCTAGCCTCTCAGGAGTGTAACCTCTTCAAGCAAGATGTGCATATATAGCACCTTCTTTCATAATTATATGCATGTGGTATATGTTCTTAATATATATGTGTGAAGCAGTCTGTTATCCTTTTGTTGATGCAATCTGATATCTCTGAATTTCTTAAAAAATCTCAAGTGAACTTGAAGAATAATTCTTAATCTTGATACTTTTTTTCACTTGCACTCTCAAGTCTGTAGTGTAGTAACAGGCAATGTTTTAATTTGAGGATGTTGCTAAGTCCAGTAGATAATTCATTAAAATATTCTTCCTGCACACTTTTTTCCACAGTGTTGAGAAAGAATAGACCTTTAGAAAACTGAACAGTATGTTACAAAAAAATGTGGATTGATACTTTTTTACAAATGAAGAAACAATATTTGGTTATTTAGCATCATAGTACTTTGACACAAATTGAAGTCCTGACACTTTGTCAGTAGTCCAGTGGCTTTTATGGCATGAAACTGCAGTGCAACATAAATTGCCAGGGTGGCTACACAGACATATAAAGCCAATCCAAAAATACCCTGGTCTTTGCAAGCATAGCTTTAGGCTAATTTTCAGTAAAATAGATTAGAGCATGGCCAGTCCTAGGGTCAAGGGCTGGAATTTGGATTATGTACTATTCTCCTTATATATTTGGAGGGCCAGTCTTCTCTGGATGCAGAACATGGAAATATGTTGCTATAGTTCGAAAAAAGTAGGATGTGTCCCCTAAGCACTTCACAGTCAACTTCAGAATTGTTGCCAGGCAACAAAATGTGTTACTTTCCATCAGCCCCACTCTCTCATGGTGCTGGGCTCAAGTATTGTATTGTGACTGAAGGCAGAACTGTGACTGGTGCCAAAACTTGGTGTTTCTTCTGCAAGACCAGTGTCCTACAGGTGTCCAATAGAAGGCCCAATCCATAACTTTTTTCATGCTTTTAAAAAAATAAAAGTTCCAAAATCTGTTCTAGGTGTGGTTTAAATTTTATGGCGTCCAACCCACATAAGCAAACAAAACCAAAAACTCTGTAATCGGTCTGGCATTGGGCACTGGCTCATTGTGATTCCATGATGGAAGAAAGGTGGGCTATCAATGTGAGAAATGTGAACGTGCGCAATTTGAGGAGGATATAGCAAAAAACCAAACCTCTATCCTGGAATCTGGCTGTTTTGTATGCTGCCAACTGAATCTGATGCTTGATCAGCAACTCAGAGTTTGAATGACTAGGTTAAAGTTCAGTATAATTTAAATTGGCTTGATTCAGCATGTACAAGAACAGTGAACTACTGTATTTAGGGCACTTAAAAGTAGCCTTTGAAACAGAAATCAGTGAATCATCTTAACTACTTTAGTGTGGTAGGCATTGTAGAAGTAAATAGAAAAATATTTTGAGTAATTGATTATTCCTTGCCAAATCATCTTTCATTTAAACCAGACATTTTTTAAAAACTGAATTTTCTGTTTTAGTACCACAATCTCAGATGAAAAGGGATTTCTGTCACTTTTTCTTTCTCTTCAGTTCTCACAGGTCTTTAGTATCATACAATGCTTTACCTAAAATGTATTATTTCCTGATTGAATCCCTTATTTAATATTTTGAAATATCATTATAAAGCCAAAAAACTAAACCAACAAAATCTCTCTTCCAGCTCTTCCTCCAAAGCCCTCCAAACCAATAACTCCAGTAAATACAAGTGGGATAAAAGAGAATTGCAGTTCATCACTGCAGGATGCCGAATGGTACTGGGGAGACATTTCAAGGTAAGATTTTTCTTTTCCTGGAGGAGAATATGGCTACTTGCAGCTTTCCTTTATATCATAGGTTGGGTACATTTCTCAGCCCAAGGGCTGTGTATCCTCTTGGCCAGCCTTCTGGAGGCTGCATGCCTTCCCCACATGCAAATCACATGCATACCCCACATACCATACCCACAATCTTATATGTGCATCATTTTAACTTTATTGAAGCCTTATTTTTTTGCAGGGGGTATTGGAGAGGGAGGGAAGGTTCTTCTTTGGTTGCACTCTCTGGGAAGAGTGCCCTCTACATACCACTTTTCGACAAAAATAGACTTTTAATTGCTCCAATAGAAGGCATTTTTGAAGCTTGATTGTGAAGTGTGGAGGGCTGCATCACACATGGAGGGAAAAGTCCCTGAATAAAGCCATTTTACACATAATTGCAGTGGGAAAGGGACAGAGTGAGGTGGGGGCAATGCAGGCAGGATCCAGAGGCCCTATGAGTCACATCTGGGCCAATGTTTCTATACCCCTGCTTAGTATGTACATATTAAAATGTATTATTATTATTCAGATAACATTGTGAATGGATTAATCTTAAATTTAGTGCACATATATCATTTTCTAGACTGTGTTGTCACTATTTTAAAACAGTTAAGAAATCTGTAATAATTTTCACTATGAGGCCGGGGTTAAGAACATAAGAAGAGCCTGCTGGATCAGACAAAATAATAGCCAACATCCAGTTCTCATGGTGGCCAACCAGATGCTCATGAGGAGCCTGCAAGCAGAATGTGAGCACAATAGCACTCTGCTGACCTCTTGATAGACTTATATTCCATGAATTTGTCTAATCATCCTCTAAAGCCATCTAAATTGACCACCACTTATGAGAATGATTTCTATATGATTTTTTCTATGCACTGTGTTGTATGTCCTGAATCTTCCAACATTAAGAATTGTTGGATGTGCCCGAGTTCTAGTGTTATGAGAGAGAGAGAAATCCCCCCCATCTACTTTCTCCACTCCTCTATCATGTTTGCTTATACTTGTCTTTTATCTGAACCAAAAAGCCCCAAGTAACCTTTCCTCATATTAGAGTTGCTCCATCTCCTTCATCAATTTGGTAGCCCTTTTCACAAACTTTCTCAGCTCTACTACAGCCTTTTTAAGATGAGGTGACCAGAACTGGTACACATCATTCCAACTGTGATCACACCAAGGATTTGTATAATGGCATTACAATATTGGCAATTTTATTTTCAATACTTTTCCTAATGATCCCTAGCACGGCTGCCTCACACTGGGTCAGTATTGTCCACTATGATGCCAAGGTCTCATTCCTCGTCAGTCACTGGTAGCTCATATCCCATTGCCATATATGTAAAAATACGGTCCCAATGTGTACCATTTTAAACTTGCTCATAATGAACTGCATTTGCTATTTCACTGCCTATTTACTCACTGCAGAGAGATCCTCTTGGAGCTCTTCACTGTCCCTTTTTGTTTTAACCACCCTGAACAATTTGGCAATTTTAAAATAAAACCATTTATATTAAGTGTCACAAATAAAAGGAAACCTGAGTTTAATTATCTTTTCATATTGAATCCATGAAAATATCTTTTCATATTGAATCCATGACCATCTGTCTAACACATTTCAGTTTAACAACCTCTTTTCTATGTAAAAGGAGAAACCAGGGATAAAAATGGCACTTTTGAGAACAAACATTATAAATATGATACTCAGGGCATGTATTGTGCAAATTACAAATATTTTGACTCTGCTAGCCAAGCAGCAACTTCTTTTTATCTCATGAAGGAAATTCTTCTGCCCAGTAACTGCCAAGCATTGCTTTTAGAAAGTTGTCAGTCTTTGAATAAGTGATCTTTCATGGTGCCTTTGGATATGTACAGAGAACCAAACAGAAATCCTTAATTTCACAGTTGCTCTCCTGTCTCTAGATAGATAATAAACCTCTAGTTTTATTTTGAATATCATCCTAGGCAGTATAAAGTTTCTATTTACTTGTAAACCAATAAATTTTAATTGTTTATAATAAACAATTACTATCTTGTTATAAAATAAATGAAATACAACTTCTCTATAGGACATTAGGGCAGTATGAAGCAGCCCTTTCTTTATTTAATCAGATACAGTTAAGTGTTGGTGCTCAACTATTGGCCTTCATTTAGGAATGAGGCTTCAGGTGCAGCTGCTTCCAGAATCTAAAAGTTCAAATTTACCTTTGAAAATTCTTAAAACAGATTACAAATACTATGTATTGGTCAACATAAAACTGGAATGAGACAATTTTATAGAAAAATAATTTCAGAACCAAAGTAAAGGAAACCCCCCCACACACACACACACACTTGTAACAATGAGTGGTGCTGTTATGAATGAGTAATACTTTGATCTACATTTTGTTATTCCAGGGAAGAGGTAAATGACAAATTACGAGACATGCCGGATGGAACATTCCTGGTGCGGGATGCATCAACAAAGAAACAAGGAGACTATACACTGACATTGCGGTAAATAATTTTGTCTTTGCCCTCTCTATTGTCCTGCACAAATTGTAGGTAGTACCTGCTGATAAATTTGTCTAGGTGTTTGTAGCTAGTGTAAATACAAGCACCATGTTTTCATTATCTTGGAACTTTGTTTACATTTTCTGCTAGGCTATACAAAAAGAACGCAGAATGAACAGCTTTATGTTGCATCAAATAATTTGCAATCTGTAGTGGACTTTGGCATCATGAGAATTATTAGCCTTTTCTGTTTAAAACCAATTTTGTGTTTAGGGGTAGCTCTCCTTATATTTGGGGCTACAATTCCCATCTCCCCGACCATTGGCTATGCTGGTTGGGGCTGCTGGGAATTTGTAGTTCACAACATCTGGAGGCACCATGTTGGCTACTCTAGTTCTAGCTTTTTTGACAATAGAGAGGCTTCCGTCTGTGAAGGTAGAATAGAGTGGGCAAGGGTAATGTGGATCTTGCACAGCTTCAGGATCTTGCACAGCTCTTTGTTGAACCCGACAACTTCTCTGTAGCTCTTCACATTTTTTTCTTGTTCTCTCCTCTCCTGTCCCCAGTTCTTGCTAAAAGAAACTTGAGTATTTCAATTCTGAAGGCAGCATAAAATAAGCAAACTAAGGATCTCAACCCCTCTTTTTGAGGAATCTGTCTTTCCTTTGCAGGACATTTGGAATGTCTTAGTACAAAGTGTATATAGCCTTCCCCATATGCTGTAATTTCACCAATGGCTAAAAGATGGGAAAGGGAGGGATGGAGAATCTCAACCCTTTCCCCAGTTCGTCTCCCTTTACTTCTCTCATAAAGCCACCCATCACTTAAGACTGTTGCTTCTGCCATGTCAAATCTTAATCCTCCTCCCAAAGTTAATATAGGTAGAAGTAAGGAACACTTTCCACTTATCCCAAACTGGAAGGATTAAAAACGTTGTCCTGCTTGTACTTGCCTCCTAATTAGATGGGAGATGGGATATCATAAACTTCCTCTCCCCAACAAGCCTAGTCTTGCTTTCTGATGGAATTCTTAATGGCTGTGTATGTTTGGTATTGGGAGTGATAGGTAGGTTTTAGCTTCCCTACAATGTTGTCCCCAAACATAGTGCTTTATTTTTCTCAGCAGAAATTAATGGCATTTATCATTAAGTAAATGTAGGCTGCCTCTTTTTATTAATACATATTTCTGCTGTGAAAATGTCTATGGAGGGAGTGCACGAGCCCAAGGCTTGTTCCTGGACACATTCTGCATAGAAACTTAGGGTAAATGGTGACCACATTGCACAAATGCAAAAGTTTGGTTTAATGATGTGTGAATGAGCCCAAGTAATGCATTCAGCTCACATACTTATGCATAGTCTGGAGACTATGAGTTTCATTTCACTTACAGGGAATCTTCACTGGTTATAACATTTGAATTGGGTAACCTGGCTTAAAAGAAATTCTGCTTAGTTTTACAAGTCAGCTTTGTAACACATGTTTTTACTTAAAGGTGGCTGATTATGGAATTTACCAGAGTTAGTTTTATATCAGGATTCTGGGTTTAAACATAACAAGCCAGGACTCCCTGAAAGTGAATGTAAACACTGCTGAAGTCTTCCCTCAACTTCATAGGGGGGATGTGGGGCCCAGCATTTCACTCCAGCTCATTCACATAGTACTAACCATGATTTAGTGTTAAGTACCAACATTGTAATTCTTGAACTTCCTTTGGAGAAATTCTAATTAATCCTTTTACAAATTAGTGAAGCCTGTGACAACTACAGTTAAGATGTTTTTTGACTGAATATTACTCTCAAATTACAGTATTGCATGGGATGCTACAAAGTCAACAACGTGTAGTGCAGAGTAACTATGCAGGAGTTTGTTTGACTTTTTGGTTTAGCATGCTTATAGTATGCAATATGAATGCACATAATGACATGCTTGTTTTTTTAATTCTCTCTATTGCAGGAAGGGTGGCAACAATAAATTGATAAAAATTTATCACCGGGATGGAAAATACGGTTTTTCTGATCCACTGACATTCAATTCTGTTGTGGAACTGATTAACCACTATCACCATGAGTCTCTTGCCCAGTATAACCCTAAACTAGATGTGAAACTTATGTATCCTGTATCCAGATACCAGCAGGTGAGATTTTCAAAGAACCCTGTATTACCATTTGTATTACCGTTAAATGTGTGTTTAATAAAAAAAATTTTTTTGTAAAGACATGGTTTTGTATAAGAACACGTAACATTCATCACTATATTAGGAAGTAGCTGGTCCCTAATTTGGCATACTCTCCTTTAAATTCCTGCTTGTCGTAGTCTCTCATTGGCTGTATAAGCTATATGTACATAAAACTTTTGATCTTGCAAGAGAAATGAAGATGAACTGATTCTCTGCTTTTTAGTAAATCTGGAACTTTGCCTGCTGTTTTTTTCTGTCATTATTGGTATCTCTTCCAAACTATAAAGTTTACAAAGGCAAAATAGTATAAATATTTTTTTTGTAGAAGAAACATTCGAGTATTGAAAGCCTACCATGCTCTCTAAAAGAAATATTGCTGATTAAGCAAGTGCTTGCTCAAATAAAAGGTCCCAAAACTAATTTGTTAATTCTACAATCTCAAACATTTATACGTATTTCCTGAGTAACAGGAATAGCCAGTGTTCAGAAGTTAAGGATAACGTCTTGGTAAATGTATAGAGAGGCTTTGTTGTTCAGGCTAAGACTGTCTTGTGTTTCTATAAGGGTAGTTCTCCAGATAGGTCAGCACTTGAATGTCTTTCATAGAAAAGTATACTTATTTTCTTTTTTATGTATGCAGGATCAGTTGGTAAAAGAAGATAATATTGATGCTGTGGGCAAAAAGCTTCAGGAGTACCACACCCAGTATCAAGAGAAAAGTAAGGAATATGACAGACTATATGAAGAATACACCAGAACATCACAGGTGTGTTGTTGCATTGTGTTCTCATGGTTACTTGGGCCTGAACTAGAGTTTAACAGCAAATATACAATCTCCAATCCAAATTGGGGGGAACAGTGTTTGATCTGTGCTCTTTTGCTCACAGTACTGAGAAACCTGGTGTTGGAGCCAGCCTGGAGCAAAAGCAGCTAGGAGGAGAGGTTGCACAGATAAAGTAGCTGGGAGGAAAGCTAAAGACACATACACACTTCCCACCTACTTTTTATCCCCTGCATTGTATGTTAAGAGGCCAGCATTGTATGTTAAGAGGCCAGCATAGGAAAAGGAATCTGCTCCCACCTAACATATAGCTAGAGCAATGTCCTGCAGAAGGGAATTGTTACAGATTTTGAATGAATGGCATTCTTGAGTGTATAGTCTTGGATGCCAAGCTATCAGGAAGATCATGCTCTGCTGTGGAACATTTCAGCACAGCATCATGAATCTGCTAAGTGGTAGTCTAGCAGAGAAATTGTGTGGGGGGGGGGACACCTCCAGTCTTTAAACAGTACAGCTTACCTCCTAACAAAATTTTCCATGAAAGCAAAGCATTTTGCGCTAACAGAAACAGAGTTCAAACTTGATGGAAAGTGTTTGCACTGAGAAACTGGGTAATATTCTGAGTAAAGAACTGTTTGTGTAAGCCATTATGCTGGTGTGCATTGCACAATAATTTGTGCAAGACTGGCTTGATTCTTTACGCTGACACTTTGAGGAGCCAGTCTGTCTCATAGTTACTGCTTCTAAAGCTGTGCTCACAAATGATTATTTCATCAAATGAACTGCACACTGTGCATTGGCTAATATATATATTTTTAATTAAACTAAAATATTAAATCAAATAGTATTGCAAACAAATGAGCCTGCAAACTAACAGGAAAAAACTGAAATGCACCCTAGAAAGTCTTTGAGGCATGTATCCCATCACCATTGACAAGAGTTGGCATGGTGTGTAAGAATATTTGATTCATCTCTTTGGAATATATTTTGAATGTACTGGGTCTCTGTGTTTGTTTTTTCTAACATCAGCACAAAGAGTTATATAAATTATGGACCTTGGTGTTTGTATGAAATTATTCTAAGATGATGTAAATACACTGTGTAAGGCTTATGCTACCACAGAATATTTCTTTCCGAGTCTCTGCCTTTGCAGTCATTACTGAAACACTGTAACCTCAAGGTCTTGTTGCATTTAATGGGTCTCAGGATCCAAGTCTGTGACTTGTATAAACTGCTTTGGCTAGCTAGGAATTATGTCTGAAGCCATGGTTATGCAGATTCAGAGCAACAAAAAAGGACATGTGAATAGAGGTCACTCGCAAAATCACCACAAGTCTCCCCTTCATACCTATAAATATACTTGCATGTGTGTAACTTTGCACTTGAAATCCATCCATGAGTGCTCTCAGGTACTGTATTAGATAGAGTAGATGGTTTGTATAAATGAGGCCCTGGCTTCAATCCTGACACTGTAGCTGATCACCTGGATTGGAGCTAATTTCTCCCAATTCTGTATACTCAGAGTTGTAATCATGTTGTTGCACTCCCGGTTCCCATCAGCCCCTAGCCATCATAGCCAGTCCACAGGAGTGATGGGAACTGGATAGCCACAGGGTCCCTATCTATGTCCCCAATTCTTTTTAACATCTGTATGAAGCCTTTCGGAGTGGGCATTAAGGAATTTGGAGCAAAGTGCTATGCTGATAACACACACCACTGTTTTTATGTAACATCTGACGGAGTGGCTGTGCAGGCTGGACCAGTATCCGTCTGCAGTGGTAGGTTGGATAGCAGCAGATAAACTGAGTTTAAACTCTGACAAGTCATAGATCTTGTGGGTGAATGGTCCCCATGTCTTGGATATAGGTCAGTTACATGTCCTGAATGGGGTTGCACCTCCTCTGAAAGAGCAGGTATATTATCTGGAAGTGCTCCTGTATCCATCTTTGTCACTTAAGGTATAGGTGGCCTTGGAGGCTAGAAGTGTCTTCTACCAGCTTCAGTTAGTAAGATACCTATGACTTTTCCTGGACCAAGATGGCCACTCTACTAACCTCAAGGCTGCATTCCTGCAACACACACTCTCTGGGGCTTCCCTGGGGCTTATTGTGGATCTTAATATGATTTAATGTGGAAATTGTTAATTAGGTTGTGTACTTTTTGATGAGTTTTAGATATTGTTAATGGCTATTTTTGTTATATTTGTAATTACACAATTCTTTTCAAGTTGTAAGCTACCTTAAGCATGGTTTTATCTATGGAAAGGTGGCATAAGAAAAAAATGATGTGTGTATATGCCCTAGAGGTGCACTTAGTTTGTATTAGAAACTGCACTTTTAGTGTTGCAGCTCTAGCTCTTTAGAATCTGTTATTAATATTGCACTTAATTTATTAATTGCCTTTTAAACCACCATCTCAGGGTAATTTACACATAACATAATTAAAAACAGTTAAAAACACAAAGTAAAAAAATACATTTAAAACAAGATTAAAACCCTAACATGTAGAGACTCATGATAAAGACTTGTGTATACAACTGGGAAAGCTTGTTGGAACAAAAATGTCTTCAACTGTTTGCAGATTGTGGGCACCTGTCATATCTCAGTAGAAATGCTATTCCACAGAACAGGGGCAGCCACACTAAAAGCTCTTCTCTGAGTTACTGCATAGTGGGCTTCTGAGATGCTGAAACTTGCAGGACCCTCCCCCAGACAACAGCAATCTGCTGGGTGTGTTTGGTATAAGACAGTCTCTCAAGTAACCTGCCAGAATTAGACAGGTGCCTTGTGTCATACTGTGTAGGCATGTATTGAAGACATTTTTGTTTAAGGCGTTCCCTGAGGTGTGTAACCAGTCATTTATGAAACAATTGCATATCTTTAGAGTTTGTTGAAATGATATTGTTCTTAGAACTTGGGTTGTTTTGTTTTGTAAACTGCTTTAATAGCTTTATTTTGTGAAATGCTCAGTAAAGTTGTATGACAACAACATGGTCACTTTTTTCTCAAGGTGAAAGAAGGCAAAGCAGGTGTATCTGACTAACCAGAGGGTCTTGTAGATTAGATACTTTAAATTGGTAATTCACTCAGTGTTTGAATTATATACTTTTCAATACTGAATCAAATCATATAGACCTATAAATTATCTGCTTTGATTTATGTAATAATAATAATCAAATAGTTCTACAGCTTTGTGCTTCTGGCGAGTAATGATGATTTTTGAAATTGGTTTCTCTGTGCAGGAAATTCAAATGAAGAGAACAGCAATAGAAGCTTTTAATGAAACAATTAAAATATTTGAAGAGCAGTGTCACACCCAAGAGCGATATAGCAAAGAATACATTGAACGATTCAGAAGAGAAGGAAATGAGAAGGAAATTGAACGGTAGGTCTGCCCAAATGCCACTTTCTCCCATTGACCTCCACTATTTAGTTACATAACTACTGTGGATCAGACACCTTTGTTGTAAGCAATTTCCGCACTGTATGAAATTTACAAGGAAACTGACTGCATGTTACCTGATGTTCTGTTGAATTTAGATAGCAACTTTTTCCATGTTTAAAATTTAGTAAATCATGGATTGAGATGAAATTACTCGAGAAGCACAATCCCAAACAGGATGAAGAGCTCCAGATCAACTTCTTCTGAAAAAGGAATGACAGAATGTTAATACAGCTGGAAAAGGTTTAGGAAAGGGCAGCTACCTAAATGGAAATCTGGTTGATCACTGTTGGAGACAGTTTGCTAGACTTAGGAGGCTATTCTTAAGAGTGTTCTTAACAGCATAGATTCTCAATTAAATAATTTGTTAGATAATGAAACAACATGAACAATAGTGTGGATGCTTTTTCTAATAACTGTGAAAAGTATTCATGTGAGGTATCTTATCCAGGCAAAATGACTTCTGAAGTTCAAATGGTAGTAGTTGGGCAGCTTGTAATAAACAATAGGGTAACTTATCTTCATTTTTAAAATTAATTTAAATCTTTATTCTCCTTAACAAAGCCTCCAATACAGCTTACAGTGCAATTTTCAGAAGTGTTTTCATAATAAAAACAACAAATGGAATAAAAAAACAACCTAGCAATATTATATTAAACCAGCAGAATCTACACAGGAAAGGCAAATTAAAAACCGTCATGCCCAAATAAAGCAGACTCTGCAGCACACCCTCCCTGTTTTATTCAGCAACCTCTCTGCCAATATGTAAAAGGTCCTGTCTGCTGTGGCCACCTACTTTATCTCTGAAGAAGGAGACAGATGCAGCAGAGTATCAGTGGAAGATCATAAGATGCATAAGATGCAGCTAGGATCATATCTGATGCATGTGGTCTCTTACTTTTGAGACTGCTCAAACTTTTCCATTTTTTCTTCAGTTAAGCTCAGATCAAGAATCATGTTCTGTTAGCATAATTTTAGTCATGAAAGTCTTCGTCCAAATAATATTTAGATAATAGAGAAGAAGAAGTGGTATTGTCCATGTGCTTTTGCTAGAATGTTCTGTTCTACAGCTTACAACTGCTATTCCAAGGTAAACTTTCTGCACCTGTGGTTTAGTGCTTAAGTTGTAAAAGGATCAGGAAGCTCTTGTGTAGATACACTTTTAGTCTGAAATGAATGAATGAAGCCAATGTCTTCCACAGTGCCTAATACAGTCACTATGTACTATTTAGTTGTAGATGAGTGGTTATTTTTGTGTGTAACTTTTACCCTTTAAAAACTAGTCACTTCTTTACAGCATTGCAATGAATTATGAAAAATTAAAATCACGTCTGGGTGAAATCCATGATAGTAAGCTGCAACTGGAACAGGATTTGAAGAAGCAAGCTCTAGACAACCGGGAAACTGACAAGAAAATGAACAGTATCAAACCTGATCTTATGCAGCTGCGCAAAATCAGAGATCAGTACCTTGTGTAAGTAATAGCCGGTCTGTGAGTCTCCAGTATTCTGGTTAGGGTCATTCACAGAATTAGCAATTTTGTTGGTGTCATTTTAGAAGTAAATAGAGTGGCCCTGAGCTAGATTAAGACCCTGGTGGGGGTAGGAGCTTTAACCCCTCCACTTGTGTCCCTACTCTGGTACAGATGCAGATCAGGTCCACTGTACTTATTCACTTATTTGTTTTATTTATAACCTGCCTTTCATCCCAAAGGTTTTCTAGGACAGTACAAAAACTAGTCAATAAATATACTCAACAACCATAAAATCATTAAAATGCATAAGCATCATAAAACAGTCAATGGCTAAAAATAAAAGTCCTTCATGTTTGATATGACATATATGTCTTAACTTGGCATTTGAGAATAGATAACATGGGGGACAACAGCATCTCCAACGGGAGCGAGTTCCATATTCAGGGTGCCCAAACAAAGAAGGTCCTGCTTCTTAAAACTGACTTCAGCTACTGTTGGAGCTACAAGCAGGCTTTAAAGCACAGATGGGGGATATGTTCTTTCAATTTACTTACAAAAAACATTCACACAATTCCTATTAATTGTGTGAATGGTGTCTCATCTAATTTGGCCCAAATATATTAATGGAAAGGAAGCTGAGCACTTAACATGAAAGGATGTTAACAGTTGGTTAGCCTTTTCAGCACTCATGTAATAAGTGCTTGGCTTAATAATAACTAATCCATAGCATGTCTTGTATGGAACATTTCTGGTTCCAGCTGAATTTTCTTGTTAGCTTTGAAGTGAAATAGAGCCTATACTGAATCCACACTGGGTGTACCAAGTCAGCAGATAACTAACCAGCGCCCTCGTAGATAAGCTGCTTTTCTGAGCATTAACTGCTTACCCACTAAATGGAATTGGGATATCCAGTGAGCAAATCCCGTATCTTGCTAGGAGGGGGAAGGAAGGGATGTGAGTGAAAATCTTACATAGAGGAGGTCAATTTTCCAAAAGGCTCAAAATGTTGTACAATGTGCAGCCATATGCAGTAAGTACAACTAACTGTATATGCCTTTTCTAATTCAGGTTTTGATATATTCCTTCAGTAACGACACTGCTATAGGAAGACCAATTATGGCCTCAGAATGTTATGAATTGTTAAGTGTCCTTTTTGTAGATTATATTAACTATTAGACCGTATTACAGTATATTGTCTCTCATTGGCAGCTGGCTTAATCATAAAGGAGTGAGGCAGAAACGAATAAACGACTGGCTTGGAATAAAAAACGAAAATATTGAGTAAGTGTTTTTGTACAACCACTCTGAATTTTGCAATATGGATGATTAAAGTGCATAGAAATAGTGCATGACAGGAGTGTGTAGCTCTGTGTTGGAGTACATGCATGTGGCTGTCATACGACCATGTACACTTTTTCTTAATCATGTGACAATATCTGGTCATGCATATAGATTTTCAGATAACACCAAGGGATTTTTTCTCATAGTGGTGTACAGTTCCAGAAGAATCATTCAGAAAAAAAATAACTCTATCCATCCCTCTAACATATTTACTACTAGTGATATATAACTAGTACAAATTAATTTTTTAAAATCTTAGTATCTGTTATCTTGCATGGATGAAATGTAAGCATCTGAGACAATGAAAGTGTTTTCTTGTGCACCATAAAACTACTGCTGATTTCTCCAGGGCTTGGTCCCATATACATAGGAATTAACAGTGATAAAAATAATGTGAGTTAGGCCTCTGTTGTTGTTTGCATGAATTGCTTCATGCAAGAACAAGTAATCCTAATACAGAAATTATTCCTGCATTAAGGAAATAAGATTTGTTGTCTCTTCCTAGTACATACTTTACAAATGAGGAGGATGAAAATCTGCCACATTATGATGAAACATCTTGGTTTGTGGGAGATATCAATCGCATCCAAGCAGAAGATTTGCTTTGTGGGAAACCTGATGGAGCATTTTTAATTCGAGAAAGTAGCAAGAAAGGCTGTTATGCTTGTTCTGTGGTGTAAGTAGTGATTCCCTGGATTTCTTTTAGGCCAAGTCCTCTATGTGCATTAACAGGGGAGTCAGCCACATTAGACTAATAAATTTGGTGGGACTTGCATCAAAATAACCCTGTATAGAATTTGGCTGCATAACTTGGATAGCTTTTTGCCTTATATTTTCTTAATTAAAAATGGGTTTAACACAAACTGTGGAGAATGCAACATAAAGATAACTAAATGCTTACTTGGTTAGCTTTCTACCTTATTTACTTGAGTCTAACATGCCATTGAATCTAATGCGCACCTCAATTTTCGCAGTGTAATTTGCCCCCAAAAAGTGAGCATTAGATTTGAGTAAACATGGTAAATTAAATGGCACAGCACAACCAGTACTAAGAGAACCAGACCTCAGTCCCATAATCTATATACTGTTTGTGACTCTTTTGCATTTGCATTCTTTGCCTAATCCTCTTGACAAAAGTATTCTAAAGTGTTTTTAAGCTTTCAGTGTCATCATTATATACACTCAAGAAAAATACTGAGTGCCTTGATTTGCCCATGTGAACAGCTACTTAGAGCCTACTCTTCTGGTTTGCTATTGCTTCCAAATCATGCAGCCAGATCTTGCTCAGAAATGCACTATTTTAGTAAAAAAAATTGGGATCTCTTCATAGATACAATAGTGCAAAGGACTGGTGTCTTCACATCTGCAATTAAAATAGCTTTGGTAGCAGGAGTGAGAGAAATTTAATTCAGTCTCTGTTCATCATTAGTCATTTAGATGGGTCAGTGGTCTCTTAAAAGATGAAGACATTTCTTAGCATTTAGATTATAACATGGCATATTAGTTTAACCAGTCCTCCCCAACCTGGTGCCCTCTGGTTGTTTGGATTAGTATAGGAACTTAGGAAGCTGTCTTATACTCCATCTATCTCAGTATTGTCTGTTGGCAGTAGCTTTCCAAGATTTCAGACAGGGTTCTCTCCCAGCCCTACCTGAAAGTGCCAGGGATCAAACCTGGGACCTTCCACATACAAACACAAGAGCAGCCTGCTGGATTGGCCAATGGCCCATCTAGTTCATCACCCTATTCTTACAGATACCAAAGCAGGACAAAGCAGCAACAGAACTCTCCCTGGTATTTATGGGGATACTGTGTCTCCAACCTTGGTGGTAGAACACAGCCATTGTGGTTAGTGTCTAATTCTTTTTTAAAGCCCTCTAGGTTAGTGGTTATCACTACTACTTGTGGAGCAAATTCCATAGTTTAACTATGCACTATGTGAATAACTTTCTTTTGACTGTTCTAATCTTCCAACAGACGCTCTACCACTGAGCTAATTGCCTTTCCACACCTCCATTCAGCTCCACCCAACATGGCCAATGGTCAGGGATGATTGGAGTTACATCTAGAGGGCACCATGTTGTGGAAATAATGTGTTGGGAATTGTCCACAATCATATCTTTTGTCAATAATGTTAGTGCAGTCAGTAAGTTAAATTGTTTAGTATCTTCCTGCTCTTGTGACATAAGCAAAACAAGTTTCTACAAGAGCTAGAGGATGTACATTTCCCTAGATTATGGGTAATTTGTAGTTCTTGAAATGCTTCGCAGGTTGGGCATTTATTCTGCTTACATGTGTGATAGAATTATATGTGCTTTAGTACTGAATGAATGTTTGCCCTATGTATTCTGGTCCAATGAGCCCCTTAGTATATATAAGGATCTGCCCAGGAACAGTACTGGAACCTTAAATGCCATTTACCTGAACTGCTTTAATTTTTTTTAAATGGATTTACTGAAAGTTAAGTCCAAAAGCAGGTTCTCTGGCAAAAAAATTATTTATTGTAAATATGTTATATATTGTATAAAGTTAAGCTCTAGAGGGTTTGGAAGATGATATTCAGGTAGAATAGGAACCTCTGTCACAACCTGAAAGGCTTTTTAAAAAAGCCTTCACTGCACCGTGACAAGCATTCATGAGACAGCAAGCCATTCTAAACATGAAAATCATTACAGGAATACTGTTGTATCCAAGGTTCCTTGATGTTTATCATGACTTTTCAGTATCTCACTTGTTGTAATCCTTCTAAATTACTATCATGTTAATTTTTAATTTTCTATTTTTTTAACAGAGCTGATGGTGAAGTTAAACACTGTGTGATTTACAGCACTCCAAGAGGTTATGGGTTTGCAGAGCCATATAACCTTTATACTACCCTAAAAGAATTAGTCCTTCATTACCAGCATACCTCCCTTGTCCAACACAATGACTCCCTCAATGTCCGGCTCGCTTATCCTGTCAACGCACAGATGCCCTCCCTCTGTAGATAAATTCTAGGAGGGTGGAGTATAGGTGAAGTGTTAGTTCTCGGATTTCTTTTCTACAGTTTTTACTAAAACCCAGAGGGCATTCTTTCTCCTTAAGACTGCTTGTTTTGCACAAGAAATGATTTGATGAATGTGAATTGGAGACCTAGCAGCAACAAAATAATAGCTTTGGGGTTGGTGCCCTGGTGCTACCTGAAGATCAGCTGTGTTTTTATATAAGGAGACTCTCTCATTTTTCCTATAAGGAACAAGTTATCTCTTTAAAGATGCATACAGAAAGAACTAAAAGCAAAACTTTTGCCAGGCACCATCAGCGGAACTTCTACTTGGATTTTGTTTTTCTGAGGTATTAGTAATGTCTTTCAGTCTTAAGCTCCAGGAAAATGTAGGGAAAGTCTCTACTCCAGAAACTTCCCTGTTAATTTTAGCAGCTTGGCTGCAAGTCAGACAAACTTACACATGAGGGCTCATCTTGATGTAGCATGGTATTTGGTGAGAGGAGACCAAAGGAATTATGGGGAGAGTTTCAGGTTCTTATTTAAAAGAATATCCTCAAGGAAATATTGCTTTATATTTTACCAACATAGCAAAACTTTGGTTTCAATAGTACTTACCGGTCTTCAAATAAAAGAAACCAAATTGAACCCACCAAAACTACTTTCATTGCTGGATTTTGGGGGGGGGGGGTAGATTGCATTTGCAATCACACTTGCCAAAACTTGAAGAGAGAAATATAAAAGCTAAAAAGTCTTCTGTTGTTTTGAAAACTAACCTGTTCTGATGTAACTGCACCACTTCCCCCTTTATTATTTTCAAAATGTGGTTCCTTTCTTCCAAGGATGTCAGAATTTGTTTTTAAAAGATACTAAGCTTTGGAATGTTAAGCAGAATGAAGCTGGCACCTGGCATGTTTATAAGATGCTAAACAATGAATTTTCTGTTTTAAAAACATTTGTTGTTGTTGTTTTTAAAAAAACTTTAGAAGTGCAATGGATTGCTTCTCAATGGCTTGCTAAACCAAAAAGAAAAACAAAACAAAAAACCCCTATGGGTGCAGTCTATATACTGTTGAAACTGGCTACAAAACTGTGTTTATAATGCATTTGGATTGCACCCTAAATCATGAAATCCATTGTACAGGTTGTATAACCTTAGAATTCATTGCTGGCTTACCATAAGACAAATATTTGGGTAGCTGAATTCAATGGGACTAGTAAAGATATAAAGTGGTAGAATCTATCAGTATGTAAACAGCTTTGCTTGGTCATCTGCCATCAGATTCATCTGGATTATATGTAACATCAAATAATGAAATTATAGCAAATAGTGAGAACTGGATCCACTAGACTGTGAGAATTTGTGCTCTGACAATGCTGTATTTACCTTTTTTTGTCACTACATGTATGCCCTTGTTGATTTATTGTAATTTCTAAAGATTATATTTGAGCTAGAACACTTGCTTACACAACAAGGACAAATCGGTAGATTCAGCATGAAGTCTTTCCTTTTTCTGTGTAGTATTTGAAGTGCATGCCAGGGAGTTGGGACATTTGGATCTTTTCTGGCTCCAACCTACCTTCAGTGCCACCTTGAACTCCCAGACTGTTAGATTCTAATGTTTACACAAAGCAGAATGCACTATAAGGGAGCTTAGAAGTATTATGCAGAATATGAAATTGCTGAACAGGAAAATGATAAAATTTGAGCACTAATCAGCAACTGGAGGGGCTAAACTAGATTGCTTGACATGTCCCAAAAGCACTTCTGTTTTGCACTAATCTACTGCCACTTAAGCTAAGTAAGTGCTGGCTAACCAGCTGGAACATGATCTTCTAAAAATGGAACCATGGTTGTAAAAAACAAACAAACCCATCCTGTAGTCTTTAAATTTGTGAGACAATAGTTAATAACTTAATGTGCCACCATCTCTTCAGTCCCTCTCTTCCCAGGCCTGTCCACTCCCACATCCTCTTTAGCCAGCAGCAATATGCTACTTTTATTAAGCGTGGCACTGGATTCCGCCACTTTTCAGAGTCATCAGGTTGAGACTTTATACCTCCTCTGGAAGCCTAACCAGCTTGCACATTCTAATTTGGTACCTACACATTGCTTAATACTACTCTGTCATTAAATCTAGCCTAGACCACAGAGGCTTGTTCTGACTTACTCAGAATCAGTGGAATGTTTTCCCATAACTACCAATTATAAATCTTCACATTTTAATGTTATAACCAAACAATGAGCTAATTGGCAATTTAGGCCATACCACACAGCTTCCACTGTTTTGCATTTACTTCATTTGGGTTTGCCCCTATGAAGTCACTGAGTCCAGTGCTAGTCTGTCTCAGAAAGACCCACTGAAATTAAATGAACCCAAGTTTGTCATGTCCATTGACTTCAGTGGGTCTACTCCTAAGTAGGACTAACATGGCCCTGGGGATACAATCCTTTGGCTTCTGTTACTGCATTCAGAGTATCAGTAAATTCATATGCTTCCTTTAGATTCATTTTTTAAAAATTTACAATTAACTTTATGTGTACTTCATCTCACAAGGTGCTTTGATTTACTTCCCTTTAAATTGGCACATTCTGACACATTTAGATTAGAATTTTGAGGAAAGTAAACATATATACATGGCTTCCTTTTGGCTTATAAATAACAGCCAGCTGGTGTTCACATGCTTGCAATGCCTCTCACATTGAACATGGACTGGATGGACTTTGCAAGTGAAAAATCATTTTGCAGTTTACAAATGAAAGTTTGTAGAAGAAATGTTCTTCTACCACCATTCAGCTTCCATCAACATTTCTTGATTTAATGTTCTCATGCCTAATTTTTCAAACAGGTAGCTGACCTCAAGTGGCAGCATTCCAAATTCTCATACTTCACCTTTGTTAAGATCAGCCCCCTAGCATAACTTGCTGTCTTTCTACAAGTGCACTAGAGAATAGCAAAATGGAAGATGAGAAGAGCTGAATGTGTGGGTTTTTTTAAGCCAATGAGCTAGGCTTGTTTTAGTAGAACATTTTTTTAGAACATTTTTTTTATCTGCTAGATGTTATACTGATTTCAATGACCCAACTATGTAAATGTTTTTTTGTTAAGCAGTAAACTGGTTGGGTAGAAAGGCTCTTAATATGCAGCTTATCTGAAGTGCTTTAGTGGGGAAGATTCAATATTTTCCTTTCTCACAAGTAGAAAACTGCATATTTTTCTGTAGCTGTTGCAGTAGCTGCAATGCACAATAGATCAGCCAAGATTGAAAAGTAATTGAACTGCTAGTACTTCTGAGGCTAATTTCTTTGCCAGTCACATATCATAAGAACAAATACAGCACTGTTAAGGAGGAATTTTGGGAAGAATTCATAAGGAGGTTACAACATAGTATTTCCTCTGTACCTATGTTGTACAAAGCAGTATCTTGAATATCCTACTTATGAATGTAGGAATAAATCCAGCCGCACTGGGTTACTTTTCTAATCTGTGAGCTAGATTGATTTTATGTGCACATTGGAGCTGCTTGGTTACCTTTCACTAAACAACAATTCTTTGCTCAACAAGTCACTTTTAAAACTTGGGAGAGTTCAGAAATTATACCTGATGTGGTGTGTGGTGTTGTTAGCCGGATACAAACTTTGAAAAGCTCCCGTAGTTAAAATGTAGAGCTGGTGATGCAATTCTTAGGATCATGGCCTAAAATGAAAAGGAGCAGGGGATCAGCCAACACAAGCAACATAAAACAATCATACAACCCAAATTTAAGTTTATATCTACCTCCAGCCACTCAATTCACTTATAAATTAGTATGCATAATCTCTTTAATTCCAGTACTCCCCCCCCCCCCCAATAACTGTAGGTTTTTGGTTTTCCCATACATAAGCACAGTTCTCATATTTTATTTTATTTTCATCCAAACCCCCGGTCTGCACAAGCTCAGGAATAGGGATAGCAGCAATTCTTCAGTCTTTCTTAAGATCAGGCACACAATAGACTGTAGAAGCCAACCTGGACACAGGTAGGACACATATTAAGGGCTTGAGGTGGTTTGGTTCTGTAATTATGTTGTCACTTGGAAAGCCACGACAATATGTACAGTGACTTAATGGGTTCTCTTCACATAGCAATTTTCCTGTTTGGCTATCATATTTCCAAGTCTACAAAAGCCCCCTCTTTGGTACTTGAACAATATTTGTTTGAATGTGTAGTTTTTTGGTTTTGGTTTAATTCACACTAACAGGGAATAAAAATCTGAAGTGGTAACATGTATTGTGTGTATGCAGATGTAAGACAATTTTTGTGAGATGACAGAGTATAAATGCAGATCTGGGCATAATGTATGCTCAAGGTTTCTCTTCTACCCATTTTTATCTTTTTAATGTGAATTCATAAATATATACTTCATGACTTGAAAAGTTTCAATATGCTCATGAAGTAAAGATTTACATCCAGTTTGTTTCACCCTTTAAAATACTTGCACTTAAAAGCAGCCAGACCTGGAGTTTTAACTTATTGAAACTCCGTTTTCTGATATGCAGCAATTGTACTTTTAGACATGAACTCTGTTCCAACCCCCCCCCCCCAAAAAAAAATAAGAATTACTTTATTTCCTGAAAATGATAATTTTCCAGAATTGAGGTGTTTTAAGGCATTTTGAGATAGGAAGCACATCTTAAAAGAAATGGAATAAGGATGTGTCCGAGGGCTGGCATCAGCAGTGGACATGGTCAGGTACATCTTGGGACCCATACCCAGGCAGCTGACCCATAACCAGTCTCCAACTGCTGCACTTCTCTTTCTCAGTGACACCTCACCACATGACTCTTCCCTGCCTGCTTAGGAGACTCAGAGATGTGAGGATGTTCACTGCACCACAGTCTCATGACTCCCCTTAAGTCAGGAGAGCTATTCCCTGTCACCCTTGCTTCATCCAAGTTGACAGGGAAAGTCACACAGGCAACGGAGGCAATACCTGTCATTGAATCCACACACTTGCACTAACCAAGGCAGTGCTATCCATCCTAACCTGCCCTAGTAGTTCTTTCTCCTTGCTAGCTGTAGATGTATTGACCAACCCTGGCCTCTCCTTCCTGTCCATGAGACACTGCACCCCACATTCTTTTTCCTGAAGCCCACAACCTGCTCTTACACCTCACCCCACCCCCCAGTAAAGAGATGTGGGAAGAGGCATTTTGCTTCTGCTGCTTGCCATCATAAGATGGCAGTTGCCTAAAAGCTAAATGCTGTTTTTAAGCCAAATTGTACAAACAGTTGCAATGTTTCTACACGCCAAGATGGCTCTGGGTGTGGTGGTTGAAGCTTTTTCCCCTGTGCCATCTTCATGAGCTAAATCACCATTCTGAAGCTATTTGGTGTGTTATGGGAAACACATACAACTGGGGGCTGCCTGTGTTTTCTCCCCAGCCCCTTGGGGCAGATATTAAATATGAGGGATGATTTATTTTCAGCAAGGAGAAGAGTTAAAAACCCACTGTCCCTCAAGCACTATTCTTCTGGTATGATTGGGCTATAAATAATACACAGGATCTCTCAACATCCTATCTACTCTCAGCCCTGAGCTAAGAGCTTTGCTTGGCTGGAGTATGTTTTGAATGAACACTGAATAACAAATAGTGGAAGTTTAGCAAATCAGTCTAACTTTTCTAGGTTTCAAGCACTAGCATTTTTGGCTGGCTCCATAATTTTAATGCAGACCTTTATACTATACACTATTCTTCAGCAACATCCCTTACTCCTGTCTTATCGCTCATGGAGGTTGAGTATTGCATATAGCAATGGCTCATAGTTAAAAGTTTATTCTGTTTCACACTGCTTAGTATTTTACCTATAACCATTGAGAGCCTTGCACTTTTCTCCAGTCAGCCCCTCGGGACACTTTTTTATTTTCAGACAGGCATTTGCAGTGTGTAAAGAAAAGCTATTTAAAGACATTTTCAAGGGTCAACATGCTTTCTCCTCCCTCATCATAGGCCTAGTATGTTCAGTGGTGTTGCACCCTTGTATGCCACCTAGCTGTGTGTTGTCTTTCTTGGAGTGTAGAGTGTTCGGTATTTGCAGTGACTGACTACAAAGAAATTTAACTCAACCTGTTAATTTTTGCCAGTTTACAGCACCATGGGATTGTACTGGTCTGCAACGTGTGTGTGTGTGTGTGTGTGTACTGTATGTATATAGATATATGGAAAATAAATTCACATACATATATCTAATATGCATTGGTCATAACTAGCCCTGGCCCTCTGAAACTCCAAATTCACAATTTTCACTTGCTTTACCCACCTCACAATCTGAAAGTTTGGATCATTTTGTTCTCTCCTCCCCCCCCCCAAAAAAAAAAGTGGGGTTCCTCACTAATACTCTCAATGTGCTTTTAAATTTCCGATTTTTTAAAAGTGTTTTCCTTATTTGCTTCAAGATAAAGCATTGTAGTTTATTCAAAGCAAAGTGGTTGCATTTTATATAAACCCCATTTCCTTTTGAGAGACGGTAACAGTTGCAGTTCTTAAATATGGGAAAACCCCATCTAGAACTAATGTGCAAAGGAGAATAATAGCATTAATCACTGTGTATGGACTCATTTTACAAATACATGTAACAATGAGTAGATAGCTTCATTTTGTATTGAGGTATGCCAGGACTGTGCACTCCTTCTGTACATCCCGCACATGAACACTACATTCTTGAAATCCATTTTGGTTTTTCTTTTAAGGGATGCTATTTGTCAAAGGTTGCTTCTCATGGAGCAAAGGGGATTGTTTTTGTTTTGTTATTTTTTAAATATAAATTCCAGCATGTAACTTGAGTAGTCTTGTTGGTATGTAAAACCTGTTCTTCTGTCATTTTATGGTGTAGTCAAATTCATGTAGTTTAACTTTAAAAAAGAAACTGCTTCATGAGGAAAACAATTGTATGTTAGTCATATTGTAGTTTCTAGATAAATAATGCAACATTGTACTTGTCACCAAATGTGCTATGATCTTACTGTATGTTTCTATTTTTTAAAATAGGTGGTTGAGCTTTGGAATCCCAGACACTAAGCATTCTGGCCTACTTTGCTTTAGAATAAAAATGCAATAAAAGATTGCAATAAAGCACATTTACATGTAATGTTTTAGAAGGATGTACTGACCGCTGTTTCTAATAAATTGAGAAATACAGCCTAGCTGGTATGATGTGGTGATAAAAATGTGTTTACTCTGTTTTGAAATTTTAAATACAAGATCAAATAAATATTGGAGGCTCGCTTGTCAAAATATTGCTGAAATTCCCAACTATTACTTTAAAATCCCAGGTGGAAAATTATTTCAGTTCATCATAAACTGTTAGTGAACACTGATTTACATCACTCAGTGATCTCATTTTCAGTTACAGCCACTGGACCTAGTGTGTTCCATTCAGACTTTGGTCAGAAGAATGCATCTTTTAAATGTCATTCATAACTGATTGCTTTGCTGCTTACATTCTGAAGCAGGGACAGACAATATGCTGACTGAGAGCAGATTCTAAGCCAGCAGTAGACTGGGCCAGAGCCAAAAGTAGCTATGGCCAACCTATTCTCTCTTTCTTCCTGTCGCGGCCAATCAAGCTGGTAAGAAAGGGACTCACTGCTCTTGCTTTTCAAATTATGCCAAGGGGCACAAGCCCATTCATTCAATAGGGTTAGGGTATTAAGCATGAACAAAATGATCTACATGCATACCTCACTTTATTGCACTTCACAGATATTGCTCCTGTGGGTGTAGTTGCAGGCAGCCTAGCTGCTTCCAGGAGAAGGAAGGCGCCCACTGCCCCTCTTCCTGCCACAGGAGTGGAGCTGGCTAGGAACCAAGTTTTTCTCCTCCCACCCCTGCAGCCAGAGGGGACATGGCTTAACAGTATAGTATAAACAGACCACTGTATAGTATAAGCATAACATTTACATGCACTGGGAAACCAAGAAAAAAATGTGTGACTCACTTTATTGCAATATTTGCTTTATTGTGGTATTCTGGAACCAAACCTACAATATCTCTGAGGGATGCCTGTAGTATTCTTGATTTTAATGGGTGCGAATTGCACCTACAGCATTGGGGGAGGGAGAATTTGAGATGGAAGAACTGCCAGATCCAGAGTCTGACCTGGCTTGTGCCTTTAGGGCAAAGGAGGGTGGGCATAATAAGACCTAAAATTTTTTAAAATAAAGAAGTACACCACTTCCCAGGGCCACTGCACTCCCCTCCCCCCCAATTCTGACAGTGCTTTAGATCCTGTGAATCCCAACACATCCCAATTCACACACACACCCCCCCGAAAACACACTTTTTGTCCTCCCATTGAAGCATACAGAGTGAAAGCTTCTGAGGGCAGACCTGCAGAGAGGGAGATTGCAACATTCTACCATCCCTGGGGACATAAGACTACCCTTAAAAGGTGCAAATCCTTAAACTGATTTTTCTGTTCAGTACAACTAAGTACTAATTTTTGATGCAATTTATAATGGGGCAAATCCTGAGTTCATGCTACTTGCATTCAGTAGTGTATCTATCCCTATTTTTGCAGATAGTAACTACCAAAATAGAAAACGTGGCAGGGGCATAGGAATGGGCCAGAGGTATCTGCTGCAGCTTGGCAGTACTGAGCTAGATAAACTATTGCTACAAGGTACTGCTGACATTTTTATTTTCTTCTTTACTTTTAAAAAGACCCCATTTAACAAGACAACTGTCATCTTAGGGAACATAATGTATTATTTACGGTCTCGATGTGAGTCTGCCCATTTTTATAGCTGGAGAAAGAAGAGCCAGCATCAATTGGAGCTTCTCTAAGAACCTGAGTGTGTCACTGATTTGACTTTTTAGGGTGAAGAATTATTTTATGTTTACAAATTAGGGTCTCATCCAGACCAAAGCCTAATGTGGATTTGAAGCTGCTTGTGCCTCTCTATCTTTTTGCAGCTTCCACACAATGTCCTCATCCAAGTGGCAACCCACACCGTCTCCTGCTAAAGTCTGATTTTCCTGTTCTCTGGATAATCCAGTATAAAATCATGTGTTACTTGACTGTGAACGAACTAAAGCACATTATATGAGCAGGTTTATGCACATGTGTGATGACGTTTTGCTGGGTGCAGGAAAGGAAAAGGGGAGGAATGGAAGGTTCAGCTTTTCATTCCAGCAGCTCTCAGTCTTGCCTGATATGAAGCAACACACATTTTTTAAAAATGTTTTTACTGCTCTTTTGTGCAAATCTGTTATTTTGGAAAACTTGTATTTCAAAACAAAAATGTTGAAAGCTGAACAAATATCCACATGAAAGGATGTGACAACAACACAAAAAATCAACCACTGGCCACGAGTGTGGACAGGAAACATCCAGGTACATTTTAGAAGCATAAAACTGAATATGCTTGTGTGGCTGAAGGGACACAAACACAAGGAAACAACAAAACATACATGGAAATGCGTATCTACACATTCATGTCCTAGTTTAGACACAACCGAGGTTGCCTTCCAAACTTAAACAGAGGTTTCCACATTCTGGTTTTGGTTGAAGTCGTGGTAATAAAGCAAGGTATGCCTGTAAGTCATTTGTGCATGCTTAATACCCTATTGGGACACGGGTGGGTTAAACCACTGAGCCTAGGACTTGCTGATCAGAAGGACAGCGGTTTGAATCCCCTCGATGGGGTGAGCTCCCGTTGCTCAGTCCCTGCTCCTGCCAACCTAGCAGTTTGAAAGCACGTCAAAGTGCAAGTAGTTAAATAGGTACCGCTCCAGCGGGAAGGTAAATGGCGTTTCCGTGTGCTGCTCTGGTTCACCAGAAGTGGCTTAGTCATGCTGGCCATATGACCTGGAAGCTGTACGTCGGCTCCCTCGGCTAATAAAGCGAGATGAGCGCCGCAACCCCAGAGTCGGTCACGACTGGACCTAATGGTCAGGGGTCCCCTTTACCCTTTTTAATACCCTATTGCCTTAATACTTCTCTGTGGAACTTACACTCAGTTCATTTCTGAGCATGCACATTTTTTTCTTCTCCAGTGGCAAGTAGATCTTGTCAGGAGGTGTTGTGACTGCATGAGTAAAGTTCCAGAACTAGGCCCTCACCATTAGTTCCTGTTTCGGGAGACCACTGGACGAGTGGTTTTCAGACAATTCAAATGAAATCATCAAAATTTATTCTTTCCTTTCCTTTCCTTTCCTTTAACTGCAACACAGTCCACACTGACCATGCTTTCTAAAGGACATAATGCCACAAAAATTTCACAAGTGAAAACTGTCAACAGTTTTTCTTCAAATTACCCTTAACTTAGTTTTCCATTTCTACAATAGCAGTCTCTGACATGTTTGCTTCTGAAGTGTCCAAAATTTGAAGCAGTATACTTCTGTATGCCTAAGATTTTGGATGACCATCTAATCTGACTGTCTTGTTCAAACGATGCTTTATTAGTTTTCTTTAAACTCTCCCCCTAAGGAAAAACATTCAAAAATACTATGCAGCTGCCAAAGATTTAGCCTCTGGCATTAAAGCAGCTGCAAAAACCTCTACAACATTTGAACTGTGGGTAGCACATAAAGATCTGCTTTAATATTTCAACCTATAACACATTTATGAATACCTGACACGTTTGCTTTATCATCATATAACACTTGGCCTTCGTGCTCCCAAATATACAAAAACCTCATCCTGAACCTTGATCTGGTCTGAGCCACAAACACCTCTATGGCCCCACTCCTCTTGTTGTTTTAGGCTAGTTCTCCCAGTTTCCCTTGCTCACAGCCACAAAGTGTTGAAGAACTGCAGTATATTTCTGGGTCACTAGTATGGGAGGGAGAAGGGGGAATATGTTAGTGTATGTAGCATTACACTTTCATAGGAGGAGAAATCAATGTGTAGCCCTTCAGATGCTTTGGACTACAACTCCCATCTGGCCATGCCAACACGGCTAATACTCAAGAGATGGTAGGAGTTGGGAATTCACAACACGCAGAGGGCACCATGTTGACTCTCCCTGCTTTACAGAAACATGAGATTGTAGGAGTGTAGCTCAATATACGTATGGAAGGGTCTTCCTTCTCCCATATAAGCTCACAGGAAGCTGCTTATCCCAGTAGTGATTATACATCCATCAAGCCCAGCATACTTTACGCTGAAAAGCAGAAGCTCTCTCTGGGGTCTTGGGCAAAGGTTCTTCCTTTATTAGCTATCCTTTTAAGTGGAACTACCAAGGATTGTATCTTGGACTCTTTGAATGCAAAGCATGTGCTCTGCCACTAAGCTATGGTCTCTCTAGTTCCAAGAACCCAGGCCCTAAGATCCCCAATGATGGTTCTGCTGCAGATTCTGGGAGTTGTGGCTATGCAGTGTTATGAGTTTGGGGGAGGGGCAGACTCACCATAATCTGCGGATTCAGTAAAGAGCTAGAATTTGAGCAAAGTCATAAATTCATTAAGTAAGCAATGTACCAAGTAAGCAATTTGGCTAGTTAAAACTAAGTCAAGCACTGTTAAATACAGTTTAGGAACACAAACCCAGGCAGCTTCACATAGCTAGCTAGCAATAAGCCATGTCGTTAGCATGACAACATGTGTTGATGGCCTATCCAGGAGGAATCCTTGGGCCTGGACAGACAGAAATTGCCAAGATGGTGGGGTAAGAGAGAGGGGGGTGACAGGAAGAGAGTGATTTTTATCAAGGTGTGCTGGGAAGAATGGGGAGAACAAAGGGAGAACCATCTTAGCAGGCAGGCTGAGGGGAGGCTGGGAGAGATGCCTTGGGCTCCAGTGCTGCACTTCTGTGGGGAGCAAGTCCCTCCTGAGATGACCATGCTGCAAGATCTGGACTAACAAGACAAACAATATGCAAAACACTAAGAATAACATATAAAGCAGACAGTATCCTAAACAGCTCTATCTTCCTTGTCCAAAAGCCCAACTACTGCCAGAAGTAATCTTTCGAGAGAGAACTCTGCATAAATGCTGCTGGCCTCCAATGCAGCTGCAAGGGCACTGGAAACTTCCGTTTCCTGTTTTTTATCAACTACAGTTCAGTGGTAAACACAAACCCAGATAAAATGTGGTTTGTCTTTATACTATGGTTTAGGCCTCTTGTTAAACCTTTTCTTCTGTTGAGGTCTGCATTACCTGGGAGATTATTTTGATGGGCCACATGCTGTTGAGTGACTCAGTGCCAGAAGGGGGTGAAGCCTGCCCCTTTTTCTTACTCTCTTTTCTGCTACCTCCTTTTTCCTTTCTGCCTACCAGGCCGTTGGAAGAGAGACAGATCTCTCTTGCCAGAAGTCTGTATTGATCAGTTACAGAATAATTTCCCCTCCTATTCCATTGTTTGATACGTCCCTGTCCCCCCAGGATTTTCCCTCTTGCCCTCCTTATCTCCCTCCAGCCATACAAAATTAGGCAGAGAGCTACATGTTGCCCTTGGGCCACAGTTCACCTACTTAGGGAAACAAGCCAACTTCAAGCCATGTTTTATGGATTTGGTTTGTTTCAAATAATACAGTAGTTTAGATTAACTACAGCAGCATTGTACTGCAGTTACTTGAAAATAAAAGTGAAAGCTTCTGATCTCACGACCACACTGGAGAAGAAAAGTGCAGTGCAGAAGTCTCATGTGTGCAATGCTAAACCAAAGTTTACAATTTCATTGAAATTTTGCCATTGTGTATGGGCATAATAGTGTTATGAGTATGAGGGGGGTGGGCTGTATGCCAAGACCCTTCTATTTCCTGGATCCAGCTAGTGTTAAAAATCTAAGCAAGGATTCAAAAATCATATAAAGTTTAAGGATATTAATAGATAGTTCAGCAGTCCTTTCAGCTAAAGAGCAGAAATGCAATCTCTCAATTTTGATGCTTTCCATTGCGTAAATTTCTGTGGCTCTTCAGATAGGCTGTGAAGGAATGTGAGATACCAGCCCAATCTAACTGGAGTACTGTTGAGTGCTTGGTGATCCCACATGCCTTAATCTCATAGACAACCACTGTGGAATGTGACAATCTTTAAGCTAGTCATGCACTTGCAACCAGAGTACACTTATTCCTCCTTCCCACTTAACCACCCCTCACTCATGGGTTGGCAGGCACTCTACATGAGCAAATGCTTAGTGGCAAAACCCAGCATCCTTCAGGACAGGACACTGCAAGACACAGAATAGGAGGAATTCAACATAGCATTATGGTAGTCATTCTGTCAATGCAAATGTTTCAGTTTGCCAGATGGGATCTCCCCACTCCTCCCCGTGCGCTGTTCTGGGGATTCACCTCACACACACACACACACACACACACACACACACACACACACTGAGCCAATGCAGGGCATGTGCGCTAGTAGAAGTCCTTGCTTGGGTTTCTGCTACTGGGACTCAGCTGAATCTGCCCCTATATATCTGGACTGAGGAAAAATAGCTTCTCTGTCTAAAATGGGAAAGGAACATTATTTTGAGCTTTTGGCATTAGACACAGAAGAGCATATTGCAAAGCCCTATGAGTGCATAGCTAACACAGATTTAAAATGCCATTCTTCACCCTCACAGTAAAGGAAGTCTGCAGACATGTTAGCTAGTGAGAAGTTGAAGCTGCTGGTGCCGAAGAAGCTGCCATCCTTCTTTTATTAGAAGCTGGGCAGCAACCACAGCAGACTGTGAATTAACATTTCCTAAACATGATGGGCAGACACAATAGAGTTTGGGTTAGCTCTAATCAATATATGCAAATGAAGACCCCTCCTGGCGTCTCCATTCCGTCAGTGGGCACAGATGAAAGTGCAAGTAATTAAGAGCTTGCTCTAGTGATACTGAATCGAAATCAGCTTAATGAGAAATTGTCAAACTTGAAGTCTGTTGGGTAAACAGTGCATGAGAGAGAGTGGCCTAGCATACACAAAATGAGCTTTTCCACACCGACGCCTACCCTGTGGGGGCTTCTGTAGATGACAAGCAGATAACCTCTGAGGTCACAGCTACTGGGGAGTGGTTGCATCCTCCCTCTTGAAAACTGATAGGGATAGACAAGCTATACAGAGCTGGTATTTAGTCAAAAATTCCTTTATGGCCTGTGAGTCAACAGGACTAGTTATGGGTTGAATAGAAAGATATATCTACTGGGCAACCCAAGGCCCAAGTCCAATCTCACTGCCCCTGCCATGCCATCCCGCAGTACCCAAATAGAAGCAACACACAATAGGGTGACTTGTTGAGGGAGAGATTTGCTTCTGTCATGGCCACAGGCCAGAGAGTGCATAAAAGGGACTACCGCCAACCCTGTAATTTACCATATTTTTCACTCTATAACACGCACCCGACCATAACACACACGTAGTTTTTAGAGGAGGAAAATCCGTAGGCATTCCCCCCGTAGGCATTCCCTCCATAACACGTGTTGTGTATTGAGTCAAAGGATTTTATATCTGTATTATTATTGTCTGTATTTGCATTAGGGTAAAGTAACTGCCTTTTGGTTCCAGAGGGTACAGCTACTATTGGTTCATTTAAGCTGCTGTATTTGGATCCTCTGTCTTATTGGTTGCCTCCAAAAGGCAGGACTGTGATTGCCTGATATTGTTCCCTCCAAAATGTATCCTTTCTAGCTAGTTCCCTGTCCCTATAAATGTAGCTCTCCCCTCCTCAAGTCTTAGTCTTGTTGCTTTAATAAAGAAGTGTTACTAGAGAACTGTCTCCAGCATATTATGTCAAGAGAGCTGAAATCACAAACCCCACGTCACAACAACTGGCGACGAGGATGGGATCCGGAATGCTGAGGAGCGGTTAAACGCAGCCCTGCCTCAGAGTCCGGATTGTAGCTAAGAACAAGACTCACTGGCCAGCTGAGAAGACGACCCTGCCCACAGGACAATGGAGAGTCCAAGGGTATTGGAGCCCTTCCAGCCATCAGAGCCCCACACGTGGGAAGACTACGTCGAACGCTTCGAGTTCTTCGCAGTGGCTCAAGGGATCACCGATGCCAGCAAAAGAAGGGCCACATTCCTGAGCTACTGTGGGCCTGAGACCTTCAAGCTTGCCAAGGCATTGCTTGCCCCAGCGAAGCTAAGTGAGACATCTCTCAAAGATATTCTTGCCTGCCTAACAAGCCATTTAGCGCCTACTGAGACCAAGATGGCCCGGCGGATGGAGTTTCATAAGAGGCAGCACCGTGCTGGGGAGTCTGTATCTGCATTTCTAGCTGAACTGCGGAAGCTCGCTCAGCACTGCGACTTCCAAGATCTGGAAGAGACTCTCCTGGATCGGTTTGTCGGTGGTCTGAGCAGCAAGAAAGCCAGAAGACGCATTGTGGCTAAAGAAGAGGTTACCCTTGCTTCAGCCTTGAAGGAGGCCACCGCCACGGAGAATTATGAAAGAGAGGAGCTTGATGCCAGTCACAGGGTCCCTAAGCCACAGATAGAAGTTGCGCATGCCATGGATGAGCTAGAGGCTACTCTGAGCCAGAGCCCAGTCTGTGGGGTCGAGTCAGTGCGTCAGGCCTGCACAGTGCACAAAGATCACCGAGGCAGGTGCCCTGCTTGTGGCGGAAACCATGAGCGGAAGAGTTGTCGTTTCCGGATGCTATGTGCCGGACGTGCGGAAAGACAGGTCACATCGCCAGGGCCTGTAGATCGGCGGCGTTGGGAGCGACAGGAGCACCTAGACTGGAGCATCGCAGATCGGCCACAGCGAACCATGTTCTAAAGGACTGCCACTACGTAACGGAGATCAACGGGAGGGTCGTGCAGTTTCCAGCGCAAGGCAAGGCACACGTCAAGGTGAAGATTGAGGGTCAGCTGTGCGACATGGAGGTGGACTCCGGATCTGGATTCACTATCGTGTCGGACCAGACCGCGAGGACATTCTTCCCCAGGGGTAAGTTGCCCCCTCTGGAGCCCTTCCCGGCAACCTTGCAGTCATACTCAGCGGGCCGCATCCATGTCATGGGAATGTGTGCCGTGAGAGTACAGTTCCGGGACAAACAGGCGGTACTCAAACTGGTGATTGCGAAGGGCAGTCGCCCCAGTCTCCTGGGCACTGACTGGTTTCCCGCCCTGGGACTGAGTATATCAGGGCTTAATTCAATCCAAACCTGCCCTGAGATGAGTGAGGCATTATGCAAAGAATTTGCTGGTCTCTTTAATGGAAAACTGGGTTGTTATAAAGGGCCCCCAGTTGACTTCGAATTGGACCCTGGGGTGGCCCCAATCCGACTCAAACCAAGGCGAGTGCCATTTGCACTGCAACCCAAGATCAAAGCAGAGCTGGATAAATTGGTCAAGCAGGGAGTTCTCTCACCCGTGGACTCCGCTAAGTGGGAGACTCCAATCGTCACGCCCCTTAAAGCAAATGGGGAAGTCAGGATCTGTGCTGATTACAAATGTACTATCAATAAGGCACTCAGGGGAAACTCATACCCCATTCCAGTCGTATCACATCTGTTGGCTAAACTGGCTGGGGGCAAGGTGTTCGCCAAACTTGACCTGGCACAAGCTTACCAACAGCTGCCAGTAACCCCACAATCGGCGGAAGCACAGACTATTGTCACACATAAAGGGGCATTCAGAGTTAACAGATTACAATTTGGAGTTTGTGTGGCCCCAGGGATTTTTCAAGGGCTCATGGAACGCCTGTTAAGAGGTCTGCCGGGGGTCTTGCCATTTTTTGATGACGTTTTGATTGCTGGAAAAGACCCACAGGAACTGGTTGCGCGTGTCCGTGCAGTGTTGCTCAAGTTCAAGGAGGTGGGGTTGCAACTAAAAAAGGAAAAATGCAGTTTTGGGGTGCCAACTGTGGAATTCTTGGGGTTTAAAATTGATGCATCAGGCATCCACCCCACAGATGCTAAGGTTAAGGCCATCATCGAGGCACCACGACCACAGAACAAGACGGAGTTGCAGTCATTCCTGGGACTTATTAACTTTTATCATTCGTTCTTACCCCAGAAAGCTTCGGTAGCTGAACCATTACATAGATTGTTGCAGAAAAAGAATGTGTGGCGATGGGGGCAGGAGCAGCAGAAGGCTTTTGACTCCTTGCGAGGAATGCTGAGTAGCAAGAGCGTCCTTGCTCATTATGATGAATCGAAGCCGCTGGTCCTGGCATGTGATGCCTCTCAATACGGCCTGGGGGCGGTGCTGAGTCATAGGGAACCGGATGGGTCGGAAAAGCCCATCTCTTTCTATTCCCGTACGTTGTCGCCCACGGAGCGCAACTATGCTCAAATTGACAAAGAGGCGCTTGCAATTGTGGCAGGAATCAAAAAGTTCCATGATTATGTGTACGGTCGTCATTTCTCCATTGAAACGGACCACAAACTACTGTTGGGGTTGTTCAACCCGAACAAACAAACGCCACAAATTCTCTCCCCCAGAATGTTGCGTTGGTCTATATTCCTGAACGGGTTCCAGTACACCTTGACCCATGTGCCGGGGAAACGGTTGTGCCACGCTGATGCGCTGAGTCGATTGCCCCTTCCTGGCGGGAGCAATGAGGATCCTGCTCCAGCGGAGCACATAATGATGCTGGAAACACTTCCGGGGGCTCCTGTAACGGCTACTGATATTGCTGAGAAAACGAGGAAAGATGCTGTTCTCTCCCGTGTGCTCACTTGGGTGGGGAGGGGGTGGCCAGGTGGTCCGCATGAAGACAAATTCAGGCCTTATGTGACAAGGCAGCACGAGTTATCCATGCATAAGGGTTGTCTCCTGTGGGGAGATAGGGTGATCATCCCAGCACCACTGAGAAACAGGGTTCTTGAGACGCTTCACATGGGACACCCGGGAATGGTCAGGATGAAGTCGCTAGCCCGATGTTATGTGTGGTGGCCTGGAATGGACCAGAACATAGAACAATGGGTACAAACATGCAAGGCATGCCAAGAGGTGCGGCCAGAAGTGGCCAGAGCACCAGTTCACTGGTGGGAGCAGTCCAGATCTCCCTGGAGCCGGCTGCACTTAGATTTTGCTGGGCCATTCCAGGGGAAGGTCTTTTTGGTTATCGTCGATGCATATTCCAAATGGTTAGAAGTGGCGATGGTCCCTAGCATGGCATCAGCTGCCGTAATCAAGGTGTTGAGGCAGCTGTTTGCAACCCACGGGTTACCTGAGACCATTGTATCAGATAATGGGGCAGCTTTTGTATCCCAAGAATTCAGGGCATTCTTGGCTGATAACTTCATAAGAGGGGTCACATCCGCGCCTTTTCACCCATCCTCCAATGGGCAGGCGGAGCGCATGGTAAGAACAGCCAAAGAATCCATTGCGCGCTTAATGGAGGGTAACTGGTCAGCTCGCATCGCGCAAATGTTATTTTTGCAGCATGCGATGCTGTGTACTGCGACGGGCAAGTCACCAGCTGAGCTGCTCTTGGGTAGAAGATTGGTAACGGTGTTGGATTATGTCCACCCGGATAAAATGCCAAACTGTAATTCAAGAGCAAACCCCCAGGCTGAGACTGACACAACAAGGTATTTCGCCCCTGAAGATCTGGTCTGGGTGAGGAACTATTCACGAGGTTCGCGGTGGGTGGGTGGTGTGGTCACCCGGGCTAGTGGACCTGTGTCCTATTATGTGACCTTGGAAAATGGGCAAGTTTGGAGGAGTCATATAGATCAGCTGAGGCGCCGGGCGCTCAGCAGGGAAGAGTCTGATAATTCATCCCTGGCTAACGACGCAGAGCTGCAAGACCAGAGTGAAAATGGCCCAGAGGTGCAATCACCAGGGGCTTCAGCAAATGAACCAGGGTCTGCTAGTCCTCAGGATAACGAGGTACAGGTAGGGGACCCTGAGATGTCTGGGACTCCATCTGTTTCTTACGAAACCCCTATAGCAGCCCCCCTACCACAGGTGACACCCAATCCAGAACCGGCAACACCAGTTGTCAGGAGATCAAGTAGAAGTTGTAGGACCCCACAGTACCTGAGAGATTACGTCTGCTGTGCTCACTAGGGGGGGAGGGGTGTTGTGTATTGAGTCAAAGGATTTTATATCTGTATTATTATTGTCTGTATTTGCATTAGGGTAAAGTAACTGCCTTTTGGTTCCAGAGGGTACAGCTACTATTGGTTCATTTAAGCTGCTGTATTTGGATCCTCTGTCTTATTGGTTGCCTCCAAAAGGCAGGACTGTGATTGCCTGATATTGTTCCCTCCAAAATGTATCCTTTCTAGCTAGTTCCCTGTCCCTATAAATGTAGCTCTCCCCTCCTCAAGTCTTAGTCTTGTTGCTTTAATAAAGGTTACTAGAGAACTGTCTCCAGCATATTATGTCAAGAGAGCTGAAATCACAAACCCCACGTCACAACAACACGCACAGACATTTCCCCTTACTTTTTAGGAGGAAAAAAGTGAGTGTTATGGTGCAAAAAATATGGTATATAATAGATACTATTATCTCTTTTCAATGGCATTATAAGCACTCCTTAACCTACACGATAAAAGTTGGGACAGCACCTTTTCTAACCAACAAGCATCAGAAGCCAAGTTCTCAGAAACACTAGCTAAGAACCATGGAAGTTGCCTTGTTCTTTTGGATTCAATGGCAATAATACCACAAGTGGAGGGAAGTTCGATGCTTTCATTAAATAGATTGCACAAAAAACAATATTTAAGCAAAATAGCACAGCAAGAACAAGATAAACTACTTCCCCATTCTGTTATAGGGAGCTCCAGCAAATAGTAATGAACAGACTCCAGCTGGCCATTACACAGCAGTCTCAGTCCAGGCCTATGCTGAAGTTCAGGAGTCAGAACCCATCTGAGAGATTTAGATATTCCAGCTCCTTGGTGACCACAAGCTGGCCAGCCTTATATCTCAATTCCTCCCACCTGGTAAGGTAGGCCAGTTTACTGGGGCCAGCATAATTTATCTGCCTGCAGGCACTCAGCCTACAGTTGGCCCACAAGTGGATCTTCCCACATCCTGCTGCTACTGATCCCTGGAGTCCAAAGCATGAATTAAACCCAAAATCATTGGCAGTCTAGGGGTACCAACTTGAATAAAATAGGGAGGGCAAATAAGCCCTGTGCTGCATAATCAGTCACATGATGAGGCACGCACACACAATTTTTAATGAGATTTCCCTTCAACTTTGGGGGGCCCAGCCCCCTCAAATATTTTAGGGGGGGCAAAGTGACCTTGGCCCCTAGGACTTGGCTCCTATGTGCCAGTTCCAAAGGTGACAATAAGAAGGGAGGAAGTATCATGCAAACCAATATCTATCTCCTCAAAATGCAAAATTTGCCCACAGTAGGTTTCCCCTACACCAAGTCAAACCACAGCTCAGTATTGTTTTAGACTGACCAGCAATGGTTCTCAAAGATTTCAGATGGGGTCCCTCCCAGCCCTACCTGGAGATGCCAAGTACTGAAATTGGGACCTTTTGCATGCAAAGCCATTGCTTTGCCACTGAGCTACAGTCCATTCGTAAATGATGGAAGATGAGGTGGTAAACTTGTGTTTGGATTAATGAACATTTTGTAACAGGTGCAGCTCACATGATTTAATCTTCCTACAGACAAAAAAAAAACATATAGAAAACATGGTTGTCAGGAAGAATTCCAGGCTAAATCCTTCTCACGAATACGGTAATTTCTATGTGCACTGTTATATAGAGGAACATCCATTAGGAAAGCTGCTACTTACAAGGTGGTCTGGTCCCACTGTTGCTGCTTTATTTGTGGTTTGTAATGACCTGCTGCTTTATGATACCATTTGATATTAGCTAGCCTACTCTGATACCATGTTTAAGAACAGTTTAATTACCGGGGGGGAGGGGATAATAAAAATTATTACCTTAGAAGGTTACGCCTTATTTGATGAAAGTGGCAAATCAGGTTGACTAGGAAACATTTCACACAAGCCTAGCAACAGGAGGATGGGTGCATAGGACCAGTGTTGGCACCTGGCATGCTTGGGCAGCTGCTAGGGCACCCTTAAAAAAATATATCAGAATGGCACTCAAAACAGTCCCAGGCAGCTGTGGCTACCTGTCATTTAAATTTCCCACAATATTCCCACAGCAGGGTATTGTGGGAAGTTAAAATAGTAGCTGTTCCTAGCAACCTGGCCCTGCTCTGAGCACTGCTGCCGCCTGAGCTTCTTTTGGTAAAATAAATGAATGAGATACCAATACTCCTATCTTAATAAATGTGCTGTGGGTGTTGATACAAAATGGCTCCTGTGGGCAGCAAAAGAAGAAGAGGAGTTGACAGGAGTACCAGTGAATACCATCACCACGGCAGCCACGTAAGGCTTTCAGGACCCAGTGACAGAGGAAGGGACCCACCAGAGAGCACTTTGCTCACCCAAGACTCCCTCAACCCTGGAGCCAACCCTGCATGCACAGTGTCTCTCAAGACTCAGCAGTACAGCCAAGTAATGTTAGATCCTGGACTTGAACTTGCGGGGGTGAGCAGGCACTTTGGATAGCCACGCGTATTAAATTAGAAGCACACAATAAACATTTCTGTTCTTCCCTCCCCCACTGCCGTTCTGGGCCTTTCAATCGCTTCTGCATTCCTTATATGTACAGTTCGTGCAGTTTTGCATTTTAAACTCACTTAAATCACAGCACCATTGTGACTACAGGACTAAAACGAGCATTGCTTCTGCTTCCCTACTGCAAACTGAATAAGCATCATTTAGTTACCAAAAAAAAAGGATAGTTTTTGAAATGGAAATATCTGTTATCATGTACATGCCTGGCCATCTGCCATAAAATAAGAAAGGGTGACCTGTGGCAGCCCCAGTGGGGTTGATTTGCCCGTGCTGATTGGGGGGCAGGGGGCTTTTGGGCACTGCCTGCCTCATCTGCTGCTCTCTGAGTGGTCATCTGGAGGGAGGGAGGTGGGCCTGGGTAGAATCTAAACACATATAAAAATTGTTCTGAAAACGCTTTAAATTTTTTTTTAAAAAACATACATTGAATTTTCCATAAGGCTCACCATTGCCATCTAGTGTCACATTCTGTACTGTACTTAAAACACACTTAAACATTTTATTTGCAGCTGTATAGCTGAGTCCCTGGACTGTAGGCCCTGGCGCCAAGGTCCATCCATAGATGCACTGTTACAAATTATGACTGCAGGTTTTAATTAAGAGATTTAACATTTTGCTCAGTGATGGGTGGAGGACAATTTTAATAGATGAATACGAATTTAAAACAGTGACACTAAGAGCTGAGGGGACACTTGTTGGATGTTTAAAGTTATTTTGGTTCTGGTGTCCTAAATGTAATAGGACAGTGAAAAAGACAAACATTAAAAACAGCTGTTCCTTCTAATATCTTCTAAAATACTGGATACAGTCCAGTGGTATAACAGAAAATGAGAAGCAGCTTTAAAAAACTAAATTCACCTAGAAGAAAAAGAAGGGCAAGCACCTAGCAATTTCCTGAAAAGATGGGAGGCATTTCAACAGAACATTCGGGACTGTAGCCAATGCTAGTCCTTCTAAGAGTAAACCCACTGAAATTTAATGGGCATGACTAACTTAAGTCAATTACTCTCAATGGGTCTTAGATATTAATTTTAAAAAATGTATAGTGAAATTAAGAAAAGTAAAACTGTCATGCTGGATCACACGAGAATTATTCCTTCTAGCAAAGGGGCTGGAATTCACAGAACCCCAAAAAGTTAGACAAAGCATTTTTCATAAATGGCACCTATTAATAATGGTGTTTCACCTTCTTACATTTGTAAATCAGATGAAAAAGGCACATTGGTCAAATCAAATATTTGGTTTTAAAATAGCTCTTTACTATAGGGGCACACTGGACATTGAGGCATTTTTAGCATCACTTAAAATATCAATAAAGGAGGAAGCGGCAATGTATCCAATTGGGTCACTTTGCAGAAATAGAAAAAAACCTAAACTGACCTTTTGAGTTTCATTAATCACTTCTTCTGACTAAAATGACTGGAGCACAAACCAAAAAAGGGAAAGGCGGTCTGAGCAGAACTGGATGGTACATCAAAGGCAAGCAAAGTATGTTAGTTTGGGAAGATCAGATAATAACATAATTAAGAGCAATGGTCTGTGCCTGCCATTGCAAGAGAATATGACCTTCTTTATTAGGCAGATGCTTCTTTTGCTCCTGCCCTTATTTGAACTCCACAGAATCCTGATTTTCAGTAGAATATGGGGAAAGCCACAATAAAGCCATTCACACAGGTGAACAGTACACAGAGGAGATAATTAAACTGTAATTTAAGCAGTTGCAGATGTGTGGTTTGGAAAATATCACTGTGCAAGGCTTTCCACTAGACAGACTTGCACAGTCTACACATCCCAAGTTAACAGTTGATCTAGTAAATCACTAGTCTACAGAGAGGTTGGACTGTTACAGCAGAAACCACTGTCTTGTAGACTAACAGATTCTTTACTAGGACATAAGAATCTGATGAAGTGGACTCTACTCCATAAAAGCTCATGCCCTCATAAATTTATTAGTCTTTAAGGTGCTTCACAAAGCTTCAGTTTTTGCTCTTATTCTACCAGAACCACCTAGGATAGGGCTTAACAGCCAGATGACAGTGCAGCTGACGGTAGAAAAAAGTCCATTGAACCCTGAGACTTCTTCCCAGTTCATGGAAAAGGAACTGCAATCAGCGCATGACAATCTTCCAGTTTACAGAAGGGAGCAGGTGATCTTGAATGAGTTTGTTGCTCTCGTTATACTGCTCACAAAAGTAGGCTGCTTATGGAAACGTTGTGTGGGTGTGTATGAGAGCAGCTGGCTGATTATCGGAACAAAGTCTCATCTGCAAGATCTAAATGCTAAGCAACAACCATGACCTCTTGGGGCCTGAGGACCAAGTACACCGAGACAAGCAGAAGAGGAAGAGACTAAAGATCCACAACATGGTGGTTGCCTACAAGGTCAGGGCAGTAAGAGGGGCAGTGAATCTGGAATCGTCATGATGCAGTGCATGCAGAGTGCAGATGCAACTAGTAGTGTAGTGGTCAGTTCTGCAGTTCTGTCACTCATCATGATGATCGCCCCCATAGCCATATCCCTGCTAAGCCTATACAACAAAAATGAATTTTTGACCAATGAAGACACTATGGCCTCAATACTAGTATGTCAGCTTCCCCTTCTATCCTGCTTTAATTAACATCTAGCCTGATGAAGAGTGTTGGTAGACTCAGACGTTTGTTCATTATATTCTGACATTCTGGTTGGTCATTATAAAGTTTGGAATTCTTCAAAATAAAAAATCCAGTTTAATCCATAGCTGTGCATGCTAATGCCAACTACCTATTCCTCTGCTTAGGTGATTTGGTGGGTTTCTCTCTGAGAAAAGTTTCTTTATTTGGTATGCCGAGGACTTGGAAACAGTGCCTCCAGGAGATGACAACATTATCCCCACTGTGAAATGAATGATGACGCATGGTCCCTGCCTGATGCTGCTCCACTACACCACTTTTGTAACCCAAATCCAACCTTTCCTGCATCTATTGCATCCTTCTCCCTCCCTCTTTCAACAGACACCACGGTTCTGTACATATTACCAACTTAAAAACACAGCTAGATCATTCTTTTTCTCAGTTCTGATTGAAGCTGGCTTTGCACATATATTCCATATGAAACAAAACAGCAGATACAGATTAAATATGGATTGTGGCTACCGTTGTACGTACACCACTTCCCAAGCCAGTGGTGGGAGTGCCCAGGGTGCAGAGTAAATAGGAGTACACAGCCCAAGGCAGCCACTCAGTACCTTCTTATCCTAAACAACCAGCCAATTTCATTCTGCAGTTTCTCCTAGCAAGCTGTCACTATACCTGCCTGTTCTGCTATTGCATTTGCCAATTTTATTAAGTCAAAAGATGGTGCAAGAGACTGGGCAAGTTGGAAGGAAAACACTTCATTCTAAAATGTCTAGTCTCAAAGGGGCAATGTGCTATTTAAAATGGGAATAAATTTGCATAAGACTAAATACACAAATTAGGGTGCCCGAATTTCCAGTTTGCAAAGGTGGGCACCCTACCAAATTTTGAGAAAGTGTCCCTTATTTCAAAAACAGATCAGCCACAGAGAGTACAATGTATGCCCTTTACCCAGATTCCAAACAGCTCTGCAGAAGAGACTAAAAGCAGCCATGTGTTTTTGAATGGTTAATCTGGCAAGCCTAACAACAGGTTATATTTATAGTCCCCCAGCAAGGAGCATTTGTTGGCCATTTGCCCAAGAATCTGGATACTAAACTGAAAGGAAAAAAGAAGCCTTCCCCTCGCCATACTTACCGCCCCCCTCCATACACACAACTCCCACACAATGCAACTGGGAGGGAAGCATGGGGGGGGTGAATAGCTGACACAGCACAAAGAACTGCTTTTTCATCAGATCCTGTGAAAACTGCTTAGCAACCTGGCCTGTTGGCTGCACATGGCCCCAGTCACTGAACACTGAGGAATCCCTGACGCCCATAGCCTCCAGCACCTAGCAACCAGCCTAGCCAGTGACTGTTCAGCACGTTGAAACCCCTTCTCCCCCCACCCTAGTTTCAGCCTACGTGCCAGACACGCCTGTATCTAGCCAAATTAATCCCCCTTCTTGGAAAGCAGGAGGCTTTTGAATGACAGCACTGGAACAGTTTCCGTGTGAACAAGGCAGGATTGCCTCTCTCCCCACCTCCCCTCTCCCTCTCTATACGCTGAAAGGAAAGGAAAACTATAGGTGACTGAGGAGATGGTAACAAATCCGAAAGCACTGCGTGGCTGTTGCTGTGACCACTCAGAAAGCCATGGCAACAGCAGAGCGAAACCCAGCTCAGGCAAGCGCTAGGGAGAGAAAGGCAGGGGGGGGGGGAGAGGAAGACAACAGCCTACAAGGACCACGTTATTAAGTGTGACAGCTTTGAAAATTTACTCACTCAGGACAGGAGGCAAGAACAGAATGAGGGGAATAATTTTTCCCTCTGTGTGCCAACAATGGCTGAAATGATACACATCCAGTCTGGGCACACAAGCTTTATGGCACACAGAGACGGGAAATGTTGGAGCAAATTCAAAACGTACATTGGGGGGGGGGGCAAAGCAATGAGGAATGCCTTCAGATAACCAGAATAAAGGGCTAGGACACAATTTCAGAAATATTTGAAGCCCTATGGCAGAATTGAGGGGGAAAGCCCCACTCATACAGAAAGACACAAAGCAAACTTTTCCACATGGAGAGGGGATCCTAAGAAAAAACTTCAGCAATGCTTCCAAGCTTGACATTTTAAAGGCACCAGCTGCAAAATGTATTGTTACTTGCTCACCCCACTTTTCAACACGGTGAAAAGTTCCAAGCGAAGTGCTACAGAGTTTAGTAGCTGACAAGTACACTGGAACATGGTCTTGAAGTTGTTGTTTTTTATACTAAGGCTACGGCATGATCTAAGATTTCACTCAGCAATGGTGATCTGATATATGGTGTTCTGCAAATTAAGTGCTGTTATTTCTCTTAGGCATATGCATCATGTCAGGCCTCTTACTGGGTCAATTTGTTTTAGATACAAAATAGTCTGTGAACGGAACAAATGGCTGAGCTTCCAGTCATAGAAGCAGTGTGCTGTAACCAAAAGGCAGATGAAGCACGTACCCTGAAATGTTGCCTACATGTTCCATAATCACTATCCCTGGCACATGCCTATTGTTCCCTAACTTGATCCCTAGCCTCTTGTTCCCCTCCTTGGATTACTTATGAAACTGAGAAATGAACTCACACCACTTAGAAGTGACTGACAGACACGGAGCAGTTACTGCTAATTTCTACCTTCCTATCATTGGACCAGGAAGGGTCTTTTGCTAAATCATCTCCTCTTAATCTAGTTATATAGATATACTAAGACAGGAAAATGGAGTTTTTATCCTTTGCCATCATTTAAATCATTAAAGCCCTATCTCAGGCATTAAAAAATGTTTGCTTTCTGAACATGCAACCCAGATACCTCCTTTCCCTGCACAGGAACTGTCCTGTGGATTCTTCCTCCAGCGTTTATTCACACTTACTTTTCCTCTGCTCTTTCCTGGCATGGTCTGCACTTAAAAGCTCTGTGTCTGAGCACCCTTTTCTGTCATTGTTCTGGAGCTTCCTCCAATTTGCCCTTTTAAGCTGAATCAGAGCAAACGGTAATCTGAAGAAACCCAAATTGATGTTTGCTCTGAGTGATAAAGAACAGGTTTTCGTGGGGAAAGCTCCATGACAAAAATAAGGTAACAAACAGACCTTTTAAGTGTGGACCTGTGCCTGGAAAGAAGGGCAAAAGCTAAGTGTGGGTGTTGCTGAAGACATACCCACACCTCCAGCACATCACAGAAATAAGGACAGATACTAATTCTACCTAACTCTTTCTTCCCTGCAAGGATCCATTTCCCTTCACTCATTCAGTCAAAATCTTTCCCCAACCCACCATTTAGTTGCAGTCAACATCCTTCCCCCACTCCAGTGGCAGAGGAAGGGGGCAGGGGGGCATTCGCCCCAGGTGCCATCTCTGAGGGGGGTGACAAGTAGGCATCCCACAAGGGGCTCGCCCTGTTGCCCCCAGGCGTGGTGGCGTGAACGGCCGCCATCGCCCCGCCGCAGCCATGTGCAGAGGATCCTCCACTCGTGGCTGCACCTTCCGCCACCGTCTGTATGGCGCTCGAGCGGCACCATCGGCAAACCACCAGGCGGCACAGGCATGGCGGCACTACATACAGTGCTGTGCATGCACGCTACATGCGGTGTGCACGCATGCGTCATACGTTGCGGCACAGGTGCATACACACTACATAGTGGTGCCATGCATGCGCCACCAGGCTGTTTGTCCCACCCCCAACACCCTGAACCAGGTGCCGGTTCTCCTTTCTTTGCCCCTGCCCCACTCCACTCTTTCTCTCACCAATTTTACTTCATCCTAATTTTCCTAAGTGAACCTATGACTTGAAATAACAGGACAAATGGAAGTGTGGAGATCCCCACTTGGCATCAGGACCGCAGTTAAAGAGCTAAAGCCACCCCTGCACCCCACGCCACCCACATATGCCTGGGTCCCCAGCCCAGACTGGTCCCCTGTACATGCAAACTGCTTGCTTGAATGCTGTTTCGTTTAGACCTATAGCTCATGGTAGCAGAGGGGCTGTGATAGCTTTGCCTGCACAGCAAGAAAGGCAAAGAAGACAGAGATGAAGGAGGGAACAGCAGGGGTGAAAAGTTCAGAGGGCAAGGAGGATATCCCAAGGCTGTAGTAGGTGGTTTAACACTGCTCACAAATTGTGTAGCAACAAGGAACAAAGAGAGAGGCAATGGCCTCTATTGACTCAGATAATTTTCAAGCTGTGATGGGTGTGAGTGCAGGATCTGCTCTCTGTGTTTTTAACAGAGAGGAGTAGGTGGACATAAATGGGCACAACAGAGATTTGTTCACAAGCCCATTTCTCCATTCCAGTGTGAGACTGTGTTCCTATGGTAGTAATGCTAAGGGGTTGAACTTATGCTGACCAACCTCAGAGCTTTGTCTTGTTTGCTGATCCAACACTCAATGAACTCAACTTTGTGCAAAAGCTGGCTTGGTTTGAGTACCTTACTGCTGACACCTCCCGTAAGCAAGCAACTTCCGTTGTCACTTCCGTGCAGAGCAGGTATTTCACATGGAAAACATAGGAGGGGTATCATAGGGACTTATATATTTGTTAATAAAGGAAATACCATATACAAAGCAAAAAGTTAATTGAGGCAATAAGAAGAAAAGTTAAATGAAATGGGGAGCTGTGACTTATAGGCAAAAATAAGCCCATAACCAGAAATATTGTGCTAAGGGACAATTTTGCAGTGGTAAATTTTGAAGTGTGTGAGGTCATCATGAGAGTCCAAATATGCAGGCAACTGAACTGTGATGATCCAAATACATAAATCCGAAGAGCAGCAGAACATAGGAAAATACCCAGTTTATTAGTATCAGCAATGAGCTGGGAAACTGTAGTGGTTTACATGTTGGACTTTGGCTGGGGAGACTTTGGTTTATAGCCCTGATCAGTCAGTTCACTGGTCAGTCACAGCCAGCCCTAGGCCCAACCTTGCTCACAGGGTTATGATGATGGTGGTGGTGGTGATGATAAAATGGAGGAATCCACAACCAGGTATGCCATCAGTGGAAGTAAGGTGGAATATAAATGTAAACCGCATTATTATTATTATTATTATTATTATTAGGAGGAGTACAATTAACATTCCGTGTAATACACATGCTAGTAAGGCTCTTTATGGACTGTTTATAATCAATATCAGGATAATTGTGTTAGCACAGGAAAGGCGGTTGCCAGATAAATTAATGAATACAGGATGTCCTATACTGTATTACAATCAACCTACCCCACTCCAGATTTGCAACACTGGCAAATGCAGCTGCTGCAGACAACACTACTGCTCCTGCTGCAAAAAAGTACCAGAGCTGTGAGTGTCTACATTCCTGCTCCACTGCAGATGGGTCCCATGAGTACATGATGTTGGCGATTTTATCAATACAAAAGAGCCAAAGCCTGCATACAAAGCCCAATATGTTTAAAATTATTAAGTTACGTTGTATGTTGAATGGTAGATAATGTAAAACTATACTTTCAAAACAATGCTTAGTCGTTTTCTTATTATCCCAGCAAATTTGTACTCATTGGCCAGAACACAGGCAGGCAGGAGAGCAGCTATCCTTCTGCAATCATGAAGAACACTGCTTGCACACTTTACCTTATATTTGATTTTTTAAAAAAGAAAAGAAAAGTGGAAGCTGCATGCTCGGGATGGGGCCAGTAATAGTCCTTGAAGGGCCAGGTCCCTCCATTGCTGCGTCTCTCTACACAAAAAAGTTTGGTTATGCCTGGCAACAGGAGGTGACATTCTTTCCTTGGACAAATACCAAAGGCTCATCATTGCCAACACTGCTACCCCAGGGAACATTTCCTGGCGTTCTGATGGATGCTGGGTGGCTGCCATTATAATTGCCCACAATGTCCCACAGTGACGCTTCACTGCTTTGGAGCATTGTGCACAATGTTTAGTGCTCACACTTCCAGTTCATTTTTGTGGGAATATTAAAGAGGTACCAACATTCGACTTTCAACAGTGCAAAAAATTGATCAGTCTTGGAAACTGATTTTATGCAATTTACCATTACTTGTTCCCCTTGTCTGAGGGGATTTTTTGGATGTTCCACACATCACAAGGCTTTTCCCTCTTCCCCCTTATTTATTTGGATCCATTTCATAAAATGGATAGGGGTACTTGTGTTCACATGAGTGCTTGGTTGCATTAAATATATAGCCTTCCACTGATCAAAATCAGGTACCCTTTGTGGTGGCCCTTGACAAATGTCCTTCAGCTTTAACCTTGCTGGAAGCTAGGCAAGAAAATATTGTCAGTGTCCCCCATAGTACATTCCCCTTAGCACTGGCAAGTTAAACTTAAGGTTTAGAACACAGGTTTTCACACTTGCCTAGGATGGATAAAAAAAATATTGAGTCCACCATACTCTTTGAGCCTTCATGCCGCTTCCTCACAAAAACCTAGACATTTTGGTATACTTTTAGCTGGGTCCTTTGCACTGGTTCCCTGGACTGACTAATGAGGTAGCATTACAGGAAATGTGTCAGTCACTAATTGACTAATAATATTCAGGGCTTTGACAGCTGAGTTATGAAAGCACTGCAGGGGAAATGGGGAGGGGGGGCAAAGAGAGGGTGGTGTTTGGAAATTTCCAGGCATACTGTCACACTCCAAAATGACGCATGCTTCAGATGTCTTCTCACAGAAAGGGCAAAGACCTGGCGCTTTTTCCACTTTGGCTTCTTGAAATCTCTAAAAGACTAACTATGGCAGATAGAAGCAAAACTGAAGGAGTTTTAACATGTTAGGACGACAAATGCAAAAAGTCAAACTAAATTGAACCTGACCCCATCCCCAAAACTCCAAATTAAAATCTCTATGCTACCTTGAACCTGAAGCACAAGAGAATCCTCTAAAGGAAGAACAACTAACCAGTTCTGATTGAGTTTATATTCAGGCAGTTCCTATTTGGACATAACGCAGGAGCATGAAACCCTGGGGTTTGCTCACTTGTACTTCCACTCCCATCTGAAGCCTAATCCTGTCCCTGCAGTGGTCAAACATCACCGGCAGAATTCCTGAGGTATCTTGATAGTAAATAAGACTCTTAATCCATCAGGTCTAGCAGCCTCTACTAGTTCAGAGAGCTCAATTCACACAAAATGCTAAGCCACAGTTTGTTGCAAACATGGCTTGTTCAACAAATCACAGGTTGTTTCACAGAGAAGCAAACTAGCAATGACTTGTTTCCTTAAAGCTTGGTTTGCTTTCCATCTGCTCTTGCCTTGTACCTTTGTACCTTGACAAGTATCTGGGTGGGATGCCAAGGCAACTTAGTTAAGCAAGGTTGTTGGGCTTAGCCAAAATACCAAACAAACCATGGTTTGTAAGTCAACAGCTAGCCATGTCTTAATATTGTGGATTGTTGGCAGGGGGGGGAAACATGGTTAGTCTGCTGGGCTGCATTTGTGCAGTCAAATAAACCATAGTTGGGGTAAACAAACCATGGCTTAGCAATATGTACAAGCCAGGCCAGTGCCTCATCTTGTAGCCACCTCCATACTGTAACTACAAAACAAATACACCTATGCCTCTATTCAGTTCACTACTAGCAACCCAATACTTGCAGGGGAAATGTTGTCCAATTACCCAGGATAAGCAAAATTCACTGGACTTGTGATAAGGAGCTGGCATCCTGTGGTCCTTTATCAACTATTTTGTCCCATATTAGTTGTGATTATTTCAAGTACTGTAAACAGCCCATTGTTATTGTTTCAGGTAAGTGTTAGCAGCACATGAAAGGTTGCTCTTGCTCCTCTTGGTTTTACTGCGTTCATTCACAATTTCAAGGGCTATTTATACCATAAGCATATTGGGTATGAATACTGTGACTGCAACTGTCTGTCCTGGTTCTAAAATGGAAACTTGAAATTTAGAAGTCACTTTCTCTTAAGATTCATTTCTTCATTTGCAAAAACACAACAGTAAAAAAAATATTGTGAGAGTGGTGGGTCCTCTGACCATTCTTACATATTTGTGTTAGAAATACCTTTATCAATGATTCTATAAGAATTAGGGACACAGCTCCTTCAGTTCCTTAGAAGTGCCCATGAAGCCTGATGTGGCTTTTCTAACACATAGGTAAAGGTAAAGGGACCCCTGACCATTAGGTCCAGTCGTGGCCGACTCTGGTGTTGCGGCGCTCATCTCGCTTTATTGGCCGAGGGAGCCGGCGTACAGCTTGCGGGTCATGTGGCCAGCATGACTAAGCCGCTACTGGTGAACCAGAGCAGTGCATGGAAACGCTGTTTACCTTCCCGCCGGATCGGTACCTATTTATATACTTGCACTTTGACGTGCTTTAGAACTGCTTGGTGGGCAGGAGCTGGGACTGAGCAACGGGAGCTCACCCCGTTGAGGAGATTCAAACTGCCGACCTTCTGATCGGCAAGTCCTAGGCTCTGTGGTTTAACCCACAGCTCCACCTGTGTCCTGTTCTAACACATAGCACCTCCTTTATACAATCTTCCTAAGATTGTATAAAATAAGAGAAACAAAGACTCTAGAGATGACAGAGCCAAAGTCTGCTGCGTGATAGCAATTCTTTAGCAAGTGATCTGCTGATGGTGTTATGTAACCCCTAGATGCAGCTTCAAAAGATGTTTCTGCTCATCAATAAATAATTGGTTAAGAAATACACTTAAGGGCACATGGAAATCTTATTGTGCCTTTAACCCTCCTACATGCAACTTCCAAGGAAGGAAAAGAATTTCACAAATTGTCCTGACAGTTCCTCTCAGCTCTTCCGTACATGAAGCCCAAAAGCATCACAGCTATCACTATAAGTGCAGGAAGGGATGTACGTAGATTCAAAAGTGCTGCTCCCTACCTGCTGTTCAAAGTGGGAAGAAGACCTGGCCATCAGCCTTCCTAAGAAGAGAGTCATCAAGGAACCAAAGCCAGATGTGGCTTCTTAGGCCAAAAATGCAGGCATGAGTTTAAATCCCACCAACAAAAATTAGTCTTTCCCTATGGCCTGGGATTTAAACTCATGCCTCCATTGTTGACCTAAGAGGCCAGAGCTGGTATTGGCTCCTTGTTGAGCCATTACACCTCAATGTGCCAAGCGCTATCCATGCCATCAGAGCAAGTTACCCAATAGCATCAGAGGTGGAGGAAGCAAAGAGCCAAGGGGAAGTTGGCAAGAAGTAAGAAGAGCTTGTCCACCATGGGGAGGTCACATGTTTTCAGTTTAAGTAATCCCTAAACTTTCCCATTAAGCAATAACATACTTGTATCTTGTTCATTGAAAAAATATGTCTCTCATGATCCCCACAGCCTGTGGGACATAGCAGGATAGCAGGTTTAATAAATTCACATTTAGGCAGGCTCTCCATTCAGACACAAGTCCAAATTTGATCGTGTGATAGTACAGCTCAGTTGCAAGTTCAGCGCGCACGCGCACACTTAATACACAATTTTGCTGATTTCATTCATCTTCATTTTCAAACATTTCTACAACTCATCTCCTCTACACACACTTCCCGCTCCCTCCTATCGGGGCTACTGGAATTTGTTACCTAAAATTTCTGTTCCATTTTACCACCAATATCTTTTGCTCTGATTAAGCAAGGCACCCAGGGCAGCCTCTGTGCACTGACATGGGCACGATTCCAAAGAAACCAGGGAGGATGCTGTGGGTTGCTGCTGTTAGCATTCTGATTCTGGATAATGCAGCAGGGCTGCCTGGTATCCAGGCTTTGTAACCAAGTGGGGGGTTTGTTTCACAGGTTATTAAAAGAAAGTGAAACCCACACAAAGGCCCTCACCCTCATCTCCTTCAGCTGCATCTATTGTCCCATTCGCAGATAGGAGCTTTCCCTGTTTTAAAAATAGCACAACTGGGCAGCAACACTTAGGAGATGAAGCAGCCACTTCTTGCAAGTGGCGGGTTCAGCCAATGCCAACACACTTTCCATGAGTTGTCTAGCAGCATTCATTTAGCTGAGGATTGGAGTTATTTTGGGAAGCTGCAATAGCATCCAGGGAGACAGCCTGTCACCTTTTCATCCGTCATCAGAGAGAATAACTTGCTTTTATTTATTAAAGACAACAACAAAAATCCCATCATTTTCTATGATTTCGAGCTTGAATGTGAAAAAAGAAAAGACAGGCAAATTGCTTTGACCTCACAGTAAAGCGCTCTCACACAACTTCCCTTTTCTGAAGCTGGTGAGGAAAATATGCATTATCATAACTCAAAGGCTGTCAGGAATGGGCAGGAGGCTGGCCGATCTGTAGTTAGATTAGCATGGACTTCCGACTCTGTTGTTTAACAGAAGGCCTTTCCTCCCTAAATCAGAAATAAACTGATATGTAGATATGTACAAACGGGTCATTCCAGTCTACATTTTGTGAGGCAATTGGCTCCAACCCAAGCCACCAGATTGCTTGTGTTTCTGTTTGGTAGAACTTGGTGCTCTAACCCCACAAGCCTGAAGCCTACCAGTACCTGACTAACAATCCAATCCAATATACAACTACTCATAAATAAGCCCCACTGAATTCAAAAGGACTTACTCCCAGGTAAGTGGGTACAGGATTGCAGCCTTAGAGATTCTTTCTGATCATTTTATATACAAATAAAAGTTTCTCACTCGCCCTTATAGTGCCCACCCGTCACGCAGTGGTCCACATTCAACCACCCTGGTGCGCTACTGGAAGCCAATGCAAGACTGCTGCTAGTGCAACAGGGCTTTCCTCCCTGCCCTGCCCTCCATGCCTCCAGCAAATCCACTCTGAGAACTCCCAGAACAGCAAATGGAAATGCCCATCATTTCATCTGGCAAGTAGAAATGCTTGCACTGACACAACTATTGTTTTGGTGTGATGCCGAATTCTACCCAATGCTCATATTCCCAAACAAGCAAGAACTGATGCTTGTTCTTGCCATTAATTAACTGCAGGAGTTTGGACAGTACCAAGGTTGTTTCTGTTGGGAGTAAAGCAACAATGTGTCTAATAAGTTACCTGTACCAGTGGGTAGGTGGGTGGGCTGCGTGATAGAAAGGCAACCTATTCTTCCCTTGCTGATTTCTTGTTCAGTAATTACTTGCTGATATGTAGGTTGTTTCTCAAACTTTAGTTGCCTCCTACTCCTCCTTCAGTGTTAGCGCTGGTTCTCTGAACCAGATGACTACATGTAAGCCTAAATTCAGAATAGCTTTGTTTGGCAAGAGTAATAAACCTTGTTGTTGTTGTTTAGTCGTTTAGTCGTGTCCGACTCTTTGTGACCCCATGGACCAGAGCACACAAGGCACTCCTGTCTTCCACTGCCTCCCGCAGTTTGGTCAAACTCATGCTGGTAGCTTCGAGAACACTATCCAATCATCTCGTCCTCTGTCATCCCCTTCTCCTTGTGCCCTCAATCTTTCCCAGCATCAGGGTCTTTTCTAAGGAGGCTTCTCTTCTCATGATGTGGCCAAAGTATTGGAGCCTCAGCTTCAGGATCTGTCCTTCCAGTGAACACTCAGGGCTGATTTCCTTCAGAAATTTGATCTTCTTGCAGTCAAGAGTCTCCTCCAGCACCATAATTCCAAAGCATCAATTCTTCAGCCTTGTTGTGGCAAAGGGGCTTGAACAACTCAGAGAAGCTATGAGCTATGCCACCCAAGATGGATAGGTCATAGTGGAGAGTTTTGACTAAACATGATCCATCTGGAGCAGAAACTGGCAAGCCACTCCAGTATCCCTGCTAAGAAAACTCCATGGACAAATAAAACAGGAATATAAAAATAAACCTTACTTTTTATTATTTTAACCAGCAGTCTCAGGCTATTTCTTCACTCTGTTGCAATATACTCCAACAGTTTCCACCTTGGAAGTAAAATATGGGGCGAGAAAAGAATTGCCATTCCAATATTTTTCTGATATTGTGACTGAGCTCTCCATTGGCACTTAAGGGGTATTCTGAGTATTTTAAGTGCTTTGCCTATTTTGGGCTGCAATTATTAACCAGACTCACTTGTATTGTAGCTCAAAGTTCAGGGGTAGCATTTCACAGGCAGTCTTCTTCCTTATGGAGATACAGTGTGCAAGGAAATGCTGGAAATAATTCTGCAGAAAGAGAGATTCATCTGGGGGCTGGTGTCAGCCAAAGCATCCAAGTTAGCAGGTCCCATACACCACTTTCTCAAGGAAATCTGTACAGTAATATTTTCTTTACAAGAAACTAATGTTATGTATATGCTTCTTCACTCACTACCAAAGCTACATCAATACTTTTCTTTATATTTGCCATCACTGGTTATCTATACTCAGTGCAACAATGCTGACAAGGGCAAATCAACAGCTCTCTGTTTCTTTCCTCTTTTACCCAACTGTAAAATGGACATTCTACAAAAAATTAAAGACAATGCAATGAAGAGGCACTGAGGTAGACACAGTCCCAAACCCACATAGTTTTTCTCCTTTTGAGAGGGCACAATAAAACAGCAGCAAAACCAAGAAAAGCTCCCACTTGTGGAACACCCTCCCCTCCGAGATCTGCCTGGCATCACCTTCATTGGCATGCAGCCATCAGGTTAAAACCTGGTTATTTACTCAAGCTTTTAGTCATTCTAATCTCACAATATAATTTTGTAATCACTGTCACTTATGTTTTACGATTCTTTATTGCTTTATTGTTTAATCTACTCCCAACTTTGAGCTGGATTTGTTGTTTTAATGATTGGGAAAAGGGCGGGATACACGGATACACACACACACACACTTATCCTCCCAATCTCAAAACTTCCCTGTTTCTGCACAACAGGTTCAAAACTGAAGGTTATTTTGATATACACAAGGATGACAATGCATTCTCAATGAGCAAGTCCAGGAGAATGCCTCTGATGCTTTAACTTATCTGAGATGAGCATTGTACTGTGAATTCTGATGGAAGTAACTACACAGGATAGAATTTATGCATGCACTATAAACCCATTGATAAATAAGGGCTCACTCTAGTACAGCTGCTATGCCAACTAAGAGGCCAGGTGGTTTACTGGAGATTCAATTTGGATCTGGTATATGGTGCTGTGGGACGAGGTTTTTTTAAAAATAAAAAAACCCTCTCTTCCCTCACAATTTTTCTGATCCAAAAGTTATTAAAAGAGCCAGAAAAGAAAGAAAAGAAAAGCCCTGCTGCCTCTGGGTTGTGGAGTTGAGTGAAGCTCAACAAATGTTGATTCCAATGGCAGGGAAAAGAAGGGAAGGAAAATGTCTAGAAAGCCAGCAACCAACCAACCAAACCATATTCCTATATTCCTCAAGTGTCCTACACTGTTTTAGGGTGGTGGCAGGCAAAGAGAATAATATTCCACATGTGCTGTTCCTTCCCATGTAGAATTTTCTACTTCTACTGTCCTTTGAATCCATGGTGTCTGGGGAGTTGAGCTCCTTTCATTCCTTCTGTGATTCATCCAGGGCTTCAATGCCTCCCACCGCCCATATTCCTAGAAAAGATAAATCTTTCTTGGCTCAGTGAAGATGGTGGAAACATACCATCAAGCCAGCCAGAATCATTGCTTGCAGCAGCCAAGAATCCTCTGCCAAATGAGGAGTGTGGGTGGGCTGCATAGGTGTCAGATCCAGGCATTCACAGATCCTGGCTTTTCTATGTATGCTGCCTGTACTAAGAGAGTCTTCTGGTGCATTCCAGACATTTTGGACTACAGCTCCCATCAGCCTCAATCAGCACTTCCCCAGCCTTCTCCCACCCAGATGCATGTCTAGAAGGCATCAGATTGGGGAAGGCTGTACTAAGGCAAGTCACAGACCAGTGCCTGAAGTTTTAAAAATACCTGTCAATGCCCTCCTCCCCCATTTTGAAATGATGGGGCCATTTTTCTTAGGAGGAAGCCCATTGGCACCTAACACTGTCCACCCAGACTGCAAGACTGGCTTTTTATTACAGAGAGAATAAATCATTAGCATAGAATCCTTTCAACAAATATGGAATCTCTGTCTCCTCCCTCCCCTTCCCTGTTCAACAAAATTATTATTATTTATTTAATTCATTTCTATTTCACTTTATATTTAAAAAACAGCTCAAAGCAGTTTCCAATCTATCTTAAAACATCAAATAAAATATTTAAAAATATCAAAACATGAAAAATGAAGGTCAAATAGAAATACTCTATTAAAGCAGAATGATGAATGGGATAACAAAATGTTATTTTAAACATAAAAAATAGATAATAATTTAAAAAACTTCACAGAAACAGTATCATTAGAAACAAAATAAATGAAATAGAAGTTGCGCGCGCACACACACACACACACACACACCATAGCCTGCTACAATGCATTCTTAGCCATCTTCTACACACAAACCTTACTCTCAAACATTCCCGCCACCCATACAGATAACACAACTAATCCCCAGCCAACCATTTGTTGCAAAGCAAACATCCAACCTACAAAAAATCTCTGGCAGAATTAAGCATAATTTACAAACAGCTCATTCAGCCACCTCAATCTAGGGCAATAAAGTATCATACAAACAGCAACACTGCTGTATCCTCGTAACATTTCAGTCACTGGTATTCTCAGTTTATTGTGGGTATACCGTGGTCTGTGACAATATAATGCTTTGGGATAGCAGTGGGGTGGGAGCCCACAAAATAATGGAAGGTTCATCCTTGAAGTCTATAATAAAACATGAAGATTCTCCCTTTTGCCCCCAAGCACTAGAGGCCAGGGAAAGCCATGGAGACCTATTGGCTTCAAGCCAGACCTAGCCCACCATCTTCTGATCTTTAGGCTCCCAGCCTCTCTGTATTCCCTCCTTTACAGAAGGAGAATTGTTGGTACCATTTTCCACAGCACTCTTGGCAGCCACTCGGCATTCTGGGAAGACTTTGCACCTGTATATATAAAGCTGCCCAGCATGCAGTGGGTGTGGACAGGGAGCCTCCTCAGGGTGGGCCAGTAAAAGCTACACACACACCCTCCATTCGCATCCTGAATAGTTTTGACTTTCGTTCTGGCAAGCAGGAAATGAGACTTGTAGTGATGCCAGCAGCAAGAGGTGGGGGTGGGGGTGGGGGTGGGAGAGAGAGTGAGAGAGAGCAGGAGGAGAGGAGATAGAGAAAGGAGAAAGATGGAGAGGAACTACTATGGGACTTCTGTGCTGCAAATAACCAGGCAAAGGAATGAGATACCCAAAGCCCCTCCAGACGGATGTTGGCTTTGGACTGAAAGCAATGTCAAGCCACAGCTGCTAGGCAAATGCAACAAGAGAAGAGACGCACACACATATCCATACGTCACTGCGGACATCTGGAACTAATCTGCAGCACTGCCTCCCACCAAACTCCCCATTTGCTATTTAGTTAAAACACAGGCCTTTCCCCCAGGCAAAAATCGCAATATAAGCAGTTTGCGTTCCAGTTGGCTGTCAAGCGTTGCCCAGTTCCCCATCTTCTGTGCCAAGGCAGGCCTGAAAAGTTGCCATGGTTCAGGTGTAGCCTGCTGTGTCAAAGCTATGCCAGTCTGTATTTTGGGTGGATGGAGGGGCAAAGGCCTTATTTTGTTAGAGTGACAAAACCAGTTCAGCCCAGGGCATCTCTAACTCCAGCCTGACCATGTCAACTCTGTCCCTGCTCCCACTCCACTAAAATTCACCCTTCTACCAGCAACACATTGTGCTGTTTCAGTACACACTTTCCCATTGATATGATAGGCCAGACAAAGGATCGCCTTTAAGGTACCATTGGCAGGGAGAATTTGAGTGAAAACAAAACAGAATATTTTCTTGAGTCAACATAGTGCCCTCTTGTGGAGGCTAGTTGCTATTGAAAGGAGTGAAGCCCCAGTTGTGAGGTAGCACCCAAGGGTGTGAAGAAGTATTGGTGTAGTGGAGATGCTGATGTAGAGATGCAGGGTGTCAGGCTAAGCAGAAACAAGTGGTTTAAGGAGTGCCGCTTCCAATCTGATCATTTGGAAAATTCAGGAAATTAGCTGAAGGAGGAACTGAGGTCATAAACTCACTTCAGCAAATCACTTTGATTTACATAGCTGGGATTAGGTCCCAATCTGAGGTTTGCTTACTACATGGAGACAGAACCACTGTCGGGGAACACAAACCTTTATGCACACTACACAGTTGCTTCGAACATTGATGGCTTCCTGATGGCTTTCTGATGGCTTTCTGTTTCCTTTGTGTATCTGTTCCATCATGTAAAATTAACAGCCCCCAAAACCAGTGCCAAAGAGGTTATAGAAACTGGAAGAGGAGGAGGAGGGAGGAGAGGGATATTGGATTCTAGTCAGAAAAGTTTTTGCTATTCCTCACTTTCCATGAAGTAACATATCTCTCTCTCTCTCTCGTCTCTTGGCTCTGGAATTGGAAAATAAACTCATCTAACAAACGGTGCCTTAATTAGAACCTGTTTCCAAGCAAGAGCAGGGGAGGGGGAAGGAAAGGAGAAACGAATCTGCAGTTTTCAGCAACCACTGTTATTATTTTATTAATTCATTTATTTTGCTTCATTCTATTACTACACAACAACCATAAACCCATTTTCACATCACAATTTCTGAATGTTCTAGGAACTTAGATGCCCTTTTTTTTTTGAAGAGCCATAACACACCTAACTGTGCAGTCATTTATAACAGACATTTTACGTTTTTAGTAATTGCTACCAGCCTTCATAATGCAGTACGTAAGCTTTCAAGTGACACAAAACTCTTCTAAGGATAATTGGTCAGGCGGGCAGGGGTATATGTTTCCAAGCAAAAGCAAAGTGTAGGTCTTGCTTATATTTGTCTATAGATTATTCCAGTCTCGGGATGGATGTCCTTGCAAACCCAGAATGCAATCCTATTCATGTCTATACATGTTCACTAGATCTTACTTCAAGTGTGTACATTGCATACAGGATTGCAGCCTTAGGCAGACAGACATAAATAAGATTTTGGTTTTTCATTAAATTAGAACTTAGTTACTTAATATCTCTGAGAACACTGGAATGAAGAAAACTTGGTAATATTACCTAGTAGTTACTGTATCACATGCTGGCTTGTGAAAATTGATTGGTTTTTACATGTTATGTTATTGTGTCTGGGAATTTTATTCTACTAAGCCAGCCAACATTTAAAATATGCAATTTTGCTCTTCAAAAATCCTGCTTGGTCATCCAGTCCGAGGAAGAGTTCTGCTTACCTAGAAGCTTAAATAGTGCTTTGCAAACATTGGTTGGTCCCAATAAAAGGCATTTAACTTATTCTGTAGAGATGGCTACCTCATTTTAATTTATATTTCCAGATGTAAATATCAGCCAGTCTCAGCTCCAGCAGAACATGTTCAAAATGTCAGGGTTCAGCTTCTAAACATGTAGCCACCAGGAAAGTATGTCTGGAAGCACAAGCAGAGTGCCTTCCCTCTATCAGGTAGCCATATCTCACTGTTCCTTGACATTTCACATCCAGGTGTTGTTTTTTTATGCCCCCCCCCCCACAAGCAGCTCATGACACACAACGGAACAGAGCAACAAAACATTAACATGCAATAAAAATCCATCACAAAACCTCATAGCCACCTAGAAAGATTAAATATTACAAACATGTCCCATGCTTCCCACAGCAATGGGTGTGTGTAAAACAAGAAATCAGTCTTTTAATCCATAATTAAATCACAGGTGTTTGTAGTTTTGGGGGTTGGATTTTTTGTTTTTGTTTTGGTAAGAACTAGACTTGGCATTCAACAGGAGCAGAAGGTTGGGAGACAGCTTAGAAGAAGAAAAAGCTCTTAGCTATCTGATCCTAACCTCCCTATTTTGGCACAACATCTACCCAACGGTGCCTGCAGATGGAAAGTTCTCTCCCTAGGGAAGCTTGCCTGGCGCCTACTTGGTTATCTTTTCTGCACCAGGTGAATACTTTCCCCCTTCATCCAGGCTTCTTAAAAATCTTTCGGCTCTGAATCTGCATTGTCTGCTGTTTCATTTTTTATTGTTGTGTTTTTAGTACTTCAATGTAATTGTTGTGAGTTTAGGGGACTTAGGCTGTATACCTTTAGGGAAGTTAGGCTGTATATTCTAATTCCTGGATCCAACAAGGATTAAATATCAGGAACGGTCAGGCCATCTTCCTGGTGAAGTAATGGCCGAAGTATGGGTAGTTAAGGTAACAGATGAAATGGCTCTGGGCCTGAGGACAAATGAGTGAGCCCCCACTTCAACTTGCTGTCAGTTAGAAAGACAAAAGATCAGAGCTGAGGTGTGTGAGCTAGAAGGAAAGACTGGACAGCTGAGAGACAGAGCCCTGCCTGATTTCTGCTGGGATCCAAGGCTGTGGCTATGGGAGAAGCAAGGCCTTCTTGGGGTGTTAATGCTGTGAGGCCCTCCACTGTAGGCTCCAGTTGTATATACGTGTAAATAAATCGTATATCATAAAGATACCATAGTCTCCACTGTCTCTCATGCCTATTGCCTGGAAACTTGTACTGCTCTGAGATTCGGATGGTGTGCAACATTATTTTAATTGAACATTATAAACTAGCATTACTGGGGGTTCTTTTAAAGGGCAGGATATGATTTAAAAACAAAACTAAATACTGAATAAATGCCGCTGCCTCTGAATTAACACTGATTATGAGATATATCTCCAAAAACAATGGGGTCCATCTTCCAGACTAAGTCAGTAACTTGTCATACCAACAAGCCAGCAAAAAATCCAAAAGATTGGCTGAACCTTTCCACATTCTTCTGTCAACATAAAAAAATAATAACCACCTTCGCTCTCACAGACGGGGAATCAAGCATAGTCTGACTTTGTCTTCACTGATATGGTTATACTCTTAACTTGGCCAGTCTATCATTCAGTCACTTTTACTGGGAGCCTGAATCATATGTATGGCAAAGAAGACTGGGCAGACATGATGACCCTACAACAAACAGGCATAGGGTTAAAAACACAGGTGGGGCTCATCAAGCTCAGATAAAGCAGCTGATACTACTTCCAGGCTGAAGACTAACAGCCTGCCTCCAACACAAGCAAATACTAGGCCAAATGCAGGCCTCAAACAAAATCAAGAAAACTGGGGGCCAGTTTTTAAGGGCTGTAATATTCCTGTTGAGTCCTTTTGCAAGTGTCAATCCTAACACTACTATTTGCTCCTTTGATAATCTTTACAAATACAGTTGGGTAAAAACATTTCAATAGCTTGTTTGTGCATGATATCAAGGTTTTCTCCAACTTCAAAATATTTTTGATAGCAGCTATAAAAAAGAATATTAAGTAAGCGCACAAGAAAGACCAGGTTTTTCCTGGTTTCTACTATCACTGGGTAATAGAGGAGGAAGGGGATGTGGGAAATTGCTGCTCTGTGAGTAAACTACAGTTCCCAGGAGTCTTTGGGGGAAGCCATGTATTAATTATTATTAATATTAAACTTACCATATTTTTCTGTGTATAACACGCCCCCGTGTATAAGACACCCCCTATTTTGGGGGGCTCAAATTTAGTAAAATGGGTGATGGCCCAGAGTTTTTCAGCTTTTGGGGGGGAGGATTGCCCAAAGTTGTTGATCTTTTTCGGGGGGGGGGATTGCCCAAAGTTATCTTTATTTTCCCCAATTTCAACTGTAAAATGGTGATTTTCTTTTGTAAAAATGAGAGTACCCCTAAACATTTTTTTTTTGGGGGGGGGAACACTGCTTAGGACCTTTGTGGTCTGCAGCAGGGAAAAATCAGGCAAAAGTAACAGGATAGCATTGAGGTAGCTTGCTGTATTTCCCCTTTCCTCCAGAGCTGCCACACTGTCCTCAACAGAGCTAGTGTTTTAGGGCTCTATCAAGAATAAATCAATTTCTCAGCCATTGTCTGTGGCTGCTTCCACACCAGAAGAGTCACACTTTGCTTACTTACTGTTTAGAGGGCAGATCCGCAACATCATCCACAAAATACCCCCTCTTGCATTTTCCTTCTTCAGTTTTCTTTCTAGAGCTGAAACAATCCAGCTTTTTAAACTAAATGAAATTGATGAGCAATTTCCTCCAGGTGTAGGTGGTTTATTCTGGCCAGTTACCACCGCTAGAGATCTGCCTCTCTAGGATTCAGCTCTATTGCTTCAAATCTTCCCTACTAAATAACATCACCTTTATGTGTGTTTTTTAAAAAAAAAATCCATGGGGAGGGGGACTAACATTACAAAAGCACAGAGGAGAAACAGAGCATTTAACCCTTTCCAGAAGCACATTGAACCCCAGTAAAAATTGCAACACATACTTGACATACCACAAATCACAGCACCCTTAATAAACTAGTTACCAGGATTTTTGGTGTGCGTGCTTTAAATGATATTTTGAAAGTAACATGTTTCTGTGTGTGTGTGTGTGTGTGTGTGTGTGTGTGTGTGTGAGAGAGAGAGAGAGAGAGAGAGAGAACAAGAACCCACTTGTGCGAACGTGTGCATGGGTCATATGCATATAGCCATATGTTCCTAGACAGAACGTCTGATCCTTCTGCCAAATGGCCCTCCCAGAAGAAAGTACCTCCTTAGCAGTTCAGTTCCAACTAAATGTACCTGTAAACTGAGAGCAGGATATGCAAGTATTTGTATGGTTACTCTGGGTTCCGGCAGAGCCAGAGAGCTGACACAGAGCTGTGGAAAAAGAAATATAAACCCAGCCCATCCTAGATTGAAATCTTACACCTATTTGCATTGCCAAACCAAAGCAACCCCAAAGTATTTCCTGAGCAGTCTAATAGCATTTGTTTCGCTTTGACAAACACAGTAAATTTTGCTATTTCATATCCACTCAAAGCCTAAATCAAAATTGCTGAAAGGTGTGGAAGATCCAGTCAATGTTTTTTATGTATACCCAGTTAAGTACATATGCTTCAACTGTATATGTGCCTTTGCTTCTGGTGTACATAGTCTTCATAAACTGCCTCATATTCAGTCAGGTGCTAATGGAGTTGTTAATAATTCAGGTTTTTTCCAAGCAGAAAGTTCTAACTCTTTTTAATTTTAACATACTGTATATGGGTAGTCCAATCCTCTAAACTGTCTGGCACAAATTTCCCCCCACTAGCTTTATACAAGGCACTGGGAGAGGAAAAATTGCACCAGTATTAGTCATTGTAGAAATTGGTGTCACAGTCCATGTATGAATCTTAGAGATATGTTTTATTTGGTTGAAGGCAATTTTGCATACTGTATTTGGTTTCTGACATCATTACTCTTTTTATTTTGAAGTTTTATAGTTTTTAATAGTTATATCTTTATCTAAAAGAAAAATGTCTAAATCCTAAAACAGAAGTCATTTCCATCACTGCACATTTCCTCTAAAACCGGTAACTTATGTGAAAAACAAACTTTGGAGTTAAAGTGTGCAGCCAGCAGTAGGCAGAAGAGGGAGAATGAAAGGAGGCTAGATTTAACGTCCCTCTCTTTTCCTAAATTAATACACTGGGCAACTTTTGAAAGGTGTTTCAGACCAAGGCCCTCAAGGAATATACAAGTGCTGGAATTTAATGGGGTTTCCCTTTTTCCAGAGGCCCTCACTCAAAACAGCTTTTGTTGGAATGTGCTGACATTGCAGAGTTTCAAACAGCAGGGCCAAAGCAGCACCAGGGGCTTAGAGGGGTGAAAGGGCAACAGAGCCTAATTAATTACAGCTTCCAAATGAATATCAATATGCCAGGGATGGGGGAGGAGCGCACTTGTGAATATCTTGAGGTTTTTGGTCCTGCTGTGAAAAATGCAAGGGCTTGGCAGCGAGAGTTGAGGAGAGGTGGAGGCCCTCCAGGAAGCAAGCAGAGGCCCAGTGACAAGCTTTTTGAAACTTTGGCCAGTTTCAAAGAGCTGAAATTACTGAAGGATGTCTGAACTTTTTTTTAAGCATGCCAGATCCACTTGGATCCAAGTGAAAGAAAAATACAAGGAAATTGATGTTTAATGCAGTCACCGTCTTTGCAGGAATAGCGTTATCCTCTCCCACCCACTCCTCCTTGGGGTCTAATTTAAACTGCTCAAACATCAAGGAACAGAAGTCCAGTATTTTGAGTGCTCCTGGAGGAAAGCAGCAGCAGCAACCAGACCAAATTCTGTTGCTTTTCAACATCTGTATTTTGGAACGCTTTGGTGTTTTGCTTAGCTCCACATCCTAGTGCTTGGATTAGCAAAGAACAGAAGCATAGTTTGGGTCTAGAAGAGAGTTTTTGGTGTCAGGCACAGGGCCCCAAAAGCCTGGACCTTTGATCCTCCAGGTTAGCAGGCAAGGATATTTGCCAGCTGCAGAGCACCTTTGGCTGTGCTTACAAAAGGAAACAGAAATCTTTATATGAAGTTTAACACCAGAAGGGGCTTTTTTCTCTACTCACAGACTGTTAGCTAGTAACCCTTGAGAATGACTAGCTGGCAGTACAAGAGAGACCTGTGCTATGAAATGTGGAGCGTTTTTGTTCAGGGTTCCAGGGAGGCAGCCATGCCCCTTTGCAGGATACTCCATTCCAATTCTTTTCTCAATTTTCCATTCTACCTTGCCTTCAATAGTCAGCCAGAAGTCCTTGCCTACTGAGAATGCTGAGAACTATGTGGTGGGTTTTTTTGGGAGGGTGTGTGTCCCTCTGTAAATTTTCTTCTGAAATGCTATTGTACTTCTGTAAGCATGGGGGTCCCCCTGAGACTGCCAAAAGCAAGCTAATTGGTAGCTGTGCAGTCCCATCCACCAGTGAAACTAGCCAGCATGTGGTGGGCCAGTACTCTTATTTAGGGGGGGAGAAATGAACACTGGAAGCTGCCATGCACAGAATCAGTGCATTAGTGTCAGTATTGTTGACATTGACTAGTGACTGCTCTCCAGAGTTTCCGATAAGGAACACCCTCAGCACTACCTAAAGATGTTGGGGATTGAACCTGGGACCTTTTGCATGCAAAACATGTGCTCTACCACTGCGCTATGGTCTGTCTCTGAGGTCGTCCTTGAAGATTTTAAGAAACTAGAACGAGTACAAAATACAGTAATAAGTTTATTAGCTGAAAAAAGGCATATGAAACACACCTTATCTATATGGGCTCCTGGTCCACTACTGAATCCAATTCAAGATATTAGCTCACACTGTTGCAGCTAGGACTTAATGGTCTTTAGACCACCATCTCTGTTACTTCAGTTGTGAAGCACACAATTAACATTCCTCTTCTCTATTCCATGACATTTAAAGCCCTAAACCGCTTCAGCCCTGTATACCTGGAGCATCTCCACTCCCATCATTTAGGTCCAGCTCCAGTTCCCTCATTGTGAGAAGTGAAGTTACAGGGAACCAGGCAGAGTGCCTTCTTGGCAGTGGCACCCATCCAGTGGAGCACTCTCCAGTCAGATGTCAGAGATAAACAATTATACAACCTTCCATAGACATCTGAAGGCCGTCCTGTATTGGGAAGCTTTTATTGTCCGATATATCATGTGTTCTTTATATTCTATTGGAAGCTGCCCATAGCGGCTGAGGCAACCCAGCCAATGCTACTACACTCTTAACAGTTACACTTTGCCAGACCCAATTAAAAGTAAACACTGAGCATAAGTTTAAACTAACTTAACTCATAGCACCATCATTACGATAGGAATAAAATGAAGTTTGTATCTGCCAGTTGGACTGATACTAAAAACATATTTACTTAGGAATAAGCACTGTTGTGTTACAGAAAAGGATAATATATTTTTAAGTGAAAATGGTAAAATGAGTGTTTGTTACTGTGTACATACCCAGCTGCCAGATCCATGACTAGAGGAGGAGGAGGAGGAGGGAGTGCGGCAATCAGTGTCACCTCTGGTGGACCCTGGCATGCCCACACCAGCCTGGGTACTGACACCAAGGCTCTTTGCTTCTGCCACTATCCAGGTAACAATGTCAGATTCTTCCCATAATGTCATTATTAAAATTATTATTATTTTCTAAAATAATTATAGTTTTATCAAACACTGCAACATTAAGGAGACATCTCAATCATGTAAATATCCAATTATTTTACATAATTGTATCAAACTATATGTCTAGGCAAGGCCCTAAAACTTTTCAAACCTATCAGGCAAAGATAAGGTCACAGTATTAAATCAAATTGGGGTGGGGGGGAAGGATGGTTTCAATATTGACATTACTGTAGCCATTCTACTCTATACAAATTAACAATTCTCTGTATGTTTGTCTCATTGTTACCTGTTATATGCAACTGCTCTCCTAGTTAAGATGCTGGGGTCTGAAGATTTTCAGTCAAACCTTCAGATCTCCGTTCTTGGTGGTGTCATGCCTCAAGACATGGAGGAGGGTGCCACCTAGTGTACTTCTGCTTAGGACTTCCTTATGCCAAGATGGTGAGAAACATACACATTTGGGACTATTAGCATTTTCCCCGCCCCACATTATAAGGATTTTATTGCTTAAGGAAAACCACATTATTTTAGAAACATGGATGCAATCTCTTGGTGGACAAAAGCTCACAAAGCATTATTTCTTAAGGGGAAGCTAGGAGATTCAACAGAGCAGTGTTTCTGCCAATAGGTTTATTAACCACAGCTTAGATTCTGAAATAGGCTCCGGTTGTGACTCTTGACAGTGGTCAGCAACTATTGAAGGGGGATTCCAAATCCATTGGCACATGAGCCTCTGTATGGGAGGGAAGACTGCTTCCAGTATGCTAATGGCAAGCTTTGTTGAAACTCAGGAGCCTGTTGTCCTTTAATAGCTGCTTTTTTTTCCAGAGCAAATGGCAGAGATGCATTTACGAAAGAGAGGCCTCCAGTAGACATGGATATTCACTCTAACCTAAACAGAACAGATTCTGAATTATTGTTGCTGGTGTGGGAGGATGCTTTTCCACTCAGCTTCTGCCTGTGAGCTTCCCATAGGCATCTGGTTGGTCACTGTGAGAACAAGTGGCCTGATCCAGCCAGGCTCTTTTTATTCAGTTTCTTAGTAAAAGACAGTGGAGCTGAACTGTTTTATTTTCAGAGCAAAGCTGGGAGCCTAAAGGTTCTCTCCAAATCTTGTAATTTTTAAGTTTTGAGAAATAGCACTATATTGCAGTTTCCAGAAAATTCTGTCAAGCTGAAGCAGAAGCAGAACACAAACTCTTAAGGTATGTCTACTCAAAAGTAAGTTCTGTTGCTTTCAGCGGAGCTTAAAGCATAGGATCACACCTTTAGAAACTAAGAGTACGATCCACTGAGAAGTTTTCCTGCACCAACAGTGTGGAAATGAAATGGAACTGTACAAGAGGAAAACGGCACTCTCACAATAGTGTCTGCCATGTGGAGCTGCCACAGGAGAAAATGTACCGCAAGTGCTTTCCTGTGTCATAAACCCTCATAGCAAACAACCTGTTTTATCAGCTTCATGGAGTGACAAGCAGCCATCCAAAGCAGTAAAAGTGAAATGGAAAATATTTTAGAACTTTATGCTACAACACTCAAGAACAAGAAAGGTCATGGCTCAGTGGTAGAGCACATGGTTTGCACTCAAAAGATCCAGCTGGCAGTCTTGGCATCTTCAGATACAGCTGGCAGTCGTAATGAGTTAGATCAGGGTTTGCCAATGCCACTCCTGTGGAGACATGTGTACCAGCAGAGGCCTTCACCGAGGCTAAAAGAGTACCCTCCCCACCTACTGAAATTCGGCGTTTAAGTATTATAATGTAGTTAATAGACTAGGTTGTAGTCTATGTGAATGTGGAGTGCCCATGACAGTTTCACCAATTTGAAAATGTGCCCACAGGCCCAAACATGTTGGTAACCCCTGAATTAGAGAGACCAATGGTCAGACTCAATTTTAAGGCCGCTTCCTACATAAGGAACCACTAGACAAGTGCTACAGGATCAGCAGCAGAAAGATGAGGACAGACTGTGATTCTTACAATTTCCGCAGCTGGGACTCCAAAGAAATACTCAACTGGTCACCCCAGATTTTTTTCCCCTCCCTATGCAGCTATTGACAAGAGCAGGACAAGAAAAACAGAAAGTGAAGGTGGTGAAGGAAGAGTGGCCACTTTCTGTGGGATGTTGGGGAACTGCTGCACATTCCTAAATTAGACGAGCCAGTGTCCAAAATGCAGTGGAGGCGGTGGATTCCAAGTGGTGGGGAGGTCAGCTGGAGGAGGATAATATTGGTCACATCTCTCGCTCTCCCAGTGGAGCTGGCGGGCATTTAGAACATTGCTTTGTACTGGAACATCAGAGGAAAGCTACAAAGGCAAACAGCAGTAAACAGAAAAAGCAGCAGAGCTCCAGGAACAGATTGGGAGTGATGCCTTGCTTTGAATGTGTTTCAGACCCAGCCTCCTTATGTAATAGCTGCTCCTGGTTCAGTGTACCCTCCCTTGCTCCAAAGGCAAACAAACCCTTAATTGGAGCAAAAGGCAAAGGAAGAGAGGGGACAGAATGAACTCTGGAACTGGAAAGGGCTCAAGTCTTTTCTCCGCTGGTGGAAGCTACGTCATGTGACTCAAGCTTTTGAAAAGGGGCAATTGCCCCTGCTAATTACAATACGGAGATGTGTGTGAAAACAAATGTGCATTAGCCCTAGGCATGCTTTGTCATCATGGTTGCCTCGTGCAGGGTAAGTGGTTTGCCCATGTGGTCTCCCTTTCCCTTTGCTCCTGCTGAAAGTGGCCAAAGTCCCTGTTGCATGCTGCCCACTCTCCTGAACAGTGAAATGTTCCGGGGCAGCAAGATTGAGTTTAGCTTCCTTTGGATGCACATACTGGAGGACTTAAGGTGTCATTGTAACATTGGTTTTTCTTACAAAGCGGAGCATAAGCAAATGTAAAACAGCAATATTACAAGGCAGGAAATCGGCTGTTGCACATCAGATGCCCAAAGGCCTGGCACACCAAGGTGCTTTCAGTCAACTCACAACCACCTCTCTCGCTTTCACACTCCGATCTTATGCCTCCCTCCTCCCTCAGCTGGAGGAGTGGTACCTCTATGACAAGTAACAGAGATTGCAACTATGGTTGTTTACACACAAGCAATTTTATCTGAAAGAGAAGAGTGACTCCAAACATGTGCAGAGTCCTTCTCTTACTCCAAACCCACAACCAACTCCCACATACCACAGATTAGGGTAAAAAGGTCTTCCAGTGTGTGCATTTAAAGACCAGCTTCTGCCCTGGGATGTTTAATTTTAGAAAGTAAGCGATATCAATGTTTCAAAAGTTCATGTCTGAATCTTTGATGCAACCCAAGGCCTTCTCCTGGTACAGCTCCTATTTCTGGTTTTTGGTCAGCTCAAGCAGAGGCCTCCAGTTTGTCCTCACTGCTCACCTTAGGTGCTTCCAGGTGGGGGTTTAATATTGTAAATGGGGGCAGTGAGATATCACAAATGGGAAATTGGAAACACTTAGAGAGAGAACAATTGTATTTCCCCTGAAAAGGTAAATCCAGATTTAATTTAGAAATATACAGACTGGTATTTTGAAGACAATGGCATCATATGCATGCTGCAAAATATTTTGGGAAGTCCTGCAAAGAGGGAATCTCTTAATAGCTGGTCTGCACTTTCAAACAAGCCCAGGGCTATTTGGAAAGAGCCCAAGACAATAATCAGGATTTGGTTCCATACATTTGTACCTTCTACATGTGCTCTAGGGGCATCAACCTTTATATGTCCTGCACAAGGGCCTTCAGACTGAAATAATGTGATATTAGCAGCATTGCAGAGTTATCAAAGGAGTGATGGAAAGAGGCCCACAGCTAAGGACTATGCTAGCCATCCAAATTACCTAACTGGTAAATATGCCTCTGCTTTCCCAGGCTCAGGGAGCTACTGCCGCAACCTGGTGCTCCCTTTTGGAAACCAAGAGTGGCAGAAGCCTGAAAAGGCTCCTGAAACCTGCCACATGCAATCAGTAAAGCTCCCATCACACAGCACAGCTGAGAATTAACGCTTGTGGCATGTAGCTGCTTCACTCCTGGGCGTTTGGCTAATGCTTGAAAGGAAAGCTTGAACCAGGAACAGAGTGTCCAAAATTCCACAAGAAAAAGAAAAAGAAATGTGAAATCTACTACATAAGAAGGCCAAAAAAATGCTGCAAGTTACTTCCCTTCCAAATAATAACATAGCCAGGGAGTGGTTTAGGATGCCATTGAATTTCCTAGATGCTTAGTATGGAGCAAGGCAGTTCCACTTAAGATACCCCACTGTTTTCCCTGCCTCCACCTGGGCCTATTGACTGCTTTGGAGGGAAAGGCCTGAGAACCACATGAATGCAAGCTATTGTTCAGGTGCACCACCTTGTCCCCGTGACAGAGGGGGCCTGGGGCACGCCAACATCACTGCAGCGTGTGCACGTGACATCAGCACACTCCACGGCATGGTGACATTACTTGCGCATGTCACAGGGGCGTGCTGACATGTCGTGCGGATGCCCCATGGCGTGTATGCGAGCATGATGTGCGTATGTCCCACAGTGTGTGAGTGCCACCATGTAGAACTTTAGGGATTCCCAGCCCCTTCATTGAAAATCTGTGGGTGCCTGAGCTCCATAGTCCCGCATAGATGCTGCCTGTGCTCCTGTTAAAGAGAGTTCCTGAGAGGAAGACCAGAGTGTATTTCTAGTGTAACACTAGCGGTATCTTAAGACTTAGTATACACAGATCATAGTGACAACTGTAAAGAGTGCCATGAAACGAAGTATATGCTTAGGTCAGAAAACAAATACCAGTATATAATTACTATTACAGTACTTGGATTTTTATCCAGCCCTTCCCCCCACTCCAATAAGGCTAGGGAGGCAAACAGCAAAACAATAAAAATAAGACAAACATTAAAAAAACACTTTAAAGGAACCAAGTATCACCACAACTAAAAAGCACAGAATACAAAAAGAAGATGCAAACTGACTGGGTTTGGGTAATAAGTGTATGGTCTAACCAAAGTACACAAATTGAAGCTATGGTGTTACAGCAGAAGTCTAAACCCAGGAGCAAAGCAGTGTGTATGAGTGTGTTGTTTTGAAGCTAGGTGTGGTTATCTGTGTACTTCACAGTTGCCTTGCAAGGAGGGATATTTGAGCACATTTAAAACAAAGCCAAGAAACCTGTGACATGATAGAGTCACCCTCAACCAGAAACAGCAGTGTCATTCCAATAGTCTTTCTTTTCCTATCCTTGCTGCCACACTCAGGTGGGTGCCCTCAGGAGCTGGGGGCCAGATTTCACAAGGTACAAGCCTATTAAGCAAAACACTCACCAACAAGGACAGGGTTGTGGCTGCCGCACAGTGATCCAGAGGCAAGGTCAAGCAACAGTGCAAGGTCAACCTCATGGGGACGTAAAGTAAGACACCATCGTCTACAGCAAGGAGTGGGGACTCAAATTAGAAAAAAGGCACCAAAGACCTGTGTTGCTTCCATGGAAGGCTCAAGAGTGTGACCTTATATATCCTGGCTTCCTAGATCACACCCTAACAACAGCTGCTGGTACTTAGAAGAGAGATTTGGTGATTTCTTACTCATGGGTAGATCACTTACTATCTGTGCAATGACTCTGGGCCCACTGTCACATGCTATGTTGTCGCTTTCGCCTGGACCCACAACCCTTTGGTACTAGCAAGCCCAAGGACTGTGGGGTGGCTCTACCTCCTTCCCTGACAGCTCCAAGGAACTCTCTCTGGAGTGCTCCTCTAGGGCAGGCTTCCTCAACCTTGGCCCTCCAGATGCTTTGAGACTACAATTCCCATCATCCCTGACCACTGGTCTTGCTAGCTAGGGATCATGGGAGTTGTAGGCCAAAAACATCTGGAGGGCCGAGGTTGAAGCCTGCTCTAGGGGATCCTCAGTACTAGTTCCAGAGGACCACACCTGTTTCTCAAAAGTCCTCAACCTGTTCAGCACCTTGTTCATTCTCTGAGGACCCCATGCCACATACCAGGTAGGGGCTAGGCATGACCCTCCACTTATAACCCACAAAAGCCTCTCTGTGTATGTCCAACACAATGCAGTTTCTTTCAGTTTTTGAAGATTTCCATGGGAATGTGTGTGAATGCATGAGCCACTCTCACTCTCATTTCAAAGAGAATAAGAAAGTGGGGGTGGGGAGGGGAGTATGCCTATATACATTGATTCTAACACTTTCCCCACTCGAGGGGAGCTACGCTTCTAAGGAAGGGGCTTGCTGTGCATTTCCTACACTGCTCTGTCTGCCCAATCCCTTGCTATTTCTAATTAGGAACAAGTCTGCACCACTGGCACCACTGTTGTGAGACCTCTGCCAGTCCTCCTCTCTTCCTCCTGGTTGAAAAATGAAACATTTATAGGAAAAGTAAATGAAAGTTATGAAAATAAGCTGCAGCATGGGACTTTGCCCCCTGTGTTATTATCTGTTTATTAGTCTGTGCCTGAAGGCAAAAGTCTTTCATAACGCAGTGTGAGAAACCAATACTTGAAGGACTCTTTAGAACAATCTGCCTGATGCTTCATATTTATTTTTAAAATGTAGCAAACAAGAAGGGGAAAGGGAGAAGGGAAAAAATCTTTTCTGGTCCCTTAGGAATGACAGACGGTTTTGTTTCAGTAATTTTCTTGTTGGGCACCTTCCAGCTGGCAACTTAGAAAGCTGACAGGGAAGGGATTTTTCATAGATTTTAAGCTGAATTATTGACCAGATTGTTTCTCTAATAACTTTTTAATTTTGGAGAGGGTGACTACTTACAGAGATGAGAAAGTGAGCAGAATTGTTTGTATGTGCGGCAGCCCTGATTTGAAGCTAATTGTGCGATATAAGACAAGTGGTGGGACAGGGTAATTTGCAATATTATGGAAAGGACTTGAGGAGTGAGGCAAGGAAAGAGTGGGTAGGTGGGATGGTCAGAGCAGGAAAAGGAGCAGCACTGTGGGGGGTGCCTGGGGAGGACTGGGTCACCAGATACATGCAAGTAAAGCATAGGGGAGCCCCCACCTACCATGAATTGCCCAGAGTATAGAGTAGGGGAGATTTAGCATCCACCCTTTCCCAAAATCTTAGGATGAAGGTCAATCTTCCAATACTTTACATATAACCAAATACAATGAAAGAAATTTATTAGCAGGGACCACCCACAAACTGCCACCCTGGGGTTTCATATTTCCCTTAAGTATGCCATATCACTCCCAAAATCTCTCCTCTTTCTTGCTACTTCTGCTTGTCTCCGTTTCCCAACACATTGGGGCACATGGAAGCCCTCTCCTAGTCCCTGAATTTAAATCCCAGTCATCTGCCACAACCACAAAAGCCATTAAAAGCATCAAAGCTCCCTTCCTCCCAGTCTCTAGCTGCTTTTTTCCTGAATCAACCCACCATCAAAATGTGCTCCAGTTTCAGACACACAGATAAATTATGAACCAGGCCTGTTACTGGTCATCATAGCTATGTACCTACTAGATGTTATAGACTAGTAGGGGGTATACTACAAAGTACCAGAAAGTACTTGACACTGCTGCCCACTGCCATCTTGTGTGCGTACTTGGCTATGCCATGTGGCCAAGAGAGGCAGACAATAAGGAACAAAGGGGTGTGGCATGGTGGCATATTTAATATAGGAAGCAACTGCCACTCACATGCCTGTTTGCTTCATTACTTGTGACCTAAAGAACTTGGGCACCAGTGAACACAAGCTAGCCCTACAGCAGCCACTTTGCCACTCCTCCAGCAACAGGGGCCTGCTGCAGCAGAATGCTACCTTGCATGGTGTGGGAGCACAGGGAAGTGGTTTGTGCACAGGGAAGGAGCACAGGTTGTGGCAGGTGCCTGAGATAGGTAGGTGGCGCCTGCAGGAAATGGGAAGTACTTAGAAGTGCAGGTCTAGGTGTTGGTGGTAAAAAACCTCTGGTTTCGATGCTTGCTCGATCTTCGCATTTTCAGCTTTCCAAAAGGATTCGTGAAATCTTCATTTACTGAAAAACCTGAAAACTTTCCAGCTGGGCTTGTTATAACTGCAGTTTCCTCCCTCTGAACATTTGCCAGCGTTATAAACTTCTATTCCTAAGGATGATGCTCATGCAACTCTAAAGATTGTGCCCTTGGTAATTAGGAACAGTAAACACCAAATAATGTTCTATAGAGTAGTTAGTTACTGCACCCTCCTTTCAAGAATCATTTCTGAATTTGCCATTTATGGCTACCTCCATTAATGACTATATTTATTAAAATATGTTTGTGAATGTCATTGACACGTCAGAGCCACCATGCTTATTTGTAGCACTGTATACATTTTTTTCCAAATGCATTCCAGGATATTTAAAATATCTGAATGATAGAAACAACATATGACCAAATAACTCAGATCCTGCATACAGGATTCCTTCCCATAGGCATTTGGTTGGCCACTGTGAAATTAGAGTGCTGGACTAAGTAGACCTTTGGCCGGATCCAACAAGACTTCTATGCAGAAAAAAGATGTGCATTTTAAATCAGTTGGAGTAATGAATTTGTATAACAAGATTTTTTTTTACTACATTACTAAATAATTTAAGACACAGTACATTTCTTAATAATTTAATAACTTTTTTAATCCAGAAAGGGTGGCTACTTCCAGGGAAAAGAGGGTAGGGTTGTTTGTGTGTGTTTCTTGTTAATATGGTAGCCCTAATTCAAAGCTAATCATGCAATTTGCTTATTTTTATTATTATTGTGCAATCTGCCTATTATTGTACAGCATTTAGAAAAAAATTAATCACGTTATATTCAAAAGAATGTCAAAGTGATGTAAAAAAGAGAAATAAATAAAATATATTAATAATCAAGTAGAAACCTATTTAAATACAATTTTACTATTTCATAATTAACCAGGCCAGGATTATCTTCTGGGAGGCCTAGTGGACTAAAGATGTCTTCTGGTTTTTATTTATTTATTTCCCACTCTTCGCTTTAAGGTCCCAGTCCAGGTTACAACATTAAAACAACATTAGAAACAGTTGAAAACAACTGAACAGGTGCTGAAATCTCCAAAGGGTCAGTGACTGTCTGATACCCACAGCCAGTACAGTACTTCACAGCACAGACTTATTGAGTTAGCTGCCCTATATAAAACAAGCATAAGGTGATTTTCTTGTTTAAGGAGAAATAGTTGCACAGCAGCGGGCTATGCCGTATTGTGATGCCACACATGATGGATCTAAGTAATGGCATCAGTGGTCATATTTAACACAGAAGAGGGGAAAATCCCAAAGATTTAGCCTATGCATTTTCTTCTTGTGCAACAATGCTGCCCTCTAGTGGAAGGCTAGTGGCATTTAGGGGAACCTATTGATTTCAGCGGAGATCATTCAGCTTCCACTGCTGTAGGTGCAACAACAGATCAAGTCTGCAGAGAACTCTTGTAACAACAGCGGTGGGCATTGCCCACTGTAGCTGGTAGGGTGGGAAGCAAGAAGAACAGTAGGTGGGGCTAACTGTATTTCCAGTTTTCTCCCTGTCCTCTTTTCTGCTGAATTCTTTGTTTATTTATAACTGGAACATGGCTGCAATATATGGGGAAAGAGGAAACTTTCCCCCATCCAACCTGCATAGCCTGTTGATTGCTATTGCATTTGGTAAGTGAAATGACGTTGTACTAACATTAGGGTACCCAACGAATATACTTTGTGACATTGTTGATGTCCAGCAACATCTCTCCCCCCTCTCCACTTCAACCAATCATACACAGTACTTAATGCCTCTTAAAACTGAGCATAGAACAACACATGCACAATGCAATGTTTGAAGTATGGCATAGCTTTCTCTTTCTGATGCAAGTACACAGGATTGGAAAGCTGAGCATATATTGAATTCCAACATGTAAGATTTCCACTGCAGTTCCATCAGTACCATACACTAGACAGTTTGAGGGGTGGTGTTGTGGATCTAGAGAGTGTGTTTCTGGCACTGGGCAACAGGACTACCTACCCGGCTTGCTAGTGTGCACTATAAAGCACAAACTCAATCACACATTTAATTACCTTGTGGCCAGAAAAAGCAAGCTTCTTACAGTAAACTCCTATTCCATGTCTCCTGGCTTGTGGCGCAAGATCAGGTCCTCTTGGAGTTATTAAATTGGGCAAGGTCCCGATATCACACACGAGGCATCTGATTTTCTCCCACTCTAGACCCTGAGCTAATACGCGTCACAAGAAGTGCTTCCTCACACTTCTCAGTTGAGCCCTATTAACCAGTAGGCAGCACATTTCTGATGTGGCACTGTTTCAGCTTTATTCTAGCCGTTTATTTCTATTGGAGGAGAAATACACCACTTGGGATGTGCTTTGGTTAGCACTTCTGAGGAGAGGCAGAGTTCCTCTTCTGACACAGCTTGCTGCACTTTGCTTTTCCCAATTACCATATTTTTTGCACCATAACACTCACTTTTTCCTCCTAGAAAGTAAGGGGAAATGTCTGTGCGTGTTATGGAGCGAATGCCTACGGATGGTGGGGGGATCTGCTGCAGTAGTGAGCAGAGGATCCATGTTTCCCCTTCCTTCCCTCCTCCATGGCTCGCTTTGAAACAGCAAAGCGGGAGAAGAGCCGCTGAGTGGGGAGGAGAGAGGGACAGAGAGCCTGCTTGCTTTAAAGGAGCAAAGCGGGAGAGGAGAGGAGCCGCTTACATGAGTGTAAACGGCTCCTGTCCGGCTGGTTCCTTAAAGCAAGCAGGCTCTCTGTCCCTCTCTCCTCCCAACTCAGCTCGCTAAAAAGCAGCAAAGTTTTTCAGTGAGGAGGGAGAGAAGCAGAGCCTGCTTGCTTCTCATCTTATACCCCTCTTCTGCATTATTAACAGCATCCTTCTCCACCCACCCCACGCGTGTTCCTTGTCCCTTGAGTGCTTTTCCTTCCCTCCCTACTTAAAACGTGGTTACAAAGCACGGATCCACATGGATCCTCAGGATTTTTGCACTGGGTCACTCCAGATTCACCATCAGATCACATAGCATGTCCATGGCTACAGCTTGCACCAAAAAAATCACGCACCCACTGTTGCCTGGGGCCGCAGTGGTGCAAAAACGTGGTTACAAAGCATGGATCCACATGGATCTTCAGGATTTTTGCATTGGGCTACCCCAAACTCACCATCAGATCACGTGTCTGTGGCCACAGCATTAACCACAAAAATCATACATCCACTGTTTCGTTTAGAATATTTTTTTTCTTATTTTCCTCCTCTAAAAACTATGTGCGTGTTATGGTCGGGTGCGTGTTATAGAGCGAAAAATACGGTACATGAAGAGCAGGAAAGCTGAAGTGAAAAAGGCTTGCAAGCACATCTTCTCTCACATACTTGCCTTCTGGTCTGGGAGGAAAGCAAATCAGCTGCTCAGCAAGGCCAGCCCTACCATTAAGCAGAGTGAAGCAACCACTCTGGGTGCAGATCTATATGGGACCATCCACACATCACTTATTAGTTGTTCCACGATCCTTCCTCAATGTTACATTATTTCTGCCTGGAGATGTACTTTTGTGGCTATAATGCAGCAAAGTGGAACCAAAACAACAACAACAGGAATATTTGTGCTATGAAAAATTACAATATTTTAGCAGGAAGCTATGTGACATGCAGTATGTTCACTCTGAAAAAAAATTCACGCGCAGAATATTGAAAGTAGGATTGCATGTAGCCTCCCTAATACCATAATTAATGGAATTCATAATGCATGTGCAATTAAAAGGACACCCCACCCCCCAAGATTCAACTACCAATCATTTTGTGCATGTGGAAGGCGGAAGCCACACACCATCTTTGTTTTAGGCAAAAAAAATGTCCTTAGGCTGCCCTGCTTAACCTAGCAACCCATGATTTGCCTAACTCTGCCACATCCCATGACATTTTGCAGTGTCAACAGCTACGCTTGATTTCCATTTGGTGTAGTAGTGCAGGTATGACAAAATATTGAATGTCTATTTGAGCAAGTAACCTACCTTTGTTATTGCATATACACATATGTATTCTGTTTTTATGATAGTCAAAAGAACAAATATTCTTAAAATATTTACACTTGTATATTTTCTTTTGAATAGTGGTTCTTTCTAAGATGATCATGATATTTACATATTGTTTATGAAGAGCTTCTTTATACAGTATTCAGTTTGGGTAATTACTATTTTTCCGTGTATGACTAGGTTTTCCCCCTTAAAAATAATGTAAAAAATTAGGAAGCATCTTATACATGGATACATCTTCCCTCATTTTCTTAAATCTGAGTCCCCCAAAATATAGACAGGAAAATACGGTATATTTTTTTAAAAATTATAGTTTCCCTAAGGAAGGACCAGAGTTATCTGAAGCAAATTGGATAATATTATTTTTTCTACTGTGTGGTTTTTGCTCCTTTTCCTTACCTTCTGAAATGTGGCCTAGTTCCCAGGTGACAGTGATCATAATCTCCATCATAGTGGCAGCCATCACTGCATCCCTCACCTCAGCAGATGTAACACAGCCTCAAGCAGCAACTAGAGCTATGTCCCATCAAGGTGCTATAGGCCTCTCCTGCTTTCCCGCCTTTTTTAACCTCAGGGCTGTCATGAGCAGTGTGGCTACCCCAGTGCCTTACAGAGGCAGGCCTGGCCTATTGAAGCCCTTAGCCTTTCCTCTTCTGAGCAAACAGATCTCAATTCCCCTCAGGAGTTGCAGGATAGGTGTGTATAAAGAAACAAACAGCAGTGTGAAGGCCTTTCTATGTGGTGAAAAATATGCAAGCCATGCCATTGGTGAGCCAAGAGCTAATATTGGGAGGAGGGACCACCTGCCTCCTAGAGCAGCTTGGAATCAGCCCCTTGTGCTTAAGGTGGTCGTTAGCCTACGTCTGTGGCTGCGTACGCAGGATACCTTTTGACCACATTTGAACCACATGCCCCCCTCCCCTTTGACCACATTTGAACCGCATGTGTGTCTCCCCCAAAGAATTCTAGACACTGTAGTTTATCCTTCACCAATTTACAATTCCCAGCAACCCTTAACAAAACACAGTGCCCATAATTCTTTGGGGGCGGGGCAGGGAATAACTATAAAACATGATTTAAAGCAATGTAAAGGCCCTGGTCCCCAGTTGTTTTACATCCAGAACAAACAGCTGGCTTACTTCGTAAGATGATGGTGTCTGCTGAAAGCTGTAACTTCATTTCAGCATTGTACGGAGAGGAATAGCTGTTGACTCCCTCCTCTCTTGAGTAAACAGTTCGTTTTCCCTCATGAGGTGCAGGAATGGAATGTGGCAGGGGCTAAATTGTTGCACAGCGGTCTAAGCCTTTGCTGCAGGAACACAATGGAGAGAGGGTGATAGCTCCCAGGCACTGCCCTCTCTTAAGGTTTTTATAGCTCTACATTTATTTCTTATGTGAGTACATGTGTCTGGCTGTCTATGGAACAAGACTATAGAATCGCAGAGCTCATTTTACATGATGCCCAAGCATATTACTTGTACGGAAATATGTTGCATATTAGTGGTAGGAAGGCATAGGATGACTGCTCAAATAAAACTGCACCCACCACCCGTGGCCATCTTCCCAGGCTGCTGGTATATTGAACTATGTTATGATGAAACAACTAGATTTCATGGAAGAACAGGAGTGAATGCAGGTGACCACTTACCAAGTGGTAAATTACCACAGTACATATAACACTGGCACGCAGTCTACAGTATCAAGAAGCAGTTGACATGAACACTGAAGTACATTATCAACTGGCAAGTCTTATATGCATCCACCCATTGGTTGCATTTGCATATCATAAAACAGTTAAGAGGGACTAATGAATCACAATACCTGGCATAGTACTACATTTGTTTTGCTCCAAACAAACCATGATGTGAAACAAAGGTTTCTTCTTGGCTTGGGAGAGGGGGAATTCACTGGCTCAGGCATAATGCTAAGCCAGGGATTGTGGTTTGTAGCTCCCACTAGGGGAGGAACTAAGTGGAAGCAATCTTTGTGTTTACAGTAAACCATTAAGTATAGTTTGCTACAACATGTGAACTGAACCACTGTACCAAAGCCCATTAGGGTTGTTGCAGGACACTCAGCATGGATCAAGTGAAACACAGGATTAATGCAACGTATCACAGGAAAACCTCTGAAGAGAAATAATTAAGAAATGGACACGGGTTTATGTAAAAAAAATGAAGTGTATTTCAGGAGTATTTGAACATCAACATGCAGGTACAACAGGAATAAAAATTATTGCACCTCTATTATGTGGCAATTGTTCAAGTTTCTAAAAACACTTATATCCCAACATTATGTTTCTGCTAGTCAGGTGCTGATTGGCACCAACTTGAAATTGAAGCCCATCTTGAAAGGTGGGCTCACAGCCTCCAGAATAACAAAAACCAAAACACAATGTAAACACACACACAGCTGTAAAATCACCCACTAGAAGTACGGCATCATCCTTCATGTCCAGTAAGAGAAAACTGGAGAAAGACACAATCCTCCCCACAGGAAGAAACAAACAAAACCCCCAAAGAACACCTTAATTCAGTGCTAATGAGGGGAAAAAAGCCCCACAGGTCATTCCTTTTACCCTGTCTATGTTGAGTATTCTTCCGTAGCATAACAAACACCAAAAAGTCTTAGGCACTGTTCCCCAGGAGTGGTTTTTAGGCAAGGCGAAAGTCTAATATTTACACTTAATATCTAGTTGATGGTTTTAGATGCACCATATAATGGTGTGAAATATTGCTGAGAAATGCACCAGCTGGATATTGAAAGGTTTAAAGGCTGTATGAAGGAAACTAAAGTTGAAATTCTAGACACCAAACAAAAATAAGAGAAAGTGGGAAAGCAACTTGCTAAGGGGACTGTGTATATTGCATGCCTAAACAAAGTTGTCCAATCACCCCCATTCATGGAACATCATGGAGATCAGTCTCAGCTAACTGGATCAACACAGTATACATATAGTGGCTTAACTAGACTATAGTTATGCAAACACCTGTCTCCTCAACATGGCAACATCAGTTCAACTCTCATCACATGCTGCCTCCTGATAAGCACTTAAAAATATTAAGCCTAAGGCCTTAAATTTTTCCCTCAGAAACATCATGATTGTCTGAACTCTTCAATATATATATATTAGATGTCCAAAGAATAAATCTGATTTACTGCCATGTGGTTTCGTTGCAATGATTTTTTGTGGCCAATCATTTTTACTGAAGTGGGACAACAGTTACAGGAATATATCAAGTAACATGAAAAATGAAGGCTTCTGCAGGCTTTAACAATTACATAGGTTTCCTGGTAATGGTAGAATGAATACATAAAAAGGTAATAACTAAGTGGCATCTATACAGAAATGAGGTGGCCCAATATGCTTTATTTGGCTAAACTAGAGATATAAATCCTTTGGCTGCCTTTGCGTAAACAGATGCTACAAGGTATGTTTGAAGCTACATTATTCATCCCCGGGGCTCAAATTCACACAGGGTAATTCAATGCATTTAATATTTTTACATTATTCAAGTTAATGTGCATTTCTGAGTGGCTATGCCATCAATTCCCTTTCTCTGAATGTATGTATTCACTGAGGCCCCAGTTGCCTCTGTTCTGAGGGCAACACAGCAAAGTGATAGGAAAGGCTGGTAAGATAAAGGTGTGGCTGGATGGACGAAAGCCTAATGGTTTATTTTAAAAATGTTAATGCATAAATTTAGCTATTGTGCACTGGTGGCAGGATTAAAGAGATTGGCAGATCTTAAATCATTGTGGGGAACTACTATTGAAGTTTTGAGTACTGACGCTTCAAGTTCTATATGAGAAAGCCAATGGATCTTTCTGCAGCATTACAACACACACACACACACACACACACACACACACACACACACACGCTAATATAAAGAAAACCCCAAATCAAAAATAAATTGGTCCAAAACTAAAACCAAATAATTGGGTATGTAGTGGGGAGAATCAGGGAGTTTGGGCAAGACTTGAAATGAGATTATAATAAATTAAGGATTTAAGAGCATATTCCTAGTCAAAAAGTACATGTAGGCTCTGTAAGGAGAAATGGTGCAGGAAGAGCCTTCATATCAGAAACCTGGCTGAGAAATAAAGCTGTGCTGTAATGAATTGCAGTGCTTGCCCTGGAAAGCTATTAGTCAACATGTGATCACCTCTGTAGGTAGAACAGCAGACTATGCAAATAATTACTTTTTCTGCTCACACAGACACATACAGATGCATTCTGTTAGGCAAGGCTGTAAGTATTGTGGAGTTTATGGAAACAGTTACTTTTGCCTATAAACTGTAATTAGATTCAATAAGTAATATACTTGAAATGCTGCAGCTAGTGCTATACTGTATGTATCAGTGCAGTATCATAGACTCAGATGTCTTTAAGCAAAAAGCACCAACTGATGTTGAACTTTCAAAAACATTCAAAAGGTTACTTAGAAAATATAGACATTTAAGAAAGATAGTAGGTGGATTAAACAATGGAAGGGAAGGTTGAATTATAATAAACTTTCTATATGACTGAAGGGTCAATTTACTGAATTACCTACTTACACTTGGGAAAGAGACACTAATGCTAACGGGACCATTTCACTTAGACACAGTTTGGTCTTAGCTGCCTCCTGATGAATCAATGAAGATCACTTCTCTCACTCACAAAGTCAAATGAGAACACTTCACTGGATTTTAACTTTCGTCCACAACAATCAAGATAGCTCCATAAGACTGGGGATGTGATAGTCCCAAATGTTTGCCTCTCACAGCAACATGTCAGTAAAGTAAATTAGCTTAGGTTGCTAAAGCAGGGGTGGGAAACCTGTGGCCTCCAGGTGTTACTGGACTGCAATTCCCATCAGCCCTAGCCAGCATGGCCAATACTCAGGGATGATGGGAGTTATAGTTAGCAATTACAGTGAAAGCCTACAGGCCCCTTACTCCTGAGTTAGCCTAACTGAAGCGCCATGTGCCTCTTTTGAGGTTACTGACTACTTTGAGCAAAAAGGATTAAATATTCTAAAAAGGGAGAAAAAGAAGTAATCTTCTTTTAAATCAAAGCCTTTTTTTAAAAAAAATCAAAGATAAACTAAATATTTTATTTTGACGTTTTGCTTAACGTTCTTTTTAAAAGGAGGGTATTGCCCCATTGCACAAGCTGACACAAGGTTTCCTCACAGATATACATAAATTGGACATCTATGATATGTAAGAAAATATGTGAGGTGGCATAATGATTCAGAACAGTCTGCCATCAAAAGTGTTTATTTTAATCCTTGCCAACTTAAAATACGTGACCTAAAATTTTGGAAACAAGGACTGAAATTTGGAATTTGTGCTCAAAATGTGCCACTTCCAAGTGAGCGGTCTAATTTGGCAAATGTAATTCCCTGGAATTTTGAAAGAAAATAGATATTTAACAGAATGCTTCAAATTTAGGGCCAAAAATGTTGGGGGGGGGGGGAGAGTTTGGAAATCATTTTTTAAATCTTGCTTTAAAGATATCCTGCTAAGAGGCATCAAACGCTGAGTACAAAAATAGAATTGCAAGAATGAAAAAGGCAAGAGTGTGAAAACACAAATCAACAAAAAAAATTGCACAAGTTTTGTGTTTTATATTTGTGTTCTACTAATGTTGTCTTTGCTTCTGAATGTAGATATGTTGCTATGTTTTTTTCACGACGTCACCATCTGACAACAGGAAGTCTCTTGTTTGTGATTGACCTCCAGCCTCTCCGATTTCTCCTGGCATCAGAGCAGTTTCCTTTTTGGAATTCTGGCTAGAATCTGGTCCAGATGAAACCCCTGTGCTCTGCCTTGCTGTGCCATCTGCTTGTTTTTCAGGTGGAGGCAATTGCCACCTGTCCTCCAAAATTTCAGGTACCTTAGAATTACCAGTCCCTGGCTTCTCTTTTGCTCCCACTGAACACTCTGGCTCCAAAGACTCTGCTAGGCTTTCGGACCCAATATGGGAACCACATATTTTAATGAGACTACCTATGCTGAAAGGTTTGGCTGTTACTGGGCCTGGGCCTTCCTTTAGTGTTTCCTGCATTTCTTCCTTTGGCATACTCTCTTTCATATGAAACAGTTCCTTCGGGGGGAACTCTTCTCTTGTTCTTTCTAGTTCTCTTGAGCCAGATACGTTAATATTTCCTGGGCCCAACATGCCTTTTGCACCTATTGCTAAAGGAGCTGGGCAAACTGATTTTCCATTTTCAGCTGCTGCATCAAGTGTGAGACTTGGTCTTCCTATAGTACAACTTAAGTTTGTATCACTTGTATGACTTTTGTGTTTTGAAACTAATGCTGCAGATGACAAACCTTGTGATTCTTCGGCATCAGGAGACCTTTGTGAAGATGTTTTGCCACTGCTTGTCAGGTTCGAAATACTGGTGCTTTCCTTGACAGACTGGGCTTCCTGTTTCAGAGGTGCATCTTTGCAGTCCATTTGGCTTATTAGTGGATGAGAGCCTGTGCTAGTTGTGCAAGTAGAAGAAGAAAGTGCTAACAAAGGCATAATATCATGAGACAACATATAAGAAGTTTCTGTAGAAGCAAATTCCTTCAGGTTATCTTTGCCACTTGCCAGCCCTGAACAGTCACCTTGACCGAGCTGCAGATATCTCACTGGTAGGCACTTCACCTGCTCTGGGCAGTCTTTGCTTTCCTGGATAATCAGAGTTTGTTTAGGGTCCTCAGCATCTTCGAAACAGGCACATTTCTGATTAGCAAGTTTGAGAGTATTGCCTTGTCCTGACTCTAATTGGGTTTCAGAATCTGTTATCTTAACTGCTTCACAGTCACCAAATTTTTCAATAGGAGAAGTTCTCGCACAAACTTCAGATTGTGACTCATCTATACCGGCCAGTGGTGTCCTTGCAACATCCTTTGGTTTGTGTTGATCTGCCCCTTTCTGCAAACTGACAGTTTTTGGTTCCTCAGGAAGAAACGCATCATCCTCCATACTGTCTTTGCTTTCCAACTTGGAAGAACGCTTCATATCCTCGGAGAAAGGATCAGAAACTTGGTGGTCTCTACTGAAGGCTGGCCTGACCATTTTCTTCCCATCTTGACTATCTTCTGATCCTTCGTCAGTTTCATCTTCAGAAGAATCTACTTCTGTGATGGCCTCCTGCTTCTGTAGAGACTCCCTTCGCTCCACCCTATCGTGCCGAATAGGTCCCAGTTTTCTGGAAGAAGGTTTCTGCAGGGTCCCTTTTACTGCAAGTCCAACTTTGCCTCCAGTTGTTTCACTCATGGATTCCTGCCAACTTTGGAGGCCAGGATCTCTCTGGAGCATCTCCTTTTTGAATTCTGAATGGGAGATGTCCAAGCTATGCTTGCGCGAAGACGACATCTTTTTTTCTGAAGAGAGAGAGGAGGTAAGTTTTTCAGCTGACTGGACTCTCTTCAGCAAAGGGGATCTTGGCGGCTCAGCACTCTTGGGCCTTGAAATCTGTCGGACAAGAGGTGGGGAGGAGTGCAACTTGACAGGAAATGATTGCATGATGCCTGAACTGCCAACTGAATGCCCTGGCAAAGGAGAAGGGGAGCGCTGAGGTGACGTAGACTGTGGGGTTGGCGAGGGAGTGTGAGCTAGTGGCGAGAGAGGAATGTTCCCTGCAGATTTACGTCGTGGAGATCGATATTGCCGCTGAAGCTTTGGTGCTAGTCCATGCAAAGAGCTGGGTCGGATATGTCCCGAACTAGCAGGGGAGTTGGGAACACTCGAACTAGGTGAACTGCTCTGAGAAGAGTTTCCACCAACTGTGAACATAAAAAAGTAGGGTATTAAAAAAAGTATGGAAATACATTGAGAAACATTAGGAACTGCTATAATACATGCATCACATTTGAAATAAGTTGGCTACTGCAATCTGGCAAAGGTGGAGTTGAATTTAGGCAGTTGTGGTCCACTGCAACAGAAAATATCAGTCAGCTACACCCTGTCTCGATTGTGCTGCTTTCGCCCACTATTTTCTACACCACATTACAATTTTTGGTGCTTGGCCACAACACAGTGAGAGAATTCACGTTACAGCAATCAAACCCTTTCACCTCTTCCAAGAGGTTCATGCTTAACTTTGGGAACCCTGATAGTTTGTAAGACATGTCTCCTTGTGCCCCTCAGGCTGAGAAAATTCTACATTTTTACTACCAAGTCCAAAAGATTTGCTTAAGGTCTGCCACTCTCTACTCCCTGCTTCCCCTTTTACCTGAATGTGCAGACTCAGGAGTAGATCGGTAACTCTGTGTTGGTGAACGAGGGGAGAGGTTGTGAGTAGGTGAACCAGGAACACTCTCTCCAGATGACAGAGAACGGTTGAGAGAAGACAAACTCCTGCTGGTGTGAAGCAGAGAAGCCTGCTTGGTAATCTTCCTGAACAGAGAGCTCTTCTTCTTACTGAGAAAGTGAAAGCGAATACTATCATTATTTGTAAAAACAAATAGGATCAGCATCTTTGATATGCATCTTTCCCCAGCAAAAACTTGGATCCAGCAGAGACTTCTGTAGACAAGGTGCAGGGGGGTGGGCAAATTTTGCCGGTTTCCCTTCCTCCCTGCAACCCTACCCTGTGCTATTCCCATGCAGAGGACCCTACAGGAATCCAGAGTAGATTTTTAGAAGGTGCAGATGGAGGCAATTCTGAGACCACCCTGTTCATAAGCAGGAACTTCACTTACGGAACTCTGGGTGCAACCCATAGCTTACTAAAATCGTTTCTCACTGTGTAATTCTTGTGATATAGAACATTCACTGGCAGAAGATATTTCTGCAATTTTCCTTGGCAACTGCTATCAGAGCATAATTTCATTTCCTAAGAGAAAGCATCACTAACCTTTCCTGTCCATCTTTTGTTTTGCTTTTCTTGTTCCTCCTTGCCATCTTTGATTTATAGCTGGCCTTCCGAGCTGGCCCCACTTTAATTGATGTGTTCTCAAAAGGTGTAGTAGATATGGACACTTTATTTCCACTCTGCCAACAAGAAAACACACACACACACATTTTACTTATCTCTTTATCTCTCATGAGTATTTTGGTTGAGCTGAATGCTAATGCTAGGGGAAATGCCAGTCTACCACTGTGTGGCTTAAATTAGCCTCTGTAATTCTGTTTCTTCTCCAATATGTATTTATTCATTTTGTCTTTAGAAAATGCTGCTAGAAGGTCTTCTTGAGTCACAGGTTTTTCAACTAATTAAGCAACATTTTTTCTAGTTGAAGGACAGCTCCAAATAGTTTCAACACTGTGATTCCCATTATGCAACATAAATTTGTTAAGGTAACCAGAAGACAATCAAAATTACAACATGTCCAGCAGCTTCATGCTAGAAATTATTTCAAGCAGCATTTCCCAACTCCAGCACTTCTACTTGGTTTTCTCTTTGGTATTCCTTCCTCTTCTAAAGCATGGATGGATTACCTGTGGACTGCCATATGTTGTTGGACCAATTCCTATCATCTTTCACTATTGACCATGGTGGATGGGAGGTTAAGAGTCCTACAACAACAGGAGGGTCACAGTTCCCCATCCCTGCTCTAAAGAAATATTTATTCAAATTACTCCCCATTCAGGCAACAGGTTCAAAGTGCATTTGCTCCTTGCATTTCTCATGCAAGTTCCTTCTTTGTCAACTGAACTCCACTGCTGCTCCATAGCATAGGAAGGCTTGCAACTTCTGTGGTGTCACAGGCACTAATCTACTTGTGAAATTGTATTCCAGAAAGCACTCCAAATGCTATATTACAGTCTGAGTGTTAGGAAAATGAATCAGAAGCACTACCCTGAAGAGAAGCATTTGGACCTTCCAAATCAAAGAAATCATTTCACATTTACCATGTGGAAAAGCCTTAAGACAAATCAGAGCAAAATGCTTAAAAAAATAGTTTTCAATCTACAATGAGAGCAATAAGAGTGTTTTGCAGCTTAAAAATTAGAAGAATAATTCAAATAGCATGTTCCTTATGGTGAAAAAGGATTCATGTTTTAGTAATGCTGCTATTAATGGTTTTGGTTCATCTGCCTCTATTTTTCTAGTACAATATGCTAGGCTCTGTATTGCAGAAGCCTTAACAACGCAAGACTCCTTGAAACTTTTACCCTGCCTCTCAAAACCAATCTTCAGGAACAGTGTACAATATAGTAATCAAAATACAAATAAAATAATTAAAACTAATGAACAGCATACAAAGAGCAACATACAAAAGCAACATAGATTAAAATCATCAGCAAGATAAAGCAAAGTCTGGGGAAATAAATGGTCAGACACCAATATGACACAAAGGGATACTCCAGGAGAACCTCCTTGGGGTAAGCATCCCTTTTTTTATTAAGTATTTATGTTTATGCACATTGCACTTGTCGCACAGCACGTGTGTATACTCCATCTTTACCTTCAAGACCAACTCCACCACTTCAGTATGAACCAGTCCATGTACAGGCTCTCCATTCACATGGGTTATCAAGTCCCCTTCTCTCAGACCAGCCTCACTTGCAGGGCCACCTTCTTCTACATGCTGACAATATAGAGACAATACATCAATTTCAACAAATCATCTGTTCATGTTATCTGCCCTCAACTCTACATACAAACCAGTCTCAGAATTTCTATGCACTATATGCTATAAGGCGATGCTATGCTCACTACCAAGTTTTTCATTTGGACCTTTGTGAAGATATAAATGAACTGCCTCATACCAAGTCAGACGGCTGGCTCATCTAGCCCACTCGTCTATCTAGTGTAGGTTCTCTGGGGTCTCAGGCAGAGGTCTTTCTCAGCTTATCTACCTAACTGGAGATGTCAGGGACTGCACCTGGGGCCTTATAGCTGCATGGCATGTGGTGTGGTTCTGCTACTCATCTCTAAGTTATTAATAATAATTTCCCTCCCAATACAAATAGTTATGAATATTTATGAGTCAAGATGGGTAAACAATCAATTGCAACCATGAAAACAAACAACCCAAATGATGACGTGTTCAATTTGTGGCATGTGATCCTGTGCCTTATGACAGCTAAGTCTTCTACATAATGCAGTCCTTGTCAAGGTCAAGCAGAATAAGGATCAGAAGCAGATTTACAAAAGCAATTATTCTATTCCATATTATTATTGTATCACTGATAATTAGATTCAAACAATAATCACCATTTTGATGAGGAAACCTTAAGTGATGTCTATAGGGAAATTGGGGCACTCTTTCCCCTCCCATTTCTTTTTTTCTTTTTAACCTGTGAGCATCATGCAATTAAAACTGAGAAACATTCTTTGTGGGGAATGGCTCTGGCAAACAATCGCATATAAACTTCAAAAAGAGAACACGTATACAAGACAGGCTGTCTGAGAATACGGGTGAAGGAGAAACAGCAAGCACACACAGCAAGCCCCTTGTATAATTCACAGCTGAACTGAATTCCAAGTCCCTAGTCAATTCAGTGGGAAGACAGTGATGCTTTAAGACATGTAATCAACTCCAGGCAGATGTGTGAAAAATCCTAAGGGAAGGAGATGATCCGAAGCAGACCATCATTGTCAACACAGCTCAGAAGGAATTAAATGTAATTAACCCAGGGGTTACAACTCTGATAGAGAGCTTCCCACCCCCCACCCATATATTTCTGTAGAAGAGAGACACCATTTCTGCGTTGATTCTGAGAAGAGCCAAGGAAAAACAAGGGATTTTATTGGGCCCAGTTAATTAAAGGTTCTTTCCAAATTAGGCTATAAGCGAGTCATATCATGACTGAGAGGAACGTACCCAGACCATGTGTTGCACTGTGTAGACATCACTGTTCCCCATGTAGACTCTAATAGCACGAAGTGTGAAGCCGTATTTCTTCCCAGCTCGGTGGATGATGATTGGTGGTTTGGGATTCATGACAGCAGGAGAAAAGTCCCGACTTGGTGATGAGTCTCTTGAAGATGGATTGGAGGAGAGAGAATGAGGTGACATTGGACTGGCCAATGGAGAACACGTATGGTGCTCTACATGAAAATAAAGAAGGACTGCAAATTAGAAAGCCTGGTTTTCATAAGAAAATACAATGTGCATTAAATTATGAAAGCGGAACCAAATATCTTGATTTGTAACACTTGTAGAATTATAGCACTTGCATTTGAAAAAGCCTAGTGACACTTGATCCCTCTTTTCTTGGCCATTGAAAATATGTTTTAACAAATCAACATCAGAGAAACGGAATATCAGGATTGTGCATTATTTGTCACCGCTAACCTAGCCAAGTTATACTCTTATTCTGTAACTGACCTGTAAGCATGTCCTAAAAAATATTCTGATTTCAGATCTGAAGCTATGGGTTTTTCTTCTTCTATAAAATCACCTGTCTGAAAAGGAGTGATTTGACAGGCTTAACATGATCAAGAGGTTGGAGCACCTTCCTCATGAAGAAAGCCTGAAGTGTTTTGGCTGTTTAGTTTGGAAAAATTACAGAAGGCATGACGGAAGTTTAGAAAAATATTAATGGTATAGAGAAATGTTTCATATAAACAGACCAACCCTAGGAACATGAAATGAAACTGATGGCCACTTGAATCAAGAGTCAGGACATTAAAAAGAAGCACTTTTTAAGGCATTTAATACCATAGGATGATGTGAGATTAAGCAACTTCATAAAGGATATTCATCCACAGCCACTGGCTGTGAACTGAATTGCCATATTCCCTATTCACTGTTTAACCACACTGTCTAGTATACCAGACAATGGGAGCAAACAGCAGGTGGTAATGGTTAAGTAAATGGGAAATATTGGCCCACATTGACTCACTTCTGGACATAAAATGGTGAACTTGACCACAGATATGAACCAATACTGTCTATGGCAGGCAATGAGAAAAAGGGCAAACCCACACAGCGAATTTTACCCATTTGAAACTCATTCTGTTGACTTAAGTAGTGAATTCACCCACAGCTTGTTCTTTCAATGAATGTTAGAGCTAATGACATGCCGGGAGCAGTGCACAGCTCCTTAAGAATGAGCCGTCAGGAGAGGGTTATATGCAAATAGCTGCCTAGGGCCATATTGCTGCCACATTGAGGTTAGATTTCTATTTCTATGGTTCAAATGAACTTAGTAACTTGATCCATTGCAGCATATATATTTTTTGCACCATCTCAGCTGTTCATGAAATTCTTGAAATGCAGTAATGTTGGTAGATGCCTGCACAGCTACAAGACACCTACATTTTTCTCATGCTTGCAATTTTAACATGCTGCTCCATAAACATCTACAAACAAAAGAAGCTGCATTTTAAGAAACTATAATAAAATAGCTTATGGTAGATGTAGTTAAAAAGCTGACAAATAAATTGCTGTCCTTGATATATAATTGTGTTATAAATGGCAAATCATTGCATCTTCACCGCCAGAACAACATGACTTTAAATGAATCTTGGCCCAACTTGAAATATATAAAGGTATTACTTCAAGTGCTTAAAAGTCCTCTGGTTTTAAGCAAGTCACCCAAATAATACTCTTTCCGTATCTTACCTGAAGGAATTAGGAGAGAGAGGGCTGTGGCCGATGCTGACTTAATCACTTTATTAACAGGACGTGTGGTCCGTTTTTCCCCAGACTCCCCAGAGAGTAGCCTATGTCGGGCTCGCCGCACTGCCAAGTCACTTGTGGCTTTAGGAGTAGTAAACTCTGGGCCCTCGTTGCTATTACTGCGAGTGCACTGATCAGAGAAGTCTGTAGTGCTTCCAGCTACAGTATCAATTAAAATAGATTAGAACCATAGGGAATTTCTAACAGTCTGTTCCCCCGCAGGCACGTATATGAAATCAAAGTCATGTTTACACACAGCCCGACAGTGAACTTTCCTCAGAAGCAAACCCAAGCCCTGAAGCCTTATTTATAGATGCATTTAACTAGGGGTGTTATAATCTCAACAAAATTACCATGTTTTCCTTCTGCTACAAAAACACATAATTAAGCCAAAGAAACTTTACCCCAAACACCCTGAATAAAGCTAACTCTGCTACTGTGTTGGAAGCAGCAGAAGTCTGAGATTTGGGGGGGGGGGAGGGGTGGTATTAAAGATCCAAACAACATGATGAAAAAAAGAAGACCAGTTAGTCTATCAACAAAAGTTGGGGACAAAGACCACGACCTGTTTGTTTGCTACTTCTAAACAAGATGTTCTGTATTACAGAAGGCATTATGAGATAGCTTTTAATATTTTAACATGGACCCGACAAAAAAGCAGTCCAGCTTTTTTACGGTTCCAAAGTGAAGCCAGCTATTGGCCCTGTGGAACTGTGCAAACTTGAGTAACAAGCTTCTTGAGAAACAATCTCCTTACCTGCAACAGGTGAGCAAGACTGCAACTCCCTGCCACCCAGGTCTATCTATATAGAGAGATCTATAGAGAGATCACTGGACATCTATATGTGGGTTAACATCTGCATATGGTTTATGAATGTAAAATCCAGTGCATGTAGTGCCAAATTGCACTGTTGATCCCCAGACTGTATGTGTGGTATCACCCACACTGTTCAGTTCTATGTGACATTTATGCACATACTCCCTGTTCAATATGACGCCTATGCGTAGATGCCTAACAGAACAGAAGCATCCAGGGAGGCAAAATCTTTCCACCCCATGTTATGTAGGGAGATGTTTAGAATGACCTGCCCAGATAACAATAAGCTTAGTGCACCTAGCGGAGACAATGCTTCCATCTTGAAAGGCACATACCTGTCAGTGTTGAGCTGCTCATATTACTGACAGTTGAAGAGGGTGTTTTAAACCCATCCTCATCATCCAGTTGTAGTTCTCGCTCCACAGGTTGTTCTGGAATTGGAAGAGGGTGGCTTTCCCGTGGCTGCGTCCCATCCAGCTGTTTCTTTTTACCTTCTTCCTCAGCTGAAATGGCAAAGCGGGGCATGTCTAGAAGCCCAGAGCATCGTCGGCGGACAGTCAGAGGTGGACTGGAGTCACTCTCTGTGTGAGAGGATTCAGACACTGAGAGATGTTTACGCAGTCTGGGGGGAGAGAACAGAACAACCCCAGATAATTTATTTTTCAGGAAGTTGGTGATTTCAAGATGCAGCTACTGTTAATGGTATACAAGCATAATAAAGCAAAAGTCAAGAATGAGCGATCTAGTTGGAGCAAACTTTGACATGCTTATAAAAAAGGCAAGATAATTTGGTGCTATGTTTTGCTAATCAAAGTGATGGTATTTCAGTCAAGACAGAACTAAAATTAGATGATTTGAAAAGACTAAAAAGCCACTATTGAAGCCACAAATTTCACAAATATGTTGAGCAATTTATCAAAACTTTTAATCTCAAACAGCCCACGCTCCCTATCAATATAGGTAGCTGTGGTTACATTTCTTTCTATTTTTCAATACAGTGGTACCTCAGGTTAAGTACTTAATTCGTTCCGGAGGTCCGTACTTAACCTGAAACTGTTCTTAACCTGAAGCACCACTTTAGCTAATGGGGCCTCCTGCTGCTACTGCGCCGCTGGAGCCCGATTTCTGTATTCATCCTGAAGCACTATTTCTGGGTTAACGGAGTATGTAACCTGAAGCGTATGTAACCTGAGGTACCACTGTACACCAAAACCAAAGTATAAGTGGATTTTATATTTAGAAATAAAGCTTTCAGAAATCTAAAACTTTTTATACTGAAATTTTATACACCAATTGTAGCAGAATTGATATAGTACAATTTGAGGGTTGTACTCTATATTCCATTATCTCAGCAAAGCTAGGAGATGGTTTCACTTGCCTAAAAGTCACATTTTGAAGCAGGAACGTACCAGCTAATTCCTCATACTCTTTAACACTATGCTACACAGCACTACCAATGAAAGATCCAAGTGAAGCAATTATTTGCATTGAGTACAAGTCATAAACTACCGTTTTTCCATTTAGTATCAAAAAAGGGGAAGGCATGATTAATGGCCACAACAGCTGTATATATGATTTCCTCCCCACTCTTACTTTTAAAGAAATCATTCCTTCAGCCAAATTAAGCATTTTGGTAGTTGAGTGAAGGCATTTTATTTTGATAGAACAGTTTTTTGGAGAACAGTTTAAAAACAATCTTTACTGAAGCTGCATATTGTTTTCCACTATCACTGAGATTTAAGCAGAATATACAGAATTGCAGTTTGAAATATTAAGCTACCAAGTCCAATATTTAGACGTGTATTAGAAGGGAACATTGGTATTCAGCATAATCAGAAGTACCAATACGTTTCTTTGAATACATGACTGTAAAAACCTCTACACTGGTACTTTATTTGGATGTTCACGTGAGCATCCCTTTCAGACAAAAGGTAGTCAACATGGTGTCTGTCATTCAGATGCTATGGAGTACAATTTCCATTAGCCTGAGCCACCACAGTCAATTGTCAGAGATAAGACAAGCTGTGGCACACAACATCTGGGGAGCACTGTGTTGATTAAGACCCCTCACAAAATACTTTTTTGCTTAACAGTAAAACCCATTGCGTTATATTTGTTGTGATAAAAGTCTAGCAACGCTTCATGGAATATTAGCATATTATGAAGTTTATCTGTTCATACACTGCTTCTTTGCCCCCACAAACATTATTTTAATCCAGAGGCAGGGAGAAAAAGTAAAGGACACCTAGCATTTGTTACGCTCACATTTCAGGAGACCCAATCACCCAGCTGCGGTCTCGACACTTCAGGCCAAGGCTTTCTAGTCTGTCATCTTTTTCCTCACTCAGGCTACGCTTGGTAGGCGGCGGCGTTTTCCTCTCTTCATGGATGGAAAGACGTTCCATACTGCTGTACACCTATAGGTACAATCAAATTGTATATTAGAATGACAACCGTCACTGATAGACTCTTTAAATCGCAGGATGTTTCAGAATTCCAATTTTTAAACTGAAAAGATGGAATTGGCAATGTCCTTTAATTATCTGCTGAAGCCAACAAAAAGATGTAGGTGCCCACAAATTGCTGTTATTTCTGTAAAGTGCTTTTAAGTTCTATGCTTGCAACAAAGGTTTTGGAAAACAAAGCTTCACCAATTTAATTAATGGTGAGGGTGTTAAGATTTCCAACCCCAGAGAAAATCTATTTCTAGAAATTCTGTAGTACAAGCTTAACCAAGAGAGATTTTTTTAAAAAAGAAATCCTACACCCTACTGACTAATTTGCTTAGTCAATCATGCCTCAACAACTGCTTTACAATGACATTTTAAATCATTGAACAGTTAACAGGAGAGAGAGAGAGAAATCTGTGTTTATAAGACTGAACTCAACTGAGAACCTGATTTGCATATGAGACTGATGAAAACAACATTATTAAAAATTCACAACATCAACAGGATAGCTATTAATAAATTATCTGGATGAATTGTCAGACAACATTTTCAAACTATAATGAGCCTTTCATGCCACCCACATGATGAATGCTGTATTATTTTTCAGAGCTCAAGACACAGGCAGGGCTACATCAGCTCAGTTTTGCACCGTCCCCCCAAATACTGCATCTGTACCTCATTTTGTGCCTCATCACTGAGTATTCTGATTCAGAAGTCAAATTTCAAAATCCATTTGGATTTTTCTAGAGAGCTCATTGAGCAGGACATAAGGCCTTAGCAGGACATAAGGCATTCTGCTCATGCCTATTAGTATTGCTAATTACTAAGCAACTATCATGTTCTAGAATCTTTTCTTAAAATCCTGCTACAAATTTTCAATTTTCTCCTAACGTCTTTTATATTCTTCTACTGAAATAATTCCCAAAAAAGGCCTGCTTATGTGTGTCATCTCTAACAAGTTCCTACCCCCACAAAAGTTGACAGAGCACGTATGTTGCTCTGTGGTTAATTCAATCCCATCAATCACAGCACAGAACTCTGTTGGGCCCAGAGTCCATTTACAAATGGGCAGCTCTTGTACAGGTAAGTAATTATAGTGGTACCTTGGTTCTCAAACACCTTGGTATTCAAACAACTTGGAAGCTAAAACTGCAAACCCGGAAGTTTGCGAACTTTTTACAGAAGCTGAATGTGCTCCGTTTTGAGCACCACGATTCCATTTTGAGTGTTACTCTGAGTTCTGTCTGTTTTTGCTATTTATTTTGCGTTTTTGTTTTTACGGCTCTTCTGTTTTTGTTTTTGTGACTGTGTGGAACCCAGTTCAGCTACTGATTGATTGATTGATTGATTGTGTGACTGCAGTACATTGTTTATTGCTTTCATTTTATGGATCAATGGTTTCATTAGATAGTAAAATTCATGTTAAATTGCTGTTTTAGGGGTTGTTTTTAAAAGATTGGAACAGATTAATCCATTTTGCATTACTTTATATGGGAAAGTGCATCATAGTTTAGAAACGCTTTGGTTTTGGAATGGACTTCTGGAACGGATTAAGTTTGAGAACCAAGGTACTACTGCACCTCCTAAACAGCCTAGCTTCCATGTAAGTTATAGATATCATACAGCTGTTCATACTGTTTTGACCACAACAGAGTTCAAATCCCATCTATTTATTAAAAATATATACCTTGCTAAACCTTGGTGAACATGAGGAAAACTGCCTAAGTTCCACATGATCATCATCATTCGTGTCATCCTCTTCCTCAGAATCTAAATGCTGATATCGCTCGGTGCGAGCTGCAAACGAGAACACAAAATGTATTCAACAGGCATGGAGGGCACAAGGAGAAGGGGACGACAGAGGACGAGATGGTTGGATAGTGTCTTCGAAGCTACAAACATGAGTCTGACCAAACTGCGGGAGGCAGTGGAAGACAGGAGTGCCTGGCGTGCTCTGGTCCATGGGGTCACAAAGAGTCAGACATGACTAAACGACTAAACAACAACAACATTCAACAGGCAAGGAACAGTTGGCACTCTTGGGACTTACAAATAAATATCCTACTTGAGATCAGGGACTTTCCTGAGATTCATCAATTATACAAGTGGAATATAATTTGGCTTGATTCTTAGATAGCAGTCATTGTTTTCTTTCACCATCAAATTTTCATTTTTCCTGGCCATAAGGTACACAAAGTTATCAAAACGAATTACAAAAGTACAGCTTTTTCAAACTTTTAAAACCAAAGATTCAGGCAGTTCTCTTGTCAGTCCACCATGACTACAATAAAAAGGCGGAGTTTCAATTATTAACATCATGGTTGTAGAAATCCTGTTAGCCTGGCTGTGCACATTCAAATTACTTATAATATAGTTTTGCTACAGCAAGAGCAACTGAAGCTACTTTTACTGTTACACCTCTGTCACACTTGCGGAGTAAACAACAGATTGTCTGTTAGCTGCACTAATATTCACATCCTCAAGTAGCTGAGACAATAAATGTATTCAACGCATCTTGACAACAGAACGGTGGGACTGAAAAGTGATAACTTTTCTTAGCAGAAACCAATTCAATTGTAATTGGTAGTTTTCATAGCCATGATGGAACTTAATCATTGCATATAAGGAGCAATGGGCTAGCAAGACAGAATGACAATAAGTCTAATTTTAAATTCTAATTTTGAAACTGACAACTCAAAACAACAAACCAAAATACTTAATTGAGCTGCTTGATGCACATGCTGTGCTGCAGAAGCAAATAAAATCCACCTTTTCAGGTACATATTGATTATAGTTGGCCTCAACACCAGCTGCATGCTGAATAGGAGACAGAAATGACAAATCCTATCTGGGAAGCTTAGCTTGAAAGAAAACCTGTATCTGGGTAAGGTAGACTTCTCAAGGCCTTTTGTCAGATTTCTCAAATTTGAAGCTCTCTCTACAATAGTCTACAAATTGTCTTTTATTTTACTATGAGTAGTTTAGTGCAAACTTTATAGATCAGTATGTGCAACAGATCATCCTTAGTGGTCTTGCCTATTTTATAGCATTCTCCCTGTTACTACTTCATTTCCTCATATAACACCAACTTCCAATGCACAAAGTTTTACTTTCAAATCCAATCCAACTAAAAGCTTATCATGAGTTTATCTGCACAATGCAGAAGAACCTTAATATAACTCAGACTTCTGAACATTACATTGGGATCCAAGAATGACATTTTTTGCAAGGCGTAATGCAGTATGAGGCTGTATGAGTGAATGATTTCTGAATCAGAAGGTTGAATGGGTTTTGTCTGAAAGCTCAGAATGTGCTCATAACTCCCTTTCATTAACAGGTTTGCAAGCTACTTACGTGCACATCTTAATACACAATATTAACAATAATACTGAAAATCATCTACAGTTAACAATCAACTTTTCCCCCTTACTGTCAAAGTAGCTTGTGTCATCTTCCGATTCTAACTGTGGAATAAATTCTGCCTTTTGTCGGAGTAATCCATTCCAGTCCAAATCCTTGAAGAATCTGTGTTGCTTCACCTCAAAAGCACTCCCTGAAATGACAACATTGTTAGGAATTCTTAAACCATGTCATAGTAAATGAAGCCAGTAAGTCTACCCTTCAAAAAATGTTTAAACATCAGTCTACTGTTAGAACAAAGTAGAGCTCAACTGCAAGACCCAATTGCTATGATGGGAACAAGTCGGGGAATGGGGAGGAAATTGCACCATTCAGCTCTTGCTCCCCATGTATAATGACATATTTCTGCTGCAGAACCCTATACACTTTTAATGGCCATTCTGCCAAAGACTGAGGAAACAGCAGATCACTGAGGAGGTTAACTGCATGGTCACCATACTCCCCCCTTGCAATTAGCAGGTTTGGGGGTTGGTTTTCACATCCTGTGGTTATATTTCAGAGTTTCCCACAACCGTTATGATAAAAATGAGTTTGTACCTGTTCCCAGCCTTTCCATAGGATTTTGTCGGAGAAGTTTACCGATGAGGTCCTGCGCATCTAGTGGTAAAGCATCATCTCCTTCTGGCCAGGCAATTTCATCTATATAAATTAGTTTGATAGGATTAGAATAGAAAAATGCAGTATTCTGCCCGGGGAATGAGATTTTATTGCCTTCCCCGCCCCCAACAAAGATGCAGCTTTCTGTGTCGTACAAAAGCTGTTTCTGCAGGGTCAGTGGAACTTCCCAACACCTCCTGAGCCAAATAAGTAGACTTGGAGCCATTCACCAAATACAGGGAGACAACCCTTTTTGCTTATAAAGGTAGGACACATACCGTGGATAACTTGTCCAAATAATTCTTCCGGTGTGTCGCCAAAAAAAGGAACGCAGCCAACTAGAAACTCATACAAGATTACTCCCATGGCCCACCAATCCACAGGCTTTCCATAACCCTGCCGCAAGATCACTTCTGGAGCAATGTATTCTGGAGTCCCACACACCTGAACAAGAAGCAGGGGGAGGGGAGATAAATGAGCTATTGCATTCAAAATCACTGTTGTTCCACATAGCTCAAGGAATGAAGATTATCTTTCCTACTGGAAGCATCCCAGAGAATGTAACTTCATATTAGAAAACTTAAAACCCCACACCGAAGCCAATTAGGAGTTACAAAGTTACTGCAATTATCCTGAGACGGTTCAGAAGATTTTAAAAACAAAACTTTTGTCCTTTTATAGTTGAAGCTTTCTTCATAAATAAAATGCATCCATGAAGACAACTCACATTCCTTTTTTATTTCATTAAGAAGTCCAAAAGTGCCACGGCTTTGAACAAATTATATAAGGATTTTTAACTTTCAAATGTTTGAAGATGTACACAAGGGTCATCAGCATGAATGTAGCTTTGCAGTCCAAATGGAACTGTATCTGTAACTGCCCTATACCTAGGGATCTTTAATAAATATGGATTTTATTATACCACCTACGGATCAAAGAGATACGTGTCACAAAACCTACAGGGCACATACTTGCTACTGGCTTCCTTAAAGAACAGCATGTGCAGTTATTTATAGATGTTTCAAAAAGAAAACTTCAAAGTACCTGCTTATCCAAGAATTCTCTGGCATCTTTCTCAATGTGTCCTTCATATAGGTTGGTTGTCAAGCTCATTAAGCCAATTTTAGAGAGGCCAAAGTCTGTCAGCTTGATGTGACCCATCGATGTTATGAGAAGACTGAAGCAAAAATAGGTAAGTGTTACTGAAAAGTAAAGCAAACTAAAGTTTTATACAATGTTATACTGTTTATGATCTACCAAAACACTTGATAAAATGTCCTTAATTTAGAGTCTTGACTGCCACATAGTATAGAGGCAAACCTCCACAGGCAGAGAATTCTACAGATATACTCTTTTCCACAATGAAGGCACACTCTTAAGTGAGGAAACACTGATCAGGGCCTCTCGTACTGATCTCAATGTGATGACTTTCAGGCCACACAGGACTGTAAAGATCAGCATGAGTATCTTTAGCTGGGCATGAAAGTGATCAGCAACATTTTAATGTCTTACTGATTCACTTCTGAGCAACTTTGTACACAAACATTTAAAATTAAAGTTTGAGCCAAGATATCTGCTATAAAGTTGTGCCCTGTCTGCATTTTTAGCAGCTATTAAAGTATAGGCACTTCTCACTGCACAGGGACAATGGGATTCCCCCACTTTGTTATATTTAAAATTTAACTCTCACTTCAAATTTAAGCAATCATGAATTGCCTAAATATATTTCAAATATATTTCACTAATAAAAGCACAGAATGACATCTGTAAAGAAAGAGCTCAGTAACGGGGGGGGGGGGAATGGCACACATCGTTCCTATAACTATTTTTAGCATGGACAGCTGCGACTACAGGTCCAAACATGAGAAGCTAGAAGCGTACTTGTCAGGCTTTAGGTCACGGTGGACGATGCCATAATTGTGGAGATATTCCAGTGCCAGAACAGTTTCTGCAAAATACATTCTTGCCATATCAACAGGTAAAGCTCCAATATTCTTCAAGAGAGTTGCACAATCACCTCCTAAGACAACATGGTTAAAAAAAAAAGAACAGCATAAAAAGATGAGAAACATTTGTGTCAAGTCACTGTCTGTCAGCCAGATCTGATGAATGCAACTTGTTATAGCAAAATCCGATACACATCTATTCAAAAACAAGTTCTATTGAGTTCAATGAGGTTTATTCTCAGGTAGGTGGCTATGGGTACGAGACTGCAATATGCCAGTGCAACATTTTAATAATATCCTCCTTTATACTGGCTAAGATTTGCTCCAATACACTGCCTCTGGCATAACAGTCTGAAGTCTTGGGCTTGTAACCCTTTTCCCAGTATGAATGTGTACTACTGAGGAGCAGTTCCCGTAAGTACACAAAAGAAGAAAAGGGGTGAAAGAAAAACAGTAGTGTATTGCTGCTAGAGAGAAGGTAGTGTTGTATGTATTTACATTAGGTGAGCACTCTCTACAGCAGTGGGTATCCTATGTCATGCTTAGCTTCTAAAGACTTTTCAAAATAGTAATACACAACAGTGAAAGCACAGGAGGAGGACTGATCTGTAGTGCTCATGGCATCACCAGCCACAATAGCTGTGCTTGCTGGGTAAAATATGACAGACCTTGCGGTGCTTAAAAACAAAACAAAAAACACTGGCTTTTGCAAGTCTCCAAGGACAAGGAGCAGCACAGAAATGGAGCAACAGACTTGCAGTAACTTTCCTGTTCTCACTTTACACCCAAAAAAGCAATGAGGATACTTCTGGTTCATCAAAAAGAGACATGAACCTCTGCTAAGAATGCTGGGGTCCAATCCACCAAAAGTTGTGCAAGTCAAAATTTTGACCTTCCCAAATAAGAAAACTTATACAGACAACAGAAGACTGGCATCGTATGCTCCTAGGAACCCAGTCTATGAAGGGGTGAGAACCTCTCTCTGCACTAGCTAAAGTGTCTGGATAGTGCTCCACTTTGAGTGCACTCGTGGGTTTTAAAGGCATGAATGGGAGTTGTCGTGTGAGTACTCTCACTCTTAAATGTAGTTAGTTGGGTAAAAACCCCTCCTGGATGTTGCACAACTTGGAATTTTAGAACACTACAAAAACTGCAAACCTAAGAAATAAGGGGACACTGATCGCAGATATTTGACTAATTTTAATTATTCCTCTAGTGACAGACTCTGCCAAGCATCATTACACTTAATTCTGTATGGATAATATTATAGTTATTAGCCAGCCTCAAAATCCATGGCTGTTTCCCTATGGAAGAGAATATAGTGTAAGAGTATATTCAATTCATTCTGCTGTGAACATTCTCCAATTTCTTATTTCTTTCACATGACCCTTAAGTCAGATACCAGTACCTACGGTTTCAAGAGCAAACATGGCTAACTAGTCCATGATGAACAGGACCACCTCAAGAGAATGCCCATCTCCATTCAAGGTTAAAACCTTTGTGGCACATAGTGGATTTATTATTCCATCCTCTAAGATGGCACCTATGGGACACTTTTGAGAATACTGGAAAGCACCATGCAAGTCAGCACATATAAAATTCTCTACCACTTTCTGGTCAATATGTAAGATCATTACTGTGACAAGATGAATTCTATGGTGGTGAAACAATACCTTCCACATACTCCATAACCATGCATAGATGCCTCTTGGTTTCGAAAGAGCAGAACATGCTCACAACAAAGGGATTCTCTGCAAATGTTAGTATGTCTCTTTCCACAAAAGCTTGTTGAATTTGGTTCCTCAAAATGAGATTCTGCTTATTGATCTTCTTCATTGCAAAGCGCTGACGGGTAGTTCTGTGGCGCACCAGGAACACTGCACTGAGACAAGAAAGTTGCACTGCATTAGTGCTGCCATGAGCAGACTCCAGGAATTCTGAATCCGGCTTCTCTTATTCAGGATTCACTTATTGGATTAGATGATAAAGTTACGAAGATTTTTCTTGCCCTGCTCCTTCTGCAATGATGAATATATTGATAAGATCTCAGTTCTGACTCAAATTCATAATGGGTGAGCGCAACAAGTCATAGTTTCTGTCTGATCTCTGTGTAATGTTCATCTATAAGAAACAGGACTTCTATAATCAAATATTATTTTCACGCTTATCCTTATATCGTTATCTGCCTGTGCACTAATATCAACATTTTCCAATTCTTTTGAATAATCAGGCCAATTTCCTTTTCTTTCAGAGAGACTGCTGTGTCATACTATATACAGAATATTTCACAAGTAACTGGGGAAAAAACTATCAGCACAGCATAACAAGAGTAGCTGATCAACTCATCTCAAGACTTTTATAAAATGTTTAGAATGCAATTATATATGAAATCTTTTAAAATCTTACCAAGTAAAAAATAAAATAAAATTGAAAAGTTTCAAGGAAAACCGTTGAACATGTGTCCCCCCCCCCCTTCCCAAATTTTGTGATCAAAATTAATTTCATACTTTCCCCCTATTTTATTCAGGGCCACAGGGAATAAAGAGTAGTAGAACTTCTCAATGTTTGAGCTGAAACAGGTGCAATATGGGATCTTCAAACATGTTTGGTTAACTTTAAAGCAGTTGTGGGGGCGCTGAATGTGCTTCTACTCTGGGGATAGCACAGAGAGATCACAAAAACAGCACAGAGGGGCAGCATGGTTTCAATCAAATCTGACAAACTTACCTTCCCCCAGCAGTGGATTTAAAGTACAAATATCAGGAGCTATAGCTACAGATCTCCTGTATCATTGTCATTTATGACTCATGGTTAGACTTCAAATGAATTTCTTTTAAGGGCTAGACATCATCTTATATCCTTACCCATATGCACCATTGCTGATTAGCTTAATTGTTTCAAATTCCTCTTCAGATGGAGTTTTCTTGGCTTGCACAGTGGCTCCCCGACTCTGAAAACACCAGAAATACTTTTCACTCTCCTTTTAATGTTAATCTTTTAAAAATACATCTATTTAAGTCTAAAGCCAATCACAACCAAATCTGCTTTGGAAGCGTCTTTAAATTGTTTCACTGTGCTTCTAAAATCTCTATTCTTAAACTTTGTTCTACCTGTTTTATCTCAACAATTTAACATACACTTTTGTAGCTCTTTCCTGATATTATCCAGAGAAAGACTGGAGCAATTCTTACTGTTTCTGACTGAAACACATCATGTATGTCCATGCATGGGGGGGGGGGGTAGAAGAGCTTAAAATTTTAATCTCCTTTTTAAATATAGAGCATTCAGGTATTCTTCATGAACATAAATCATTATATCCACGCACAATTTAGACTTTAATAATACCCCATTGACACAGAATGGCTTTATTACAGACTGGCTATTACATGATTAAAAGTGATCATTTAACTCAGTACCTTTCCCTCAGTAAAATCATCTGTCTCTGGAGTGTCTGGACTATCAAAGCTGTTCAGCTGGGCCATTTCTGGGGAGAAACCAGAAATGCACACTCTTAGGATATAATAGTATGCAATATGGTGATCACATACCTAGTTTCTTCACCCACATGCAAGCTAAGACACAGTTCTCCATACTCAAGAGTATGTGGCCAAAATCTGAAGGCATCAGGTGGAAGAAGGTGGTGTTCATAATATTTTTTCATAGCAGGATTCTTTAATCAAAAGTTTCTCCAGAACATTTAAACAAACTAATTGCAACGTGTGTTTATTTAGGGTTAAAGCGATAATTTCACAATTTTACAAAAGTGTCCATTTCATCTCAAAGATTCTGATGAGCAAACAGTACATCAGAAAAGTCACCATTTACCTGGAAGCTGGAGAGCACAGAATGCTGTAGATGGAAAATACGTCAGTCAAAGATGTGCCACCCAGGGCCACGCCACACATTATGATGTTACTGTGTACACTGCATGGACCCCGTAAAGGAAACCACCTTTGGAAATACTTTGTGGTCACCTGGTGCTAACTGTAGCTCTCACTCACTATGTAATTACTGTATATAAACAATTTTTTTTAAAAAGCAGTTTACCTCTCACACTTAATACACAACCACTGTATTTCTTAATGTGTGAATCAGTCCTCAGACTAATCTTGCAATATTATACTCACAAACACAGAAGTAAATTCCATTGAACTCAGTGGAACCTACTTCTGAGCAGACATGCATAGGATTGTGACTGGAGGTAACAAGGAGGGCTTCTGTTTCTTAACCTACTTGTGCTCTATATAGTCCTAAGAAAGCAAAGTGAAAGTCCTCACCCTCCAGGGGATCCCTGGTGAGTCCCAGCTGGCAAATAATATAACGAGGGATGTCACATTTAATTCCTTCCCCTTCCTTGGCATGGCCTTCAGCAGCTTCTAGCAGATGGTAGAACTCTTCAGGATCAAACTCCTAAAGCACAAGAATACAAGAGGAGAGTGGTTAATTCAGTTCCCAAAGACTATAACTCTGGGTGGTGAGATATTTTAAGAATGATAAGAATAAAGACGTCATTTACAAACACTTTAAACATGTGGGTCCTTCTACATTCAAGTTATGAACTGGATTCAGCAGCCAACAGCTCATCTCACACTGGTACAATATGCACAGCAATAAGACTGTATATTGCCTTGTGTAAAAAAAAAAAACCCCAGTCAACGATTATTGGGGATTACTGTGCTTTTTTTACTTTGGAAAATTTAAGGCAACACAGAAAAGGGGCAGGAGGAAGAAGAGATTATACACATCAGAATTATAACATCACATCAAGTATTTCCTAGCATAATAAACAGTGAGAGCAAATAATGTGAGCTTGACATTTTATCTTTTCATAATCATGGTAACATTCATTTATCACCCTATTCCCAATAATTAGAAAGGAAAGAGACAAAACAAGTCCTTTTATTCCCATTCTGTGGATGGGGAACAGTTACATAAAAGTAGCTTGTCCAAGCCTTTGAAGGAAGTGTAGCAGGCTGAGATGTACCTACAACTGACCTCAAACTGCAGTTTTTAATCTGAAAGCATAAGCCAACAAGAAAGAAGGGTGGTGCACAAAACCCGTAAAAGGCCTGTTAGGACATAATATACAGTGCAAGACTAGGAGTCTGTGTATAAATCCAATAACCCAAGATTCAGTGATGAGAAAAGATATCTGAGGATGAAGAAAAATGACAATACAGTATATCAGAATAAAGCGAGTAGTTGACAAAAATCAAAGATGGAATGAAGAGATTAATCCAGCAGATTTGTGCAAATTTAAAATGCCCATATAAAAATACACTGCTTTTAGAAGTGAACAAGTAAATGATTAATATGTTCAATAATTTTATCTTGGAAGTCAATCACATTGCTGATATTGTATCTTTTGTAGGAAACAACCCGAAGTAATCAATTCTGGGCATTTAAGAGTTCGTCTATCTGTCTACGGTGCTCATAAAGTTAAGGCAAATAAAACCAGATGCTGTTTTGTTACAAGAAATCAATAGTAGTGAGAGTAAGACACCTACTACTAAATTTTATATTCATAATAGATAATGTGAAACTATCACTAGGATTACATGGTATAGTAAAGTAAGCCACAAAAATTATGGATATATAAGAGAGGTTGGATACTAGAGCAACAGCTAAATTAGAAACGTCCTGTACTTTATAATCTGGGATCTTGCCACATTATTTACATGACTGTCACAACAGCCTTTGGAATTTATTACTCAGATCTCTGAGATGTTACTGAATACACCTGCTTCCATTCTCTTTTCGAAAGGATAAGGGAAACTGGCACACACGGCAAACCTTATCACCTAATTTTAACTAAAGACCAGTCTAATTAAGAACCTTCCAGAAGCAAGCTTGTTTAGACATTGGGGGGGGGGTCAAATGGCAGAAGAACAATTATTTATTTGTTTATGGTATTTAAATATCATTTTTCAGATGGACTTCACAAACAAGCACCATGATATGAACACATCATAATGACCAACTTTTTGAAGAAATGCATTACATTTTGTTCCACATGTACTACTCTGAAAGTGCACTTTTCCCCGAATGTTTAATCAAGTAAACAATGCTTTATTTTTTCTACAGCAAATGAACACAGTTCATTATTAGTTAAAATAGGACAGTTAAATATAGCTCTGATCATTGGCATGGATATAATGTGACATATATTGGATTTTTTGTAATTGAAAACTAATAATATATAGATAGATAGATAGATAGATAGATAGATAGATAGATAGATATAGATATAGCTCTGTTCAAATAATGTAGTCAGGATCCAAAGATTTGTAAACTGGCAGACAGGTGGGCTATAAATGAAATAAATAAATTCCATGCACCAAGACGACTTTTGGCAAATACACAGCAGTCCTCCATACTACAGTCTGCAATATGAAATGGTTGTCTACCATTCAAAGCCCCCACTTGGGAGTCAGCAAGCATTGTTACCATTACTCGCATGTATCAAACATAAACATCAATAAACAAATAAAATTTCAGATGAGAGAAAAGGCTCAACAAGTACAATGGCATCATAGCTAAACAAACATAATGTTCTTTCTTATTATGTGTCGAATATGGAAGACAATGATCACTGCTACAACATTAATCAGACAGAGGACCTTAAGGCAGTACAGTGGTACCTCGCAAGACGAATGCCTCACAAGACGAAAAACGCGCAAGACAAAAGAGTTTTCCGTTTTTTGAGTTGTTCCGCAAGACGAATTTCCCTATGGGCTTGCTTCTCAAGACAAAACGTCTTGCGAGTTCTTACAAGTTTGTTTCCTTTTTCTTAAAGCCGCTAAGCCATTAATAGCCGCTAAGCCGCTAATAGCCGCTAAGCACCGTGCTTCGCAAGACGAAAAAACCGCAAGACGAAGAGACTCGCGGAACGGATTAATTTCGTCTTGCGAGGCACCACTGTATAAACTGCATTAACTGATGCTTCCCCAGAAACTACTTGGAGACACACTCACCACAGATGAATACTTGCCCTACTGCCCAAAGCTTCTCCCACTGTCACATGTAAGTGCCCTGTTGATTGCCACCTCACCTGGGAGTCTGCAGGCCCAGAGCTGATTTTAACTGCTTCAGCTCAAGCACCCCATTTTAACAGGACTTCACATATTGTTAACTGCGGGATCTTATCAACTCAGCTAAACTACAGCCATTACTTACATTTAGTATTACAGCTATTGCTGTATATATGTAAGTATGGTAGGGGTCGGCATGCAGCGGAAAACGTGTCTAGCAAACATCTGGAGTCTGCTTCCTTGAAGAATTCAGACCTAGACATGCACCTGGCAAGGGAGTCTTTTAAGTATGAAATATACTGCATTTTAAAGTAATTGGACTATATGGTCTATAAGGGCACTGCCTGCTCTAGTTCTAAAATGTATATTTCTAAGGTGCTTAATTAATTAATGTTGTACAAGGATTTTTTTTAGGAAAAATTTCCTAACAATGAAACTAGTTGGCACAGTTAGTATCCGTTCTGAGACTTAGCAAGTTTTCCTATATCACCATGCTTCTATGGACATGATCCACAACCTACAGAGACCCTTTATGTGCATTCATAAATTTGCAATACATCCCAAAACTTGCAGTTTCTCATCCTAAACAGCTTCCCCAATGCCACAGCCTAACACATGCTTGGAATTATCAATGTTATCCAAAGAGACTTGCCATGATGCTGTTCCAGGAGAGAACAATCAAATCTCCTGCTGGACATGAAGAGTCATTGCACAGTCCTCTAATCTGCATCTATTATCATTATCTGTGCATAATGACTACTTAAAAGCTGGTAAGGTCTATTCTGCAGAGAAACACTTAAAACAACGTAATAGCCAGTGTACTTCTATAGAACTATGTACTTCTCACAGAATCACCAAGTCTTTCCAAATGTATGCTCTTTCAAAGCCTATCTTATTGTATGCATTATCAGTTGGTAAAATCTGTTAAGATTCCACTGGAATTACATTTCATACTCATCTAACAATATATTGCTACACCTCCTAAAAAACGCTTTTTACTTACCAGACATTCTAGCAATCGTGCTGGCCGTGCAATGATTATCATCAACTTCTTCACCAACTGGGTAACAAATGCCACTTCTGAGCTCTCTGATCGCTCGTGAGCCTGTGGAAAGGATGTCACATCATGGTTTAAACAAAGAATTAGTCCCTCATAAATCAAGTAGAGTAGCTATCATCAGCTATTTAGCTATAATTCACTGAAGGCATGATAGAAGAAAGGCAGCCTTTTCCTTTTTTCAAGTTCTGTGTTGCCAAAGTTTTGACACTAAAATATTCTCTGCCAATTCACAAACAATATTGCAGAAGGTTTATTCATGGTAAACTCACTGGAAACTTTTTAAAGGGTTTTTTCTTTCTTTCAAAAAAGAGTGTTAATTAATTATACATTGATTTTTTTTCTATGCCAAAATAGGTTTTTATTTCAAGATTTACTTGACATTGACTTTTCTTTGTGTTATTTTTTCCACTTCCACTCTCAAAGATATTCTATTTTATAATTCTTCCATGAAGACATTAAACAAACTGCAGTGCACACAAAAATAGTCCCAAAAGGAAATAGAAAGCTGAACAAGGTGTCTATAGAGCTGCATGCAGAATGCCATCAATATTCTATTATTAATGTCATAGTACAAATAGTATCTATACATTATAAAGCCACATGGACTGGTTCAGTCGAATGTTTTTATTTGTTGATTGATGACATAATATTCAAACACTGGGACAGTCAGCATTTTGTTGGCCCACTAAATCTTGTGTGCACATCTTACAAGAAAAGAAAAGAATATTTTTTTCCATCACCCTAGCTCAATACAATAATAGCTATACAAAGAATGATAAATAATAGTCAAAAACAGGTTTCAAATGCCATATGGGGGACACACAAAAAAATAACCTGAGCTTTTTAGCAGCTTGCAGGCACAAGCATTTAATCAAGAAATGTGCAGGTAACTACCAGCAGCAAAGAAATTGGTTGCTAATGTTCACTGAAAAGAAATGAAAATTCATACACTGGCCAGTAGTAAGAAAGCATTGGCATTACTAAGGATTGTGGAAAAATAAGATTGGCACAAACTGCAAACAGAGACCACTGTGTGCATTTAAGAAGAGAGATACACACCCTGTTGTTTACGGGGAAATTACCAACTACTTAATTTGGCTCACATATTAGAATGACTGTTTGGTATATAATTCTGTTTACAAATTTGGATCTAATTCTGCTTACAATATCTGTTTAGAGTATGCATGCACAGTACATAAGCCCTTCACTCAAGATGTCACAGGAAAGATTTCAAATCTCTTAAACTAACGCAATATATAGATACATATTGCAATGAAAATTTGCCAAGTATTTCAGAATTTGTAATTCACATTCCATTAAAGGAAACTGTACAATTCCTTTAACTGATTTAGTTTGGATTTTGTAAAAAAAAAAAAAAAAGTTTTTAAAAACCATTCCTCCTAATATATAAACTCACTGAAACATAATATGAGGTAGTACGATTATTCAGAAAGGAAACCAATGTTTTAAATACTGAAAACAATTTTCATAGACCAACAAGGACTAGCTTTATTTAAAACAGATTTTAAGAAGTTTGCCATGTGATCATGTCCATTTACGTTAATAAAAACGTTCAGTAACTTTAAAAACTGCTATAGATAGAATTAGATTGAAAGTTTTACTACAACTTGTAATTTGCTCTGAGTACTGAAAAGTTAAGCTATGTAGAAATTAAAAACACAACAGTTAGAAACAAGATTACATAAACACAAAAATGAACACAACTTGTAGCAGCCACTCAGCCATGATATCTGCACAGTGCTGCAGCTCCAGAGTCCTTAGTAAAATCGTTGTCTCTTGTTTCCGTATTTCACACAATAGCCTCGACATCGCTCCAAATGTCTTGTTTAGAAGACATCCCACTTTTATTGCATCTTCAGTGAATAGGTTATATGCCAAACAACTGCCTATCGTTTGCCTCCCTTCTCTTGGTATGATGCATGCCATCTAATTAGCAGCTCCCAATGACAACATGCTTGTCTGAAGGTTGCGGGTGTCATTTCAGGTCCCCCCGCCTCCTTGAGGGAAGGGGGTGGGGTAACCACAAGGGCTATGGGCTGAAGCTTGTGTCATTTGTTTATAGAAAGGAAGTCATTTCCAGTGACATATGTACTGGAGGTAGCAATGGGCAATTTACAAAGTGATTCCCTTATCTGAAAGACTCATCCGTCACTAACTGTAGCCACTGGGGCATGAAATTAAAATCACTGTCCTCCCCTGGGGTTTAGCAGGACCAACAGCAGTGATATTCAAGTCACAACTCTGTAATTGAGCTAATATACTGATATAGATCAAGCCAGCCATACAAGAACCAATGCACTTAAACCCTATTAAGAACAGCAACTTTAATCGGGATTTCAGGTTAAGTGGGCAACACAAGCAACTACTGATATAAACTTACTAAAACCTCTGCAGCTTTGCTGTATCTACAAGTTTTTCAATTGTTTCTTCTTTGTTTGTTTTGAAAGCCAAATGTGTATGCATTTCATGCTTTCTAGTAACTCAGTGTGAAGGTTATTACTTTTCTTAATTCTCAATTTGTATTATCTTTCAGTTAACAAAGCTAATTTCAATGCATGTATAGTAAGTATTTGTTTCCAAAATGCTGACTCGTGTATTTTCATAAAATATAATCAAATTCTGATCGCATTTCCCCAAACTTTCAAATAAATCCTATATAACAATACAGTTTAGAAGAAAAGGTTAACTGTTCAGTCTAAATAAAGCAGGGCTTGAGAACTCATGACACCCCCCCCCCCAGATGTTGTCAGACTCCAGCTCCCATTAAGTCCAGCCAGCATTTCCATTTGTAGTAAATGGTGTTTGGGAGATTTTACAAATGCTAGATGCAGTCTCACCACAATCAAGTGCTTTCATCTATGACTGATTTCAGCATATGTTTAGGACTTTCAGTGAGACCTACAAATTAAGAGTGCCTAACTTAACTGGACTGTATTCATCCTTCTTCAACCAAGAATATAGTACACCTACAAGGCTGATTCTTTCTACAATTGACTGGTTTAAAATGAACCCTGAGTTTGTGAGAAACAGAGACTTTGTTATGAGAAATCTGGGATGTATGCAGTCATAACAGAAGGTAGACTATGCAGGAGGGTATTTACATAATAAACTTGGAGGCCAGTATTTTTAGAGCAAAGGAAGAAGAGGAGGGGAAATAGGAGTGTCTCGCTTTTCTTCATAACAGGAATCCTACAGACTCTCCTTTCTCCTGCTCCTTTCAGGTACATTAACATTTATCCCAAATATATTTCTTCCCACTACCTAATCTTCATGCCTTCTTTTGTAGAGGTGGCCAATTTGGGGGGGGGGGGGGGAGAGAGATTAACAAGTACCCCTGACAACTCAGATCTCATTGGCTCCCCCTGTAGAAGGTCAGTTCAGAAACAAAGGAAGGTTAATAAATATAGATCTGGATAAATGTGGTAAACTCTACTCATTTATTTATGACACAACACCTCATTACATAATATTCACTGGGTGTCTTCCAATAGTTAAAATATAAGCAATTTAAATATAAAATAAAACAAAACCATAACATCAAAAGCTACTTAAATCTAACAGATAAACTGAGTTTCACACATTAGGTATAAATAATCCCCTCACTATTTGAATGAAGCAAACGTTTTCATCTCCATTTAGATGGGCTGTGGCTTGAATTAACTGGGGTGGGGTGTTGGTCTGAAGCACCTATATGGTGCATTCTGTTTTCCCCTGTGCTTTGTGGATGTAGCCTGCACTATGTGGAGGGTTGCCATGTGAATTATTTCAGGTTACAGCAAAGGCAGGCTGAAGCTGATAGCCTGTGAATTAAATACTTACATCTTGTAGGAGCTTCTCAAGGTTTTCCTGCAACTCATAAAAGTACCGAGAAGTAATAAGACCTTCACGTGATTTATCCAAGCAGTCTCTGGCCAATTCAATAACTTGATGGTGAATGAAACTTAGGACCCCATCTGCTAGCTGTAGCACATTCTCTGGTGTGCTGGATGCAATAAACTCGGCCAGACGTTCCTCCATCTGGGCAGTGGCCTAAACAATGTAGAAGAATAGTTACAAGCATTTTGCTACGAAAATATCTACATTTGAACTGAAGTAAACATATCAAATCTAACTCATGGGTTTTGTTTGACTGTTTAGGAATTTTGGCTACAGAGACTGAACAAGCGTTGTCCTCCATCACCACCATTCCTAATTTGAATGCTTAAGTGTCATGAAGCTGAAGCAATTTCTAGGTGAAAGGTGCACTAATTTAGAACACACACAAATAAATTTCAAGTAAACTAGAACACCCTAGATGTAAAACAGGTTGAAATACACAGGCTAAACTACATATTAGGTGGAGGAGATGAAATGGAATCTTTCACAATGTGTAGTTTGGCCCTTTAGATGTTTTTACTTCAACATAACCATGCCCTGATTTCGATCAGAGCAGCAGCTGTGGAAGTAGGAAGTGGAACGTGTTTTTTTCGTAAAGAGGAAGAGGAAAGTTTAACCTTCCCCCTCATCTCTATTTCCTCAAAGTTGCTATTTGTCCTGCTGTAGAAAAACTATGGGTGGTATCCAACTATGTTTTACACAGAGTAGACCCACTGAAAGTAATGGATAACTTGGTCATGTTCATTAATTTCAACAAATCCACTCCAAGTAAAACTTTGGCTCCACACATCCTTCTTGGGAAGTTTGATGTCCATAAAGCCACAAAATGGTAAGATCCTCCTGCAATTTGTTTATCTTACACATTAACCTGGGACGTGGGTGGCGCTGTGGGTTAAACCACTGTGCCACTTGGGCTTGCCAATCGATAGGTCAGTAGTATGAATCCCCGCAATGGGATGAGCTCCCATTGCTCTGTCCCAGCTCCTGTCAACCTAGCAGTTTGAAAGTGCAAGTAGATAAATAGGTACCGCTCTGGTGGGCAGGCAAACGGCGTTTCCATGCGCTGCTCTGGTTGCGCCAGAAGCGGCTTAGTCATGCTGGCCACATGACCCAGAAAAACTGTCTGAGGAAGCAGACAAACGCTGGTTCCCTTGGCCTGTAAAGCAAGATGAGCGCCGCAACCCCAGATTCGTTCATGACTGGACTTAATTGTCAGGGGTCCCTTTACCTTTACCTTACACATTAACCTAGATATGTATGTTTTTCCATACACACAAAATAGTCTACAAAGCAAGTGGCAGAGCGTGTTTTGTAAGGAGTAAAATAATTTAATTACATTTAAAACAGCAAAACAATGCTCCAGCCTACAAAAAATTATGCAACAGTGCACTTAACAGTCTCTACTGTGCCATATGTGTTGTTTCTTTCCAGTTCAACCATGGCACCAAAGATATGGCCCTTTCAGATGCAGACCATGATAGGAGCTTATATTTACCATTAAAACAAAACAAATGTTTTGCATCACAAGTCATTAAAACTTTAAATATTTCCCCACATGTTTGAAGGCAAGATGACAGTGTTTTGTTAGATTTTTTTACATAACATCTACAGTTTCAGTATAAGTGCAATATAAGTTTGATTTCATTCAATATTGATTGCAAAAATGATGTGGGGTCTGTTTCTTAATTTTCATTTTAAATAAACAGGGCCATTTTCCTTAAGAATTGGAAAACTGCAGAATGGCAAAATGTCTTTGTATCAGAAATCTGCTCTTAGTGCCTCAATAAATGTACTGGGAAAAAAATTTATGAAAATGGTTCTTACCTTTGGAAATCTTTCTTTGTATACATGGTTCATCATTACTATTTCACTATCAAAGGACACTGGAGAACGGCCAGGACTAGGGAGAAAGTTAAGAATGTTAAAATGTGGTTGAAATGGTAGGTAGTGTGATTGTGCCATATGTGCAAACTACAGTCATCACTACATTGATGTAATTACACATGAATGTGTGCACAAGCACATAAAAGGTTAAGGTTTTTATGTGCACAAGCACATAAATGGTTAATGTATATCCTTTACCAAAGTTTCTCTCTTGCAACCTTGGGCAAATATAAACAACAGCAATGCTGCTATTGCTGAAGAAAGAATATGCCCACCCCTTAGTTAAGTATAGATTGGAATATTATTAGGATTTTCTTTTGCAATCTCAGTCATCTGTGTGAGGTCAACTATGCACAAAGAAATAGTGTGTACTTTTGTGCATATTTACACTGAAAATTCACAAACAGTAAAGACACAATTATTTACCAAGTTGGGGAAAGGAACACTGGTTTCTGAACTATTAGAAAACACAGTTGTTAAAATATGTACTATAAAGTTAATTTGAGTTACTCTGAGTTCATTGTATAAAAGGAAGATTAAAGTTTCTAAACTGAAAGTGAATTTACATGCTAGCAACATACTGGGTTAGACCACTGGTCCACTCAGCTCAGTACTGGCAGCACTGACTGGCACTTCTCCCATGCCAGACTAAAGAAACCAGACATTGGCTTGTCATGCTGTCCAAACCCAGGCTTGCGGTTTGCTTTCCTTGACTATGGGCTGTAAGATATGAACAAACCTTCATTATCATTCATGGTTTGTTCAGGTGGGGAAGAACAAACCATGAGCTCAGGTCCTGATTTTCAGGACAGATTTCATGTAACCTGTTTCCTCCTTAAATGAGGGTGGGGGAAGATTACTATTGAGGCATTTTACCCAATGTGATTTGAATTTTCCAGTAGTTTTACATTGTCTCCAAAAAATAGTGGAGACAGGAGTCTGCTGCAAGGCCAAATGTGTTCAAAAACCACTGAGCATGATGGACAGATAAGATAGAGAGTTATTTATTTAATATACCACCTTTTTCTTCCAAAGAGCTCAAGGTGGTGTAAATAGTTCTCTTCCTCCCCATTTCATCCTCACAACAACCCTGTGCAGTAGGGTAGGCTAAGAGATATTGACTGGCCCAAGGTCACCCAGTGAGCTTCATGGTTGAGTAGGGATTGGAGCTCTAGTCTCCCAGGTCATAGTCCAACACTCTAACCATTACGCCACACTGGTTCTCAGATTAGAGATTAAAATATGTCATACTGGCATGTAAACCAGGTGTTACAGCAATAAAATTCTGCTGATCATCATACCATGGCTTGAAAGAATATATTTTAAATTCTAACAGGGTACACAAAGAGCATGATTTCCCTTACTTTCATCATCATAGAACAGAAGCCAGAATGTAATGCTATGACTCATTCTATCATTAAGTAGCCTTTAAGGGAAAATGAGGTAATGCAGATAGAAATTACACTTCATTCCTTGATTAACTATAGCAAATTAGAGCCATGTTTTCCCTTTTTGGTTTTATATTTATAATATGTTGCCTTTTCCAGTCCTGCATAAATGTAAATAATAATTTAGTAAACTATAATGTTGACAAACGCTTCATGTATAAAGCATAAAGACAAAGTATTAGCATAATTTATAAGATTTCAGCTAATGGTTACATCTATCATGGGGAAGGCAAATTTTAAAATAAAAAGTACACAAACTAAACTTCCACCAGCTCTTCAGTTTATTCTCTGAGGGCAAAGTTGTGGGTTTGAACCCCATGTTGGGCAAAAAGGCTCCTGCACTGCAGAGGGTTGGACCAGATGACCTTTGTGGTGCCTTCCAACTCCACAACCCTATGATTCTTATGACTACCCTGGATTAGAAGCATAATTTATACAATAATTATCACTATCAGCTGTCTTTAGAAAAAGTTATAGGAACAAAAATAGCTTACATTTTTTAAAATACCAATAGATTAAATTTACAAAGATTAATGTTTGAAATGTTTTAGTACTAGTTTATCAATAAAATATAGTACTCTACCTACAGATTGGACAATAGTCGTAGGAACAGTGGAAGTGTTAAAGATGTAAATAAATAGTTGGACAACAGAGTCTCTTTCCAAAATTTAGAACAGCTAAACATACTAGTAGCTATCCAGGCTAGCAATAAAACTGGCATTAGAAATAAAACTTGTCAAATCATAGAATCATAGAATCATAGAGTTGGAAGAGACCACAAGGGCCATCGAGTCCAACCCCCTGCCAAGCAGGAAACACCATCAGAGCACTCCTGACATATGGTTGTCAAGCCTCTGCTTAAAGACCTCCAAAGAAGGAGACTCCACCACACACCTTGGCAGCAAATTCCACTGTCGAACAGCTCTTACTGTCAGGAAGTTCTTCCTAATATTTAGGTGGAATCTTTTTTCTTGTAGTTTGGAACCATTGCTCCGTGTCCACTTCTCTGGAGCAGCAGAAAACAGCCTTTCTCCCTCCTCTATGTGACATCCTTTTATATATTTGAACATGGCTATCATATCACCCTTTAACCCCCTCTTCTCCAGGCTAAACATGCCCAGCTCCCTTAGCCGTTCTTCATAAGGCATCGTTTCCAGGCCTTTGACCATTTTGGTTGCCCTCCTCTGGACACGTTCCAGTTTGTCAGTGTCCTTCTTGAACTGTGGTGCCCAGAACTGGACACAGTACTCCAGGTGAGGTCTGACCAGAGCAGAATACAGTGGCACTATTACTTCCCTTGATCTAGATGCAATACTCCTATTGATGCAGCCCAGAATTGCATTGGCTTTTTGAGCTGCCGCGTCACACTGTTGGCTCATGTCAAGTTTGTGGTCAACCAAGACTCCTAGATCCTTTTCACATGTACTGCTCTCAAGCCAGGTGTCACCCATCTTGTATTTGTGCCTCTCATTTTTTTTGCCCAAGTGCAATACTTTACATTTCTCCCTATTAAAATTCATCTTGTTTGTTTTGGCCCAGTTCTCTAATCTGTCAAGGTCGTTTTGAAGTGTGATCCTGTCCTCTGGGGTGTTAGCCACCCCTCCCAGTTTGGTGTCATCTGCAAATTTGATCAGGATGCCCTTGAGTCCATCATCCAAGTCGTTGATAAAGATGTTGAATAAGACCGGGCCCAAGACAGAACCCTGATCAAATGACTACTTGTGTGTGGAAAGAGTGTGATGAAGCATATTGCATGCTTGGCTTTAGCCTGGGAAACTACAAAGAAGTGTTTCATCTGTAAGAAGTGTCTGATCCCAGGGAATGAGTCGTTCAGTGGCTTGGGGGGACAGAAATTAAGATGCCGGGGAGGAGCTGAGTAGGTTGTTGGAGAAGCGTCCCACCTCTGTGGCACTGGATAGCCTTAGCCTAACACCACCTCCTATGGAACCACTTCTCCCTCTTAGTGATGAGCCTTCCCCTTCTGGAGTGGCAACTGAGAGTAAGTCTGATGCTGAGGGGGTCTGGACTCCACCTCCATTTCCACGGACACAGACACCAGCGCAGATGCAAGCCAACTCATTCAAAGGAATGTCCGTTCTTGGGACTCCAGCTGTTTGATGAACTAATTGCTGTGGCTGTCCTTTTCTTCATTAGGAAGGTGCAGAGGGTGTGTTACTTGTTGGATCAACATATTGGCTTGTGTTTATTACCTTATGTACTGATCTCATTTGAGCATTAAAGCCTTTAGCATAACCACAACTGCCAGTTAGAGCTTTTCCATCTGGCAGTGAGGGCCAAGACCATCATCATTGCAAGCAGGTTAACACAGGACATGCAGCACTACTCATCAGATTAGAAGAGTGGGAAAACAAGACATTTTCTTTATCCAGTACTGGGACATAAGGGAACTTTCAAGTGAAGGGTACTGCATCCTAAAAATCATTAGTTTGTACCAGCAAAAAGATGCAAAACAGCAACTGAGAGGTTTCATGGTTCTAATGTGGCTGTGCTGGGAAGCCATGTTGTGCTTGGTTTACACAAGGAGTTCCTTTAGCTGTTTTGTTGCTGCTGCAGTGGAGTGGTTATTCTTGCAAGTGTGAAGCAGAAAACTAGGCAGGTGAACCAGATTGCTGATGCCAGAAGTAGAGTGTGAGGCTCACCTGAGGCTGCGAGATCGGGGGCGCATTGCTGGAGAATGCCGCCCTTCCTCATCAGTGATGCTCTCTGTGCTGAAGTGCTTTGTCAAGAAATGGAGTTCATCTGGTGTTGGCTGATAAGGCAGTTGGTGCAGCTTCTCCTGAGATGAACATGATGACTAAGAACAAAGTATATACAAGGGAACACTTAATGTGAGGCACAAGACTTAACATAGATGAATACACTTCACGAGTTCTTTCGTTTCAAGAGGTAGAAGAAAATGCTTATGAATCTTCAAGCTGTCAATGGTGAATTCCTTTAGTGAATAACTATTCCTGCAAGAATTAACCATTTTTCTTCACGTGCTTCATCAAACCACTTGCTGGCAAGCCCTGCACTGAACAACTGAATGTAACAAGATTTATGTTTGTTCACCACCCTGAAATCATAATGGGATGAAGGGAGACATAAAAGTATAAATATTAAATTAACTGAAGTTTTCTATAAAAAGACGAGGCTATCCATAAAAAGTGGGGGGTTACTAATTTGCAGTGTTCTTCTTTTGTGTGAGAATGCAATTTTTATGAATAATATTTTCAAAACGTGCTCTTGGGTGGTTATTACTGTCTCACTTAAGACAAATTACATAAAAACAAGGTTTAGTGATACAGGGTGGAAATGTGGGGTAGAGGGTGTGGCTGCATCTATGCTGTAACTGTCACAGGATTCATAGTTTTTAAGTAAAGGTGCAAGATGGCAGTACTGGCAATTAAAACATCTGTTAACAACTTTCAGCCTGAGGTACTAAGTGCCTCAGAAAACCCTGCATTATTGGAGGACTTAAAGACTTCAGAACAACCCTTTCAACTAATGGTATCTCTTTACTAAACTCTTAAGGGACAAGTCTAAACCAAATCTGGAGGGACTCAGGACAGAGTACAGTGGCAAATTTAAGCATCCACTTCACATTTGTCAATGGAACAAATATTAACTCCTGTCAGACTGATTTCCATATACATGTGATTCTGTTGGACACAGCAAATTATTATTATTATTAATAAATAATAATAATAATAATAATAATAATAATAATAATAATAATAATGGCAGCTCACTGGACTCCACAGTATCTTTTTCGGAAAAACTTAACTAGCACTGGCAAGTGCTGGAACTGTAATGCCTTGCATGCAACACTCTGTCACATGGTTAGGTTCAGTCCTAAAGTCATGGTCTTTCAGAGGTCATCAGCTGCATAAATATGGTTTAGGACACCTCCTTGAGATTTGCAGATGTTTAATCTTCCACTGAATTATGTGCCGGTCCTTTGAAACCTGATAGAGGGAAATTTATTTGAAATACTTTTGAGCTCCCACTACAGAAGTTACAAAAACAGTGATTGTCAAATTGACAAGTTATAATGCATGTAGTAAAATAACAGGTAGAAATCACCATTAACTATTGGAAACAAGAAGAATTAGAAGTACTTTACTAATTAACTAACCATTGTGAAAATTTACTTACTGAAACTGTTGAACTGGGAGTGTTTGTTCCATATCCAGATGAGGGGAGGGAGGCCAGGGACCAACGACGCCCATCTGTCCTAGAAAGAGATGCAAGCAACATTACTAAAACTTTGCACTGGTGTTTATAAGCAACAAATCTCTTCTGCTTTAATAACCCATATGCCATAGGTGATTAACAATGTGTTTGTTTATCCGACACAACCTCTTCATTTCTCCGTGAAATTGTTTCAAGCTGGCATGAAGCTGTGACAGAAATGATTATGTAGCGGAGAATCCAGCTCACAAATGACCAGTTGTTGACCTATGGTATAAATGTCACTACCCACACCCAAACAAACCCATGAAAAATTGTTTAGAGTTCCTGTAATTACCTGAACCCATTTTTTACATACTCAGTGTCATGTTATCATGGCATCCATGATAACATTCTGGATGCCATAAAAACGGTTTCAGATTCTCAAAATTCACAACATTTCATTGACTTACAAAATCTGTGGTGAAAAAATATGGCCAGTTCATCTACTGTTCTGACTCATATTAATATTTTTGTAGACTCAGTATTTATTGAAAATAAAATCCCCATTTCCCATAGGCAGATGTTCTATAAGCAAACTGCTTTATAATCTGATTTAAATAAAGGTATGTTTTCACAATCTGTATATAACTAAGGTGATTTTTTTTTAAAAAAAAGACAAATGGGCAACATTAAGGCAACATTACATGGTTATTCCACAGGATATCCAGGACATTCATCATACTTTTCAGATAATCCACAAATTTAACAGATGTAATATGGAGGGTTTTTCTTTTTCTATTTTGCAATTTGATACTATAAACACCTTCTTTGGGCCCTTGAATATCTGACCTAACTCCACTCAGGTCTTCATGCCATACTGATCCTTGCCCATTGACATTGTAGACAATAGTGACCATGGTACTTGCATGAGCTGAACATTATGCAGGACCCCACAATCTGCAATGTGAGCACAGGGCTCTTCCCACTGGTACTGGGAAACAGTAGTTTTATTGGTACAAATCCCGCTCTTCTATTTAGCACTACAGTGCCTTGCAAAACCATGAGAGTCCTATACAGATAGACAATGTTGAATAAAGCTCTTTACACTTACCCTCCACACCATTTTAACAGGCAAGCCATAGGTTTGGTTTGGTGTCTTAGCTCCAACCTGATTACTGCTTTTTAATTTAATATATATATATATATATATATATTATTTATACCCCACCCATCTGGCTGGGCTTAAAAATGAATAAACATGGAAAGTCAAAACAGGTATCTATGTACATATGCATTCAGTTCTTGAGGAAAAGAGTAAGAGTCCAATGTCACAAAATATGAACACAAAATAGAGTTAAATTTAAATGAGTGAGTGAAACACAGTTTTGTGATATTTAATGTGAAAGCTGTGACTGCTATCTTAGCTAGAAATAACAGGTCACATTTTTTTTCTATAACACGCTGAGAGGGTTTAGACCAACAGTGCCCTAAACAGATCTTCTGCAAAGCTTTTGAATTACCTTTATTCTGTTTGATGTTTCAAAATAAAATAAAATCAGGTCTAATTTGAGAAAGGTGCAAGCATCTCATTTTACCTACCAGATTCAGGAAAACAACTGACATTTCTACCCCCAATAGTTCTCTTACAATTAAAGAATGAAACAGCACAAGCATTTAATAAACAATGTCTTCATGCTTCATGCACAGGATCACAAAGTTTTAAGCTGCAGTTACTGAATCCATGCTATAATTACAACCCCATTAAGGCAATTGTTTAAACAGAATGACATTCAAATGTCACTGGTATCTACATGTATATATGTCTATATATCTATCTCTATGTATCTAGATAGATAGATATGTCTAGGAGGACACTGTAAGATGCTGTTTAAAACAATAGCAGCATTTTATTTTGGAGGAAGGCTTCTTCATATGACAAATACACTGCACACTGATTTATCAGAACAACCAATCAGGGCTTTAAAAATTATTTAGAAAAAGTTGAGACAGCAACTGCATGCCCATTCTCTCTGAATGTTGAACTGAAAAATAATTCAACTTCTGTGAAACTGTTGGTCACTCTTAGAACATATGTTTTTCAAAGAAATCCTGAGGCCCTTTCTAAAACAAGTAGAAATACAGAGATCTACCATAAGCTATAGGCCTAGCAACCTCAGGACGGATTCTCCTGTGGCTGTCATATTGAAGGTGCTTATAGTTGCTTCTGTTTTACAACTGCTTCATACAGTAGGCTGTTCCCATATGGGCCAGCTTACCACATAGACTGGTCTCCACGCTACCCCTACCTCTGAAAAAAGCATTCCTGGAAGTAATGTGAAGACACCTATGCAGTAATGCTAATATATTAAACAAAAGGAAATGTATGATTTAGCTCCTTAAGAGGGAGCAGCTGCCACTCAGAAGTTTCAAGAAGCCTTCATATGGCAAATGGATCATTAAAAGTGCCTATTAACAGCTATTAAAGATTTATAACCTTTTTTCTGTCCCCAAAGTCCTCTCTAGCTTAGCAATGCTACGAGGCACAATGTTCCAGTTTAGGCACAACAAGAAAACACCCCTGTGTCTTGCATAGATGCTACACAAATGCAATACACATTATATTCTGGACTGATATTTAGATTATATCCTACTGAAATTTTCAGAGAACAAAAAAAGCTAAAAATAACTTTGCCATGCAGAAAGATGGATTTTGAAGTTCAAGTGAAACTGAGGGATTGTCAGATTAGTTATTTCATCATGTTCAGTTCTTTGAGAACAGAACAACATGTTGGATGTAAATAATTGGGCATGTTTTCTGCAGCTCCAGTCCAGAATGCTGATCTGGAAAATAAGAATATTATTGGATGCAGCATAAAAAGCTGCACACCACTAAAACAAATTGCTAAAGACATGGGATTCTTTAAATCCTGGTCACTAACTATCTTTTAAAAATAAGTTTAAAGCTATTTTATACTATCATGCAGCAGAACTAGACCAACTTCACTAAGCTTGCAGTTCTACACAGAGTTACCTGAAAGTAAATTCTGCTCAAGAGAACTTACTTCTGAGTAGATATATCTAGGATGAGGCTTTAAGATAATGTTTAAAAAACACTTGCTGCTCATTTTAATTGAGAAAGTTAGCACCAGAATGCCTAAATGGGGTTATAGCAGCATATAAGCTCACTAGGACAGTAGCATGCAGAAGCATTCCATTTACATTCCACATAATATATATCTGATGTACCATTACCTGTCTGCCCTGTGTCCATGGCTATATAAAAAAATAGTACCAGTAAAAAAAAACAGGGGGGAAATTGTAAACATAATCTGCTTCTGAAAAAGTAATAAATTGTTGTTTTCATGCTTGTAAATCATCCTGGGATTTTTTATAGATGGAGTGGCATATTTGTTTATATTAGTAGATAAAAATGAAACTGCATATGTGAATGTGGCAAAATTCTGTAGTTTGAAAAAAATAATCCTTTCATTTACATTGCCATAATTCTAATATCACTGAAGCACTCTATTTTGAGAATGGTTCATCTTTGTTCATCAGGTTTTAAAAGCACTCAGATTTTTTATAGTAACAAAATAAATATTCACAAAATAAAACAGCTTGAGATTTATTACAAAACACAGCAAGCCAGAGTGGCAGTATCAAACAAAATATCTAAGCACATTACCCTATATGAAAGGAATTCTAACCAACATATTTGCTTAGTGAAGCAGCACACTGGTTGTCAAAGCACTCTTTCTCTTTGGTGATCACTCATAGCCTGACTAAGATTGTCTTCCATGAACACGGTCTTAACAGTGAGTCCCTAAGTGACTGTGGAGGCCAATTCTGGATCCACACGTCCTTCCACAGTGGGGACATAGGTTTCCAGGTAGGAACGGATCACAGTGAGGGTTTCCCAAACGTGCCTTCCTCTTAGCATGTTTCTCCCTTTTGTCCTGAGTTCGAGCATCTTCAAAGTCCAGAACACCATTGGTAGAGGCTGTTCTCCAATTGGAGCACTCGCAGGTCAGTACTTCCCAGTTGTTGATGCTTATAGTAGCTTTTTGTAGATTTGCCTTCACAGAGTCTTTAAACCTCTTTTGTTGACCACCAGCATTACACTTTCCATTTTTAACTTTGGAATAGTGTAGTTGCTTCAGAAGACAATAATCAGGCCTCTGAACAACATGACCAGTCCAATGAAGTTGATGCTGAATAATCATTGCTTCAACAATGGTGATATTTGCTTCTTCCAGTACACTGGCATTAGTTCGCCTGTCTTCCCAAGTGAAATGTAAAAATTTTCAGAGACACCATTAATAGAATCTTTCAAGGAGTTGGAGATGGCGTTTATAAGTGGTCCATGTTACACAGTATGATTGGTAGTACAGTAAGATTGGTAGCAGAATAGCTTTGTAAACACGCATTTTGGTTCTCCTGCGAATGTCATGGTCCTCAAATACTCTGTGCTTCAATTGGGAGAAAGCTGCACTCACAGAGCTCAGGTGATGCTGAATTTTGGCATCAATGTCGGCCCTTGTGGATAGATAACTGCCCAGGTAGGAGAAGTGATCCACACTTTCCAACATTCCACCACTGAGTTAATTTGTGGCACTGCAGAGGGGTTGTTCTGTGCTTGTTGGTGCAGCACTTTAGTTTTTTGGATGTTGAGTGATAGGCCAAGCTTTTCGTAAGCTTCTGCAAAGATATATAGGATACTGAAGCTCTATGACGGAAGTTATAGTAACCTTACTCTTTCCTTTCAGCCTACTCAGATTAAAGAGCTTTCCATCTGTTTGATGCATGAGTTTCCCTTTGACAATGTGTAGGATCATGGCAATGAAAATAATTAATAGAGTTGGGGCGATAACACAACCCTGTTTAACACCTGACCCTACTGTGAATGGTTCACTTTGAGAGCCATTGTTATCTGTAATAGTTGTTGTCATATTATCATGGAGGAGCTGAAGGATGTTCACAAATTTATCAGGGCAGCCAATTTTCAGGAGGACAGTCCACAGGGCATTATGATTTACAGCTTCAAAGGCCTTAGTCAGGTCACTAAATGCCATATAAAGGGGTTGGTTTGGTCTCTGCATTTTATTGAAGCTGTTGAGCAGTGAAGATCATGTCCCCTGACCCAAGCAATTATTAAAATATTCAGGAGAGAAGAAAAATGCCACCTAAAGAGGATAAAAGCACAGTCTCCAGTCTGGCAAAGTTTTCCCTGCCTCCCAATTTCACTGAAGTGGCTTTGCCTCACACACTTTTGGATCATGGAAGTTGGGGGAAGGGTCTCATGTGCCATGATCCAGTGTAGGTTGCCTCATATAGCATAGCTATTTTGTGAATGACATAGGACTGGCCTTTATGGTAGCTGGCCCTCCTCCCACTATCTGTCTCCTGTGAGCACAGCAAGAGAGAAGGTGAATAACTAGTCACGGACCCTGTGAGATAATGCACTACTGTATTAGCAACAGCTGAAACAGTAAGACCACTTGCGACTGAGGAAGACCCAGGCTTTAGGAACAGTTGTAAAGACACTGCAACATGGCTTAAGTGCCCAGAACTGTGTGTGTTTGCTGTAGGCTGGAAAGAGTTGGGAAAGCAATTGATGAAGCAAGGCACAGGCGCACTATTTGCATAATGTATTGCAGTATGAGCAAAGGGTAGCACTGGGTGTTATCCAGTTATCGTTGAAAAAATACACTGATGCAATGAGTAATGGATGGGAGTTGGCATTGTTTGCTTCCCCCTTTTTCCTTGTACCCAGGGTTTTCTTGGGGAGGGGAGAGCTGCTTCAAACACGCAAGCATATTAGGGATAGCCTGGTGTTATTTTGGGCAGCCAGATATTTAAAAAGTCATTTCCGAAATAGATGACCAAAAGATAAACGCTTTCTTTCTAAATAGCCGGCTCACTCGGTCTTCCCTCTAATGAGAAGGAAGGCCTTGGTAGGCCAGGAAACCCGTAGACAGAATAGAAAGATAAAGGCAAGCAAAAGAAACCAGGTGTTCCAGTGCAATGAACCATTGGGAAAGGATGACAAATACCCCACAGCCCAAAAGTTAATACCAAACAACTATAAAAAATCTTGCTAACCAAATCTATGCCCTGAAAAAACAAACAGGCAAGCAAACAGTGCCATCCAATAATGCAAAAGCTATTATGGGAATACCTGAGCCACATACAGAAGCTGCATCTTACTCACAAAAATGGGCTGTCAGAGGTAGGTTTTGATTCTCTGACTGTTTTGCCAATCAGTGTTTGTCTATAACTTACAAGGGCTGACTGGGCAGGGTTCCACGCTGGTAGCCTTTAAAGCACTTTATTTCAAACAAGCATTCCCCATATGGTCTGTGAACAGAATTGGCAAAGGCCATTTTCATCTGTCCCAATCTGGAAACAGCATGAGTGGAAATGTGATCATAACTTTCACTTCCCCTTCTCTCCCACTCTAACACTGCAGAACACAAGGCATACCAACTCCACAACTCTTTGCATCTCCTGCCACATATGTTCAAATATAGCCACAGGAACCCACTTTCTCAAATATAAGCACAATAATAAACATTTGCCTAGGCCAGGCAGTCTTCATGTGTGTACTTTTTTCTTTCATTTTTTCCCCTTTTGCTTGCTTTTCTGCAATGTCTCACATTCTGAATGAGAAGCTAACAAAAATGTTTTTAAAAAAATATTCTTGAGAATTGAGTTAAGTGGGTCAGTCAAGAACACAACACCAAATTACTTTAAGCAACAAGCAAAAAAGAACTGCCTCATGAGGCTTTTACATGCAAATCAGAACTAAAATGTGCATGCATACATACCTCCGGGCAGGAACGAAGGAAAAGTGAGAGGGTGCATTTGGGGAGAAATTTCTGGGACTGTCCAACGGACTTCCACCTGTTCAGAAAATTACAAAATGTTGACATTTGCTGTGCATTCAAAACTATTTCTGTTATTGTAATTTGATGAGTGCCTCAATGCTGTACAAGTCACTGAGATTTCTATGTTCAGATGACGGTAACCAATTTTTACTATCTATTTTTACTCTACATCCGTTTAAAGGCACTGATCTTTCATTGTTTCTATAGGAGCAAATGTAAAGTTTTCTGAATATGGGAACTGATGAATTAGCATTAAAATAACCAGGATACCTGATTAGAATAACATATGATTACCTACTTTTGCAGTGATTTAATACATTCAGGATGTGGCAGCATTCAGTAGAAGATTGACATTTTAAGCAATAGATGTAGCCTGACCCGACAAATGAGATTAGTAAAATGTTTATAAACTGGTGGTGTTAACAAATGCAACACAGCACATAATCTGCTAGATAGCACACTCTGACTTCTCAATAACAGTTTGATAGGGGTTTATGTGGCACACACACACACCCATTCTGGAATTTTAATTAGATCCCAGGTGAGATATTTCCCAGCTCAAGATGAAAAACAATTAGCAGCCCTATTCTACTTGTCAAAGTGAAAACACTGAAAACAGAAGGGAGAAGGGGAATGTAGAAGCTGTAGTTCAGTTCGTCCTATGTAGTATTATTTCTTGTAATATTCTATGGGTTGGACCCATACTTGCTCATTCCATTTATGGAAGGAACCAGGATCCTGTAGAGGCTTCCCCACTAGAGGAAGGGATTAATTTTTGCAGATTCTCTATGCAGGCCCCACAATCACCTCCCCAACTCTCAAGAGCAGTTTTCCAGGGACACAGGGAGCTACAGGAGGAGGAAGGAGGAACTGGCAAAAATAACCTCCCCACCCTTTTGCTCAAGCATGAACAGAACTGTGCTCATTACAAGTTTGAATCCAACTGTACGTTTTAAACAACTCATAAGTCGGAGGGGGGGATAGGGGGCAGGCAGGACCATGAGTGGCAGCAGTCAGAGGGTTAGGCAATGAAGATGTAGGGACGTTCCACAGGTGTAGAAATGAGTGGAAGTACACTATCTGCACTTCCCTACATCAATGTACCTCTACAGTTGCGGCAAGCAATAAATATGCCAGCATAAGCTTGCAGTCTATGAAACATGAGGAAAACAGTTCAAATAGTAGGGCTTACATAACATCAAGAATATACTGATAGAAATACACACAAATTTGCTGACATAAAATAAACTAATCTCCATTGTAGGAGTTTTTGTCATGTGACATACATGAGTCTTTGTGTTAACTAAAAATCTAAATAGCAGCATATGTTGTGAGTGTGCATTTTATCTGTATAAATGATTTTTGCAAATGGTTGGATTTTGACAGTGTTGCTCCCACTGTCTGTCAGCCTTAAGATCTGCAGGAGAGGCCCTGTTTCGAGTTCCGTCAACAGCTTGGTCTTCTCTGTTATGGCCCCCTGGTGTATCCCACTGGATACAGTTGCACCCCATTTTAATTAGTTTTTCAACATTAAGATGTAACTTTTCCTTCATACCCAGAGAGGTGACTAATTTATAGAATCCATTCCTATTTCATGAGTACTTTCTTATTACGTATAGATTTCTAGGTTTCTATGGTTTACGTAATATATTGTTTTTAACTGAAGTGTTGTGAACCAGCCTGGAACATTCAGGCTGAACAGTAGGCTATAAAAAAATAAAATAAATAAAGCAGGGTATCTCTCTCCACGATGGATGTTTAAATTGTGATTAGGTGAAAGCCTCTGATTGAATATGACAATTTTAATGCTTTATAGTGAGCAATTGTATACTGGGCTCCAAAACTCAAATCTCTTCAAATTCTATGGCAACATGTGACAAATGCATTTTTAAAAACAACAACGAAAACCTTGGCAGCAGTGCCAATCATCCTAAGAGCTTTAAGCAACTCTCCATGAAGCATTTGATTAGGACCATCAATCTCTAAAATCCTATTAGCCTCAATCCAGATATCACGTTCTCTAGAAAATTCATGTTGTGAATTTCAAATTAACAGACAGAACATTTTATCAAGCTGGATACATTATGGAAAAGTTAAAAAATAATTATCTGAACATGTAAAATTAAAGTCAAGCTAATCCACTACTACCCATTAGGACAACAGCAGAATTTGGTAATCTCTGTGTGTGCACGCACGTAATGCAATAGTGCCAGATATTTATAAGCAATTATTATTATCAAGGCAAATGCCAGAGAAACTGCTCACAAGACCACCATAAAGATCTGAACAAGTCCTCACTGTCTATACTACAAAAAAAGTTGGTGTTGGCAAGCCTCTTCTCATTGATGGTGTTATCTGTCTGTGATTCTGCATGTATAAGAAGAAGCAATCCAAGAATACCCTCCTGTCACTAAGGAGTGAAAATGCAATAAATATTTAAATTACATTTCACAACGGTAGACCATAATGAGACAGTAAGAAATGCACAACTCTTAGCAGAAATACTCCCCCCCCCCCGGCCCCCGTTTACGTTAGTACCATCTTGCCCCTGGGACAGATGTCTATGGAGAAGAAAAGGGCACCACTGCTGCAACACCATTTTACTGTGCCGTTACCAAAAGTAGAGCACTCTGTTTGGTCATTAAAGCTGACAGGCAACAAGGTGCTGGTCTTGCTGCTCAAATGCTTACACAGATTTAATGATCAGGTGGCAAGGGATCTAGAATCAAAGGGTTCTCAAAGATCTCTTAACACCTTGCAAGTTGCTGCTTCTTATTTCTTCCATATATTGGTGCTGCCGTCTATTATTCTTAAACACACACACACACACACACACACACACACACAAAAATATCAAGCAGCTCCAGTAATTGTTTGCATCACTACTTTGAAAGATGATGTACAATAAAAACATCCATATAACAGTGTATTCATTTGAAAACTGAACTATTACTCATTTCACCTATAAACCTTTGAGGTTATTTCCAGTGAAATTATTTTTGAAAAATGTCCATTGAAACTTCTTGGGAATGTGTAAATTCTTTTTACATTAGAAATGTATATTTTAGGACCCACCCTATTTTTACGATTGTATGCTGTTCTGATTTGTTTTTAATGTTGTGTTTTAAATGGTTGTAACCTGTCCTGGGACCTCAGTGTGAAGAGTGGATTATAAAATTATTGTTGCAACTGGGACATCTTTTCATGCATAGTGGGAGTGTGGAATAATAAAACATATTTTGGTCTTGGGTATCTGATACAATTTAATCATTAACTTAAGATACCTTGCCTATCCAATCCAGTGGGAGGAGTCATTCAATCAAGTGAATATCCTCTAGTTAACTCTGACAAACTTGTAATGACAAAGATAACTGAATCACTTCTGTGATCTAGTTTGACTCTGTACTAGGTATTCTGTAATCTGTGTTTGTAACTGGTTTCTGTTATGAAATCAACAAAATTATTAGACCATCATAATAATTTCTTTTACATTTCTCAGCTACAGGATTCTGTCTTTAGAATAGAGTGCTTCTTAGAATTCTGAAATGCTTGTTCTGTCAAAGGCCAACAGGCAACTGTTTAAACTCTCCTTTGAGAACTTAAGGAAGTTCTTGGATACCAGTAGGATAAGCAGCTCTTAAATTAGAGGACCAGATGGCTCATTCTAGTTGAACTGCTACTATTCCTTCGGTTTTGCTGTCCAAAGAGGATATGGGGGATACACTTTGAACAGAATGAACTGTAGCGTTTCACTAAAAACATGAAAGCCAACAATTCCCACTTTTTCGGTATTCTATTCATACTTCTTGGCATTTCTTGGCAGGATAATTATAGCATCTGGTGTTCCCCAGGAGGACTGGATCAATGCCAACGTTTAGGGCTGTCCGGGTCAGTATCTCCGGAAAGAGAGATATCAGCTCTCTTAGCTTTTATGAAGCAGAGAATACTGAAGTTTAATTGGAGATACCCTGAAATATTAGCAGCATTTAAATGTACTTCCAAAGCATCATTTGGTACTATCAAGAAAGAGCCGCAAAACAGACACACCCCCGAAGTGATTTTTTAAACACTGTTAGAAACCCACGATATATAAGCTAGGTGACAAATGGCTCCTTAAACCAGGGTTACAGTTGCCAAAACAGAATGCCTAGTTGCCATTTTTGGGCCAAACGGCTCAAAAGTCTTATGCGTTGCTGGTGTGTGACAATGCTTTTGCCTGGTGCCTAAAGATATGTAACAAAGGTGCCAGGCGAGCCTCCCTGGAGAGAGCATTCCACAAGCTGGGAGACACTGAAGAAAAGGTCCACTCTCATGTTGCCACCCTCCGGAGCTCTCATTTAAGAAGCAAATGAAGAAGGACCTCATGATGATAATCGCAGGGTCTGAGTGAGTTCATATGGGGAGAGGCGGTCCTTGATGTACTTTGGTCCAGAACCATTTAAGGCAGGCATGGCCAAACATGGCCCTCCAGATGAGTTGGGACTACAATTCCCATCATCCCTGACCACTGGTCCTGTTAGCTAGGCATGATGAGAGTTGTAGTCCCAAAACATCTGGAGGGCCAAGTTTGGCCATGCCTGATTTAAAGCTTTATGAGTAAAACCAGCACTTTGATTTGGGCCTGTAAACTAATTGGCAGCCAGTGAAATTGGGCCAGGAATGGAGGTTTATGTCCAAAGTTTCTTGCCTGGGTAACCAGTCTGGCCGTTGAATACTGCACCAGCTGACATTTCCAAACCATCTTCACTGCAGTAATCTAACCTTAATATTACCAGAGCATAGATTGCAGACATTAGGCTTGTTGGGGGATTGATCATTCGTTTTGCAGAAAACTGAATAAGTTTCTGTTAATTGGAAATGGAGAATGTTCCAGAAACTGACCCGAGAAGCCTAACTACTTACACTGGTGCAAGACAAGGATCAGGAGTTAATTGGTTTCCTTTGAACAGCCAGGAACCTGTAGCCTTAAAAGGCTGGTCTTTAGTTTCTCTTTCTAGCTAGAGAGCCAGAGAAACAGCTAGAGAAAGATTCAGTGAGAGAGTGTGTGCTAGTTTCTCTCACTGCCTGCAAATGATGAAACTACTACTACAACTGCTGCTGGTATGGATTAATGATGTATTCTGCTGTATGCTGTATGAGATGTCTAGCTGCTGGGATCAGTAGCCTAAGCGGACTATTCTGTATATATTGCAACAGTTACGCTTAATGCCGGCAATAAAGAGCGAATTGCCTGGACTGCTTCTGTGTCTTGAGTGTTATCTATCAGGGCAACTCCCACATGCAAGAGCCACGTGTAAACTAACTCTGCTGGAAGTGTGCTAGGCATTTGATTTATGCCAAGAGGTGAAGGCCACAAAACCTGACAAGGCTATCCCGGTCCAAATAGGGGCACAGCTGAGCCACCAGCCCAAGATGATGGATGGCACTCCACACCACTGAGGTCACCTAAGCCCCATGTGACAGCTATGGATCCCAAAGTACCCCCAAGTTATCCACTCCTTCAAGAGCAGGCAGCCCATCTGGTCTAGTGAATCACCCACTAACAGTGCCTCAGTCTTATCTGGATTGAGTTTCAGTTTATTGGCTCTCATCCAGTCCATTACTGTGACAAGAAAATGGTCCAGCACATCCACTGCCACAGCTGTATATGGAAAAGAGAACTAGAGCTGTGCCTCATCAGCATATTGCTGACAATGTACTCCAAAGCTCTGAATGGCCCCACTCAGCGGTTTCATGTAGATGTTAACAGCCTGGGGGATAAAAATGGACCTTGAGGAACCCTACACTGAAGTCTCCATGGGATCGAAGAGCACTCCCCAAGCATCACCCTCTGGAAACAGTCATCCAAATAGGACCGGAATCACCACAAAGCGGTGCCACCCATCCCTAACTTAGACAGCTGCTCCAGAAGGATACCATGGTCGATGGTATCGAAAACCACTGTGAGGTCAAAGAGAATTAACAAGGGCAGATTTCTCCTGTGTCTCTCCTGAGGTCATCATGCAGAGTGACAAAAGCAGATTCCGTGCCATAACCAGGCCTAAACCCCAATTGAAATGGATCTAGAAAATCAGTTTTCTTTGAGAGCACCAGCATCTAGTCTGCAATCCACCAGCTCAGGAACCTGACCCACAAAGCGGAGACTGAGAACTGACTGGTTCCAGTAACAACCTCAAATCGCTTTCTATGGACCTTGGGATTTTGAAAACAAAAACAAAAACAGCTGTTGCAGCATGTATTGTATCAACTAAAGCAATAAAACGGTGCCTTTAGAAACGGGGTCAATGCAAAGGTCGATGGCATGTTCAATATGCTTTTAGAGCAAACTCATTTAAATGGACCATTTTCTATTATTAAAGAACAACAAGTCAGAGTTCATTGGATTGATCTGATCTAGGGTTAATATGTTTTAGAGGGATTAGGTAGGAAATTGCTCTGGAAATATTTTCAATAAAATAAAAATATTTTTTAAATGAATGATTGCAGGGTGGGGGATAAAATAACAAGGAAAGATGTGGTGTTGTGGGTACTGAAATGTGCCCGGAAATGCTATTCAGGGGAGTTTGCTGGTTACTCTTCCAATGTGGTTTGCTCCATCTTGATCTTCGTTTCCCAACTGTAACTGAGCTCACAACATGTTTCCCTATCATAGTGAAGTGCTTGTATGGATCCCTCCCCTAGACAAATAAAACACTTTTTAGATGAATCAAAAGAAAAAGAAATGAGAGAATTGGGAGAAGTGCTCTGGAGAATAAATAACATGAAACAGAAACCGTCTCTCTTAGAGGTAAGAGAGAAGTTAACAAAGCATAAATGCAACATTAAAAAGTCTATACAAAAAGTAAACTTCAGACTGTTTTTAAAATGCTTTGAAACTAAGAACGGCAGTCCTTCAAACAGAGGTGATTAATTGCATTATGACATGATGCCCAAGCTACAAACCAAAAACAGATGCTATTCCTACTGTCAAAATTAGGGACACAAATTATTAATGAGCTCTGATTCACTTCAGTCACAAATACCAAATTCACTTCAAAAACTGATGTCCAGCATCGTGAGAACAATAGCTGCTCTGTCAAAAAAGATTTCCAGAAAAAGGGGGGGGGGAATATTGTCATTACCTGCATGGCCATGGAGTGGAGAATGTGGTCGAGGAAGTGTTGGAGATGTGCTGGAGGTTACAATCAAGCTCTTTCTATTACTGGTCCTACAACTGAAATGAAAGGCAAAGAAAAGCAAATACTGAAATAATTTTGTTAGGGCATTTACAATGACTCTAGAGGAATGATATTCAATTTTACTCTAGATTTAAAGAAATCGATGTAATACCTTTCTTGATTTTGATTTACTTTATAGAAATCTTAGACACTAAAAGTAGAAAATAGTATCAATAACTGTCCGTGAATCGCACTATCAAAAGAAAAAAAGAACTTTGATAATTAAGGAGGAAACTAATATAATACGCATGTAAGGTACATATATTAGCCAAGGTATTTGGTAAAGTTTTACCAAATGAGATTACATGAAGTATTCCTAGTTTATGGAAGAAAGGAAGTCATGAATGGCTATACAAAAACTGGCTGTAATTAAAATGCTGCTTCTTGTTTCAAGTAGTACCAGTAAAGGTCAAGGATTCCTACCTGAGAAAAGCATAGCAATTAAAATTTTCGAACACAGGTTAAACACACACCTCATCACCAAGGCTTCTGTGAGGAGTGGATTAATTTGAGGAGCTGGTTTGAGTTAAATGACAATGACACTGGGTGAGCTTTTTTGCACACGTCGGTCTTTAGAAGTCCCTCAGATTGTTATATTGCTCAGCAATATAATAGGTTTTATAGGTACCATACCTGCAAGAACCCTTTTGGCCAAGCCCCACCCTTACCTGCCCCACATTAAACATCATACATGACATCAGGTGCAAGGCAGGTAGTGCAGCTTAGCCACAAAGGCCTCACAAGCCAAATGTGACAGTGGTGGGGGCCTGCAGGCTGCTGTTTCACACCCCTGATTTTAAAGAAGAGCAAGTAAAAAACTATATGATCAGATGGGAATAAAAATCTAGGAAGATCTAGAACATTTGATATTTGCAAGTTTACATTGGAGGGTTTTTATTGGTAAGTCAAGGCACACCATTCTAACATGTTTACTTAGAAACCTAAAAAACGGAAATAATTTCTAATTTTGTGCATCAGTTACATTTTTTTAAACTTTTCATCAAAAAGGGATACCAGTTATATTGAAAGCACAGATAATAATACTCTGTTAAAAGAATTTAAACCATTGTGAGCATCTCTGATAAGAGTGGGTAGAGAAACAAGAGAAAATTAATGTACAAGGGGAAAAAAATCAAATGCTGGCCCCAGAACACAATTAATTTGTATCCTTTTGTTTGAAGACTCAATACTTCGACAGAAGGCACATTGGGATAACACATGCAAACGAAATGAGCTTTTAAACACCCCGATAATCATTTGTTGTTCTTTTGTGTCTCTGAATATTTTTATTTAAAGACAAGTTTACTGTTATTCAAGAGAAGCTAAAGCACATTAAGGAAAATTGATCGAGCTACCAACCATAACCTAAAGCACCATTAAGCTGCTGTTCTACCTCTTTGGTATACTTAAAATGTTCAGTAAAGTATCAAATTGCTCTTTTGAGTAAGAGAGTCCATTCAAAATATGTCTGCTACACCACATACAGTATGCAAATGTTGATCTTCAGTCTTGTGCTGTTAAGTCTCAGTTTATAAAATATATTCACAAAGTGTCTTCAAGTTAATGCTCTGCTTCAGATTCTCCAGCAACACATTTAAGAGATTAATTGGGGGCAAAGTAATCACAAAGAAATGGGGGGAAGAGGCCGATTTCAGACTCAAGCAATGGAACTGACAGTTGTGCCCTGAATATAGGATGGTCCAAGAAATAAACTTATTAGCGAAATAGTAGTTTTGCTGGAAGACTCCTGGAGAAAGGGCCCTATCCTCCTCCTCCTCCTCCTCCTCCTCCAACCAGTGGGGCCATGTTAGGTGCTAGCTGGCAAGAGTGGGGAAGCCTTCCCTGTCTCTCCACTGGCTCCCCCACTCCTCCATGTGTGACTGGCAGAAAGAGCTACTAGATAATGTCCTCTGTTCATTATTCCCATTGAGAGGAGAGGAAAAGCTGAGATAGAAAGAACATCAAGACAACTCATTTTACATGCTTTCCTCCTTCCTGTCTTTTTACTTGTGCACAGACATCCCCAAGTTGGGAAATGCAAGAGTCAGGCAGCATCTGTCAAGGAGCTACATTCTGTTTCAGGATTATTGACTGCCAGCTCAACTATTACAACATTTGAAAACTATTTGAGGTTCATCCTAATTATAACTTCCACTAATGTCACCTGTTTTATTATAAACTGCATTCTACATAATGCATATTTGGCAAAATTTACATGTTATGAAGGATTTTAAAAGCTTCCAATAATTTCAAAAAGCAAAACAGTAATTTAAGAGACCTGCAACAATACTGAATGTTACTATGGGGACAGAAAGCATAGGGAATTATTCGTGTTACATAGGGTTAACCATGCACTCCTGTAAGTAAAAATAACATTTGTTACATGTGTTTAAGAGTTCCCAAAGCATTCTTGAAACTCAACACTATGGAACACTGGCCTGAGATATTGTTGACATGATACTGCACCGCAGCTCTCTAACAGTGTTGGATCAACAAGGTATGAGAGCATTTACAGGAATAGGCGGAAGGAAAAGCAGGCATGCATATGCTGTAAAATGGATAATACTGCCTCCAATAAGGTTGTTTTCAGGCCAAGAACTTGTTTACCGATCACATAAAAGCTGTATCAAAATAGCTCCCACCATTTTGATCCCTACCTGCTTCACTCCAATTTATTTCTTGTTTTCAACAATGCTTGATATTTTCAGCATTAAAAACACAATGACTTCACAATGGGCTAATGTTTATGGAAGCAGCCATTTAAAAGCAGCTACTTTTAAGGGTTATTTAAAATAAAATGTTAGAAAGTAACCTGCATCTATAGTCCTCATTCTTATGAAGCACTACACCAGGGGTGTCAAACTCAAATTCATCGGGGGGCCGCATCAGCAGTTTGGTCACCCTCAAAGGGCCGGTTGTATCTGTAGGACTATGTAAAGTGGAGGTTTCCTGTGTAGAACGGCCAGCGCCGCTAGAGGGCAGACATTCTCTGGCTTGTAGGCTGCTGCGCATGTGGTGAAGAGGCGGCTTTCTTGTGTAAAAAAAAATAAGCGAGAATAAAAGGTGAAGGCTGGCGGCCGGTGGCGGCTACACGGGCCACATGACGAGGTCTGGTGGGCCGGATTCGGCCCACGGGCCTTGTGTTTGACACCCGTGCACTACACCATGCTTTAGCTCCTGTATGTGCACATACTGGAACGAGCCTGGGCAAAATCTTGGGCCTATGGGCTCCTCTTTCACTTTTTCCTTCCACACAGCTGAGAGAAGAGGTTTGTCAACATTACATTCAGTTTTCCCTAATCCCGGCTTGTATGCGAAGCAACATGATTCATCACAAATTCTGGTTGGTTGTGCAAGACAGCTTCATAAGCCATGATTTGCACTTGTTTTGAAACTGACTGGCGCTTGTAATAAACCATGACCCCCAGTTCCCACACAAGGCCAAGCTCAGAAGACATGTAGACACCCACAAATACACACAACCAGGCCTCAATGGATGGAACTGGCAGAAAGAATAGAGATGTGACGTACTATTCTGCTCCTACAACATCGTAAGTAAATGAATTCTTGCTCCTTGCTCCTTCCTTTGCGTTTCAATTTCTCAGACAGGATCCTACCAGTTGCAAACACAATAAATTCTCCCTACTATTGTTGCAGCAAACGTGAAAATCACATCTGTTGAACACTGAGAACCACAAAACAATTTCTTTATAGCTTTGGCATTGGACAACTAGCACATGCTTCAATAATCCAGTCCATGTCTTTAAAACAACGTCTTCACCTGGGTCCATGAAACTTTATTAATTGTTTAAACAGTCAGCATCCACCTATTCATAATGTCTTGTACACATACTGAAGAAAAAGTCTCCACATTTTCTTGCCTATGTCAGAGGAGGAGATGGAGAGGGCCTTCACTGTGAGATCATGCATGGTGTTATTGTCCCATAATACATTTCAAGATTGAAGGCTCATCACACAACTGCAGGAAACTCCAGCTATAACTAAGTTTGTTCCATCCCTTCAGGAACCCAGCTTGTAGTGACAAAAACATTGCAAATCTCAGGGAAGATCTTTCTTAACACTATTAAGAGAAAGTTTTCTTTATGAGAAATAGATATTTTGAAGATGAAAACAAATATTAATTTTTTTCTTTACAATGCAGCAAAGCATATAAGTCTAAAACTGACATGTTAATGAAAGCACCAGCTGCACAGCAACATTAACTAGATATGGGAGTTATAGCTCTAATTATAGTAATTTAGAGATGGAAGCAATTTTGTAAGCAATTGCACTACTGACAACAGGAATAATTAAGTCCTTCAAAATAGATAAGAACAAGAAAGCATCCAGGATAAGATTGCCTTCATACTCAGCAACAGTTTAAAAAGGTATCTTTGTTAGAATAAATGAACTAAGTGTTATCTGTTTGCATTACACTGTGCCACAAACAAGATTGGTCAATGTACTTCTTATTAATCTCTCTTGTACACTGTGAGTGAAGTAACAAATTAGTATCAAAGTAACTAAAGTATGCATTCTATAATGGGATGGAATTTGTGACAAAGGGAAGCCTTTCTAAGCCTGAGCTTAATGAATTTCAGCAGCCACTGCAAAGAATTGTTGTTCTTTTAGACTTTCACAGAGACTGTGCAATTTTGCTGTAGAAAGGTATCTTCACTGTATAATTACTGTGATTTTGGCTTTAGCACATCACTCCAAGCTCTGTAAATCCTGAACACCATATCAATTCAATAAACTTCAACTAATTATCTATTTAGCAACCATTCATTAACTGTGATGGTAGCATAACATCATAGGAGAAACCCTCCGGGATTAGCCCTCCACCTAATCCAGCATCTTGTTTCCACCAGTGAACCAGCCAAATACTTCCGGCAAGCCCACTAGCAGGAAATGAAGACAACAGCAGCTGGTTTTCAGAGCAGTGTTGCTTCTTAACCTGAGGGTTCCTCATAAGGACATGGCTAACAGCTGCTGAATAGGTTTATCCTCCCCATAAATGTGTCTAATCCTCCTTTAAATCCATATACACCAGTGGTGGTCAACATATTTTATGCATACATACATCATATTTGTATGCTTACTGCATGAAAAGTTACATAATTACAAACATATCGAAAGTTGTCATAATAAATAAAACATCCAAAAGTACACAACCAAGCTGAACAATTTCCACACACATCATAAGAAGGTCTAAAATAAAGATACAAAAGATTAATATCAATAACATCCACAACCCCCCTCACCCAACAAAACCCCCTAAACAATACCCGAGCCCAAGAGTCTGTTCAGCAGGCTCAGCTTTTGTAGGTGGAGTCAGTCTGGGCCCTGCCCTCCATGGCCAAGTGGAAAAGGGTCTGCAAGGCAGGGAGATTTTCCACTAGAAATATTCTTTTAGATATGCCTTATGTTCTTTGGTCAATCTGTCATGATACTTACAACAAATCTATATTGTTGTTATAAGACTACCAGTTTTTTTAAAAGTTAACCACAGCTACAAGAGATTCCCAAACCACATTTTAACAAGTTTCCCTAGCCAGGAAACCCAAACACCCACCAGTGCCCAGACCACTAGATGATTTCTGCGAATTTCTACAAAGGTATTACAAAGGTACACAGCTGAGGTAACATCAATTGGGACAGGTTTTCTATACCGCTTTAACTATATCACAAGCTCCAAATTCTGAAACTACAAAAAATCCTAGCTACAAATGGTCAGGGCTAAAAGGTGAAATCCCCCTTTTAAATACAAGCATGTACTGAAAGAGGGTTCAGCCTCAATCACGATAAATTCTCATTTGAACAAGATGCATTGTTGGGTATCCCTGCTAATGACAGAATAGGTCTTCACTTAAAGAGAAGGGAAAGGAGATCACTGTGAAATTGGGAGATGGGTTATTTAGGTTGATTTAAACCAGCGGGTGGCGCTGTGGGTAAAACCTCAGTGCCTAGGACTTGCCGATCGTATGGTCGGCGGTTCGAATCCCCGCGGTGGGGTGAGCTCCCGTCTTTCGGTCCCAGATCCTGCCCACCTAGCAGTTCGAAAGCACCCATAAGTGCAAGTAGATAAATAGGTACCGCTTTATAGCGGGAAGGTAAACGGCGTTTCCTGCGCTGGTGCTGGCTCGCCAGAGCAACTTCGTCACACTGGCCACGTGACCCGGAAGTGTCTCCGGACAGTGCTGGCCCACGGCCTCTTAAGTGAGATGGGCGCACAACCCTAGAGTCAGACACGACTGGCTCGTACGGGCAGGGGTACCTTTACCTTTACCTTTAAACCAGCTTAGTGCCTTCCACCCACACTTTGATCTTCAGTCCTAGTAACTGCAGTGGCAGAACTGTACCCTGCATTCTCCTCCCTTGTGCATCAGTCTCTATACCAATCCACACACAAGTATCACATATGGATATGTGCCAGAAATGTTTTATCCTACTATTTTCCTCAACCCACATACCCAAATCTCTCTTTTAATCGAACATCAAGTCACCCAAGGTATCCAGGTAATGATGGTTATACCATATAAGTAAGTATTTGCACTGCCAAACATTTCCTCATCCTATCTATCTTCAGGGACATATTACTTTTAACTTAATTTGTCCAAGAATAGGGCATAGGAAATCCCTACAATTTGACAAAAGTCTTTAGAAATTAGTTGTTAGGTTTACATTAGATACAGGCTGCATGTGTAAGTTAGACTGTGTTCACATTAGCATTCTTCATGGGGAGCGCCCACTGACTTTTAGGTTAATTCACATGCCTTCCACAGTAAAGTACTGTATTTTTCTGTGTATAAGACCATATTTCCCCCTATTTTTTCAAGTTTAAAATTGGGGGTCGTCTTATACACGGATAGTGCATATGGGGGGTTTCTTTATTTTGAGTCCCAAAAAATAGGAGTCGTGTTATACACAGGGGCGTATTATACACAGAAAAATACAGTATGTAAGCAACAACTTGTGCTCATTGAACGCATTTCACCTTCAACTGTCAGTATGAATAGTTCCACATTAGGGCAAACTCTTTTTTTTACAGCAGAGGGAACAAGTAGAAGTTAGAACCACCCTTCCTCCATTGCCTGTTCTAATTTTCATAGTGGCAAGCTGAGCTGACCAGCTCTATTCCAGAGCAATGACTTCAACAGCAACTGCTGCCTGCCTCTTCTCTTCCACTTACTGCAGAGGTAGCCCTGGAGGAATACAGCTATGCAAATGCAGCCTCAGTAAGTGTGTAATTTGAGATCTGAAGACTTCATAACTTTTGAGAGAATACCATCTGGTTTCAGAGAGCAGGAAATTGAAGCTGCTGTTTACATCATCAGTAACCCTGATGAAAAATCTAGTGGTGTAAGCTGTAAAACCTACAGTCATTTAAACAGAGATCAGTCTTCAACTGAAGGAAGTAACTCAAATTTGGACTTCTTCCACCACTCTCCTTTTTTAAAGACAGATGTTAAAAACTTATAATCATCACAACTCTCCTCCTATCTCCCTGCCTATGGCAGCAGGATCAATAGTGTCAAAACTACTATCTAATTTCTTTAAACATTTTTCTCCTGAAATGCTCATTATGTTACTTCTTTAATATAGTCTTCTAATAAGCGGGAGGCATGGTTAAGGTATACGCTGCAGAAATGTGAACTATTTTGCAACGCTCAGGCTTCAACATTGTATTTTCACATCATTTGCTCCTGCTTACAGGGAGCGTTTTCTAGTACTAGTAAAATATACAAGGTCCCCCCCCCAAAAAAAATCTTAAATGCAGCACACTTATGCCCACAGACCGCAGCCACATATACTTCTTCATTCAACTCTGAAGTACACATGGGGTACACTCAAGTACACTCTCACAGGGCATACTTGAGCACCACCACAACACATTCAGAAAAACCCCTCCAAGTGCCTGCCATTTCAAAGGAAGAGTAATATGACGGGTAGATCACCAGTGGCTATTGGAATTGGTAATGCAGAAATAAGGCAATCAAGGCAATACTAACTTATACAATGAGCCAGGCTACTGAAACATCTGCACCAGATGCTAAGAAATTTGCTTTAAAATATTTAATTACCGTAGCCTTGCAAAGCTTCCTGTGACTCTATGAATATACTATAGTTAAACTACAGCATATATGTTTATTCCACACACACACTTTGAGGCCACACCTAATGTGCAGTCTTTATTAATCAAACATGCCTCCTCCCCAGTCTATTTTGAAATTAATATTGATGGACCTTGCAGAAGACAAGGACTGTTCCTCCATGCTCACTGCTTACTCACTTGGAGCCAGCAGGTGAACAGGCAAGCCACAGTATGGAAGAAAAGCAGCAGGGTAAGGAAGCTTATGGGACGCAGGTGACGCTGTGGGTTAAACCATAGAGCCTAGGGCTTGCCAATCAGAAGGTCAGCAGTTCGAATCCCTGTGATGGGATGAGCTCCCGTTGCTCGGTCCCTGCTCCTGCCAACCTAGCAGTTCCAAAGCACGTCAAAGTACAAGTAGATAAATAGGTACTGCTCCGGCAAGAAGGTAAACGGTGTTTCCATGCACTTCTCTGGTTCGCCAGAAGTGGCTTAGTCATGCTGGCCACATGACCCAGAAGCTGTACGCCGGCTCCCTCGGCCAGTAATGCGAGATAAGCAGCGCAACCCCTAACGGTCAGGGGTCCCTTTACCTTTGTTGTTGTTGTTTAGTCGTTTAATCGTGTCCGACTCTTCGTGACCCCATGGACCAGAGAACGCCAGGCACTCCTGTCCTCCACTGCTCCCCGCAGCTTGGTCAGACTCATGCTGGTAACCTCGAAAACACTATCCAACCATCTCGTCCTCTGTCGCCCCCTTCTGCTTGTGCCCTCCATCTTTCCCAACATCAGGGTCTTCTCCAGGGAGTCTTCTCTTCTCATGAGGTGGCCAAAGTACTGGAGCCTCAGCTTCACAATCTGTCCTTCCAGTGAGCACTCAGGGCTGATTTCCTTCAGAATGGAGAGGTTTGATCTTCTTGCAGTCCATGGGACTCTCAAGAGTCTCCTCCAGCACCATAATTCAAAAGCATCAATTCTTCGGCGATCAGCCTTCTTTATGGTCCAGCTCTCACTTCCATACATCACTACTGGGAAAACCATAGCTTTAACTATACGGACCTTTGTTGGCAAGGTGATGTCTCTACTTCTCAAGATGCTGTCTAGGCCTGTCATTGCCCTTCTCCCAAGAAGCAGGCGTCTCTTAATTTCGTGGCTGCTGTCACCATCTGCAGTGATCATGGAGCCCAAGAAAGTAAAATCTCTCACTGCCTCCATTTCTTCCCCTTCTATTTGCCAGGAGGTGATGGGACCAGTAGCCATGATCTCAGTAGCCATGATCTTCAGACCATATTTTGCACTCTCCTCTTTCACCCTCAATAAAAGGTTCTTTAATTCCTCCTCACTTTCTGCCATCAAGGTTGTGTCATCTGCATATCTGAGGTTGTTAATATTTCTTCCGGCAATCTTAATTCCGGCTAGGGATTCATCCAGCCCAGCCTTTCGCATGATGAATTCTGCATATAAGTTAAATAAGCAGGGAGACAAAATGCAGCCTTGTCGTACTCCTTTCCCAATTTTGAACCAGTCAGTTGTTCCATATCCAGTTCTAACTGTAGCTTCTTGTCCCACATAGAGATTTCTCAGGAGATAGATGAGGTGATCAGGCACTCCCATTTCTTTAAGAACTTGCCATAGTTTGCCATGGTCGACACAGTCAAAGGCTTTTGCATAATCAATGAAGCAGAAGTAAATGTCTTTCTGGAACTCTCTAGCTTTCTCCATAATCCAGCGCATGTTTGCAATTTGCTCTCTGGTTCCTCTGCCTCTTCTAAATCCAGCTTGCACTTCTGGGAGTTCTCAGTCCACATACTGCTTGAGCCTTCCTTGTAGAATTTTAAGCATAACCTTGCTAGCGTGAGAAATTAGTGCAATTGTGCGATAGTTGGAGCATTCTTTGGCACTGCCCTTCTTTGGGATTGGGATGTAGACTGATCTTCTCCAATCTTCTGGCCACTGCTGAGTTTTCCAAACTTGCTGGCATATTGAGTGTAGCACCTTAACAGCATCATCTTTTAAAATTTTAAATAGTTCAGCTGGAATACCATCACTTCCACTGGCCTTGTTATTTGCAGTGCTTTCTAAGGCCCATTTGACTTCACTCTCCAGGATGTCTGGCTCAAGGTCAGCAACCACACTACCTGGGGTATATGAGACATCCGTTTCTTTCTGGTATAATTCCTCTGTGTATTCTTGCCACCTCTTCTTGATGTCTTCTGCTTCTGTTAGGTCCTTTCCACTTTTGTCCTTTATTATGGAAATCTTTGTACGAAATGTTCCTTTCATATCTCCAATTTTCTTGAACAGATCTCTGGTTCTTCCCATTCTATTGCTTTCCTCTATTTCTTTGCATTGCTTGTTTAAGAAGGTCTTCTTGTCTCTCCTTGCTATTCTTTGGAAATCTGCATTCAATTTCCTGTATGTTTCACGATCTCCCTTGCATTTTGCTTGCCTTCTCTCCCCCGCTATTTGTAAGGCCTCATTGGACAGCCACTTTGCTTTCTTGCATTTCCTTTTCATTGGGATGGTTTTCGTTGCTGCCTCCTGTATAATGTTACGAGCCTCCATCCATAGTTCTTCAGGCACTCTGTCCACCAAATCTAAATCCTTAAACCTGTTCCTCACTTCCACTGTGTATTCATAAGGGATTTGACTTAGATTGTATCTTACTGGCCCAGTGGTTTTTCCTACTTTCTTCAGTTTAAGCTTGAATTTTGCTATAAGAAGCTGATGATCTGAGCCACAGTCAGCTCCAGGTCTTGTTTTTGCTGACTGTATAGAGCTTCTCCATCTTTGGCTGCAGAGAATATAATCAATCTGATTTCGATGCTGCCCATCTGGTGATGTCCATGTGTAGAGTCGTCTCTTGTGTTGTTGGAAAAGCGTGTTTGTGATGACCAGCTTGTTCTCTTGACAGAACTCTATTAGCCTTTGCCCTGCTTCGTTTTGATCTCCAAGGCCAAACTTGCCAGTTGTTCCTTTTATCTCTTGACTCCCTACTTTAGCATTCCAATCCCCTATAATGAGAAGAACATCCTTCTTTGGTGTCACTTCTATAAGGTGTTGTAAGTCTTCATAGAATTGGTCAATTTCAGTTTCTTCAGCACCAGTAGTTGGTGCATAAACTTGGATTACTGTGATGTTAAAAGGTCTGCCTTGGATTCATATCGAGATCATTCTATCATTTTTGAGATTGCATCCCAGTACAGCTTTTGCCACTCTTTTGTTGACTATGAGGGCCACTCCATTTCTTTTACGGGTTTCTTGCCCACAGTAGTAGATATGATGGTCATCCGAACTGAATTCACCCATTCCCGTCCATTTTAGTTCACTGATGCCCAGGATGTCAATATTTATTCTTGCCATCTCATTTTTGACCACCTCCAACTTACCCATGTTCATGGTTCTTACATTCCAGGTTCCTATGCAATATTTTTCTTTACAGCATTGGACTTTCCTTTCGCTTCCAGGCATATCCGGAACTGAGCGTCCTTTCGGCCCTTTACCTTTAAGGAAGCTTAAAATACTGGCAATGAGCCTCATAATGGGGTATGGGCCTTGGCAGATGCCCAATGATGCCAACTCATGATATCAGCATTTCTGTGCTCTGTTGCCTACTTCTACTCACCCTCTGTTTCCTTCTAAACGGGGCCTATATGTGGAGCTTTTATTTAAAAAGTACGGTAATTCTGGTGCAGGTAGGGATGGAGATGTAATCTGATTGAGCTTTGTTCCACATTCAGCTGTCTCTTGCATTAAGCACCCTCTTTGACACAAGATGCTCATGCATCTTTTTTTTAAAAAACAACAACACCCCAACTAATTATACTAAAAATGTATTTAGCGCATGTATATATACATATGAATCATCAAACCAATTTCTTTGTGAAGGAAATCGCCCTAATCAACCTTAACAACGTGTTCAATTCAGAGATGTCTACAGAAGTGTACAAGCTCAGAATCTCTCTGGCTCTCTTCTTACACATACATTGATGTATTGAACCTTTATATCTCTATTAGCAAATCTCATCAATTGTGTCACCTAATTTTGAAATATTTAAACAGGTGAAATTCTGAAATACTTAAACAGGTGTTCCTTCCCACTCCATAAGCTTCTATGGTTCCCATTATTTTGCTTTGATAATGGGACACTTATATCAAGGACTCCAGTCCTCAAACCTTTGTTAGGAGCCTAATTTCAAATCTTTGTTTAAAAAAATTGAGAAAGTTTGATTGCTATATTCCCAGGGCATATTAATTCACTGAATCTGCCAACATAAGCTGATTTGTAGTTATAATTGCAGAGTTTAATACTACTATAATTCATCGTTTTGTGAAACCTAGAGCTTCCTTCCAGTTATTAACTCCTACAGTAACAGTCACCAACTCAGCCAGTTCTTTAGCTATTTAAGTACTTAACAGATTAAGCTTGTGCAATGTCCCCATTTTCTGCATATATTGCATTATTTGACATTATACACACATCACATGCATAATATGAATTTTACATGCATTACACATGCATAAAATGAGAGCACACAGTAACGGTTGGTAATCAAACAGAACCAGGGAATAACCTCAGACCAAGGAGACATAATTAGAAAAAAAGTCAAAATAGAAAATTATTCACTTCACTACCAAAAGAAAATAAATTGCTCTGTTGGCCCTTGCGTGTAAATTACTGTATAAGTCCTCATATTACATGCAAAGATAGCTGTGTGAACTTAGGATGTTGTGGGAAATGCAAACTTATGTATACAGAAATTTGTTTTTGCCTCCAAAAAATACAGGCTTCATATGGAAAACTTAAGGCAAGCAATTATGTCCTTGTTTCACTTACATCCATGTTAACACACACACACACACACACACACACACACACACACACACACACCATGGATAGCTCTGTTGGTAGAGCATAAGACTTTGCCTCACATTGGGCAAAAAGATTCCTGCACTGCAGCGGGTTGGGCTGGATGGCTCTCATGGTCTCTTTCAACTCTTCAATTCTATCATTCTATGAAGTTAGTGCTTAAAGGCCTTTCTAGTCACCCAACAGTTCCATCTGGATTACTAGAGCAGCAGTAGCTAGCATCTACTGCTATATCTACAATACACAGTCTCCATGCAATGGTTAAATGGAATCTCTAAGTTCAAGGAATTATGCCACTGAAGAGGAGGCCAATTGCCCTAATGCCCCATTTGTGGGCTTTCTGAAATCATCTGGTTGGCTGCTGTGGGAAGAAAGATGTTGGACTAGATGGAATTTTGGTTGACCCAGCATAGCACTTCTTGTGTTCTTATACAGAAGGGTGAGTAAGGTGTTGGGGAGGTAGATGTGCATGTCAGACATGGAATAAACGTAAATCAATAAACAAACAAACAAACAATGCAGTGAGATGGCATTTGCAGTCTTGCTACTATGAAAGACTAAACTTTTAATGAGTAGTCTCTCAAAGAGTTTAGCACACACTACTTTGTATATGCTTTAAGTTCTAAAAAAAAACCCCCCACCAAAATCATTATGCTGTGCACTAATTATGTGTTCTATTAGTTCACCTGGCAACCTGGATATTAGCATAATTATAACATACATGGACACAGCACTGCAAATAACAACCTGGTGCACCTGTGTGTATGAATGTAGGACAGGAAGATAAAGAGTACAAGTGTGTAAGAGAGGGAATGAACTTTTCAAGTGCCATCTATTACTGGGGGGGGGGGGAATGTAAACAAGCTCATTTTATGAAACATGGATTGATTGTAGCTGAGCATTTCTTTAAAAAATATTGCCTGGAAAGGCCTTTTTCAGGATTGAACCTTAAATTCTGATTCTAAAATGGATGGCATTTTCTAATCTCTCTAGATTTGGGGAGGATTCTGGATTCTTTTCATGCAAAATGAAGCCCAAGGTGTTTTCCACTTATCTATTCGATATGAGGAAGTAATATAAAATATGGAAGTATGCCAAAGGCATTGCAGAAAACAATATCCCAGGCAAAATATGTATCACAATATACCAAGCTGGAGGTTACTTAATACCGAAAGATGATAGAAGCCAGTTTCTGTGCCAAAATGATATACACTAGGCTGGCAGTGAGATAGCCTAATTCTACCATCAATGAGGGGGAGTATATGTTGCTGGAACTACAACTCACATTCTTCCTGACTACTGACCACCCTAACAGAGGATGGGGCAAGTTTATCCACTTATCTGAGGTATTCGCAGTCTACTTTAAGAGTCCTAGGGTGGTAAACTCTAAAAACTACAAACAATAACAATGTAACAAAATTAATTGATCAGAATCATAAAATTAATAATAGTCACAAATAAACAGGCAGCAGAACTGAAGATAAAATATCACCAGGCACTTCATCCCTCCCCAGAATCCTGGGTAAAAAGATGCATCCGACAACCACATCATGAAACCAGCAACAAGAAGCTGCCAGCTTTAAAAAACAAAATACCAAACTATGTGGCAATAATGACAATAGCCTCTTCCACCAGACATGTGATGTAGACATTTAGATCAAACTATGTGGGTTTTTTAAAAAGAACTATTTCACTTACATTGCTAACACTGGAAATGAATTTCTCTCTGCACATTTGAAACCACATTAAAGCAGTAATTATTGTGAACTTGAATATTGAGGCTATAATCCAACTTGTGGCTCCAGAGGAGCCCAAATGAAGTCAATGGGGCTCCATGGAGTAAGCAGCTTAAAGAACACACGCTGAATTTAAAACTGAACTCCCCCTCCCCTGAGCATACTAATACAAAGGGCTAAAGCCAAGTGCCTTATTGTTTTCTATTCAAAAATGTTGCAAATTATCCACATGAAAAGTACTTTGACCTATATTAGTATTCACAATGAAAGGATGGATATAAAGCATAAGAGGATATAGTGAGCAAGGTCCACAACAGAGATGCAGGCCAGTAGACACCTCTTCCTTTAAAAAAAAAAAAAAAAGTTATAGAATTCTTGAAATCTTTACACAGCACATCCTTTGCAGACTTCCTTTGCTACATTTTAAAATTCACAGATTCTTCCTGGTATAAGATTCCAGTATTATCATGTCATTAAGACCACCATGTCAATGTGATCCAGTCTTGGTTACACAGTTTACTTGTTTACCTGCTCACACCCTTCTTGCTTCATAGCAAAATTTAAACTTCGCTCCAACCACACACTACAAAGTAGGAGGTAATTAATGGATCCAATCTTCTTTACTGCAGCTTGAAGAGGAATATTCCTACTGCTAAGAGTTCTTGAAGGTTCTAGAGTGTTACCAAGGAAAAATACGGGAACCCCACCCCACTGAAAAATTCAACTGGCAAAACATCTGAAATTTTAAAAAATAAAGGGACAGATCCCAAATCTTACCACAAGTTTGCCACTGCCTAGGATTTAAGACAACAAAATAATTGATATAATTTACTAGTAGTAATATAATTTACTAGTAGTAATACTAGCACTCTGCAGCTGATGTAGGCTCCTACAAGTAGTAACACTATATCTCTTTGAATGCATTTTGGATTAAGATTCAGATCAAAATAGAAATTAAAGATATCCAAAGCACTTAAGATCCAAGTTTGACATGCTGAGGTTCATTTCACCACTACAAAAAAATGTTAATCTATGGATCCTTGTGAGAGATGCTCTGGTAATTACCAAAACAATTTGAAACAACAAATGGTGCCCTTCTGCTTCTTTCTTAAATAGTTTAAGTATATTATGCACTTCCATTTTAATGTCATTTACATGCTCTGAGCAGACAATTTGCATGAATTTATAATCATCTTCTATCCCCTCACATATGCATTTTTAAACTTTGAAACCACAGGAAAATACTAGAACCCAGCAGATTACTGTGTGAATTAAGTGAGTGAAATGACATATTAAAGTCCCTACTATGACAAAATGCTAGCACATATATTAGATAGCAGCTTGAAGCAAAGCATTAAAAATGCAATCTAGGATATTACTGCCAACTAGCAAATAGAAATTTTGAAACAGGGACTTTGCCATTTTTTCCTTACTATTATTATGGGCAAACATAACGGCTATTGATTAATCTAATTTAAGAAATAACATATTTACAGATGTGCTTCGTTCTCATATGCTCTTGTGGAGAAGAGACTACATTTTCAGTTCCCTTGTATTTTTGTCGACTAAAAATTCTAAGCAGCTCCCATTTTTAATACATTATAAATTGAAAACCGCATGTATCCAACCATATAATCTCATCCATCAGCTTTAATCTCTGCAACAGTCTCGACTACATGAAACAGACAGAGTAAACATTCTAAGATTTTGTTTTGAGAATCCTTTGATTACCTTTTTGATCGCCTCAACATGCTGGTTTCTGGCAGAGAGAAATTGGATAGCACTGTCCAGAAGGAGTCAGACATGATCTTTGTAAGCTTTCATTTCCAGCAAAAACACTGCACTATCAAACCACAAGCAATAAAATAAGGGACCAAAGAAAACCAGTGACAGAGCCAATGCAAATTCCCTGTAGATCTTGCAGGCTGTTCCATTAATGTGAACGAGACAAGTAGGCAGGCAGGCAGGCAGGCAAGCAGGCAGCTGCTTTCAGTGTCTCTGTTTTCTATTGATTTCACCCTTGCCTGTCTTTCTTCCTTTCTCTACCTAGAACGGCATTTACAGAATGACACTGGACTGCTTAAGGAAACTTACTGTCAATACTAGGACGTATTTGGCTTAAATTACATTTTATTCATATATTGTGCTCAGTTGTTAATTTATTCCTTTTATTTAAAGAAAATATGAAACTGAATTCCCCTCAGTCCTCACGTGCACTTGAAAGAAAGCCTTAATGTATGAAACCATATTTAGTTCATATCATCCTTTGCTAGACTTTGCATCTCCTAGTCCACCACCCTATTCTTTGCTTTTGCCTCAATCTTCACTGCCCTCTATTCTCTTCTCCACTGTGGAAATGTATTGTAACTTCTTTGAGGCCAGGGATCCATCTTTTTTGCTTATGAAGCTTTGAGAAGTGTCATGCAAATTGAGGGTATCATATTAACCAAAGCAGGAATTTCCAATAAAAAAATCACTGTTTTATCTTAATTGCAAGAAAAATTAATAATGCCCCCCATTTATATAGGTAGCTGCAACTCAGGATAGCACTTCATGCACCTGATGAAGTGGACTATGATCTTGGAAAGCTTTACGGTTTAAGTTCCCATGCTATAAATCAATAGATTATTCAAGGAGAGATTAGTGCAAAGCTGCTCAGAAACCTGTTGGCTTGAAGCTGAGATTAATCATTTTGGCCTATCACAGGTAATAATGCACACTAGGACTAATATCTGGCATTTCAGTGATGGGTTTTATCTCTATACTAGCAGGGAATGGTTGGTGCTGCTCAGGATTTTTTGTGAAACCAAAAATTATTATAGTTTTCAATTAAAGAGTGTAATTTTTGAGTTTGGGTGCCTCACAACAAGGACTAGGTGAAGTAATGCCCAATTCCCGTTTCAGTTCACCATCTTGATTCAAAATGGTGTCCAGCATCCCAATGGCAATGAAATCCACCACCCCAGTCAACGAAGACTGCTCCCCATCCCCACCTCAGCAATCCTCATGCTGAGTTTGGTGATGGTAACCCGAGAGGCTGCTGAACCTATGCCAAAAAACAAATTCACCCCAAAGTCACATGTCAAACATCAACAAAAAGTACGGTCCCCATCTTGGAAAAACCTTGTGCCAAGTTTGCCAACAATATCTCAAGAGGCAGCTAAACACACAGAGACTAGACAGACAGACAAACCACTTTCCAAAATATATAGCAGACTAGGAGGTAGTGCCTGGTGCTGCTTGAGAATTTGCTTGGTGCCTGGTGCTGCTTGAGAAACCAAAAAGCATTTTTTAAAATGCATAGTGTAATTTGTGAGTTTGGACCTGTCACACCAAAAATCAGGTAAAGTTATGTCAAAGTGCCATTCCAGCTCTTGTGCCACCATCACCATCACAAACAGGTAAAAAGAAAAAAGAGCTGCTGCTACTGTAGCAGGGGTAGGCAACCTAAGGCCCATGGGCCACAAGTGGCCCACGGGGGTTGTTTAACGGGCCCATAAACTGCCCCCGAACTGAGCCGCCCACTTGGTGAGTCCCCACCCGCTGTACTAAACCGGTGCAGTGTGGAGTGGGGACTCGCTTCTGCAGCGCCGGAAATCACGTCTGCACAGACGCTGGAAATTGCGGGCATGCGTGCAATCCAGCCCACAGAGGGATCTCCGCTGGAGTAAACCGGCCCAGGCGAGGTAAACCTTGCCGACCCCTGTACTATAGTAATGAAAAACATAGCAAACAGTTTCCCCCTGAAAATAATCAATGCCCCCCATGACACAATTCACTATCATCTTGTTTTACTAAAGACAAAAAATCAACATAAAATGCAAGATACTATCCAAATATTTAAATTCAAAAAATTTAGCCTGCCGTCATAGTCTGCCTGCCCACCCATCAACATCAGAGAGTTAGAATCACACCTTAAATCATGTAATAAGTAATTTGATTTTCAAAATGATGAACAAAAGATACAGTGACCAATGTCATGCTATACGTAAAAAATACTAGCCAAGAGAGAAAGTTGGAAAGTTACCGTATTTTTCGCCCCATAGGACGCACCTAGTTTTTTGGGGGGGAAATAAAGGGGGAAAATTATTTTTTCCCCCCCAGGTGCGGGGCTGGGGCGGGGGAAGCCCGAGCTTCCCCCAACCCCAGCCCCCAGAACAGGCTGCTATCCGCAAGCCGTGGGAGAGCTGCGCGACTAGTGGAGAACTGCGCGAAGCCCGAAGCTTGGGGCGCGCTGAGCTCAGCGCACCCCAAGCTTCTGGGTGCCGGCAAGCTCTCCGCTAGCCATGGGAGAGCTGCGTCACCCACGGCTAGCGAAGAGCTTCCTGAAGCCTGGAGAGCAAGAGGGGTTGGTGCGCACCGACCCCCTCGCTCTCCCGGCTTCAGTGAAAGCCTGCATTCGCCCCATAGGACGCACACACATTTCCCCTTCATTTTTGGAGGGGAAAAAGTGTGTCCTATAGGGCGAAAAATACAGTATATACCTTTTGTTAAGAAGATATTCAATGAAAGGCTTAATACACACACACACACACAATCTTTCACTAAGAATAAATTGCAATTGAAGATAAAAAATAAAACCCTGTATAAATCATTCTCTCATTGCTGACCACCTTCCAAGACCATCCATTTTACTTCTAACAAATAAATAAATAAATAAGAGTTTTAAAAGCTACCTGCAGATTCTATGCTACAAAAGTAGAATGCTGCTTCAAGCAGCCTATTTTGAAAAAATAAATAAATTTCCTTTTGTGGATCTGTATAGCAGAGTGAGATTAATAAAGAAAGCAGCTGGCTGAGAAAAGAAAATGGCACCAACAAATAATTTGACAGAAGATAAAATCATCTAATAAAGCTTATAATTTATATTAGAATGGTAAGATCCATTTTGATGAAATGAATAGATTGTAAGTGAACACTGCTACACTGCTTAAGAAAAGGTCTTTGGGATGTTTTCACTGAACATTTTTTATCTACCTCTAATGCCAATATCTTTTTATGCTGCTCTGAATATGAAGTCTTATTGAAGCTGAATGTATGAGATTACAATATTAAAACAGCTTGAATTCAATTCAGTTTTTCAATATAAGAATACGGAAACATCACCCTTATAAATCTTTCTAAGTAAGGCAAGTCCCACCTGTACTCCATCCCCCACCTGCCACAAAAAAATGAAGCAAATGGTCGGGCCACAAAGCATTCCGTAGACATCAAATGTGTTCCAACTCTGGCATTCAAAATGATTTCTAGTTACTTGATGCACAATGCACTCTGTCTTTTGAATTTTGTCAAAAATAGTGAACCCACAACAGTTCATAACCCTTGTAATATATATGCACAACAGCAACAAAAGCATGCAAACGTTGGAATGCAACAGCAGCAAACAATATATAATGGTTACAAATTAAAGTGGTTAAATTGACAGCCTAGTTAAAAAAATGGCAATCAATGGACACATTCCCATGCTTTAAACCCAGTGAAACCATGGCTAAGCGCAAACATGTGAACATGCTGGCTAACAAGGATTGCACCTGCTCTGCTGCTCTTCGGGCTTTTTAGCTTAGCACAGCATAGTTGCAAAGTCAACATCTGGATCTGGGTATAATCCAAACCCAAGATTAAGGTCAAGGTCTCTTCTCCTTAACCAAGATCTTTTGCAAAGAACAAAACCTGGCTTAGCTGACATCCCAAGCCAAGCTAAAAAGTCCAGAAAAGCTGATGGAAGCTCCTCCTGGAAGCCAGCATGTTTGTAAATTCCTGGTAATCCATACTTTGGGTTACAGTGACATGAAAACAGGCCAATATAGACAACATTTCCTAGTTTTGCAGATGACTCCTCATTCATTGCATCTTTTGATGAAATTGCACAGCATTTTAAGCTTTTTTTTTTCTTTTACAGAATATGTATTTTATTTTTAAAATTGTACTTCTTTATAAAAGCCAAAAAAAATATCAGCAGCAAAATGAAACATGTCTAGACATCTACCACTGCATCTACATCTACATCTGACAATGTATCAGTTGGATACAAATCTACAATAGTCATTATATGTCTCTGTAATTTAGATCATTCTCATGAGTATTTCAAAGCTCTTTTGCATAAGAATATGTTTTACAATAGCTTGAATAGCAATGCAAAATTCAGATAATTTTACGTACTGACATCATGACAGGTCTGGAGTCTGCTACAGAAAAAAGGCTGTACCCAACTGGAGTGTTCAAAACAGATGTGTGTAAAGACTTCAGAATTCAAGTCCAAATCTTTCCTTAGGTTACATTCCCCATAAAGTGTCATCTTCTATGACATGTGAAGTTGTTAGATACTGTACCGTAGTGCTTGTCTGATGGCTTTTTCCAGCAGTAATTAGTGCCTTTTCTTAACTATATGTATTAGTTCACCAACTGAACATTTAATAACCCATTTAGCACTTAATGCTAATCCAAACCATGGTGTAATGCAAAAGCATTGGCCCCCATAAAGAAGGACTTTACTCCTCCTCTGGTCCCCGTCCCCCCCCCCCCACTTCTGTGAACTAAGCAATAATTTGGCTTAGTGTGTCATCTGAACCTGGGCTCAGTTTTTCTTACATCAGGCAAACTACAAGCTGTATACAAGGTTCATTCTATGGCTTACCACTCATGGTTTGTCTGGAGAAGATAAAGCCATGAATCTGGGTGCAGATGACATACCAAGGCAAACCAGGGCTTAGCTCACAGCAGTACAGCATCAGGATACTGGAAGAGGAGCAAAATGGCCAAGATCTCTTCTCAGGCAGCTTGCACACTTCCACTAAGCCATGGTTTGTTGTAGTTTTGTGCATGAACTGAGTCACTGTCACTTTAAAGCACTACTTTATTGTTTGGATTATTTAAAAAGTTAAACAAGCTTCCTAAGGACCTATAGTGTTTGCAATTATATATGCACTCTTTCATGCTTTAAAAATCACATAATTATCCTAATTATAGCTGACACATTTACCATGAGAAAAAAATCGCCTTATTTTTCCAAAACAAAATTTGAATGTACTCAGTGGCAAAGCTCAACATTTTTCCTATGTGCACCAATATACAAGTTAATGTCACATATTCAAAACCTACTATCATTCTTCAAATTTGAAGGCAACTTCTTCACAATGATGTACAGTGAGACCATGATTTATGCTCATTTAACTTGTGCGCATTCAGCTTTATGTGCTTGGCAATTTAAAAAAATGTAAAAGGGGGGCAGAAAGGGGGCAGGCATATAGAGAAAAGGCTTTGGCAACCCTGTCTGCCACTGCCTGCAATGTGTTTTGACTATACACAGTTTTGGTTTAGGCATGAACCCTGGAATGCAACCCCTCCATAGGCTGAGGGCTTATGCAGTGTTATGTTATCAGTATAACACTCAGTGTTGACTCAGTGACCTATCTTCATGACACTGGTGAAAGGTGGCAGCAGACTACAACCCCTGCTTGCTATTGATGACTAATACACACACAAATGTTTCCTATTAAAATTTCATATATGCTTATTATTTCTTCTCTTTAAAAAAAAAACCCCATCAAACAAACCTGCCCTTCCTGCTAATTATCTTAAGGTGCTGTACATTTTCTGTCCTAAATTTGATAAAATTGTTCTGCCTCAACTCGTTTGCTTTAAATCCTCTGTTGGATCTTTATCATTCATTTATTTTAAACAAAGGAAATTTAAAAATCTCACCAGCAGTCAACTGAAACTGCCCCTGAATACATTTGCAGTTTGCTTAATCTCGCTAGATCTCATATTATCTTTTCTAGTCTTCTTCTTGACATTCAGCTTTTGATACTATCAGCCATGCTATTCTTCCCACCATTTTGCAAAAGCTTCGATTTGGTGAAACTGTTTTGTTCACATATTTTTGTAAGTTCTGGTGATTTTTAAAAACACTTTTATTTCCTCATCCTTTTCTGTTGCAAGTGCCCTTTAAATATTCTCCCAGTAGAATGAAAATTCCTCACCTTTAAGGTGAGGTGCATAGATGGGAGAATGCCTAAGCCATTCAACCATATAACAGGGTCTTTCACATAGGTATTTCACAGAAAACTGGCACATTCAGTGGAAGAGACAGATGTATTCAGCCCCATTTAGTTGAATTACCGAGACATTCTCCCGGCTGCATGAGATCTGGTTATTTAAGTATTTTTTAAAATTCTGTATTGCCCTTTTAGCATAAAATGCAGCAGTGGAGCTCACCATCATCTGAATAGCCTCCACGACACTACAACAGCCACCAGGAGCCTTGAGTGGTGTTGAAGCCACTCATGCAAGTTATTTCATCCAGTCTCCATGCAGCTGGTGTAACATTAAAATAAGTTCTCACTTATAGAGCACAGAGAATGCACGGGAGTAAATTCAAGAGTAGAGTTCTCCATGGAGTAGGAATAGAAGTTCTTTAGTATGCTGGAAAGAAAAGAAGTATATCTGTCTCAGAAACTACTTGGGGCTTTTTACATGGCAGAACCAATAGTAGCAGAAGAAGCAGTGTCTTGGGACTGTGGCTAAATTTCACAAGCTTCTGCTACCATAGAAGAATGCTCCAAATCTCTCCAAACCACATGGTCTTCTAACTGAAATAAACAACGATAATGTCTCATCCTTTCTAAGCCCCAATATTTTCTCAATGAGTCTGGAGTTATTGTGCTATAAAGCATGTCTAGGTCAACCTCCATTGGAAAAAATCATATCATACCACTTGGTACTGAGCAATTACTCATCATGTTTAAAGCTAATGGAAGCTGAAAGAAGCAACAACTAAAACTGGCAATTGCCACCTGCTGTGACAGAACAATTTCTAAGCAGCATTTAGCCTTAATATAGTTACTCCACAGACATCTGTCAAGCAGCAACCCTCCACGCCCGAGATCAACCAATATTCTACCCCAAATAAACTGTTTAAACTAGTGTGTCTCCATTTAAGAATACATGCATCCTAAATTAACCTACTGATATCATTTTTCAATATACCCTAAGACCATACATACATACATACATTCATACTATATTTTACTGCAAGTTGTCCTGTTAACTGAACCGTAGTATATAAATCTTAGTAAATAAAAGCTGACAAATCCTACTCCAGTCACTTCTGTTATAAAGATGTATTAACTACCCTCCTTGATCGCTTAACAGCAACAAATCTGGAATATCAAGGTGCTTTGAGATTGGTCTTAAAAGAATGGACTTTGACGCAGCTGCTGAGGCATACCTGGGAAACTTGTTTTTACTTGCTTTTTGCAACTAAAAGTTAACTTGGTTATAACTTTTTACAATTTTATTGTTTGGTTTTATGTTTTTATATTGCTGTAAACTGCATTGATATTTTTATGATACAGTGGTATAGAAATATTTAAATAAATAAATACAATTAGAATGGAGGATAAGTGGTGGGCTAAGGTTAGGCAAATCTGATGATGACTAGCTGATCTTATAACTTGTTAGAAGTTCAGATACCTCTAATTGCTAAAAGTCTGATTTTTCCAGTCAGAGATTCACTATACCAAGATGTGCCTAGCAGTCACTGATAGCCTTATCCTCCATTAATTTGTATAATCCCTTTTGAAAACCAGTCAATGGTTATTTTGTGGTAGTGGATTTCAAAGAAGCACCAATATTCAGCTTTTTAGATGACCCTGAAGTCTAGCACTGTATGAGAAAGAAATGCTTCTCTCTCCCTACTTTCTTTACACCATGCATAATTTTATGCACCTCTGTCATGCCCCTGCTTAGTCACCCTATTTCTAAACTAGAAAGCATTAAGTGTTGTAACCTTTCCTCACAAGGGAGTTGCTCAAGCTCATTGGTTATTCTGGTTGGCCTTTTCAGCACCTATTCCAGCATTACAATATCCTTTTTGAAGTGCAGCAAGAAGAACTGTACACAATACTACAAACATGGTTGCACTATATATTTATATAATTTGCAGTGTGTGTCTCTTCCCCCCCCCCCCAATTCCTTTCTATTTATCCTTAATGTAGAATCTGCCCTTTTTACCCAGCAGTCAGGCTGTTTAACTCTCTCCAGCAGCTGAGCTGAACAAGTTATGGGCATATGTACCAGGCCCTGTCACAAATTAATTGTCAGGGTAAATAATAGTGGTACTCTATCATCAAGATCTTGCTTGTATTGGCTCTCTTATTTCTCCCTCCTTCTCTACTCTTTGCCCAAGTAAGCACAGAAAATACTTTAAAACCACACTTCTGGTATTATAGAAACTGGAGCTTTGTGATGTTTTCATTTGTTATTAGACATCAATAAACAAGGGTGATCCTCGTTCCTGAATGTTAATCAAGGCTATCATGGTCATATTTAAATGTCTGGTTTCAAGCAATTACAAAACTATTATAAAAATTTATATTAACTGACACGTGAGGTACAAAATGTTTGTCTCCAAGTATATCTGACCTCCCTAAAGTTGGAAACTTCTTTTATCAGATACTGTTACAAGAGAACTGGATCTGGCAAGCGGACAGCTGTTTGTTCGCACAGAAAGGCTGACTACGCCAGAACAAGAGGAAAGGAAAAAAGCCTATGTAAACATTTATGGAAGAACACAGACAAATCAATGTAATGTTATTACCAGACAATGTAATTCCCTACAGAGCTAAGGTAGCTGCAACGTAGCTCAATTGTGGGTGTTCAAATGTAGCTGTCAGAAAATAACTTGACAGGATGAACTTAGATTCCAAATCAGCAGCAAGAGCAACCGACTGGTATCCAAGTAAATAAAACGACAACAAAGAACAAATGGATAAAATAGGATTAAGAGCTGCACAGGTGAAGCAAGGAATTCGAAAATTATCATTACAGAGCTGTGCTTTTAGACACAACTACATATCAACAGATTATCATCTATTGTGTATTTACAAAGCAGAAAAGCAGAACCTCTGAAACTACAAAAAGCTATGATCACCCTAGTAAAAGCTGAAATCAAAATCAATATTAGTTATTAAAAGATTTTCCATCTTTTGGGACAAGATGGTATAAAAGATCATAAAACGTATAAAAACAAGAGCTTAAAACAATTAAGTCTCTTTAAAAAAAAAAAGCAATAAAACAGATTCCAACACAGAGGCTTTATCAAAAACTTGTTGACTTCTTAAGACTCAGCCTTTCAAACTTCTACCAGTTAAGGTGCAACTTTAAGGGCAGAACTCACTTAATGAACCCCATTAGTGGAAGCCCTTTAGGGGGTTAGGAGGGAGGATTGTTCAATCTAGCAAGCTGAAAGGCTTGCACAAAAGGAACATTTGAATTCCACCTTAAGTGTTCTTTAAAGAGCATATTAGTATCACTTCCTTTTCCTTCTTTTTTTAACTCATTTGTCAGGAGGTCAGGTGTTACACTGCTGCACAAAGTAGGCCTAAGGTTTTTATGTAAGTTTCTGCATATTATCCAATGCTTCCTCTTTATAACTTGAAGGTTTTACCCAACCAAATATTACAGATTTGTTCTATTTTATAATTGAACTTTCATACAGACATTTTGATGCAATAATTTCATTTTGGCACACCATGTGTTCAAAATAAACTTTGATATCTCTCTCAATTGTTGCAGGCAAATCCCTGTGGTTCCCCAGAGGGTTTCATCCCTCAGGCCCCTCAGCTGCATTACCCTGGAGTTGGCCCAGGAAAACATGAGGAGAGCCCACGCCTAACCTTCTGCTCTAGTCCACATGAGCCAAGAAGCCATAGGATGTGGCAGTGGATTCATCAACCCACACATATTGTTGCTCTAAGACTAGGAGCCTTCACAGGTAACACAACTCTTAATCTATAGAAAAAAATACTATACTAGATTAAAAAAACACTGGGTGGGATTCATCCAACTTATACTCAGAGTAGACCTATTAAAATTAATGGACCTAACTTAAAGTCATGTACATTAATTTCAATGGGGTGACTGAATAAAACTTCACTGAATATCATCTCTTATGTGCAGTCATGTGTAAAGATTCAAATATTTTTTAATTCTGTATTAGTATATGAGAGAAAGACATAGAAATTACTTATCTGCTTCTGGCAGCCAAACTGACAATATGTCAGAACTGAAAATCACCATCACTGACTCCACTGTTTTCTTCAAACTCTTGCTTAGCTAAAATTTGGGATATGGTATGCATGATGAAGTTAAAAAACCTGGTTTAAGTGAGAGAAGGTGAAAGAAGTTGCACCTTCTTCCCTGAGCTGCTGCCTGCTTGTTGGCATTATTTCATGGTGTTATAAGTATGACAGAGCGTCAAATTGCCTCATAGAACAACTTTATGCAACCAAACAAGTACCTAGAATTGTTTGTGCACTGCCCACAAAGGAGTAGTTCATAACAAAGCATCTATCTCAATTTAGTAGGAAAAACTGGCCTTATGTTTGCTTGCACAAATTTGTTTGAATTATTACTCTACATGCAAACATAACAGCTGGTTAACAGGAAGCCTGAGGAAAGGTTCTACTAAAGAGGATTAAAAATAGGGAAACTACCAAAGGCTGACTTGAAAGAACAAATGAGCAGATATTATGATAGCAAATTTAATTCACTTAAAACAAGGAACATGTGAAAAAGAAAGCATTTTAGGGATGGGCTGAATGTAACTTACAGTGGTACCTCGGGTTACAAACACTTCGGGTTGCAAACGCTTCAGGTTACAAACTCCGCTAACTTGGAAGTAGTTACCTCGGGTTGCGAACTTTGCCCCAAGATGAGAACAGAAATCGCAGGCCAGAGGCAGCAGGAGGCCTCATTAGCGAGAGCGCACCTCAGGTTAAGAACAGTTTTGGGTTAAGAACGGGGAACGAATTAAGTTTGTAACCCGAGGTACCACTGTATTTTAGAAAATAATATATCTTGTTAAAGATAGAAAGACTGTAAGAATTATGTTTTAAAATTGTAGAGGAGGTGAGAAGAGGCCAACATCTGTATGCTTCAGCCACTCTCCCCCCGGATCTATATTGACACACCTTCTTCCAGTCTGTATTCACTGAATAGAGCAAAGGCAATACGTAAATGCAGAAGTCATTCAAGAGAACACAGGGTCAGCTCAAGCCTTTCTGCTGCCAGGGGTGCAGGACAAAATAACAGAATGAGGTAGCAGATGGTGAGATGTATGTTTTAGGACCCACCTTATTTCTTTTGACTGTTTTTAATTGTTTTAACTGATTTTAATATTGTATTTACATTGCTGTAACGTTTCCTGGGAATTTATGTTGAAGGCCATATAAGAAATAGTGATGCTGCTGGTGGTGGTGGTGGTGATAACAACAACAACAACAACAACAACAATAATAATAATAATAAATTATTTCTTTATTATTCTTAACTTTATATCCTGCCCTTCCTCCTTTGCTCAGGGTGGCAAAGGACATGTAGTAAATAAAAAATTGAGAAATAATGCTTCTGTAAACAAGTATAGTTCTATTAAGGGCCCATCTATAAATGAGAAAAGCATTACACAGAACTGTGGCAAAGACAAGGGGGGCACATGCATACAAATGATTTTGACCATGCTTATTGAACTGGGAGGAGATAATCAGTCTCCTATGACTGATAATAGAACAAGGTTTCTGAATAATGCTTCCTTTCTTATTTTAGATGTTTCATGACCCTGACAAAATTTTGAATGCTACAGAGATACCTTAAATTCTAAGCCTACTATTGAAATGACCCAAGTTAAAGGTTATGCACTACTGATTATAGAACGCGTGTTCCCAGTTTAAATTCCTCCTTACCTCCACGGAAGTGGGTTGCTGCAGCAAGGGCTGCCAGGGTTGCTCTGAGGTTGTGGGTTGAGGTAAAACACTAGAGGAGATGTAGCAAGAGCACAATCAGCACTAAATGGGATTTTAAGATGCTGCAGACCTGGAGCAGAAGTAGGAGAGAACACATGCTGGTGCCCATCACTTCCTCGGCAGTGGGAAAGGAAAGGAGAGGAGATTCTGACAAAGCACCACAACAGAAACAGTCAGTTTCAAAATTATCCTGCCACGTACTTTTTGTTTGTTTTTAAAGAAAACAAGTTGCACACAGCAAATAACAGATCTACACCTAAACAGACACATGTACCTTTGGATTGGGCATGGAAAGTATAAAAGCTACACATAATTGAATCTTCATGCATCAGCCCAAATTCATCTAATGAGTAAACTACAGGTTAAATAAAAACATCAATTGCTAATCTCTTCTTAGGCATCGAATGGGAATTTATAAAAGACTGAAAAACTAGATAACCCTCCACTTACATAATCTTCATACTTAATGGCATATTCCATGCACATTCAGTGTCACTTGCAGCCATGGCCACAGTCTCATAAGCTGCACCTCTGACTGCGGCTTTTCTCTTCCATGGCAGTGGCTCACAGCAGACTGCAGTCACAATAATTTATTTTTTATTTCTAATATGCTCTCATATGTGGAGATGTATATTAAAAGTGCAAGAACTTATACATTAATGGGGAAACTTGAGGTTAACTTTATTTACTCCTGATACTTAAGGCACCAATCTCCACAATTCAGCTATACTGAATATTTAATTGGAATCAATAGCCCTACAAATACGAATTATGAAATAAAATAGACCAGAAAGCTCAATATGAACTTTTATTCACTTCATACCAAGGAGAGCAAAAAATTAAGTTGCCCCATTATATAAAAATAAGAAATAGTACATTAATTATATCTATGCTTAAAAGACCAACAAAATGTATGACTGTTTATTCTAAAAACTTAAAAGAAAGAATGGATTTGTTAAACTATTGCTTAACTGACACTCAAGATTCAGATTAATATTATATTTGTTCACTCCAATAGATAAGCTAAGCACTGAGTCTATTTCACACAACAATCCTTACTGGATCCGTAGAGATGGGGCTCCAAACCTCTCTCTTCTTCGTTTCATCATTTCACTGTGTGAAATGCTAGATGTGTTAAATGAATAGATCTTAAAGCCAGAAAAGTGGAAGTGCTGTTAAATCCAAGCCTGAGTTTCTTGCGTAGCCTCAGAGTCAATGACAGATAACTATGCCTTCAACTGGAGTCGAAATCTATCAGATAGATCACATCACAAGGTAATTGTTTAAGAAGCCTTCTGCAAACTTATTTATGGCATCCAGAAACAACCAAGCCGAAGTCAGCCAGCATGAGGAGCAAGGTCTGAGAAGCCGAAGATAGGGACTGAACAGTTTTGTTTCACCACCTACATTTTACTTCCATTATCACTCACAGTTGAGGCACGGCAAATCACGGAAAAACATTTGTTCATTTCAGCAACACTTTCAGCAAGCCACAAGGAAACAGAGACTGAGAGGGAGAAATGGCACATGAGCAAAAACTTTGGCAGAAGCCTCGCATACCAACACGAAAGCTCACACTGCAAAAGTAGTACACAGTGACTGCTGACCCAGAGCCCCAGGAAAGCCACAGGCAGCTGCTCTCTGACTGCTGTGGATTCCCACCCCACCCCCCAAAAAATATTTTTTGGATTTCTAACATGGGGGTTGGATCTCATACCTTTTTCCTTATTCTGGATTTTTCATATTGTACTCAATAGCACTTAAGCATACTGTATTAGGTTTTTTATATACAAGGCTTTCCAGGAAGAGGAAACAGGACTTTGCTTCAACCTGTACTTTAATTCTTTCTGGATATACGAAGAACTGACAAAGGTGATGAGAGCTCCAAGGCAAGAGATTTAACTATGTGAACTAACCAACTCCTTTTTAAAGGATAAACCATGGGTAGGCAAACTAAGTCCCAGGGGCCAGATGCGGCCCAATCGCCTTCTAAATCTGGCCCGCAGACGGTCCGGGAATCAGCATGTTTTTAAATGAGTAGAATGTGTGCTTTTATTTAAAATGCATCTGGGTTATTTGTGGGGCATAGGAATTTGTCCATCCCCCCCTCCAAAGGTCTGAGGGACAGTGGACCGGCCCCCTGCTGAAGTTTGCTGACCCCTGGGATAAACTTTTTCCCCCTGTCTAAATAGTGACTCATTCATTTTGGCTGTGAAGCAACAGTTCTTGCCACTGACTAAGATCAGTGTAAGCATACCAAACTATTAATCAGTATCTTCAAAACCACCATGTATAGAAATTGCCACTTATACTGGAAGCCCAGGAAGCACACTGATGCATACTTACATTTTACTACTCAAAAAATGTCACCTGAGCCCTGCAATAAACTCCAGTGCCCAATCTGTCCTTATGTACTGCTCAGTATCATTATTGTATGATCAAATAATGAGCTTTCAAAAGCATGGATGACCAGCCAGCACATTTTCCATTACTTCCTGTATACTACCAGGAAGACTAATTCTCAAATCAAGAGACAACCATGTATAATGCTGGCATTTAAAAAAAACATGTTACGTCAGTATGTAAACTAGTATCCCAGATATAATCCTGATACTATTTGAATGACGCCATTTTTGACTGACTCACTGACAAAAACTTAACCCAAAGTTGTCTAAATGATGCCTGCATAATTTAGCTGTGGAATGTCTCTTAATAAACACATCTCAATTAAAGATAAACCTTTTTAGATGAATTTAGAGAAAAGGGGGGGGGGGACTCAGGCACCAGAAGTTACCCAATTGTTCTAAAGAATGGTCAGCAAAAATCTATGAAGACGAACTCATACGTACAAAAAAGGTGCCAAACAGCATATTATGGGGTTATTTGATTAATTTCAACAGAAGGGTTGATACTTTTGAACTGCAGAACTACAACATGATTTCTTGAAGTTACCAGCACTCTGAGAAAGTTCGTCAGTCTACTGGCACCTGACAGGATTGGGACACCTCTTAATCTGATTTATCAAGTTCTTCTAAAGTAATCTACATTCTCTCTGCCTCACTATGTATAACTGTTCTTACCAGGGGGTGCAGGGGAATCAGCAGAAGTCCACACACCCAAGCAATATCCCACTAAAACAACTCTGGTTAAATCAATATAATAATGAAGTTTAGCCCCAAACAGCTCCTATGCATCAAAACCTGAGTAAAGTTGTGAACGTTCGACCAGGCCAAGTTATGGAACCACTGGCTATTAGCTACTACTGGATAGACATGAATGGGGCTGAAAGTACTTTACACACTAAAACAGTGTTTCCCAACCTTGGGCCTCCAGCTGTTTTTGGACTACAACTCCCATCATCCCTAGCTAGCAAGACCAGTGGTCAGGGATGATGGGAATTGTAGTTCAAAAACAGCTGGAGGCCCAAGGTTGGGTAACACTGCACTAAAAGTACAGTACATATTATTTAAATATTAATGGTTCTCCCGTGTTAGGTAAGATACAAGCTCCTTGATTATAAAACGCTATCCTCAAGCAAGAAAATATAGTGCAGTTTTTGTTAAGAATAATAATATCACACTGAAAAAACACTACCAATGTGAAATTTACAAGATATCCCAAATGTATTTGGATGTAAATGATATAAGCTATTTCAGCTGATCAGTATTTATAATATGGATATTCAGAAAGCATAGTACCAGATTTTCTCATTTTAAAGTACTGCTAAAATACTGCACTAATTCCTTATGCCTTAAAAGCTTGCCATATATGCAAAGCTAGTCACCCCCAAGTACGGTGAATGTACTTCTTGTTCAACAGAAACACAGACTTTCTTCATGCAATTTTGGGAAGTCATGTTGCAACATCAGCAATACAGTTTGCCGTTCCAATTTCTGAATCAGCACCTCCTATCTTTTTAGAAACAGGTAGTTATTTTTAGAGCGGCTCTTCTTGAGAGCCTCTCCCCTTGGCTGAGTTGCTATCACTCCACACTTTCAAATTAGGAGCACTTGGGAAACTCTTCAAATTTTCTTTAGTGTTAGAATCTGTACACAGAAGGCTACCTTTTTATGAGCACACAACTGACTCCTACTAATGGAAGGCCAGGTAAAGCCTTGAGTGACCAGAGCTAAAAGCTGCCCATTGCCCCTTCCAGCACCTCAGTAGAATGTAGAATACTTATTAATATTCCAGTCCAAAGCACTATATGAAAAGTATAGTATACTGATAAAACATAAAACGCTCAGGAGAACACAGAAAGTATTTTACTGAATGGTTCTGACAAATGCAGCAACTTATTGTTTTGCCCTTCAACAACTTTAAGTCAGCTTAAATATCTTTTCAAAGTTAAATGAGTGGGGGCTTCCGGGTTAGCGCCTCTGGCAATGGCGGAGTTCCTCTGATCAGGAGGAACTTGCTCCGTGGAATTTAGGGTCTGGCCGCCACGGCGAAGGCGGAGACCCACTAAAAATCGCAGGCGGGAGAAGCCTGTGAACATGGGATTCGGCTGGCACCTTTTGCGCCTCCCCTACTCGCGGGGAGACCCGGTTTCGGGTATCCGGAGCGATGTGGGGTGAGCGGTGCGGTGCTTCGAATTGACTGCTTCTTTCACGGAGTGAAGCCGCATTGCTGTTGCCCGAGAGCGCTGACTTTTTCCTGTGGACAACGGAAAATTGGATTTTTAAACGTCTTAATCTGGCACCGAAACGGGGAGGTTTCAAACAGGAAGTCCGCCTTCCCCTTTTGTAAATAGATTGAAGCAAAGAATTTGCAAGCTAAATTCTTGGCAAGTCCTATGTAAAGGATTAAACTTCCAATGGCTAAAATCATTAAACCCCCCTTGGAGGCAGGAGAAGAGGGGGGAAATTTTGGATCGCATAAGCCTGCAGGAGAGAGTGAAGAAAGTTGGATCACCACCGCTCTGAACCTGGAAATGGACTGCTAGTAAGACTGACGTTTTTGGGAAAGTTCATTGACTGTGACAGTTAGTTAAATAAGAGAAATACATTGTTTTCATTGTCTCCTTCTGCGTTTAAATAGGAGTAAAAGTAGCTGAAAATTGAAACTAATTTTACTGCTTGAACTGTGCTTAAAAGGATTGATACAAACAGAAATTGTTTCCCTCTAGAGGGAGCCTTTGAAATTGTTACAAGAGTTGGGCTGGTGGAATCTCCAGGTGCAAGAGAAAACCGTGAGATTGACCTTGGATTGCTTGAGAATGTCGACAGAAGAAGCCTTAGTGATTGCACTATGCAAGATAAGTGAGTCATTGGAACAGCTCCATAAAAAGATGGACGTGATGAATATTAAAATTGATATTTTGGGACAAAAAGCGACTAATTTGGGACAAAAAGTGAACATCTACACAGAAACTATTCAGGAACCGATACAGGAATCTACTTTGACATGCCAAATGGTGGAGAAAGCGAGGGAGAAAGTTGTGGTTGTTGAACCTAAAGTAATACAAGTGGAGAGGGAGAGATCCCCAGCCTTACAGAGGCAACTTGATGATTACAAGTTGTTGCCCTCTATGATTGAATTCAGTAAATCATGCAGGGATTTACTGACCTTTGGGATCTGGACCTGGGCCAGGAGGAAATTGGAGTTGTGGGGACCTGCAGATTTGGAGGGACTTTGAAACACATCCTGAAATATCTTTTGGATTTTAGTTTTAACCACGGAGATGTGGATGACATGTCGAGAAGGAATAAAAACATTGTTAGGTTGGAGCTCCCTCGAGATCTACTCTTCAGCATCAAAGAAAGGAAATTAAGAACAAGATCAGCAGAAGACAAAGTAAAATGTATGTATAAATGCGAAGAAGACTTGCAGAAGGGACCTGGAAAAGAGTTAAGAGCCTCGGACAGAAGAGCACCAGGTTGATGGACTATATGGAATTGATGGAAATGACTGGCAGAATCTGAGACCAGGGAGAAGAGATGGTTGAAGAAGATTGGAAAAAGTTTAAAGTTTATTTATAGAAATATAGTAAAATTAATGAGTGTTAGAAAAATGTTTGAATGAAACTATATGGCCTTAGTAGAAGTGTTATAAGGAGTTATGCTTAAATAAGTATTATAGTATTAATGGAAAATAAGGTTAAAATAAGTTATTTATATGACAGAAAATAGTGAAAGATGGAAAGGATTTGCTGAAACAATTAATAGAAGTGGAATACAAAAAGGGAGGTGAGAGGAAGTCGATGAAACAAGGGAATGAAAGATAAGGCATTGAAATGGTATGATGTATGTTTTTAAATTGTTTTTGTTCTGTTTTGTTTAGTTTAATGCGTTAATGTTGTGTGGTGTATTGTTTATATATTGTATTGTATTGTTTTTTCTTTCTTTTTTTTGTTTTTTTTCTCCTTTTCTTTTTCTTCTTGTTTGTAAGGTATAAAAGTAATAAATATTATTATAAAAAAACAAAGTTAAATGAGTGAACTTCACTCCAACTGTTTCTTTACTGAAAGCACATTTACTTTCTCAGTCTAAATATCTGTTTCACCTCCTTTCATTGTGGACTGCTCAAATGTTTAGACCAACAATGCTTTAATCACCAGTTTATGACATTTCTTGAAAACACATATCTGGATGATGTACTATTTCTACACCGTTTATTCTATTATTCTATGTTAAACATTTCAACTTGTCAAGCACAGGTTCCATAAATTACTGGATTTACACAAAGTACTCAGGGAGGTTTCATACCAGTTCTTTTAGCCTCTGACCCTTCCTGTTTGTAAGTGTTGCTGCCAAAGAGTGGAGAAATCAGAGGAGTATGAGTTCAATGCTAGTTTCCTCAGGAAGGAATTCACTTACCTGGGAGATTTAACGCCATTAAAACAGATATGAAGGAAGTGAGTAAGCTACACTGGAATTGGTAACTTAGAAATAAAATGTGAGAATGGCTCTATCACGTGTCACACAACCAGTTCTCTCTGCTGTAAACATGAACACAGGTTGTGTGTCACTAGTTTTATATTCACAAGCAAACAGCCACATATACAAGCCAAGACAGAAATAGACCATATAAACGCAACTACTACATTATCTCTCATTTGAGAAGTGTAGCTGATGACCTGTGGTGCCTATGAAGACTAGAGAACTATGACTACCACTTAAGACTGAGCCTCTGATAATGCAAACAAGGTTCATAAATTGAGAAACAATTTACAAAAATTGCCAAAAACCTATACTCGACACACACTTTGAGAAAGAAAGAATGCATAATTTGGTCTACCGACAAGCATCTCAATATGTTCTGTAATTTTAACAAAAATACTGTTGCAACCATTTCATCAGCATTGCAAAAATCCAAAATAGTTTCATGGGAGTTTAACAATAGGGAGTGTTGCAGTGGCTAGAGCCTCTATGCACCAGAATAGGTTCTGGAGAGACACCAGACATAGAGGCATCAAGCATTGTCCTTAACAAAAAGGAAATACTAACAAGATTTCTCTCAGCAGCATCATAAATCTAAGCCTATTTCTTGAAAGATAACATAAATATTCAGATCATGTTTTTCAATTATACTACTGTTTTTCATTTTCAGTCCAGGATTAGGCAGAAGGCTCACTTACCTCTCACAAATCCAACCAGAAACAGTTTCATTTTACCACTGACCAACCATATTGGCAAGTAATCCTTAAATCATGAATCTGCATAAAATGTCTGTACTGCTAAAATTATGAAGACCACATGGCACATAAAAATGTAAAATACATTCAATTTTCAACATGATGGTTTTAACAGCCTGCTTTGTTTCTTATTCAAATGCTTCCAAAAGCCTAATTCCACAGTATCATCCATGTTTCTGGAGATGCCTAATGTGCAACAATATTCCATCATCCTCAGTAACCATGGGCTTTTATGTGCCCCACCCTCTGTTCCTATAAAACATATAAAAGATCAAAAAATATATCTGATAGATTTAGTTACTATTAAGGCAAGAAAGAAATGTATACTTACAAACTTCCTCTTCTAGGGAGACTAAGTTCCTTCTGTGGGAAAAATACAAACAACAAATCAATCAAGCTGATGAGGACAATGAGGACCAGCCTGCTTTTGATCAAGTAATAACCATGCAGCTGTATTACCAGAACTCCAGGTATAACATTGTCCCCATATGCCTACAGCCAACCATGTTACAATTTGGATTTTACAAGAAGCAAGAGTTGCTGAAATACAGAGGTATTCTGTAGTGGTCTTCTAATGTGCAAAGAAGAACCTCACTGATGTCAATAAACAGTACACAACATTCCTAAGTTCCCACTTCTTATAAACATCCCCATTAGCTCTGAGAATATAGCTGGTCTGGTATGCCGGCATTGTGTTTATGACTGTTATTGTCACAACATTAAGACTATCTGTAAACATATTTTATTTTATAATTAATTTTTAAAGCATATTAAGCATATTTAAAGCATATTAAGCAAAGGGACGCAGGTGGCGCTGTGGGTTAAAGCCTCAGCGCCTAGGGCTTGCCGATCGAAAGGTCGGCGGTTCGAATCCCTGCGGCGGGGTGCGCTCCCGCTGCTTGGTCCCAGCGCCTGCCAACCTAGCAGTTCGAAAGCACCTCCGGGTGCAAGTAGATAAATAGGGACCGCTTACCAGCGGGAAGGTAAACGGCGTTTCCGTGTGCGGCTCTGGCTCGCCAGAGCAGCTTCGTCATGCTGGCCACGTGACCCGGAAGTGTCTCCGGACAGCGCTGGCCCCCGGCCTCTTAAGTGAGATGGGCGCACAACCCCAGAGTCTGTCAAGACTGGCCCGTACGGGCAGGGGTACCTTTACCTTTACCTTTAAGCATATTAGCGCACATTAAGTGAAGCTAATACTTTTTTTCACATTGAACAGCTACAGTACATGCATTGAACTGTTTTCACAAAGATGTTGGGTATAAATTAGATGTATGATATAGAATTCAATTTTTTAAAATGCTTCTGTTTCAGATCAACCTATTTATTTTTATGTTGTAAATATAATATTGTACCACTAGATGGTATCATTATCCTACTTGACAATCTTGCAAAGATTAATAAAGGTAAAGATTAACAGTGTTCTGAAACCAGAGATATTTGCGGTAAACGTTTACTACAGGGGGAAACTTATCTATTTAAAGTAATTCTGACATCTCATGCAATTTTATTTACCAGACTGTCTGCTGAGTTGTTGTTTAAGCCATAGCTAGTTATATTGGTCCACTGAGTCTGTATGGTTTACACTGCTGTAATTCGAATGGACCTTTCGGATCAGCTTTGCTCTTTCCTATTAACATGTGGAGGCAGCAAATCATTTTATCTTTGGGCTCAGGGTTGCATCCAAACCAGGATTCATGGCTTGTTTCACTCTCAGCAAGTTATACTCTGTAGGCAATGTTCTTGTTTCCTCCACACACTAGCAAGGTGGAGGAAAAATAGTTCACAAAGTCACATTCACAATAAACCATTAACTATGCTAACGGTGGCATGTAAACTGAGCTGGCAGTAGCTCTCTGGGATTTCAGACAGTCTTTGGCAGTCCTACCTGAAGATACCAAAAGTGTGAACCTAAAACCTCTTGCCTTAGAAGCATGTGTTTTACCCCACTGAGCTACAGCCCTTAACCTTAATTTCCATATTCTCTTCGGAAATTCTGATTGCATCCTGTAACAACATAAAGGTGAAAATATTCTTCCAGTTCCTTGTGCTTAATGTTAGGGCACCCTCCACCTCACCCTCCCAAACCACAGAGGCATCCATTGTGCTTTGAAAATTCTATATGAAGGAAAGCAGTTTTCCTTGAAGTCACAGCCATCAGCAGTTGGAGGGCTGAACCAGTTACTCTTCTTCTCTTGGAAACAGTTTGACTTTATCTGCTCAAATCTCACTTGCTGTGGATTTCTTGGATTTGGGTAGGTAGAACCTGGGAATCCTGGATAGTCAATTATCTGTCTCCAAAGTACAATGACATGCAAAATCTGTCCTGACTATCAGGCTGTTGGTGATGCAAAGCACTAGAAACTGTCCTCACAATGTGTGATGATTAAGGACAATTGAATTAATTCATCTCTTCCCTTCAAATGTCACTTAAGAAAAGCTTGGCAATACTTTACACAGCTATATATTCATGGATACCAGTAGGAATCACAGCAGGGAAATTAGTATGCCAGCCTAGCTAATGAAGCATTTCAAGTTTGGAAGCGGCATATTCTTGGTGTCCCAGCTTAGTCATAGCATTCTGAATGTACAGATAATATGAAAGAATAAGGTCTTTTGCTAGTTAAGAAAAAGGTTTCCATCTACTCATACAGAAATGACAACCTAATAAATATACTGTCAAGCTGTGACCAGCTTTAACCCTGGTAGTAATTCTCCACAGTTCAATAAATCTATTCCTAAATGTACTAATTATGTTTAATGCTTTGTCTCACATAAACCCCTGCATACAAATTAGAAGGAAACATGAAAGCACAGCTGAGTCAAGTGTACTGTCCATTTCTTAAGAGTACTCTGGCTGCCAAAACACAAATTTAGATTGCCCTAGTTAGGTGTGTTTAGTCAGTCTAGGTGTGTTTTAAGGTTGTAACAACCTTACAAATGTAGCTATTTGCCCAAAATACTACATAAGTACTAAGTCCTAAGCTATTTAAATACATATAGATAGAAACCAGGACTTTGAGCAAGTATCATTATTTAAGTATTGGTGAGATAATGTTCCCTATTGCCAGCCCCACTAGTAACCTAGCAGCCGTGTTTAATACTAACCGAAGCTTCCAAATGATATTCAGTAACAGCTCCACATGCAATGCATTGTGGGGGGTCTAATTGAGAAGTCACCAAGGGACACATAACTATGACTAGGCTGTCTTTGTCCAGGAAAGGTCATACTTGATGCCCCAGGAACAGCTGAAAAAAGGCAAGTACCATGGCTTCTACTGGGCATCCAGTGACAATGGTGAATCGGTTGGTACCTCCAAACATATCTTTCAGAGGGAGAGCAATTACAGATGGAGCAGCTCTGCCTGATACAACAAGCCATTAAGTTTCAGTTAATTGGCCCTCAAGCAGTCCATTAATGAGCTCAATTTAGAATCTCCATGGCCTCCCTTAAGTTTGATGACAGAAGAAACAAAGCTGGGTGTTAGAAGTTAAGTGTACCAATCTCATTTCATTCAGTGTTTTCATGAAAAGGCTAAAAAGTATGGGAGAGGAGACAAAATGGAACAAGCAGCAGTCTCCCAAATACCACCTTCTGAAACTGGCCATTCAAGTAGGGCTGGAGCCACCTAAAGATCCAACAGAATAGGCTTCTCTTGGGATATAATATATAATACATAAGAATGACAAAAAAGTTCCTAAAATGAAACCAGACTGAGACAGCTCCAGAATATCAGATCATCCAAGGGTGCCTGCAACAATCACTCACTCAAGAATCCTTCCCAAGCAGTAGAACCAATATCAAAATAGATTTCCACATACTGATTTAACACACAAATGCACCATGTGAAAGCACTGTGTGTCAGCTAATCCTTACCCCTACAGAGGGCAACCTTGGCCTAATTTAACGTGGGTGACTAAGGTGGGGGGATAAAGCAGAAAGAGGAGGAAGTGTGGCAGAAAGAGTGAAAAGGGGACCCTGTGCGCTTTTGACTTTGACCCTACCTAATTTAACTCTGGCTCTCCCCGCTACTGGTTCAAGTTACCACTGAAGGACTGTGGCCCTCCAAAGAAAAATGTTGCCACCCTACCTCATAGCTTCTGTGAAATTATGCTTAATTTACCAATTGGCCCAATAAAAAACGTTTTCCTTTTGCATCAGAACGTTCTTTTAAGATTCAGCTATATTAAATTTTCACTTCTCTCACTAACTTTAGTGCAAGATTTCAATGACTATATCACATTTAAATGTTTATTCCTCGTTACACTTCAGACTAGAATTTCCAAGCTACTAAAGGTGCAAACCTCAATGACACAGCATACAGCAGCAATTAATCAGTACTACCAGGCAGCATTATTATTTTCTTTTGACAAACCATCACTTTGTTGGCAAAAAATGTTTAAGAGTGTACCAACTGGCATTTCCCTAGTATAAAAACATATTAACGGCTCATATTTCCAAGTTCAACAAGAATACTTGGTATTAAGCTTATTTATTTTGGGAGAAGTCAATATTATGTTTCAACGTGTGGTTATTATGAAAGAACACAGAGGGTTCAAATTACTAATTCTTCACTGGTCACCATAAAGAGTATTTTATTGTGCACCTATGTTCATGGAGCAATCACAGCTCAGATGTAAGAGCAATCGGATTCGATTTTCCAGTGTTCAGACCTGCTTAGCTCCTAGAAAAGCAGAAATTCCCACCCTCTCACCTACTACTGCAAACTTCACAAATGCTGGGAAATTAGAACAAAAAGGAAACCACTCATTTTCACTATATCTTGTGAGGCTTAGGAAAGCAAGCTGTGTTTCTACTGTAGCATTCTCAGAAGAGCATTACTTGATCAGTATCTGGCTTTGAAAGCACACAGGCATCATAACAGCAGCAGAACTATAGTACGCTGATGCCTCACATGATAATGTTCTAAACCCTCTTTATGAATATGAGCTTTTAGAAACCACTAGCAGAAACAGTATCTATATTCTACAAGAATACTTGAATAAGCACACATTCATCTTGAACAAAGCACGCTTTCCAAGACTGGGCATGCATCAAGAACAAATACATCATCGCGGCTGCTACAGAATATAACCAAATCCAGAAACAAACATGTGCTAATTTAGTCTCCCCTCCCCTCAGTATGATACAATTATTAACTATGACTTCTCATTAAAGTAAAACTGCAGTTTACTGCTAAGCAATTTTGAATATGTACAAAACAATGGTAAAAATGTGTGGGGTAAGAGATCGAAACCAATGATACAAAACATAGAAGCTGTTGTAGCAGGAACCCCCCCACCCCAATCATTCTGTTTGTACAAACTTCACACACACTCACACTCACACACTACATACACTATGCTTCTGTTATAAATTCATAGAAAATCAACCATACATTGGATTTGCACTGTTCCACTTTTATTTTACTCCATGAAGGAAAGACTACAAAATGGGGCAGGTTTGATACAGGGCTGCCATAATCCCTTCAGCATCCCAGCACATACACAGGTGCCCTGCCCAGTTGCTATGCCAACCCTGATGGTCCCAGACAGAAGACAATCAAGATCACAAAGAACTTGCATATGGGAGTGGATTCAGCATGGACTGAAACAAAGGACACTGATCAGATCTTCCCTCAGGGGGCAGGAAACTGCAAACTCCCCTTTGTCTCCTGGAAGTGACTCAGGGGGAGGGGGGAAGGGAGGAACCAGCCAGGTGACAAGACACTCAGGTTACCACCAACTCCTCCCTCAACCCCTCCTTTCTGTAATGTATGCATGATGTTTCTGGGGGTGGGCTTGATCTAGAGGAGGGGAATTTCAAAAGTTTTTATAAGACCTTGCACAGTACTATTCTTCTGGGTCTTTCCTCTCTCCTGCAAGTGAGGGGAATACCCTGTTGCAACAGTTCAATAAAGACCAAGCCTACAGGCTGCTGTTTTGCTCCAAGTTATCCTGGTTGGTGTCTTTGTTTGGTCCAAGGGAGCCCTCGGATTTTTTCCTGTAACACTGTAAATTCCCAAATATTTTGTCATCAAAGTAGAAACTGGTGGAAATCTTTTTCAGGTAATTTTGTTACTAGTGTTTGATATAAAGTGACACACAAACCATTACATTAAGTTGGAAATTCATTCACAAAAGTTATGAACTTATTTTTTATTTTAAAGTGTATTGTGTCACCAAGAAGCCACAAAACCCAAACCAATTTGAGATTTAGGGAATTCTACATATTTCATGACACGCAGAAGTGTGGCCCCAGCTGCATGTTCTCATACCCCACAGTAATGAAGTCTAACAATATACAACTTTTAAAAAACCCTGACTGTTCTTCTCACTTACCTGTTTTCACACCTGTGTCAAACCTTTAATTTTAAGCTCTTCAGAGCACAGCAAAGACTTGCCTTCTTGCAGCAAGAAAAAATGCCATGCATACTGGTAGTGCTATATAAAACATTAGTAACTTAGCACTTTGCTCACTAAAGCCCAGTCAAAACAGGTTAGAAAGGTCTTATCTGCCTATGAATATACTGATGGTTTGGATTCCCCCAACATTACAGAGGGGACATTGCTGATAGTATCTATTTGTCTGAGCTAAAAGCCTGGTATTGAGAGCTCTCTATCAGCCTTAATTGCATTGGGACAAAAATCACTTGACTCCATGGGTATTTGAGGCACAAATAAATTAGCACGTGCTAAGTTCATGTCTAGCCTTCTGTATCACTTCTGCCTCCAATAAGCTCACAAAGCCATTCGAGCACCTGTATAATTGGTCCTGATAGACCTTCATTTTCAGAAGGGACATATCATACTGTGCACCAGTTGCCATCTCCAAGCATTTTTTAAGAGCTGTCCTATACTGATGTCATTATATAACCATCAGAGCAAAGATATGAATGACAACTGCCAGGCTTGAAACACTAGGTTCTCAGCCTTGCAGACATGGTGGAGCCATCATTTCCTACATCTTCAGCTGATGAAGCAAATCCCCCCTCCCTCCTTTTATCTGTGAACATGTGAGTGTGGTGGATTTGTGAAAAGAGTATGCCCATTTCCAGCCATACCTAGTTCGACCCTTTAAAGGTAAAGGTAAAGGTACCCCTGCCCGTACGGGCCAGTCTTGACAGACTCTGGGGTTGTGCGCCCATCTCACTTAAGAGGCCAGGGGCCAGCGCTGTCCGGAGACACTTCCGGGTCACGTGGCCAGCGTGACATCGCTGCTCTGGCGAGCCAGAGCCGCACACGGAAACGCCGTTTACCTTCCCGCTGGTAAGCGGTCCCTATTTATCTACTTGCACCCGGAGGTGCTTTCGAACTGCTAGGTTGGCAGGCGCTGGGACCGAGCAGCGGGAGCGCACCCCGCCGCAGGGATTCGAACCGCCGACCTTTCGATCAGCAAGTCCTAGGCGCTGAGGCTTTAACCCACAGCGCCACCTGCGTCCCATAGTTCGACCCTTTAAAATGCCTTAATTAAAAGACAATGTTCTGTTCCTCAAAGCATTGCTCATAATCTCTAGTGCCCTCTCTGTACTATTCCACAAGGCTCCATGTAGCGATAAGGGAATATCTGCTTGCTCAGCTGAAGCAGAACAAAGACTTGATGGGTTTTTTCAAGTGTTTGACCTGAACTCTTGAGCAGACCAATTTCTCCCTGCATTTCCCGACAAAAGAAAGAAAAAAATAATTAACTTAAGGAAGAGCGGTAAACAAGCAACGGAGAGAGCACAAGCAGCTGTTGTAGCCAGACTGTGGGTTTTTCACTTAAATATTAAATTAAATATTAAATTTTCTGATGCAGAAGCATCAGAATGTTATCAAATGCAATCCACTGATCAACCAGAGTGACAACTTTCTCCTTCCCATTAAAACACTTTTAGTAAGCCCAGAAGCCGAATATGCCTCAGCATGTCTCAAGCCTTTAATCTAATCTTCATAAAACATTAGCTGCGGATCCTTGCTCAATACTTGCTCTCCCCCACCCTCCACTTTTCCACTATTTCATTTCCCACCTTCTACAACTCCAAAACATAAGCACTTATTGCAGTGAGTCATTTGAACATATAGGCACTTTCTCCAAGCAAGGATCTGGAAACTCTCAATACTTGAGAGAAAGTGCAACAATACACCTTTTCAGCTTTAATTCCATCTAGACACCAGGACTACAACACCATCCAGTTTTGCTGCTCTCAAACAACTAAATGTTCTGAATTTTATTGAAGGGAACTTCTGACAGGCAGAGAAGTATAGCATATGTACTATACATATACATAGCTAAAATGAGAGGAAAGCTAGCTTTCTCACCTATTAATGACAAAGCAAAAGGGCATGTACAATGGTGGCACATGGCCACAAAAATTTAATGACCACTGCATGGTGGAGTGGAAGGTGGACAATTCAGAGAAGTAGCAGAAAAAGGACCATTTCTTCCCCTGTACTAGATGGTACTCACACTCACAGGTCATTCTGCCCAGATGCTGAGGTCCAGCGCCGAAGGCCTTCTAGAATTTCCCTCACTGCGAGAAGCAAAGCTACAGGAAACCAGGCAGAGGGCCTTCTCGGTAGTGGCGCCCGCCCTGTGGAACGCCCTCCCATCAGATGTCAGAGATAAACAACTACCTGACATTTCGAAGACATCTGAAGGCAGCCCTGTTCAGGAAAGTTTTTCATGTGTGACATTTTAATGTATATTTCATCTTTGTTGGAAGCCGCGCTCAGAGTGGCTGGGGAAGCACAGCTAGATGGGCGGGGTACAAATAATAAATTATTATTATGACCACCAATGACTGCTCGCAGAGAGGAGGTACTGGCAGACAGAGCAAAGGGCAGCAGCAGTTCGGGACATAGCCCTGTTCAATAAGATAAGGTTACCAGGTGTCCCCGTTTCCTGTGGACAATCCCCGGATTTACAAATCAGTCCCCATACAAAATCTATTGAAGTTGGAAAATATCCCTGGATTCATTGAAAAAAATCTGGTACCCTTAACATAAGAGCAACCTGCAATAGTAGTCACTGTAGAAAAATACTAGTTTTCTGTGTGAGTGAAAAATATATCAGTCTGGATCTAGCTGCTAATATGTGGATGGGGTGGGTAGTATGGATCCTGGAAGATGCCCTCAAAATACTGCTGCCATGGCAGGATTCCTGTGTTATCAACTACTGCTTTTTGTGAATAGTTCTGTTGTGCTTTTTGGCGTATCCTCTCATTTGGAGCTCGCTGCTTACAATCTTCCTCCATACCAGCCATGTCCAATTTCATACTAAACTATTCAATAGTGTATATTCACGAACCACATATATATGTACCTGCAATTCGGGATAATACAGCATCTGATGAAGCAGACAAGAAGCCATGAACACATATGTCGTAATAAATCTGTTAGTCTTTAAAGTGCTGCAAGTCTGTGGGTTTTTTTCTGCAAGAACCTAAAACGACTTCCCCTCTGGAAATCAGTTCTGCTGAATAGATCAGCATGAAACTAGACATGACAGGGCAGCCACATTTCTCTTTACCTATCCGCCCTATTCATGCATAAAGCAAGAATAGCAGTCTCATTTTTACATCAAAGCGAATGCACAAATATGGGATGGCAAATTCTTCCTACCTGCCCTCACCATACCTCTCCATGCTCCATTGCACCAGACACATTTCTCCAAGTTTAGCTCATTTCTGATTTCTAAGACAAGAGCTCGTGATGAGGCAAGGGGAAGGAAGGGGAAAGGCTCAGCTCCTCATACCTATGCATTCATTCTAATGCTATACTTATTGTACATTCCTTGAGACAATGGTGTAGAAGGTGATTAACAAATTAATAATAATAAATAAAATAAAGAATAGACTCTTGCTATATAAAACCACTTTGAGGTTGTTGTTTACAATCAAGCAGAATATTTTTAAATAAATAAACATACATACATACATACATACATACATACGCAGGACAGACACATGCATGGACAAATGTGACTGCTTTCATCATGTCTAGTTTAGACCTTTTAGGGGGAAAGAGCACAAGATCTCCAAAAACTAAACCAAAGAACTCTTTTTTTTGGTAACTGTCAGAAAAGCAAACTGGCTGCCCCTGCACTCACTGGGGTTACTGTGACAGCAGACTTATAAACAAAGCCCAGGCTCCAAAGATCCATGGAATTATGTTTGTGTACACACGTACATGTTGATTCAGATTTAAGATTACATTAGCTTCTCAAATTAGCTTTACTAAAGTCGAGCTGCCTACAGGCTTGGGCAAAACAGCTGATGAGCCTCTGTGGAGCTTCCTCAATGCACTGTCAAAGCTGCATCATCTGCAAGCAAGATCTCTCAGATAAGGGCCTGCCACACTTTAGTTTTGGTGTGGTGATGTGCCAGGTTCAACAGACCCGTCACTCCTCAAATGAAAGTACACACCGCCTTCAGCCAAGCTAAAGGCATATGAGAGCAACAGGGACAAGAATATCGCAAAGCAAATTGGGGGAAGGCATTCAATGTTCTTGTGGAAAAATACATTCATTTTGTAAAGCTTAGGTGGGCATCCTATCTTGCTGAGCAGTCCTTTTTGGCTGAGTCCTTTTTGGGATGGGGATGCTCAACTAGGCTCATTTGTATAGTGATAAACCATGGTTTTGTGTTTCATCTGAACTGGGCTAAAGAATTCTAAACATGGCTTTCTGCTTTCTTTTTCTAAGCTATATGGTTTTATCAATCTTTGCACTATGCTGATGAAAAACAATACCAAACCTACCATTTACAAAGAAATTATTTTTACTGTTACAAATCAAGGAACCAGGGAACCCGGCACAGGGCTTTCTTGGTAGTGGTGCCCACCCTGTGGAACACCCTCCCATCAGATGTCAAACAGGTAAACAACTATACTACTTTCCAAAGACATCTGAAGGCAGCCCTGTATCAGGAAGTTTTTATTGTTTAATGTCTTAATGAGCTTTTATATTATGTTGGAAGCTGCCCAGAGTGGCTGGGATAACCCAGTTGGATGGACAGGGTATAAATAATAAATTATTATTACATTATTATTGTAAGTCCCATCAGAAGGCACAAGATTTCTGCACAGCAGGGAGGTTGGATTAGATGGCCCTCAGGGTCCCTTCCAACTCTACAATTCTGGGCTTCTATGAAAGTTAACATACCAATTTAATCTAGCGGATTTTTTTGCACACAATATCCAAGAAGACTGGCAAGACAGTCTGAAAACTATACAGTCTGCACTACACCTGCATGCAAAGATATATAGTTAAGCACATATTGGAATTTTTAGTTTTAAGTAGAGGGAGAAGCACAGCATAATCCTATCCATATTTACACAAAAATAAGCCCCACTGTGTACAATGAGTATTTCTTCCATATAAGTCTGTATGGGACTGCACTCTTAACCATCTTAAGGTTTAATTCTCAAGTGATGGATCTTTGGCCAATGCATCATAATGAAAACATTAATACTTTGTAATTCCTCCTTAGTTAATAAAATGTTCAAGGGAATTAACTTCTGTGATTGATCATTCTACTAAGCAAACCCCACAAGGCAAATTAAACAACTACAAATGGGTAATTAACCCAAGTTGCAAGTCAGATGGTTTCCAGCTATTCCTCATGAGAGCAAGATACAGAGACTGGTAAGGAGTCTCTCTCTCTCTCTCTCTCTCTCACACACACACACACACACACACACACACACAATTTTGCCTTCCATTGTAACACATGATTTGAGTCACTTTCAAGAGTTATATTATGCTCTGGGTTCTGCACTTATGGGACAGGCAATTTATTCTGCATTCTGGGAGGGGTCAGAGTTGACAATCACCCACCATTTAGATGGCTGCCCAATAAAGAGAACAGAATGATGGCTTAAAAAGCAAAATATTATTCCTTAACTGTATTACCGTAAATACTTCATCTCAAAATATGTTACTATTGTAAGTGTATTCTGTGAAAAGCACAGTCTCATCTAAACAAGTTTTTTCTCAGACTGGTACTTTGGAGACATAGATGACACATTTTATAAATAGCAAACCAGCTTGCCAGAGCTTGATTTGAAAAGCACTTACCTTAATCAGCTCAAGAGCAAGGATATTTATAATGGCAAGATGGCGATAGCGGCTGTGACTGCACTTTTGTGTTTCCCTGCAGGGCTGGCTGTGTTTGCATTTTGTTTTGTGCTCAATTTGATTCTCTGGGGAGGAGTAATTGTTCTTTTATTTATCATCATTGTCTTTGGTTCCATTTATTATATGATTTTGCGACTGCCGTTTTTCTATTCCTTTTCACCACTTTTTTTCCTTCTCTCTTCACCTACAGTGAGGCCTGTCTAGCCAAAATCAGCTTTTTGTAACTGAACGCAGGAACCATTATACAGTGTACCTGCTTGTGTCACCAAGATCAACTGTACCCATAACAGTTAGAGAAGCATCTTTCATCTGCTGAGGAACTATGGTTCCACCAAAACTACTGAAAGTAGTATATTGATATATTTAGCTGCAAGATGCTGCAAGCAAGTACCTGCAGTGCAAATACACTGAATGGAAGAAGACAAGGAACATTTCTAACAATCTCTGAATTACAGCTCTTAACTTAAAGACAGTGATGATAGAAAATCCAAGATCTGCAAGCAAAGAACTAATTGTTGAGTCTCTCTGGGATCAAGCAATGGTAAATATCATCATTTTCTCTGGAAAGCTAATGAAGAATTCTGTTTAACAATGACTTTGTTAATTATTTTGTTTCCATTTTGTCCGCAGGTATTGCTTTATTGTCCAATATTTTGTCCATCTTAAACTTAGTATTTGCAATCAGTTGAGTACTCTGCATTTTCTCGCTGTTTCTGCAGGGTAAATTATATGGCTGGGCTCCAAAGAGATATTTTAAGGACACCTGAGGGCTTACTTATGCCCAATAGACTTTTTTTCACTGAAAAACAGCACTCTTGCAACAAACACATCTCAAAATTCTGTTCGCAGTTTCTCAGATGCAAAAGTGATATTCTAGGTGCTATAAGGGGCTGAAGTTCAAGAAGTTCAAGCCCAAAGCCCCCTTGCAGTCCTATATTGTGTCCTATAACTGGCACAAATCTGAGTTTGATTATGCTTTTTTGCCGCTGACTTTTAGTTTGTATGTTTCAGATATGATTTTTGGAAATATTAAATATATATAGTCTGAGGTTCTAACTCTAGGGCTACACTTACTATTAGATGAGTGTGTGAGTCAAGTAGAAAGGTTAAGGGACTGAATTGAAATAAAAGAGCCATTTAAATCCCATAATTAATTTAAAAATTCTTATTTTAATCTATTAAATGAAGACAGGCTTCCTATCTGAAAATATTACTGCAACTCTTAGGAAAGAATGAAGAGCTCCCCATCTGTACAAACAATTACTGTTTAGGCAAGAAAAGCATTAATAGCAACCAAGACAGAACGGGATGAGGTTATATGAACTTCCTTGAATAAAGAGCATTCCTTTAGAATACATTTGGAACAGATTTACAAAACTGAATTATGTTGACTGTGGGGCAAACAGAACTTCAATAATGTTACCCACAAATATTTTGGGATCTAGTGTCTTTACTGTATTCGCACTAATTCCTGGATAAAATTATAATCTTGAAATGTATGTCTTCCCTTTGGTAGAGTTGCATAAACTTTTTTCTAACTTGCTTTTGGTGTGTATGCCACTATTATTTTTTTATTTAGCTACTGTTACCCCACTTCAAATTTCAAATCCCCTAACAAATGGCAAAAATAACCTTCAGTTAAAGAAAACACAAATAATGACATATTTTAGTTGTGACTTTTACTCAAAATAAAGTTAATTGTTATGGCCCATCAGGAAAAAAAACCCATATTGAAGCAATATCTTTTCTTAAGTAAACCAAACTGTCACAAAAATGACACTTAATCTTCTGTGTTCTACAGAACTCTTCACCAAGCTAGTTGGTAAACAAAGTTGGGCTGGGGGGGGATATCGAATACAGGAGCCATTAGGCAGTATCCACCTAACAAGGGGGTTTAACTGGCTTTTGTATTTCTAGAGGTGGAGAATCAACTATTGAGTGTTTCTCTCTCCCCAAAGACCCTGGTGCAACTGGAAACCTACAGAGCCTCATTTAATGATCTGCAGTATCTGTCCACAATCCATCTTAAGACTCTTACAGATGCAGATTCATTACTTTTACCCGCCAACTTTTTTCCTCTCCTGCTTTATTAACCTGATGAAGAGTTCTGGAGAACTTGAAAGCTTAAACTATTTTGTGTCATTTTGGTTGACCCAATAAAGATATGGCCCTAAAACAGATCCATTTCTTATAGGTCACTTACCTTCACTTTCAAATAAAAGTCATAGGGACTGTGGTTTTCTTTTAGATACTGAACCAAGTCAGAAATATATTTCCAATTCACTTCAATTCATAAATGGCTATTACATCCTGATGTAAGCAGTACAAGAAGCCTATTAATGCAAGAATTAACACATCTATCCCAGACATGTACAACCCAGTTACTTCAAATGTTCTCTAAAGCCTTCCATGCTAAAGCAATTACCTCTCCTAGCCATGTAAGTGATGAAGGAAAGGGCAAAAAGGATCAGTACAGAATCCATTATCACCTCCCTGCTATGCTAATCTAGGTGTCATACTTATTTGAGCTTCAGTGATATTAAAAGAAGCATTTGTCTGCAAAAATGTTTATCTGACCATAACTCCATGCAATCAAAGCCTGCATCCTGAACAGCTGACTCCAACCTTTTTATAACTTAAAGTAATAAGAACATTCAAAAGTTATTCTACATATAGTGAAGAAAATGACAAAACAAGGATAGATGAAATTTTATCAAAGTCTTAAAACCCTAATTATAATATTAAAATGGCAAAGGCAAAGAAGGAATTGCATGGGGGGGGGGAGTTTGGGGATACCCAAAATTCCAATTTATGATGCAGAAACATTTATGTTATCACTTTGAAAATCATATATTTCTGCTGATGTTTCTCTTCTTTTGCTTTTTATTTTATTTCCTCTTCCTCTCTTCTTCCTCTCTTTATCTCTATTGTCCCTTTCTTTTCTTTTTTCTTTGTTTTGCATCTTTTGTAGTTGTAATTTTATTGTATTATGAGAAAATCTCAATAAAAAAATCTTACCACAAAAAATAGAAGAAAAAAGAGAAAATGACATATTTCTAAAAACTAGCACTATCAAGCTGACTTTTTAATAAGTCGCCTTTTCATCCTGAGAATTGAATAATTCATTTATTGAATAAAATAAAAAATAAAAACATGAATTATTAAATTGCATGCAATTTTCACAATGCAGAATACCTGGAGGCAAAGAATATACCAGTTACAGTGGTGCCTCGCAAGACGAAATTAATCCGTTCCGCGAGTCTCTTTGTCTTGCAGTTTTTTCGTCTTGCGAAGCACGGCTATTAGCGGCTTAGCGGCTATTAACGGCTTAGCGGCTATTAACGGCTTAGCGGCTTTAAGAAAAAGGAAAGAAACTCGCAAGAACTCGCAAGACGTTTCGTCTTGCGAAGCAAGCCCATAGGGAAATTCGTCTTGCGGAACGACTCAAAAAACGGAAAACTCTTTCGTCTTGCGCGTTTTTCGTCTTGCGAGGCATTCGTCTTGCGAGGTACCACTGTACTTAGGAGCTCCAGGACACTAAATGGTTTCTATCTTTGACATATTTAGGCGTGAGAACTTTGGAGGATTACAGAAAGAATCAGCTTTGTTGTTTTGTGTGTTTTCACTTCTCAGCTTTCAGGTATCCTGGGGGTAAAAGTTATAGTAACATACAACCAACAACAGGTTGCCATGATACACAAAAATCCAAAACTAAAATGCCATGCCAGGTAGGGGATGAGCTGTACAACCCAAACTGTAGGTAGGAAGTACCTGTTCCTGTTCTGCTCCAGAGAGAATACGTATGAAGGATGAGGAAAACACAATAATGTTTCGACTTCCCTTTGTGCAAATTTAGTTACTTTCTTGTTTGCTGCAAACCATAGTCCATAATTACATTTTAAATCACAAACCATGTTTTGCTCTTGCTCTGTAAAACCAGGATCAACCTAGTTTACAAACCTAGGGCAAACCATGCTTTGAATGTTCGAATGAAATGGCAAACTATACATAAGAAAAAAACTAAATAAACACCAAGGACTGCACAAGGACAGTGAAAAGGGAAGCTTAAAATCAACACTCCTTTTACTGTCAGACCCTTAATGCACATTAGCTAGAGAGAAAATATTCAACCCAAGCATGGCCAATGTTTTTTTTTAAAAAAAATACAATTAGAATCAATAAAACTATTGCTGATTTTATTCTGAATTATTTGATGAAGTAAACCTTAAAGGCTTTGTCCAAATTAATATCTAGCAGTAACAATTGTCTTCATCCTTCTTTCATGTTGGATCATTCTGGATGTCCAAATTCTGCACCCTCTTGCCCTACCTCCCTCATCTGTCAATAATCAGGAAAAGGGAGGGTACAGAAACCAGCATCAGGAAGGCTAGTCAACCCAGTGGACCGTGGAATAAAGGATCAGAAGGTGAAAACAAGCCGTCTACAGTGTCCACATTTTTGTTTTCAAACTGGAACTCTGCATATTCCCTGTACTCTATAGAGCCAGCAATAAATCAGTAAATTGTTCTCTAATCCTTTCTTTTCATTGTCTATTTAATACTATAAACATTACATCATATCCAGAGTGAACAGCAGAAACAAGATCTATATTTCATAATATTAAACAAGCTGACAATCATGTTTTCTTTGAACATCAAGAGAATGCAAATAGAAGGGCAAAATGCAAGATATCATTCAACTTGGACAAAAGCAATTTAAGACATTTATGAAGGTCAGTAAATGCCATAAATTCAGTGAACAGAAGCCAATTATTGGAGATCTCTTACAGATACCAGTCATCTCCCAAAGAGCTATCTACTTAATACTTACTATGCATCAGTTCAGCAAAGTTGACAATTGCATTTTCTTCTACTACATTTTCATGACTCTGAGATAAGTATATAGCCTTCCTTTCCTTTAGGATACATGCTTTCAAAAAGATCAATAAACTAATGTACCTTCTGAAAGCAATAATTATAGCTGACCAGGAATTATTTAGGACAGAAGGAAAATAAATCCTTTAGGAAACAAATACGGACAGAATGTTTTAAAGTAAAAAATCCAGTCCTTACTCCAGCAGTACAAAGGAATAATATATTTAAACACTATGCACGTATACCTCCAGATTTTTGAGTTGTTCAATATACATGAGCCTACATGCCACCCTGGCTGAAAGCAGGTCAAATGTAGGCATAAACTCTAGCTATTTTCTAACTCTAGTAGGGCACTGAGAGTGTATCGTCGGTGTGTTCCCTCCCATTTTTCCTGTTAATGTGAACTATGGTATAGCATTTTGTCTGCAACAGCACTAATTAGTTTGCTTTTTAAATCAGGGTTAGAAACCAAGATAAAAGCTAATTCTGCACATTTGTGCACACGTAACCAACTGTGTGAATTATCAGTTAGCTGGATTAATCTAGCTGTCAAATGCTGGCTCTCAGGAGTGAATGGACAAAGGGCACCAGAACAGGAACAGAGGCGAGAGAAGAGAGTTCAAAGGTTGTATTAGGAACAATTTAGTAAGGATCTATAGTGGTACCTCGGGTTAAGTACTTAATTCGTTCCGGAGATCCGTTCTTAACCTGAAACTGTTCTTAACCTGAAGCACCACTTTAGCTAATGGGGCCTCCCACTGCCGCCATGCTGCCAGAGCACGATTTCTGTTCTCATCCTGAAGCAAAGTTCTTAACTCAAGGTACTATTTCTGGGTTAGCGGAGTCTGTAACCTGAAGCGTATGTAACCCGAGGTACCATGATAAGCCATATCATATAAAACCAATTATAAAGGCCCTCTTAATCTTCAACACTCAAAGATGGTATCAAATTAGTAAGTTGACAAGAGAGACAAAAAGGACAGGCGAAGCAGTATAAAGTTATATATATTTATAAATATAATATAAAGTTATAATAAAAGGAATACATAAACAGAATGATATTTTACTTTACAAGTGTCAGCAATATCATAAGGTTGTGTCCAATGTTGTGTCTCTACCCATCCTGCAGCCATCCACACACCCTCAAAATCTTATCCAGAGCGTTGGAGGACCCTCCAGAGCAGATTTTCAGGGTGCACAGAGTGCTGCAGAGGGCAGGAAGGGAAAGGAAAGGAATAGGTCTAAAACAGCAAGTGAACCAGAAAGGAAAGACTGTGGAGTAGAAAGGAGAAAAGCTACATAGTAAGTGGAAGAAAATGTGGGACAAAACATGTTATACAGATCTTATACAGAAGGCATAACAATATACAGATCTTATACCTAATAGAATATTTAACAATTTCTAATAGAAGGAGAGGACTATCCACTTCATGTTCAGATTGAAATATTTCCATAGGCATCTTGATGGCCATTGTGAGAACAGGCCTTTAGGCTGATCTGTTAAGTAGTTTCTAGCATCTCAAAAAAAGAAAAGAAAAATTTGGCATCTTAATTCCTGTTCTAACCCTGAAAGCAGATTCTATCTGTAATATTTGTTTTTACTGTTTTATTGTTACCGTATTTTTCACTCTATAACACGCACCCGAGCATAACACGCACATAGTTTTTAAAGGAGGAAAACGAGAAAAAAAATATTCTAAACGAAACAGTGGATGTATGATTTTTGTGGTTCATGCTGTGGCCACAGACATGTGATCTGACAGTGAGTTTGGAGTAGCCCAATGCAAAAATCCTGAGGATCCATGTGGATCCATGCTTTGTAACCACGTTTTTGCACCACTGCGGCCCCAGGCAACAGTGGGTGTGTGATTTTTTTGGTGCAAGATGTAGCCATGGACATGTTATGTGATCTGATGGTGAATTTGGGGTGACCAAGTGCAAAAGTCCTGAGGATCCATGTGGATCTGTGCTTTGTAACCACGTTTTAAGTGGGGAGGGAAGGAAAAGCACTCAAGGGACAAGGAGAAGGATGCTGCTAATAATGCAGAAGAGGGGTTTAAGGGGAGAAGAAGCATGCGTGGGGTGGGTGGAGAAGGATGCTGCTCCTCTCCTCTTCCACTTTGCTCCTTTAAAGCAAGCAGGCTCTGCTTTTCTCCCTCCTCCCCGCTCATCCCCGGCTTAGCGAGCTGAAAAACTTTGCTGCTATTTAGCGAGCTGAGTGGGGAGGAGAGAGGGACAGAGAGCCTGCTTGCTTTAAAGGAACCAACCGGACAGGAGCCACTTACCTCTCCTCTCCCGCTTTGCTCCTTTAAAGCAAGCAGGCTCTCTGTCCCTCTTTCCTCCCCACTCAGCGGCTCTTCTTCCACTTTGCTGTTTCAAAGAGAGCCACGGAGGAGGGAAGGAAGGGGAACCATGGATCCTCTGCTCATGACTGCAGCAGATCCCGCCCCCCCGCCACCCGTAGGCATTCCCTCCATAACATGCACAGGCATTTCCCCTTACTTTCTAGGAGGAAAAAAGTGAGTGTTATGGTGCAAAAAATACGGTATTTCATAATTCTGGTTTTGAATCGCAAGCTGCCTTGAATAAACTTTCCTGTAGAAAGGCAGGGATAAGTTGTACATTCCTAATGCACAATTTAGTCTTATGTCTCCTGCATTACTCACAATTACTATCCAGAACAGTAGCTCAACAGCATGGACAGATAGATAGATAGATAGATAGATAGATAGATAGATAGATAGATAGATAGATAGATGATAGAGGGGGGGGGAAATATGATTGATAGATAGATAGATAGATGATAGATAGATAGAATTTAAAGTTGATCCTTGGAATAAAATACTAAATGAGAAAATAATTCATTGGGAATTATAGAAGAGAGACTAATGCACTTTAAACAACAACAACAACAACAACAACAACAACAACAACAACAACAACAACAGTATTTTCAGTGTCCTTATTCCTCTTCTACCCTGCAAATGGGTTCTCTCTATCTAGTATTAAATTACACCCCAAGGGCTCATTTTTATTCAGTTTGTCATGTTGCAGATACAATAGCCAGTACACATAAACAAGCATTACAAATGAAATATTGAACATTAAAAGAGCAGTATGTATTTATCAAGATTCATGACAAATCAATGTTTGCAGCATAACTAATTTACATTTATTGTATTCACCTCTTAAGGCAATGTGTAGGGCATGTTTTTTCTTAAATCAGTCCCATGGGTGTTACATTCCATTCCATGTTACAACAAGCTTTAACAAAAAAGATTTTACTACACCACTCCATCACCTGTCTAAACTTAATCAAGCACAACATTGCTTTCTGCAACTCTACTGTACTCTCACATCCCCAAGGGACTTGACTCATACTAGTCACTTTGGAAGAAATATAGCAGCCCAGCACGCCCAATTTATTAAAATTTACAATTGGGTAGTCACCAGTACTCAACTGGAGCGTGCTGTTGTCATGTAGCGGGGGGGGGGTTACTCCTTTTTACAGCTGAGTACAAGGGATTATTATTTTTATAAGCAAATATTTAGAACATCAACTTGAACATTGGGCTTTCTTGTACTTTTATGCCAGCAAAGTGGAAAGCAACAAGGTATTGGGAGGGGGGTGTTAAATAATCTAGACTTCAGTACATTTGGAACTTCCACCAACATTTTAAACCAATTATAGGCATAATTTCTGCAGTAACCATCCCTAAAATGGTGGGATGGCATCTTGTATGCCTCTTTCCAGCAACTCTTGCAGCGAAGCTGGTGCCAAATGTATTGCTCCGCTTTCCTTTAGACCACATCAGCGAGGCCAAGAGCGAGGTTTTGTCGTCTGGGAAGCCCAGGACCTCCATACACACTGCCCAGGCTTGCACCCCAGAAAGGTCACTTTGTGGCTGCTAACATAACAAAAACAAGAGAGGCAGTAGTTATAAGTTATGGGCCTCTACAGCTACAGCAGGCATTCTCCAGTGGTTAAATTTCGCCCCTGGAGGCACATTCTATTGTCTTTGGAGACAGATGCCAACAATACAAATACTATCTGAGGCAGGAGGATCAGAGTGGGTAAGAAATTAAAATACGATAAAACTATCGGGAAACTGCACAATTGTGTGTCAAAAAAATGCCTTGCTTCTGAAACACAGTCAATGCTATACAGTATTTGACAAACATATAGGGCAGAGGAGTTTCAAAAATGTAGCAAAAGTATCAAGAATGTTTCTCTATGCCCATGAAATGACAACTATGTATGTGGGTGTTTTTGTCAAGAGGCATTTTTAGTCAATTTCAAGGCTGTGAATAGAGGGAGAGGGATGTCACATATACAATGGGTGCTTTTTAGTTTTACCTGAACAAAATATGCAATGCAGTATCCCTCCCTGCCCCCACTTTTAGTCTCTCTTGATTACTACCATTTCCCCAACCTTTTTTTTTTTGCAAGGTTGAGCTTTGTCAACGTGCTGTAACAAGACAATGGGAAAGGAAGAGATCACTCCATCTCAAACCTTTATTTTTGTTTTATTTGATGTATCCCATCCCAATAGGCATGTGGATTACGGGTGAGTTACAAATGTTCTTAATAAAATAAACCTCTAACAAGCTCCTACATTTCCTCTAATCAAGGGCCTCTGCCCTAACAAAGCAAACTCTGCTCCTTCAATCACTACCTGTCATAGCAATGGAAAAGAAAAAACTACCGTTGACTCCCTAAATTCACAGCAGCTCAGTCAAGATAAACACATAAGCCCAAGATCTGTATCAGAGACAGAACCTGGGGCCTTTCAGGTGCTGCTGTACTACATCTCCAAACATCCCTTGGCTGATGGGAGTTGAAAAACATCTGGAGGACCAAAGGTTCCCCATCCCTGATCTATATAAAGGTCAGGAAACAACAGCAATTTAGAGCTGTACAGAAGGCAGACAACTCCCTTATGAAGATAATTCATGTCCAAATAAGGGTGTTAAGCCTTTATCTGAAGAAGGGTGCTCAAATATGAAGAACATACTACAACAAGGAAGCAGTCTAATTAGGTCTGCCTGGGAGAAAGGGGTGATACTAGAAATAAAACAGAAGCACTGTAGTTCATAAGCTTGAGCCCACTCATATTATGAAATGCAGTCTTGAAACATTTCTTTCCTTACCTTCCCAATAAAGGTAAAGGTAAAGGACCGCTGGCAGTTAAGTCCAGTTGCGAACGACTCTGGGACTGCGGCGCTCATTTCGCTTTACTGGCTGAGGGAGCTGGTGTACAGCTTCCGGGTCATGTGGCCAGCATGTCTAAGCCGCTTCTGGCAACTACTACAGTCAAGTTCCAACTGATTTCTTTTACATCACATCTCATTTGCTGAAACATGCCAGACAACCTTCATCATCCAAGCTATCATCATATTGAAAACCCAAATAATGTTATAAGAGGAGCTCATTTGCCAAAGCAGCATCTGGTCTACTAAACTAATCTGATTGCAAAAGAGCAAGAACACCAGGAAAATGAGTCACTAAGCCGCTTGATTAAAATAAACTGAGGACTGTTACCTTTTCTCAATCACCTAAACTTTGGATTTATGGCTGTGCCATCTCAGTTTCCCTCCAAAGTCAGCCACTCATTTCTCTCAATAGCATATATAGCAGCAATTGTGATGACTTAAATTCAAAACACATCCACTGATTGAAAAAGAACACACAATATGAAGTACAAGAAGCAGAAACTATCTTCTATTTGGATCTGTTTATTCAGAATACTTAATACTATGAATCCTCAGATAAAAACTGACAGGATAGTGGCGTATGATGAATCACAAAACATGTCAGAATTGTGAATCTACTGAATAGGAGATAGACACCAAATAAATTGCTTTAACAGGAAAAAAATGCAAAAATTTCAAGAAATTGTCACTAGACAAATAAACACTTGAGCAGGGTTGCTATTCATTTATTTATGCAAGCTTGTATATCCCACCTTTCCTCCAAGAAGCTTGAAGTCGCTTACATCAGAGGTTTTCAACCACAGCTCCATTGACCAACTACATTCTTTTTGCAGCACCCCTTGCCTGCAGAACTGGTAGCCCCTCACCCCTTTTCGAGCACCCTCCCTTGTTCCTTCAGCCTCCTCTCTTCTCTTCTCCACTCTCCTTGGGAGTCCCCTGGTCTCTAAACTGCCCCTCCTACCCCAAAGAAAGGTGCTTCCTCCCACTGCCCCGCAGGGGTCTGGGAAGCACCCCCTGGTCAGTCCCATTTGCCTGGTGAGATTATAGCCAGGGTTGCTGCAACAAACAGCTGTTCAAGCTTTTGAGAGGAAGAGACGTGAGAGGGCATCAGAGGATGGGAGGGAAGGAAAGAGGGACAGAGGCCAGTGTTGCCAGCGGCAGCCCTGGCCATCATTCAAGGCACCCCAAGGTGCCACAGCACACTGGTTGAAAACCACTGGCTTACATGGTTCTCTTCCTCTGTGTATTATTCTCACTATAAGCCTGTGAGGTAGGTTAGACTGAGAGATGGCGACTGGCCTGAGGTCACACAGTGAGCTTCATGGCTGTGTGGGAATCTGAACACTGGTCTCCCAGGTCCTATTCTAACACTAACTACTACACCACACTGGTCACTGCAAACAAGTTGCAAGAAGAGACAAACACCACACTCCAATACAGAGGTACTGTGGCTGATGCTCTGATGCATTTGGATTCCTGCAGGACATGGTGCAAAGGGGGCAGTTTTACAATCTATTATGTTGTGTCAACTCTAGTCAAGCACAGCACCAGGGCCTGTGACACACACACATACACACACACACACACACACACACACACACCTCCAGTAAACAAAGTGGATCCAGCACATCCATTAAAGCCTCTGCAATGGTATTTAACAAGGAAAATACTGAAGTTGGGGTGGGATTTGGAATAAGAACTATCTGACAGAAGAGATATTAACTATTAACCAAGACCTGTTTTCACACTACAGTTGCTATACCATCTATACTGATGTTGCTATGCCATCTGTACTAATCCTGTTGGTCTGCTTCCGGCATCAATCAAGACAGGAATTAGCAAAATTCCCATTTGAATTGGGGCTGTCAACATCACCAATATACCTAACACAGAAAAATGCTGTGGGAGGCTAGAACATTGGGAATGAGTCCCTTCTGAAAATAAGCTAGGGAGACTATGAATGTGTCATTTAAGATGTGTAAGACAACGGATAAACACCTGCAAAAAAAGGTTGTGGCTAGTAAACCACACCTTGAAGCAGAGGATCTGAGTAGGTAGACCATTCCATTCCTTACCAGACACACATAAAAAAGGGAGTATCATGTAACATTCTGATCTCTTCAGTCCTTTTAAAATAATAAGCAGGGTTGACAACAACAAGGTTGATAACCAATTTCTGCCTCTAGGCATCAGTTTTGCTAAGCAAAATGCATGCTGCCTTCCTGCGAGATGCTCTCTCTCATTAAAGTGACAAGTGAGATTTCTTACATAGCGAAGATGGATAGCAGAGCAAATTAGAAAAAGTCAGCTTTGTAGCATGCTGGCAGCATATTATGCTGCCAAGAGGGAAAACTGGTTCTGCTATAGACTAGGGATTTCTGGCACAAACATGGCTGCATCTGGGGTGATATTAATAGAAGTGATATATCCTATTTCTCTAACGGCCACAAGGATTCAAGCAATTATTATTTGGCAGAACCAACAGAGGCTACCAAGGACCCTGTTGACTATTTACCACCACCAAACTGGGAGTAAAATAACCAAGCCCATAACATTGATACAATATGGTGCAGATGAAAGGACAGAGAATAAAAGTAAACATTAGTTTACTCAACTTATTTTCTGCATCAGCAAAACACTAATAAAGACTTTTCCTAATAGGTTTTGCTTTTTAAACACAATCTACGCAAATCAAGAGCAACAAAGCAAGTGCACAGTATTACTTTAAAATGCAATTTAAAGGACTGGATAAATCAGAAGGTCATCAGAGAAATCCTGCACAGAAGAATTTCACAGATTTCCTACTCACATTATTCTTCCTCTAACTTGTCAGTAGAAAACTACTTAAATATTATAAACAGTAAATAAATAAAATCTAAATGCATGGAACTTGGGAGTACCTAAAAACTTGACAGGCTGTATTTAGAAGAAGCTAGCTGATTAAAAGAACAAAATAAAACAGAAATCTTAAAATCAACTTGAATGATTACCGTCACACTCTTGCAAGCATCCATATCTCAGTAATCCCAATCCATGTGTGAAATGTCTTGTAAAGGTGATTTTCGCAAATTTTGCCCAGTCTCCAATATTCCTCCTGTGCACATGTTTAATAGTAGAGATTACTCATCATTTAGCACAATAATAATGTGCAATAGCAGGCCTTGAAGTTGCTCATTGCCCATCTCTTTGTCTTCTCCTCTGGAGCAGTCACAATAAATTTAGAAGCTTTCACTTCCAGTATAGAATAACTGCAGTTTATATAGTTTGACTGAAACAAGTCAGCTTCAAACCATGATTTATAAAGGCAGCTTGTTTGTTTTTTTGTGTTTTGTTTTTTTAAAACGGCTAAGATTAACTACAGTGGTACCTCTGGTTACAAACTTAATTCAGTCCGGAGGTCCGTTCTTAAGCTAAAACCGTTCTTATTCTGAGGCGTGCTTTTGCTAATGGGGCCCTGGCGCGCAATTTCCGTTCGCATCCTGGGGCAAAGTTCGCAACCAGGAGGAGCTACTTCTGGGTTAGCAGAGCTTATAACCTGAAGCGTTCGTAACCAGAAGCGTTCATAATCAGAGGTACCACTGTACTGTTAAAGCTTCAGGCAACACATTAAAATATAGCTAATGGAAATTGGATGCAATAGTTTCTAAATTCCTCCTTGTGACTGTGAAGAAAGATGAGTCAGAGTCCATGAACCTGAGGCTTGATAGGGTTTATCTATATACAGTCAATGGCATTTGGATATAATGGTGAACTATGGTTTATAGTGCCACTACTTAGTCTCGTGAGTTCCCCTCTCCTTTGACACAGCTACAAGAGAGAGATTGGAAGATGTTGTTTCCATTTTCAATTAACCACAGTTTAGTTTTATGTCAAAAGCATTAACTATATCTTAATTGGCTTGTTTCAATCAACCATAATGAAGACTAAACCACAGTTTGTCCCAGTTCAGACATAACACTCAACTGAAGCTAGTTAAAAATGGAAATGAAAGCTTTTGCTCTCCTTATCGCTGCTCCCCCCTGGGGGAGCAGGCAAGCCCTAATAAAACAGTTTAGCCTTATGTGCAATTGCACTTGTGACTAGGAAACATTTTAATTTTTGCAGTGGGTCAAGAAAACCCACAATTTCAAACAATAATGCAGAAGTGGCAGAACAATTCAGATTTCCATCAACCTCCTTCAGTCTCCTGCTGGCCATCACATGTTAAAGGACACCAGTGCAAAGCTTCCCCTTCTGTTTGAGCTGACCCATAATCTGTTGGAACCTAAGCTGGACCCACTACAGTCTCGTGACAGCACTGGGCTCAATCCTGACCCAATCACTTTGCCAGCTCAAGGCTTGCTGCCCATGCTCCACAGCAGGGCTGGATATGCCAAGCTTGGAAGGGCAGAATTTGCATTTTAATAATTCATAAACTATAGTAACCGAAAAAGAAGAAAGTGTGGATGTGCCTGATCCCCAGGGTATTTAGGGCCTAAAAATCAAGAGACTTTAATTGGTACTACTCACTCCATGTAAAAGAAGGAGAAAAAAAGCTGACTAAATGAATCCAGGCTGCATTTGTTTTTAACTGTATGTTTCAAGGATACAGGGAGAGGTAACAGGAAATTTGGGTTAGCATTCTGCCCCCTAGAATTATCTGTCCACAAAGTATGAAGGTCATCTCTCTCAAAGTTGAGTCAAATTGAATGAGGCAGATCATTAACTTTGGAGGCTTCTTTCCCACTTGGAAAAAACTATCTCTTTACTTAGAGGCAGGAAAAATTAAAAAGTATCAAAAGAAACCATTTGTATTTTCTGCTTCAGGACCTTTAAGTACAGTACCCATCTCAAGCACAGACATATTCACTCTTAGCAATCCAAAATGGTTGAATTGCCTGAATTAAATGCCACATCCTTGATACAGATAACCCCTATAATGGCAGAAGGGGAAATTGTTTCAATGAATCAAGTACGTTAAAAAAACAATTTTGGACCTATGACATTACTAATGACCAGAACAAGTCCCTCTTTTCCATGACTGCATTGGTCTGAAGCCTCTACTAGAACTAAAACACTCTCACTGGTACCCCATATTCAGAAAGTATTTGCATTACCTGATTAAATTTTTAAGTATTTAGAGTAAAGTATTTAAAGTAAATTTAAAGTACATGGTACAGAGCAACAAACCTATATTCTCCCCCACAGCACTGCTCTGCTACGTGATATTTTCCTCTCTCCCACTTTTCCCTTCTATTGGGCATCCTCAAACCCTGTTTAACAAAAGTTTCTTTCCAAGCTATATATTCTCCTTAACTAGCACTGAAATAAACATAACAGACTTGCTATACCACAACCCTTCTAGCAGCTATTAAAATGCTGGATTAAACGAAAACAACAACTGGGTGGGATTCACCTAACCAGCTCCATCAGCAGAAGCCCTGTGCAAGACTTCCACTTGCACAACAGGGCTTCCCCTTCTCTCCTCCCATGCCCCCCAAAATTGGCTCAGGGAGGGGGTCAAGGAACCCGCAGAGCAGCACACAGAGAGGAGGATAGGAGGAACCATTCCTTCCAGCAAACTGCAATGCTTGTTCATCATGGTGTGACACTGAATTCCACCCTGGGCTAGTTTTAGCTATTAAGACCTATGACAAAGCAAGTCATAAAATACAATCCTATGCATGTTTATTCAGAAATAAGTCCAACTGAATTCAATAGGGCTTACTTCTAGGTAAGTATGTAGAGGATTATGATGAGGCTGCAGTCCCCTAACCCTGATCTGATTCTTTAACTGCCATTTAAAGACTACCTTACATCTGCAGCAACCCATGCACACACAAAAAGACTGAGGAATTTGTACTGAATTGAACTAATGACTAATATTTAAGAAACATTTTAAAGCCATGGTTTATTCAAATTACCCAACAGACACCCTAGGCACTTGGATAATCTGAATGAGCATAATGATAATTAAAAATAGTTGATTTAAAACAACATAAATGGAGAATGCATAGACAATCAGGAAAAAATTAAGAAGCCTAATCTTTAGATACGAGTACTATGGCAGTCCAGATAAATACACTTAGCATTCCTTGTGCCCAGAACTAGCAGTAGAAATGTTTTAAATAAACCATGGCATTTAATCCAAAAGTTGTAAGATTTCATTCTATGTCCAGCTGCAACCTTTACGTCAAGCCTGTGCTTACTCGTATCACATGCCAACAGAAAGGTTTGTTCAGTACATAAGCAGTAAATGTAATGTGTGTTAAAATACTTCTCTGGCCTTCAGAAATCTGTAAGCAGAACTATGTGCTATTGTGTTGAATAATGTTAAGATTCTATGGATTACCATCCATCAACACAATCTATTTGAAAGTCGGTTTTGTTTTGTTTTTAGCAAAAAACAACATTTCAAAAGACAAGCATGAAATTTGAGTTTGCTACATTGTTCCGGTGCTGTTTGTTCCGGATAAAACTGTAGAAATATTGAGCAATACCCAGTAATACCACTCAGGCAAATTCTTCACAGATGAGATCTGGCTCCAAATATCACTAAATGTGGGGGAACACAAAGTAAAGTCATGCTTTAATATATTTTTATTATATAAAACTATCTATTTTATAATATATCTTATATAATTTATAAGCTCTTGCTTATAGACAAGAGATGTTTCCAAATCTATATTGCTATTTACTGGGCTTACCCTAACTAGTGTTCAATTTCAAACAGAAGTTTCTCTAGAAGTGTTACATTTCCACACAATCAAGTGGGGGCTCACTCTAATTCCATATTTTTAACTTGACACCAATTAACAGTACACTCCTACGCTTGACTATTCAGAGGTCAGTGGGGCTCACTCGCAGGTAAATGTGCAGAAAAGTCAGTCTTGTCTCATTAAGACAGAAAGGCTCTAAGGCTATTTATCCCAAATGATCTAGTGAAATACCTAAAACTGCAAATAAGTCATTTCATCAGAAAACCTTGAGATGTGCTTTCCACAATACTAATTTATGAATCTAAAATACTTTTGCTCATCAGCATTTAAGTATATTCCCCAATGCCAACGGGTGACTTCATACATTTTTCATACAGCTTTGGAAAGTTGATTCTCTTTAAAATCAAACATCATTGGACTGCATGAAATCAAGAATTTTAATGCAGCTTCAAAAATCATTTTCAAAACCCTGTAACAGAATTCTATTTAGAACGTTGTCATTAAAATAACTGAGCTCCAAATGCAGCTACAGCCTTATTGTATTCTTTTTCTACAGCAGAATGACAGTTCTATAATTTTCACAGCATTTTAAACTCACCCCAGCAGGGAATTACTAATTAGATTTGTTTCTTACCTGTAACCCCCTCCTTCGTAGAATGCTCGAATCATCCATATTTTCAACTCTCAGCAACTCTAGGTTATCAAAATCTTTCAATACTCTCCTGTTCCTCACTTGTGCTGTTTTCTCTCTTATTTTCAATATTTCTTCTTTGCATATAAAGAAAAATTAGCTTCCTCTATCATGAAGAGTAAGTCAGTGCCTCTGATCACTTATATACACACACTTTAATCTGCTTCCTTATTGACACTGTGACAACATATTCAAGTCTATTGAGAATCTAGGTTCCAGTATGGAGATGTTTTTGCTCTCTCACACATGTGTGTACAGGTTAAACACCTAGGAATGCAAGCACGAACAATATGCCAAAAGCAATCAATTCATATTTTCTCCTTACTTTGGTCAAACTGATCTCCTGCACAAGCAGAGCAAATTACAACAGCTGCATTTATCTTGAGAGTACAATAAGCTTTGAAAATCCAAATCCTGTTTCCTTGAAAAAGCAGTGCCCCAATTCATTCATTTTTAAAAACATCTTCGGTTAGTCAAATGAATGTAAAAATCCCACATTCACACAGGGATTTCATTATGTTGAACATGTAAAATTCCTTTATCCTCTATACAGACAAAGCAAATGTCAGAGTCTTCAAATACAGTAGCATATTCTTTTGTTTCTGATGTCTCAAGTACGCTGGGCTCCTTCTTCCTTGAACGTAGTAGACATGATTTTCCTTCTTTTAGTTCTGTGCTGAGAGCTAACTTCTCCTTTTATGTAGTTCCAATCCGAAACACGTGTTTTGAATGCGTAAGAATTCATTCATTGGCACTGCTTTCATCATTGACAGAGCGGTCCTAAATAAGCTCTTCCATTTTATATCCCAGAGGGAAGTGGCACATGCATTATTTCTTATAGATGTTCTGTACTCCGTATTATGGTATCTTCCAACCCCATGATATAGTTGTTTTCAAAATGCACCTCTTCAACACAAAGTCCAAAATGTTTCCTCCTACATGTGACCCTAAAATCTCATTTTAAAATCCAAAGAAATTAAGAAAAAGCAGCAAAAATATGATAAACAGAAGAGAACTTCAAAGAAAAACTTCTAAGACACAAGGCAGAATATAAAGTGAACCGAACTTCCTCAGCTTGCTTTATAGAGGCCTTGACAAGCAAAGTTGCAAACAAAGGAAATATTGTGAAAGAAGCAATCTTAAAAAAAAAAAAAAAAAGTACAGTAATCTTAGAAAGTGTTTTCAGGCAACAGATCCCACCTTCTGATCAGCACACACAACAAAAAGCAATCAACCAACTTTCCTTTCTGAATCACTTACACAGATATCACATAAATCCTGTACTTTAAAAGATATTCATCAAGTCATTCCACTTATTAAAAGTGTAATAACGGTGACAAAAACCCAGACTTCAGCCTATTACTAACAGCTCCTCAAAAAGCTCCTGTTCCTGCAAGGACAGCTGCTACCAGCGAGTGTCTCAGTCAGATATAATTTTCTGGCTCTGAAATAGGGTGGATATATACATATTTTCACCAGCTTCTTTGTGACTGGAGTCACACAAGCTAACCATGCCATTATAAAGTGACCTAAGCACAAATAATGCCCAGATCCATTCACTAGCAACATTCTGATTCTCAGTGGAATCACTGTAGTCTTTTTTGCAAGGTGTTAACAAATCCACAGCTCACCATCCTTTCCTTCCATCTGCCGTTTTAAACAACTGAATGCTGAATTAGGTCTACTGATTCTTTGTGACCCACCCAACAGAGCAACTAACTGCAAGCAGACTGATCAGGCGGCTTATTTGCATAAAGCACTATACAAAGCAGAACCAGTGTGCTGCAGAAAACAACTCTTGTCAGTCCTTGATTTTAAAGCAACAGCATCCTCTAGCCCCCAAAAGAAGCACATAATAGAAGCAGCAGTTAGCTTTGCTCTACGTGTACAGTACTAAGTAACAGAGTATAACATTGTTTTAAGTAAATGCCTTCTGGCAGTGCATGACTGCTTTCAGAAACCACAACATGAACTTTTATATTTTTCTCATTCTCTCTCTCTCTCTCACACACACACACACACATATATGAGAAAAACAAGATGTATTTAACAATTCCTTGAAGCTTTTCTTACTATCGGATATGAATTTTCAGTGGAAAAAATCAATTGCAAAACAAACCATACGGCTCTGGTTATTTTTGGAGGAGTAAATCGATGGCCACATGTACTTTGACAAACCAAATGTCAGTAAAATATTAAATCAGTGTCACCTGCCAACGATGCAGCATACAGGTATATTTTAAATGTTTTTAGATGACATATTCCAGCTTCAAAACCTAATGTCCAATTTTTCCCCCGTATTTGCCATAGCTACATGCATTAATTTCTTTCCGCGTCCTAGAATATCTGCAGAAATCTATCTCATAGTACTTTGTCACAGAAATCAAGCCTGGAAAGTGCATCACATAGAGAAGCATTCAACCAACCTGGTACTCACAAGATGTTTTGGATTACTGTCATTCGAAACTTTCAGAGAACACCAGTTTGGCAAAGATAGGTGCACGCAGCTTGCCCAACTTAACATTTACGTCCAACCAACTTAGAGCTTTTTTGGGCACACCATTAAAAAGACCATACATAATTAGATCAACATAAAAGACGTCCTCCATCAGCACCTTGTAGATTCAACTCCCAAAGGATTTATTTCCAACTTCTGGTGACAGTAAGTTTATATTAATCAGACAACCTTCAATTGACATTGTTGAACAGTACACACACACACACACACACACACGAGTTAGAATTCAGGAGGTTCCATAAGCCAGCAGAAGGCACTTTCAATCATGCTTATTTTTTTTTTAAATAATATTTATTAAAGATTTTCAAATATAACAAAAAAAAGAAAAACATCCAAATTTAAGGCCTTATTTTCAATATCATCTTTCCAGGACTTCCCCCTCCCCACCCCCTCTTGTATTCCAATTCTTTCAAATAGATTCAACAAATTCTTACCCCAAATTTTAAAATTATTATCATTAACCCAATTTAAAAAATATTTTCCCATCCCCTAAAATCGACCTGTTCCCTTCCACGAGTTCCCCTCTTTAATATAAGATACAGATTAACATAAAAGAATTAAAAAAAGAATAAAATATAATTTAACACCCTTTGGATTCCAAATTTCCCTCCCCCCTTTCCCGGTTGCGTTCTCAATGTCCATCAAATCCACTGTCTCCTGAAGCTCCCACATCTGAACCATAATCTAAGCCATAATCCTTCACCAGTCCGTTTTGCCGTCTTTTTAGTAATCTTTACCGTCTTTTAATCATCTTTAATTTCAAATGTCCAGTCTTAGAAAGGGTCTATCTTCCAACTTTGTCCAGTTCTTATTTTTCTTGTTGTTCTTGATGTTCTCTCTTCTCTTTTTTTTTTTCTTTTTCCCCCTGCTCTCCTGCACAAATGTTCTAATTCCAAAAAGCTTGTAATTCCTCTACAGAGGCTTTGTTATTCAGGAACAAAACATTACGTCAAGTCCCTTCCATTCTTCAATAGATAAATCTATTGTCTCCTTTAGTGTGTAGACCTCTGTAGACAAAATAGTGTTCCATTTCTGCAGTTTCCCAGGAGATAAAATGTCCGATTCAAATTCCATGCCAGCAATACTTGTAATAACCCACAGCTCCTCTAGAGGGATTATAGTAACTCAGTTTCATTCCCGATCTCACCCACCAGTCAAAGTAACTTATTATTCCTTGTTTTAAACAGTTTATATCCAATTTATAACAAATGTAACCAGCAAAGTCCTCGTAACAAAGTTCTCTTTTTGTTCTTCAGTTTTGGCAGCTCCTTTGACAGCTGTCAAAACCTCTATTTCTCCTCTCCAGGCGCTCTCACGGATCGCTCCCGGGGCTTCCGGGGGGGGGGTTGTATTTTAATTCACATTCCACTCTTCTCCTCCAGCCCAACTTATAATTTTCCATCGCGAAATTAATATCTTTATCAAAAGAAAAGGTTGCGCTCGATCTTAGTTGTCAGGTCCTTTGCTTTAGCTCCTCTACAACAGGGGGGAGGTTGACTTCCTTTTTATACCTCCCCCGCTCGCTCCGAATTTAAGAAAAAAATTATTCCCCTTTTTAATCCAAGTTCCAATTACTCACGGGTTGTTCTTTTAAGTCCAGATTTTCAATGGAAGAAGTCAGCGCTCTCCGCCAAATGGCATGCGGCTTCGCTCGGCAGGGGAAGCGGAGGACTCACAGCACCACCACCCCCCTGTCACCCGCTCCACAGCCTTTAAAAAGGCTCCTTCGCGTGGTCGGGGGGGCGCAGACGGTGCCAGCCGAGTCACCATGCCCATGGGTTTCAGCGCCCATGGTTTTTGAGGGTCCCCGCGTCGCCGGCGCGGTAGAACCCAGCCCCTGCCGAGCCGACTCCCTCCGGAGCTCGGAGGGAGTCCGCCATTCGGCGATGGCGCCAACCCGGAAGTCCACTTTCAATCATGCTTAATGCCCTGTCCACTTGTGCCAGTTCCCAGCTCCCACTTCAGTCCCTATGCTATATGCCATGGGTAGGCAAACCCGGGGGCCGGATGCGGCCCAATTGCCTTCTCAATCTGGCCCGCGGATGGTCCAGGAATCAGCGTGTTTTTACATGAGCAGAATGTGTCCTTTTATTTAAAATGCATCTCTGGGTTATTTGTGGGGCATAGGAATTCATTCATTCCCCCCCCCCCCAAAAAAATAGTCCATCTGTGAAGTTTAATATTTTCATGCTGTACTGATTCAGGGAAGGGGAGGGAGAATTCTCTCTTTTAACCCAAACTTTATTTTCACTGCATCTATTTTAATGTATGTTATAAGAAGACTTGTAGTCAGAAATATGACCTTGCTTGGTATGTATTGGTCTCAAACACAAGGGCATTCCTCACAAATTCAGTTTCCTTGCTAGTTACACTTTGAAAAGCCAGTACATGAGAAATATATAAACGACTCTGCAAAGAAAAGTGGTATCTCATAATGAAAGCCTCTAATTTTCTTAGCTAACCAATATAGATTTCTTAGTACTAGATAGCTTGTATTGCAAAAACTAGTCAAAACTATTTTACAGAAAGGGGGGGGGTGCTTTGCCAGAATACAAAAAGACAACAGCATAGTGCTGCAGAGAACAAATATATTGATGTTATCTACTTTCTACTCCTAAAGATGAGCCACTTGAAGACTTAAGGTTCCATAATTTCCGAGCACTATCAAAATGGCTCACAAGGCTTTTAGTAAATGGCAAAGCTGCAGCTGAAACTGCACTCTATGTTCCAATACTATCCTAAGTCAATGTTTTTTCTTACTTCTGGCTGAAGAAAACTGCAGTCATCAAAGCTATTACCCTGTCTACAAGCTTCAAAAGTCAAGAGGGTCTGCAGTGCACAGCCTCTAAAAACAAAATATGGAAGACAATATTTTTCAACTAGCCATGTGCTGATATAAAGCAAGCATAAAAGTTAAACAGAAGTTTTCACAAAATCACTAATTTTCATTTATTCAGAGCACAGGGTTAGAAATGTAAGGTTTCCTCTAGTCACTTCCTTTTTCTTTACATACGTCTTATGCATTGATCAACAGGCTTTATAGTACAGATTATGGGTTGTATCCAGTGCTAGTCCTACTCAGACTAATGGGCATTATTATCTCGGGTCCATTAATTTCAAGGGTTTATTCTGAGTAGAACTTAGTTGGATACAACCCTGTATCAGCCAAGGCCCCTAAACTGCTACATTATAGTTGCCTATATATTCCTGCTAACAAGAGGGGTAGACCAAAATCTATTCTATCCTATCCTAAACAAAACATACATTTTGAGCCAATGTGAATGTAAAAATTCTCATACAGTACTATTACTATGTGTTTTTGCTTTCCACAGACAACTCTTCAACAAGTGTAAAGTACAGGACCTTCCACGTGCCCAGTTCTTTAAAAAGACCACAAGAGAGGCTCACAGCATGAACAGCAGTAATCAAAGTGCTCCCTGTGGCATTACCAACCTACTTGGCTCCAAATAGCCTCCTACAACTCTACAAACTTCATTACATTTATGAAGGCATATCCAGGATCAAGATGGAGCCATGGGAACCACCAGGGCTGCTACTCTGGTTATCTGCCACACAACTGTCAAAAGCACAGATACTGGTCAAGAAGGCTGGCAACACCATCCATGCGTCTTTCTCCCAGAACCCATTCTCTCCATCTCTGAAGTTCTTCAATTAAAAAAAAAATTAAAAAAATCCTTCCAGTAGCACCCTAGAGACCAGCTAAGTTTGTCATTGGTATGAGCTTCCGTGTGCATGCACACTTTGACTATGGCACACCAACACGGCTACCTACCTGTAACTTCAATAAAAACTTTCACTTTGCCATAGATTTGTTACCTAGTGACTAGCAGACACAGATTCCTTTCTCCCATTCTAGCTCAATATCACTTCAGCTGGCCTCAGGATCAGACACTTATTGCAACCAGAGAGGGAACTTTTGCAACAAGAGCTCTTGCTCCAGAGAGTATAATGAAGGCAGGCCTCTGAGACCAAATGTACCATATTTACTCAAGTAATGCACCATCAAATCTAATGCGCACCTTAATTTTTGCAATTTGGCCAAAAAAGGTGAGCATTAGATTCAAGTAAATATGGTGTCTTAGAGTAGATTCTCGTGCTCCTCCCCCATGTTGCCAAGAGTCTGGAAATCTTTGCATCAATACAGTTTGTGTGTTTCCCAAACTGAGACACTGTGGTTAATGCTGAATATAGTTTGTTTGAAGAAAATCAAATTTGTTTAGGTTCTGGAGGTAACGCCTCGGTCTTTACCTAGACTTTAATATCAACAAATGCTTCCCAAATCAGTAGGCAGCGGCCAACAACTCAAGTTGCTTTGTATCTGCATGGACACAAAATCAAACATGCCCATGTGAAAAAAATGTCCAGAGTATTTTATGGACACGCTCCTTCCTTAGCCTGAGCTTCTGATCTAGGTAACCCACAAACAATTTATACAGTTTCTACTAGCAAATTAAAGATCTGTATTCAATGCAACTTTGCCCCATAGCTCATAGAAAAGAACTCTTCAGCCAAGCTTGCAATCTGCTATTTGTGATCACCCTCCCTACCCTAAAATCAAGTCCATTAATAATAGTTCCTGCTTTAACACAAAGTGTGGAAGCACTGAAATCGTCCAGGAGGATGGTTGCAGAGAAGCAGGGGTCAGGCAACCTCCATCATGCATGGATACAGCTTCATGCAAGAGCCCTTCCACCCAGCTACCATCACTGAATACTAGAGGGAGAAGAATCCAAACTCCTTCATTGTGTTTACAATAGCTCAACTTTGTAACTAGGGCCTGGGTTTGTTTTTTGTCTCCTCCCTACAAAGTCCTTTTTTCTTTTGTGTTGTATTTTTCTCAGACAATAAACCTGAGCGCAGGGACTCTCATATGTATAGCCTATGCTTGAAACCCTTTCCAGCGGAGTAAAATTCTTTAAATAAAATTACAATTTTCTCTTTTCTCCAGCAGCAGCCTTAGGCCTTGTTTCGACACCTCTTTTTCCTCCTAGGTAAACAAACTACATACTGTAACTCATGTGCCTACTCTTTTTTATTTTAAGGACCTTACATGTTGCATTTTAGGTTGTATTATTTTATATGTACCACACCCTGGGACCATGTGGTGAAGGGAAGAATATATAAGTGAGAATAAATAATACATAAAATACAACTACTATTGTAAGCAAACAGCGCATATATATATATATATATATATATATATATATATATATATATATATATATATATATAAAAGGTAAAGGTAAAGGTACCCCTGCCCGTACGGGCCAGTCTTGACAGACTCTGGGGTTGTGCGCCCATCTCACTTAAGAGGCCAGGGGCCAGCGCTGTCCGGAGACACTTCCGGGTCACGTGGCCAGCGTGACATCGCTGCTCTGGCGAGCCAGAGCCGCACACGGAAACGCTGTTTACCTTCCCGCCGGTAAGCGGTCCCTGTTTATCTACTTGCACCCGGAGGTGCTTTCGAACTGCTAGGTTGGCAGGCGCTGGGACCGAGCAGCGGGAGCGCACCCCGCCGCAGGGATTCGAACCGCCGACCTTTCGATCGGCAAGTCCTAGGCGCTGAGGCTTTAACCCACAGCGCCACCTGCGTCCCTATATATATATATATATACACACAAACTCTGGTTATGTTTATATACAGACTGTGGTTATTAATTTGCAGAAGAATAATAATAAAGTAAAACAAAACAGAAGTTTGTTACACAAACATAGATTAAGATATTAAGTGACTGAAGGAAATACTCTCATCTTCCTAACAACATTCACTGCTTAAAATTTATAAATGATGGGAGTTAGAAATCAATAATAAGCAACAGCAGATAGACAAATGATGTAGCAAGTGAAAAGGCACCTGAGGGTACCTATAACTGGCAGGTAGCAAAATGTGCTAATTAAAACAAGTAGGGTTCAATCCACAGAATTCGTTCTCTGCAGCCAAGAGATGGTACAGCTATTAAATACAAAACCTGAATGTTCTTTTTGGAGCTATTAAGAACAATATTTTTGCATTAATATTTTTTACAGTATATGATTAGAAACATCTTTAATACTACTACAGGTGTGTTTAAGAACTTAAAAAAACATATTGTTAAATGCACATTCTGCTTTCAAGAGTATCATTCCTTCCCACTCTGATTAACATCTTCGAGCCAAATGGTCTGGAAAAATCAAATCAATGTCTATATTGATATTTCTGCTACCATGATAGAACAATCTGTCTCACAAAGCACTGCACATGAGTATATGTAACAAGGTAAAGCTCAATTATCAAGCCTATCATAATTTAAAATGTGACATATTTATCCTTAAAGCTAGGCAATGTGGAAAGGGACTCTAGAACAGCTGCTCCTCACCAATTTAAATGCTCATGTGTTTTACGTTGACCTAGAAATCAGCATCATCCTAACCAAAAGCCAATTAGATAATGGTATTTTTTCAGCTTGTAGAATAGTAATTTAACAGATTTAGTACTGTAAAGCAAATCAATAAATCACAGGTGTTTAGGCTGGTTTTTCCTTACTATGGATCCAAAACATCCTAAAGAAAAAATGTACCGTATTTTTTGCACCATAACACTCACTTTTTTTCCTCTTAGAAAGTAAGGGGAAATGTCTGTGCGTGTTATGGAGGGAATGCCTACGGATAGCATGCCTACGGATTTTCCTCCTCTAAAAACTACTTGCGTGTTATGGTCGGGTGCGTGTTATAGAGCGAAAAATACGGTAAGTGTCTTCTTGCTGTAACCAAATTCATACATGGCCGGGCTGTTATGTTATTACAATTAGGCCATTATCTTATCAGGGTCAGACACACAAAATGTAAAAGCTATTCTACATAGAACTGAGAATTCCGATTCAAGAAGATTTGTAACATTCAGGATTATAACATATTAAAATTGTATTAAGATCGACCTATGATCCACAAAGTCCATTAAAACCTACATTGATTGGAGGAACTCCCCAGGATCCCAGAAAGAGAAACATTCCCCAATCCTGCTTGCCCAGATCCTTTTAACTGGAGATGCAAGGAAAAAAGCATGTGCAATGAAGGACTATTATATTATATAATAGATTGAACAGGTGCAGAAACACACAACAAAACTGATTGTGGGTTTGGGTCTGGGACACATGGGGATTTTAGTCTAGAAATGCAGGGGGAGAACATGATACTAGAGAGCTTGGAGCAATCCAATGAAGCTGATTGTTGGAAGATTCAGGACAGAAAAAGAAAGGCACTTCTACACACAGTGCACAATTAAACTATGAAATCTGCTATCACAAGATGTGGTGATGGTAACAAACTTGGACAGCTTTAAAATGAGATTAGATGAAATCCAATAAGTCTATCAATGGTTACTAGTCATGATGGCCAAGGCAGCACCTGCAGCATCAGAAGCACTATGCCTCTGAGTACCAGTTGCTGGGGAACACAAGTTGGAAGAGGGCTATTGCCGGCTGCCCACAGGCATGTGGTTGGCCACATTGGTTCAGGATGCTGAACCAGGCCTTTGGCTGCTCTTATATTATTATGCTCTATTATAAAGTGAAACTTGCTTATCCAATAATACATTACCTCACGTCTTTTGCAACTCTCACTGCCTAGGATCAACATCTACAGCAACTGTCGGCATCCAAATATGCAGACATCCATGCTGAGGCAGCAGCAAGTCACATCGCAGCTATCTCAAAAGCAAATGAAACAGAAAAGCACAAGCCCCTGTGTTGGAAAATCCAACAAAGCTGGGGAATGGGATAGGAACAATTGACAGTGCTGAACAAATGGATTATGTCTTCTCCACTTCCGTCCTCCCCATAAAAGCAGTCCTGTCCACCACCACCCCCCCCATTTTTGAAGTTCCTTCAAAAGGGGAAATGGCTGGGGAGGAACAGGTTGGGAAGGAAGAGTGATCGGGTGTGGAAAGAAAGAGTTCAGCAACCGCTCCAGCAGCCCGCCAATCTCTGTTTCAAATCATACTCCTGCTTCACAGGAATTCAGCACAACCTACACATTTGAACATGTTTGTCATCCTGCTGTAACATGTAGTTAAAGCCCAAGCACAGCTACCAGCAGGTCAAAAATCGGCCCACACCCACAGTACACCTCCACAGTTGTACCTCCTCTGACTGCTTTTGTACTATCCATTAAAGCCTTTAATGGCTTGGGCGTGGCAGCACAGGAGCTGCCTTTTCCTGTATGTCCTCTGTGCACACTCCAATCGTTATCTGAGGCCCTGCTTCAAATCCCTTGACCTCAAGAGGAAAGGCTGGTGCCAGCTAGGAGTAGTGTCTTTTCTGCTGTGACACCAACCCTACAGAATTCCTTGCCAACAAGGGTCCATCAGGTAGTTGGTGAAGACCTGGCTGGGGGGGGGGGAGCCTTCAGTTAATAATGTTATTTTTGCTGCCTCAGTTCTACGTTATTTCTCTTCTGCTGGAACTGTTAAGCTGGTTGGTTATTGTTAATTTATTAATCTGAGTGTATACTAGAGGGTTTTTTTTAGGGATTATGCTTGTTTTATTGTTTTCATTACTGCTTCTTAGCAGCCTAGAGTCTCTTTGGAGAACTAGGTGGGATAGGAAAAAGTAAAATAAATAAATAAGCTGTTAGAAAGAACATGGAATTTGTGACATGTCTACATGCTTATACACACACCTTTGTTCCTATGTTAGAAACAGTCCTGCTGATAGGACACTAGCCTTGCCAAGGATTCAGGCAACAAATGTTCACAACTGACAGGCAAAGCTCTACACTGACCTAAGTACTATAAGTTGTGTATCAAATCAAAATAAAAGCAGTGGTTCCCAAATGATCAATTAAGACTCAAAGGGCAACTGAACAGGAAATGCAATCATTTGGTACATCTCCTCTGATTACAGCTTTATGATTCTGTCTACAGAGGATTTTGAAAAGCAAAGGGATGTGTTGTGGTAAAGATTTTCATTTTTTCCATTTAAAAATTAGACATTGTGTATAGGCACATATGCTACAAAATTAAAATATTATTTACACAGTGACACATTGCTGCAAAGTGCCAACAGTACAGTAGGGCAGTATTTACCTGCAAAGTGATGAAAAAACAAGATTTAATATTTTTCCTTAGAGAACTTTAGCAACATTTCTAGTCAGAGAAGCTTGAAGAAAATGCTTACGACTCATAAAATTGGTTTTTTTATTATTTAAAATCAACATTTTGTTTTATAGGTACGGATTCTGGCTTTGTCAAACATATGCAGCTAGTAGTACAAGGACTTGATCACTCCAGCTGTCTTAAAGATTCTGCTGGCAAGAGAGGATTTGTGACAAATCCCAGCATGCTGTAACTTTCCCAATTACATTAATAACTTATGCAAATGAATTGTGGCCTCCAGCTCACTGCAAACTGCCAACGTGTCCTTCACACTGTGAGTTGTACTAATATGTTCTGTGTCCGCTAATCAATTCCAAAATTCTGCAAGCACTGCAAAAATATAAAATTTTAGAATCCAATGTAAGGAGCTAAAAGAATTCAACTAAACACAGTCAGCACAACAAGTCCTGCTGTCCCCCGCCCCGTCCCAGCTCCCCACCCAAATAAGCTCTGGTGAGAGAAGAGATTGTTTCATCTGGCAAGCAGAAATGTTTGCACTGACAGAATAATCATAAGACCACAACACTGAATTCCTCTTTAAGTTATTATATCTTCCCATGTTGTTTTTTTTGTGTGCATTTCTACACCAAACATGAACAAATTGAATCGAACACATTGTCCATATAGCAGCTTACTTGAATGATAAAAAATGGTATTCTGAGATGTCACTGCATGCAATGAACTCAGTCAGCACTGACATTTTTTTAAAAAAGTGTATGTTCCATTTTATTTATTCCAAAACATATAAGAAACCTGTCATTTTGTTCCCTGCACATTTTGAATGCAATGTGTAATTCAAAACCATTTTGATAAAATATTTGAAGCAAGAGCTGTCATTACCAAACAAAATACAGCGGTACCTCAGGTTACATACGCTTCAGGTTACATACGCTTCAGGTTACAGACTCCGCTAACCCAAAAAAAAGTGCTTCAGGTTAAGAACTTTGCTTAATATTTACTTTCATTAATATCATTTTCTGTGCAGGTGTGGGTGTGTGGGTGTCTGCACATATGTGTGTTGTTGTATGCAATGTTTGGGAGGAAATACAACGGTAAATAACAAATAAACTAAATATCGATGTATGTAATTTTTATTTCTTAAGTATATTTAGTGGTAGAATGGCTGTATTGTTTTTTGTAACATAAAATCATTCAATAATATTTTTTTTAAAAAAAGAACTTTGCTTCAGGATGAGAACAGAAATCGTGCTCCGGCGGCACGGTGGCAGCGGGAGGCCCCATTAGCTAAAGTGGTGCTTCAGGTTAAGAACAGTTTCAGGTTAAGAACGGACCTCCGGAATGAATTAAGTACTTAACCCGAGGTACCACTGTAAAGCTATAATATAAATATTAATTTGTTTAAGAATATGCCAGACCTTATTCCACATTTATTCAGCATGAAGCTTAAAGTAAAGCAACTGATTATTTTTTGCTGAGGCGGGGTGGGGGTGGGGGAATACATTTGAAAGCTTCTTGGCAGAGTTTCATGGAAAAATAAAATCTGAAAGTTAAAAGTAGTCAGGTAATTACCAAATTGGCAGTGCTGTCAATTTTCAGCTAATATTGATCTTTAATCTTAAGAGCTAGCTGAAAATGCTCAGCATTATTCAATAATGGCAGAGGTCCTAAGGCATAACTAAATACAGTGGATGCTGGGGTTGCGAACATGATCCATGCGGGAGGCACGTTTGCAACCCGCAGCACCGCGTCTGCACACACGCGAAGCGCGATTCGGCGCTTCTGCGCATGCGCAAAGCGTGATTTAGTACTTCTGCGCATGCGTGAGAGCCGAAACCCAGAAGTAATCCGTTCTGGTACTTCCGGGTTTGGCGCAGTGCGCAACCCGAAAGCCCACAACCTGAAGCGTCTGTAACCCGAGGTATGACTGTACCTATAAATATATTTTAACAGTGCAATCCTATACATGTCCACTCAGACGAAAGCGCCCCTGATTTTGGTATAAGTATAGGGCAGCAGCCTTAAGTAGCATATAGGCTGCACTGGCCTATATACATAGCATTGCAATAATTCTTTGATTATTTTTTTCTTAAATTGTAGTGCTAGTTTGCTGTGTTTAAGTATACCCTAGTATACAATCTGCAGGCCCAGCAATCCAGAATAAAAAGCCATTGTTTGAAGCAGGTTTGCAGACCATTATTTGATGTGATGTGTGAATTGACAGACCATAGTTATAACATTTGCTTAGCCTCCAGACTCCGAGTTGAGTTTATGGAACAGAATGCTGTGAGAACTCTGCTTGGTATTTACAGACCTCTTGAAAGTTACCAAGCAGAGTTCTCACAGCATTGTGTTCCATAAACTCAACTCGGAGTCTGGAGACTAAGCAAATGTTATAACTATGGTCTGTCAATTCACACATCACATCAAATAATGGTCTGCAAACCCGCTTCAAACAATGGCTTTTTATTCTGGATTGCTGGGCCTGCAGATTGTATACTAGGGTATACTTAAACACAGCAAACTAGCACTACAATTTAAGAAAAAAATAATCAAAGAATTATTGCAATGCTATGTATGTTTACTCAGAAATAAAACTATACAGTTCAAAGATGCTTACTCCTGTCTAAGGACTGAAGACTACATCAGTGTACTGATTAAATTTGCACAAGAATCAAAGATTTCAGCAGAAATGTATTTAGGCATGTTTTTCAGCGGGGGAAAGGACAGCTGCTTTTAAAGATTTTTATAGCATCAGAAAAAAATAAATACTACCAAAAATGGGAGAATATATTTAGCTTTCATTCTGCATTCAGCCATAATCAACTAAAGCTGCAATCTTATGCACACTTGCCTAGGAATATGGCCCCATTAAATAAAGTGGGACTTACTTCCAAGTAAAGACCCAGGATTCAACTGCACAGCTGCAGCTCTAGTGAAAAGGGTATTCATTTATAATTGCATCATTTGATATCTTAACAAAAAAATGCTCCACTGACAAGAAATTTTCATCTCACTATAGGAAAGGGAATACAGGGCAGGAACTGTGTTTAAAAACCACAACATATGCTTGGGGTGGGGTGGGGATGATGTTGGCAATGGGCTCTCTTGAGCCTATCTGACAGTGTGCGACTAGCAAGAAACTAGCAGATTCCAGCTAGGCAGAGGCAGAGGCGTAGGAAGGTCACGTGGTAACCGGTGCGGAAAATTTATTGTCATTACCCCCCCCCCAACACACACACATTGGGGGTTTTTTTGTTTTTTATTTGCCTGCAAAAATGGTTTTACGTTATTTCATATTTTCTTACAAAGGAATGTGGATGCTGGGCCTCTGATGACAGCTACTTAAATCTACAGAATGGATTGTGTTTTGGCTTGTGTTATTTTATTTATACAATATTTATTGTTTGTGTATTTAATAAAATTTATTTCAAAAAACCTGCAAAGCGGTTTACCCAAACAAAAAACAAAAAAACACCACAGCAGTAAAATCAAGAAAAATTAACAATCCTACTTTAAAACATTCAAAAGCTAAAATATTAAGATTAAAATTACTTCAACTTCCCAAACATCTAGGTATGCTTGCCTCAAGAAGAATGCTTTTAGCAGGTGCCCGAAAACAGTCTAGCAAAGGCACGTGCTTTGTTGCAATAGGCGGGGAGTTCCAAAGTACAGGTGCTATCACAGTAAACAATGCAGTACAGATGTTATGTGGAACCTGTAGTAGTGCTTGAAACTAATGAAGGGGAGGTTTTATTTATTGCGATTTCACCTGCTCTGTATTATCTGAAAAGGAAAACATTTATTTAAAAAACAGGACTGCACAGCAGCAATCTAGTCTCATGATCAGTGGGAGTTATTCCCAAGCAGACGGTGCATAAGATGGGCTATGCACCCCTTGCATTCAACTTGTACTTAAAACTCTGCACAAGCCTGCACCAGAGAATTGTAGAGTTGGAAGGGACCCCTGAGGGTCATCAAGCCAAACCCCTGGGGCATTGCAGGAATCTCAACTAGACCATCCCTGACCAATGGCCATCCGTCTTCTGTTTTTCCCTGGAGGTGGGGGAAAAGATAAATTTTGACCCTGCTCCACTGAATTGAAATTTCAGCCTTCACGACATAGGAAAACGGGCAAGTAAACAGCTATTTTCGTGGAGGAAGGTCAATATATTAACTGATATGCATGCAATTTCATATATAGCTATATAATCCCTAACGTAGTAAGTTAAGACCTTCGGAGCAGGCGTTTTCAAAAAAAAAGTTTTTTATGAGCTGCCCTAGTAGGGCAGTAATTGTCCCTTGATAATTTGTCACCCCACGCCATGATGGCACCTGGGGCGGATCGCCCCCCACCCTTTCCTACACCTCTGGGCCAAGGAGGTCAAACCCCAACTCTGTAAGATCTGCCATGTATGGCTGCATTACAGCCATTTCCTGGAAGGTTAAAGGTCACTGTTCTATTTCTCAGGAACCACGAAAGCCTGTTTTTGAAATGAGTGGAACTATGAGCAGCCCACAAGCTGATCATTATAAAAAAACTGTAACATCAAAAATTTGATGCCCATGTTTCCCTCTTTCTTCCCCATCCCCTTTTCCTTTTGTGTCATTTCTGTTCAGATGTAACTCTGAGAGAAAGGAACTGTATTGTTTTTAATAATCTGTAAGCTGCTCTGGGAATCCTTCCAAATGAAGTGCACAGTATGAATGCTTTGAATGAATGTAAGTGCTCTCAGGCTAAGAAATCCAAACCTATTGCTTTTATCCTCACAACCATCCCTTGGAAGGTAGTGAACTCTCCTTCCTTGGAGGTTTTTGATTCTATGGATGCTTGAAGAAGGCTATTGTGACTTAATAATAAAATATCACTGTACAGTGGTACCTCGGGTTACAGACACTTCAGGTTACAGACACTTCAGGTTACAGACTCCGCTAACCCAGAAATAGTGCTTCAGGTTAAGAAATTTGCTTCAGGATGAGAACAGAAATCGTGCTCCGGCGGCGCGGCAGCAGCAGGAGGCCCCATTAGCTAAAGTGGTGCTTCAGGTTAAGAACAGACCTCCAGAACAAATTAAGGACTTAACCCGAGGTACCACTGTACTTTTCAGAACTAAACACAGCAATGAGTTATACTAATCTAAATCTATTGAGGTCCACTAAAACTACTAATAAATTTTGGGTTCCAAAAGTTATTTTTATTTTTTGGTTGCAATCTTAAATACACCTACTAGGTGAGTAAGCCCCAGTGAACACTAATATGCATAGGAAAGCACTGTTGCACACCCAAAACGAAATTCCCCAACTGATATTTGGTCCACATATTTGGTCAACGAGTTCAAGGGCAAGTGTCCTAAAATTTGAATTAGGCCTCAGAAACTAACAAAGCAGAATCAGTTCATTTTATATTACTTACATAAGTTAGAACTCGTTTCAGAGAAAGAAGGAATTTAAGAGTCAAGAGGGACCTTAACTTCTCCGAAGTGCTTCCTGATGTTTCCATATTAATTCTTCAGAATAGCAAAAAGAATATTGAATTTCTCTAACACAGCAAACCAGAATGTCAGGAGTGGAATAGGCTCTTTTAAAAAAGCTGTTCAACAGGACATCAAGGGCGAAAGATTAAAGCTTCCAATATAAAAAAAGAGCAAGCTGAAATCAGACTCACAAGATACTCATGCTTTGAGGGGACGGATTGCAACCCACTGACCTAACATTCTGAATCCTTCTTTATGAAATACTTTCAAGTTAGAATAATAAGAATCATGCTTGCCAAGCACTCTCCAGCAGTTTCTCACTTTACACTCACAATAGGGCTGCTGTCAGAAAGAAAGCAGAGTCTGCGTGCCAAAATCAATTCAACAAGCTCTTGGATAAAAAAAACAAAAAACACAGCATTTGAGGATAATGAGAACTGCAATCATTCCAGCTGACAGTAGATGACTACCAATTATCATAAGGCAAGTTCCATGCATTTACATTTGGTTGAGTAGCCACTAACCTGACATGCTTCAAAATATATGGCAAGCATTCAAGTTCTTTTAGAAATTTCGTGTTAGCTGTTGAGGACATCCAGAAACGAGAGAAGCTTATTTAAAGACTAAACAACTCTTTGCAAAAGAAGTTAACATTTCTACCACAAAACAAGGCAGTGATGAATACTGTGCTAAATGGAATGTGTGCCAACATAACATCTTTCACCAAATCTAACTGCTTAATAATCAACCGAATGTACATGCATTCTGCATGTGTATACAAGGTGGATGCCTCCTGCAAATTACTACTCCTTCCAGAGCTATTTACTAGTTAACACAGAATAATAAACTATCAGCTACTGCCACACTCTGGGTATAGCCTGCTACTGTGCATAATTATCTTCCCTATAATTATCATCATACAAATAACTGTGTGCAGAATCGCCTCTTAAAGTATATTCATTTTAAACATTTGTACTAAAAGGCATTGAAGAGTAATTTACTTTTTTTGTACTCAAGATAATTACCCTTCCATTACCATTGCTCATCACAAAGAGCTGAGGATGTCCTTGTAAAACAGCCAATTTGGCTCAAATATTTCTACCAGAGATCCACTTGTGCCTTAAAACTGTAACATAGAGTTGAGAATACTGCCTCCCTATCCAGTTTCCCTCAAATTGTCTGTCACCCCATCTATCTATCTATCTATCTATCTATCTGGGGTACAAGCTTTACAATCTGTCTGCTGAGACTGTTTTATTAGAACTAATAGCCAGCATTTTATTGTAAGTTAATTTTAATTATTTTGTCATATAGCAACAACTGCCCTATGCTGAAGAATATGAAAATTTTAATACTGAACCATCTACTATCTACTGTATATTTTGCAATTGTGTTTGTTCTCTATGCATAGAGACTCTATGCATAGAATAACTCTAAAGATACTTAACCATCATTTTGCATGATAGTTTCAATCAAGGAGCAGGTTATTGTCTATGCTGGGATACAACTGGACAACATTTTGAACCAGGATGGCTGTAGTTTTGCTTTTTAAAGAATTAACTGTGTATCAAAGAACTATAGTCACAGTAAGTCAATTTAGGTGAGTCACGATGTGCTTTTCCCAACACATACCACCCTCTGAAAATGCTTAACATGGCGTGGAATACAGCTCACCTTAAGCGCCTCTAAGACAAGCATTCTCAATTCTTACAGCTTCTTGAAGGAGAAGCAATTGATTTACTAATAGAAGTTTCAATTAACTTTCAACATTCTTATATAATCTGGGAATACCAGGTAAGTACTAAGAGAAGGTCAAAGAACCCACCATATAAAAAATTATTCTTGCCAGGACAGGACAGGCAACATGATATAAGAAACCTCTACAGTAGAACCTCTACTTACAACCACCTCCACTCGCGGACGTTTCAAGCTGTGACCACTGCAAACCCAGAAGTAACCGGCGGGTTTGCCACCGTTCGCACCTGCGCAAAAGCGGGCAATCACAGCTGTACCTGAGCACAGTGGTGCCTCTCCCAGCGACCTGTTTCGCCATAAGGACGGGCCTGCGGAATGGACTGTGGTCATGAGTAGAGGTTCTACTGTATTATATCTCAACAGAAGAGAAGTACAACAGAATAGAGGTATTTTCACCTGGCAATTCAGGTGACCTACTCTGATTCTCAACAAACATATATCCATACAAAGCTGTCAATAAGATATCTGTGTCGAGGTCATAAAGCACCACCTATGGAATTGAGGGTGAATTCTCCACCACCACTAGTTGGCACTTCTTAAGAGAAACGGGGTGGAGTGTGGAAGGAGAAGCTGAAGGTATTTGGGAGATTGTAGTTACAGCCATCACTTCCTAAAACTTTCAAAGCAACATAACCTTCATTTTAAATTAAGCAATGGGGAATATCACCTTGTACGTTACCTATTGAAGAAGCTGCAAGGTTTGTCCATGCTGAGAAAGTGACTTTCTTTAATGAAAGGTCTTGCTGCTTCAAAACCTAGTGATTTAAGAAAGCCGAAACCCAGATTGCCAACTAGGTGATCAAAACCAGCGTCTCTCTAACTCAAAGCCAATGTTTACATGACCAGAAAAACTTGCTCAATTTCAAAATCTTGGCTTTAGCTTCTGATTTGTTAGGAGAGAAACAAGCCACAAGCACTGGTTCATAGGTAACACTTAGCCAGTGCTGTGGTTTGTTTCCTCCTAACTCAGAAATGGGAGAAGCAGGGTAGGTGTGATTTGAGCAGTATGTACCAAATGCTGTTTGATCTCAGTAAGTCAAGGTTTGTTTCTTACCACAGCTCACCATTATATACAAAGGGAACAAATGTTGCCTTTCATACCGGTTTCTTCCTCCCGGAACCAAGCAATTTGATTTCATTTTTGCTTTGAAATGTTATAAAAAAGAGTGAGGGAAACCGTAAAATCAAATTGTGTGGTTGCTATGTTCCTGGCTTGTGAAGTGGCCAGTTTTAGCTGATGCTAAGGGCATTGGTTAAGTGGAATGCGTGCAATTTCGCAATTTCAAATAGGTGAGAAATAAATGGGTCTTTATTATGTTAAGGGTTTCATGTGAAAAAAGCATGCAAGTGAAATATTAAAGAAGGAAAATGAACAAGCCAGAGGATTTTGTACAGACCGCAGTCACCCCACCATGGCCAAGACAAACACTGTTCAGTGGTGGACTGCACACTAGGTCTGATACACCATTATTTCCTTCAGCTGCTTTGTTAGAGTTTAGTAGAAAACAAAAAGCCTACAGGGTAGTTTACAAGGCAGGAAAAATAATTTGCAACGAAGGAAAAATATTCCTTATTAAAATGAAAAGGACTCCCAAAGCAAGTGATGGAATCCTTTCTATTCAACCAAGACTTAATTAGACTGTCATTCACACTTTCAGAATCTCAAGGATAGGACTGTCCTCAGTTGTCTGGAAGCTTCGGCTTTCACATTTTCCTTGTGAAAATTTATCATAGAGAGATCACACACCACCGATACCCTACAGGCTATGCCACCTCCCTATTATTTTCCAGGCATAAGTCAAGATGCTGGCTGTAACCTACAACATCCTCATACAGCACATACATGACCACCTTTTGTCCTTTGTACCATCCTCACAGTAAGGTCAACTCAGCAGCGGCAGCTAGTGCCACACTGCTTCTCCCACAACACCAATGACATTGTTGCTGACTGAGATGCTGTGTGGGCAGGGCTGCAGTGAGATTGTGGCTGTGTGGACACACCAGCAGAGCCAGTCCAAGGCTCACACTGATAATAAGCAGAACAAAATAGAAAAACTGTAAGAACTTTGAGAATAAACTATTAAAGGCAGCTTCTAATACAGGCATCCCCAACCTGCGGCCCTCCTGATGTTTTGGCCTACAACTCCCATGATCCCTTGCTAACAGGACCAGTGGTCAGGGATTATGGGAATTGTAGTCCAAAACATCTGGAGGGCCGAAGGTTGGGGATGCCTGTTCTAATAAAACACATATGTACTCAAATTAAGTATTAGAAGACATAAGGAAATAATAAAACAGGCAGCCCACCCAAAATCAATTTAAGCATTCCAGTTTTCAACTGCTTATCAGCCCAAGTCATTAAGAAGGACGGAAGAAGAATTTTAAAATAAACTTAGCAAGTGAAAGTATGTTTCTCTCCTTCGCCACTGCATTTCCTCTTTCTTTCTGACAGGAAGAGCTGTTTGACAGTGGAGCAGACACCCGCAAAAGGTGGTGGACTCTCCTTCCCTGGAGGATTTTAAGCAGAGGTTGCATGGCTCTCTCATGTATGATCTAGCCAAGATTCCTGCACTGCAGGGGGTTAGACTAGATGACCCTCAGAATCCCTTCCAACTCTACAATTCCGTGATTCTATGACAAACATTGATGTTCTTCAGTCTTTGGACTTTAAATTGGCAAATCTCCCCCAGTAGATGGCACCATAGCATAATGCTCAGACAACTTGTGGTGAATTGCCATATTCATACTTTAAAATGTATTTTAATAATGCCTATAGGTGCAAAATGTTTTTAAAAGAACTGAGAGTACGCAACCTTTTTCATAAGAATTATACTCAACCTGTTTTCAAAAGCATTAAATGTGCAGGAATTGTATCCTGTGCTATGCATACAAGAGTAGAACAGACTTCTACATGCACAATGGGGCTTCACTTTCTTCTCCTTCCCTGTAGCCCTCTATTACTACTCTGCTTTGGAGCAGAATTTTTTTTTCTGTGGGGGGAATGGGGGGCTGCAGTGACGAGAAGAGGAAGGTTAAGTCCCTTTATGCAAGTAGAAGCCTGCTCATACAATGCTGGATTGCACCCTGCCTTATCTCTAAACAAGATCTTGCAAGTGTATTGTGACAGCTTAAAGAACAACTTTGTAAATCTTTAAACTGGAAGAAGACTTTTTCTCATACAGTGGTGCCCCGCAAGACGAACGCCTCGCAAGACGGAAAACCCGCTAGACGAAAGGGTTTTCCGTTTTGGAGGCGCTTCGCAAAACGAATTTCCCTATGGGCTTCCTTCGCAAGACGAAAGCCCATAGGGAAATCTCCGGGACAGCAGGGAAGCACAGCGCGTCTTCCCCACTGTCCTCGGACCTCCTCCGAAGGCTGGCGGTGGGGTGGAGAGACCTCCTCCCTCCGCCAGCCTTCGGATTGCTGTCCTGAAGACTTGCGGTGGGAGGAGGGTTTTCCTTCCCACCGCCAACTTTCAGAATGCTGTTCTGAATGTTGGCGTGGGGAGGAAAAACCCTCCTCCCACCGCAAGCCCCGGGAACAGAGGAGAAGCGCTGCGCGCCTTCCCCTCTGTTCCCGTACCTGTCCTGAATGCTTGCGGTGGGGAGAAAAGCCCTTCTCCACACTGCCAGCCTGGCAAGCGGTCTCCATAGGAACGCATTAATTGATTTTCAATGCATTCCTATGGGAAACCGTGCTTCGCAAGACGAAAAACTCGCAAGAAGAAAAAACTTGCAGAACGAATTAATTTCGTCTTGCGAGGCACTACTGTATTTGCTACTGCAGGCTAACATGCTACCCTCTGGAATAAGAACATGAGGATCCACCCTATGAATAGTGGAGATCAACAATTTAAATCCTATTTTTCATTTAATCCAAAACTGTCAAAGTAAATATTAAAAAAGATATATACTTGTGTGTGTTTCTTTACTTTTGGATACTCAAGTTGTCATTTTATTTTCTATGAACCACTTAGAATACAACACATTTGTAGAAAATGCAGTATATACATGAAGTAGTAAGACAATTATTTGCATTTATACACTCATTCAAAGACAAAAAAAATCTGGACCAATAAAAGCTTTTTAGCACTAAATCATTGTGCACACCAAACAACTTCCACAAGCACAATGGAACTTCCCCTCCAACTGCACCCCCTCCAAATATGATCCAGAGAATTAGAATACAAGAGGATTTGAAGACTCACTGCAAAAGCAGAAGTCCATTCATGCAATGTTTGATTCTTCCCTATAGCCCCAATCATTTAACACTAGTCCATCCAGTGTTCCAAGAAGTACAGCCCCTTATACTGTTACTGTCAATTTACCTATCTTAAATGGCTAAATCATACCTAAATCCCCAAAATTATTATCATTAAGTTTAATAGCCACCAGTGAGGCATGCATTATTTAACAGAATGCATCATGAGCGCACAAATAAGTACAAGTGTCAGCAAACTCCTAAATACATTATATATTTTCCAACATGCTAGTGGATCCACCCAAATTAAACCTGTTCCAAACAGGTCCTTTCGGAGTCTGCACCCAGCACCAATATTGTTTCTATCAGAATTAGGCAAGCAAACCTGGAGCACATAATATTACACACCAGGGCAAAACTAGCCTCACAAATCAGTCAAACTCCTGTCTCAAATCTAATTTTTCCATGAAGTCTAGCCATCACAAAAATATCATTCATGTTGTGAACACATCCATGTGAATGACATGCTCTTAGACATCTGGTAAGTAACCTAAATGGCGGAGCTCTTCGCCCACAAGGCTGATTTTGCCCCCTCTCTTATAGCATTTTACGCTATGGCAAAGCTTTTATTTTACTGTTTGGCCAAGCTTGTGTTTTACTGGATAATTTTCTTTTAAAAATGATTCCTGTTTCATGTGCTGTACTTATATCTATTTTCATTATATTTTATATCAGAAATATTATTGTATTTTACAGTTTTAATTGTTGTAAGCTGCACTTAGAGGCTGTATATTAAAAAGAAAGAAAGAAGTGGGAAGAGGCATGCCAGGGAGGGCATTATTCACTGCAAAACGGCCAGACTATTGCTACCGCCTTGCACAAAAGTATAGGCCTCTTAAATCCTAGACTGCCCAAGAGCCTAATCCAGATTTAATGTGAGGACAAGACCAATTCTCCCAAGATCCAACGGGTGTCTAAGGACATTAAACCAATGACTGTAAAATGTAATCTGGATCTGGTATGGAGGTTGTTCATCCCTACAAGCCCCATCCTACAAAAGCAGTTAATTTTATTGATTTGATTTATATTCCATCTTACATCCAGGAGTTCAAGGTGGCATACATGGTTCCCCCCCTCCCCATTTTGACTTCACAGCAATTCTGTGAAGTATGTTAGGCTAAGAGACAGCGATTGGCCCAAGGTCAACCAATGAGCTTCATGGCTGAGAGTGGACTGACCACTCTTGGGATTCTTGGGGTTCGTCCATGGGTAGCAACACAAGATGTATATAAATCAAGTATAAATTTGATAATGAAAAGATGAGAGGAACAATCAAAATGGTGACAGATCTAAAAGCAAGTCATCCTCTTCTTAAAAACAAAAAACAAAACTTTGCTAATGAAATTGTAAACTGCATCAAAACTTACCAATCCAGCTGTAAGTGAAGGAGCAGACTGTCCCAATGACTGGTTCCTCATGCGGACCAAATTGGATGATTCTCCAGATGGCTGCCATGCTGCCTGACCCACTCCACTGTGCATACTAGTGGATAAAGGAAGCAACTGCTTTCCTTTAACGAAATAAGCAAAGCAAAACCTTCTTCACTTTGTGGTTCATTAGTTCATTATACAATAATTTTCACACAGAGCGATCAAAAATACTTTTTATGCAACAGCCTTAGATAATACATTTTTAACAATCTTTACCCACAACCAAAACAAAGAAATTCTTGCCCAGGTAAATATACAGTTTGAACTTCTCTGTAGCATTAATTTGCTTAACTGAAGAAATCTTTAAGCAATTTGGTGAATTGAACAAAACTTTACCTGACAATGAGCTGGCCAAACTACCTCTCCGAAGCTTGCAGTCATCTTGACTCAGTTGACGATGGATCTTACTTTTGCCAGCTGAACCAGCTATATCAGGGTTACTAAGCTTCCTGCAGCGCAAAGAAATTGGTTCCGCTGCAAGATTCTGAAACAAAAGCCAAAAGAGAACAGGATAAATTTTGATGAGTAAATTACTTATGCACTAACTTCTTGATATATAACTTCAGACTTATCTTGGTTGTTTACTCAGAAGGAGAAGTCCTAAGTTCAGTGCAACTTATTTCCTAATAAAAATGCTCAGGGCTGCAGCCATAAAATGCTCAAGTTGTTATTGCAACACAAATTATGGCCAAATTTCCTTAATTTGAAAGATGTCATATTTATTGCTTAATCAGACACTTTAAAAAAAAATCTACTGTTCCCTCATCACTCACAGACAAGCTATGATCTGCAGAGACTTTTCAAGAAATCTCTAGATTCACAAAATTTCATGTGTTGGATCCAGACATCACCTTCTATATACAGAAAAGGATTCCTCTGTCCATGACAGGTTTTTAACCTAGCAGAGGACTCCTGTTGGTGGAGAAGGCTCCCAAACTGTTCCAATGGGCCCCCCATACACTCAGCGTGTGAGGTGGCCCTGAAGGCCAGTGGGACAGGAATTTGCAAAAATCAGCTCCTTGTGTTCTCCACCAGCAGGATCGTTGGCAGAGCAACACTCTGGTGAGAATGGTCTGCATCAAATTCCCTGTGTTTACTACAAGAAAGGTTTCAATCTACTTTCTAATAGCAAAATATTCTACTTCCTCTTTTTAGAAAAACAAAAACAAAAAACTGTACTATAACCCATTGATGGAAACAAAGTTAGAATTCCAAGGTATTTTCATGCTAATTTCACACCAGCAACCTTATTAGAAGCAAGGTACAATCACAGTCACATTATACTATAAATATATTCTTGCCATAAATTCATTAAGATAGATTCATAAAAAGCAGTAAACAAATCCAGTTAGTACCCTACCATTTTAGAGAAAATAGTAAACATCCATTCATATTATAAATGGACAATAAAGGTTAAAGAGAATTTAAAAACATATCATATAGCATATTTCAGCCAAAGGGATAGCACACACGCTTACAAATACTGCAACGGTACAGCATGACGTAGTAGACTGATTTCATGACAAATAAGCAACTAAGGCATGCATAGAACACTGCATAACAGAAAGCAGCCTAGATGATAACAGACACCAGTGCAGATACCTATAGGTGTAGTAGATAAGTATCATGGACTCTTTTAAATCCACTGTATATAGACATGTTCTCTGATACCACCACCAGTGGCTGCCACACGTTTCTCTAGGAAAATCAATTTGACATAACAAGCTTAACTCTTATCCCAAATAAGAACAGCTGACATGAGCTATGTCCCCCCGCCGCCACCACCACCATACTAAAAACATTACAACTTCCATCAATCAACTACCCCATATGATAATGTCAACTGTCATGAGCACTAGGCATTTCAAATATATTCAGAAAGGAAAAGGAAGGTAAAAGTGGCACTAAAATGCCTACCTACTTTCCAAGTGAACTCTAAATCTATTACAGTATGTATACACCAGGGACCTGTAGCAATTCACCCTCATTAAAAGTTGATAGAATTAAACTGATAGCATAATTATGGTAAAAGAGAAGGGAAGACAAGAGAAAAGGCAGGCAGGCAGGCAGGCTTTCTTCAATGACATACCGGAACAAGTATTTGGTGGCCAACAATGAGAGCAGTGTGCCTTGTAACTCTTTTTGTGTAAAACCTAGACTCTAGGCTCTGGTGAAGTAGAACACAGAAGACACTAATGGATTTCTTAACATTACAGTGATTAATATCTGTTAATCTACAGCCACTTGCCTCTGGAGGGTTTCCTTCCCATTTTGGTAAAATAATGGCAGTGATTCCATGTATCATGTGGCTGACTAGCAATGGAGGGTTCTATCCAATGCTACTCCTACTCAGAGTAGACTCATTTAAATCAATGGACCTAAGTCAGTCATGTTCACCAATTTAAACTGGTCTACTTTGAGTAGGACTAGCATTGAATACAACCCAATAAATTTATATTTCAGACTTAAACTGTGAAATCTGCTTATTAAATGTAAACAGAGATACCTCTTTGGGAAGGCACAAACACTACGTGCATGCTGATGACATTTATTTCTGAAGCTCACAATTCTGAATTATGTCTACCCCTGCTCAATTTAAATCACTTAGTATAAGTCATTCCTAGACTGAATAGAATATTGCCTGCACCCTTAGAAGAGTAAATAATTGTTTAGCTTCTACTACATATCAGGAGGATTTAAAATCTATGAATATTTTATCAAAAGCTTTGAATTTTCATTTGTTCCTTTAAATATGTATATAATTAATTAAAAATAAAAAATACTGTTCAATAATATAAGTTAATGAAATTGGGGTTTTTTTATTAACTCACTCTTATATATTTAGTTCCATCATATTTTCAGATATAGTCACACTTATTTAGGTAAACAAATAGGGCCATCACAAAGGGCACACAGACCATAAATACACCACAGCCTGTAAGTTCACAATCTTTCCTTTAAAAAAATTGTAAGGTGCAGAGTCTCTTTTAAAGCACATGTTAGAATATAGATTCTTCCAAAATTTCCTCCACAGCACATAATGAGAGTTGTAATTCTGTGCATTTTAATAACATATTTTGTCTGTATTATTTAGTTTTTGCCATGCTAAAACAAGAATACACTGAGGCAGATAATTTAAGAAAATTAAAGTTGTATCCAAAGTAGTGCTTTGTAGAGGCTGAATCAGTGCAATGATTTTTTATTGCACAACATCGCATTCTCTCCTTCTCCCACACCCCCCAGGCATTTTCCCACCCTTCCAGAACAAATCTGTGGAGAATGCAGGGTGCACACAGGAAGAGGAAAGGGTAGATTCATTGCAAAATCCTTGCACTAACAGTATGTGGGAACTGGATAGGTAAAGGTAAAGGTACCCCTGCCCGTACGGGCCAGTCTTGACAGACTCTGGGGTTGTGCGCCCATCTCACTTAAGAGGCCAGGGGCCAGCGCTGTCCGGAGACAATTCCGGGTCACGTGGCCAGCGTGACATCGCTGCTCTGGCGAGCCAGAGCCGCACACGGAAACGCCGTTTACCTTCTCGCTGGTAAGCGGTCCCTATTTATCTACTTGCACCCAGAGGTGCTTTCGAACTGCTAGGTTGGCAGGCGCTGGGACCGAGCAGCGGGAGCGCACCCCGCCGCAGGGATTCGAACCGCCGACCTTTCGATCGGCAAGTCCTAGGCTTTAACCCACAGCGCCACCTGCGTCCCTGGGAACTGGATACTACCTGTTAAATCAAAGTCTGGCGTAGTATTTTATCTACAGTAACTTACATGACACACACACAGCCATCACATTGGGAAGTGGAGATGGGATGGCAGGCAGGAGGGTCCTAAATGATATCCTGGTAGAAAGGAAAACTGCTGCTGTGGGGCAAAAGTACCCATTCAAAGGGAACCATCTTGCTCCAAGTATCCCTTGGGGGGTAGGCTTTTGTATTCCCAGGTGCAATTTTCCCCCTAAGCAAATTAACAGGAGAATATCTCCCTTGGTTGACTCCTTTCCAGAGAGCCCACTTCTCTGGCTATTACTGAGATAACTGCTTCTGGAATGTAAAATCGCCGAAGGAGTCCCAAGGGAACCATAAGTAGTGTTCCAGGTGCAGTGTGCTGTACATGGTTCCTCAATCACTGTGCAAAGAAAGGTAAGATGCATGCACATTTTCCACTTCTGTTTACCTTAATTTGCAAGGTATTTGAACTAGGAGCCTCTTGATTTGTAGCAGAGTTTCACAGCCACTAAATTACACCGGCTCTAGTTAGTAAAAACAGGCCCCCGGAGTAGATCTTTTGAAAATATAACAGCAGGAGTATACAAGAAAGGGGGCCAGCCTTACAGCTGCCCAATCTGTTTGGCTGGAGCGGATAACAATTGTACCAGCGGAGGATTTGAGTGGGCAAACTATCTGTCTATGCTGTGCGAGCAAAGCTGCAAAGTAGCTCTTTAAGGATAGAACAGTTACAAGAACTACACTTTAGGAAAGCACATCATTGTATCAAAATTTCATAATTACGTCAGCTGACATTGTGCATCTGTCCCACATCCTAGCAAGGACCTAGATGGTGCAACATTAGTTACCTCTTCAAGGAGGAGAGGAGCTAGTTGCAAAGGTGAGAATACAGAAGAGGAATATGACAGGCAGGACTCAACCACTCCTATTTTACTTGCAAGACTAATCTAAAATGGCATCCTGAACTTGCCATATGGAACAGCACCAGTTGATTCTACACCCTTACTAGTCAAATTCCCCAAAAATCTTTAACTGCCCTAAAATTAGAACAAATCACCAATGGGAAGCACTTGGCTCCATACTGATAACCCTCAATCTAGCACTTAAAGGGCTGCCAGATCAGATTCTCATTTCCAACACAATACTCCACTGGAGTTGCATAACACCCATTCATTTCACAGTTGTGAAATCCAAGAGTGTGAACAGTACCAGTGCAGAAGTGCCAATGGCATTTGCTGTCCCAACACTGAGAATCAATCTCAATAGACCTGAGGATCCACAGAGACCCTTACGAGAAATTTCAGAGGCTCAAAATTTTAGGTCCTATTGATATATGCTTTTTTTCTGGTCAAGTTATAATACACAACATTTTAAAAACCTTCCTAAGCAGAAATACTTACTTTATTGTGATTGTGACAACAGTTTTTGGCAAAAAATAAAAACCCCTCAAGAACCGGATAAATAAAACTCTGCAAATACAACTGTAGCTCTATGTTTAATGCAACTCAAATTACCTTTAAAGTGCAAAACAGTACTGTATACACATTTAAGATGCTGAAAATGGCTTAAGAATGTCAGTATATTCTATTGCACACCAAAAAAACTTAAGCCTTCAATTTTCTAGCCCCAACTAATAGTTCATTTCAAATTCTTGAGTTCTAGACTTCTTGGTTGTGAAGAAACATGAAAACATGCCAAACCTATGATTCGCTTGAGAAGAGAGGGCATTTTCCGCTTAGCATGCAAAATGACAAAATACCCAGAACTATTAACTGTCATCACAGCCATTTCTATTTAGGACTAAACAGGATTTTTGTGAGCTTCATTTTTCAAAGCTAGAAATGACATTTCATGAGGGGGTTTTTCCCCCCAAAAAAGCAGCGTACTCTAAGAGGGAACAAGGGAAATTGGGAACTTCCCTAGCCTTGGCAAAGCACTTGCAAAAAGAAAAGGAAGATCTTGCTGGCCCCTGCTTATTACTGCTATTCCCCTTATTTAAAATGACTGCTGCAGCTGCTATAAGGGAAATGACCCCCCACCCCAAGACATACAGAACACAAGCCATGTCCTTTCTTGGCAAGAGAAGAGGTGGATCTCACTGCAGAATGAAGAAACACTCCAAACACATCTGCAGCAAATGAAGTAACATTCCCTTCCCTCGTGCTGCCCCCAAATATCACTAAAACTCAGAGCCCCTTTGCAAGGCCCCCTCATTTGGACTCAACCCTACTTCTTAGGGAAAGGACTAGAGTGCCTTACATGCAGAACGTCCCAGGTAGGGCTGAGAGAGAAGCCTGTCTGAACCGCTAGAGCAGAGCTTTCCAAACTTTTCATGTTGGCGACACACTTTTTAGACAAGCATCATTTCATGACACAGTAATTCAGTATTGCTAGCAAACAGGAGGTTAAACTAACCCCTTTCCAGCCCTGGGAGGAGCATTTGCACGATACATCTACATGCTGCAGCTGACACACTAATGTGTCGCTACACACAGTTTGGAAAGCTCTGCCCTAGAGAGCCACTGCTAGTCCATGCAGACAATACTAAGCCAGATGGGCCAGTGTTCTGACTCAGTATAAGGCAGCTTCTGCATCACTATGTCCCTGTGGTTTCTGCATTCATATGCAGCAGTACAATTAATGTGTAGCTCATCAGCCAATTCCTAAAAGAACTTTGCAGTTACTCTATCCATATTAACCATTCCAAAGCCCATTTGTTCTCCTTCAATACTGATCTAATTAAGAAAAGAGTAAATACTTTTGCTCAGTTTTGTTTGGAATTACCGTATTTTCCGCTCTATAAGATGCACCAGACCACAAGATGCACCTAGTTTTTGGAGGAAAACAAGAATAAAAATATTCTGAATCTCAGAAGCCAGAACAGCAAGAGGGATCGCTGCACAGTGAAAGCAGCAATCCCTCTTGCTGTTCTGGGATAGCTGCGCAGCCTGCATTCACTCCATAAGATGCACACACATTTCCCCTTACTTTTTAGGAGGGGAAAAGTGGGTCTTATAGAGCAAAAAAATATGGTAATTTGCAGGTTCATTTACCACACTACAACCGGAGCGGGGTGGGTGGGGGAGATGGTCCTATTCAACAGGGGCACATGTCCACATGCACCATTAGTGATAACTTGCCTAAAGTCAAATGCTACCGAAAAACTTTCAACTGCTTGTTCTTCACAGATTATTGCTTTTGTGTGCAGCTGTAGTGTTAAATGACTTTGCAAAACCTTAACTTAAAAGTAGTCTTATCACAGACACCAAATAAGAGGCTTCCTGCTTTCCACTTCTAATTCTTAAAGTTCTCAGGGTGGCTTCACACAATGTAACACACAGTACCAATCAATGGTACCAAGATCAGAGGTAGCATGTCTCTGGATACCAGATCCTGGGGAACAGCAGGAAGGACTCAAAGTCCTGATGTCCTGCTTGTGGGCTTTTCATAGACAAGTGGTTGGGCCACTGTGAGAAACAGGAAGCAGAACTAGAATAACCTTTGATCTGATCCAGCAGGGCTGTATAGAAAGCAAGTTACATGAATGCACTCATGCTTTGGCCAGATGCAACTCCTGCAAGCGAGATGTGCAGGTTATCTTTTTTGATATGACAAGATTCCAAACTTTTTAGTATATTATTATTGATCTCAGAACAGGCCAGAAGGGTTTATATGTATTTTATATACAGTATAAGTACAGTAGCAGATTATCTATTATATTTATATTGTTGTTGTTATTTAAAATTGTATACCACCCTTTATCCATAGATCTCAGGGCGGTACAGAACATAAATCTAGCTCTCATCTAACTCCCCTAGCTCTTGTGGTTTACTAATTAGGCATACAGGCTATGTGAAAGAAGATCTACCACACTTCATGAGAGCTAGTATTCACCCCCCCAAAAAAAAACCTACAGATAGTTTGAACTACATTGTTTCCTATTTTTTAAAAGTGAGTATCACCAGCCAAACCACTCTTATAAAATCCAGCTGGACCTATCAGGAAATCTGATTCTTTGCCAATTAATCCAACTGTGTCAGTCATTATACCATGGCAGAGTTTTTTCAGAGGCCCTAGAAGCTATAGAAAGGATACATTTTTCCCCTGCTGTTAACATTTTGGGCTTCGTTCTCTCCTTATTTTTTTCTATTTTGCCACCTCCTTTCCATTTTCATATCAATACCAGTTGCTTCCTCTCATACCATTACTCAAGTTGCACACTGCTTGCACAGCTACCCATCTACCAAAACAGATAATGAGCAAAAGATTTAATTAAATTACTAAAAACTTTCAGATGCTATTTATTTGGGAAATGGATAGGCTGCTAGACATTTGCAAATATCATACAATACTTCAATGCAAAATAACTCACACAACAATAAAAAATACAAGAAACAAAGCAGATAAAAATAAATCTGATGGTGCCCATTAATTACAGGAATGACAGATCTGCTCTTCCACAACACTTCAATAATTTTCTTACTATAATGCCCAAAGGGGAGGTGCATATAAGCAAATATGTTGGGAATGTGCATCTGGAAGATGTGGTCCTTGAAACCTTTAGACATGAACATTCTGTATTTTTGTACATCATCTTCCCTGCAGTCATTAAGAGGAAAGGAATAGTCATTGTGCTATGGAAATGAAAGAACCCTATGAAATAGCTAATTAATTGAGTTCAAAAATTGGCAAGTATACAGCCAGTGACATCTCCAAAAAGGAGATCTTGTTTCTTTTATTTTTATCTAAGCAATTTATATACTGCTTAACTTCTCTAAGCCACTCTTCAACACATTCAGCAGTAGTCACTGATAACAGGGTAGGCAGCTCAGTGATAAGGCATGATAGTACTCATCTTCAGACATTGTTAATTAGGGAGAAGTTAACATTTATTTATTTAAATATTTATAGGATGCACTTTCATATAAAATATCACAAGGTGGTAGACAACCTAAAAAGACAATCATGTGAAAATTATGTAAAAGGTGCATTGGTGATGTCCTATCTCCACCTCCCTCATCACCATTCAACATCCAACACCTTGGAGGGCAACATTGGGAAGCAGGCTATCTTTTGTACTCATAAAAGCCCCTGCACATTTTGAAAATCCAACTTTCCAGTGCTTTACTGCACACACACACACAGGGAGCTTCCACAAGTACAGAAGGCTCTCTGCTTTATGAAGTTGCCCTCCACATATTGGATGACATATATATATATTGATGGGGGGGGGGAGTAAGGTAAAGGGACCCCTGAACGTTAGGTCCAGTCGCTACCATGCTAATCCCTATTGCCCCCTTCGTATGCCACCTCTCTTCAGATGTTACTAATTAGGAGTACGCTATCAACCATAGCTGGATTCACACATTAGCCTAACTGCCAGTCTGCCACAAGGTATTTGGTGGTGTTTGGCATTGGACCATACCTAAGAAATGATAGACAGGCAGGGCCAATGCTGTAAAAATGCAGCATATAAACTGCATATGCTGTACATATAAGCACATAGCTAAAAGATCTAATTGAAACTCCTACCCCATAACAGGACCATTTATATGCAGTCTGCACCCTCCTTCCCACCAGTCCACTAACAGCAACAGGTGATTAGATCACATTTGGCAAACTAATGAATTATATAAACTTCCTCAGCATAGCTCCAGATCTCTTAACTACTACAGGCAACAAAGGATTGCTCATCCCATGTTCACATATTCTCACATATTCTTATTACAACAAATGATGCAGAGTAGCAAACTGAAGAACACCAAGATGGAATTGAACATGCCTGGCTGCCCCTTCACTAAAATGGTACCTACGTGCAATCAAGAAAATAGGCACAAATACAGACTTATGGAATGTAGGCCATCCAAAGGAATAACCAAAGGTCCAGGCTACCAAAGACAGAATCCCTTTACCATATGAGTAATATTAGCCTGGCAAAGCAACAAAGACCATAAAGATTTAAGAGATCTTTTCACTTTTTACTGGAGCATCAGGAATGATTGCTCGACACCAGTAGCCTAGACGATCTTCACTGACTCTCCCGCTGCCCAAAGTAGAGTTTAGGAAATACCCCTTCCCCCCAACCCTCTGGAAGGCTGTGCCTAGAATAGCATACCCTCCCACAACACAGAACCGCTCATCGTCCACAACGTGACCCTTTCTCTCCCCAATTCTCTTGCAGCGACCAAGTGCCAGGGCTGTGAGCATCCCCTGCCCCCCCCCAAAGCCCCTGTCTGGACATGCCTCCGAAAGCAAAACCGCAAAAGACGCCTCTGGACTCCCCTTTTCGCGGACCTCCAGTTTACACAGACCAGGAGACAGCAGAACACACTGCAACCGAAATACCTTCTCGGGCGGTTCCCTGCAGGCTGCGCCAGCCCGACCCGCTTCTTCCGCCTCCTTCCTAGGACCCGCCGTGTCTACGGGGCCCCGGACGGGCTGCTCCATCCTCCTGGGGACCTGAAGAGCCGAGGGCCCCGCTTTGTCCCCCCGGGAGCGGCCCTTCCTCATGATGGGCGGCGGCGGCGGCACTTGCTCAGCGCGGGGGCTCGCAGCCTAAGCAGCCGGCCATGGCTGCGGAGGAGGGCGCCGGGGTTGGCGCTGGGAAGCACTCAGGCAGCGCAACCTGCCTCCCGCGCGGACATCCCCACTCTCCTGCCAGAGGCGAGCACGCCGGGCACTGCGGCAATCCCGCCCCCTCAGCCACGTATCGCGAGAGGTGGGGCCACCGGCGCGCGAGGGCGTTCTAAGGGGCCGGCGGCGCGTCGGAGGCGAAGAAGCAAAGTTCGGCGCAAGGTGGGAGGAGCCACACGGCAGGGGGCGGGGAGACGGAAAGGCGAGGGAAGACGCGTCGCGGAACAGCTTGGAAGGCGAGGGGAGGGGGCGGCGCGCAATGCATGATGGGGTACATGGAGCAGTGCTGTATAAGTGCAAGGCGGCGCAGAAGCCTTTACTGTGTGCGGCTCCGTAATGGTGCAGAATGATCCTGTGTCTTCATCCATCACCCTTGCCCAGCTCCACTTGCCTTCCCCAGCAGGGCAACCCTGCTAAAGAGGGCTGCCCCCATGTGCTTGGCTAAATGGTGGTAGCTAATTGGTCTTAAATCCAATTCTAATATGGATTACTTCACTGGTTATAAATTATGGAAATAATGATGGGCAGCCTGTTAACATTTCCCAACTGATATTTGTGACTTCAGCAGCTGTACACAGAGTGCTATCAGAGTTTATACTGCATTATTAAGATGACATGTTGCCTGTTTCTGATACAACAGCTGGCTTTTGGCCATTGAGCACTGGTGCCAATCTTGTCACAAAGGTACATCCAGAAAGACTCCGTTCCCTAGACTCTTTAAGTACATTTTTAAATATTATATGAAAAGGCAAAGCACTCTAGATTCAGAACAGATTGCAGCAGCTTTACTTTGTTCCACATCACTGCCCACTCTGGCCACTCATAAACAATGCAATTTGTAACTTTAAATACGAAATGAGCCCAATTGAACCTTCAGCGTGGCTTACTAGTACCAAGTAGACATACTCATAGAATTGTGGAGTTGGACCCCCTGCAATGCAGAAATCTCAACTAAAGCATCAATGGCATGATATGGCCATACATAACTGCAGTAAAATAAAAACTGAGTTTCTAGGAGGGAAGTGAAACTCCCTTCTTTTCCCTGTACTGTAATGTAGCTATATTTAAATGAAAATCTAATAAAAATTGCAGTGATTTTCACAGTTTGCAGCATCAAGGTACAAATTGCTGCCGGAAGGTAGATACTACCAAAGTTTCTTTCATTGTTGTTCTCAGACCTCCTGTTAGAGCAATATAATTGTCAGGAACTCAAGCTTAAGCACTATAACCAAGCATTGGCTCCTTTAGAAGCTTCAGGATCGGACTCAGTGCCTGTTCATGCTCTTCCAGATTTGCCATCCTTTTGAATCAGGCTGTTCTCCCCAAGCATGGGGCAAAACAGAGAGCAGATATGAAATCTTATATTGTGTGCTTGCATAATCGCCTTCTGTTTAAATTATTTGGACACCATGTCTTGCTCTTGTGTAGCTCAAAGTGTCTTGGATTTGGGGGGTTTTTCTGGAATGACACACACACACACACACATATATATATATATATATATATATATATATGTCAAGCAAAGCTGAGCAAAACAATTCCTCAGGTATTAGGAAGCAGTGCTTCCCTGTCAAATATTAGCAGGTTGACCTGGTTTTTAAAGTCATCTTAACTTGTAGTTGGTCAGGGCACAGTGAGGAAATTGGACTCTACTCTAATTCTAATGTTTGAAATGGGTTTCCAGGGCAAACATTTGCAAGCTCTTAGAATCTTGGGCAGCTTTACCTTTTGGAAAAACTGGAACTTAAATTCAAGCAGACTTTTTAAAAACTAAAATGAGCAGTGCAATGGTCAAATGCTATTGACAAGTAGTTATAATTATTAATACAGTTAATAGTAATATCCAGGATGGTGGCGGGGGGGGGGGGGAGCTAGGAAAGATTCACCATCTGGAATCCTAGAAAGCTACTGCCAGTCACTCCAGATGAATTGGATGTACCAATGGTCTGATTCAGTATCAGACAGCTTCCCATAACAGGCCTGCATAACTTGAGTCGAGAGCAGACTACCATTGGCTTGATAAATCTCCTTGTTTTGCTGTCTGGCTAGGACTGCAAAATCAGGCTTTTAGCATCCACATGTTTAAAAAAAGGGGGGTGTTCTTAAGCATCTGTCAAGTCAAAAAACTGACTTAAAATAAAAAAAAAATCATACAGTGAAGCCTATACAAAATAACAAAAAATAATAATGGCACCCATTGACTTCCAACTTACCCAATGAATCTCATAGCCCTTGACCAGACATGCCAAAAATTAGCTAGATATTCCATGGCCTCAGTATTGCTTCTATAAAAGCCCTGCTCTAACTTCTTAGGTTAATGTGTGGTACAATATGGCCTAGCTGCTTCTGAGCCTTAAACTTCAATATATCTTCCCTGAGCAGCATTGGGTCACATTGTGCAGTCTGTTTTAGAGTCTTCTGACAGACTACTGTTGGAGACAGGATCCTAAACTATGCCCAAACTAAGTTATTATGCCTTTGCTGCAACTGACCCTGAGATAAGTCTGTTAGCTTTGCAAAGGGTCAGGGAACTTTTCTTGGCAAACAAACTATGGATTTCTGCTGACAGGCAATATATATAGAGAGAGAGGAAAGAAAGAGCAGCAGCATTTTGTGTTCCAGCCTATCTCAGAGACGAAAGAAGCAAGAGGTGTGTTATGCCCTACATTTATTTCTGAAAATTTAATGAAGCTTGCTCCCCACCATCCCCAAATTCTTTGACCGTAATGTACTATTTCCATACAGGGCTATTAAAAAGACAACGGCAACAAGAATATGCTAAGGTTTTCAGTGCTCCTGTTCTTCGCTATCTCGGCAGTGTCAATCAGTGGAAAGAGGCAATGTCTGGAAGGAGCAGCTCACAAGCACAGACCCAGCCAGGAGAATAACTTGCACGAATGCACCCTATATTCCAAATGTAAGTCCCGTGAAATCTGTGAAATATTTGCAAAACTATTTAAGTTAGCCTTTACATTAACTAACCAGCTCCGATGCCACCCATATTAATTTGATGCCCTGAAGAATTTATTAAAGTTAAGTTTTTATATTGATATATCAATATATAACCCATATATCCAACGGCACAAGAAAAGTCAGCTGCCCAATTGGTTATTTGCATCAATTGGATTTTAGTGAATGTGTGTGTTTTGGCCCACATGTTGAAATCTTATTATCACTTGCTCCAGGAATGATGTTAGGTTGTTGTAATTAACAATGTGTGATATCCTGTTTATGCCTGAGCTTTATGCATCAGGGTTTTGCTTCTAAATGGGGCATGCGCTGGGTGGAGTGGGGTAAGAACTGTCTTTATGAATTTGTCAGTATCAACAATTTCAGCTTATGTTCATGATTTCCAAAGGGTCCCCCCCAAGTCTTTTTTTTAATATAGAGATGATAAGTGCACTGAAGGAATGAAGCTCACATTCTTTTGCATGAAAATAAATCTGTATTACTGTATAATTTTAAATCTGTATAATGTTAAATTATCATTTCCAATATCAAATTTGAGTTTGAAGTATTTAATTAAGATATTTCCTTTGTAAATTTTAACTTCCCAATAGTATTTTGGTTTTAAAACATGTTTTTAGTAGCATCTTTTTCATTTTACAAAAGCACATGAAAAATAATGACGGAACTCACTTCCCATTTTTAACTAAGGGACCACTGTGGGAACTTACGGTACGTTACAAAGTAAACCTTCAGAATGAGATATATTTGTTTTTAATTCCCCACAGCCTCTTGTTGCTCTGAAGACATTACAAAGGAACTAGCTGATTCACCAGTGATTAAAGTAAATACCACCTATTGGAACCGATGTGGCAATAACAGTAAATTGTAAGTGACTTGCCCTTGTTCTTTTTCTCCAAGTGCATTCAAATTTTTTCCTTAATTCAAGGGTTCTTAAATGAAGCATAACTTTGTGAAAAGCACAGCATAAGGCTACTGCCCTTTTTGGGGGTATGGCTTGTGTACCTTTAACAGTAGCATTGCATGCAGAAATGCATTGCGTTCAGTTATGCGTTTCATGACAGTGCAGTTGTTGAACTGTTGAAAACAGGAGCCATTGCAGAAAAAAGGTTGGAAACCCTACTTCCATATGCCAGAAGCATCCCCTCTTTTTTGACTGAACACTTACATTTCATTGACTTTAATATATTGTATTATTATCAGAGCACAGCAGGTATACACAGGGGAAGAGTTTATTGTATGCATTTTAAAATTTAAAAAATACATAAAAGTAGAGGCTCACTGCAGAATAAAAAGCATTTCTGCATCAAACCTATTTATTTTTGTAGAGTACATGGTTCACAACTACCCCCATCATCCTATCAAAGTCAGAGTGGCATTCAACTAAATTTTAACCAGAACAGATCTATTAAAACTAATAAGTATGACTAAGTTAGGTCATTAATTAAGTGAGCCTATTTTGAGTAAAACTTATTATTTGAGTAAAACCTATTCTTCAGATGTGGGCCCTTGTGTAGACAAAATGTTACTATCCATGCACCAGAGGGAAATATTTAGAGGCTTGGGGATCCCTGAAGTTTGCAAAAGTTCAATGGCTCTTAGAAATGCTGACCAACTATTGTTTGGGATGGAGGTTGGAAAACTAAGGGGGGGGGGAGGTGAAATGGAATAGAGTATCCTGGGAAAGGATGAAGCTGGCTGGCTGAAACCCTAAGTAGGAACACTGAACACTGCAAGACTGTTGCAAATAACACTTGCCTGATAAGGCATAATGGCAGAATCTCCATAGAACTGGAACAGATGCCTGTGGATAGTATGTGTTCCATAACCAAATAAGTTCTATTACAGAGTGTCTGACCATTTAAGTAGAGGAAGTCAAAGGTGTTAGGATAAAGCAATGGCACATTATTCTCCTGTGTATTGTATACCATAAATACATGCAGGTCTTGAAATATGTGAGTGCCAGGGGCTGAACGGCAGAACTCTAATTTTATTGTAAACCGCTTTGAGATTTTTTCTTTAAACTATAAAGCGTTATAGAAATGAAATGAATAATAAAAATAATAAATAATGTTGCCTTGGTACCCTAACCTAGCCTAAAGTGTTGCATTCCAATAAAGATCTTTGGAAAAATGCAGGCTGATCTCCTAGAGCATAGAGGTAGCCACATATGCAATGCTAGTTGTTTTTCATGTAATAACAATGGTTATTTCTAATGCAACAGATGTCAGAGCTATCTGAAGAAGATAGAATGCTTTTACAGGTGTTCACCATATATTGCACATTGGGCACATCCCCACTACACAGCTGCTATTGTGTCTGTTCCCATGTGCCAAAACTTCTGTGATGACTGGTAAGTTGGGGATTATGCTTCTCATTTTAATAAAACAGTATCTTTCAGCCATCAAATGCCCAGGTAAACAAGGAAGTTATAAAATTCCTCTTGATGGTTAACAATTAGGGTGACAGACACACCTCAGTGTGGTTGATATTGAAGCAGGAACTCTTGATTCTTGGGTCCCAAGATATTTAGGGCTTTGTATGCTAGTACTAACACCTTGAATCGGATATGCACAAAACCTTGCACTGACAGAACATTCGCCTTAGCACTATTTTGAACACAACCCTGACATTCCCACCACCCCATTACATCCCTGTGCCTGTTTTACAACATGCCCCTTATTTTAAGATAAAGGCAAACAATACAACACACATGCCAGTTCTACTGATGGACAACTTTATTCTACAACACTTTAGCTCTGTAGAACTGATGACAAAGTTCCTGAACATCTTGCAATAATCTAGAGAACCACACAACAAGCTCCACATGTACAGTGGAGATTTGAACTTCTGTTTCTTGACAAGAAGCAGAGGTTGCTGATAGACCTCTGTTCAAATAACAGAGTTACAGATCCCACGGGGCATGTTCAAGACCTTAGATGGAGCTTTCTGGATTGATGTCTGCTCTCTGGGGGTGGTGTTCATTTGAGCAGACTTGTTCCCAAACGATAAAATATTAGTAGTTCCTCACACTATGGACAATATATTGCACCTATCTCTGGCCATCATCTAATTCACTGAGGAACACTTTGAAAAGAGAGTGAGGAATAGCGAGCAGCACTTCTAACACTGCTCTGGCATCCCAGATACCACTTATCCACAACACTTTAACCTCTAGGTTGACAACTGGGGGACCAGGTAGCATTCTTCAAACAGCTGGATTTGACCTAGGGTGCTCAAGTTATTGACCCACAAATGAGTCTACTTCAAGCTATATGCTGGGAAAGCTTTGAACAATGTTTCTACTTCTCCTGTATACCCAAGGCAGAAGTTGCAGAACTCTTTTGTTATATAGACAGTAGAATCTGTTTAACATACTGCATGGCTGCTAAGGAGATCCCCATTCCCCACATCCTACAGAGATCCTTATTTCAAAATCCTCTGAACCTTTGTTGTAAAGGGTAATTTTCACAGTGTTCAGAAGAAACAAGAACTTGACTTTAAGGGACATAAGGAATCTTACTTCAAGCTTTCCTCTTTCTTTCTAATGGCTTGGAATTTCCTGCACCAAAAGCTCATTTTTCAGCATATATGTGGACTTTGGAGAGCCCTTAGGGGTAGCTTCCCTTTCCAACCCACCTGCCAAAGAGTCCTTGGACAATTACAGAGGAAATGGTGAACTTGACACATTTAATAATTCTCAGCACTGACATAAGGATTTGTTTTAAATGAAAACAGATCTCTCTGGTGAATCATACTTTGGGAAAGTACATTGCTTTTGTGTTATTATTCCATTTCTTTGACACTGTACACCATATGGTTTTTCTCCAGATATCCTGATATCCTATTTCTCCAGCCCTCAGTATACTTTAAAGCTGGGTCATCATAAAGCACTTAAAAAAAAATAAAAGGCAAACCAAGTAATTGATAAAGTATCTACTTTTCTACACTCTTATTTAGAAGTAAATCCAACTGAAATAAATGGGACTAACTTCTGAGTGTGAATGCATTCTAGTGGGCTGCAATCTAGTGACTATTTTATCATTTGTTGGCAGCATGGAAGTAAGTTTGTCAGATCCAGTACAAGGTGGGCCTCCAGAGTTTTCAATAGTTTGACCAGGCAGAGATTAAACAGAGCTTTTCCTGTCATAGTGCTAGAATGAAAGGAGAAGCTGTGCTTGTGACATATCCCCCTCCTGTACAGTAATTAAAGTAGTTCCCTGTTGGATCTGACGATCACAGCTGCAAAATAACCATCCTGGAAAGCCAATGCTCTTGAGAGCTCTTGAGAAGGGGAAGGAGCTGCAGAAGGAAGAGACAGCTGTGTGCATATCCTGCCCTGCCCAAGCCTTCAGAGAAGCACTAGGGGAAAGAGAAAGTGTGCTGCTAATTCACTATCCTGTCGCTCAGAGCTGGAAATGAAAGACAAGTCATTATATTGCCTATGGTGAGGGCTGTGGAAGGGAGCAGGCGATTAGTCTCTGATCCTGTTCCCACTTGAGAAAAGGATCAGGGACATGCTGCCTTCTCCTTTCCTTTAACCTTCTCTCCCTTTGTCTGTAATTGTTGAAATGTCCTTTAAAAAACCTGACCTAGAATATTAATCAGAACGGGCGTTATATCATCCCTACTTGTATTGACAGTACATAGCCTTGAAAAGCGGGACTTTAGGCAATACAAAATTCAGCAATGACACACATGTCGCAAGCAATATTGCCAGGCTGCAACACGGAGAAGCAATAGAGACTTATTTTGTCCTTTCCTTTGTTAGTCCTTTCACCTACTCTGCCCACCGCCAACTCCCATGAGCAGGCCATGCAGCAAGCAGTGGAGACACAGACAGAGAGGCCAAAGAAGAAATAAGTGTGGCAACTTATTTTCTTGCTTTCTCAGTGGCTTTAGAGAAAAGGTGGGGAAGCTGGAGTCCGGCCACATCTGCCCTTGCTGGCTAGGCTGATGGGAGCTGGAGTTCAACAACTTCTGGAAGCCCACAGCTTCCCCATCTCTGCTTTAAAGCTGCAGTGTAAATTTCAACGTCGTCACACAAGTCACGTCTAAATAGCAAACCTGCTTTGAGAAGATGAACGTTCACCCTGGCATTAGCACATTATCGCAGGCACTGCTTATGGGCAGATTTTTACACCTGTAAGAAATGAAAACATTACCTTTAGGAGCTAATCTTAATTTCAAAATCTTACTACATCTGCTAAAAATTGCCCGGAAGAGTCAACTGAGATGTTCATAGGAGCCTGCAGCTCTTGGAGTTTCTATTATATTTATATATTTTCATGACCAGACAGGAATAATAAACTGAAGAGATGCCTTTATAGCATTTTAAACAATAGATTCTTCTAGCAAACCATGATCTAAGGTAGTTTTTATGTCGTCGTCCCCTTTTAATTTGTAGTTCTTTAAGATTAATTTGTAATTAACCTCTTTAAACAATATTAATTTTAAAACTATTACCTTACTGACAGGAACTAATCTTTCCACTAACCATATTTAAACTAAGGCATGCTTCTTATTTATAATATTAATGTGATTATACAAAATGGTTTCTTTGATCCCAGTCAGAAGTTAGGGGGTTTGCTTGAGTTTTGCCAAGGCAAACTTCTACAAGATACAGGCTAAAAAGGCTGGCAAAAGATGAAAGGAGGAGGGGAGCCAATGTTGCTAGTGTTATTATGACTCAAACATATTTTTTCATTAATTTCCATGGCAACATAATCATCATACAGTGTCAGCTTTTGAAAAAAACATGCTGTAAAAGACACAGAATCTTAAAAGTGTGTTCATATCACGCCTTTATTTTTAAGCACAGATTGCATTCATATAAATGGTGTGACTAAAGCCAAATACAAACTTATTGACCTGGTATTTGTAAACTAATACAGTGGTACCTCGGGTTAAAGACGCTTCAGGTTACATATGCTTCAGGTTACAGACTCCGCTAATCCAGAAATAGTACCTCGGGTTAAGAACTTTGCGTCAGGATGAGAACAGAAATTGCGGCGCAGCAGCAGCAGGAGGTCCCATTAGCTAAAGTGGTACATCAGGTTAAGAATAGTTTCAGGTTAAGAACGGACCTCCAGAATGAATTAAGTTCTTAACCCGAGGTACCACTGTAATATGCTGAGTACATAAGAAAGAACTGTGCTTAATTCTGTTAAAATTTAGATACATTCTCTTGCCAAACAAGAAATCATGCTTCAAAGTCCAGTTTATGCAAACATGTTATTCTTTAAGCATTTTCTAGCTGAAAACAAGGTCAAAGGAACTGGTTCACCTGTTACTGAGGGCCCCTGCAGACAGGAATTTTAGTATGTATTCAAGGTGATTTGTGCTCTTGTGGGTATCAGGATGGTCATATGTGATCTTGCATACAGGGCAGTTCACACCATCAAAACACTCTGGATCACACAGCATCTGTTATGAGCTTTGCATGGCCCATAGCTTCCCTACCACCCAAACGTTACTTTTCAGATCACAAATGTTCTAGGTGTTTTTTAATCCAACATTTATAGTACTGCAGAGCTTGGCTACTCTGGCAATGCATAGACTTAAATTTGCTTCTTGGTGATGTCACTACTTACACATACTTCCTATTGATGCCGTTTTAGTGGAAACAACTGAACTTTTAGCACAACAATACACAGAATCATAGAATCTTAGAGTTGGAAGGGACCCAAGGGTCATCTAGTTCAACCCCCTGCAATGCAGGAGTCTCTGCTAAAGCATCCATGACAGATGGCCACCCAACCTCTGCTTAAAAACCTCCATGAAAGGAGAGTCCACCATCATCTTTATAATCTTTTTTTTTTTTTTAAAGGGCATAAGGTTGCACTAAAGTGGGATGCCACAACGCTGTGAGGAATACAGGCTCATTCACTTCTCCTGTTAGATCAGCTGGCATTTACTGAGCTGGAAATGAGAGGTGGAAAGGAGAGGGATTGTGTGTGAGAGGTGTGTAGGACCCTGTTACTGACCTTAACAGATTGGAGAACTGGGCCCAAACTAACAAAATGAATTTCAATAGGAACGAATGCAGTGTTCTATATTTTGTTTATAATTTTCACATTTACAAATTTTCCACATTCACATTCACCATACAAAAACAATACACAAGGTTTTACACTTAGGCAGGAAGAACCAGATGCACAGATATAAGATGGGGGACACCTGGCTTTCCAGTAGTACATGTGAAAAGGATCTAGGGGTCTTAGTAAACCACAAGCTTAGCATGAGTCAACAGAGTGATGCAACAGCTTTGAGCTAATGGAATGGAAGCAAATGCTATCAGCCCAGCCTACACACCTTCCTCTGTGTTGATTTATGAGAGATGGCACATAAATCAGTCATCTATGCTTTCTTTACCTTGCAGGTATGAAGCTTGTAAAAATGACTTCACTTGTGTTAGCAACTGGCTGACAGACTGGGCAATTGATGAAAAAGGAGAAAACCACTGTAAGAACGCGTGCATCCCCTACCATGAGGTAGTGTATCATAATGAACCACAAACAGTGCACCTATGTGATGTAGCCAGAAGGCTACATATAGCTCTGCATTCAACACCAGGGACCTAGTCTAGTAGATGTTCCTTCAACAAGAAAAAACTCACCTACTCAAACTCCACCGGTATTCCAATGTCCTTTAGTAGAACTTGTGCACAGTAGTAGAGTAGTAAAGATTAACAATAATCTGCAACAAGTCACTTAACTGAATTTCTAAATTGTGACATCCATAAGACAAATTCTAAACCATGTGTTAAAATGAAGTGATGCGTTATTTGTTAGAAATAGATATATCTAAAAATATGTTTTCCAAGTTTCCAATAGCTGATCTACTTTTTCTGAATTAAAAGATAATTGTTTTACAGTGAAAGGAGGAACTTAACACCTGTGTTTGTGCACTGCTGTGAACTTTCATTCAGAAGTCATGTCCAGAGTGATCATACAAAGACACAAAAATTATCTTAAGGCAAATAATTCTGCTTCATCTGCATTGGAAGGAATTGACAGTGCAATACTTTGCATGTCTGTGCAGAGGACTTTCTCTTGGAGAAGTGGATCTAACATAGCAGACTGAATTTATCTCAAGCACCTCCGATTCAGAGACACAAGTTAATTATCCAGCCCTAGTGGAGGCTGATTGAAAGGAAATAAAGGAAGAACAGTGAGTACATAGAGGGCCTTTGTGAACCTGCTTATTTCACTAACAGTCCTCACTTTGGGAATCGCTGATCTAGATTAAAAGGATGCAGGTTTTGTATTTATTCCTAACTTTTACATTGCACCTTTCCGCCAAGAAACTCAAGGCATTATGCATGGTTCCTCTCCATTTTTATCCACACAATGACTCTATGAGGTGCATTAGGCTGAGAAGTAGTGACTGGCCCTAGGTTATCCAATGGGCTTTAAAGCTGAGTGGGGATTTCAATTTGAGTCTTCCCAGTCATAGTCTGCCACTCTTAACTACCACACGGGCTTGCTGATTACTTTCTCAAAGCAATATCAATTTTGCCCTTTAATAATGGCCCATAATACATGCTAATTTACCAGCTTGCAGTCTATTCATCAAACCACTGCCATGTGCTGCCCAATCACATCCCAAAGTATGTTGCTGCTTCTACATTTGGCAAGACGGAAAGGGGCCGTGTATCTCAGCTAGAGATGACTTGGGTGACATCCACACCATACACTTAAATAACATGGCTTCCCCCAAAGAATCTTGGGAATTGTAGTTTAAGGGTGGTGAGAATCAAAATTATGTGAGGGGTAAACTACAGTTCCCACGCTTCTTTATTTAAAGTGTGCTTTAAATGTATGGTGTGGATGCGACCATGCTTCGCATGCAAAAATGTCCATACTTCAGTTCCTGGTTAAAAGGATCAGGCTAACTAGTGATAGGCAAAACCTCTGAGAGCCTAGAGCATGGGTAGGCAAACTAAGGCCCAGGGCCGAATCTGGCCCAACAGCCTTCTAAATCGGAATCAGCGTGTTTTTACATGAGTAGAATGTGTCCTTTTATTTAAAATGCATCTCTGGGCTATTTGTGGGGGCTGCCTGGCGTTTTCACATGAGTAGAATGTGTGTTTTTATTTAAAATGCATCTCTGGGTTATTTGTGGGGCATAGGAATTTGTTTTTTTGTTTTTTTTTTTCAAAATATAGTCTGGCCCCCGACAAGATCTGAGGGACAGTGGACCGGCCCCTTGCTGAAAAAGTTTGTTGAGCCCTGGCCTAGGGAGCAATTGCCAGTGAGAGCAGGTTAAAAAATGGGCTAGATGGAAACACTGTATAAGCCAGCTTCCTATGTTCTTGTGGAAGCAAAGAAAATTGAGATTTCTGTTTGAGTTGGCTCACAGCTGAAAAGAAAAGTGACTAAGATCCAAAAGGAATAGAGCTGGACAGCGCACTGAGGGAAGAGGATTTGTCTCTTTATTTCCATTGCTTTTAACTCATACAGTAAAGCAATCAGCCGCTCCCTGCCCCCCGATTTGTACAAATGGCAGAAAGGAGCAGTGGAGGGTGAGTGCTATGTGCCCTACATGGGCTGTTGTTAATCCTGGACCAAGCTTTTCCAAGCATGGCGTAGTAGAAAGATCTAGAGCAGGAGGAACATGTGGCCCAATTTTGCAAAGTGTCATCAAGAGCCATTTCATTTTGTGTCTATTGCATTGGATGTCGTAAATTTAAACAGTTTTGTTTCTCTGACTCCTAGATGTATGGCAATGGGACTGACATGTGCGAGAGCATGTGGGGAGATTCACTGAAGGTAAGTGACTCCCCCTGCCTGTGCCTGCAAATGGATGAGATGGATAGCAAGGTCGTCAAGCTCTTGGAGGAGAGGGCCACCGGTAATAGTAGCAGCAGCAGCAGAAGTGATGAAGAGCAGTTCTGTCGCCTCAAGTTGGACAAAATAAAGAAGCTGAAGGAGCCGAAAGAGGAAGGTGTGGAGACATTCTAAGTGCCAGGGTTTCTTTAGGTTTTAAAGTGACGCATGTTGCACCTTTCCACTATTAAAACAATACTCAGGGTGGCCATCAGCCACACACACGAAAATACAATAAAGTGACTGAACAATTAAAATAACTTAAAAAAATTAAAAGCCTGAAAAGTAAACAGTGTGGCAGATAACGAAAGCATCAACCACCATTAAAAATGGCATGGCTAACCGAAAGCCTACCTCAAGAAAATGGCCTTCACTTGGTGGCAGAAGCTGAAAGGAGAGGGAGGCAAACAAACCTCCACAGGAGAGAGTTCCATCACAGGGGGCTGGCACAGAAAAGACCCTGTTGTACATCATCAGTCAATGTCAGGATCCACAAAGGGGCCTTTTCACCAGATCTCAGAGTGTGGGCAAAATGGCATGGGAGGGCAGCAGTCCTTAGGCATCCTAGACCTGAGTCATTTATGGCTTCATTTGTGATAACACTTTGAATTGTCTAGATGTTGCTGGACTACAACTCCCATCATTACTGACTATTGCCCAAGCTGCCTGGAGTGATAAAAATTGTAGTCCAACAACATTTGGAGGGCACCATGTTGACTGCTGTAGCTAGTTGGGTGCTGACTCTAGTTTGATTATTTCAGTTCATCCTGCTCCCTTCATTTGGGAGAGTAGGCCACTTCATCAGTGTTCTTCAGCCTAGGGTCCACAGATGTTGTTGGACTTCTAACTCCCATCATCCCTGACCCCAGCTGGCTGGGGATATGGAAGCTGAAGTCCAACAACATCGGGATACAAGGTTACATCATGCTGAAAGGCAACATAAATCAGCTGCTGGCTTAATCCCTTCACTCATTTACTTACACTGCATAATAGAATTACAAAGCCAGTTAATGAATACACAAGTGAGCAAGGAAGCAGTGCACCTGCAAATCCTAATGAATTGCAGAATTGTATTATTAGGTTCTTTCAGAACCCACTTCCAGCTCTGTTTAGCTGTATCCGTACTGAGCGGTTTCCATGGCAACCAGACGTAACTGCACTCTTCACTAATCTGGTCTCAGCCTCCTAGCAGCCCTACAAAAGGAAGTGGGATAAAGCTCCAGGCTGGAGATATCGGCAGTTTTAACAATTCCTGCCTGTTACCTTTGGCATATGTCACTTGATTTGAACTCTGGAGTTCTGCTTGCCTTCATCGATTAGATACTTGGCAACAAGTGAAGTCAAACCCACACCATACATTTATCCCAAAGACCCCTGGGAACTGCAGTTTGTTGGGTGTTGATGGTTGTTAGACCCCCCCCCCCAGCTACAATTCCCAGCACTATTAACAAATTACAAAATATGACCTCTGCCTAAAGGTAAAGGTAAAGGTACCCCTGCCCGTACGGCCCAGTCTTGACAGACTCTAGGGTTGTATGCTCATCTCACTCTAGAGGCCGGGAGCCAGCGCTGTCTGCAGACACTTCCGGGTCACGTGGCCAGCGTGACGAAGCTGCTCTGGCGAGCCAGCGCAGCACACGGAAACGCCGTTTACCTTCCTGCTAGTAAGCGGTCCCTATTTATCTACTTGCACCCGGGGGTGCTTTCAAACTGCTAGGTTGGTAGGCGCTGGGACCGAGCAATGGGAGCGCACCCTGCTGCGGGGATTCGAACTGCCGACCATGCAGTCAGCAAGTCCTAGGCGCTGAGGTTTTACCCACAGCGCCACCCGCGTCCCAGCGCCACCCGCGTCCCACCTCTGCCTAACATAGTTTTAAAAAATGTTATATTGTCATTTTTCACAATAGAAGGGTTACAGACATAAGCAGTGAAAATAATTGTAAAAACTAATAATAAGGATAAGGATACAGAAGGGAGGGAGGGAGGGAGAAAACCAGGAAAAACTGAGTGTGGAATTCAACATTACCATAATGGCTGCTCTTGGGAGGTCTGCAAGGGGTGAAATGGATGAAGTAATGATGGCCCTCTAGTTCCTTAGATAAAAACAAGAAAAAAATAGAAGAGCAATTGAAGTCTTAACTAAGCATGAAGTAAGTAAAAAACCATAGGTAACAATACCCTTCCAAAAGACATATGAGAAGCCCAGCATTACATGCACCTCTATTAATATTTGTGAAAAAGGATACCAGGTCTCTCTAGCTTTGACCATGGACAATTTTTGAACCTACTGGGTGTCTACTAAAAACCTTCCTGCTCCAGAATATTGGGATCTACCTGATCATCCCCAGGATTTTCAGTTATTGATACGAGAGTCAATAAAACTCAGGATACTGTACAGGAGCCTGCTACTGTTAGGAGGGACCAGAGTGGGCAAATAATGCCCTAGCAGAAGCCAGTGCTTGCTCCAGGTTTGAGAAGGCCCTGGCCAGTGTCCTCTGGTGGGCCCTCTTGTCATAGATTTAAAGAATTGTAGAGTTGGAAGGGACCCTATCTAGTCCACCCCACTAGATCATACATGACAGGTGGCCATCCAACCGCTGCTTTAAAACCTCCAGTGAAGGAGAGCCCACAACCTCTGGTAGCAATCTTTTCCCACAGGCAAACAGCTCTTTCAGAAAGTTATTCCTGATGTTTAGTTGGAATCTCCTTTCTTGTAACTTGAATCAATTGGTTCAGATCCTAGTCTTTGAAGCAGGAGAAAACAAGCCTTCTCCATCCTCCATGATATCCTTTAGATATTTGAAGATGGTTATCATATCTCCTCTCAGTCTCCTCTGGACCAGGCTAAACATACTCACTTCCCTCAACCATTTCTCATAAGGTCATCTTACACATTACAGGCAATACTTAGAACTACACGTATGTGGAACCGGGTCTAGTAGCTTCAACTGATGGCCATAATGAAATAACTGGCTCTTAACTATTGAAGGAAATATTTTTGTTATGAGGGAAACATTGACAAAACTTCTGTCAAATCTTGCTGGCTACTTTGTGACACTAAAGCTGGTCCCAGTGAAGGCATTGTTCAATTGTGGATTTTGATTGTTTTCCCAACGAATCGGTACAGTTTCCTCTCCTTTTTGTGTGTGCTGACTAAACAGTTACTACAGTTACAAGCAGCGTGAATCCTGAGAAGAGAAATATGTGTGTGTACATATTTTTTCTTTCACTCCTCTGCAGCTCTTGCAGTGGGGGACCACACCCCTTAACTCCTGAGCCCTGCTGTGTCCCTGGTTTACCCCAACTCTGGAACGGACACATTGAATCCTTGGCAAATTAAGCTTCTGAGTCTCCTCTCACTCAACACAGCTGTGATCAATTAATTACACAGACTCTAGAGTTAATTTCCTTGTTAAGCCATTTTCCTTCTCAAGAAGGTGATTGTCCCCAAGGGGGAAATGAAATGTACTGTAACTAGCATAATGTAACACTGAGGTTTTACAAGCAGCGCTTGGGATGTTTACTCATAAAAACAAGCTGCCTCAGTGGATTGTATCCAGGCTTAATAGTTTAAACAACACTGCTCTCAGCTATACATATCAAATGTAAAACTCCTATAACATAGGAGGAAGATTTTGTAGGGGCTCTGGCAAGCACAGCTTTTATGTCACAGTCCTACAGGAGCTGGAAAAGCTGCACGTGGAGCCTCCTTTCCCTCTGTAGTTTTGTTATACAATTATGCTCCCATGTGCATTTTTAGCGTTGGGTTAGGCATATCCTATTTCACTGTTCTTGTCCTGACAGTAATGCCCCACCCCAGATTCTCTATAACGGGGATAGGGAACCTGCAGCCTCCAGATGCTGCTAGACTCCAACTCTCATTGACTCCAACCTGCATAGCCAAAGATCAGGAATGGTGGGAGTTGTAGTCCAACAACATCTGGAGGGCCACAGGTTCCCCACTCCTTCTGTAAAAGATATCATTTTAGTAGATGCAGCCTATGTAACATTGCTGCAGAAATCAGAAACACTCACTGTTCTTTCAGTCTTTAATAATTTTATCAGGGATGGCTATTAACCAAGTCATAAGCCACTTGGTTCCCAAATCAATTTATTTATCTTCTGGCAATCCTGCCAAATAAAGGTATGGTAAAACGCTTTTTGACCGAAACTAAAGTTGTTCTTAAAACATTCTAACAAAGAAAGTATCCACATTGTAATGCTACATCTCTCCTTGTATGGGGTGCCCCAGCCATGAGCCTGCAACTGCAAACCCCTCTTACTGCTTGATAACGTGATGGAGTCAGTTGTGTGTGGCAAAATACACTTGTGACAGTAGCTCCCAGCAACAAAGAAGCTGGTCACCCCTGCACAGAAAACTTCAAAATGTAAAACATGGAGCTACGTTTTCTGTATAGTCTGCAACTATTGAGAACTTTAATTTCAGAGAGGCATTCTGGAAACCTCAGTACATCAGCAAATCTTTTTACTGGTGACTCAAATTCTAAACAAATGATGTCACTGGAAAACCATTGTATGCTTTAAGAGTTGCCTATGTCCCTTTGAGAAAATTAGTGAGAGAAATATTGAACATTCCAATAAGTAAAATTTTCAGAAGAGGGAAAGCAAAGGATTTAAAGGCAGGAGTTGTTAAGCAAAAATTGTTATAAATGAATAGTAAAATTGTTTCTGGTATCAGCATGTAAATCTGGAGCAAAAAAATGCATTATGTGCAGCCTGTCATTCACCTGGTATGTTTTTGCACTGACCAATTTTATAAATCCTGTTTTATGAACCTCATACTAGGTGGGAACTAAACAGAAGAGTCCCCACCCCTTCTATTCTGCTGTGACATTGTTCCCGGTATTCTGACCCATTATGCTACAAAGCTAAACAAATGGAATAGGGATTTTTTTTTAGATTATCTACAAAACCTTAATAATGGAAGTGGCCACTTCCACAATTGTTAACCCTCCTCCTATATTAATCACTGTATTTAAAACATGTTGCAGTTGTGCCCCCTGCTGGAAGCATCCACCTCCTGTTGTATAACTTGGAGAAATGTTAAGGATTCCCTCCTACTGGGATGATTTGTGGTCTCCATTATCAAACCCCAGGAACTGTAAAAGTGGTGTTAGGTTATCAAACCCTCAAGAGTCAAGTTTCAAACAGTTGCAATCAGACTACTGCAATTGATCCATGTGCATTTCAAAACTGGTTAAACCACTTACTTTAAACCAGGGGCGGGGGGGGGGATCTGTGGCCCTCCAGATGATTTTGGACCCCACCTAGCCCCAACCAGCATGGCCAATGGTAAGATATTATGGGAACTGTTGTCCAACAAAATCTGGAGAGCCACATGTCCCTGATCTCTCTATTAAACAGCACTGTCTGATAATATGTCCAAGTGATATGAACATCTGTGGTGACGTGTGAAAAAATAAATCTTAATCTAAATAGTATTTCAGTATTTAAGAGTGCATTTCTGCATATGATAATGTTTGTATTTGCTAGTTAGGACAGAGACCAACTATAGAAACGGTGGTGCAACATTATTTCAAGTACAAAGTACAAAGTTGAAGCCATTACAGTGGTACCTTGGGTTACATACGCTTCAGGTTACAGACTCCGCTAACCCAGAAATAGTACCTCGGGTTAAGAACTTTGCTTCAGGATGAGAACAGAAATGGTGCTCCGGTGGCGCGGCAGCAGCAGGAGGCCCATTAGCTAAAGTGGTGCTTCAGGTTAAGAACAGACCTCCGGAAGAAATTAAGTACTTAACCTGAGGTACCACTGTATAAGTAAGGGAACTTTACCCTCCCTTAACACTTGTAAGGCTTACAAGAGCTGCCATTTTCCTACAAGCCCTGTCTTCTAAATAAGTTAAATTATACAGTATACTAATTTATCTCATTTTTTATTTTAAAAATGCAAATGTTTCTTCTCTTTAGCATCATGACTCCTGAAGTGACCAGATTGCTTGGCAGTAGGTCTGGTGTATCATGATTGAAGTAGTATTACTGCCAGGTGTAACAGCAAACAATGCTCACTCACTCCAGTCAAGGTGCATAGTTAGCCACAGGAAACAGGTGAGGTGAAAGCATGACAAATCATCCACATACACCCCCAAAACCACTGAACTTTCGCACCATTAGTAACTGCAGATATATCATATATTTTTACTTTCTGAATTTTCTGCAGCAAGTGGAAATCCAGACGAAATGTAAAAAAATAATAATACTGTAGTAGTATGGGCTGGCCTTATGATGGTGACATGTGGAACATGTGAAAAATGTGTGAGCACATGCACAAGCAGCAGCAATTCCACAATGAAGAAAAATAAGGATTGTCGCTTGCGGTGCAGTATATGCAGAAAATAACTTGGTGTGTGCATTGTTTCTCAGGCGAGCATACCACAGGAAAAATGCATACCAAATGCTAGGAGAATGGGAAGGCCGAAAATAAAGGGGGTGGGGGCAAAGCTAACATCCCTTGAGAAACACGGGGATTCTTTGGTGTCCAAAAAGAGCTCGCGTGATAAGATAGAGAAAGGGGTTGACAAAATGAGGTAGAACTCTGCTCTGAAGCCGAGTGGGCGAGGCATGGGACTTGCCACTCAGGAATCCTAAACGATGGTGTCATGGGGGGCACCTGGTTGCGCCCCTCAGAAATGTGCGCCGCGGGCAATCGCCCCCCTCGCCCCGCCCACGCTACTGTTCTGCTATTATGGGATATCTTGGACTTGGGGAGGGCAGAGTAACCCTACCACTCGACTTTCAGCGCCACGACCATAAAAAAACGCCTCGGGCTGCTGCTCCTGATTTGATGGCTGTCACTCAGCTTTCCCGGTCCCAGCCAGTAGGGAGGCCGCCCCACCGCCCACATTCCTGCGGCTGAAGGGCGGGCAGCGGCAGCAGCGAGCCCGGCTTTGCTCTATCCTGCCTGCTCTGAGAGGCTCATCCTGCCTCGCTAACAAATGGGTGTCTCTCGCGCGCGCAGCGTTCTCTCCCGCGCATCCTCTCTTCGACCCTCTCCTTCTATTACGGGCAAAGGCCTTCACAGTCTATAATGCGCAAGCGCCAAGAGTCGCCTTCCTTCTCCGGCCCGTCTCCGGCTCCCCGAGACATGCGCAGTGGTATCTCCCGTCCTGGAGAGCGTTGAATGGACGCTTCTTCCCAGCTTTCTCTGGTGCCGGAAAGGCCGGGGGGGGGGGTGGCGGACGCAAAAGTTGTTGGGAAATCGGGGAAGGACCATGAATGGCTGAGTGGAAAAGAAGAAGAAGGTAGTGTCTAGAGTCCGTTGCGCGCAAATGAGCACGCGAGGCAATCCCGTGTTTTGATAGCTCACAGTCCCCGCCTCCCGCCCCGACTCTTAATTTTAAGTATTGGATGCAATAGATTTATTAAGTTCTCGCGCTGCGTTAGCCTTCCCTTGTTTTAGACCTGAGTGCCGATTTGCTTAGTTCGAACTGTAGTTGAGCATAGGGACATAGAAACAGAAGCTTGTCTCTGAGCGTGTGCAGAGTGCCAATTCCATTAATATTGTGCTCCCTTACCGAGCGTCCATTTCAGTAATGCCACCCAGACCGCTTCTTCTTTTCCCAATTCCGTATTCCTGTTCTGATTGTCGTGCTGAGGATGTGACAAGGTCCCAATCTATTTTCCTGGAGTGATGCAGGTAAAATGAATAGAGATTTCATTCTCAGGCCTTCTTAGTACTGTACCTCAACAGATACCGTTGTTTGTGTTATGCCTGTCATGTTCCTTTTGGTGAAATTAGATTAGGGCTGCCTAAACAGGCTTATTTGGAAATAAATATGATTGAAATCAACAGGATTTATTACCTGTGGGGACCAAAACTGAAATCCGGGCTGATCAGACCAGGAAGCGTCCTTAGTTTGTCAAAGGGGGGAAATGTTATTGTCACTCAAAATTATGTTCATTACTAACCCTGTCATTAGATCTTTAATTTTCAAAGGGTTTCTTGTCCTTCCTAGATCATCATTGGGGGATGATGGGCATCACTCACTCCATTTCTCTGTGATCCTGCCATGGCTTGTGTGCCTTGTTCCAACACCAGCGAATTCCCCTTCTTGGCAGATAGGCATGCTCGTCTTATACTGGCCCAGATCAACAAGATGAGATGTGGGCAGCACTTCTGTGATGTGCAGCTCCAGGTTGGTGAAGAAGTATTTAAAGTCCACCGGCTTGTCTTGGCTGCAAGCAGTCCTTATTTTGCAGCTCTGTTTGCAGGAGGGATGAAAGAGTCTTCAAAGGATGTTGTACGGATCCTAGGTGTGGAGGCTGACATCTTTCAGATCCTGCTGGACTTTATTTACACAGGTAGACTCCATTTCTAAAACATTTTTGAGACCTTGTTATGCTTTTTGACAATGCCTTAGTATCCTGGAGCTTGTGAATCAAATGTATGTGCTGTTTTATAACTTGTCACTGACTAGATCACAGGCATCCCCCCAAATTATGTCACAGGGTCTTCATTGGTCTGAATTGTAACACTTCAGAGTTCATATGAGGAGCTCCCTTGACTGAATGTTCATCCATAAGAAAAGTTCACTCTGCATGAAAAAATAAAATGTGAGGTAGAGGGCTTCTAATCTAGTTTTCTCTGTCATGCTAACTATGTGCTGGGGTTTGGGGAGGGGTAAGGAGGAACATTTAGTCTTGTCAATGTCTATGTTCCCAGTTTGAAGTTATAATTGAGACACATTTGCAATTCTTTATGAACAGAGCCAGCCAATTACCATAGCATTAGCTGTTTTATCATCTGTTTAGTGGGGTGGGGAAAAACATTCAATCTGTGCTATTTGTTTTACTAAAAAGGGTGCCTGTGCTGTAACGTTTCCTGATCAGTTAATTATTTTAATGGCTGATGATACTCCCCCTAAGATATTAATAACGTGGCAATAATGTACTCCAGTAGTATCATTCAAGGGACATTCACAAATTTTGTGGTCAAACTATGCTATTGTATTGGCAAGATTTCGTACCAGCTGAAATAGTTCTCTATTGTTCGTTTAGGCATAGTCAGCATTGGTGAAAGTAATGTCCAGGAGTTGATTGTGGCAGCAGACATGTTCCAGCTCACAGAAGTGGTAGACCTTTGCTGTGAATTTCTGAAGGGGCAGATTGATCCTTCAAACTGCATTGGACTCTTCCAGTTCTCCGAGCAAATTGCCTGTCACGATCTGCTAGAATTCACAGAGAATTACATCCATGCCCATTTCCTGGACATCCAGGATGGAGAGGAATTCCTGGCTCTGACAAAGGACCAGCTCATTAAGATCTTGCGAAGCGAGGAACTGAGCATAGAAGATGAGTACCAGGTTTTCATAGCTGCAATGCAATGGATTCTGAAGGACCTGGGGAGAAGAAAGAAACACGTGGTGGAAATACTGGATACAGTTCGATTTCCGCTGTTACCCCCACAAAGACTCTTGAAATACATAGAAGGTAACTCAGAGTAGGGTAGTGTGTGTCTGTGCTACAACTCTGTATCTAAATCTTTATATCTTTTCACATCACTCAATGACCCATTGTGGGCTCTTTGGACTAATTTTGTGAAGCCCTAACAACTAGAAACACTGGCATCCCAGCAGAGCTCCAAAACCTCTCATTAGCATTTAGGTCTGGAATCACTATTACATATAGCACCTGGCAGATTGGGGCCTGTGATAAAGCTGAAAATCGTTTTGGAAGTTTGCAGCTGTGGGTAATACTGGGACCCCGGACCGTTAGGTCCAGTCGCAGATGACTCTGGGGTTGCGGTGCCCATCTCGCTTTACTGGCCGAGGGAGCCGGCATACAGCTTCTAGGTCATGTGGCCAGCATGACTAAGCCGCTTCTGGCGAACCAGAGCAGCACACGGAAATGCCGTTCACCTTCCCGCCGGAGTGGTAGCTATTTATCTGCTTGCACTTCGTGCTTTCGAACTGCTAGGTTGGCAGGAGCAGGGACCGAGCAATGGGAGCTCACCCCGTCACGGGGATTCAAAACGCCGACCTTCTGATCGGCAAGCCCTAGGCTTGGTTTAAGATCTATTAAAAAGACCTTGTATTTCACTTCTAACAGGCAGGGAAACACTGGATACACACACACACAATTTTATTTCTATGCCGCCTTTTCACAGTTCAAACCATGTTCAAGGCAGCTAACAACATGGGGGGGAAATAACTACAACATAACAAAAGTAGTCATAAAACATTAGAAAGTACACAACCAAACGGAACAATTTCCACATAAATCATGAAAAGATATAAAATAACTATACAAAGAAACAACAGCAACAAACTCCCTCACTCCCACAAAATATGTTCCCATCTCCCGGAAAACCCCAAATACTGACAGTTTGGTCAGTGTGAGGGGTAAGGCTGAAAACTTCGGCAGGATGGGGTGCGGATGAGTATGCGCCTAACTTCAGGTGTCCATACTTCTAGGTGAAGAAGTGGTTTATGTATCAAAGGAAAGGGTGAAGACTGTAATTCAACGTAGAGCCTTTATACTTTTTTAATCTTGCCTGGCGTGTATTCACAAAGGCTGTTAATGAGAACCATTAATGTAGACAGCATTAGGAGTCTGGGGAACTTCTTTCTGCCCTATAGATTGAACAAAATCTGAGCCTGGATATTTCCCAGCAGGGCTACAAGGCATTTTGCTGTACGTATATTGGCTCTTAATGGTTGGGGTTAAGGAAGCAGAAGGAAAGTGATGTATTTTAGTATATGAGTTTATTGATTGTTTTTAAAAATGTGCTGTGACCTATGCTAAGCTCTTTGGCTGGGGGCAAGCTGCAAATCCAATAAATCAGTAGTGGGAAACATTTTTCTGCCCAAAGGCCACATTCCCTTCTGGGGTCCACATACCAGTGATAGGTGGGGCTGGAGGAAAAAGTTGGTAGAACAAGGAATTTCAGTTTTACCTTTGTATAGTACACTAGTTTCTACACACACTTAAACATCTCTCTGTCTTCTATCCAGGTAAGCATAAACCATTATCAGAGTTCAAAGACACATTCTAGTCACTCAAAAGCACCTAAAGAGTGTGTGATTCAAAGGCAGTGAGGGATGTGGCCTGGAGAGATGATGAAGAAGAAGAGTTTGAATTTGATATCCCGCCTTTCACTCCCTTTAAGGAGTCTCAAAGCGGCTAACATTCTCCTTTCCCTTCCTCCCCCACAACAAACACTCTGTGAGGTGAGTGGGGCTGAGAGACTTCAGAGAAGTGTGACTGGCCCAAGGTCACCCAGCAGCTGTATGTGGAGGAGTGGAGACGCGAACCCGGTTCCCCAGATTACAAGACTACCGCTCTTAACCACTACACCACACTGGCTCTCTGAGGAAGAATAGATGGTCTGAGGAGAGTCCCAAGGGTCAGGCAGGCAGGAGTGCATTTGACCCCCAACCTGAGGTTTCCAAGCCCTGTAATAAATCAGTAACAATGTAATTGCTAAAAACTACACATCCACCTGGTTTATCTGTAGATTGACTATCACTGATTGTCCCACGCTTTTGTCTTCTCAAGGGGTTCCTGATTTCAGCCTTCGAGTGGCCCTTCAAACCCTGTTAAAAGAATACTGCGAAGTGTGTAAATCTCCAAAGGAGAGCAAGGTTAGCAGTTTCCTGCAGGCGGCAAAGGCGCGTCCCAGGAGGAAAGCCAGGAAGTACCTGTATGCAGTAGGTAAGAATCCTGTCTCCTCATTAGCATTTCATGTCTCTTCAGAACCTGAACTGCTGGAGAAACGCTGCATGAGAAGAGCCTGTGGAGCTGCTAATGGTGCCTGCCATCTCTGTTTTTTGAATAGGTGGATATACTCGCTTGCAGGGAGGCCGTTGGAGTGACAGCAGAGCTCTCAGTTGTGTGGAGCGTTTTGACACTTTCAGTCAGTACTGGACTACTGTTTCTTCTTTGCACCAGGCTCGAAATGGGCTGGGAGTTGCAGTAGTCGGAGGAATGATCTATGCTATTGGAGGTAAGGGCAAAGAATTGCATTTCTGGGGGTGGGGGATAGACTGTTCTTTAGTACTTGCCACAGGTCTTTCTTATTATTCACTTAGTGGAAGGAACTCGCCCAGAGACAATATGTAGCATTCTAAAGCCACAGTATACAAAAGGTACAATGATGTCCTGAGTTTGACAGGGAGAATATCTGGGCCTTGCCCTTTGGGATTCCCGGGGTTTGGGGACTCTGGTACAGTCCATTTCCCCAGACTTCTCCAGTCCTTGCACCATGCAGACATAAACCCATTCATTGTCTTGCTAACATGTTGCAGACATTCATAGGTATGTAGTCAAACACACAGATGTAGTTCCACTCACATATAGGGTTATCAAAGTAAAATGATCAATGACTTTTCTCAGTGTCCCATTGTACCTTCCACCCCTGAAGATCTCTTTTTTTCTGGAGGAGACTGAGTGAACCCCTGTACTTCTTTCAGGGTGGCAGGAGGAAGAGGAAGAAAAAACTTTGATCACATTTGCTTTCACCTTCCTGAAGCCTACATATTTTTGTATTATCATCTCTCACACTTGCATGGTACACACACAAACCATGGTTTAGTGCTATATAGATGAGTTTGAGTGATGCATCGAACTTGAGTGCTTCTCCCATGGAGTTTAGGTCCTGGCTTAAAACAAATTCTAATTATCTGGTTTTGTAAGTGTGGTTTGGAATTAGCATATTACAAATCTTAAGTTTGTTTTAAATCAGGATCCCTGATTCACACATTACACTAAGACAGGATTCTGTAAAAGTTAAACTAAATTTAGCAGAAGGACATCTCCTTACTGCATTGGGGGTGGAGGGTGCTGAGTGTGTGAGCTGGTTCTCAGCTCCTTCATTCTGATCCACATAGCACTAAACCATAGTTTTGCATTAAATGGTTTACTGTTTTGCATTAAATGGTCCCTGTTTTATTTATATATGCATATAAACAACTATGAAACCTACCAGAACTTTCTGTGTTGCCAAATAAACGTAGATGCTTCAAATGATCTTCTTTCCTGTTCTACAGCCACTACTACTAAAAATACAATTGCTTGTGGTCATTCAATGGAAGCTGCTTTTTGTAGGTTTAAGGAAATGTAGGAAGCTGCCTTATACTAGGTCAGACTAGTTGTCCACCTAGTCCAGTTCCACTCTAGTTCTCCAGACTTTCTGGTGGAGAGAGGTCTTTCACATCACCTGCTACCTCATCATTTCAACAGGAGGTACCAGAGATTTGAACCAGGAATCTTCTGCATGCAAAGTGTTTTCATTTATAAACTGGAACACCAGGCACTCATAGGAGGCATTGCATCCAAAAGTGGAGCTGTGCCTTATCTTAGTTATACTTGTTAAGGATGTGGTAAAGTTCCTGCCAAAGGTGAAAACTCTAAGTGCATCTGTAGTATACAGACTACTGCTGTGTGAAATGAAAAGTTTTGTAAATACTGTTAACTGTTGAAGCATTCCATCCTGTGCTTGCAGGATACTCACTGTCCTATTAATTAACATCCTGCCATTGCTGTTCCTGCTGCATGCTTTTCTTCCTTTTGCCATTTAACGCCTCAAACCTTTCGGTAGTTAGAATTTTGCAGAAATGCAATTATTGCATATTACTTAAAGAAGATGGTATGATTTACATTTTCCTTTATGCTGGATAACTTGTATTTTGGAGATAAAGTCATACCAGTTTTGACTGGTGGTACCTGTGCATCAGAGAACTCATTTAGAAATTGGGCATTGGGGGAAGGAGAAGACCTTTGGCTTCAGAAATGAAGCATTGCATCTTGCAACTATGCTAAGATGCTCAAATGGATGAACTATTCTGCTATTAGTTGATTGATATATTGAAGAGATAGCATACAAAAGATGTTTTAACTTCTCCATGTTCTTGCCTCTCTTCTAAGGTGAAAAAGACTCTATGATATTTGATTGTACTGAACGTTACGATCCTATTACTAAACAGTGGGCAGCTGTAGCATCTATGAACCATCCTCGCTGTGGACTTGGAGTGTGTGCTTGTTATGGTACCATCTATGCTTTTGGCAAGTCCTTTGACTCTACAAAATCCATTACCTCCTTAAGCTAGGGGCAGAGTTTCTTTAGTGTTGTATACTGTAGAAGATAGGAATAACACCCAAACGTGTATGGTAGCAACTAACTAGTAGCTTCTCTAGTTAAGTATCCTTTTTTCAGTAAAAAGATAAAGGGACCCCTGACCATTAGGACCAGTCATGGCCAACTCTGGGGTTGCAGCGCTCATCTCGTTTTATTGGCCGAGGGAGCCGGTGTACAGCTTCCGGGTCACGTGGCCAGCATGACTAAGCTGCTTCTGGCGAACCAGAGCAGTGCACGGAAACGCCGTTTACCTTCCCGCCGGAGCGGTACCTATTTATCTACTTGCACTTTGACGTGCTTTTGAACTGTTGGTTTTTCAGTAGCCAAACGCAAATGTTTTCCTTCAGTAAATTCTTGAAGATTCCAAAGCCTGGAATATTTGTTGGTGACGTAGCTGAGAGCTGCCTTGCCTACAACTTGCTTGCTGTCCTGTTGGAGTCTCCAGACAGTTTGCAGTTAAATTAATCTGCAGTCCTGTCCTCTGGCTTGCAGCAGCAGGGCTTGATGGGGTGGTGCAGCCAGTGCTGCATCTATAGCCGTGGAAAGTAGAAATGCAGAAAAAAAGCCCTGAGGGGACAAGGGAAAATGTGCAAGAATAAATCTTGGCTCAGTGAAGATGCCTGGATTGGGCAAATTGTTATCATGTGATAGCAGCAGGGTTGGCTCAGGATCCAATGGATCCCATGCTGGCTCAGCCCCTTCCGCATTTGGGTGGGATTCAACGCTAGCTGTTGCTAACAGAGATCACTATCTCTAGATAACTCATGCAGCAGAAGTTGCCCCCCAGTTACTGTCACCACACAGAGGCAGCTTATGGTCCAAAATAGTTTACTGCTGCAGAAAATCAGTCTTCAGTAATACAGCCCAGGACAGCCTGTAGGCTTTGTAGATAGAGATATGTACAAATAGAAAAGATTTATGTTGCTCTAGCAATCTGGCCTTCCAGATGTTAGGTTCCAACTTCATCAGCCCTAGCCACCTTTACATTAGACAGCCTTTTTGGCTCAGCTGCCATTGGACCTGCTTCAAGGAGATAGAAATATTCACAATGTTTTCTATTCCTTGCCTTCAAACGTACTCTGGTTTTCAGGAGGCTGGGTTGGAGCAGAGATTGGCACCTCGATTGAACGTTTTGATCCTGAAGAGAATAGCTGGGAAGTGGTGGGCAGCATGGCTGTGCCGCGCTACAATTTTGGGTGCTGTGAAATGCAAGGTGAGTGGGCTTGGATACAGTCATACCTTGGGTTAAATATGCTTCAGGTTGAACTCTTTCAGGTTGTGCTCCGCGGTGACCCGGAAGTAACGGAACACGTTACTTCCAGGTTTTGCCGCTCGCGCATGCGCAGACGGTCAAAATGACATCACGCGCATGCGTGGAAGTGGCGAATCACGACCTGCGTTCGCTTCAGGATGCAAACGGGGATCCAGAACAGATCCCGTTCGTATCCAGAGGTACCACTGTATTTGAATAATTGTTGTTTACTGTTAAAACTGTCACAGACTACCCTTGGGCTGGTTTGGCACTCCAACTTGTGGTAAACCTTGCAGCTAGATTGCGGATGGGGACAGACTATCGGCAGCACGTAACTCAGGTGCTCAAAAGCTTGCACTAGCTAGCCCATAGGCTATCAGGTCAGGTTCATGGTTCTTGTATTAATTTACAAGGCCCTTAAATTGGTTCCAGGATACTTCAAGGCTTGTGGAGTGTTCTAGGGGCCAGGCAGAAAGACATGGAAGGCTGCTTGTGGTATACACACTTACCTCAAGTCCCATTTGAATTTAACTTACTTCTGAGTAGGCATGCATAGAATTGAGGTGAGCATTTGGAAAAATTGATAACCTAACAAGTGGTGTGCTATCTTGAAGGGCATTGAGCAAACTATGTGCAACAATTTTGTTGCATTGTGCAAAAGAGCTGATAGTTTAGAAAGCAACTTCAAACTGCAATCCACAACCCACTCATTCAAGAACAGTCCTAATAAGGAAGACCATTGAAATTCTTGGGAATTACTAGGCTGCAGATTACAGTCCACAGTGCATGTTTTCTATAAATCCTTGAATACCAACAGTGCTGGTGTGGCATAGGTATAATGGAAATTCCTTGCATTTCCAGGTTTAATTTATATTGTTGGGGGCATCAGTAATGAAGGAATAGAACTGTGTTCTGTCGATGCCTATGATCCAATATCTAAGCGCTGGTCTGCACTCCCTGAAATGGGCACCAGAAGGGCATATCTGGGTGTGGCTGCTCTGAATGACTGTATCTATGCTATTGGAGGATTGAATGAGTCTGAAGATGCTCTTCCAAGTGTTGAGAAATACTCCTTTGAAGAGGTAGGTTTCAGTTCCCACAAATCAGATTCCAAGGTGTATTCGTTGTTGATGTTGGTTTGCAGTAGTTTGTCTCATTGATAGGTACAAAGAAATGAAGTTGTCAGTAATGTGTTCACCAGTCCCCCAATGCAGCTGAAGTCGTATGTGTGTGTGTGTAAGGTTATGTTCAGATGCACATAGTTAAAGCAATGAACCTGATGTTGGCCTATACTTAGACTTCTCAACTGAATGACATTCAGGAATATCCAGTTTTCTGTTTTCATAAGAAGCCAACTAGGTAGCGTATTAATTGACTGGTTCTTGTGGCAGCCATGAAGCCACTCATCTGTGCAAAGTGTCCAGAGCAATATTTTAAGTCTAAGAAAACCAGATTGCTTCTGGGGGGGGGGGTTAAATAGATAAACATACTAAGCAGGGAGAGAGGGGGAAGTAGAGCTCCTCCCACAGCAGAAATTTTCACCTGCTGTTGGAGGTTCTTATGTCTATATATAGCCTAAGGGTCCTACTTCCCAGGTAATAAGTAGGCTAGCAACTATAAAATCTCATGCCACTATGCCAAGTAGTAACTAATGGGGGTTACAGTCCTTCTGTTTTCCTGTTGCGACACCATGATACACTTGCCTTTGAATGTGCAGATATTCCTTTCCCGCCCCCCATCTCGTTTTTACTCAGAATTAATTTGAATAATTGCCACCCCCTGGCTCTGTACTTAGGCTCTTTTGGAGGGAAGGATAGAAAAGAAATGCACAGCAATAATAGTAAACAGTAGTAGTAAACCCATGGGTATAGGGTAGGCACCCCCAAACTCAGCCCTCAAGCTGAGCCACTGGTCCTGTTAGCTAGGGATGATGGGAGTTGTAGTCCCAAAACAGCTGGAAGGCCGAGTTTGGGGATGCCTGGTATAGGGCAGTATATTAATAAATGAAATCATGACGACGATGAATTGGAATTCCACTACTAAGAATTCGGTGAATGGTCAGTTTAACACAGACCTTCCTACAGTTTATTTACACCTATTAACTGTAGATTTAAAGCACATCTCTGGAGAGGAACATACTACATAGAAAACATATTTTTGTTTGTTTGTTTCATTTATTAGGAGAAATGGGTAGAAGTCGCTTCAATGAAGGTCCCAAGAGCTGGAGTATGTGTTGTAGCTGTGAATGGCCTCCTTTATGCCATTGGAGGAAGGACTGCTAGTTATGATTCATCTGCCCCAGTAACATCAGATTCTGTGGAAGTTTATAATCCGCATTTGGATACTTGGACTGAAATTGCTAACATGATCACCAGCCGCTGTGAGGGAGGTGTGGCCGTGCTCTGAAGTACAGAACACTTAAAAACAACTAAGATTGGGGAGTGGATTTTCAAGTGTTCTCGGAATGGTGACAGTTTGGGCTAGAGACTTCTGTTCACAGGCTCTCCATGTGGAACATAAACTTCATGGGTGATTCTGCCAGTTTGTTGATGGTTGATTGCTGCCCTTGACACTTGGGAAATGGTCTGCTGTTCATCACATGCCAAGACACAATCAGAATGCAGTTGCTGTATTTGAAGTGGAGAAGGTTGAAATTGTCCTAACCACATTACTTCTTAACGGGGATCCTAAGCAATAGTTTTATTCTCATGAAAATCCATTACATTATTTATTTATGAGCAGACGTTGGCTTTCCATAGCCTAAATTAGTTTCCTTGGAGAAATGCAACAAAATAATGGAGCTATTATTTACATACTTGTTTGGGACTTTTGTTTTAGCTGCTCATTGCCTTTAGGAATAAGTCAAACTTGCTTACAAAATGAAAGTAGTTTACATCTCACTCTTATTTATTTATTTATTCATTCATACATACATACATACATACATACATACATTCATATGCCACCTCTTTCCCTGATGGAACTCAAGACAGATAAGAATATTCTATTCCCTGGCTCATGTTGGGTATTAAGAATCTGCCCTTGGCTTTGGGCTTTTGTTCCACATATGCATACTTAGCTATGTAGGACTGTTTAAGACAGGAGACAACTGGAATATTAAAAACCAAAAACAAATCTGTCTTCACATTTCCTTACAGGCTGCCCCATGTGACTTCCAAAGGATCCACATCATGCCCTGTGCTTCCATGGTAAAGCAAATAGTTAAAAGTAATAAAAACAAGCACAATAAAGGAGTTGGATGAGAGAGGAAAATGGCAGTAGCAAAATGAGCTAACATCATATGGTAGCCTACCAGTTCATTTATTATATCATAAATGCCTTTTCCATCTTTGTAGCGCCTTACCCCATACAGTTACATCTGTGGAGAAGCATCACTATTTATGGCTGAGTACTATTACCATGTCAGTTGAAAACAGTTCCCTGCCTTATGACACACAAATCTACTTCTCCTTTGAGGCACTGGGTGTGCTGGACCGGTGTCTTGCCCCAGTAATGCACTGGATGACAGCCAACAAACTAAAGCTCAATCCAAAGAAGACTGAGGCAACTTAGACCAAATGGCTGAGAGGATGGGGTTACACTCCCTCTGAAGGAGCAGGTAGATAGCTTGCGGGTACTCCTGGATCCTTTGCTGTTGCTTGAGGCTCAAGCAGCCTTGATGGCACAGAGTGCCTTCCATCAGCTTTGGCTGGTGGCTCAGCTGCACCCCTATCTGCGCCCCTAACTTCTGTTGTCTATACTTTGGTAACCTCTATGTTAGTGCTGGTGTTGACCTTTAAAGCCCTAAACGGCCTCAGCCCAGTATACCTGAAGGAGCGTCTCCACCCCCATCGTTCTGCCCGGACGCTGAGGTCCAGCGCCGAGGGCCTTCTGGTGGTTCCTTCATTGCGAAAAGCAAAGCTACAGGGAACCAGGCAGAGGGCCTTCTCGGTAGTGGCGCCCGCCCTGTGGAATGCCCTTCCAGCAGATGTCAAAGCAATAAATAACTACCTGACATTCAGAAGATATCTTAAGGCAGCCCTGTTCAGGGAAGTTTTTAATCTGTGATATTTTAGTGTATTTTTGGTATATGGAAGCCGCCCAGAGTGGCTGGGGAGACCCAGCCAGATGGGCGGGGTACAAATAATAAATTATTATTATTATTATTATTATTATTATTATTATTATTATTACTGCAATGCCTGATACATAGGGCTGCCTCTGAAGACGAATTCAGCTGGTGCAGAATTTGGCGGCCAGGTTGCTCACTGGGGTATATTACACAGATCCTAGCCCAACTGCTTTAGCTGTCAATTAGCTTCTGGTCCCAATTCAGAGTGCTGGTTTTGACCTATAAAGTCTTAAACAGCTCAGGACCACAAAATACATGAAGGACTGCTTCCCATATACAGTGGAACCTCTATTTGCGACCATAATCTGTTCCGGAGGTCCATCCAGAGGTTGAAACAGGTGGCTGGGAGAGGCGCCGTTGTGCGCAGGCGATTGCCCACTTCTGCACATGTGCAAATGGCGATTGTCACTCCTGCACATGCACAAACAGCAGCAAACCCACTGGTTACTTCCAGGTTTGCCGCGGTTGCGACTTGGAACAATCGTAAGAGGCGGTGGTAAGTAGAGGTTCGACTGTACTGTCCCAGACTCCACGTTCATCTGAGGCCTTTCTCCGTGTGCCTCCACATGGGGTTTGGAGGGTGGCAACATGAGAACAGGCCTTTTCCTCAGTAGCTTCCCATTTGTAGAATGCTCTCCCTACAGAGCTTCACCTGGCACCTTCATCTTTAGACACCAGACAAAACTTAACTCTTCAACCAGGCTTTTGGCCGATTAATATTGTATAGCCTTTTAAATGTGTTTGTGGGAAGGAGGAATTGTTTTGTTGTTTTTGTTTTAAATATTTACATCCAATTTTACCTTGTATTTTATCCTGTGAACTGCCCTGAGATCTTATGATGAAGGGCGGCATATAAATCTAATAAACGAACAAACAAATAAATAAAATACATGCAGGTCCCGCTATTGGGACACTAATTATCCAAAATCTGAGTTATCAGAACCCAAAGAACTATACCCAAACCTTGTTATATAAACAGCTGATTCAGATATCCAAAAAGCCATTGTTTGTCTACTTCCCTACCTATTTCTAAGGAAAAATTGGACAAATTGGAGCAGGAGAAATCAGACAAATCATTTTTTCCTTTGTTTGACTTTTGCTGGCTGGCTACAGCAGTTTGGGGCAGAAACCAGGGAGGACAAATCACAGATTAGAAATGTTCCCGTAGGAAATAATAAAAATCAGCTTGTTATGCAAACACTCGCCTAACAGTTTCCTGGGAATGGAAAGCAGGACTTGTGTGTACTTTTATCATAGTCTAACCATCCTTAACTAGAAGTCCCATTTATGTAGTACTAAATATGAGGAGCTTCCAGACTGGCTGTTTACTGAACATCCATCCCAATACATTTGCACAGAGGTTGAACAATTACTACCAGCTAGTGGTTGCTATTGCAGGCTTCCGGGTTAGCAGCCCACTGATCAGGATTTAGCAGAAAGCAAGTTCCATTAAAACAAGAGATTTACTGCCATTTAACAACTGTAGTATTAAATACATAATTGTTATTTAATAATGGCTAGTAATAATTCACCCACAGCAGTTTTTAAAAACTGTGAAAGGGGGAAATATTTTACTCACTAAGAATTAGCCTATATAGAGAAACAGCAGCATACAACTTGTAGCTTAAAAAGCAATGGATGGATGGCAGTTGAACAGCCTGTGGAAAACGCAATGCAGTTAGTACATCTTCTAGCTGAGCATCCTAGAAGTATTTAAAACCACAAGAATTTGATGGCTATTGAAGTTTCTGAGCGAAACTGGACATTTGTGGTGTTCTTTCAATATTCAGTGTGTATCAGAACATTCCACATTATCAAGAAGTCTCAACAAGTCTTATCTCTGGTATAACATTCAAAGAAGTAATTTTCTTTTACAGGGAGAGAGATGTGCTCCACAGCAGTGGCTGAGCCACCTAACCACGGAAGATGCCCTAACTCATCTTTGCACATTAGAGCAGAAACATTACACACCTCTACTAAATTGTAACTAACAAATTCATCTTAGTTCTTCAGTATCCACCCTTCCATGGAGCTTGTTGTTCTTTCAGTCCATAAATTCAGCCATAAGTTCATAAGCAGAGAAGTCAACCAACCTTTTCTCATTCCCTCACAGTAGTCTTCAGAGGGGAAAACATGTAAAACAGATTATGAAAATGGTTAAGGAGAGAGGTCCCCTCTGATTGGACAGGCCAATGCATTTTTGATTGTTTATTTCAATACTTTTGTTTCACTTGCATCACGACTTAGTCGTTTCTCTGGATACGTGTTTGCAAGACATAGTGTGGTAATCAGAGAAACTGTGGCTACTATAGTCAGGACTGCCCTCATGGCTTTAAACCATCTGGGATAGGTGGGAAGAAGACTAAGATCATAATGCAAGGCAATCCCTAACCCTATTATAAGCATGAGTCCAGCTTGAGTGAGGTCATCTTTGAAAAGCAAAGTAAACCAGGCAAGTAGTGAAGGAACAACACTGTTAGCCAGATTAATCCAATCGGGACTGGCAGGACTGCCTTCTGGCAAAGCAAATCCCCATCTGATCCCTCCTAGGAAAGATAGTATAGATGCACCATATGCAATCTGAGCAAACACCAACTCTGGGTAGGAGACCTTCTGGATAGCCATTAACAATGGCACTGAAACAAAGGGAATTAATCCTGCAATGCCCAAATACAGAGCAGGCTTTGGAGAGTCCTTGAGTGAGGGCATGTCATATCGCAACAAATCCAGCTGGCGCGGCTCAGGTTCCGGAGGTTGTTTCTTCTTCCAGCTGCAGCAGGAAGAATGGAAACCCTGTGCCTTGGTTATGCTGGCAGATGCCTGCCTAAGCAGCTGTGATTTTGGCAGCACAGCCAAAGGGACAGGAGAGCCAACTGCCTTACTCCTTCCAGGTTGCAGAAGTCTTTGAAGATACATCATCTGCAATTACAAATGCAAAAAGACATCACTCAGCCTTGTGGTAGCTTAAAGAACCAACTACAGTACTTCATACTTTTCAGAAGGACGCTTCATGCATCTAATAAAGTGGACCATAGTCCATAAATGCTTACATCATTAAAATGTATTAGTCTTTAAGGTGCCATTTTCATTGTTTTTGCTTCAGTTCTTAATTGGGGCCTCTGCCACAGCTAAGTGTTAGCAATGAACAGTGATTTATATTTCCATTTTTTATTAATTTGTCCAAGGGAGTAGGGTTCCCCACCACCACTTATGCATATTGGGAGGGATTCAATTAAGTTTTACTCAGATCCATTTAAAGTAATTGACTTAATCATGTTCATTAGTTTCAGTGGGTCTCCTCTAAGTAAAACTTAGCTGAACACTACCAATTATCTCTAGTTAAATCCCACCAACATATGAGAAACTCGCCTAGGCAAGATTTGTATATTCTTTAAATTTTACACTTCTAAAAAGCTGCAAAGTAACATTTATTTCCACAGACATATATTAAGGTAGCCTTCTTTCACTTCAGTGAGCAATGAGTGTTTCAATATATAGACAGGTCTTAAAAGCAAATGAAGATGCAACTGTTTTGGAGACATTTACCTTGGAAGGAACTTGAAAACAACATCGCTGTAGAAGGTGAAACATTTTCAGAGATTCTGAAAGATAGGGATGGTTAGCAAAATATGCTCTTGCATTACCTCACCTGAAGTATAATACATGGATAAGGGTGCAATCCACCACATTGTTGTGGCATGCTATGCTGATTCAATTTTCATCCAGCACTAGAACTGGTGGATTAAATTCAGAATATCCCAGAGACATTTGGGAGATCAAGTCCCAGACAGTCCAGCAGTCAAAGCTGCTGTTTGATGTGTGATCATAGGAAACCATTCCCAACCATACCAAGCCAGTAACGGGAACCACATGGTACTGTGCAACTGCTGCAAGCCCTGCAGCAGTTGCACTATCTTTGCTCCCCAGTTATGTTGGGGATTTGCTGGAACTTGGCTGTGTATGTTGGTGGATGATGTCAGCAACAGTGGATAACACCACAGACCTATTAAAACAAGATTAAAGTAGCACAGAAGCTAACACAGGTTTGTATCCAGTGCAGTGCTGAGTGAACATCCCATCAGTGTGAATGGAAATCTCTCCCCCTTTCCTTCCCCTGCATCTGCCTCAACCTTGCCCAAATCTGCCCTGAAGGGTTTGGGAAACCCCAGAACAAATCAAGGGGCATGCAGGGAGAATCCCATTGTTTAAGCAGGAATCTTGCACTGATGTGCTGCTTGCTTAGTGCTGCACTGGATATAAGTCAGACAAGCAACAACATTCAAAACAAAACAGATACTATACGATATAGCTGCATGTGCCCATTTATTTCCCTCCCACCCAAGTTGCTCCAAGGTAAAGGCAATGCCGGAGGCAATACAAAGTTATTGCAACCTCTCATCAGTTAATACAACCCTGTAAAGAGAAGGCTCAGATTTTAAACATGTGTAACAAAGCCAAGTTTCTTAAAAGCCATTGTAGAATTTTAAGCCTGTGAACAAATCACGGGCCCTACCTAGTCCAATAGCCTGCTGCAGACAAGGTGTATCCCTAATAAATTTGTGCAAACTTTCTCAAAAGCAAAAGGTAACACATGCACGTTATGCACTTCCTCGCATGCAGAACCGCACTCTTCCGGGAATTCACTCTCCCTCCTTTCTCTAAGCATCCGGTCCCGCCAATACTTTGCTTTTCCGCGAGTTTCTCCCACGTCCCGCGCCTGTCACAAACCCATAGAGCCTCACCCTTTAGTAGCAGGGGGAAATCGAGGGCGTTGCAAGGGGCTCCCGGTGGGCACTTTGGGCTGTAGTATCAACCTAGTTGCTCATTAACTTTCACCTCTAAGCGGCAGACACAATAAACGCGACTCGCAGCCTTTGTAGATTCTTACAGAAAGCTTTCCCACAATCCAAAGCCTTTGGATTTGTTTTGTTTCGTTACAAAAACGTGCTTGGTAAAATTGTCCCGGGTGCGGAAACTGACTCTGCCTTCCCAGCGCAATTCGCGTTTTCCTAGCTTTGCTCCAAAATCCGCCACTCTTCACATCAACCTAAACTCAATCCACACTCCGCCTGGGGAAGGGGCGTTTCCTGTCCCCTGCTTTAATTCCGCCGGGTGCGCGTGCGTCGCGCTTAGTCTCTCGGCTTGGAACAGAGGCGAGACTCCCGCCCTTGCGTACTAAAAGTAACAACGCACGAGCGGATCCTCCTCCCCGCGTTTAATGGCGCTGCAAGGCCAAAATGAAAGGCCCTATTGCCGCCATCTATAGGCAACAACATTATTGCACTTTCCTACACTTTCCCATAAATCCTTGTACAGTACTAGCTAGATCAGGGGTCAGCAAACTTTTCTAGCAGGAGGCCGGTCCACTGTCCCTCAGACCTTGTGGGGGGCCGGACTATATTTTGGAAAAAAAATATATGAATGAATTCCTATGCCCCACAAATAACCCAGAGAGGCATTTTAAATAAAAGCACACATTCTACTCATGTAAAAACACCAGGCAGGCCCCACAAATAACTCAGAGATGCATTTTAAATAAAAGGACACATTCTACTCATGTAAAAACACGCTGATTACCGGACCATCCACAGGCCGGATTTAGAAGACGATTGGGCCGGATTTGGGCGTTAGTTTGCCTACCCATGAGCTAGATCCCAACTCAACTTCTCCATAAGAAAAATAATCCACATCCAACTACATCTCTACAGTCCTCAAAATAACCATCCTTTCACCAGAGTTCCCACTGTGAGCTGAACAAAGTATAACCATAACTACTCCCTCTAGCTTTCAAAAAAACATAAATAATCCCTACAAGGGCAAGTTCCATCTACACAAACTATACCAGACACCTGCACATTCCTGGCCATGAGCCAGTAAACTGAACATTCCAACTCCTTATCTCAAGGCCAAACTTGTTATGTCTTGGAGCACCTCAAAACCTGACAAGATGAAGATCCAGCCTTCCCTTCTTAATTCCGGCGGGAAGGTAAACGGCGTTTCCGTGCGCTGCTCTGGTTCACCAGAAGCGGCTTAGTCATGCTGGCCACATGACCCGGAAGCTGTCTGCGGACAAACGCCGGCTCCCTCGGCCTATGGAGCAAGATGAGCACGCAAACACAAAGTCGGTCACGGGTCCCTTTACCTTTACCTTTATAAAAGGTAGGTCTGAAAAATATTCCCAGGGAATCCTCCACTCAGTAGGTGGCAATCGCACAGTCTCTTCACAGCTGTAAGAACTGCAGCCTGTTACTCAAAGATAAATACTAATCTGATCTGCTTACACAGACATGAGTCTATGCATGCTCCAGTTACACCGAAGAGCTAAAAATTCTAAATACTCTTTAACTACTGTCTCCTATAAGTCAGAGCAGGTGGTCATTAAGCCAATGGGAAGGAAGGTATTCCAGAAGTTAACCCCAAGTGATGCTCAGGCATAGCTGGTGTTATTAAACTGACTATAAATGGTGACCACAGTACCCTTGTGAGTTGAGGCTGGTGATGGTAGGCTGTATGCCTGAGTCCCTCTGATTTAATTTTTCATTACCTACAGCAAGCGCTTTAAAAAAAAATGTTTAGGGGTGCTCTCATTTGGACTCAATAAAATTACCATTCTATAGTTCAAATCGGAAAAAATAAATACAGTAAATGGACAAAAGTACAAAGATTCACAAAATGTTTAGGGGTATGTGTACCCCTTCGTCCCCCCCCCCAGAAAAAAGCACTGCCCACAGTACATAGCACACATGTGCACAGCGTACACACTTATCCCCCACCCCCTGCAAATAGGCTATTAAGGCAGTCAGTGGTAATGAGGTGGCCTGACAGTGAGGTCCCATAGCCTGCGATTGGGCTTGTGGTTCCCCAACCTTGGTCAAGGAGGTCAAATCTTTACAGAACACACTCAAAGCCACAATAATAGAAGATCAGCTAAAATTTGTACCACAGATCAGTTTCACACTGACATCTGGTTAGCCAGTGTGGGAAAATACTGCTGGATTAGATAGGCCTTGAGTCTCAACCTGAATGGCTCTTCTTAGGTACCTACTTGATGTTTTTACACACAAGTTGTTATGTATCCATTCATATACACTGTATATACCATAAATAAGATACAGTAGATATCAAAATGATATTAATTAAGTTATGTATCATTTCTGCTATGCTAATTCTCTGGTTTGCTCTTCATGCTGAGTCTTGTTGCTGCTGTCTCATCCTGCCTTGCAATGAATAAGGAAGTGTGAAAGAAAGAAAGGGAGATTCAGCATTTGAAGGGATCAGTTACATTATACAACTATTTCTGTCCATGAAATATACCGTACTTTTGAGTGCTGAAAGTACTGTAGAAAGCGCTGAACAATTTTTTTTTGGGGGGGGGGCAACATTATAGTAACTTCTACACATAAATTCACATTTCACAGCATATCTCACATTACACTCTTTCTAGCTTCATTTGATCTTTATGGTTTGTGACTGTATGTATAATAATATTTGTATTAATCAGGCAGCCATAATATATTAGTTCTTTTCCCCATTAATTTCTCCTTTACTTTCAGTAACCTAATTTTCCCACCCCATGTTTCATAGCTTTATGGATTGTACACCACTGAAATTAATTAGCTCTGCACAACACACCAGGAATCAGAATAACAGGGAGAAATGTACATAAGTAACCAAAGAGCTAGCATCTTTCGCCTGTCTCTATGGCAAAAGAAAGCCAACTGCATGTAGTCAGCATTGTGTCAACATAAAGGAGTATAAAGCACCGGATCTGGCAGCTGCTGCTGTTTTTGCAATTTCAGTTTTCTGCATTTGCAAACAAAGATTAGGCAAAGTTTATGTCTTTTTTTTCCTCGTTCAAAATTATTTGCTGTAATGCTATTTATTCTAATCCTAAATCTGTTTTGGAGGGCACGACTGGTTTGTCTCTTTTCCTTCCTGACAGTTAGCTATTGTCATGTAAGGTTTACCTGACAATACCTAATTATTTACTCTATAGAGTTGACCCACTTTAATCAGTGAGAGCATGGTGGAATCAGAAGACTGCAGCCTTTCTGGAGTCTGTCACTGCAAATTAGTTTGCTTGGCCCAATTACCTAGATTTTGCTGTAGAAGAATGCATAAATTGCTTTGGCTACATTTATTTAGGCCTGGTTTATGCACACGAACGAAAAAGTCTGGTTAGATAAAGTTGCTATTGAATTCCTGAGAATCATTATTAAAATTTAAGTAGGCTGTGGTGGGGCTGTTTGCACCACTGGGCTCGCGGTCGCTGATAAATAGAAAACTACAGACATACAAATGTTTCGGAAAGCTTTTTCTTTTCATTCCTATCAGCAATATTAGGCAGGCCTGCGCGCTTCTCGGTGGCGGAATGCCTGCTTGTTCCACCGGCTTAAATTATTTGGGAGAATTAATGAGTGCCTGGCGCTTTAAGAATGAAGAGACTTCAGAGCCATGGCTGGAGATAAGGGCGAAGGAGGAAGAAGTGAAGTCCATAATGTATTCGGGCAGCAGGACGTTAGCGTGCGGGGAAAGCGCACAGCATCACGGAAGTAGCTGTGAAAGGCTGGTTTGCCTGCAGCCTCCGATAACACAACCAGGAGGATACACGCTCACGCATGCGCAGAGCAGAAATGGAAGGCGCGCGAGAGCCCTGAGCAGCCTCTTTGGTGGGCGGCACGCGAAAGACTACTTCGCCTGGCTCGGACGAGCCAGAGCACGAGCGGCGGAAAGCGAGTGCGCGTGCGCCCCGGTCTTTTGGCACGGGCTGGGCCCAGGTGGGTGTGTTTCCCCCTCTTTCCCCCCCCTCTTCGCACGCGTGAGTAGCCCCGCCCCCTCCGGCCCCCGGCCGGGCTGGGCCGGGCAGCCATTTTGGGCAGAGCTTTGTTATGGTTCGGTGTGGGGAACTCAAGCGACACAGAGAGTGAGGCGGGAGGGGGCGAGTGGGGCCTGGTCCCGTAAGCACGGCCTTGTGTGGAGAGAAGGGAAGAGGAGCTGGACTTGAGGCGGCGCTGAGCGGCAGCCAGCGGCCTTTGGGGAGAGAGTAAGGTAGGGAGCGGGCAGGGGGAAGCCCAGAACAGGCGAGGGGGCGGGAGCATAAACAAGTGGAGGTTCTGTTGCAGGAAAGAGCCGAGGGGGCGGTGGAGGCCCTGCGGGGTCGCTTGGCGGCCGGGAGAGTTGCTCGGGGCAGTTGTTGGTTTGCGGAAGCGCTCGGGACGAGGGGCATCGCGGAGAGGTGTTTGGCAAGGGTTGGGGGGCAGGGAGGCGGCGATAGCTAATAAGAGGGTAATGGGGGGACCTGCTTGGAGGTGTCTGCGCGGGCAATTGGGGGGCAGGGGTGGAGACTGGAGGTGTGCGAGGAAGGATCAGCTGGAGTAAAGAGTGAATAGCGGAAGGAGGAGGCTACGGTAGGCCTCTGGAGTGCAAAGTTGAGCAGGAGGTGCGGAGTGGCCAGGGCAGGCAGTCGGTGGCATGTGATTTTCAGGGCAGGTGGGAGAGGGTTATTTTGTTTTGTTATTTGTTGGCATGGGGGTGAAATGGATTTGGGGTTCCAGCGTGGGTATAGGAAGGGAGGGAGAAGCTGATCAGAGCAGTTGTGAGACTAGGCTAAGGTAGGGGGCGGGTCTGAAGTGGGGTAGGCGGGGGGGGGCTGTCGAGTAGGGCACAGGATTTTATAAAGTGCGAGGAGTTATTCTTTAGAGGAAAGGGGGCAAATGCTGGCTTGTTGGACAACTTGTAGACAGCTTGTTGGACAACTCGAGACAGTAACGTGTGGTGGGTCAAAACTAGGAATATTTAAGTAAGAATGCTTGACTTGGCATAGTTTCCCTATGGAACTGTTTTCGTTTTCTTTTTCACACACACCCGCCCCAAACAACAACAGCGACTCTGTGTTCAGGAACAAATATACAAGTGTCAGGACTGGATAATTATATCTTGCCTTCAATGCAGACTGCCTTGTAAAATCTAGCACTGTTCTTGCTGAGCAGGCTGAGAAGGAGGGAGTTGACTTGTGGGTGTGTTTGTAGGGAGGTACAAATAGAGTATTTTGAATATTAAGGCAGAAGGAAGGCATACAGTATTATACTTGTGTAATACTTCTTTGCTGCATATGACTCAAGGTAAGGAGTAGTGTCAGATTCTGGCAGTTACTGGTAGATTTTTTTAATGCTTGAATGGAATGTGCACTTCATGTGTCTTTCCTGTTGGCTATATAACTCTAGATACTGCTTGAAATTATTTGGGTGTGTGGGGGTGTAAAAACATTTTCCTTTAAAATTTGGGTAGCTGAGTTAAAATATAAATGTTAAATAGAATCTAGTGCAAATGTGGAAGTTGTTGTGTGTCTTAAAAGGATAGTTGCTTTGACTGTTCTGCACCAACATTCCTTGGGAAATAGGACAATTTGTCTATATGCCTTCTATGTAGAAGATAGCCTGGAGGAAACTGAACAATTCTTAACTTTTAAAGAGAATGTACTAAACTAGTACTTCATCCCGATAACCTTAACAGTAAGAATTTGCATCTAGAGATCTATTAATAATACTTTAGTAACTTGTTTGACTTTTAGATGCAATAGAAAAAAAGAGTTCCAGTGACCAGTGTTTTCTTAGGGGTGGGAGAAGAGACCAGACTTATAAGTTCTACTTTTGTTTTGTTTTTTTGGAACCCCAAGATCCATCAACCAGAGTTGGGTGCAAAAGGCATACTTAAAATTAAAGAATCTGAGCCCAAGAATTTGTTTTTAGTACCAGACCTGAACTGAGCTGACAGTTCTTCCACACACATATCCACTCCTTGTTGCTCTATGCCACCCTATTTTCTTCATTTCAGCAATCTGATTTGTGTGTCTTGCTATTATTAAGCAATTGATAGTCAGAAATCATTGCCAACCTCCTGAAAATCACATAGATCTTCCATTAAATCCCCAATCTCTGCACCCCTGTCTTGGGTGATCATTGTCAGGGTAAGGATGAGAACTAAGTATATTATGAAAGGATAATAGAATTTTGCAATCATTTTGATAGGTACTTCATTTATATAAACTTGTACACACTTTTGCATGAGTCACATGTTGTTCTTTTTTAGATGTATCTCAAAGAGATTAGTGGGTTTGGGATTATTTGTATGTCAGCTAATACTTTTTAGTTGATTTACCATTTGCAATTCTCCCTTTCTGTACAACAACCATAAGTGAAATTTAACCTTACAGTCCAAATACTGAATGCTGCATTAACACTTCTGCTAATAGTAGTAGACAGATACGACTGTGGGTGGGGATTTTTTAATTAGATTTTGAGTTGTGTTGTCAAATTTCTGCTTCTGTTGTCATATACCCTACTGTAATGAGAAGTGGAAATAAGATTAGAAATTTTCTTAAATCCTGCAAAATATTAACATTGTTATGCTAAATGCTCTTCAAATATGTCCACCCAGTTAATAGTCTGCATTCCTATTCACACTAACTTCAAGCTGCATTAAGTGTAGTGGAACTTCTGAGCTAACTGGTTTATTGCACAGTTTTGTTTTAGATACCTGAGTTAAACTCAAGTGCTTTGTACATAGTGAAGCTTATACAGAAACTCGTTTGTCACTTAGGCATTCTGGTGCTTGCTAGTTTTTCTGCCTCTGTAAATTAAGAGAAGAGTGTAAGCCTCACCACTCTGGAAGACTTCATTGCTCCAGAAACTTTGCCCTAGTAATAAATTGTCAATATTTCTGTACACAAGAGTAGCAGTGCAAAAACATTTAGTATTAGAAGAAACAACAGAACTGGAATATAATTCCCAAAGAGGATAGGTTTCCATTTAAGTTTCTAGAATTTTGTTAATGTTTAAGGAAAGAGATGAGAATGGCTATGTTGCATTCAAAGCAAGTACTGAAAGAGAAGCCAGTATTGCCTCACCAGTTGATTTGCATGGTATTTGGTAGCCTTTACTGACTTATGGACAACTGTTAAGGGGGAAGGAATGACTATTGTGAAAGAAATATGTTAGTTCACTCTTTTGCTGCAACCTCTGTATTTTAGAAAGAACACTGTACTTTGAAAGATAAGAGGTTTTGATACTTCCCCTCTCTCCACTTCTCCTTTCCCTACTCCTTTAGCTGTAAAAATAGTTGAGTACTATATGGTAAAGTCAGGCTAGATTGAGACCAATGTAATGCATTTCTAGGGCACACATTTCTTCAAAAAGGTGATGAGACTGCCTAATTTTTATTCTCTTTCCAGGCTCCTAACATGTCTCCTACAGTAGGCTGCAGCATATTACTAATTTGTCATTAATAATGTTAAGCTCAGGTACTTGTAGCATAACCATATATCAGGGGTCGCCACCATTTTTGGACCTTTAGCTGTAAAAATAGTTGAGTACTATATGGTAAAGTCAGGCTAGATTGAGACCAATGTAATGCATTTCTAGGGCACACATTTCTTCAAAAAGGTGATGAGACTGCCTAATTTTTATTCTCTTTCCAGGCTCCTAACATGTCTCCTACAGTAGGCTGCAGCATATTACTAATTTGTCATTAATAATGTTAAGCTCAGGTACTTGTAGCATAACCATATATCAGGGGTCGCCAACATTTTTGGACCATTTTGAATGTTGAGAGAATGCTGATGGTGCCAGTTACAATATGACAGCCACGGGGGAATGGCATGGCACAAAATTAGAGAAAGTGAAGATACATTTTCTGCCCCTGAGCAACCTCATGCTTACCGTGGGAAATCAGCTGTGGAGGTACTAATGTCAAAGGCCATTGTTTTCCCCAATGGCAGTCCTAAACCAAAGCATAAACTGCCATCCTGTATCTAGAACATAAATAGAACAAGTCCTATTTAAAAATGGAGAAAGACTTCTGAAATAAACGTATGTACTGTGCATATGGGGCCTATCACATTTTTTGTAAAATGGTATAAATACGGCCTTGTAAATAGTTTCAAGTACCGTATTAGGTCAGAAGAAGAAATGCAAAAAAATTAAATTGTGATGGTCTTAAAATCTAAGCTTTCTTTTTGAAAGACTGTAATATGTTTGATTCATGGTGGAAAGAAAATTCTGTTCTAGATAATAAAGAGAAACTCTGTGAAGGGTGAATTCCACTATGTATTTAATCAAATACGGGATTCACTCATAGCACACTTAAAAAAAATATATTTTAAAAGTATGTAATAGATGCTACGAACAATTAATGCAGATCTTTCATTGGCTTAATTTCTGGAGTGTACACAGAAATTTTACAGCTGTGTGTGTTTGGAAATATGGAAAGTAGTAATTCAGGTTCAGGTGTAACTGAATTACAAACAAATTGTTAGGTGTGTAAAATGGCTGACTTGTCTTCAATTTGTCTGACATGACTTTTTAAAGAATATATTGAAACAGACCGCTTTCATTTTAGAACTATAATACATTATTTGTTTTAAAAGGGGGAGACTCAAGACCACTTATTTAACAATGTATGGTGTTTATACCCAAATAATTTCATCTCCAAAATAGCTATGTATTTGTACAGGCATTTAAACTTGCCCATACCAAAATTGGAGCTTACTTGCAGCCCATTATGGGTTGAATCCAGCAACCATTGGATAAATAGAATGACTTCTGCTCCTGCAGTGGAACGTCTCCTCCCCATGACCCCCAAATCTGAGGTAGTGGGTTGGGGAGGTGGGGGTGCATGGAGGGGGGAGGAGAAGTATATGAATGAAAGCCATTCCACTTGTGCAATGATCTTTTCAGATACAACCCAGAACATTTTAAAGCTTGGGAAGTTTTAAATAGTGCGGCAGTGGAACTGGTCACCTTAGACTTTGTTTATGGATAAATATATGTGTTGTGATGGTCATCACCATTTGATGTTGATAGACATCTGTATTAACCTGAGATACAAACAAGAGTCAGCATCCACACACAGCCATTTCACTCTTTCCTTCACCAGAGTGAAGCAGCCAGGAAGCTGTATCCAGACCAAGAGCCATAGTTATGGCTTTCAAACAAACCACAGTATGAAGCCATGGTGTTAAGGTGGTCACTGCATTAACCAATTCCAAGTGTGAATGTATCAAGAAGCTGTCAGCTGCAGCTTCCTGGCTTGCTCATTTGTGCAAAGGAAGAGGTGAAATGGTTGCATGTGAGTGCCTGAAACTTGTGTAAATCTTGATTTACTAAGCCAAGATTATCCTCTGAACATCACCCATGTATAAAGTATGCACAAATTAATATGGGTTCAGCAACCAATATGTTGACTTGGATGAAGCAACTCAGTGATCAAATTTCAGTTGAGCCATGGCTTATATGTGTGGCGTTATGGACGGCAAAAATAATAATAGTCTAGTAATGGCCCACTTCACAATGATATCAGTAGTGATGCCTCTCTTGTTTCAGTGTACAAAGGGTAAATTCTTCGTATGTTAACCTGTAGTTCTGATTTTCAACGGTTTCACAAAAGCTTTAGTAGATTAATGTGGGACATATTAAGCTACTAGTGAAATACTTGTTGTTTTGATGGACGTTATGTGTGTGTGTGTGTATAAACCCACATGTGTGGAGGTACCGTATACACTACACACTTTCCAGGGGCACCTGCGGTTTGTATATAGAAATACAACCTCTTGTGTGAATGGAAATATATGTTTTTTGTGGCCACAGTGTAGCTTACTGTACGAAGGTAACAGTGTTCGAAACTCCCATTGTTTTAGGCGCATTGTGCAACAGGAAATTTTATTAGTGTGAGCAGTTTCTGAGCTCTGGGCGCAGTACTACGCCTAAGATTTCAGATTAAAATTGCAGTGGAAGGAAGAGAGGACCTTTTCTGACTCCCCACTTCCAGCTACTCTGAAGACTGGAGAAGAGACCCTCTTAAGAATATTAAGAATAATCCTTAAGGGAAGGATTAGACCATGTGAAAAATGAGCATAATATTTTAGCTGCAGTTCACTCATTTTCAGCTTTGTATTCTTGTTACTTAAAAAGCATTCCGTTGTTGCACCCATAACCTAGGTTTAAGGTGCCATTTAGCTCCTAACTTTCAAATCTGTTTCTAACACTGGAAGGTAAGACTTGTATTTGATATTCTGTCCACTCTTGTACCTGGCCCTTTCTGCAGCCCTTTGGCTGAGACCTTTCTCACTCCCATTTAAAAGGTTAATACCAATACCAATAACACAAGCAAGATATGATTGCATAGCATTCTTGTTGGCAGTCTTGCTGCAATAGTCTAAGCTGCAGTTTCCAAAATGTCTTCAAAAACAACCCCTTGAAAAGCTCATTGCATTATTCCAGTCTAGAAATTAACCAGCCATGGCCAGGTTGTCTCTTGTCAAGAAAAGGTTGTAGTCAGCATATCAGGCATAGCTGATAAAATGCACTACATGCCACTGAAGCAATCACACGTTGAAATGGCAAAGTTGAATCCATAAGCACCCACAGGATGCACACCTGATCTTTCAGGGAGAGTGAAATCCTTTTCAGAACTGGTTGAACAGCACCTTCCTGGGCAGATGAACCGCCCACCAACAGCACTTCCATCTAGTTACAATTTATTGGTTCTCTGCCAAGTACCAAGACAGCAGTGCTTCATCAGGAATTGACAGAGCTGGGTGTCAAAAGCCCCATAACCCTTTATAGGACACAGGAGTTCCTCAGCAGATAAGTTGGTGCAGAATGGGTTCCCATAAAATAAAAATCTGAAAACCACTGGTGTAAATCATAAGCACTGCAGCAGTTGTCTGAACCACCTAAGAACATTCCGCCAAATCACCTTCTTCCATCTAATCAACCATATTCAAGGTTTCAGTGGAAGGAAATGAAGGTGGAAGAACCATCTCCAGTACACGGCTTCAAATTTCAGATTTAATGACAGTTACTTGATTTCAAGCTTTCTCGGAAGTAATACATGCAGATCCCATTATCTGAACATAATGCGTTCCTAGAAAATCACTCATTAGGCGAACAATCGCATAATGATCTGACGAATCCCATATTCCCATCCTAACATTTAGTTTGGCCTTCAGTCACTGCCTCTGCTCTGCAGGTTATATTAATCACGTACCTTTTGAAATTTTTATTGATCAGGGTTGACCATACCAGTTTGAATTTTGTCATCCTAAGGATGGAAGTTAGGGCTGTTGTTCGCTTTTGTAGAAGGTGAAAAGATGTGGTGTGAAATGTTTGTACTCTGTTCTACATGAGTTGGGCCAGACTGCTGTTGCTCCTTTTTTCTGTGCTTGAAAATAGACTAGGATTTAGACTGAAGCAGTGTTAGTTGATTATACTGGTTCATCATAAATACATTTTGCCATACTAAACTGAAAGATCAAATTCAAAATTGTTAATATATGAAGAAGTTTTCTTTGGTGTGGGAATAAGTTCAATCCTTCAAGTTCTGAGGGTCCAGATGCTAGTGCTGCTTGTGACCTATGGGCCAGTAAGTCTTAGTATGTGGCTGAACAGCACATCCAAGTGTTTTTGCCTACTAATAGTGTCTTCCAAAGTGTCTTCCAATACAGAATTCCATTGCTCAAAATGCATTTATATGGGAAAATGCAATGTAGCACTAACTAGCAAAGAATTACTGCACATGGCGTTGGAAGTTATGCAATCAAGAGATGTATGGAGCAAATTAGGTTTCGGAAGAAGTAGGATGAACTGTGTTTTTAATTGAGAACACAGTAACTAATCACGATTGGGTAGAATTAATGGAATCTGGATTGGTTTTTTTGCAGATTTCTGTTTAAGGTTAGATAGTAAATCCCATGTGAATCACTCAGTAATTTGTGTATACCTATACCTATAACAAGGGACGCGGGTGGCTCTGTGGTCTAAACCACAGAGCCTAGGGCTTGCCGATCAGAAGGTCAGCAGTTTGAATCCCCACGACGGGGTGAGCTCCCGTTGCTCGGTCCCTGCTCCTGCCAAGCTAGCAGTTCAAAAGCATGTCAAAGTGCAAGTAGATAAATAGGTACCGCTCCGGTGTGAAGGTAAATGGCATTTCCGTGCGCTGCTCTGGTTCGCCAGAAGTGGCTTAGTCATGCTGGCCACATGACCCTGAAAAACTGTCTGCGGACAAATACCGGCTCCCTCGGCCTAGAGCGAGATGAGCATGCAACCCCAGAGTCATCCACGACTGGACCTAACGGTCAGGGGTACCTTTACCTTTATACCTAACAAACATTGAGCTGTAACTGTATGCATCAGTGATTAGAAAGCTGAATGCATAAAACATGCAGTTTTCTAGAGTAAACTAGGCTCTTCTGCACACTCAGCTGTTTGCCGTATTGGTTTATTAGTTGCACTTAAGTCACAGTTTCCTTTGAAGCTGTGGTTTGACAAACCTTTGAAGCACTGAAGTAAGGCACTCGAGGAGGTAATGAGATGGATGCATTGTCATAGTGCTAACTTTCAGACTGATGAGTGATAGCTTATCTGTCAGATTGTTGAGAGGCTCCCTGGGACAGTAGGTTCCTTTGATTTAAACATTTACATACAAGGTTTTGACCACTATAATATGGATGTGGTACACAAACTTGCAATGTTATATATTTTTGAAGGGGGTATGATTTCATAGTGTTTCACTAGATATAAATTGCAAAGCTGCCAGACATGCAAATAGCCATTTTAAAACTCTTTAGAAAGGAACAGTACTAAAAACATTACAAGTAAGGGCTATTCTATGGAGATTACACTTAACTTTTTTTGTTCTCAGTTCTATTGGTTATTCAGTGTCTATGGTAACATCTGTTAGGTCTTTAATAAATGCACAGGTATTTGCAGATTTACATGTAACTGCATTGTGTTAATTTAACCCTTCTCTGTTTTGCTTCTCAGGTAAACCTCTAGTAAGCTGAGCAATAGCTTGGAACTTTTATCCCAAAATAGAACCCAGTTACAACTTTACTGAAAGGAAAATAATTTTAGTATTTGAGTTAATTGAATAACTTTTCCCCCCAAGAGTTGTAATGTTAAATTCCTGAATTATACTGTGTATTAACTTTCACTTTTAGTTTAGACAAGTATATTACGTCATTCATTCTCAATTGTTACTTGCTAGAAGGGTAAATACTAGTTATCCATGGATGAGCACCCAGCTGACACCATGCATCTGTTTCTGCTGGAGAGCTTTAGTGATAGATGCCACAGCACTGCAATGTGCTTTTCTATTAATAATACTGACATTTTTGAACAACTAAAATACAAGTACACACCCAGAAACACAATAATTGAACAATAGGACATAAACAACCTAACTTTAGGAATGGAAGCAAGAAAAAAGTACGGTATAATCGATCTAAAGATGTGTGATATACATTCTACTTGTCTTTGTTTTCCTTCAAAGGATCCTTACTTGTGAAGGAAAAGTTGAAGTTGGGATACAACCATATCTTGCTGCACTTAAGCTACACTCTGTATAGGAAAAAGAGGTGGGGGAGATGCTTATGTGTAACATAGATCAGGAGAAGATGACTAATCAGAATCTAGAAAAGGGTTCTGTATTTTTTTCAAACAATTTAAAAGTTTGCTGCGTCTTGTAGTTCACCCACTCCTTGCATACCAAATCCAACATTCCAATCCGGGCTTTCAGCTGGGTCCTAGTGCTTTCATGACTGAATGATTGTGAGGGTGGTACAGGTGGATGAGAGTGGGTAAGCCTCATTGCACGAGCAGAAACCCTTGTGTTGGCTCCTGCTGGCTAGCAGAAATAGCCCAACAGGTCTACTGTGAGTAAAATATAACTGAGTACTATGGGACGCAGGTGGCGCTGTGGGTTAAAGCCTCAGCGCCTAGGACTTGCCGATTGAAAGGTCGGCGGTTCGAATCCCTGCGGCGGGGTGCTCTCCCGCTGCTCGGTCCCAGCGCCTGCCAACCTAGCAGTTCGAAAGCACCTCCGGGTGCAAGTAGATAAATAGGGACCGCTTACCAGCGGGAAGGTAAACAGCGTTTCCGTGTGCAGCTCTGGCTCGCCAGATGCAGCTTTGTCACGCTGGCCACGTGACCCGGAAGTGTCTCCGGACAGCGCTGGCCCCTGGCCTCTTAAGTGAGATGGGCGCACAACCCCAGAGTCTGTCAAGACTGGCCCGTACGGGTAGGGGTACCTTTACCTTTTTACTATCCACAGGCTTTTGAGTATGCTAAAATCAAGTTACATTTTCAGTGCATTTTTTAATTAAAATTTAAACTGCATAAGGCAGGCATCCCCAAACTTGACCCTCCAGCTGTTTTGGGACTACAATTCCCATCATCCCTGACCACTGGTTCTGTTGGCTAAGGGTGATGGGAGTTGTAGTGCCAAAACAGCTGCAGCGCCAAGTTTGGGGATGCCTGGGATAAGGGAAGTGCTGCTGGCCTTATGTTCTTGCCTTGGTAAATGGCATACTTAATGGTATAGTTAATGATTTACTGTGAGCATAGCTTTCTGGGCTGTTACCATTTCCCTTCTAGGGCACAGTGGAAGCAAACTATGATCCCTGGCTTAGTATTGCATCTGAATTGGGAATTATTATTTATTTCACTTCCAAACAGACCATGGTTTGTGAATTATGCTTTGTTTCTACTTGTGCTAGCAGAGAGAACACAACAGCCCAGCAAAACATGTTCACAATAAAACATTAAGTATGCAGTGTAATGTGTGAAATAGTGTGTTGTCATGTCAAAAATATAAGTATTGTAATAAAAATCTGAAAAGCTTTGCATTTGTTTGGATATAACATCTAAATCACATTTAGTGTTTTGATTCCCTCTAACCCCATCATATATTTAAGTTCAAATACTCTTGGGAGCAGAATGGTGTGTAGATGGACTTTTGGTCTCATTCAGCGGGGTTCATCTTCTTAATTGTTATTATTTTTTGAGATACTTCATTAGGTAAAACTAACCCATCTTTTTTGTTTTGTTTACTTTAATAAGTCAGAAATGTTAAATTGGAATCTATTCAACTGAGGGCATCAGGATATGTTCCAGGAAATCAACATTTCTGGTTTGAGTTGAATCCTGAGAAGGCTTTTGTGTGTGTGTTAATGTCTCTTGCAAAATAATGTTGAATTCCCATCTAACAGATGTGGAGTTCAATTTCCAGGTTGTGAATGGATCATTAACCTCCCTTCCTGCCCCAATCAGTAAAAGAAAAGTTATCACTTCACTGGGGACTTGCATGAGGAGGTGTTGCTAGAGGACCAGTTCCTGGCCATGCTGGCTGCACTGATGGGAGTTGGAGTTCAGTAAAATCTGGAGAACCAGAGATTTCCCATTCCCAGCATAGTAATTATGGGGCCAGTATATTAAATCGGCGATTCTTTTAAAAATGATGTGCCAATCTTGACATGGAACTTTTTGAATCAGGGTAGAGCAGCTTTCCCTGACTTGGAGCCCCCTCCATCCCCAACTACAGCTTCAGCTAGCATAGCTAATGATTAGGGATGATGGCAATTGTAGTCCAAAATGTCATGAGAGCATCAGGCTGGAAAAGGGTGAACTAGGGAATATAAACTTACTACTTTGCCATGATTATAGCTCCACATTGAGCTATATGAGATCATAGAATCTTAGAGTTGGAAGGGATGCAAGGGTCATCTAGTCGAACCCCCTGCAATGCAGGAATCTCAGCTAAAGCACCCATGACAGGTGGCCATTCATTCAACCTCTGCTTAAAAACCTCCAAGGAAGGAGAGTCCACTACCTCTTGTGGGAGTCTGTTCCACTGCCGAACAGCTCTTACTATCAGAAAGTTTTTCCAAATGTTTAGTCGGAATCTCCTGACAACTTGAAGAAATTGGTTCAAGTCCTACCCTTCAGAGAGGGAGAAAATAAGCATGTTCCCTCTTCCATGTGACAGTCTTTAAGATACTTGAGGATGGTTTTCATATCTCCTCTCCTCTTTTCCAGGCTAAACATACCCAGCTCCTTCAAGTGCTCCTTGTAAGCCTTAGTTTCCAGACCCTTAATCATCTTGGTTGCCCTCTGCACATGTTCCAGCTTGTCAACTTCCTTCTTAAATTGTGGTGCCCAGAATTTGGACACAGTATTCCAGGTGTGGTCTGACCAAGGCAGAATAGAATGGTACTATTACTTCACTTGGACAATGTACTTCTGTTGATGCAGCCTAGAATAGTGTTAGCTGTTGACTCATGTTAAGCTTGTAGTCCACCAAGACCCCTAGATCCTTTTCACATTTACTGCTAGTAGTCCAGGTGTCCCCAATCCTATATCTGTGCATCTAGTTCTTCCTGCCTAAGTGCAGAACCTTAGATTTGTCCCTATTGAAATTCATTTTGTTTGCCTGGGCCCAGTTCTCCAGTCAAATATAACTTTACAGGAAGTATGTATCAAAGAGAAATTCAGGACTTAAAGAAATGAATGCTATGCAGAATACCTTAAATGCTGCTGTTCTGCAGTTTATTTTTGACCAGTTGGAAACCTTCCATAATTTACCTTTCGTGATTGTAGGCGTATAATTTCTGCCATGGTGATAAATCAACGGAACGTGGAATTTTTAAATTCTAAAATGCATAGCATCCTTAGTGATGTGCTAGTGTTCTGTGGTGTGTGTGTATGCGTCCAATTTCAAATAAGTCATAGTTTAGTAGTTGTTAGGGTTAATTAATTATAGACACTGTATTAGTGCGGGTTATTTTGATAGGTAATAAAATCTAAACCTTTCATAAGAGTTTTTCTGAGCTAGATTTACATATTCAGCATTGCATAGTATTGACTGTGCTCAGTCCTCTTTTGGTTGACTTTGGGGATTTTGCCCCCTTGTAAAGTGTTTTTTTATATATCTGCAAGCCTCAAGGTTCCCTCTGAGCAGGCAGACAACTTTCCTTTGGTTTCTTTCTGGCCCTTTTTGGGGGCTTTTGTCGGTATTCAGTGAATTTGCAATTAGAGAGTGTTATTTGTATCCTCTGTTGGTAGGGTAGTGCATGTTGGCAGACCTGTGTTTGAACATGGTGGCACCTGCAAAGTAGGTATGTCTGGAGTGTTGAGAGTTCAAATCCTTATTCATGAAGCTCACAAGGTAGCTTTGATGGTGGTAATAATAATAATGATGATGGTGATGATCATGATAATTTGTACCCCGCCTATCTGACTGGGTTGCCCTAGCCACTGTGGGTGGTAAAGTCTTTCAGCCTAACCTACTTCATGAAGCTATTTTATGAAGACAAAATAAGGTAATACATGGACAGATGGGGTACAAATAGGATAACTTTCAAGTTAAAAATGCTGAAATAGGGTGTTGATTGAAAATAATCACAGGTAACTTAAAAACTGGCTTGCTTCATGATTTCAGTAGAAACTGAAGAAGACGTGGAAAACTTATATGTTATTGAGCTTTTAGATCCTTTTTGCTTCACTTACTGATAGGTAATACTGTCTTTCTTTCAGAGAATACTTCGTGAATTCTACACTTTTCAGAAGATCGTCACCCAAATTCATTATAATACACCAACTTTCTCTTTTTTAAAGCAACAACTCAACTAAATTAGTTCAGGGAGAGATTATTTTCTGGCTTAGCCCCTTTTAGCTTTAATTGAATGCATTCATAGCAACAATAGGACAGAAATCATTGTGAATCTTACCTCTTCATCAAGTTGCTTTTAGTTCCTCCGCAAGGAAATTTAAGTTACGTTATGTGAAAATCCTTTCAAGATACAGTTTTAAGAATGCTAACAACTTTTTAAGCAACTGTATAAGTGGTGAAGATGAGTCTTGCATTTTAGAACTTCTACAAATATAAGTTTTAACACACATTTTCAGAATTTGCAAGATACTTCATGGTCCTGCCACCCACCTCCCCGCCCCCATTCCAAATCAAGTTGTTGCAGAAGATGAACAGAGTGGATTTGTGGAGTTCACCATTAATCATGGTGTCTTTCTGAATGCTGTGCATATCTGATAAGTACTGTTGTAATGTAAAAGCTGAGTTGCATAGCATTGTAACAACAACAGCAAAATTAATGAGGTGAATGTAGTTGTGGCTTTTCAAAAATGCACACTCCCTTTTAGGTATTTTTTTCTCATATAAGTGCAGAGAGCAATTAAGATGAGCAGCTAGAGGGGTGAGGGGTGCAGTCGGCACGAAGTGCGGCTTCTCGTGCTTCCTTTGGGACTCACCCTTGCCACAAAGCTGGCATAGGTGCACCCTGGAGAAGGAAGAAATCTGGAGAGCCAAGAGAAGTGCTAAAAGTGAGAGTGGTGGACTGCAGAGGCCGGACTAGGTAAGTCATTGTGGGACTTCTTTTGTTTATAGCTATATGAAAATACACAATCTTTGCGCCTTCATTTCCATCTGTTTGTGATATTTCACAACAGGCATGTTCAAATGATCATATCTTGATTTAATAAGAAGAAATAAGAAGTCTTGTGCACCCACATGCAGCTGCTCCTTTCCTGTCTTTGCATGAGGTGGCAAAGAACAGGGAAGTCTTTAATTAAAAATAATATCCTGTTTAGTAGCTTTGGAACTCACCAGTATTTGAAGCCATGGCTTGAGGTTGCCTTCAGATGGTGTCTAGAAGCATAGAATTGTAAGTTGGAAGGGGCCCAAGAGTCATCAGGTTCAACCCCCTACAATGCAGGAATCTTAACTAAAGCATGACAGAAGACCATCCAACCTCTGCTTAAAAACCTCCAATGAAGTAGAATGCACCACCTTACAAGAGAGTCTTTTCCACTGTTGAACAGCCCTACTGTCGGAAAGTTCTTCCTGATGTTTAGTCAGTATCACCTTTCTTGTAACTTGAATACTTTGGTTTGGGTCCTAGCCTCTGGGACAGGAGAAAACAAGCTTGCTGCATCCTCCACGTGACAGTCCTTTAGATCAGTGTTTCCCAACCTTGGGTCTCCAGCTGCTGTTGGACTACAATTTCCATCATCCCTGACCATTGGTCTTGCTAGCAAGGGATGGTGGGAGTTGTAGTCCAAAAACAGCTGGAGACCCAAGGTTGGGAAACACTGCTTTAGATAACTGAAGAAGTTTGAAGAGTTTCCCAGTTCAAACAAAATGGGAAATGGGATATTGTTGACTGTGGATTTCTTGTTATGTGCTCATGGAAAAGCCATGATACCGTTCAAACATGCTTATTGTGAAAGATTTATAGCAGGGGTCAGCAAACTTTTTCAACAGGAGGCCAGTCCACTGTCCCTCAGACTTTGTGGGGGGCCGGACTATATTTTTTTTGGGAGGGGGGGATGAATGAATTCCTATGCCCCACGAATAACCCAGAGATGCATTTTAAATAAAAGAACACATTCTATGCTTGTAAAAACATGCTGATTCCTGGACCATCCATGGACCGGATTTAGAAGGCAATTGGGCCAGATCCAGCCCCCGGGATTTAGTTTGCCTACCCATGATTTATAGTGTACAGAGGGAGACCTGAGTGAATTCTAATATGCTGGAGGGGAAATTAATACTGAATTCCTCATCAACTTTTTCTAGTTCCCTGCAGAAACTATAAAGGTTGATGGAGCTCAGTTTCTAGGTTTATTGGTTTGAATTGAGCATGGAGCGTGGAAATCAACAGGAGCCATTGAACTACAGTAGTTCAGAATGGATCTATATCAAGTTGTATATCCTTCAGTTAGCTCTTGGAAAGATACTGAGTTGCTGTCCAAGCTGTTGGGGGCAGGCCCAGTCCTGTCTTTGCTGTGTTGTCTTTGCTCTGGGAAGGGCTGACAGTGGATATGTGTTGTTCATCTTGTCTTAGATCCTGGCCATGAGGTTTGATGCCTCGCTTTATTGAAGGAGAGACACTGGACCTAAATGGCGCAGCATGACTTTGTTCCTGCCTGGCTTAACTTCTCTACACCGCAGTCTGCTAAGGTAAACAACTGAATCTTGGATCAAACTCTTCAATAACATTTAGACAAGTTATGACTAGGTTGCCTATTTGATTATGAAATGCATACACGGTTTTGTAAAATAGTAAGTTATATTGGCCATATTGAGCCCACATTAAAAGTGCATCAACAATAAAATGGTAGGACATTGCTACCAGAGTTGATAGCCCATTTGTCAAACTAATGCTTGCATTAAAAAAACTAACATACAAATTGCATTTTTGGACAATTTGTCACTAATGGTGTGTTGTCATGACATGGAAAAAGCTGCAAAACTTAAATGTAACCAGTGCCCTCTTCAAACTGTTTTTTGCTTCATTGGGAAGGGTTGGTTTAAACACTTGTGTTTTGCGTGGCTGCAATGTAGCCTATTCTAGTTACATTAATTGATCCATGCACTTTTGCCTCTGGCCCCACCCACCACTGGCATGCATCCCCTGGAAGGTTCCCAGGGAATGTAGACCTCGGGTTGAAAATGGTTCTCAACCCCTGGTTTGGAACAGCCAGTCTCTCAAAGTCATGCACAGAGAAAATCCAAACATTTACCATTACAGTAACACACAAAATATGCGGGCAAAATATGTGCCCTGAGGGACAAAGTGGATGTTCTGGGAACAACAAATGCTACAATATGACTGAAGCTAAGCTGGTGTTGTCCTGGAAGCCAGGCTACTGGGAGCCCCTTGTAAGAGTATATATATAATTTGGATAGGGTTGTCTTTACCCTTAAGATTCAAATGTGCAGCATGGGGGTGTGGCATTGCTCCTGTGTGCCCAGTAGCAGCTATAGCCAGAAGTGCTTTTTGCTAGTTTTGATAGGTGCACCAGCAGTTCCCATTCCTGGTTAGGACAGACCTGGTAGCAATAATTAATGACAATATCCAGATTGGATTATCATAATGCATAGAACTATTATAATGCACTCAATGTACACTTTCAGTGGCTTCTTATAAATGAAGAATCTAAATGCCATTTTCCAACATAGGTCCTAAACTGTTTGACAGTTGATCAATCTGTTATCCTGAAATAATAGCAAGATAACTTGCTGTCACAGTGTATTTAAAAGGCGTCAAGGAAGGAACAGATTCTACACAATTGCAAATGTGTGGCTGAAGCTGGTACATATATACCAAATATAGCTTTGTTGGTTGTTTCTGGTGGTCACTGGAATATCACTTTTGAACAAAGTAGGAAACAGTCTGTTGATAAACTCCTGAAAACTCATGCAGAGCTCATAATTCCAGAGCCTTTGCATGTTTTGATTATTATTTTTTTCCTTAATAGGCCTCTGGAACCACTCTTGAGAAGCACGGAGAGCATCTTCCTCGGGGAGAGGGCCGCTTTGGAGTAAGCCGGAGACGCCACAACTCTTCTGATGGCTTTTTTAATAATGGTCCCCTCAGAACTGCAGGAGGTATATAAAAGGGCTCATACTAGAACTTGTACACACTGGTCTTAGGTTTTATTACTCAGGTGCTGCAAACATTTAAATGCTTGAAAAACCTGATTATTTGAGATAAAAGTGTGGAGGTTTTCAACTTACCCAGGGCTTTGTAACAATTGTTTCCTATGAGAGAGTAAACTGTGAGCACCCCGCCTTATAAAAAGTAGGTGGTATTCTGATTTTTCATGATGTGCTAGGAGTCTGTTGGCATACTTAAGCAAACATCAAGAAGACAGCTGTGATAGAAGACTATAATGTCATTGCTTGTATGGTAGAATGGTTAGGGTATATTGTTCACTTGGGCTTCACAATAAAGGCTGTAATCCCAAAATCTGGTTGGAGTAGTAAGGTTGATATTCTGAACTGACATAGAGCAGGGATGGGGAAGTTTTCCCCCAAGTGGGCCAAATCTGTTTCTGCCCTACACTTTGCAGGCCAAATTTGGGCAGGGTCTCCCACCTGTCAATCACAATGAGGTGATGTGCCTCTATGAAAGAGTACTCCCAGTATGCCTTCAAAGAGGTTTGCTCCAGGTTTGCTATGGTGTTTGCACTGAATGCCCTGCTAAAGTGAAGAATTTTCCCTCCTTTTGAGCATTTGTTTCCATAAAAATCAACTGATGGATGGTTAGAGTGTGCCCTGCTTCAGCAAGGGAACAATGATGAGCTTGCTTCCAATTGTTCCTTTGAAGCCACTTCAATAGCTGCATATGGCATTGGGGGGAGGGGAATAGATAGGTGTGATTTGCCAGAAGTAGCTGGGGTGCATTGTAGGTCCAAATTGGTTCCTGCACCAGAGGTTCCCAACCCCTGACAAAGTGCATTGTTGCTGCATGCTGGCTTCATTAGAGATCTGTACTATGGCAGATATTTTAGGTATTGACTATTTTTATTCATACAACAATCTTCCTCTCATGCAGACTGCTGGCATCAGCCTTCCCTGCACCGTCATGATTCTGTGGACTCTGGTGCTTCTAAAGGAGTTCATGTTGGGCTAGCTGGCAATCAGCCTGGCTGGTATGGTTCTTCACGAGGCCATGATGGCATGAATCAAAGAGGAGGAGGAGGAACTGGATCCCATCGCCACTGGAATGGCAATTTCCACTCCCGAAAGGGTTCAGCCTTTCAGGAAAAGCCACCTGCTGAGACGAGGGAGGAAAAGGAAGAAAAGGAGAAACTGCAATTTGAGGAGGAAGACTTTGTAAGTGTACAGTACTGTGTTTTCAACAAGGTTTCCTGCTGATTTTTCACAAGCACTGATTTCTTCTATGCTTTCATGCATCTCTGTGTTTCCCCAAACTGCATAATGTGTGAAGGCTCTGCCCCCAGAGATGTATCCAGAACATGTGTCCACTTACATGTTCAAAGGAAAACTCCTTTCTTTGGATATAGATGGGAAGTTCCTACCACGGGCCAGTTGGGCAACCAGTATCATTTTAGTTTCTTCCTCCTTCAAATTCACAGCTTTCCCTAATGCTAGATGCTAATCAGGCATACTGATTATTCCATGTTTAGACTATATAAAAAAATTAAATCTTCTTTTCATGCAGTACATCTGCTTCACTTAAACCTATTTGTATCTCCAACCTAGTTCTTTAATAACTTGCTATTTGCTTGCACTGGTTTGCAGAGTAATTAAGTACAACAGCAAAGGAACATTGTCAAGATGTTGGTATGTAAATTGTGAGAGAATAATGTTGAATTTAAATACAATTATTAAGTTTTTAAAACTTAGTCCTAACTAAGTAACTTGAAAATGGAGTTAATAAAATTTTGTATCATAGTAAGACATACGTTTTTCTTTTTGTTTTCTAGCCATCATTGAATCCAGAAGCTGGAAAACAGAACAGCCAGAGTAAACCAGTTGGGACTCCATCTGGTGTTTGGGGTAGGTATTGAGGCATCATCGAACAGCCACCTTCTTAGTAAAAGATATAAATTGTCTTTCCATTTTCAATCCCAAGAATTCTGAAGCAGATTGAGCTGAATCTTAGAATTTTCAAAGATGCCTTGGATATTTAGTGGTAGAGTCCTTGGGTCTCACCAAGAAATGCCTGTGTTCTCTTCTCTTCTTCCCCCACCCCCATCATATTTGACATTCAGCATCCTAGACATTTAAATTCTGCCCATTCAGTATCTAGAGCACTTCTCCAGTTCTTTCCAGCAATGTGGAAAGTGCTGTGTTTCCCATCCCTCATTCAAACCACCAGACACATGGCACAAGCAAGAGTGGTGCTTGAGCCCTGAGCCTTAAGAAGTCACATAGTAAAGGAAGGACTTGATTCAATGAGTTATGGATCCTTTTTAATGCCCAAAGCAGCCCATGTTATCTACTAACCATTAATCACACATCTACGGTACCAATGTTCAGCCATGTAACATCCAAAGTAGTCCTTAAGATTGTTAGGCCCTATGCATACCGCTGGTTACAGACATATAGCCAGAATGGAACATACTAATTGAAAATCAAGACTTTTTGTGAGAGGCCTAAGATAAGCATAGCTATTTGCATCTTAGTGCTCATCTAAACTATATTGGGCCTAAAGATGAGCTTGTAACAATATGCACAACTGATTCCTACTGGTCCAGGTTTGTTCCCTCCAAAGACGCTCATGGAAGAATAGTGAATATAACTTGTTTCATCAGATTGCAATTATATAAAGCGCTGTCCTTTAGAATTGGGCTTTATTTGAACTGAATATCCATTTTGGTTGAAAACCTAAAATAAATCTATTTGTTAACTACATTTCCAGACTAGTCCTTCTCAGATCCTGTCCTATATGATGAGCTGTCACCAAATATTTCCTGTTTGAGCAGGTGCTACAATAACTGGGCTGAGAAAAGAGTGAACTTGTAACTCTTGAAGACTATGTTTCTGCCTTCCTGTAACAAGTAGTGTCTATAAAACCATCCATTCCCATTTGAACTAGGGATGAACTGCATTTTTAATGGAAATTTGGTGTGTTTCTCTTCCCCACCCCTTTTACTAGAAAACCCTCCTAGTGCCAAGCAACCTACCAAGATGCTGGTCATCAAAAAGGTTTCAAAAGAAGATCCTGCTGCTGCCTTCTCAGCTGCATTTACGTCACCAGGGCCTCAGCTTTCAAATGGCAACAAGGCAACTACCATTGTCCCAAGTGTCTACAAAAATCTGGTTCCCAAGCCTGCAACACCCCCTTCCAAGGTATGCATAGGTTCACTCAGATAAAAGGTAAAGGTACCACTGCAGGTGAAGTTTTAACGTTCTGTTGACTAACCTAAAGGAAATATTAAATTGTGCTGTACTAAACCTATACAATACCATTAGAATGTAAATGGAAAGAAGGGGTTCATGTTGAAGGTTAAAAGTTTTTTTAAAAAACTGGTTATCTTGAGTTGGTGTTCTATATGCACTTCCCTTCTTTTCTCTTTTCTCCCCGCTCCCCAGTGTGAGGGTGTGCCCTCTCTCCTTTGCTGAGAAGGGCTGCATTATGACAACCAGTAGACACAGGAACATTTGGTATTAAGCTCTCAACAGTCTCTATTTACTTGTGACTTAGGGACATGTGCCAGGTTCCCTCGTTACTCCAGTTCTGCATGCTTTCTCCCCAGCTGTTCCTGGCTTCTACTTTTGTATTCCCTGTCTTCAACTCTTAATGCTTCCTCTCCAGTTTAAATGTTTTACACAGGGTGTTACCATATAATCACCATGCACAACATGTGTCTTGTAGGATAAATGCAGCCCTCTCTATTTGCACACATTCAGGGGAATTCTAATTGCCCACTGTTGCACCTTCTCACCTCTTTGTAGGAATAAGCAAGGCCTGCCAAAGCCCGTCACAAGTAGAAATGGGGATGGGAAACTTTCTACATTACTCCGACCACTTTCTTTTCCTTTTCTTTTCCTGGATCCGTGATGGGGCTGGTGCCAGTTTTTTCAGCCTGCTGACAAAAATGTAAATAGTAATCAAGGTGACTGTCTAGTTTTAAGCAAGATAAAAAATTGAGTTACTAGATTAATTATAGATGTTGTTTTTATGCAGTTTCTTGCTCCCTAATGTTACTGTATTTGTTCTCTTCACATGGTAGCCAAGCCAATGGAAAGCTAACAGAAGTGAACATAAACCAGGCTCGCTCTCCTCCAGCCGTGATTCTGCTTTTACAAGTCCAGTGTCTGTAACCAAACCTGCTGTACTGGCCAGTGGCTCTGTTCTCACCTCTTCCAAAGAGGTAAGCTTGAAAGGTTGTATTTAAAAACTGGATTTGAAAGTATTTGAACATCAGTGAAGATATACTTATGATCACCCAGCTTAAATGACACAAATAGAAATGAGGTAGGGAGGACAGGATCCCTCTGGTAAAAAGTAAACTCTGGAAGATTTGCAGCACTTTTATTCTCTCTACAGAGTCCTTCCAGCATCACCCCTCCCATTGAAATAAACTCCTCTCGCTTGACAAAGCTGATGCGCCGCACCACAGATAAGAAGAGTGAGTTCTTGAAGGCCTTGAAGGATGACCGGAATGGGGAGTTGCCAGAGCGCCATGAGAGCAACAAATTGGAGGATGTAAGGGTGCAGCTCCCGTTTTTCTTTCTAGAGTATTAAAATGATAGGGATTTTTGAATGTGAAATGAAATGCTGTGTTAAAGGTATGGCAGAACTGGTATTTTCCAAGTGTTTGACTTGTCTGGTAATCAGCTACTTTTTATGGGAATTTGAATTTTGGTTCTGTTCTTTGACTTGTGCAGATAGGTGATAAATGATAGTTAAAGGAGTGAGTTTTCGCATAAACAAAATGTGTGTCCTCTTCATGCACAGTATGTCCACTTAACGAATAAGCCCTGCAGAAATTCATTTTTTAATCTATATGTACTAGTTTTTTCAACAAATAAAACAAAGCTGTATTTAATTTTTAGAAATGTAAAGTGCATAACACAAAACAGTATAGACATTTTCATTCCCCCACTCCCCAAATAATTGTGCTGGACTAGCACATTAAGGTAATTGAAAGCTTTTAAAGTCTTTTTACTTTTGGGAAATAAAGGGTGATAGAGGTATTAAAGAGTACTGGCTACTGACCTTGGAAGCAAAAGACCCTTATTGGTTACAATAAGGTTACAACTAAGCATTTTGTCAGATGTCTGTGGGACCAGATCCGATGTGTGCAGAATACATGGTTAAGTTATTTGTTGGGAACCCATTCACAATCCTTTATTGTAGGATTCATCAATGCTCGAAAATTGCACACATAGCACCGTTGCACATGTGTTTTTACTTTGCTGGATTGTGTTCTTACTAGTAGGACTTGCTTAACATTCTAGAAACTACAGGTTCTAGATAGAAGGATCTTGAAAAAAAGAATATTTTTACAATGTAATTTGTTAGTATTAATTATGGTCAGGAAGGCAGGGTATATATTGATTATTTTCCCAAAAGTAAACTCCTTACAGAGCAATTTGTGCATGTTTTGAAGTCTTGCTGGGCTTATTCCATAGAAAGTGTGGTTTTGATTGGATAGATAGCAGTACAAGAGTGGTTGTTTGATACTATGATCTAAAAGCCTAGGTAGGCCTTGCATGATATACAAGGCCTACCTAGCTCAGCAGCCTTCACCAGGCAATTTGACTTATTTTTTTCTCCCTTGCCAGATGGAGGATGGCAGCACACCAGAACCAAAGGAAAACTGGGAAGAGAATTGTCACCAGAATGGTCTTTCTCTGCCTTTAGAAGAAGGGGAGAACCTTTCTCACTCATTAGAAGCAGAACACAGGTGAGAGGGAAGACAGACTGCTAAGGAAAATCTTTTTCTACCAGCGTTGTAGATAAATTAGTGGAATAAGAGTCAGAAGTAAAAGTAGAACCTGAAACTTCTTAAACTTCTATCACCAACCACATGATATTGTCAGTTTTTGCTTCTATTGTTTGATCATGCTGTTCTTGCAGCGTAGTGTGCTGTCCTGCAGTGGGTGCTCATATACTGGGAGGGTCTTTGCACAGAGGCATATTATTTCAAAGGTGATGGCAAGGGTGTAACTCCCTAACAGCTATCTATCACACATAAGACCAGAATGTTTTTGTGGAATAAATCATTAAGTCTTCTGACACTACCCCAGCTGTTTGAGCACAACAGTAGATACTTAATGTCACGGCTAGATCAGGCCTGCATAAACCTGAACCCAGTAATTGCTCAACCTCTGATGCTACAGTGCTGCTTCCTCAGAGCAGGCATAGGAGTAATGGCTCCTTATCTGTTAGGGATGCTTTAGTTGTGATTCCTGCATTGCAGGGAGTTGGACTAGATAACCCTTGGGATAGCTTCCAACTCTACAGTTCTATGATTCATAACAGGAGTAGGGAGCAAGGTATATTTGCCATCATTTGTCACAGAGTCCCTGTTGACAGTGATGTTGCTGCCACAAGGTAGAGTGAGTTGGGGAAGAGACATTTTCTCCCATTTGCTCTGGAAGAGGCAGATGACACAATTATTTTCCCCATTATTTATCACCCCTCAGATTTTGACATGCTGACAAGCACCTAATACATGCATGTCAGCATGCATACACAAAAAACTATTCCTCAAGAATAGTTGCTTTCTTACTAATGAATAAAGAACGCAAGAGGTGTATTCTACTCAGTTATAACCTGAGAGGGAGAAGGGGGCAACCCCATCCACTTGGCTTCTAGCTCTAGCCATCACTGGTCCAGTTCTTTCTCACATTAACCCTCAGGAGTGGGCCTGTCACAAAAAAGCTCCCGATTCCTGCCATATTCCTTTTTCATTCCCCAGTCCCTCATAACCACATCATTTACTTTCATTACCTAGGTCCTTCTTCATAAAGTCACCCTATGTTCCTTTGCAGCTGAAGAATACTTGTTAAATAATTGTTAACAATTATTTAACATTATTTAACAAGCATTGTTAACAATGCTTGTTAAATAGAACTTAACTAATTCATGTAAAAACCAGTGGTGAGTATCTATAGAAAACGTGTCAATTTTGTATGCATTGTGATGTGGGGGTGGGTCTTTCTTCCATTGTTAATCCAACCTCTCTTTCTCAACCCACCCCATCTCCTTTAAATTGCTAGGTTATTGAAAGCAATGGGGTGGCAAGAATACCCTGAAAATGATGAGAATTGCCTTCCCCTCACAGAGGATGAGCTCAAAGAGTTCCAAATAAAGTCAGAGCAGGTATGTTTAGCTTTTGTGTTTAATATTATTATCAGTCTTTTAGCATTGCTCATTTCCTAGTTTTATTTCATAAAACCTGTGAGATGACTGCAAAAGCGTCTACTCAGTTATTTTTTTGCATGTTGACAAGCCTATATAGACTTTGTTTTATATGTACATAGTATTAGAGTGTACTCTGCTTTGAGCTCTGAATGGAAAAGGGAAACAAATATGAATTCATTTTCCTTTCTTTCCTGCAGCTAAGAAGAAACGGCTTTAGGAAGAATGGATTTCTTCAAGGCCGTGGCAACAGTCAACTATTCTCCCACTGGAGAAGCACTTTTAAGACAGAGTTTGAGGAGTCGGATACAGAAACAAGTAGCAGTGAAACTTCAGACGATGATGCCTGAAAATAGGCACAAAAAACCCACAGTACAAAACAACCCAGCAAACTCAGTTTGTAGTTCAGCACATAAATGTTTGGGGTTCAAATGAAGCAGAGTTTATTCTGTCTCAAGTCTGTTCAGTTTCTTTTTATTGTTGAAAACTTCATGCACAAGGGAAAGAATTATATCCCAAAGAAGAAAGCTATTGGCTTATTTTTGGTTTTGCCCTTCTATGCTTCATAGAGAACAGTCCATGCAGATGGGTGACTCATGGCCTTCTGGTGCAAGGCATAGTTTCAGTCTCATCAGCAGCAGGATGTAAGGGACTGAGTTGGGCAGCCACATGCTTCTCATACTGCCGTCCACATAGCAAAATGCTGTGCGGCAATAATGTGCTAAAACAATCATTGTCAATGACAAAATGGCTATGGAAGTTCTAATTGTGTTAAATTAATGCTAATAACATGGAACTTTTTTATTTTGTTTTTTGGCGGCTCGGGGAGCTTCATCACTTAACCAGGCGTGTTTGGGTTTTTTTCTTTTTTGGGGGTACAGCTGTAAAATATTTGGATATAGGAATTGTTTGTGTTCTTGCAACCTTGATATTCAGGGTGGATTGTAAAATATAAATTTTTTGTGGGACTTCAAAGATTAAGATTATTTTGATAACATTATTTACAGATTTAAAAAAGTGACTATCACATTGAGTCTGTATGAGGGGGAAAACTACTGCAACAAAAGATAACTAACTTGGAATAAATATTTTGCATCAGTTTGCCAATTCTGTGTCTCATTTCTCATGAAATACTATATAAGTAAGGCAACTTGGCTATCCTTATTTTGTGTTATTGTGGCCTTCATATAACAGAACCTGCTTTAAAGAAAAGTTTTGAGTAACTTGAATAAATCCTGATTTGGTTTTTAAGCAAGGGGTCCCTGCTCCTGCCAACCTAGCAGTTCGAAAGCACATCAAAGTGCAAGTAGATAGATAAATAGGTACCGCTCCTGCGGGAAGGTAAACGGCGTTTCTGTGCGCTGCTCTGGTTCGCCTGAAGCGGCTTAGTCATGCTGGCCACATGACTCGGAAGCTGTATGCCGGCTCCCTCGGCCAATAAAGTGAGATGAGCGCCGCAACCCCAGGGTCGGCCACGACTGGACCTAATGGTCAGGGGTCCCTTTACCTTTACCTTACCAGTTGAATAGTTGTGCTTCTCTTGCTCTCTGTGCAGAACAATTTTACATTACAATGCAGAGATTATCAGAACTGAACATAAATTAACATCTAAGTGTAAAGTGAGGGAGAGAGGCTAAGTGGAAATGCTAATGTTTATACACTGAAGAAAATATAGAGAATTCAAATCAAACCTACTTTAATTTGATACTCATTGTGTCAGTCTCAACCTAGACTAACTCACAGGGTTGTTCTGAGGATAAAACAGGGGTGGGGAACCAAGTATACACACACACTATTTAATTTGTATCCCGCCCTATACCTGCAGGTCTCGGGGTGGTTACAATATAAAATCACAACCCAATAACCCCCCCCCCATATGCTATATTGAGTTCTTTGGGGGAAAGTGGGAAATAAATATAATAATCCACAGGCTCTAGAAACAGCTTCAATTCTTAAAATTCAAAGACACAATTATTGCACCCAAAGAACTTAGTTCCTTATGCTCAGCAGTTCCTTGGGCTTGAAGCTTCCTGAACAACACACTCATTGCTACATGGCAAATCTCTTCTAAAAGCAATGCATTATACAGCATGGGAACCTGCTATTCAACAACAAAACCTCACTAGGAATGTGCAATCTTAAGAGAGCCTTTGCATCAGACTCAACATGAACAACCAAAATATTTAATTTGCAGAAATAGCAGGAATATATTATGAATCAACATACTACAGACAACTTATATATACACAGCCAGCATAGGAGACTGTATCTTCTGCTCGCCAATATGCAGAAATCATCTGCTGCAAGTACTCTCAATCACATGTTCAGGTAGCAGCAGAAGAACGCTGACTCACCAAAGGATAACATTTATTGTGACTCTGGACTACTGTAATAAAAAATAAACTTAGCTGAACTTGTAGGATGGCTATATAGGTTCACATGTACTTAAACATTTATCAACTTTCAAATTAATTTCAACTAGGTTGCAAGAATTTCATAGTAAAATCTGGAACTTTCCTAGAGCTGTAGTGATATGACATGACTAGACTCTCAGCTGGGGATATGGCTATGCTTGGTAAGACAGGTGATATTTGTGAAGAATCTGGCTCATGTCAGTTTTGATGCACAGTGGAAGATTAGAATGGGGTATTGGGTTTTTTTCCTAACCAAATCTTGGTCTCCTATTTGGGATTTTGTAGATCTTCTGCATCAGCAAAGAGTTGAACTTCAAGGTCCCATCCAACTCTGATTCTATGCTGAAATACTGGCTTTCCTGCATTGACACCTTAAAGTCTAAAGTAGATTTATTATGGTACATGCTTTCATAAACTAGAGCCCATTTGTTAGATGTATAAAGCATTGTCTTCAATGTGTGTGTGTAAATGTGTATGTATGTGTGTGTGTGTGTGTATGTATGTATGGGGTGCAGTGGGTTTTTGACATACCTATGCAAAGCCCAAATTTATAGAAGATACCCTTATCATAATAGTTGTAACTGATGTTTCCTTCGTATCTAATTTAGCACCTGTCGTGGGGGATAATGTGACTGGAGTAAGATTTGTTGAGAAATCCTAGTTTTTAATTCAAGTATTATTCTTTTTGAGATCAGCACTAGCCTATTCCAAATGTTCTGGTTTCCATCTTTCTCAGACTGTTACAATCCTTCACTGTATGCCATTGTCGCCAATGTCATATCAAACTGAAGGACAGGCGTAGTTGGTACCACCTACATTTTGTGTTAATCTGCCTTTCCGTTTCGTTGCGTGCGTATTTTTTTAAACTACCGGATACAATTATTTTACAAGAGCCGTGTACCTTTTTAACGGTCATGCAGGAGAGGGAACATTAGCAGGCTTAGCTTACCTGTCATGGCTGCAGAACTGCGGAAAACGTGCGAGAAGCTCCCTTTTCTACAGCTACTGCAAGTGGAGAAACCTTTCTACGCAACTGCATGGGCCGAGTAACAGACCTGCGCAGAGTAGCAAAGCACAGAAGCTCTAATGCGGTGTGCAGCGGTCATCCATGGCTGGGTACAAATAGCTCGCTTCCCTCCGCGCACACCTGCCGTCGGACACACTTCGGTTCTTGTCTTTGCCGCGGTCGCATTCCTTCGCCGACCGCGCAGACGCGTCTCACTTCGATGACGTTCAGACGCACAGCGGACGCGCTGAGATCACGCAGAAGCCATCGCGAGATTTGACGGGCAACAAACCGCCCCGTGGTGCTTTGCGGCCTTCTCTTTGCAGTCGGCGCCTCCGGAGAAGGATGGGTGAGTAGCTTGGGAAGCTGGAGGGTGAGGTCCTTCAATCCGTTCCCATCCGGCCAGGTGGTCGATCCAGCGGGGATGCAGCTCAAGTAATGGGGGACGGGGGCGTTTGCACGATTCAATGCAGGGTCTATTTGGGCCGGTGGCTCCTTTTTGCCGCTTTCATGGTTGGGCCCCGCCTCGGCCGCAGGTTGTGCCTGGGCCTGCGTGCCTTTGCCATTTTGACGCGTTGGCTGCCTACCTTAGAGGAAGGGTCTGCGGGAAGCGGCCTCCCACTGGCGTTGAGCCAAGGGCCCCCGTCGCGTTCCTTTGCCCCGTGTTGCTGTGATGAAGCATCTTCCACCGAGAATGCCGTGCGGAGACATTTTTTACCTTGGAGAGCTGAGTAACTCTGGGCATAAGGAACTCTTGCAGTCGGCTGAGGAGAAAAGGCCCTGCTCTGTGTCGCGCGCTCGTCTTCATCATTTGGCTTTTGTTCTGTCCGCTCAGGTATCTCCAGGGACAACTGGCACAAGCGCCGCAAGACCGGGGGAAAGCGAAAGCCCTACCACAAGAAGAGGAAGTATGAGTTGGGGCGACCCCCTGCCAATACCAAAGTATGTGCCTGTAGCGAATAATTACTTGTGCAGCTCGCTGTCTCTTTGTGTCTTTGGTGCTCAGCTTATGACTTCAAAATCCCTGTTTAGATTAGAAAGCATATACAGTATATGTTTCTTGAAGTACTTGAGACCTCCATGCACTGCTCAGGACCCCTCAGTATTCATTGCAGGGGTTCTTGGTTCTTGAGTAACCTGAAAGAGCACACTTTAAAATGCTGATCGTATGGGATTATCCTAGTTTAGAGTCATCAAAGGCTCATGTTATAAAATATAGTAATTTATTTTTGTGTGCTTGACATGGAAGTAGTATGAATGTGCAAAAATTAGACTATAATCAGAGTACAACTCATAAATTATAACATAATAAAAGTGTGCCCCTGAATTTCCCAGTAGTAAGTGTGCTCCAGAGTTTATTTTTCTGACTGTGAGTAGCATGCAGCAATTTCTTTCTTGTACTTATATGTATGGACCAGGATCCAGTCTACTTTGTGTTCATACAACTGCAGGGGCACTCTTGGTGGGATGTTTGACTTCAAGCAACTGAAGCACACCACAAATATGCCATTTCACAAATTGCATCTGAATTTCCCCTTAGTGCAGCATGGGGAGTTAAACACAAGTCCAAAGTCTGGTGTGCTGGAGTAGTTGCATAAATAAGTAGATCTGAACCATTATATTTGGAATTGGAGGCAACTGGAGTGATGAGAGCTACACCTTAGGTGGATGCGAGACCGTTTTGGTCATTGTTGCACTCACCAATGCTAGGGGTTGTCATAGTTACACTGACCATGTTGCCATGTGGTTTGAGTATTTGTAAGAAGATTTTAGTGCTGTGTACCCGTGTGGTTTGACCTAGTCTGTTCTCTTTTGTTGTAGATTGGACCTAGGAGAATTCACACAGTAAGGGTACGTGGAGGGAATAAAAAATACCGTGCTCTGCGTCTCGATGTTGGAAACTTCTCTTGGGGGTCTGAATGTAAGTGCAAAATGGCTCCTCTGTGTGGCATTAGCTAGGATGGTACATACTAGTGACCTGGAAGCTAAAACAAGAGAACAGTGATGATAACTTTGACCTTAAGAGAGTTTTGGTGAATTCCTAAACTCTCGGTGATGGTGGTGTCATAGTTACCCTGAGTGAGTGCATTGTTGCTTCAAGGGCGGTTATGTAAATTTAAAGGGCAAACAAAATGGTTTGTATACTACATTTGAGGTGTATTTTCCCAAGAATTTTATTGTGTGAATTGATTTTGATCACAGATGCTGTTAAACATTGAGTAATGCTGTGAGATGTTAAAGATGGATTGAAAAACTTCAAGGGACAAGAAGGGAGGAGGCCTGGTCTAAACATTTTGTGGCTACAGAGACAATATAACAGGCAAAGAAAATCCCCTGCTGCGAAAATCAAATACTGAGTGTACATTGAGTGTGATTCCTTATTGGTGCCTTTGAGCACCTATTTGGGTTAGTCTGCCCAAAGTTTCTTACTTTATGGAAGTGTCAGATTACAATCTTGTTACTATTTTTTTCTAATTGGTGGAGATTATTCACTTGATTGCAGATTCTGTATTTCCACCATTCCATATTTAATATTGAACTTGATCATTAAAATTTTGTGCAGATGGGCAATTGGAACACACCTTTTCATTAATTGATTGTAGACCATTGGCTTATGACCAATATTCCAGACTATCTTCCAAAGGCAAAAGGTAATCATAAATTTAAAAACAGAAGGTACAGGCACACGTTCAGTTGACGTGGAACCTTCAACACGTGGGTTGTTTTCGACCTGGAAGGGGGCGGGGTGGGCTTATGTGCGCTCTGCCAATGTGTGAAGGCCCAGTACACAACCCATTCACAGACAGGGAGTTGTTTGTAAAGCATTTGCCTTTCACAGAAGGGGATAAGTTGTACTACTGAAATTGGGAAATACTGCACATTTCTAGGACTGCTTCTATGCTGATGTTTTGTCTTACAGTAGTAAGTGCAGAAAATGCTCCTTCCCTATGGTACTGATCTGTAGCAGATTATATTTTTTAAAAGCTGAGGTTTGCAGAAAGAGTGGGTTGGTTAAACTTGGGTCTGCGGAAATTCTTTCCAAATTGTAGTATGCAAATTCCGATTTTCCTCATGATCTTTAAATGGGTGTTTTAAAAGTAGATGTAATAGAAACTTCACAGCTGTATTTTTAAAGCAGAAGCTGTATAGATCCTGTAAACATCAACCTCCAAGGGGATTTCGGGGCCTATGGTTTTTATGTACATGAGAGGCTCTTTTGCCATGGATTTGTATTTTGTTCTTGGAATTTGTAACATGGTCTCTTCTCTTTACAGGCTGTACCCGCAAAACCAGAATCATTGACGTAGTGTACAATGCGTCTAACAATGAATTGGTGCGCACAAAGACCCTGGTCAAAAATTGCATTGTCCTTATTGACAGCACACCATACCGACAGTGGTATGAAGCCCACTATGCCTTGCCACTCGGGCGCAAAAAGGGTGCCAAGTTGGTATGTATTGAGTGGGTCTGCAGAGGCACATGGTTGCCCTGTGCTTTTTAATTGTTAAGTGTTCAGCCACTGTGCCCTAGAGTTTAGGGTTCTTCTGTCTTCTGGTGAGGATACCTTTGTCCAGTTCTGCTTCTGAATGGAGAGTGATGACTGACATTAATCTGAAGAAGACATCTGACCACCCTCCATTGTTGGTTCTTGTCCAGTTACAGCATCTCTTTGCTGATATGGGTACAGATGTTTTGAATTAAAAATGCAGAAAGTTAAATGAATTCTTAATGTACACAGTGCAGGTACTGGCTCTTTCTATTACTTGTCACTTGGCCAGGCTCAGATCCTCAATATTGTAATCATAAAATCTTGACAGTTGGAAGGGACCCCAAGGGTCATGTTGTCCAACCCCCTACAATGCAGAAATCTCAGCTAAAGCATCCATGACAGATGGCCATCCAACCTCTGTTTAAAAACCTCCAAGGAAGGAAAGTCCACCACGTCTCCACTGCTGAACAGCTCTTACTGTCAAAGTTTTTCTGAATGTTTAGTCTGAATCTCCTTTCTTGGAACTTGAAGTCATTGGTTTGAGTTCTACCCTCCAGAGCAGGAGAAAACAAGCATGCTCCCTCCTCCATGTGACAGCCCTTAAAATACTTGAAGATGGCTATCTCCTCTTTTCCAGGCTAAACATAACCAGCTCATTCAAGCTCCTTCAATCACTTGTTAGTAAATTATATACTGCTTAATGCCAAATGAGACTTCTATGTTGGTTACAAAAACCAATTACATAGACATTAAATGGGTGAAATTATGGGAACTGACTATCAGTTGAACTCCAGTTCTATTCACATGCTTCTGCTCTTGTTCCAGACTCCTGAGGAAGAAGAAATCTTAAACAAGAAGCGTTCAAAGAAAATTCAGAAGAAGTATGATGAAAGAAAAAAGAATGCGAAGATCAGTAGTCTTCTGGAGGAGCAGTTCCAGCAAGGGAAGCTACTTGGTGAGACTCTGAAAAAGGAAAGGGTGCTGTGTTTGCCAGTAGCCTAGGTGCTGTGGTGGGTGGATGCTGTTTTATAGTTATTATAAAATTGCATTTTATTACCTTCTGGATTTCAGGAAACCCTATGGTACTAATTCAGCAAATCTGACTTTGCATTGCTGATTTGCTCATTCAACTCTTGGAATAGTAGTTGGCAAAAGCTGAGAGACTCTACTAGAAAAGTGTTACAGGCTTTTCTCAACCACGATTGCCACATGTGTAAAGTCATTCAAGTGGCAGGCAACATTGTGTTCCCTGGTGTTTTGAAGTTGGCCTTGTGACGAAAACTTTGTCCAGTTCTGCTGCTGAATGCAAGTGGTGACAATTCAAATTCTGAAGGTGACTTCAGGATGGTTTGGTGGTTCCTTAGCAACTTGGGGAGGGGAGATGGTATGATCCTCCCACCCACCCCAATTTGGAAAAAAGATGGATTCATTAGCATTAAATTGCTTTGTCTCAAGAGGTTAGCAATGATGTCCTGGCATGAAAGACTGGCAAGAAGTACATTACACAGGGAAAAGCAGCCCAGTTCTTCTTACTTGATACTTCCCCATTTCTAATATGATTTCGTTTTGCAGCTTGTATTGCCTCCCGGCCTGGGCAGTGTGGTCGAGCAGATGGATACCTTCTGGAAGGCAAGGAACTAGAATTCTACCTGAGGAAGATCAAAGCCAGGAAAGGCAAATGAACAGTCACTGTATCTAATGTGCTGAATAAATACCTACAGTCTTGTATAAATGATTGATGTGATTATTTATGGACAGTGAGGCAAAGACTTGAGTATGGTTTACTGTGACCATGTGAACGTGTTGGTTGCTGACGAGGAGCTCACACCTACTTAGCTTCCTCCCAGGATTTTTAAGTGCTATGGGATGAAAGCTAATGCAAGGTTTGTCTTAATATGTCTTCTAAACCTGGGATCCTAGTTAGGGTTTCTCCTCCTTAACCATGAACTGTAGCCAATGTTTGTCCTGTGGTTACACGTTGTGGTTAAGGAAGAGACACATTAACCAGGATCCTGGGTTTGGACAAAATACTAAGGCCAGGCATTTGTTTAGCTGCTGTTCTACATTGATACTAAAAACCCAGGGAGCAGTTGCTTCCTCCTGTTTAGGAGCTAGTGCATTAACACTAAGTATGCTTGTATGGAAGTTTTTTTTAAAAAAATGAGTGAAAGTTGTTTGACTTGGAAGCTTCATCCGCCTTAAAAAGCACATGCTGTTGTAATGGTCGGGTCAGGCTTTTCCTTACCACTATACTAAAATGCCACCCTTAGAGCTGTGATTTTGGCAGGCAGGATTGCTGAACGGGATTCTTCACGGTGTAGAATTGGTAGTCTCCAAATGCCATCGGGCATGCCTACTAATACTACTCCCTCGAACATGCATTGAGGGGGTGTGGGTTCACTTTTGTTTAGAATAGTATATAAGTAACTAAGGACTTAATGACCATCAATCTGCCATGGTTGTTTGATTTGTGTGTTGAGTACTCTGTAGTATAACAGCAGCAAAGTTTTGCTTTGCATTTACGTCTTTGCTAAATTGCCCAAGTCTTAAAGTTAATAACTGTTAAGTTTCCCTGAATAGGGTTGAAGCTCTATATTTAGGTATGATGAACTCTCATTATACAGTATGGCGCTATAAATGTCAGCAGCACAGGTGTGTTGTCTTCTATTCTCCCAGTTCCCTTGCAACATGAGCTTTGTAGTGTGCACTTCAAAATATCCGGCTTTTGGTGGCCCCATGGAGAACAGATTTTCAGAGCCTTCATCCTCTTCCAATGCATAGCATATATTTCTAATGATTAGGTATGTGCACAGGGTATTAATGAATGGAAGCTGAGAAAATTATTAATGCGTTTGTTGTTGGCAGTTGAACTGCCCAAATTGGAAGCTGTTAGTTGAATTTTTTACATTTAGCGACAAAACAACTGGTGCACTGCTAAGTGTCTAGATTGTCTTCTTCGTGACATTCTGGTCTCATTCCAGTGCAAGATTAACTCCCTTCTAGCAGAAGGGCCAGGCCTCTTTCCAAAAGTCTGGTCCTTTCGAAGGCTGGGAACAATACTATCTTCTAACAAGATACATTTTCATCAGTTTGAGAGGGTAAGGACCAGTTCTATGAATGGGAGCATGGATCTCTAAGAACATACCAGACAAATAAATGGCTTGCTTATATGGGTTTGGACAGATAGCAAATCTCCAGACTTCCGCATAACTTTACAGAAAGCATATGCAGCTAGATACAGTGCTCATCCCACTACTAAAATTTTACAGTAATAGTCTAAAATCAAAGTTGGAGTTAACTTATTCAGGAGATTATCCTAAGTTATTTTGTGTGTATAGCTCTAGGAATGCTCATATGGTCAGATTTCAATGCCTTCATTCATAGCCCCTTCTCAGGCTGCACTTTCAAATATGCTTACTAAGAAATAAGCCCCATTGACCTATTTACTAATAAATATGATATTTATACTAATAGGAGGAGGGAGAGAGTAATCCTGTACATGCTTACTCAGAAGTAAATTATTTTGAGTTCATTAACTCAGGTAAATAAGTATAGGATTGCAGCCTTACAATAAACATTTTGAAAGTAAGCTTTGAATTTGTTTCATTGTGCTTCCCTAGAATTTCCTCCGACATTTCAGTTTAACCACACACATTTCTCTATTGAAAAAACCTTTCAGCTATTTATACAGTATGTAAAATCAATATTTCTTAGATTTGTTCGATAAATATAAATAAAATAAACTAAATTAACTCTTCAACTGAGTGCTGATTCCAAAAAGCTGCATCACTGCAAGTACCTGTTTATTCAAGCTTTTTTTTTACCTGTTCAAGGACAACCCTGCTAGGTAAAAGGATGATGTTTGTATGTGTGTTCATATGTCAGTACTTTCTTCCTATTTTGAGTGCGTGGCTTTCAGTATGAGAATGGGCAGCTGCAAATCTTTGGCATTAGTGTTTTTATCCCTTGATGTATGCATGTTTAGATAGGGCAAGTTTCTCTTGTATATACTGGACCTGTGTGGCTTGAGTGGGACATTAGTCCTAAATTCTGCCTTAAAAGGATTGGGCCTTAGTTAGATGGTTGGTCACTGATACTGATCTCATCTGGGGGCTCCACCACTGTAATGCTGGGCAGCTCTTTTCTCAGATTCTCAGCGTTTGTGTTCTTATGGGGGACTTTGAGGTGGGAGCCAGGGGAGGAGGTTTCACTAAGTCTGGTCTCTTCATCTTCCATGTCTTCTTCGTCAATGCGACCAACTGCTTCAGGATCTTCCCTGCGATAGAAGCTGGGGCTGGAAGAGGGGAAAGTGCCCTCAGTCCTTAGGCGCAGTAGCTGGGGATGCTGAATCCGACTGCCCTTGCCAAAATTTTTGAGGCTGACTGCAGGAGAGGCAGCTGCAGTGAGGAAGCGGTTGAGCAGGGGAGTCTGAATGCGGCTCATGCTGGGTGATGCTTCCACCTGCTGGCTCTGCTCTGGGTCATCACTCATCCTGCAGAAGGGGAACAGACTGGGTGAAGTAAACATACACCTGATTGAAGCACTGAAATTAGCCCATACCATCAGAATGGTCAGATTTCCTACTATGAAATTCAAAGGAAAATGATGCAACAGTGGGGTGGATGCATTCATACAATCTTACCAAATGATCTGATATTGTTGTAGGTTCTTGTATCTCTAAAAAGTGGTTGGGCCTGTTAGCTAACCAGGATTGGATTAGGCCACTTTGCCATTTTTGGATGTGGCCCTGTTGCTCACAGTATGCATCCTGTGTTCATTATGCATTGTGTAAATATTCCCTCTTAACACTGGATTCAGGGCTAATTGTAAAAGCTCTATAAGTAAAGGCTGAGATGGTAAAATGCAATCCAGGAAAATGGTCCCCTCCCTTATAGCTGATGGAAGAGATTGTATTTGACAAAGTTGCCAGGCTCAGGTTGTCAGCCTTTTGCCATGGCAACATAGCTGAACTTACCGCATGTCAAAGGTAGAACCCATGAAGGAAGGTTTCAAGGTCTCTGCCACTGTGGCAATTGTGTATGGGGGCTGAGCTGTAGATTCATTCCAGTATTTGTCTTTTCCAGTTGGTGGTAAGTTCTGATACATGTCATCCACTGAAAGCAAAGACACCTGAGCAGACAAAGGAATATTTCTCATCAAAGACCTGCATAAGACTTGTAATTGCTTTAATTACAATTGTGCTTTAATTACAGTTGTGCTTTAACACAAGGTTCTCAATAGGAAAAAGTATCAAAAGAACACCAGCAATATAAGAGGCAGCTAAATAAAAATGCTTCTGTCTCAGATCGACAGTTGCACCCTTTATGCCTGTATTACTAAGATTGATTACATTTATTCATTGCTTTGTACAAGTCTCAAAGTGACTTGCAGATCTGTAAAACAAAAATCAAAGTCTCAAAGTGACTTGCAGATCTGTAAAACAAAAATCATTTAATAACCAGGGAAAAAAGATCCAATTAACAAGATCTTAGAATGTTCCTCATGATACTACAAAAAGTACAAATTGCCTCACTCTAAGTGCCACTTTTTCTATGTGTTACTAGAGATTTGAAGTAAGCAATTGGTTGTCCCAATAAAAGGTGAACTGGTTTATGTCCAAGCCTACAAGGGGATTGTGTGTACTATCAAGGAAAGTATCCTGTCAAAAGTGGGAAGGGGAGCATTAATAGACAAACTGAATATTCAGGGCGCTATATTCAGCATGTGGGTAAAGACAATTGATTCTTTGATATATGGTCTATTCTGCATCCATTGCTTTGCATAAAAAGTTTAGAGAAAGTTAAAGGTTCAGACTGGAGAGCAGAAATGGGAAAGAAGGTATACACAGAGGTAGAACAGTATAGATGACAAATAGCTTACCAGATTTTTCAGGCCAGCATGGCAGTCATTAAGCATTATATGAAAAAATACCCAAACACCCAGGGCGCCAAGTTGTATGCTGGATATACCTGTGTGAAGTGTGACTAGGCCTTTGTTTTAAGACTCACTTGAAGGTTCCTGTCTATCAATTTGTTAGTTTCAAAGTCATCGTCATCCTCTCCGAAGGGATTAATTATCTGCTCTGCCACCTATAGGAAAAGAAAGGTGTAGCATATGAATATTCCATATTTGAATGTGGGAGGGAACTGAGTGGCATTAGGGCTATCCTTTTTTGTAAATTTTAGCAGGCAGCCCTTCTAAGCACAGTCTCATCTAGCTTGTCTTCACTGCCAATGGCATTCTCTGGAAAACAGAACCAAACATTGCAAAGCATTCTGCTTTGATGTGATTAAAAAGTATTAAAGAGGTAGCTGAGCTGCTGTGTTGCATATACTAATATGCTTGCTAGTTCTTTGGGTGCTGGTTCCTATCCAAAATGACAGTGTGCACACACACACACACAAAACAGTGCTTGCAATCCAGAACAGTGAAGCTGCTGTATTTTAGCCATGTTCATGCCTGAACACACAAATGTTCAAACTGTGAATGGGGTGGGTGGCGTGTTGCACATGCAACCCTTTAGCATCCCCATGTGCACGAAACCGCCCCCATTGCGATTTACTGGGGCCCTTGATCTTATGGAGGACTCTACTCCAGTGGGCACAAGCAGAAGTCCTCTGCAGACCTTCCCCAGTAAACAGGAAGGCTGGAGACTGAGCATCCACAATCAGAACAGTTTACTTCTTCAGGTGAGCATCTGACTTGCACCTTCTGTTGCAAGTCTTTGCTCCCTTTATTTCCAGCATTTAGGCTGTGAGTGTTGTTTGTGTAGGCAAATCACTACCACCCTGCTACAAGGAGAGGTAACAGCAGGCTGGGGGAACCTTACAGTGTGCAAAGGTTTAAAACACCTTCAGGGTAGGGACCATTAGGGGAGGAACTGCAATAAACCAGCCCAACGAGAATTGCGCATGCTCATTCAGGAATTGACTCAATGACAGGGAGAGTGGAATCGAGGCTGGAATGGAAGAACACCCACAGCCCACTTCTCTTTACAGTACTGTAATATCCAGAAGCGACAGAATCTGCAGATGGGGACAGCCTCCTGAGCTGAATCTTCCCATCTGGTTCAAACAATGCAATGATGCTCACACCAACTCTGTCTCAGCACCCCATCTCTTATAATTTGAAGACTGGAGATCAAGTCAGATGAAGCCATCTGCATGGAAAATGGGAGCCAACATCCTTACCTTCAGCCAACCAGCATAGAAGAAGAACTGTAGAAGAGTAGGTAAGGGAACATACAGATCTAGGTCCTCATCTTTTTTTGTCATTGTTTTGTTTTGACTTGGGTCCACAGGTTGTAGGAACTGACGCCCAATCACACACAAAGCAAAGAAGGAATAGACAGCAATGGTGACCACCTGTGGAGAAGCGGCTGTTAAACATTTGCCAGAGTTTCAAGAGAGCATCGTGGAACTATGCTTTTCATTGCAGAAACCAAAACATTCTACAGTACAGGAGGTCTGCACATTATGCGCTAGCATGTCCTGCGCACCCTACCAATTCAAAAACAATTAAACTGGCACTTTCACAAACTGATCTATTTCCCAGCTTGTTAGTCAGCTGTTTCCCAACGAACATCAAATATTTTGGAGCTGGAAACTTGTTCCTTTCTTCTGCAATAAAAAAATGAGATGTTAAATAAAACTAAGTAGAGTTGTGCTGTGGAGATGCACCAAGAGAGAGATTTAGAAAGTGTATGGGAAAAGTAACCTTTAGTCTACTTGTAGGAACAAAACTGCTACTGAGAGATGAGCATTGAGATGTGCAAGAGTATCCAGAGGATGTGGAGTGCTCCTTGCTCACCTGTGTGTACACCAAGGGGATGCTTATCCAGTCATAGTGGAAAAGCATGCTGCATTTGGAGCGGTAGAGGTTCAGTTCCTGGATAGAGAAAGACAGGTGGTTATTTCACGTTTGCATAGCTGGTAAAGCAATTTGACTGCAATACTTACATCTATGAGCAATCTGAGTGCCACGTCATCCCGGATCCTTCCTTCCCGCCTGGCTTGGGCTGCTAGATTAGTGAACCACACACAAGGGATCCAATACTTGTTGAAGTCTGAGTAGTGACTCTCAAACTTCTTGCGCTCATCTTGTGTCATGAAACCTGCAAGAGAGCAAGGGAAAGTTGGAGCACTGCCTCTCCATCTGCTCCTTGATACTGGGAAGAGGTTCAGGGGCCACCAGTCAGTGACACTGGGTCATAATAAGTTCTGGTGGAATAATCTCTTGATCCCTGTGGCACCTTAGAAAGACTAATAAAAGGAGACTCCCAGACCATCCTGTTCCTTTCCCCAAGTTAAACTCACCAGCTTCAACTAAGTGGTCCATAGTGGGGAATCTCTTAAGGACTCTAGCACTGACCGAGCGCAAGATGAGCACAGAGGAGAGGTTGGCGTAACGGATGAGAGTGCGGCGCAAGATGCGGCCCTTGTCATCCTTCCCATGCACATTGCTGGAAATGACGCACATGAGCTGGTCTGGCAGAGGAATGCTGGTATACTGCGCCCACCAGCGGTTCACGATCAGTGTGACATAGAAACCTGCCAGGAGAGAGAGATGGATGAGGGATGAGGACTTGGAGACAGTGAGAGAGCATGAGGCAAAGTCATCAGGCATAATGAACTGCCATTTTAGCACGTTGGCACTGAGAGCAGAAACATTCTACCCATTTGAGCTCTAGGAGTTGGTTAACTTGTCAAATAATTTGGTAAGGAATTGTGAAAGAACTTATCTGTATGACACAAGACAAAATTTCACTTCCCTTTTTGTTGGTTGGTCATTACAAAAGAAGCAAAAACATTTATGAAAGCTACAAAACTAAAGATTTATGAAGTTGTCAAATTATTTTTTACATTTAGAATTTGGTAACGAAAAGTTTCAATATACTGTGTACCTCATAGCTTGCTGTTTCTTGTTAGGCAAATAAAATTCTGTAATACTTAATGCAGAAGTCTGCAATCACAATTTAAAGGTAAAGGTAAAGGTACCCCTGCCCGTACGGGCCAGTCTTGACAGACTCTGGGGTTGTGCGCCCATCTCACTTAAGAGGCCAGGGGCCAGCGCTGTCCGGAGACACTTCCGGGTCACATGGCCAGCGTGACATCGCTGCTCTGGCGAGCCAGAGCCGCACACGGAAACGCCGTTTACCTTCCCACTGGTAAGCGGTCCCTATTTATCTACTTGCACCCAGAGGTGCTATCGAACTGCTAGGTTGGCAGGCGCTGGGACCAAGCAGCGGGAGCGCACCCCGCCGCAGGGATTCAAACCGCCGACCTTTCGATCGGCAAGTCCTAGGCGCTGAGGCTTTAACCCACAGCGCCACCTGCGTCCCCCTAATCACAATTTAGAGGCAGTTTATTTACAAAAATCCTTCAAAGCATCCACACATGTTAATGGTGGGAACCATTTTTCTAGGAAATTGCCAGGGTGCTTAGGATTTGTCATAATCTTCAATTGAGTACCGATCTTATCTGCTGAAATTTCACTCTTTTTTAAAGAGTTAACACTCTTGGAAAGAAATAAGAGCATTTTTCAGGCTGTGGCTGAATCAAAAACCAAACAGCAGCCATACAAAACAGGGAAGTGCAAAGAGTTATATTCAGGGATTCTGGCAGGCATGGAGGCAAAACCAACCCTTGCTCTTATCTAGATTTGCACATATAAACAAAAGATCAACACATTCAAAACCACTGGGTTTCCCCCCTGCCCTCCCATTTTCCCTTCTTGAAGCTTTCCTATGAGGGAAAAAAATGGTATGTTTCCCATCCAGACAAAGAACAAGAGGGTTCCTCTTCCCACCCCACCTGCATATTGCATGTATGGAAACAGAGTCGACAATAGTACTGATGTGCCAGCAACCTCAACCATGCCTGAAGGCTAGCTTAGTAAGTGCAGGGCAGGCCCCATGGTACACACAGATCTCTGCCTTCTAACACCTCAACTCTGGTCCTTAGTCATCAGTATCTTCTGCCTGAGGCAGCTACCCATATGCCTAATATAAGGGTTGTCCCATCTTACCCTTCCCTTCCAATGCTTGCTATGGCATGATATAGGCTTCTTGGAAGCTCGAAAGAACACCTGGCCTGCATGGAGAGTCATTGTTTACTCCTTCTAATGCCTTCCTTCTAGGAATAGCAAGTCAACACCTAATAATTCAGGCTAGGGAGAACTGCAGTTTTACTTTAGTTGACCTTTTTACAGTAAAGTTTTGCAAAGGCAATGAAAATTCATAAGGGAATCATTTTTAAGCAGATCAATATAGGCTTGCATTTCTGATATAGACTCTTCTAATGTGAAAACTAGGTCTGTTTACTCAGGAGAGTCAGGCATGTTCATTGTGCATTTTTGCAGCCCTAGCTGTACATCGTTTAAACATAAACTCTCTCACCTGTCAAGCTGTCACTTCCTTTTCCATTTTAATTATCCACCTCCTACTTTTTAACTTCCCTTTTTTCGTTTTGTGACACCACTCACATTTCTTTTTTCGTGATGTGGTGTTTGCTGCATTAATCTCACTTTCACACACGCACACACACAAAAATCAGGGTCAGCCTCCGCAGTAATTCAGAGCAAGACTTTTAGAGTGGTCTATGGCAAGAGTCCTTCAGATCATCTGATTCCTCATTCACTCCAGGATGCATACCATGAGCTCTGCCACTGATTTGTGGTACCTCCCAATGGGAAATAATTTGGGATTCTGTGCAATCGAAAGATTAAAGGGGCTTTTGCCAAATGTATGCATCTGGCCTTAATTAAAGCAAGCAATCAAGAAACCATAGCAACAAGGCCTCCTATCAAGAGCAGGTACATAATCATACCTAGGACGAAGGACAGAGGGATGAGGTCAGTTGAGCGGTTGCAGTATTCAGCCACCTTTGCAAAGAGACGTTTCTGATCCACATTCAGAAGGTGCCTACAGGAGACGGGGAAGAATAACAGGCTTGAACTCTCTCATGATATAAACATTCTTCTTCAATTAAACAGGAGCCAGGGCTCTTCTCTGTCCCTGCCAAAGCAATCCCTCTGCTTGGTTAAGTACCAAAATAACTGTCACTATGGCAAACAATAGGATTCTTTCAAGGATACAAGGAATATTAAAACAACAACAACACAACACTAATACCACCTCCAACAGATTTCACTAGCAGGTCCTAGGGCTGGTTACAACTATTTAAAATTCTGTATTAAAAACAGCTAAAACAAATTGCAGTCACAGGAATAGTCCCAAAAATACACAGCACTGATATCAAAGGCCAGGGTACAGAGATGTATCTTCAGCATTTGCTAAGAGCTATATAAAGAACGTGCCAGACACACCCCTGTGGGGTGGGACCTCCACAACTTAGGGGCTGCTACAGATAATGCCTTCTTGGGAAGGTGGTACCCTTCAAACCCTCAAAGCCCTACCAAGAGGTCTCTGCTGATTTAAACACTCCATCAATTCTGACATTGGTGGTCTTTCAGATATTTGGGGCTTAAGTCATTTATGGGTTGCAGGGCATGAGCCTCTAGGCATAAATGTGGCAGTCTCTGTAGTCTAAGCTCTACCCTTCTCAGCAGAATCCAACAATACCCCACTCACCCATCCTGGCCAACTAATAATGCTCAGGGGAAACAGATTCTCCTGAATGTTAGAACAATTTGATTTATTTACTAGAATGATTACTATTACTATTATTTTATTTATATGTCTCCCATATGACTGGGCTGGCCCAGTCTGGGTGACTCCCAACAAAATATTAAAAACACAATATTTAAAACACATGAGGACAACCCATAGCCCTTTGCAGGCCATCTGTGTAGCCCACTGCAGGTATTCAGTCTGCCTCCCACAGCCAAATTTGCCCCTTGAGCACTGCCAAATTTTGCTTCAGGGGTCGCAGGGGGGTGGGGAGCACCATGTATTTGGTCTCCTTGCAGCCCATTTGGTGGTCTGGAAAGAGCATGATTGTGATGGAAAGAAATCCCCATATAAATGACCTGGTGGGCTGCGTGGAATGCAATTGTAATGCAGAGAAAGGCCCAGCAAGAAAGTCACCCCTGGAAGCCTTCCTTCCCACTAAACAGTGTAATTCTGAGGTTGGTTTAAAGTGGGGCAAGCAGATTGGTAAGGAAGCTCTGAAAGTTGAGAGCAAAAGTACCACAACATTGAATGCTCCTAAAAAAAGAACAGCAATTTTACGTTCTTCAACCATTTCAGACGTCTTTAACTATGTCCCCCTGGAGAGGTTTCATTCCATTAAACAGGATATTGCCAACTTACCGGTAGATGACACTTAGTGTTCCGTAAAGCAAGACGAAGACAATGAACTCCTTGTAGAGCAGCTTGTAGATGCTCCCTTTCCAACGAAAAAGTAGCTTGGAGAAGCCCCCAAAGCGAGCATTGGCCACTTTCAAGGTGTAGGAGACTGTCATGGCTGCCTTGTCTGTGCCTCATGCAGGCAGCAGCTGAGACACAGAGAGAAATAACACCCAGGGAGGAAAATATCACTTCTCTTTTCTCTCCTGCCACCTTGATTATGGGAAGCTAAGTGCAGGGCTGGATCTACCAGGAGCTGCATTGAGCCACAGGGCTCAGGCAACAAATTGGGAGAGGCGGTGAATCGTGGGCCAAATCTCCCGCCCATAGAGCTGCCTGCGAATGATTGGGCAGCCAGCGGGTCACTGGAGCTACTGTACGATCTGTTCACCACTCTTCTTCCCTTCCGCCTTCACCTGCTCAGCTGATCAACTGCTGAATTGATCACCCACCTGCTGCTAACAAAGTACCTGTAAGAGCACTCCAGGCATTATTCTGAGGGAAGGGTTGTCGCTCACCCATTCATCGTTGACAAAGTGGTGGCGGTGTGAGCAGCCTGGACCTCAGTCTGAGGAAGGGGTCTTCCCTCAGAGTGTGGCATTGTGGAACGGGCCATCCAGGTGGGTCCTAGTGCTGCTGTCACTTTTATACAGCAGCGGCAAGGGAAGTTAGCATTTTACATCACTTGAAGACATCTAAGGTTTTGGGTGATTTTACATAGTAGTTTGCCAAGATGGCCCTGCTTAAAAGTTGATAGCCAGTACAAAGAATTAATCACATATCAGAAAGGCCATTTACTTCACCATGAGATCTTCTGCAGGAATGGTTTTGCACAGTGCTATTTTTCTAGAAAAAGAGGTGGCTGGAACTCATCACGCCTGCCTCCTTTGTTTTCTGGCACCCACCTGAGAGGTGCAGAAACAGAGTTCCGGCAAGTTCTGGCTGAAAAAAGCCCTGGCTGTGCACAAGCTGTTTTGCCTTGCCTTATTTAAGGGACTTATTCAAGGGCCACTAATTGCACCCATTACTGTACTTACATCCAGATAATCTGACCTTTTTCTAGCCACAGATCTTTCCATTTTCACAATTACCCATCAGCTTGAGGGGCAACAGTTCTTTTCTGGTGATCCAAATAAATGGCAGTTCTCCATGGCCTAGCAGCAGAATTATACAGGAAAAGGAGTCCCACCGCATAACATGTTTTGCAATCTTTCCAAAGAGCATTGGCATGTGTGCAACATGTGAGTGGCCCCTTCCTAGAGGAAATTTCCTTTTTCCTTTTTTCTTTCCCATAATAGCTTATGTTTTATGCCATGTACTTTGATATTTTTTGTAGTTTTTTTTTTTAGCTTTTTCCATTATTATTATTATTAAGGATTTTTCTTTTGTAATTTTGGTTGTTTATATTTATCTGTATTTGTTTAAAGCACAATAAAAGTATATATAAAAAGAATAGAATAGACATAATAGTTCTTGTGGCATAAGAACTAAACAAAATCAAGGACCTGTATTTTTACTGTGATAGGAACATAATCAGAGTCCTGCAGGATCAGGCAAATGGCCCATCTAGTCCACTATTCTGTTTCCCAAACATGTTCATGGGAGGCCCAGAAGCAAGACATGAGAGCAACAGTCCTCTCTCAGGGTTGTTCCCCAGCAACAGGTATGCATAGGCAAAGGGGGGGGGGGGTGTCAGATCCTGGAGGTGACATGTACCCAATAAAAAAGTATACAGCCAATAAAGGTGTCAATAAAACACTACTGAACTGAGTGCTTCCCATGTGAGATATCACTACAATTAAAAGAAATGAGGAGAAGAAAGCAGTAATTAGAGCCTCCTGCATGAGACAAGCAATAGAGGCTTTTCAATGGTGGATATATATGCAATTTATCACTAATTCCCGACTCCTGTTCATTGGAAAGCAATAAAACAGGAAGGGTTAATTAAAGGCACAAGAACAGTTAAAAGCCTCAGTCCTGCATTGCCTGTCCACACAGGTCAAGCTGGTGCTGCCATTGAATTTTATTACCAAAAGAAAATTGCAAGAAAACTGGCTATGGAAGAAACCATAGAGGACTACACAGAAAACACTAGAACGCAATGAGCTGAGATCATCATCATCATCATATGGGTGTTCTATAAAAAGTGAGTGAACAGGTAATGGCAATCTCAAGGGGGCAGGAACTGCTAATGTGGTAGCAAAGCAAGCCTCAGCTTTTACACCGTTGCCAGGGGTTACAGCTAATAGGGTTGCCATATTTCAAAAAGTGAAAACCGGACACAAAAAACTGTTGAGCAAAATCTCCCAAAAACATTTGAAGCTATTTTGGGGAAAATTCACAAAAAAATCTACACTTCTGATATGGGCTGCTATTGGACATTTTGACCAATTTTCAAACTTTGCTCCTAGGCACTATTTTTGACAGCCGAATCCCAGATATTTCCAGGAAATTCCGGACGTATGGCAGCCCTAATACCACTACTCATGTCTGGAGAGATACTGAGAAACAACAGTGGAGGTGAACCAGGGGGTGACCTAAGAAGGTAAATAAGAGGAGACGAGAGAGTAACTCGGATTTGGAAGTCCACAAAAACATAGCAGGCAGCATAAGATGACTTTCCATAGGCCGCAATCCTAGGCACACTTACAATGGAGTAAGTCCCATTGAAACCAGAGGGCCTTATTTTGGGGTAAACATGCTTAGACTTGCACTTAGACTTACAGGCAATCTTGAGCAAGACAGCTGCCTGGACACATGGAGAAATGAAAGGCTGCTTGCCTGGCCAGCCCAGCGCTGGAGCTGCTGCGTGTGAGAGAGAGCTCCTCTAGCTTTGGCTTACTAAGTGGATATTCAGCAGGCATGAGCAGCATTAGATAAAACTATTGCTGTCACTGTTAGATTTCTACTGCCATTCAGTCAATAAAGGCACAGGAGCTTTGCTTAGGGCAGAGTGGAAGGGTGGAGTGGCAACCGCAACGTGACAATACCTCCCTGATGAAAAGAAGCTAGAACTTCTTACCTGTCCTGGGAGATCAGTTGAGGCTGGTTATAACAGTCTCACTAATGCAGAGAAAGAAGAAAAGCTGCTACCCACTTCCTTTAAATATCTTACTCATTGTAAATAAACTTGACTGCTCAGAATGATTGATGGTGGGCTGTTAGTAGCCCAAGAACAGGGAACTGTGTAAATGCCTATGTGATGTTCATGGTTATAATTTACTTTTGTGAAAATTAAGCCATAGATGGAAATTCCATTCTAATTTATTCATGACATTTACACCTCACCTTTTTTCCTAAAGAGCTTAAGGTAGTGTTCTCTTCTCCCTTCCACCATTTTTATAGCAGGCCTGCCTCTAAATCGGACCAAGTTCAATGTGTTACTATTAGAACTTAGCAAGTTGGGACTAGTTTACTTGCGGGATCGCCTTACCCTATATATACCCACTTGAGTGTTTTGCTCTGCAGAACTGGCACTGCTACATCTGCCATACAGTACTCATTCTCTAAGAAACCGATCTTTTAGTGTGGCACTTTGGAACTCCCTGCCTATTGACACTTTCACTGTCCTCTTTCCAATGCCTGCTTAAAACATTTTTGTTTAGGCAGGCTTATGCAGACGTGTAGAAGTTACATGTGTTTTCATTGTTGTTTAGTTTTTGCTGCCTTAAAGTAGTTTTTGAACTACTTTAAAGTAGTTAAAGACCTGCTTTTAACTTTAATTTTTAATATTTTTTGTAAACTCACTTGAGGTTTTACGACAATCAAGCAGTATATGAATTATGTTAAATAAATAAGTAACCAAAACCTTAAAGACTACTGATGCTTCAAGACACCAGGTATGTCTGTAATGTATATCACATCAATACTACTCCAAGCCATGTGTGCTCTTGTCTGTACAGATCATGCAATCATGTGCTGTGTTTATTCTGGTAAGGTTTCCACAATTCCAAACTAACACAATCGTCATTGTGAGAAGCTGATCTCCAGGTGCAGCCTTAGGCACTCATCACACTTTACAGGATGAGCATGTGTCTATGTGCATAAAGAACATAGGCACATAAATAGGTGTGTATTGTCAGTGCATTGCTGTGATCTTAGCTTTTCTGGATCTCCATTAATGAGTGACCAGGGTTTCAGCCAAAGAATGTTAATGTTCCTTATGATTTCGGCACTAAAGGAATTTTTGTTTTCTTGTAATATTCGGATGAAAAGATGGGGGGGGACCATAATAAAATAATAGCAGAAAGGGAAGACACAGTGGATCTGATCACAGTTCCTCCCTCATCCACATGCTCACTCACTGGACATCTACAAAAGGGCTGTGGATTAACCTGCATCAGACAGCCTGGTGCCAGAAACAGAGAACAGGAGTGAACAAGGAGCATTAGCTCAGAAACACCTGCCTGCAGGAGACCTACATCATTGTTCATTGATTCCCATTTCACACCATGTCATAGTAACTTGTTGCTAACAGTTGGCTCTGAAGAATGGATGAAATATATCCTCTGTGAGAATTCCCCTGGGAAACATAGCTAGACTTTACACAGATAATGAATTTACAGCTCTGCGGTGTCATAAAGACGTAATTTATCCCACGGGGATGTAGGCTTGGATGGCAATGGTTATTGCTGCTTGTAAATCCATCCTTCAAGAGAGCTTTCTCATTTGCTTTAGGGAAGGGTCGTAGTTCAGTAGCAGAGTTGAGGCAGAAGGTCCCAAGGTTCAATCCACAGCATCTCCAGGTAGGGCTGCAATTGTTCCTTTTCTGAAACCATGGAAAGCCACTGCCAGCCAGCAGGGACAGTACTGAGCTAGATAGACAAATGGCCTGACTCTGTACAAGGCAGTATTTGTCATAAGCAGCATGTTGCTGATCTAAATCTAATTTTTCAGTTCTTCTTCAGGATTAAAGCAAACACACCTGTTCCCCACCTGTCCCTCTTGTTTTGGAGTTCTGTTGTCTAAAGATTGTTGGATAATTTAAGTAACGCCTTTCAAAATTACAATGAATTATTTTCCCCAGCCAGTTCCGATGGGGGCGGGGGGCGGGGAAGGAGTGTAGTAAGAGGAAGCATTAAAGCAGAGCTGACCAAATTACAACCACAAAAGTTGTGACACAATTGTGGCTAAGTTGTGGTGGGTGGGTGGTATTGCCTGGTAGGACAGAGCATATTCCATAGTTGTACATCTTTGATGAAAAGAGCATTAAAGAGTAAGTCATTAATGTTGCACCTGCTGAATGTCTGTCTCAATAGGCAAATCCCACCCAGTTGTTCCACAATGCCTCATTCTGAGTAAGGGTGCAGAAAAATGGCTGCAGGAAGAGGAGAAGCCAGCAGCAAGTCTATCACTGCAGCATGGGAGGGGGGCAGTATTTAGGAGGAGGAGGAGGAGGTGGGGTGGCAGGGGCATCATTTGCTGGTCCACCTCAGGTGGCAAAATGTCTTGAGCCATCTCCGTCCATATAACAGCAAGACGAAAGCAAGAAAAAGACACACTTTTGCATCTTTGTTAAACTCTTACAAAAGTAGAACATAGCCATTTATTCCATGTTATTTACATCCCCCCCACACACACACATACGCTAGTATTCTTTTCTTCTCTTTTTGAAAGGGATGCAGTCCAGAAAGATCATAGATTGACTAGTTTACTACAAATGTTAGATCAGGACAAAATATATGTTAAGTCTTTTACATTCAGTGTATTGTGGTTTATAACGATGGGGAGTTAAGATGCCAGTGTCTCTTTGGGAAGCAGAGCTTTCATCTGTCATATGGAATACATTTGTACAGTAAACATCTTGCTTCTGAGAAAACTGGGAAGCATTGCAAGACGGTACAAAGAGCTTTACAATATCAAAATTCAAGGACACAGTCTAACCAGGGAAAAGCACTTGAGGTGGTTGTGGAGGAGTAGTGTAAGGCATGGGGAGAGCCCCAGGGGGCCAGAGAGAGATATGCATTAGACACCTTGCAGGCCTGAGGTGCCTCATCCTCAGCCTAGAACAGGGTTTCCCAAACTTGGGTCTCCAGCTGTTTTTGGACTACAATTCCCATCATCCCTGACCACTGGTCCTGGTTAGCTAGGGATGATGGGAGCTGTAGTCCAACAACAGCTGGAGACCCTGGCCTGTTGTTGTTTAGTCATTTAGTTGTGTCCGACTCTTCGTGACCCCATGGACCAGAGCATGCCAGGCACTCCTGTCTTCCACTGCCTCCCGCAGTTTGGTCAAACTCATGCTGGTAGCTTCAAGAACACTGTCCAACCATCTTGTCCTCTGTCTTCCCCTTCTCCTTGTGCCCTCCATCTTTCGCAACATCAGGGTCTTTTCCAGGGAGTCTTCTCTTCTCATGAGGTGGCCAAAGTATTGGAGTCTCAGCTTCAGGACCCTGGCCTAGACTCTGACAAAACCTGCTGAGGACATTTTATGCCTTGAGGTACAGTACATTCTCTCTTTCAATTCCACATACACGATTAGATTGCTGGCGACTGAATTTTATCTTAACATTGGTGGCATCTCAGTATCCTCTACAGCAGCTGATGGGGCAACACCCCTACCAGGAAAGGCTGCAGCATTTGAGACGTTTTAGGTGACATGGCAGAAGTTTATGAAATTATACATCATGTGAAGAAAGCGGATAGAAAAATGTTCTTTCTCTGTCGTAACATTAGAACTTGTGGACATTCAATGATGCTGAATGTTGGAGGGAAGATAAAAGTGCTTCTTCATGGAGTGCACAGTTAAGCTATGGAATTAGCTACCAAGAGGAGGCAGTGATGGTCTTGAACTTAGGTGGCTTCAAGAAAGCATTAGACAAATATATGGAGGACAAGGCTATTGATGGCTAGTAGCCATGATGGTTATGTGCTGCATTTATAGTCGGAGGCAGTAATGCTTATGAGAGCAGAAGCCCAGCTTAGGAAGCTTAGCACACACCACGCTGTCTACCAACTTCTTGCTACTGATCTGCACCCCCAGCATCTGCTACCTGAGGTACTTGCCTCTGTCTGGCAAATGGAAGGGCCAGTGCTGAGAAGGGGAATTCTGCCAGTTGTGGCTTCTCCTGCCAATGGCAGTCCTAAGGGGAAAATATGAAACAAGAACTCTCTCTGTGTGTGAGTTTCATATGCTGATTTCTACTAACCAGCCACTCTAGTTTCATTAACCTCTGTGCCACATAAACTTCTATGATGCTCAGCTGCTGAATCATAAGAGCAGAAGGGGTCAAAACACCATCTTTAAAACAAGAGGCAGGACCTACCTGTCACCCCAGATCAGGCTACATGCATAGCAAGTTCCATGAGAATAAACAGAAGGAAACGAATGCACTTAACTTAGATCAGAGAAATATTAATTGGATGTAGTGAAAATATGCTGGAAAAGTTTTTCAATGTTTAGAAGGACGGCAGAAAGAAAGGTGGCTATGTGCAGACCTTTCCACTAGATGTCACTCTCCTCCTTGCAGTGGAAACCTAAGCCTTTAAATAACTGGAGGAGATTCCTGGAATGCAGAGCCCATCTATGACTGGTGTTTGACAGGGAAAGAAACTGAAGTGCAGAGACCAGCTCACACAGCAGAAAAGGAGGTCAGTGAAGAGGGTTTGGGGATTTAAGTGGGAGCTGCAGGCAAAGCCAGGCAGGGATATGTAATACCCAAAAAAATCTAAAAATGCCAAAAAATTCTCTAAATAAAATGGCAGATTAAAAAAGAATGGGCACAGCTGTTATCCTGTCCCAGTTTGCAACCTTCATCCCTGCTCATATGGGCTCCCCACTGCCCCCAAGTCTTGTGTTCCGCATCTTATTTCCTGGAAGGAGGCTAGATCATGAGAAATCTTCACCTCTACTGGAAACCGCAATTAAAATTAATTCTATCAAAGGGCTAGAAACTGCAGCTCATACTGTCCCTCCATCACACCCCCCCCCCAAAGTGGAACAGACCCTAATACAAATGTTCTTCTAGGCATATTAATAACAACACCTGTGTCATTCCAAAGGCTCAGAAGAAAGAAGAGCAAATCCCGGAACACAAAATCATTTACAAGAGAACTCTCATTATTTGTGAAGTTTGCATAATGTTGGGAACTGGATAAGAATTAGCCTATTTTGTGTTCTTATCATACTATGGATCAACAAGCAGCCTCAGCAAAGGTCAACATTCTCATACTCCATGTGGTCTGAGTCCTCCAGTTCAATGCCTGGAACCAGGTTGTAATAATCTACCGACTGGTTCATATAGAGCTTTTCACGGTCTGCAGAATCCTTCAGAACGTCTGTCACACTCACTGTCTCGGCTTCAGACTCCCCACCTGTGTAACCCTCCTCTGCAACGGTCGTTTTTTTGGATCCCGACTTATCTTGCTCAAGGCTTTCCCCATTGGCCTTCACCAAGGAATCATCAGAAGCTCCCAGTTTGATCTCCACCTCTTCATAGAGGTCTCTGCTGCTCCCTAGTAGTGCAGCTGAAGGCTTTAGCAAGACCTGGTTCCTCAACAAGATGTTCTTCTCGCTCCCTGAAGCCGATGCCATAGGCAGCTCACACGGGATGTAGCAGTGATGGTCCCCAGGGTCTTTGGAACCGTTCCTCTCCACTGTAGCCAGCCGGCATTCCTTCCCAGCGTGAGGATGGTAGCTGGTTTTCTTCTGCCGCTTGCAAAAGCACCAGGTGACCAGAACCAGAATAGCCACCACAGGCAGGCAAACAAAGAGAGCCGTTAGGCTATGGTTCCGGCACACCTCCTGCTTAGGGATATCTCTGAGATTCATGCCATGGTAACGCTCTGGGGTGCTACAAGCCACCTCAACGTTAAATGGTACAGGCAGGCATTTTTCCAGATCTTCAAGCAAGCTGCAAGTACAGTGCCAGCTGTTGTTGGAGAGACCTAGCGTGAGGAGGGAGGGTTTGAAAATCCCCGAGGGAAGGGAAGACAAGTTATTGAAGGCAAGGTGGATCTCCTGGATTTGGTCAGATGCTTTCAGGAATGACTCAGGCAGCTTCTGGAGTTGGTTGCTCTCCAGATGAATGACACGCAAGCTGGGTGCATTTCTTAGGAAACCATCTGGGAGCAAACTTAGCTGGTTATGGTCTAAGTGTAGAATCTCCAATGTAGAAGAGCCATTCTCTGCATTGATAATGTCTGATATGCCACAGTTTGATAGGTAGAGCTCCCTCAAACCCGCAGTTCCAGCGAAGATGCTCCAGTCCAAGGAGTTGATTTTAGTCCTGGTGAGATTCAAGCAACACATCTCAGGAGCCAGTTTGGTCTGCAGTTCCTGGAAATCAACTTCTGCGCTGCAGTTGCACGTCTCTTCCAGAGCTCCTAACACGAGTTCTCTTGCTAAGAGGACCACGCCAAAGAGTATGAGTGTCCACCTCTTCTGACCTATAGCAAAAAAAATGACAAGCATCAGTGATTTCTCACAGGTTACAGGTGGGAACTAGATGGCAACGTTGTTGTTCCTGGTTCACTGACAGACATAACAGACAATAATCTGTGAAGTGCCATTGCCTCTAAATTGGATTCCAGTAGTTCACCAAATTCACAAATAATGCATAGGTATTTTTAATACACACACACACACACACACACACACACACACACAATATTAATGTGTCTGAGCTAAAATTCATATTATAATGTGAATTAGATTTTAAAGAACCAGGAATACCATTTTATTTAATGCATTAGCACCCCCTAGTGGCAATGTATGCTTAAACACAGTAAACATTCAATTAAATTATTTAAAGTTTTAACTGGGCTGGATTTGGGTTCATATGCCCTCTTTGGAAATTTAACCCCTGTCCAGTGAAACCTATACAGTGGTACCTCGGGTTAAGAACTTAATTCATTCCAGAGATCTGTTCTTAACCTGAAACTGTTCTTAACCTGAAGCATCACTTTAGGTAATGGGGCCTCCTGCTGCCGCTGCTGCACAATTTCTGTTCTCATCTTGAAGCAAAGTTCTTAACCCGAGGCAATATTTCTGGGTTAGCAGAGTCTGTAACCTGAAGCGTATGTAACCCAAGGTACCACTGTAGTGAGTATCAGCTTCAGCTCACTGCGAAAGGAGCTTAGAGTGGTACATATTTGACTATTCCATTCTTGCAATTATAACTTATGAAGCAACAACTCCATTACTTCCTAGCATATCAATGGGAACACACACCTGGAGGCTTCTGGTGGCTGCGTGGGCTAATGACATCACTAGTTTGTGCCCCTGCTGGTCGCTGGAGCTTATTACCATACAGGTGTAGCATCACAGAACAATATTCTTCCTTGAATGTCGCTAAGGATCAAGACCCAGAGGCCAAAGGGTTGAGAGCTCTCCTCCTCTTATCAGCAACCAAGGGCTCTGAGGAAGACTGTGCTATACCACTGCACCTGTACTTCACCCCCCCATAGCCTGGTGACCTTAATCACACCACACTTGTCACTGGGTGCACTGTGGAGTCACAGTGAACAGCATGACTCTCCTCCAAGTGCTAAGTTGCTGGTATGAGAAAGGGCAGCTACTACTGACCAGATTCAGGCAGCAGGATGTCCAAATCCGGGCCTGGATATATATAGCCTGTTGGTTGAGGCTGATAAGAGTACATTTAAACTTCATAATTTACAGCTTTATAACGTGGTTGTTTAATCGTTTAGTCATGTACCCCATGAACCAGAACACGCCAGGCACTCCTGTCTTCCACTGCCTCCCGCAGTTTGGTCAAACTCATGCTGGTAGCTTCGAGAACACTATCCAACCATCTCATCCTCTGTCATCCCCTTCTCCTTGTGCCCTCCATCTTTCCCAACATCAGAGTCTTTTCCAGGGAGTCTTCTCTTCTCATGAGGTGGCCAAAGTATTGGAGCCTCAGCTTCAGGATCTGTACTTCCAGTGAGCACTCAGGGCTGATTTCCTTCAGAATGGATAGGTTTGATCTTCTGGCAATCCATGGGACTCTCAAGAGTCTCCTCCAGCACCATAATTCAAAAGCATCAATTCTTCCGTGATCAGCCTTCTTTATGGTCCAGCTCTCACTTCCATACATCACTACTGGAAAACCATAGCTTTAACAATATGGACCTTTGTTGGCAAGGTGATGTCTCTGCTTTTTAAGATGCTGTCTAGGTTTGTCATTGCTTTTCTCCCTGCATTGATCATGGAGCCCAAGAAAGTAAAATCTCTCACTGCCTCCATTTCTTCCCCTTCTATTTGCCAGGAGGTGATAGGCCCAGTGGCCATGATCTTCGTTTTTTTGATGTTGAGCTTCAGACCATATTTTGCGCTCTCCTCTTTCACCCTCATTAAAAGGTTCTTTAATTCCTCCTCACTTTCTGCCATCAAGGTTGTGTCATCTGCATATGTGAGGTTGTTGATATTTCTTCCAGCAATCTTAATTCTGACTTGGGATTCATCCAGCCCAGCCTTTCGCATGATGAATTCTGCATACAGTGGTACCTCAGGTTAAGAACTTAATTCATTCTAGAGGTCCATTCTTAACCTGAAACTGTTCTTAACCTGAGGTACCACTTTAGCTAATGGGGCCTCCTGCTGCTGCCGTGCGATTTCTGTTCTCATCCTGAAGCAAAGTTCTTAACCCAAGGTACTATTTCTGGGTTAGTGGAGTCTGTAACCTGAAGCGTTTGTAACCTGAAGCATCTGTAATCCGAGGTACCACTGTATATAATTCTGATTTGCAGGAACTCACTCCTTTAGCATTGCAACACCTGTCCTCTGGAACTACTGATACTAGGCAGGCACCCCTTCACTATACTGTTTTAAATTCTTGCTAAAAACTCGTTTGTTCCAGCAAACCTATCTAGACACATAATTTAGTGCTTGCATTGGCCATCAATCACTGACTCAAACACCTAGCCCAAGAAAGAGACATTTGCAACTGTTTAGTATTATAATCCTCTGAATCGAAGGAGGCTTTCTTCAGGAGTGGTCTTACATATTCTTCCTTCCTGGCAGCTGGAACCATTCCCTGTGCTAGGAAGGCATTTATAATCTCCTGAACCTAGTCCCTTTCCAGTAGTTGCAAAAAGCCATGAAACACAAAGATTGAACACACAAGTGCTAGGCTGGGTCTACTGAACCTTAGACTAGCATTGACTACCACCCTAAATGTTGTTGGGCTCCGACTCCCTTCAGTCCCCGCCAGCATGGCCAATGGTCAGGGATGGTGGCAGCTGTAATTCAACAATATCTGGAATGCCACACATTCACCTCTCCTTCTGTAAGGAAGTCAGGAAGAAGGATCTAAGTAATTGTGTCCCCTCTAAATTTGCCCCACTGATCTTCAGCGCAGAGCCAACTACTCCCTGCCACTTGTATTGAGGTGTCTCCCTCAACCCTTCCTGCTTTGGTTACCTAGGCACTCTCATATGTTGATAGGGTTTCTGAAGCAACCAGACCAAATGCAAACAAAGAATTGCCTCCAAATCCCTTGCAAACAGTGATTAGCTCCATCTTTGCTGTTAACACAGCTTAGAGAAGTAATCACACTCTTGCTAAGGTGGCCTTTAGACATTATATCAGCACACGGGAGGCATTTTTCAAGGAATGAGTGAGTGAGCCCGTAGTACAGCTATTACTCACCACAGCCTGGGCAGGGCTGAGCATGAAGACCTTTCCTTGGAATTTTTCTATTAGGATAACATCAAATTTATAAAAGAATGTATGGGTTAGGGTATTTTTTGTACATATTCATATAATGTTCCCCCCCCTTTACACAGTTCTGTGTTTTGTTCCTTTCCCTTTTTTCTTCTTCTTTTTGTATCACTTTACTGCTTTATATTTGTCCCCCCCCCCAAATAAAATATGAATTAATTAAAGAGAGAAGGAGAGAGAGAGAGATTTTGTTGGTCTTCTACCAGAAAGATGGGCAGGCATCGTTGCAACTAATGATCAATATTGCCCGCAACTCTGTCCACTCTTCCCCTTTACTCAAGGGTTCAGGATGAGGCCAGGCTTCCTGGGCAATGGTGGTGTTTCTGGAATTCTCTTATGCCTGTCAGGGAGACTCATTCCCTTGGAAAGATGCCACTGCCCATGTATGGGCAGAAAGAGGGAGGATCAATGCTGCTTGGGGCCTCTGTGTTTCAACAGGCAGAGAGTGGTGGATGAATCCAAAACACTGGCTTAACTTTTTTAAGGCATGTCTTGGCACACAGTTTGGAAATCCCTGGACTAGAATGTACCATGTAGAAACTCTTGCTAGTAGATTCCAGGGCCGGGGAGGCACAACCTCAAACTGGTGCTCATATATATATCATGTATTTACAACATTTATCTGCTGTAACTGGATGTCATTTTACTTATATATATAACTGACTTCAGTCCCAAATATCTGAAAGACAGTCTTCCTTGCAGACCCTCTTGGGGTTAAGGTCCTCCACCCTCAGAAGCTCAGGCGTGGGGTTGACCCATGAGAGAGAGTGGCTGCCCCTACACTGTGGAGTTCAGTCCCCACAGAGGTGTGTCTGGCACTTTCATTGTACAGTTTTCATCCTATGCTGAAGATACACACCTCTTAACCCTTGCCTTTGACACTTGCGAGATATAAATAAATTTAGGACCCACTCTAGTTGCGGTTGTAATTTGTTTTAAGGTGTTTTTAAAGTTGTATTTTACATTGTTCTGATCTGGAACAGCTTAATCCTGAGCTTTTAAGACCTCAGACCTAGATTTCTAAAAGCTAAATTGCTTCTTATTTGTCTCTCTTGACAACCTCCCATCTTATAGCCAAGCCAGCCGCTACTTGTGTTTCTACAATGTTATGCTTCTGCCATTGTGTGTAATCGGAAGCTGTGGTGCTTTGGAACCCGTTCAGGAGACATTGATTTTATCTAGGCAGTGCTGGAACAATTAAAATACCTTGAGCCGGAATAGGGTCCCTCCCTGGACTCTTCCTGAGCAGCGATGTCAGCTTTTCCTCCCCAGGCTATTGTCCTTAAAGGTCCAGTGACCATTCCCAACTCGTAAAGCAGCTTATTAAAATTAGTGCCCAATTCCCTGAGAAATGTATAAGTGGCAAAGAGCAGCAGCCGTACCTCTGTTGGTGTGAACAGAAACCAGCACTATTTTGGCCAGGAGCAAAATTGTTTTTTTCCAGAAGGGCCATGATTAAACTGTAGATTTGTATTTGTCATGGAATCATAGGATGAAAATTAGTACAGTACTAATGAGTTTCCCCAAAAATTGAGACGAATTCATGGTAGTCAGGCCAAAACAATATCTGTTAAGGTACAATTTTGTGGGAGGGATACAGACCCGAAATTTTCTAGCTACTAAAATGCTTGACAATGGATGGCTTGCTTTACAAATGTGCTTTTGTTGTACCATTTCCTTTGAAGCATCTGACTCAGGCTGCTGTTAGGCACAGGATATTAGATTAGATCCATAGCATTCACAAGGCAGTCTGTGATCCCTTTGTTTACAGCCTCTGGGCCGGCCCTAACATTATGCCGATTGAGGCAGTTGCCTCGAGCAGTGGATACCGGGTGGTGGCAGCAGCAACTATCCTCCTTGAGCTGGTAGAAGTAAGATCCCAGTAGTGGGAATGCTTGCTGTGTTGCCTAGGCTCCTTCTCCCAATGTGTCACAGAGAGCACAACTGTGAGCAGGCAAAGAGGCACTTTGCAGCCCAGGCCATGAACTCCCATAGGCATCACACACTCCAATCATGTGATATGTATTGGTGCAGCTGCTGCAACACAGCATTACTTTCTGCAGGTAGCATATAGGTGTCAAGCAGAGTGGGAGCAAGGTGCTGGAGGACAGAGCTGTGTGTGTGTCATGCAACCTGGCCTGCACCCCATTAGCACATAAGAAAAGCCCTGCTGGATCAAACCAAAGCCCCATCTAGTCCAGCATTCTGTTCACAACATGGTCAACATGTTGATGTCCACAGGAAGCCCACAGGCAATATGTGAGCATGACAACACTCGCCCTACCCACTAAGCTAACCTGCTGCGCTTGGGTGAAGTGAGAGATGTTGCCCCATCAAAAGCACTGAAGTAGGATTCAGCTGCTAGTCTAGTCCGCGTCTGTGTGTGCAACTGAGGAGGAGGGAATATTGTCCTTTGTCCCAGGCGGCAAAAATATTGGGTCAGCTATGGGTTTTATTCTTCTTACCCCATTTCCCATACCTGGTCCAGGTAGCTCTCTCAGGTGGCGAGTGCACATCTCTCCCCCGCCTCCTTTTCTAGCATAACATGCACATGGAAAGCTGACTCATATATCCCTGGTAGGGAAGTTAATGAGATTCAAAGTAAGGCAGAATGCATTGACTCTCTCCCTGCTAGGGGAGGTCATGAGTTCTCCATTTCCATGTTATTCTGAAAGCACAAAATCCAGGTATGCAGCTGACTCACAGGCACACTCTCACCATTTCCTGCATTGTGAAATGCTGCCCTAAGGTGGCCACTTCCCATCACTAGACCTCTGTTTACAGCCTTGTTACCAGGGTAAAATAGCTCTCTTGTGGGCAGAAACAAATGACCAGAATGCTCACGGGTGCTAGGCATTGCACCGCTTCACAGTGCAGCTGAAAGACTGCCTATTTTAATACTCCCCATGTACACTAGACCACAGTTGTCTGCCTGCAAGGAGTGGGAAGTAGCATCTCATTTGCCTCTGAACAGTGATTCAGAACTTACCGTCACCACATACTTCTTGCTCAGACATCCTAACGATGGCTCTTTTCTGCCCAGCCCGTCAGGCAAGCTACCCTGCTTGCCCTACCCTCCTTACACCCAGGTCTGCATTGTGATATCTTGCAATAGGATGCCTATATCCCACACTGTAACCCTGTGGGCGACACTGCTCTTTTCACCTGCTCCCTTCTCATGGGCAGCCCCTCCACAGTCTCACATGCTACATTGGGCCAGGATAGACAAATGATGTGTTGCGTCCATGCTGTGCGACTTGCACAAGTGATGCGAGGACGTCACACAACGTGCATGCATGGCGTGTGCACAGTTGCCATGGAATTTTGAGGTAGCTCAGCCTCTACTTGAACATGTAAGGGGCCCTCAGCCTCCACCCCCCTCAGATGGCTCCCCTGCCCCCTGCACACCACAATTCCATGTACAGAAGCTGACAGGACAGGTTCTTGAACCTTACTTCGACATTTGTGACAGGGCAGCATCCTCCATCACACGAGGGCAGGCACCTGTAGCACACACAGCTCCACCCTCCAATACCTGCTTGCCGCCCCTGAGCAGTTGCCACCTGAGGCAGCTGCTTCACTTTGCCTAATGTTAGGACTGGCTCCGGGACCAGCTCTGGCTATTCCTTCCCCAGCTCTTCTTCAAAGGAGGAGGAGAACTTGGGGGTGCTGACACACAAAGGCATGGTGCCGCCACTGTACGCTGAACGTTCCCCCAATAACCAATTCTGTGCCAGGGGAAGTATGTAAACCTGGAGAGAAAGCAGCTGCCTCAGGGGAATTGCCTGGTGTGTAACAATTATACCAGCACAGGTAGTGCACCCTTGGTGACCTTTCGTGAAGTTTACTATTTGCCTGGTTACAAAAATATAGCAAACAAGCGATCAAGCCTTTACAGAGCCACCCATTCCTCTCCCAGGGACGGCTGCCCCCTAGAGCCCTGGGGGTGCAAGTGACTCGGAGAAAAGGGCAATTGAGGAACTGTGGGAAACCCGGCCGAAAAGATGGAAAGCGATACCCTCCCTTGGACCTGCTTCGCTCCGCCAGGCAGTGGCGATGAGAGAAACGTTTCATTTCTCCCCCAAAAGAGCTAAATGCTGCCCTGATGCTCACGCACTTTCACCCACGAGAATACGGTCCAGCAAGAGGTATCTTTTTACCTTCTTTTGTTACGTCCTGCGGCACACAAAATACTCTGAAGAGCAGTCCTATCCCCCCACCCCACCTGTTTGCGTTTTTGAAAAGGGTGAAGGCTCTCCCCCTTCCCCTTCATGTTGGGCTGAAAAAAGGAGAAACGGATACTCAGGGCCCTTTGACTGCGGGGCAAACCAGGGAGGCAAGAAAGCGGATTTTCCTCCTCAGTGGCCGCCTCTCTCTCTCTCTCTCTCTCTCCCCCCCCCCCCCAGCCTGGATCAGACTTGGAACAATGAGGCCCCTGTTTCTTTAAGACTCGCCGGCCGAAACTCCGCGTTCTTCTCCCTCAAAATAACTTGACCAGAGGGGAGCCTGGTCTCCCGGGATACAAGGTCAGAAACAGAGGGCATCTTCTCTCTGCTTCATGGCAAACCACCTCGGGCCGAGCCAAGAAATGGCAGGGAGACCCTCGTCGCCGTCCCAGATTGCTTTCCTCCTTGACAGATCAGCTTAGCGCTCCTGGGAACAACGCAGCTCGCTTTTCCCACACAGGCGAGCCGGGCAGCTGCGCGCGATCGCCACCCCGCAAACTCTTAGGGTGTAGTGGGGATTAGACGAGGGCTCCCCCTATAGATGGGTGGAGATACAACCTGACCCCCCCCCCGCCTCGCCCCAAAGTCTCATTGACCCACTGATTCATTGATCCAATATCTCGGCTGCGCTTGACGGACGCTCGTAAGGGAGCAAGAAACGCAAGGGGGCGCTCTCGGGCGGGAGGGGTAAGGGGAACCCTAGGCGAACCCCACCCGCCTCGCCCAGGGCGGTGGGGGTGGCGCGCCCAGCCCTGCAGATGTCCTGGCACTCACCTGCCCCGTCCCGTCCCATTCTCTGGGCGCCTTGCGGGGAGCCTCTCTCAAGGCTCTTCCATACCTCGGGCGCTCCGGGCTGCCTGGCGGTGCGCGATCTCTGCCGCCGGGCAGCACTTGGCTCTGCCTTCTTCCCCGGGGCGTGGCCCCCGCGGAACTGTTGCGAACGGCGCCTCGCCTGGGCTAGAAGCAAGCCGGCGGGCGCCTCAGCGCCACGATCCGCTCACCCAGCACACTGGAATTTCAGGGCAGCTGCGCGCATCTAAAACCCAGGACAAACCTCTTTCCCCCACCTTGCTGAGAGAAATGTTGCGTGGTTCTCTTGACATCCTGGCCGCCTGGCCTCTGTTCTTTACCCAGGCTGCGAAATCCACCTGGTGATCACCTGCTGAAGAGTTCTGTGCAACTGGGAAGTTTGCACCAAGAGAAATTGATCTAATAGAACCTTCATCTTTTTAATATATATTTTAGATTCATGTTAGATATTCAACCGAATATTAATGTGTGTATGTATCATGTTTACAGCTCCAGCTTTCAGGGTGTGGTTTTGTAATACTATCATCGTCAGTAATAATATTTGCATTCCCATTGTCTATTGTCTGCTTGACAACTTGGTATGTTCACCAGGATACCGCAAGCCACTTATCTGGTCAAAATGATATATACAGTTGCCTATAAAGGCTCACCTCATCATGAAACCAGAGCAGTACCCACCAGAGAATTGACTGAGCTAGCCTCACGGGAATAAATGGAAGCAGTACAGCCAAAGCATTCATTTCAGAACTTGCTTGTGGGGACTAGATCCTTTGCCTCTAAGGGAATGCGCTTTCGGGAGCCAGGACATTGAACTGGAGCTTTAGAGCAAGGATGGAGAAATTATGGCCCTCAAGGTGTTGTTGGACTCCTAACATCCGAGAGCTATTGATAGTCAGTGTGGTCTGTACAAGGCTAAAGAGATCGTTTTTAACCCTCTGGCATTCTATTATACATCTGACTTACATGGGAGAAAGGTGCATGAAAATAAACTATATTTCCAAGTGAGCAGAGGGGGCGAAGGTGTCTGAGTCAGTGATTTCAGAGGCCATTTGTCTGCCCTGATGCCAGAATGTTTGTTCAGCCAGTGCAGCAGGAACATAGACACCCGATGGCTTATGGCCTCAAAAGCATGCACAATTCAAGCCCCTTTCCAATGATCCACCACCTAGCCTGGTTTTACTGATTTATTAATTCTGAATCCCACATTCCAACATTAACCAGGGAGAAGCAATTTTGTTACAGTTTAACTCTGGGTGCTTTGCTTTACCCCCACCCCCACCCGCTGTTAATCACCTTTTGCACACAGCTCCTTTTCTCTGCTAGCCCTTTTCCTTTACACAGGAATACTCTTTTCTCTCTGCACTCAGAGTCAAATGCACTCTCTCCTCTCTTTGCACAAGATCTGCATCCTTCTCTCACTTGTGCTACTACTATTCTCTTTCCCCATCTGCAGTTCTCATTACTTCCCCATTCACAGAACTTGCTGCTTTCCCAGACACCTCAAATATACATCCTCTTTCCTCCCACCACTGCAAATAAATCACACCCTCTGCTCCTCATTGCACCTCATAGTACTACAGCAAATACCCCACCTCTATGTCACCCAACTTTTCTCCTCCTTCAGCCCCCAGGCCTCTCTACACCCTCATCTCTAAAAAAGACCAAAAAATACAAAAATACAAAAACCAAAATTCAGCATAAAAAAGAAAAAAAATCTTTAAAAAATCCCTCTTTTGTAATAACTTACATTCATTTACTTGTTTTCATGACTTCCTCACACCTCCCTTTTTTGTATTCCATTCAAAGATTTATTCAGCAAATTCATAGCCTCATATTTTACCCTTAATTATTTATCATCACATATTTTAACTTCAAATTTTCATCCAAAATCCATCCCTTCTTGCTTATTCTTATTTTACCCTATTACTAGAACCACTTCATTTCATTCCAACGTCATTAACACTCAATAATTTTGCAATGTTTCTGTAGGTAGATTTTGAATTTCTTCCAATCTTCTTCCACCGACTCTTCTCCCTGGTCTCAGATTCTGCCAGTCATTTCAGCCAATTCCATATAGTCCATTACTTGCATCTGCCATTTTTCCAAGGTGGGTAGGTCTTGTGTCTTCCAATGCTTTGCGATGAGTATTCTTGCTGCTGCTGTAGCATACATAAAAAAAGTTCTGTCCTTCTTTAACACCCCTTGGCTGACCATACCCAAGAGAAAGGCCTCTGGTTTCTTCAGGATGGTATATTTAAATACCTTTTTCAATTCATTATAGATCATTTCCCAGAAAGCCTTAATCTTTGGGCACGTCCACCAGAGGTGAAAGAATGTACCTTCAGTCTCTTTACATTTCCAACATTTATTATCGGGCAAATGATAGATTTTTGCGAGCTTGACTGGGGTCATGTACCACCTGTATATCATTTTCATAATATTTTCTCTTAAGGCATTACATGCCGTGAATTTCATACCTGTGGTCCACAACTGTTCCCAGTCAGCAAACATAATGTTATAACCAATATCTTGTGCCCATTTTATCATAGCAGATTTTACCGTTTCATCTTCAGTGTTCCATTTCAGCAGCAGATTATACATTTTTGATAGTGTCTTAGCTTTGGATTCTAACAATTCTGTTTCTAATTTTGATTTTTCCACCTGGAAACCAATTTTTTAATCTAGATTATAAGCCTCCCTTATTTGAAAGTAATGAAGCCAATCTCGCACTTTATCCTTTAATTTCTCGAAACTCTGCAATTTCACTTTGTCACCTTCCTGTTCCAAAATCTCCCAATATTTTGGCCAATTGGCCTCCATATTGAGTTTTTTCAAAGCCTTCGCTTCCCTAGGTGATAACCACCTTGGGGTTTTATTTTCAAGTAAGTCTTTGTATCTTGTCCAGACATTGAACAATGTTATTCTGACAATATGGTTTTTAAAAGCCTTATGCACTTTAACCTTGTCATACCACAAATATGCATGCCACCCAAAAGCATTGTCGAAACCTTCTAAGTCCAAAATGTCTGTATTCTCAAGAAGTAGCCATTCTTTCAGCCAGCAAAAAGCTGCTGATTCATAATACAACTTGAAGTCCGGCAGGGCAAATCCACCTCTGTCCTTTACATCAGTAAGTATTTTAAATTTTATTCTGGGCTTCTTGCCCTGCCAGACAAATCTAGAAATATCTCTCTGCCACTTCTTGAAACAGTCCATCTTGTCTATTATTTGCAATGATTGAAACAAAAATAACATTATTGGCAATACATTCATTTTGATAACAGCAATTCTGCCTAACAAGGAAAGTTTCAAGTTTGACCATATTTCAAGATCTTTTTTCACTTCTGACCAGCATTTATCATAGTTATCTTTAAACAAATTCACATTCTTAGCAGACATGTTCACCCCTAGATATTTTACTTTTTTTGCCAATGTTAGACCTGTCTCCTTCTGAAACCTCTCTTTCTCACTTGGTGTTAAATTTTTCTCCAAAACCTTGGTTTTTAAGTTATTCAATTTAAAACCAGCCACCTGGCCAAATTCCTGGATTAATTCCAAAACCCTTTTAGTACTAAATTCTGGCTCCTGTAATGTGTATTTGGTTTCTCTCTCTGCCCTACCGAGTTCAGTGGCAGTAGCCCACAGGTCTTTTGCTCTTCCAGCAACCCACATGTTAAGGGAGATGCAAGATGCCCATGTCGTGTGGCTGTCTCCTGTAACAGAGAAGCAAAAGAGGTTCCTATTCCACTGCACCTGCCTGAATCCCTTCTGGAAGCAGGTACAGTGGTACCTCGGGTTAAGTACTTAATTTGTTCCGGAGGTCTGTACTTAACCTGAAACTGTTCTTAACCTGAAGCACCACTTTAGCTAATGGGGCCTCCTGCTGCTGCTGTGCTGCCGGAGCATGATTTCTGTTCTCATCCTGAAGCAAAGTTCTTAACCCGAGGTACTATTTCTGGGTTAGCAGAATCTGTAACCTGAAGCGTATGTAACCTGAAGCGTATGTAACCCGAGGTACCACTGTATATCAGCATTTGCCAATGTAGCAGGGGTGGGTGGGGTGTTCCAAAACTTTGCTTTCCAGGCAGTTGCTGGAAATCTGGCTTTTGTCGCTACCGTCATGAGGATACTTCTCCCTGCTGCCTCTGCAATGCATCTTCCTGCTCATCAATGGTCCTTCGTCAAACTGGAGGGCGGTTTTGAGTGGACCAGTTTTGTTAGCTTAACCTCACAGTAAACAATACTCGGCTTTAGAATTACAAGCGTAAAGTGGATTATTAATATAAGCAAATTAACATTAGGGTTTCCCTTCCCAACCAAAAGAGGTAAAAACAATCCTCCTTATATGCACTGATGTACTGATTAATTGGCCCCTTGGGCTTGATGCTGGGTAACTCTTACTACCCAGGGAGAAACCCAGGCTAGTGGTTTAACTGCGAAACATGCAGGCACTTGGGGGGGCATGAACTGACTGGCTGATTAATTGGCCACTAGGGCCTATCAGCAGCTCTAGCAATGTATATCTGCTCTGGAGAAGTCTATTTGGATATGCTTACCCAGTTCCATTTTAGTTTTGTGCCTTGAGATTTGGGTTATCTGACAGAAGAAGCAGGTAACACAAATCCAAAAGCGCAAAATTTGGAGCAAACCTACACAATTTGTGTAAAGAATGATGGATTGAAACCAACATGCATACCCTCCAACATTCCTCCAATGAAAATAGGGACATTCTAAGGAAAAGTGGGACATTTCGGGATCAAAACAGAAACTGGGATGGCTTCTCTAAATCAGGGACATCCCTGGAAAATAGGGACACTTGGAGGGTCTGAACCTGCACCACTTGGCATCTTTTAGCTTTAATTCCAAGACTGAGTAAGAGTTATGTGTAATCCAAAAGCTTGCTTCCGTCATGTTTTCACAACCAGTTGTTTTAAAAGTATATAATTGCATTTTGTGTGTGTGTGCTATGTGGTGTTGATCCAGCTAACAAACACTCTGATCCTCTCAATTCTCCATTAGAGCCTTGGGTTTATGAGACTGCTGAGAGATCACTGGTGCTTCACAATTTTTATGTTCAGTATACGTCAAATGAAAGTTGGTAGTTCAAAATTTTAAGTTGTCTTCCTGATCTTGCCATGATCAGTTGCAAAATTTGCATTGAACATAACAGGGTCAAGACAACTCCCTAGAAACCTTTCCTCCTACTGATAGCAGAGCTTTGGGAAGGTGGCATGAGGCTCTGGCAGGGTCCTAGAGTCCTCCCAGCTCCTTCCTAAAGCTGGGAAAGCACTAACTAGGTTTTGGGAAGGAGAAGGAGGGACTCTAGGACCCTGCCAGAGCCCCCACACCTCCTTTCCAAAGCTCAGTGCCTCACTTACCTGGCTTTGGGAAGGCAGCATGGTGGCTGCTTTGTGTTGGACCCTCCTGGCATAGAGAGTGCAATCCTGCATTTGGCCTGTAGGCCAGAGCATCTCTACCCCTGAAGCAGGGCTTCCCAATCCCAACGTGATTTCGTTGGTTGCCAGGGCAGAGCTTTCACACAGCAGTGGGGGGAAATTACCAGTATGCTTCATTGTAGGAATCAGCCTAGAGGAGGGCCAAAGTAGAATTGGGTAGTTTTTTTGGCTCTGTTTGGAATAACTTTGCTTGGGTTCTTGGTGATCTCTTCTACAAGATCAGTTTTATCCCACAAACAGAAGTCTTTTATCTACTGAATGAATTATGATGGGACCATCCAGCAAAGGAATATTAAGCACTCTATGTAGATCAGCCAGCAGAAGAGACTGACTGTATCCAAACAGATTCAGAAACAAAGAGAAGTCTATGTACATCAAGAGAACATTGGAGGGCTCTGCAAAGACTAGTTTAGCATAGGTACACCAGCACCCTGTGAACAATACAAGTCTCATAGCAACAGGCACAACAGTATTCTGGCCCCAGGGACTTTTCAGGAAAAAACCCAAAAAAAGTGGTGTGCAGAAAAAGGGAAACAAGCCCAGAGGAACTTCCCCTTTCAGGATGAGACAGAGAAAATAGCTTTTAGGTAGTGACAGGCAGTTCCTGGATGGGAACTTATGAAACATTCTGAGATGGAAGCACTTGCTGCAAGTGGCATTGGAATTTTTCCTGGTGGAATTACTGAACGGGTGAAGTGGGAACTTGGAATATGATGAGGCTGAGAGTTGTGTCTGTCCCACAGGTGTGTCAGTGACCTAGAGATACAGAACTGTTTGCAAGTCATCCCAACAGTGCAAATGACTGAGGCAGCAACACACAATGTACCTTTAAAGAAGCAAGACCACATCTTCATAAAGGTAAAAGGTAAAGGTACCCCTGCCCGTACGGGCCAGTCGTGTCCAACTCTAGGGTTGTGCGCCCATCTTACTTAAGAGGCCGGGGACCAGCGCTGTCCGGAGACACTTCCGGGTCACGTGGCCAGCGTGACATCGCTGCTCTGGCCAGAGCCAGAGCCGCACACGGAAACGCCGTTTACCTTCCCGCTATAAAGCGGTACCTATTTATCTACTTGCACTTAGGGGTGCTATCAAACTGCTAGGTGTGCAGGAGCTGGGACCGAAAGATGGGGGCTCACCCCGCCGCGGGGATTCGAACCACCGACCATGCGATTGGCAAGCCCTAGGCGCTGAGGTTTTACCCACAGCGCCACCCATACCCCGGGTTCATACCTAATGCCAAATGAAGTCTTAGGATGCTTTCCTGGCCTCTGCATCACTGCATTTCCAAAGGGGCCAATCTGCTCACCCAAATTATGTGTTCTTTATCCTTCTAGCATGAATCAAGAGGAGCAAGAGGGTCTGAATTTTTATCTTGGAAGTTGGTAGCTCTGTAGATTATAATTTCTTCTGTCCTATAGTTGAGATAATCCACTCCTGGAGCACTGCGCCTTCCATTTCTCTATTCTTCATCTCAACACCACCGGCTTCTTCTGTTTTTAAATATTTATTCCAGTTTTAAAGGTTACAAAAAGAAAACACTAAATTAAGCAAGAAAAAACAAGACAATGCATCACAATAGATACAAACAAAAAGAAAGAAAAAACACAGAAAAATATAAATAATTAAAAAAACAAAAAACAACAACAAATCGAGCCTTCCCATAACTTATTTTTATTTGCTTGTTTCCTTGACTTCCTCACACCTCCCTTTTTTGTATTCTAGTTCAGTTAGATATTTTAGCAAATCCTTTCCATCTTTGTTTTTATCCTAATAATTTATCTTAACATACTGTAATTTTACATTCTCTTCTTTCACCAATTAACAATCCATTTTTACTTAATCCTTTATATCCTTTCTGCTAAAACCACATAACTTCATTCCAACATCCTTCTAACATTCCTTAATTTTACAATGTTTCTGTAGATAAACTTTAAATTTCTTCCAATCTTCTTCCACCATCAACACCACCGGCTTCTTGTCTCAGTGTTTTAGGCCCAGCATATGGGTAGAGGTGGTGGCATAATTATTTATATGCAGGGTCTGATGTCGAGAGGGTCTCAACTCTGCCTGTTACTCACAACACAACTGATGTGCTGTCTTTTGTATTTGAGACTAGTGGTTACAGCTAGGTAACTTTAAACTCTGTACCTAGTGACTTGTATCCAATGCAGCACTAAGTCTTCTTCTTTGAGTAAGATTGTCTTCCATGAACATGGTCTTAACAGTGAGTCCGTAAGTGACTGTGGAGGCCAATTCTGGATCCACATGTCCTTCTACAGTGGGGACATAGGTTTCTGGGTGGGAGTTGATCACGATGAGTTTTCCATATGTGCCTTCTTCTTAGCATGTTTCTCCCCTTTGTCCTGAGTTTGAGTGTCTTCAAAGTCCATGACACCTTTGGTAAAGGCTGTTCTCCAATTGGAGCGCTCGCAGGCCAGTGTTTCTCAGTTGTCTGTGTTTATACTACATTTTTAAAGATTTGCCTTGAGAGAGTCTTTAAACCTCTTTTGTTGATCACCAACATTACGCTTTCCATTTTTAACTTCGGAATAGAGTAGTTGCTTTGAACGACGATAATCAGGCATCCGAATAACATGACCAGTCCAACAAAGTTGATGTTGAAGAATCATTGCTTCGACACTGGTGATCTTTGCTTCTTTCAGTACACTTGTCATCCCAAGTGATATGTAAATTTTTTCGGAGACACCGTTGATGGAATCTTTCAAGGAGTTGGAGATGGCATTTATAAGTGGTCCATGTTACACAAGCATACAGTAAGGTTGGTAGTACAATAGCTTTGTAAACAAGCATTTTGGTTTCCCTGCGAATGCCCCACTCCTCAAACACTCTGTATTTCGATCAGGAGAAAGAAACCTTGTGGAAAGGTAACTGCCCAGGTAGGAGAAGTCACCAACACTTGCCAATATTTCACCATTGACTTGGATTTGTGGCACTGCAGAGGGGTTGTTTTGTGCTTGTTGGTGCAGCACTTTGGTTTTTTTGGGATGTTGAGTGAGAGGTAAAGCTTTTCATGGGCCTCTGTGAAGATATTTAGGATGGCTTGGAGGTCATCCTCTCAGTGTGCACTGGATACAAGCCCAGTAGAGTTATGCTCCTCTCACTCTGCAGAGGAGTCCCCTGGGCTTCTGCCCCAAAGTCACGGCCCAAGACTGCAGCTTTGGTGAGGACTCTTGTGTTTGCTTGGCTAGGGTAGGGAGGTGACATTTCGAAACAAGCCTAAGATAAGGAGATGACATTTCCAAACACAGGTGAAGCAAGAACATGGGCAGATTTTGCTAAACAGGTCCTTCCAGACGTGCAGGGGGTAAGGTCCAATGTCTGGCCATGACCTCTCCCCCATGAAGAAGCTGCCTGCACCTTATTGTTGTGTCACTCACAATTGTTAGGTGATCACATAACCTCCTGCTGCTTTGTTGTTTCAAGCAGTTATAGCTTCAGGTCTCCTGAGCTGAACATGGTAATGTTATGCCGATTTGGATATAAGATACCTTTAAAATAATATCTAGGTTGCATAGTGAAAACTGCAATGAAGTGCTTTCTTTATGAACAGGTGAGGCCTATGGTCCTGCAGTTCTGTTATGCCAGGGCTATTGCCAACATTTATTATTTAATTTATATACAACCATTTCCTCCAAGGAGCTCAAGTGGTGTACATGAATTTCTGTTCCCTGTTTTATCCCCACAACAACCTTCTGAGGTAGGTTAGCCTGAGAGACAGCGACTGGTTTAAGGTTACCCAGTGAGCTTTATGGCTGAGTAAGGATTCGAACCCTGGTCTTCCAGGTCACAGTTCAAAATAATAACAATAATTTTAATTATAAATTTCTTATACCCCACCCATCTGACTGGGCAGCTTCCAGCAATAATACATCAAACAAACAAACAAACAAACAAACAAACAAACAAACAAACAAACATTAGAAGCTTCCTGAAAGAGGGATACTTTCAGATGTCTTCTAAAAGTCAAATAGTTCTTTATCTATTTGACCTCTGATGGGAGGGCATTCCACAGGGTGGAAAGTCCTGTGCCTAGTTCCCTGTAGCTTAACATCTCACAGTGAGGGAAGCGCCAGAAGGCCCTCGGAGCTGGACCTCAGTGTCCAGGCTGAACGATGGGGGTGGAGATGCTCCTTCAGGTATACTGGGCCGAAGCCGTGTAGGCCTTTAACATTACACCACACCGGTCTCACATAACATAGCTTGAACGCTTATCCCTAGGCACTAAAGCAAAGCAGAAAACAACAAACTAGCAGCAGAAATACTGTAACAACTAATATGCCAACCAAGACAGCCACCCCAGGAAGCATCCCTAGCATCTCTGTTACCACACACCAGTCAGAATGACCCTTGTTGATCTGATCTAATTATCAATTTATGGAAGGTATCAATCAATGTGCAGCAAAAGCAAAAAGTTGTGATGGGAACATGAGTCTTTAAGAAAATAATTTTGATTAAACCTTGCTATGGCCATGCTCCACTACCTTATATTGGCAGTGTCCTGCGAACGGTAGGGTTCCACTGGCAATAGGATACCACAGATATAAGGATGTCACTGTGTGTATTCACTTTCCTAGCACACACACACACCAATAGTAATCCTCTCCTCATTTAGTGAGCATTACTTGAGATAGAATTGTCTTATGAGATGCTTTACTTAAGAACATTCAGCCTTTCTTCGTTTGTAATATATATAGGTATATTATGTTAGACTATGATCGTTCCTATTCGTAAGTGAAATATTGTTTCTCATTCATCAGCCTCCGTTTTGTCTGCCCTTCTGAGCAATAGGTCCCTAAGAAATGATTCCCACCCCCCGAAACATGTCATGTCATAGCAAATCCTTCAGCCAAAGACACTTTTAAAATGTGATTGTTTCCAAGTTGTAAATAATAATTTATAATAATAATAATTTAAAATCTGAATTTTGAGGAGGAAATAACAATTTCACCATATCTATCAGCTGATCTGCATAACACTGCCTCGTTTCCCCCCTACTGGTGAGAATGATACAGTACAATCTGATTTTGTGCCTACACATTAGGTATGTATAGATACAGCTGGTTCATATAACTGACACATGTAATTTGCCTTGCAGGTGTGTATGGTCAGAGGCACGGTTGTACTGAACTGCATAGTAATGCTTTTGATTCCTCCTGTGCTATAAATAAAATTTGAGCCCACTTTCATGGGTGGAGCCAAGGGGGGCAGGAGGGGACCTGCTCCCCTAAATTTATACAAATCAATACAAATCTGAGGTTCTTTCTCCCCCTAACAAAAGCCTGCCCCCCCATACAAAAATCCTAGCTACGCCCATGTCCACTCTGGTAGTTTTAAAAATCCCTGTAAAAATATTAGGAGATCCGAATTAACCTTGGGGGTTGAAGGAAGGGCTTATCCACACCAGAGCACAATGTGGACCCCATCCCAGTGTTATATCACTCCCAAGGGCATACTTGGGGTTTGGGCAGGTTGGCTACTGCCAAGCATGCAGGCCTGGGGGGGGGGAATTGTGCCTCTCCCCCCTGACTCGGAGCCCGCCTGCCCTCCTGCACACACCCCTTGAAAAAGCCCTTTTAAATGCAGGCTTTTCAATTCTGGCTATTTCAGACTTTACAGGTTGAAGTCATTACCTACATGTTTTTTTCTCTATGCCCATGTGTAAACATATATACCTGTCAGGTTTTCACTTTATGCACTTAATATTGTGGAATCTAGTCCATGAACGTTTATGCTGTAATCAATTTGTTAGATTTTTAAGGCACCACAAGGCTTTCACAATGTGTTATCATCTTCTATTGTCTGCACATGAAGCCGGTCTTAAAAGGAAAGCTACAGGGACCTGATGAGAAGCCGGCAATCCTAGCAAAAATCTCATGTTTGTCAAAGACGTTGTCACCCCCACCCTAGGATTTGTTTGCCTTGGAAACAAAGATTGCAGGAACACATCCATTCCCACAACAGATATCAAAAGACAGGAAACCGCTAAGCTCCATTTGCCTTCCACATCCTAAACCCGTCCCATGCTGCAATTTATCTGGGTGTTTGCAGTTAATTAGCTACGCCACACGGAAGTGTGACTTTTGCTAGACTTGCTCAAAATGAATCTCATCTGGGAAGAAAGGAGCAAAGTTCTGTACAATCCTTTGATTGGTCAGTAGAGGGCAGTGCCTTCCTGTCATTGCTCATTCCTTGCTGGGTGGAAACTTGGTATTTGCTTCCTGTGCTTTGGGACTGGGTCAGCAGCAACCCCTGGTGGAAATATATTGCAAAAAGTTTTCAGGTGGTAATATTTTTGAAATATTTTTTCTCCATCATCAGAAACAGATAATAAAACACAATTACACCTTTAACCCAACCCTGTACAGTAACAGCTTATTCCTTTCAAGCAAGCCTCAGTCTGTCAGGATCTCTAAAGGCCTTCTTTATCTTTGGTGCACAATTCTAGTCAGTTCTGTATCCAAATAGCTTACCTGGTCCCCACACTTGCATGCCTAATATGATGGGGTTTCAGACATATTTAAGCCAGGATTACAAACCTCAGTACCAGAGTGACATTATCCAAAGGTCTTGTTCATTCTTTCCTTTGTGCCACTGCAGCACAAGCAGCTTTCAAAGGTAAAGGGACCCCTGACCATTAGGCACAGTCGTGGCCGACTCTGGGGTTGCGGCGCTCATCTCGCTTTACTGGCTGAGGGAGCCAGTGTACAGCTTCCGGGTCATGTGGCCAGCATGACTAAGCCGCTTCTGGCGAACCAGAGCAGCGCATGGAAACGCCGTTTACCTTCCCACCGGAGCGGTACCTATTTATCTACTTGCACTTTGATGTGCTTTCGAACTGCTAGGTTGGCAGGAGCAGGGACTGAGCAACGGGAGCTCACCCCGTCATGGGGATTTGAACCAACGACCTTCTGATCGGCAAGTCCTAGGCTCTGTGGTTTAACCCACAGCGCCACCCGCGTCCCATAGTCAAAGACACATAGACCTTTCAAAATAATTCCTACACATCACCACAAACATGCAAAAAGCACAAATTAGCAACATTTCAAAAACCATTGCCAAAACTTGCAGGAAGGATTCCTGCAGCAAATCAGTACATAGTACCCAAAATCAGAAACCTCCACCTGCATGGCTCTTTGTCTTGGGATTTCACAGAGTTCTCAGTAGACCAACAGCTACTTCAGGGCTAAGATCACAGGGCACATCACAGCAAACTCTGCCCTCAAAACTTAGGCTTTATCCTTCTAACTATTTACAGGTAGGTAGCCGTGTTGGTCTGCCGTAGTCGAAACAAAATAAAAAAATCCTTCCAGTAGCACCTTAGAGACCAACTAAGTTTGTCATTAGTATGTGCTTTCATGTGCATGCACACTTCTGAAGACGTTGGTCTCTAAGGTGCTACTGGAAGGAATTTTTTTATTTTGTTCCTTCTAACTATATTAGAGCTGGAGAAAAGGCCCCACTCATTTACCAACCTGGCACAGATCCCCCTCTCCTTTGCTCTCTTAATTACCCTTTTCTTTTGTTCTCTTAATGGCCCATCACCCAGGCAATTGCCTGAAGCTAGCCTGGCTTCTATTTTAACACTTGTTGGTTCCAGGGGTTGGAAGGGGTCCCATACCTGCAATCTCATAACATTATGAACCTGCTTCTTCAGAGAGTGAGAGAAGAATTGCATTCAGAAAAAGTAACTCCTCAAGTGTTTCACTGAGTTGCCATTATTTTGTGTTATTATTACATATTTAAATGGCTGAGCTACCTTCCTCCATACAGGTCTGTAGATTGCATGCTGTAATAAACACACTTCACCAACCTAGCATCCTCCAGATATTTTGGACTATGACTCCCATCAGCCCCAGTCAGCACCTGCTGGCTGCAGTTGATGGAGGGTGTGGTCTAAAGTATTTGGAGGGTGCCAGGATGGCAAAGGCTGCTATAATTGCATGAGTTTTCCCACTAAGTTAGCTGAATAGAAGAGTGAGGTGTCCAGAAAAGGGAAAATAGCTGTATTCACACTGGTTTCTGACCCAGCTGTGGAGAACTGAGATAGAGCAATAGCTTGGAAATTGGGATCACTTTCAAACAGCCTGATTATAGAGCATTCATTCTGGTTTGTTTGTGTACAGGTTAGATGGTTCAATCAAGTGTTAGCCAGTACATATCCCCCATCACTTTCCCTATAGCAAAAAGTTGATTTCCTGAGGAAGTGTGATTGTTGCACAAGAGTTCCAAATCAACTGCAATTGGCTAGCCTGAATTTAGCAGTAAGTGGCTGAATCCCACTGGAAAATAGCTGTCTAGAAGCACCCAGACTCCATGCAGGTGGGGGGCTCTCTGAGAACTGAACAAACTTCAGACAACAAAAGTTAAGGTCAGGTGGCTCTCTACAGATAATTTTCCTTCTGCTTACACTAAACACAGTGGCAGTTCTCTGAGGGTGTTGTGGCAAGGGTGATAGACACAGGGACTTTTAAATAGTTTTATCATTTCCAATGACTGTGTCGTTACAACAAAACCCAGCAGAGGTTTAGACAGTTCTCTTGAAGGATATTTGCATGGTCAGGGGCATAGGAGGACAGGGCCTCTGTGGTGCAGAAGAAGGGATGTTGGGCAATGCAACTGGTAAGGCACTTGTGAGGCATCTAATCATAAGCCTGCATTTTTATCAAAGCTTATATGTTTAATCAGGGCTTGTATTTTAAAAATGAGCTTAAAGATCTTCAAATGTTTCATGCCAGGCAGAAGACCAGCTGCCTAAGAACCTTGGCAATGTTTTTCTCCTAGACAAAGGGGCCCCCTGATTTATAGCAGAAAACAATTCTCAAAGTCGTAAAAAGGGAATTACAGGCTGAGAGCCAAGGTTACACTGACCCTACAAATTAAGGGTTGATAAATAGTAAAATGAGCCATATCTTCTTCCTAAGGTTAAGAAGGTCAAGAGCAGTCAAAAAGACAACTGGCTTGAGAAAATAGGTTTTCTTTCTTTCTATTTTTGAGGCTGAGAAACAAGAGAAGAAGAGCTGGCAGAAAGAAAGGGAGCATTTTTGGGAAGTCTTTTCTAAAGCTGTTTCTTTCTTAAACTAAGATCCTTTTTAAGATTTCTTTTCCTTTTAAAAGGTTATTTATGTATTAAATATATTAGCTTAAATATAATTATGCAAAGGATTTAAGAAATGCTAGATTCTTATTTCATATAGTTGTAAGAGTTGTAACTATCCTGAAATTAAGTCAGCCACCAGCCCCCCTTGTCAGACAGGAGACGCCATCGAGCACTCCTGATATATGGTTGTCAGGCCTTTTGTTTAGAAACCTTCAAATGAAGGAGATCTCTCAATGTTGATGTGAACTCAAAATCCTTGACATATGTTTAAGATAAAAATTCAAGATTAACCATCTGTTTTGGAAGGCAGTAGGGCAAGGAGGGCAAGAGGTGAGCTGGTAATTAAGATTCCTTGTTGAGACACATGTAAGATATATTACTACTTATTTGTCATTTATAGATAGAAGAATATATAGCTTTTTGATTCCCATAAAAGGACAAGAGGAAATGGGTGTATCTTTTGTGATTGGTTCTAGCAAATAGCCAATAGGAATTTCAACCAGGCTGATTGGACAGAGGCAGCCACAGGAGGAGCAAGGGGGCTGGATTAAGGAAATATAAGTGCTGGCCAGAATGGCAAGAGGCCAGGCCAGAGCTTGGTAACCATATACCACTGTGCCTCATATTTATTTGTCTGACAAATAAATTACTATTTTAATTTCTCTATTGCTGCGTTGAATATTTCATTCCAGCTAAGCGTTAACCACAAGCAGGGTGCTACACTTGCTGAAATGTCCTTTTCCTTTGCCTCTAGGTGCCATAAAGTATTGCAGAGTTGCATCTCGCACTTTTAGGCCAGTGTTTCCACATATAACTGGAAAAGCAGGAACATTCCCTAGAAAATGTATATACATTTGCTTCTGGGGTGTTCTGAAGTACTGATACTGGAAAGCTGTCTCTGCGAACGCCACAACCCACACTTGCCTTGTGCAGTCACTTGAAAGTCATGCAGATGGGTAGGGACCCAACACACGCTAAAGATCACAGTACAAATGGATTGTAGAAATTGGATGTACTGCATCGACAGACACATAAAACCACCACTCCCATTAGCACTATGAAGAAGTTTGTTTGGTATTACAACATGTCTGCAGGGAGAAACAATGCTGTCATCCTCCTCCTCCCCCGCCACCATGTGAAAGCAGACAGTGATGAAAGAGAAGCCATAGCTGGTCCTTCACCTGTGGTATGAATAACACAATAAACACCCAAACCAGCAAGCTGGTTCAACCACTAGACTTGCCTTTCTTAGGATTCAGGTAGATTGTCTGCTTTGTTCTACAAAACTTTCTCTTTCTTTCTTTCTTTCTTTCTTTCTTCATGTTATATTAAACAGCTAAAAAAATGCTCTGGCGACTGGGGAGGGTGGTGTATTGATGATGTTCTAAAAACTAGCCAACTGGTGCTCCCCCCCCCAAGCTGGCTTTTCCCCAGGTCAGATCCACTTCTGTACTCTTTCCCTTCTGACCCAGTCTGCACAGAGTGCTCAGAGGCGAGAGTGCAGGAGAAGTGGAGGAGGCTGCTCTGTGTGCTCAGAGAGGGTAGGTGAACCAAGAGCGACACTGGAGAGGAGGGCCATGAGGCCTGGAGCGTGGCAGTGGGCTTGCAGCAGGGATGTGGGCCTTGTCAGGTGCCCAGTAACTCCTATCTCTGATGCAAGTCCAGATTCTATAGGAGATAAGTTATCAGTGGGGTGCCCACGGGTGCCTGTGTGCCCACCAGCAAAGGCCATGATACCCACAAAAGGTCTTAGTAAATATCCCCTCAAAAATCTACAGTGCAGAAGAAGTTGCTATTTCTGCTCAGTTTCTGTTTGCCTTGGCTCAGCCTCTCTTACACTGAATATTACACCTTGAATATGTCATTGGATGCCAAAGCCGGATACCTACCCTCCCTCCCATAGCTGTCAATGTTTCCCTTTTTCTAAGGGAAATTCCCTTATTCCGAATAGGATTCCTCGCAAGAAAAGGGAAAAGTTATGCTCCCTCCTAGTCTAAACAGAGAAGAGGTGCAAAGAGCTTCCTTCTGTATTCACAGAATAGTGGCTGGTGTAGGTGCTTTACTGCCCACTGCCACCACAACTGATGGGAACATGCAATCTTGTGGCAGCGTCTTTTTCTGCATTTTTAGATGTGGCAGCCATATTTTTTTTATGCCACAGCCCCATGGCAGCCATTCTGTGACTGGTGTCCACAACACTTTCTCAAAGTTCCAAATAAAGATTGTCAATCTCTGCTTTAGTATATTAGATGACAAGGTGCATTGATTCCCCATATCTTCAGACATGAGCATCATGGGGGGAAGTCACAAAGGAAAACAAGTGTGCCCAATTTTTTGTGTGACTTTATATGCCCAGGATCTGGTTTGAGAGGCAAAACTGCACATGGAAGAAACATATCCTGGAGGATGCTAAGCAAGATGCTGGACAGAATCTAAATATTAGCATATAAATGGAAGCAGAGTAGCTCCAGTAATTTCTTATCTCTCATTTGTTTTATTCTTTGAACAGTAAATAACAATGCTCTTTTCTACACAATTTTATTTTGCACATATATTTTTTTAGTTTTGGGGGTTGTTTTAACCAGCAAACAAATAAAGGAAATGGACTCTTATCTGCAGACATCAAGTGTATTTTGAAATGAGTTCCACTTACATAGAAAAGTATAGCTATTCTCCTCCGCACCCTCACACATGATATTTGTCTTCAATGTATACAGTGGTACCTCGGGTACATACGCTTCAGGTTACATACGCTTCAGGTTACAGACTATGTTAACCCAGAAATAGTGCTTCAGGTTGAGGAACTTTGCTTCAGGATGAGAACAGGAATCGTGTTCTGGTGGCATGGCGGCAGCAGGAGGCCCCATTAGCTAAAGTGGTGCTTCAGGTTAAGAACAGTTTCAGGTTAAGAACAGACCTCCAGAACGAATTAAGTACTTAACCCGAGGTACCACTGTATGTACATACATTTTTGTATCTACTGGGCATGCCCAATAGGCAATTCTGAGATTCTACATAGCAGAGAAAAAGAAGCCACATATACAATGTAATTCGTACACTTTGGCTACATATATATCATATCTGGAGTATGGAGGAGCTAATTCACATATCTATGCCATGCAGGATTCTACCCACAAGTTTCAAAGTGTTAACCCAACTTATTTTTGGGTGCTTTCGTGTTTAAAATTGTTTCCTTACAAAGAGGAACCTCTTCCAGATGGCCCCACAGTACTGTTGCCATGGCAGTTTGTGTTGTTGCTTCAGTGTACTTTTTAAGGGACAAAATAACTATTTCCAGTCGCCAGAACAAACGAAAGGACAGAAAAAACTGCGTAGGGAAATGGTGTGATACCTAGAAACTCACCCACTATTCCAAACCCACCTGAATTCCTCTGGGGAGCAAAAATAGCCATAGGACAATTAAAACAGAGGAAGAGAAGTGTTAGCTACATTTTCCATTCTAATATGAAATCAAATGCAAACATCTGGAAAATAAATTCAGGGGAGATGGTAAGTTGCGTGGGGAAGACTAAAGAGCTTCTTTTAAATTTGTCTACCTGTTTAATAAGTTATTTAAAACAGAGTTTCCAACTGACACCCTCCCCCAAGTACTTGATCTATTATTGTGTGGCAGGAGTAACTTGATCTGTGAATAAATAAGCATGTGAAGCTTTAAGGTGTGGAGATGAACATCATCACCAGCTAATATTTCCACACCAAACTGCTCTTAAAGGCACTGTTACAAAGGTGTTTGGAAAAGTTGGAAGCCCTGTTGAAAAGAGCAGATAATTTAGTTTTGTTTTAAAGCTGCATTGGCAATTGTAATAAGCTTGCATTCAATAACTTGAAGCAAGAGAGTTTTTATTAAATAGAAGTTAAAACAACTAGTTTTCCGCCTTAAGCTGGTCAGGCTCCACCCACTCATAGATTCTCCAGGGATCATCTTCCAACTCCCATCCCAGTGTTTCTTATACAGAGAAGTCTCTCAATTACTACAATCACCACAGTCATAATATGCAATCCTAGTTCACAGGATGGATAATTTTGGGAGTACACAGGCACTCCACTTCTGGTATGGGGAATCAAGCATCCTGTCAGGTCACAATCCCACAAATTTAGGTTCATAATAAGAGTTACTTTCAGCTGTGCAGCTTTTCCTTTAATGCTTGCTTGATGTGCAGACTTTAGCAGATTATAATGCTGCTCTCCATGCTGTGAATATATCACCGCCTGAGGTGAAATGGGAAAGTGCTGCCCTCCCACCCCCCTTTGATTACTGGGGTGACATGACTGCAGCTTCTGGGTTCTGGTGAGGTCTTGTGAGAGGTCTGTGAGATCTCACCAGAACCGGGAAACCAAAGCTGCTTCTCCTCACTTCTCTGGCATTGGTGGCAGAGGTGGGCACAGTACCTGTGAGGGTGCCACCCCTTGGGATTCTGCCATCCAAGGCGGCTGTCTCAGACCTCCTCATGGGCAGGGTGGCCCTGGAACATAGAGAATTGCCTTATACCAGGTCAAACTTCTAAAATAAAGGAGGACTGCAAATTCTAACATAACAAGGAACCTGTGGGACTACCACCCATCACCTTTGACCATGCTGGGTGGGTCTGATGAAAGTTGGAGTCCAAAATGTCATCCAGGTGTACTACAACTCCCACCAGACCCAACAAGCATGACTGATGCTCAGTGGTGGGCACCAGGTTGACGAAGACTCCTCTAGCCAGTCCAGCACAGTTAAGATGGAGTAGGCTGAAAATTAGTTTTAAAACCAGATGGTTCTCTCAACATAAACTATAGGATGATGTCCCAAGTGGTCTCTCTCACTCCCTTTCCCTTCCCGAGCCCTACTAAACAACCCTACTGAGACACACGAGGAATTGCTGAGGATCTTCCCCACAGCATAAACTAGCTCATGGGTTCGAAAGAAACAAGGCAGAGTTCACTGTCCTAGGAAAACCGAGCTCAAGCCGACTTTGGATTTGATTCATTGGTCTGCCTGCCTCTCCACTGTTAATACTCCAAGGCCTCGGTCGGGGGGGAAGGCAGTGAGCAAAGAAAAGCTATTTTTATCTCTCTCGTTCCCTTTCATGCATTTTTCCGAATTTCCCCTTGGCCTTGCAGAAAAAGAAAGTCATCACGCAACTCCCAGCGGGCAGCGGCGGCTTTAAAAAACTAACCCCGCCCCCTGGCTGGAGGGAGGGTTCCCTAGCCGGTGACGTCTGCCGCGCTCATTGATAAAAGCCGCGGGATTCCCTGGCCGCGGGTAGAGGCAGCGTGCGCGCGCGAAACTGCCGGGGCTCCACGTGATTTTTGTGCGGGGAGAGAGAACCGGGGAGAGGGCCGGCCCGCTCGCAGTAAGTGGGCCCCGTCAGCCATGGAGCCCGCTTGCTTCCTCCAGCCCCACCCGTTCGGCGACCCTGGGGTGGGCTCGGATTTATACAAGCCTTCGCCTCCCGCGGTCGCTTCGCCCAAATCCGACCGGGTAGAGCAGCCGAAGCCAGCCGAACCGACGCGGATCATCACCGACCCGGTCTCCGGCAGATCCTACAGCAAAGGCCGCCTGCTTGGAAAGGTACCTGCGGTATCTCGGGAGAGCGGTGGGCTACGCGGAACCGAAAGGCGAGGGAGTTTCTCCCTTCCCAGCTCCGCTGCCTCCTAGTCTGAGCCGGCCGGCTTCTAGCGTGCGCGGCCAGGGCTGGGTTCTGGCGCGCGCTAGTGAGGGATCGTGGATTTAAGGGCCAATTCCGACCTCCCCCCCCCCCCCCGCGGAAAGCTACCCGCGAGTTACGACGGAGGAGACTTGTCGCGATAGGGGACCCAAAAGCGCCTCATCCGCTTTCCTTCCTCTTCTCGTCCTCTATTTGCTCGCGTGGAGGGTTTCCTTCCCCCGCCAAGCCTTCCCGCTTGATCCGAGGCAGGCATGTCGAGGCACGATTCTCTCCCCCTCTCCCCCCCATCTCGTTTTGTGTGGGGCTTCGGGTGCAGATGGGGCTTTAATATTTAAGTACTCGTCATTCATTCCCCCACTTCGTATTTTAGTGCGCTCTTCCCCGTCCCCCAAATGAGGAATCGGCCCAACAAGCGACCGGAGCTTTTAAAGACGACTAGATAGAAACGGTTACGCTACCCAAGTGGGTCTTAGTTTGGGGGGGGTGCGAGAGAGGGAGGGAGAACGAATAGGAGGCGGGAAATGGCTGCTGTTTTCCCCAAAAAATTACAATAGGCCATCTCTTAGGACTTCTCCAGGGCAGCTATGATTCCATTTGACTGAGTCAAGCACGTCTGGGACCGGATGTTCAAATCGTAGTTCTTAGCCCTTTGGCGACTAGTAAGCCGTTTTCTGGTGGGTTTCTTTAGGTTTTGGGTTCTCTTGCAGGTGCTGAACTGCAACTACTGGTCTAATTCAGTGAATACGTTCTGGGATGCCATAACAGATCCCAAGTGCATTCTTATACTATTTGTACAACATGGACCACAGGGATTGGGGGGGGGGGAGAGGGGGGAAGGGATATGGTTGGTGATTTAGATTACTTAATCTGCATTATTTATAGTCCTACTTCAACAAAATAGGTGCTGGGGAAAGCTGACCACCATACCTTACACCTTCCAGAGAGCTAGTGTGATACCATGATTGGAGTTCTGGGATGGCATGTAGATGGCCATATTTAAAATTCTGTTTGCATGAAGTTTGTTGAGTTACTTTAGGCTGGTCATAGTCTCTGCCAACTGTTCTGTACAGGGCTAAGATTATGCTACTGTGACCTCCTTGGAAGAACGGTGGAGCCTAAATGTAAAGAATTTAGCAGACAACTGGGGGATTGGATCCCAACAGTTTCTCATGTTTATCCAGGAGTGTCAAGTAGCTTGCTTACCTCATGCAGTAGATTGCTATTGGAGGCTTGCTAATCTGCAATATGGAGGTTTCAGAAGGGTGGTGAGTGTCTGTTTCTGCTTGAAACATACGTTGTAGATATTTTCCACATTTATTATGCAATTTTTGTGATATACAAATGACATGAGAAACTTGGTATACATACTTGTATAACACTATTGTTTATAAAATCCTAATAATAATAAGCACATATCTGATGCTTACTGTTGCGAAGCCATGTGAGCTTGCTAAAGATCAGGGATCAGCAACCTTTTTCAGCCGTGGGCCGGTCCACCATCCCTCAGACCATGTGGTGGGCTGGACTATATTTTGGGGGGAAATGAACGAATTCCTATGCCCCACAAATAACCCAGAGATGCATTTTAAATAAAAGGACACATTCTACTCATGTAAAAACACGCTGATTCCTGGTCTGTCCACGGGCCGGATTGAGAAGGTGATTGGGCCGCATCCGGCCCCCGGGCCTTAGGTTGACTACCCCTGCTAAAGATGCTCAAATGGATTCTAGGCAGGGACTTAAGTGATTGGAGAAGGGGCCTTCTGTTTGCTGTTCCCTTAAAGGAGCAGGGGCCTTCAGGGTTCCATTCATCCTTTGTTCCATTCTATAGCATCATTCCCTGGCAAATGCAAATTTTGCTCAGCAGCCGATTTAGTAACAAAGTCTGCAAAAGGATGCAATTTTTGTTGACAGTTAGAAAGGAAAAAAGATGACAGAACATTTTGAAACAGTAAAACAAATACAACACTGTGGTAATAGTTGATGAGATGTTGCATGACTGCACTGGTTATATGCATTGCAAACACTGGTTTCCCAGACTGCGCATATATATATATATTTTGCCTTAGAACTCTTCTGATTCATTTTTTTCCCCCTGGCTCAAAACCACCTTGCTCATTGAGCAATCTGTGTAATCAGGTTTCAGAGTAGGGGGTGGGGGAAAGCAGCAGCATTTCCACTGGAAATCTCTCCTCTTGGTGAGCAAAGCTGGCATTGTTTCGAAGATCGTGCTTTGAAGGAGGGGTGCGTCGGTTGGTTCCTTTTGCCCTACATCAAACAATGTGATGTGTCATATGGAAAATCTGCTCATTGTGTATGGGGGTGTCTTGGCACTTCCAAACGCGGTAGAGCTAATGTCGAATTTGGCAGTGTGTATAATTCTCTCTCTCCCCCCAACCCCTGTTCTTACTGCTTCTTTGAAAGATCCTTTCTGGCAATACCAGCCAGAGCTGTTTCTGTGCTGATGCCCAAGCTAGGATTTTATGAGAAACTGGTTTCTCTTTGTTCAGGATGTTGTATAGGTGTGAGGCTTATTTTAGGTAAGGTGTAGGCTGCAGCAAAGATATACTTTCTTTACAGCTGGAAAAACCTGTCTCTAGTCCTCCTTCAGTGCTGGTTGTCTTGTGAGAAGAACTAAATCATATTCTGTTAAAAAAAGCATGACAGTGGGTGTGGGGAAACCCAAAGGAATAGACACAAACCCTAGGATAGTGAGAGCTGTAACATGAAATAAAATGTATGCCTGGAGAATGTGCTAAACCATAGTCAGAAGTGGAACTGTTTCTTAAAATGGAATGTTTTCACTACATAACATGTTCAAATGTTTGAATTAGGAGAATATTTTGTTTACCATTATGAACATAAGTTGGTTTTCAAGTTACACAAACTTGCCCATAAATTTTGAATATCCAAAGGGGCAGGACACAAATGCTGGACTTCCTCTGTTCAAGTTCCTCAAACTTGTCCCTCCTGACTTGGAATGGAACTTTCATTTTATTGAGCCATATACTTGGCCTAGGTTATAATTTCAGTATATTGCAATGTCACTGTGGGAATGGAATGGAATGAAAGAAATGTCTTGAGCATGTTTCCCAAACTTGAAATTATGATGCTGGATCCCTCTCGTTTAAACAAAACTTGGAAGCCCGTGAAATATTTGAATTGATTATTGAGTCTGTTCTTACCACCATGGTTGAGATATTACTGTGCTTAAGTGGCTATGACCATGTTTTGAAGTAGTCCATCCTTAAAGGACTTGAAGGGTGAGTTCACATTAGCTCTTGCCATCTGGCTGGGCTCCTGTTTTGGTATACTTTGCCTGAGGTGCTAAAGCAGTGATCTCAGGCATATGTTAGATGTTTCTCACACATCAGGTTAGAATGCTGTTAGTCATGCGGCAATTGCATTTTCTGTGATCTCATCCTACTTAGATCTGAATTGGATCCCGTCCTAATCCTGTTTCCTTGCTTTTTGTGGTCTTGATGTCTAGTTCTAGTTTTAGGCGAAGATCTGAGAGAATTGCTGAGTATGTTGAAAGCAGGCACATGAACCTCAGTCCAACCATTGACAAGCATCAGACCTCTGGGGTCTCTAGCAAAAAATGGTCTTTCCACTACTACTTATGAGCCTTTTAACTAGAGATTTTCTGTATATACAGCATATGCTGTACAACCAACCTTCTGAACTAAGGACTCCTCTTCTGATACCCATTACGCATGAATGAAAGCAGGCAGTTCTTCCAGTAACTTGTGATACCTTAAAAGAAGAGCCTTAAAATCTATCCTCAACTAGTGTTTTATGTTGACTTAGTTTTGGTGGCAAATATAGTCCTAGCACTTTGGCTGAAGACCGCGGTTCCCCTATTTTTATTTTAGAAGTCAAATTGATGGTACAGGTGCCAGGGGGAAAGGAGACCTGAGATGCTTCCCATGAGTTTCTAATCTATCAAGGACAAGAAAGGAGTTATCTTTAGCCCACCCTCCTAATTGCTGCCTTATTGATTTGCAGGGTGGATTTGCAAGGTGCTATGAAGTAACAGACCTCTCGAGCAACAAGACCTATGCAGTGAAGGTCATTCCTCACAGCAGAGTGGCCAAGCCACACCAGCGGGAGAAGGTATGCAGCTCCCTAGTCCTGAGCAGAATGAGGATAGCTGGGGTGTTGGCCATGTCCTAGCTACCAACTCTTTCTGATTATGCTTCTTCCAGATCATCAATGAAATTGAGCTGCACAGAGACCTGCACCACAAACACATCGTGAAGTTCTCGCATCATTTTGAGGATACGGAGAACATCTATATCTTCCTTGAGCACTGCAGCAGGAAAGTGAGTCCCAACTTTTCTTTCTCTTCAGAGAACCTGTACCTCCCCATCAAGCATACTTTATTTCTATTGGACTCAATGTTTTATTGCACTGTGAACAAAGGGCAGCAGAAATAGAACCTGTAGAATGGTTTGCACTGAACAACAGGTCTCTGCCTATACGAGATATATCATCCACTGGATACTTCCTATGGTTACAATGGATGAAAGTATGGTTTTCTGTTATGATTAGACATGGTAGGAAAAGATGGGATATATTACTGCAGCACAGGGAGTTGCTGGATTAGAATGCCTCTTATTGTGTCAAAGCAGTAGGACCAGTAATAGTGGCAATTAGTGCTGCTGTCAGACATTTCCCAGGAGTGCTGGGGACCATGTAGGTCAGGCAGACCTCTTTCAGCATCCTTGGGAATGTAGGAATGTTCACAGGCAGGTTTCCTTACCGATACTGAATTGGCACATTTGCTGTTTGCCATTTGATACTCCTGCTTTGCATGATACAGCGCCACAAATGCTTGCATAAGAATCTGTCATACAGGTGCCCTTGGCATGGAAGCTGCAGCTGCCATGCATAACAGTCATGCTGTTTTAGCTGCTTGTTCTGTTTGCAGTTCAAACCCCTGTAAACACAGTAAGTCAGCCACTGGCATCTTAATGGCTTTGGCTGCTCTGGGATAGATCAAACTTGATATAAAACTGCCCTGCAAGGATTACTTGTTGGAATAGTGCTTGTATAGAAGGAATTGGGATCGGATCCAGGATTTCACACAGGAACTTCATTTTGCTAAAACAGAACTGGTTATTGCTATCTAGAGGCTTTTCTTGGAGCACTTCAGTTGCATTTCTTAATGTTTAATAGAGTTCGTTTATCTTCATTCGGCTTGCTTGTAAGCCTTGCATGAGTAAATCTGCAGTCTTCACATCCATTTTGGAATAACTGTTGGGAGAGGTTTAGTAAATCCCCCTGGACTCAGTATAAAGGGCACATTGTAGCAAATCTTGGAATCTTTGTGATTAGACCCTGAAAAGAGATTTATTTTGAGAGAAGCCATAAAACACGAAGACGCATCCCTAGCTGGATTCAGAGGTTTAGGATGGGAGAAGGAGGAAAATCTGATAGTGGAAGACAAGTGTGTGAGAGTTTGGAATACTTGCCCAAACCACTGTTTTGAACCTGAGAGGAGGTTGGCTTAGACAACTACACCGCCCTGGTTCTTGCCTGCAATACACCAGGACAACTAGTCATTCTTAGACTAATAATAGTCTGCAAGAGCATCTCTGTAACCAAACCTTTTCTCTTGCAGTCTTTGGCACATATCTGGAAATCCCGGCACACCCTTCTGGAGGCAGAGGTCCGATATTACCTCAAACAGATCATCTCTGCCTTGAAATACCTCCACCTTAAGGGCATCCTGCACCGGGATCTGAAACTGGGTATGTGCAGCATAGCAGCTCTCTTGTTCATTTGGGAGCGAATTTGTATTGTTGAGGTTGAAGTAACCTTCAGAAGTCAGCATCTAATCTCCTTGTATCTTAGAAACTTGCATTTTAAAAATACAAAAACTGGTTTTCTAGATACTAAAGCCTATTCAGGAAATGCTGTTCTGTGGGGAATAAGCACAGCTTTGTCTTCTAGGTATCTAGAGGAGGAACTGCTGAGACAGTTGCACAATGTTTGACATTTAGAGCCCTGTTATTTTCTGTTGCAGGTAACTTTTTCATCAATGAAAACATGGAACTGAAAGTTGGAGACTTTGGTTTGGCTGCCAGACTGGAGCCCGCAGACCAGCGAAAAAAGTAGGTGGCTTGATGGATCACTTTCGTATGCTCTTTCTTTGTCGAATGCTGCCCTAGCTTACTCCAGAGTAAAGAGGTTCTCTTACAGTGTCTCCTTGGCCTGTTTATCCCACCACACACACCCCTTTGCAGCTGTGTGCGTTTGGGGAAGGGGGAATTGGAGCACAACAGGGGACACTGGACTTGAAATACTCCTTTGCTTCAGCCTGGAACTTGGTGGTGAAAGGAACAAAGCAGTTACTGTGTGTGCAGTTCTGTCTAAGGCAGAAGCCTCATGTTTGCACAGCAGAGAGAAACAATGCCCAACCTTATATTGGATTTCTGCCTCATGCAAAGTGTTGGTTGCTGCTGTAACTGCGATGGGCAAGCATACAGCGTAGAAAGGAGTTCTGGATGGGGAAGGGTTCTTAACACAACAGGGTAGCAGTGAGTGGGTGCAAGGGACAGCTGAGTCAGTACTATTGCGATTCTAGTCAGAAAGATGTGACTGAGGCTACTGGGAGGCTCACGCAGCAAAGTAGTATGGTATTGGTTGGTTCATTCACATGTTGCAGGGGCACCAGGGGGCTGGAAAAGGAGCTACAGTGAGATGCGCCATCAGAGCCTCAGCTGCAGCCTTGAAAACTGGCAGAATGATCTTGTCAGATCAGGGTTTTTGTTACCCGCTTGATCAGCTGTGATCCTATTGTAGTAAAATAAACCTTGTTCACTGTTTGCTTCGAGTTAAGAAACTATAATCCAGCCTGTACTATTGCAAAAGAGGACTCCCAACGTCTAACAGTAGAACTCTTTAAAAAAGGGGGAAAAGAGACCTTTTTAAAATAAGAGTTCTGTGGTTAATTGAATCGCATGTTGTAACTTTCCCCAGGTACATGTTTACTCAGCTTAAATCTTTGCAGTAGGAAATGAATCTGAGAGGATGTTGTGAAAGTGGTATTTCTGTAGAAACTTCAGTGAGGTTGGCGTGGCTTGGCATGGTCTATGGTAGAAGATCTTAAGATGTCACAAACGAAGCTGCCCTGAGCCAGACCACTTGTCCATGATAGCCAAGGGATTGAGCCTGAGACAGAGTTCTGCATGCAAGGCCTGCACTCTATTCTTTCCCCTTTACTCTTCTGGCAGCAGCATTTCCTATGCCAGAACTTCCCTTTTTGTACTGCCGACATGGCAAGGAATCCCTGCTGTAGCCCAACTAATGATCCTATGTGTGTTTGCTTCCAGGACTATCTGTGGTACCCCCAATTACCTTGCCCCCGAAGTGCTCCTGCGACAAGGGCATGGGCCGGAGTCAGATGTGTGGTCTTTGGGCTGTGTCATGTAAGTCCAAAGCACGTTTTTCCCCCTCTGAAGGCTTCTTGCAGGCCTGTTTCAGTGCTGCAACTTCTTGGCTTTTTAGCTCTTTTTGTATAGCTAAATGGGAGGAAGCAGGATTCTTTGGCCAGCATGTTCTAGCACAGTGGTTCTCAACCTGCGGGTCCCCAGATGTTGTTGGACTACAATTCCCATCACCCCTAATCTCTGGCCTTGCTAGCTAGGGGTGATGGGAGTTGTAGTCCAACAACATCTGGGGACCCGCAGGTTGAGAAAGGCTGCCTAGCACAACATAAACCTTGTTGAAGATTAGGTACTAAAAAATAATAGGCTACAAGCAAGAGCTTGGAGTGGGCGGCAAATGCAGGAACCCTAAAGAGAAGCTGCGATGAAATTAAATGCACGAAGCGTAGAGTCTGCATGCAGCCGAGCAGCCTAAATTCTAGCTGTTGACACCTTGCTTCAAACAAAGGATTCCTCTTCTCAAAAAATGTTGATGGCTTTGTCGGGGAAATTGTTAGTTAGCCACAGAGCACCACTGCATATCCCTCTATCTGGGGCTCAAACAGACAGGTGGTAATTGAAGTTGGGGTTATTGGAGATTGGTAGAAGGAGGAATCAGTTTGCTCCAAGTATATTTGGATCAAATTGCAAACAGCTTTGTAGGGCTTCTTGCTAAGTGCTTATTGCCTCCCTATTGCTTCCTACAAATGCTGAAGCGCTTGTGTCAGCTTGACAGCGTAGTGCACCATGTTCTGCACTAGATGAAGCTCACAAACACTTACCGAGGGCATCTTAAGAGGGAAAGTAGCGCTTGAAGCTTTTCAGAGGTTGATAAAGCTGAGGGCTTTGCCAATTTATTTTAAGTGCTCTTGGCTATGATAGTAGTGTGGAATTCAGGCTACCTGTTGGGTCCCCTGAGCAATGGAAGTATTGGTCTGAGTATTAGATAAAAGATGCTTGTATGCTGAGCACATGTTGCTAGCATAGCCTGACTGCAACTAGACCCATAAAGCTTTGCCCAAACTGATTGCTTAAATGTATTTCTGGGCCATATATAAGAAGGTCTGTTTTAAGGACAAATCTGTTTATTTGATGAAACTCAAAACGCCACAAAGCTGCTGCTAATCTTCCACAATCTTATTGACAATTTCATTAGAACAAATGGAAAAAGTGGCTGGCCTGTGGTTCACAGCTGGCTATTTGGCTCAGGTGCTGTTCGGCTGCTTTCCGGAGTGTCGTCTTAAAAAAGAGTTTGTGCCTTCAGTTGTCTTTGCCCTGGTTAGCCACAGCTTCCTGTTAAGTTTTCACAGCGCAGTAAATGGAAATTTTTATCTTGAGTGCTGGGGGGTGAGGGAAGAGTAGCCTTGAACCTGGTGACTGCAAAGGGGAGATCCCTCCTTCTCTCCTTTTCCCAGTTTTCAGCTAGGCACAGAACCTCTTCTAGAAAGGCTTGGCTTGCTAGCTCTGATCACATGGAAGGACTGTCACTTGCTCTCCGGATGTGCCTCCGGTCTGCAAGCACCTGAAGCGACAGCAGTGTCTTATGAGCTTCATTACAGGGAGCACTTAATTGGGTGTTGCCGCCTGTCAGACTTCCTCCAGAGTTGTTGCTGAGTCATGTGCTCATGGAGGCTGCCAAGGGCAGGCTGCAAGGCCAGAACTATTCTGGAGTCTCCTCAGCACTGAGTGAATTCACCACTTGCCACCTTTCTTCTCCCCACCCCTCAGGTACACGTTGCTATGTGGGACCCCCCCTTTTGAGACTTCTGACCTCAAGGAGACCTACAAGTGCATCAAGCATGTCACGTACACGCTCCCAGCCTTCCTTTCCCTACCAGCCAAGAACCTGCTTGTTGGCATCTTGAAACGCAACCCCCAGGACCGCTTCACGCTGGAGGAGATCTTGGACCATGAGTTCTTCACCAAAGTGAGCAGCAGTCTTGTGTGTGTGTGTGTGTGTGTGTGTGTGTGTGTGTGTGTGTTCTAGCGATGTCACTGCCAAGGTAGTAAGCTAGGCTACACAACATGCTGTAAGGTGAGAAGTGACAATATCTCTTTCTTGGGGTGATAACTTCTTCCTATTCATATGGAGTCTGTGACTGGGCCACCTCCATTATTGGAATGGCAGTGTTCTATTAATATGGGTGTTAGCTCCTGGGATCCTGCCTGGATTGCAATTTAGATAATTACATCCTGCTTCTAATTATCGCTTAACAATCCTCAGATATCTTTGCTCTATGCTGCCTGGTTATTATACCCTTTCCAAGGGTGCATGTGATTTAGAGGACTTGCAAAACTTGTGAATGTGGCCAAATCCTGTCGATTGGCAATAGGGCCTTGAAGAAGCTGGCATTGGTCCAGTATATTGTGTACAGTCTGTTCTGATGCATAGCTCAGCTTTGCTAATTAGTTTCCTCAACTTTCAAGGGATACACGCCTGATAAGCTCCCACCCAGCAGCTGTGTGATGGTGCCAGAACTGAACCCTCCCAACCCTGCCAGGAGCCTGTTTGTAAAGGTCACAAAGACCCTCTTTGGGAAAAGAAAGTCAAAAGGTAAGTTGCACGTTGACCTCTTGTTCTGGGAACTGACTGTAGCCCCTGTGAAAACTTATGCTCACACTTCTGCTTAATAAGAGCCAAAGGCCCACCTAGGTCAGTGTTTGGTTCATGCCAAGGCCAACAATATGCCTTTGGGAAGCACATAAGCAAGGCATGAGGCTAATAGCAACATGTTGGTCCTGCCTGGAAGTAGCCACTAGTTTTTCCTTGATGTCTCATCTGCAGGATTGGGAAACTGGGAGATACTAGGATTGGCAATAAACTCCAGACACTGCAGCCCTTCACCACCTGATGCATGGAATAGAAGAATATGGGGAAAGGAGGCTTGCCACTTGGATCCGTAAATTAACACCAAGTGGCCAAGCCAGAGCAACCCCTAGAACTCCCATGTCAGTCCCTAACCCCTAATGTATGTACTTGACAGAGTCTACTTTAAGCAATATCTGCAGCCCTGACCTGTTGACTTTGTGTTAGGATCTTATTAACTTGTATTCTTCTTACTTTAGTTAAGAAGGCTCCTTCAGAAGAGAGAGATGATATCTCCAAGCTGGTAACAGGCCTTGTGAAGACCTCCATCTGTAGGCAACTGAGCCACAAAACTGTCGAAGGGAATGAGGTAAACTAACTGCAGGAACTTGGCTGTTCAGTTGTGGCTTTCAGAGGAAGGAAAGAGAAACAAGGAAGTTAACCCTGCTATGTGCTGATCAGACTTACTGTCTCCTTAGGTCACTCCTTTGAATGGTCAGAGTCCTGGCTCTAGCCCAGTAGATACGGTAGCAGAGGAAGGCTCACAGAAATCCATCTCCAGGTCCATTCGTGGGACGATGGCTAGCAGCAGCTGTGAAGGTGAGAAGTGGCAATGTCTCAGTTAGCAGTTCCTCCTTAACAGTGTATTTTGGTCAGATGAAATCTGCTGTCTGTCAGGACTAGTCCCAGGGTGGTAGAGGGCCCTTCAAGAGCAAAGCAGAGAAGCACTTCTTCGTGGACAGTAGGGCCAACAAGCAGTTTAAGTCTTGAGCAGACTGGCAGGTTCAGTCTCACAATGCCTATCAGTCATCGAAACTGAACAACAAATCCATTCTTAGAGGCGGGGTAACTCTGGATACTGGAGACAATTGGGGAGGGCCATTGCTGTCACATCCTCCATTGTTTCTGAAAAAAATTCATTTCTGCTCATGGTTAGATAATGAATTCTATTCTGGGTTCGATGGTCTTTTGGCTGGGTCCTGTAGGTCTTAATGTTAGAAGTGGCTTAATTTAAGGATGCAAAACTGTGGCCCTGCAGAGGTTGTTGGGCCCCAATTTCCTTCAGCCCTGGACTGCATAGCCAGTGGTTGGAGATGATGAGAGTTGTAATCGAGCAACAGGGGGGCAAGGGGTCAACAGGTTCTTCAGCCTTTCTCTTCCCACTCCCGTTTGAATTTTGAGCTTTGGGAGCAGAAAATCTCTTGAGCTTGGCCCATGTAAGCTGATTTTGTAAAAACTTAACTATCTTCTTCCCCTCTTTCCCCCACCCACTAGTATTTGAAGACTGTGTCACAGCATCATCTGTCATTGAATCAGCCATTGGTCTTCTGAAGAACTGTCTATCTGTCATGCCACCAGGTAACTTAAGCTTCAGGGAGTATCACAATCCCTGGGATGGTTAGAGACAAAGGGAAGAACTGTTGTCTTGGATGTTGATATTAGGGGGGAGAAGCAGGAGAGGTGCAGCCCTAGTTCCTCTAACCTGCTAAAGAGGCTTTTAACATCAGGCTCCCTGGGTCTCGGTTACCTGATATTTGTCGTCATCCAGAATAAGGGCCACCTCCTTTTAGGTAGCATCCTGATGGAATGCAGAAACTAAGGGGTGGGGTGTGTGTCCATCTACCTATTTATCTAGATAAATGGTAATCCAATGATTAGTTTGCAACATCTGGGGGTAGGAAAGTTGAGACTGATTCTGTTCCTATCCCAAGCATGACCTCTTCTCTTTCAACCTCATTTCAGTACCACTTTTGAAATAGGTTTGAACCTATTAGCTTTATTTAATGAGTACCTTTCTTCCCTGTCCAGCTGAGAGGAATCCTGCTTCCCTGGCCTGCCATGAGCACTTTGTCTGGGTGAGCAAGTGGGTGGACTATTCCAACAAGTATGGTTTCGGCTATCAGCTCTCCAACCACAGCATTGGTGTCCTCTTCAATGATGGAACTCATATGGCCCTTTCTGCCAACTGGAAGTGAGTGGAAGAAACGGACTTCCTGGAGGGTTTTGAGGTTGGGAAGTGTAGAAGTGTAGTCATGGCCTACCTTGACTAGGGTTCAGGTCCTACTTAGCCACCTTCTGGTGTGGTGAGGGGAACTGCAAGATATTATATGGATCAAATGCTTGGGTAACCCACAAGCATGAGAGAAGGGGCTTCCCCTGCTTGGAGCGAGGCTAGAGGACTAGATTGTGGGAGAAGTTGAACATTGTGCTAAAGCAAGCATTCTTTTAGTGTGAGCATTTCTGCTTGCCAGGCAGAAAGACCTCCCTTCTCCCTGTGTGTTCTGGGGGTTTTACCAACCCCCGCCCGCAAGTAGCTGGAGGAGGAGAGGAGGGCAAGCCCAGTTTGCAATAGCAGGCACCCTTGCACTGGTTCCAGCTAGTTGAATGCACTTAGTTGAATCAGGCCCTATCTTTATGATCTTATGGCGGTGGGGACAGTCTGTGTTTACCCACATGGGGGTTTGTCTTGGGATGATGCAAAAGGTCTGATTCAATAAGGAACAGACAACCTTTAAGGGTTTGGAGCATAGCAGATAGACCACTTTCATAAACTGAAGCTAAAGTTTTATGACTACAATCTGGCTACTGCAGCTAACTGCATTCTCTTTCCCTTCAGGAAAGTGCATTACAACCTGACAAACAGCAAGCATTTCTCCTTCCCGGCTTCAGCTGTCCCTGAGCAGCTGCAGGGGCAGATGGGTGTCCTGCAGTACTTTGCCTCATATATGGAACAGCATCTAATGAAGGTGAGCAGCTGCCTGGCTTGGCGTAGTTGGTATGTGTGTACAGAGTTAGTTGCATTGGCTTGCTGACGACTCAGCTCGATGCAGAAAACACAAGTTGCGTTTTAGCAGAGAACAATCCCCCCTTGCTCTCAAGTATGTTTGACCATACTCAAGGTTCATAGGAAGAGCCTCCCTTGAAGGTCTTGTGGGATACACCTGAAAGCACTGAAACTTTCATCATATTGGCCAAACTTTGGTTCGTGGCTCCAAACACCAAAACATGTATTTGGTGGGCTCTTTACTGCCAGATTCTGCACTCCTAGTTGCCTTGCCATGCCTGCTCACATCTTTATGATTACTTCATGTACTCTAAGTCTCAACTGATGGATCGAGTAGGACTTCCTTTCCCAAACAGAGATGATCCATTAAACGGATGTGCTAATTCATGTTCCTTGAATTTGGCCAATACTTACCTTCTCCTTTGGCTTGGCAGTAGTGTCAGGGATAAAGTTATACAGAAAAACAATTGCTAGGACTAAGCCAGTCATGTGGTGCCAATGATTCTCTAATATCTCTTTTTTCTTCCCTTCTCTCCACTCCCCCCCCCCTCCAAAAAATCCCAGGGAGGAGACTTACCCAGCATAGATGAGACTGGACAGGTTCCACTGTTGCTTCTACAATGGGTGAAGACTAATCAGGCCTTATTGATGCTTTTTAGCAATGGAACCTTTCAGGTAATAATTGGCACCAAGTCTTTTTAGCAGGTTACGTAGGCCCTATGTCCTACCTATTGATGGAGGTGGCACATGCTGGCATTTCATATCCACACTTCAGCTCAGTTGCTATAACTATTGTGTGGGGTATAATCTGAAGTGTCGCCTTTTGCTTTGGAAAAGAAGCTTTCTGTGGAGTGCTTCTGAGAATGTGGATGCTAAGCTGAAAGTAGATGCTGGGCTATCTGCTTTGTAGAGCACATTCAGTTTGTTATGCCTACTCTGCTATTTTTGAGTAGCAGCTGGTGTCTTGAAATTAAGAATTCTAACACATTTTAAAGCACCTCTACAAATACTAAACATATCTGATTTCATAGGCCCTTTTCTAAATCTAGATTCCTATCCCTTCAGCAATTTGCCCTTTGTTTCCACTTAGATGGAGATGTCTGTGGTGGGGGCATAAAACTACCCTCCATATTAAGGCTATGCTAGCAGATACCTAGGTGCAGGCCGTGGTTGATGGCTAAACCCAATTGAGTTGGGAGTTGAGGGTAGGGAGTGCTACACAGAAAGAGGCACAAGTATTAAATGTCTGTTGTGCTCCATCTCCTTTATTCTAGGTGAACTTCTACAATGATCATACCAAGGTGATCTTCAGCAAACCTGACCACACCTGCCTCCTCACCTACATAAACCGTGACAGGAATTCCTACACCTACAAGCTCAGCAGCATTGCAGAACTTGGCTGTTCACCAGAGCTCCAGCGTAGGCTCAAATACATCCTTAAGCTGCTTCAACAGCGAGTGGATGCATAAGGCTACAGGGTGGACACCTGGTATCCTTGGCCCTTTCTGTTCTTCCAAGAGCTTTGTTGTTAATGGTGCAGGAGAAGGCAATGCTTGAGACATCAGAATTCTTCCTTATTCACATGCCTTTCTACAAGGGAAAACTTCAAAACCCAAACTGCACTCAGATTGGGCCAAACCCTTCTTCGGAATCCATCAACTTCTGGGATGCTAGCCACCTAATGACTTTTTATTATTGTTAAAGAAATGGGATTTTTTTTTCACTTGCTTTGACATGACTGCTCCAGTCCACATTGGAGAGGAGGAGTAGAGATAACTGCCTTTACTCCTGTGTGGCCTTTGCACAGATGGTTATGCACATTGGCTTGTTCATGGGGAGGGGAGAATCTGTGATCCATACACTCCATGGGAAACAAGTAGTGAGGGTAATAGCAATTTTTTTTTTTAAAGTTTTCTGAGTTTTGTCCAGTGCCTAATGCCAAATCTGCTGTTGGATCTTGGCATCTCAGAGTCTGAAGGGTTAAAGGGCTGTGAGTCCAGTTCATGTATTCAGGCTAAATCAAATGATTTCTGTTGTGAGCCATTTCAGGCTCTTGCAACACTACCGCTGCCTTCCCGTGGAATGCAGTTTTTTGTTTTGTTTTTTGCTCAGAGTTGCATTACTTGCCTAATCCTTGGCTGGTTCTGACTCATGGACCAAACAAGAAATCTGTGAATTGGGTGTGGCTGCTCTGCTAAGAAGGGCAGCAGAAACGGATGCTGCAGAGGCACAAGATCAGACAAACTGCTTCCCTGCTTTAGCTGTGATAGGACTACCACAATCCTTGGGGGACTGTAGTTAGCTGAAGAGCCAGCTGGCTGCCTTCTGGAATTGGTAGGGAAGAACTGCTACAACTCTTTAATTTGGGAGGAACAGAGGTAGGATAGCTGAATCTTCAGTCTGAAATCAGGGTTAATTCAAATACCTAGTGCTGCTGCTGCTAAGCACTCGAGGCTGCAAAGGTACATGTTGGGTAATGGAACTGTTACACTAATTAGGCAAATGGGATTTTTTTCTTTTTTTTGTGCTGAGACTGTGAAACACCCTGTTTGCCTCATTTTCTCAGCTGTTTTCATTCCAAGATGCAGCAGAGGGATTCTGTAAATTGCCATGGTACAGACTTGAACGGCTTTGTTGGAAGCTGCCAGTTTAATGTTTTGAACTTGACAAGACTATTTGTCCAGCTATGGAGCCTAAATGGTGTGAACATCCTAAGATTTATTTATGTATTTATGAGCTATTTATTTTGCACCTGTGTCTTGTCAATCATTGCACACCATGTCTCCAAAAACCCAGCTGTCTTGATTACAATAAAACTCATTTTTATTTAAAGCAAAAGAACAATGGTTACTTTGTAAGTGTCTCATTGGTGGTTAGGAGTTTTATTGGGGCTGCCGGCGAGGCAAATAAAAAGCTGTATCAATGTTTCCTTGGTCTAGACTACTATGACATATTCGTGCTATGGAAAGCTGCTTCATATATTAGCATGTCCCCAGAGGAAACTTGGCAGGTGTGCACTTACATAGACAGTAGACATACATCATATGCTAGCTAGCAATACAACATTAGCTGCAGATAATAAAAAACAACTTCCGCTCAAGCAGCAGAAAAAAGATTCTTTTATAGACCTAGTTTGGGGGGGGGGGTGGAATTCACCTGGTGCTAGAGAAATCAAAGAAGGTGCATTGCTGGGCATTGCACAGTCAGGATCCCACTGCCAAAAAACCCCTCTTCCCAATAACTGTCTACTGCACTTTTTGGGGTCACCTGGAAAGGGATCTCTGAACTTCATCTCAAAGACTGGGAGGAAGCCATTGAGTGGGATTTAAAGATCAAAAACAATTGGGAATTATATTATTATTATTATTATTATTATTATTATTATTAATAATACTTTTTTATTTATACCCCGCCCTTCCTGGTTCAGAAAACCCGGCTCAGGGCAGCTAACAACAAATTTAAAACACTTAATTGTAGAAGCAGCATAAAATACAGTATAAAAACATGAATAACAATAAAATTCAAAGTTCAGAAATCAGTTTGGGGGAAATCCATCTAATAAGCATTAGTCACCAGGGCTAGCTGGCTGAATTAGTCCTACTTGGGCCAGCGAGGAGGCCAGGGGAGAATTAGCTGTGGGGTCTCGGAGCACATAATCTTCATAAAAGGGGAGAGGGGGAGCGAAGAGAAGGGAAATAAAAGTCAGGCTGAATTCAAATTAAAGGCCAGGTGAAATAGCTGTCTTAGAGGCCCGACGGAAGGAGGTTAAATCCTGAAGGGCCCTAGTCTCATGGGACAGAGCATTCCACCAGGTCAGAGTCATCACTGAAAAGGCCCTGGCCCTGGTGGAGGATAGTCTGACTTCCTTAGGGCCCGGGACCTCTAAACTATGGTTATTCATGGACCTTAAGGTCCTCTGCGGGGCATACTAGGAGAGGCGGTCCTGTAAATATGAGGGCCCTAAGCCACAAAGGGCTTTAAAGGTCAAAACCAGCACCTTGAACCTGACCCTATACTCCACCGGGAGCCAGTGCAACAGGTAAAGCACTGGGTGAATATGATCCCATGGCAGGGACCCCATGAGGAGCCTCACTGCAGCATTCTGCACCCGCTGGTGTTTGTAGAACAGTTTCAAGGCAGCCCTGCGTAGAGTGAATTACAGTAGTCAAGCCTGGAGGTGACCGTCGCATGGATCACTGTGGCCAGATCAGGGTGGGAAATTGGAAGTGGAAATGGACTGGAAGTCAGTGCTGATGAGAGAGCACTGGTGTAACATGATCAAAACATCTAATCTTGCAGGCTTATTCGGGACCAATTGAAGTTTCTGGAACATTTTCAAAGGCATCCTGCGTACAATGCATGGCGGTTATCCAAATGGGTGGTTACCAAAGCACATGAGTAACAGAAGCAAAGGCTATTTTGGTCTAGGCAGAGCATGAACACTGGGGACTTTCCTGTACACAGGCAACATGGCTGGAGGCTGGTTCAAGCATGAAGTTATGTCCAGTACGGAAATCTCTTGCAGCTGTTTGAAAGTGGCTGAGATGTTCCTACTTGTGAGAACTGATTTAGACATTGCATAGACTAAGCTAATGAAATGCTGAGCTGAGATGTCGTGTTTGTAGGTTGTTCTTTTAAAAAATCTGTCTACAAACATAAAGTGTCCTTGTTGCTTGTGATTTTTGCTGTTCTTTGATAGTCAACGAGTACAATTTGCAGCACCTAATCACAGTATAGTAGGTGCAGGATTTCTCTAGTGACCTGTCCAAAATGAACCCCCTTTAGGAATTATTGGAGGTACTTGGCGTATGTTTCCAACCTTTCGCTGACTGCTTTTGTTGTCACCTTGTTACCTCTTGCCTCTTATTTTACTACTATTTTTGATGAGTGCGCAAAGGAATTTCCTCTGGGTTGAGGTCATGTGCAACAGTGTGCGTTAGACAAAGCCACCTGCTTTGTTTGGTGCCCTGACATCCCTTGGTGCTGTTGCCATCAGAGGCTTACTGAAGCATATCCATTGTCTGCAGAAATGGGGCAGCTGTTGTAAAAAATGGAAAGGAGTTATTTTAGGGCAGGAGTGCTCTGTGTAAGGTTGCGAGCTGGCTGTTTTTGAACTGGACTGAGGGGGTTCTCCTAGGTCATTCTCAGACTGGCAACAGCCAAAATGTGCATGTATTTAACTGAATTACCATGAACAACTGAACAATGGCAGACTCCATAAGATGAGCCCATTGATTTCTACCCCACCTTTCCTCCAAGAAGCTCAAAGCAGTATTTATGGTCCTCCCCTCCACATTTTACCCTCACAAAACCCCTGTGAGGTAAGTTAAGCTGAGACGTGGTGACTGGCCCAAAGTCATCCAGTGAGCTTCATAACTGAGTGGGAATTTGAACCCTGGTCTCCCAGCTCCTAGCCCAACACTTCTTCCTACATGTGGTAATTGGCTTGTTAAATTTAATGCTTGGTCATATGTACATGTATTCACCATTAAGTGTGCATGGGATTGTAGCCTTTGTTTGCTGTGTGTTGATTTGTCAAATGTTTATCAGGGTGAAGAAAGTTGACATTCTTAATCAGCACTGAGACTTTTTCTGAAAGTTGGCTGCAGCATAGTTTATGTGAAAAGCTTATTAAGATGGCTTAAGATGTTAGAGCCTACTGAGGTCATGGAGTTAGTCTATTCCATCTCCTCTCCACACCCTCATACCTACCAAAAGGGAAAAAAGTCTCATGGAGATTCTTCTTATTCATCTGAGAGACACTGTACTGGCAAGTGGGTTGATAGATGGAATTATTTTTCTGGCACAATCAGATAATTGCACAGATACAAACTGTTCAAAGCACACCCACATGAAAAACAGTATCTTCTAGCAATGGGTTTAAATTACGGTAAGCCTGTAACTTCTTACAGCACCTTGCAGAGAATTCATGGCAAATACAGGCACCCAGATCCAGGATTGTTACAGTTGAAGCCAGTGTCCTAACTTTGAGTCATCTCCACACTATACAGTAGATGGAAATACATTGGTATTTATGAATATTTCATGCCTTTTCTGTACTTGCTTTTCTCATGAAGTTGATGCTGAAATGTACTGAATCAGCAGTAGATGCATGTTTTCCATAAGCAACTGTATTTGGTCATAGGGAGAGACAGAGGCTCTTTAAACTTGTGCATGAAGAAAGATACCTTTCTACTTGTGGAAAAGATCCCCAATGTTCTTCTGCTTGCACAAGTGGTTACACAACATCTTGCACAAGCAGAAGCCTGAGAACTGCTGTAGAATCTAATGCTCTGTAAACTCCTTTGAGTGTTTGCAAAACTGCGCTGGTAGCTATTTTCACTGCACTCATGGTTCTTTCATGTCTTTGGGAATTAGTTTGATGCTAGAATATATTACTCTCTTTATATTGTACAGTCTATGTGTAGGTAAATAAGCAGCCTAAAGTTAAGCTAAAAAGAAACTAATAGCTCCTGAGCCATCAGAACCCTTCTATTTCATATTACAGTCATACCTTGGTTGTTGAATGCCCTGGAACTCAGACATTTTGGCTCCTGAACACCACAAACCTGGAAATGATTGTTCCAGTTTGCGAACATTCTTGTGGAACCCGAATGTCCAGTGGGACTTCCGCAGCTTCTGAATGGCTGCAGGAGCTTCCTGCAGCCAATCAGAAGCCGCAATTTGGTTTTTGAACATTTTGGAAGTCGAACGGACTTCCGGAACAGATTCCATTCGACTTCCAAGATACAACTGTACTGTAATACATTTTTATCTGACAAATAATACTACGGATATTAAATTCTTCCACTATTTCATATCAACTTAAATTAAATATGGGTAATAACTACCCAAGTCACGTTATGCATTTATTTTATTGCTAGCTTGTCACAGCAGGTAAGGGAGAGGGAACTTTAGGATCAGCAAAGCAAACTCATTCAAAATAGAGTCCATGAACTGTGGCCACAACAAAGAGTGATGAGTTAGTGAAAGTTGCAGATGCAAAACTGTCATTCTCCACATCCCAGAGGGATTGACTAGCAATGCGCAGACCTTGGTTGGCCTTTTGGCCCAGAAAGACGTTACACACCAGCTTGTAGCGAGGTGGGATCAGCTCTTTGATTCTGTTCCGGATGAGGTCTGACAGGTTCTTGGCCACCTGCCCACCGTTTGCAGGGTTATACTTGGCATCCCCTAGGTAGGTGGCTAGGACAGATTCAAGAACTTGCTGCACTTGGGAGGCATTAAATTTGCAGCCTTCATCTGGCTTCGTCTTGTAGCTATTTTCATAGTGCGTCTCCCGCATGGGCTCAAAGAGTGGTAACCCAGAGAAACTCACTCGGCCGCAATGCATCCAGGGTCCAATGGAGAGCCGCCTTCCCCCAGCAGCCAGCGAGTTCCTCCTGCTGGGAAAGGGGGCATTGAGGATGCTCATGATGGAGCTTCTCCGGGATGGTGGAAAGGGGGCTTTCCCTTCTTCGATACTCTGCAAGCGAAGTAGTGGCTTGGGTGCCATATCTGTTGACTGGGAGTGCAGGGGGAGAGAGAGTGGCCCTGCCATTGGATGGCCAGAGTCCTTGCCCTCTGAGGATATCATCTGGTTTAGAGTTTCCTGGGACAGTACCTGAGGCCGCTCTGCCATGCCTAAGTGGTAATCAACTCCTGGGACACAAGGGAAAGAAAAACTAAATTACATTGATACTGCTCACTAGGGCCACTGTACTCCCAGCAACCCATTTCTTTGTTCATCTGGACAAAAGTTTATTTACAGGTAAAAGGTAAAGGGACCCCTGACCATTAGGTCCAGTCGTGACCGACTCTGGGGTTGCGGCGCTCATCTCGCTTTATTGGCCAAGGGAGCCGGCGTACAGCTTCCAGGTCATGTGGCCAGCATGACTAAGCCGCTTCAGGCAAACCAGAGCAGCGCACGGAAACGCCGTTTACCTTCCCGCCGGAGCGGTACCTATTTATCTACTTGCACTTTGGCGTGCTTTCGAACTGCTAGGTTGGCAGGAGCTGGGACAGAGCAACGGGAGCTCACCCCATCCCGGGGATTCGAGCCGCCGACCTTCTGATCGGCACGCCATAGGCTCTGTGGTTTAACCCACAGTGCCACCCACGTCCCTGCCTTATTTACAGGAGCATTCCTCAAAAAGAAAATGTTGACTCCCTCCTTCAAACACCAGGCAAAACCAGTAACGTACAAATGTCTATGTGGCCAGTGTATCTGAGAATGTCATTGCATGACTTTATGCTGTTATTTTTGGATGCTTTTTGCTGCTATTTTAGGTTTGTTTTTAAGTTTGCATGTCTTTATTGAGATTTAGGCCTTGATTTGTTTGGTTTACTGCCCTGGGAGGGGGGCACATTATTGGGCAAAAGGGCAGCAGATAAATATGTTAAGAAAGAACATATCGATGAAAACAAGTGATGGCGCTTGGAATAGAGGACCTGCCTCCTTCCCTGGTCTACCACATCCAGGCTCAGAGGCTGGATCTGTCCATCAAGGAAAAAGGTGTTGGGGAGGGGAGAGAGTGGTTTTAGGAAGCAGGGGTTGAAAGCGGGTCCTGCCCATTGCTTCTCTGGTTGAAACTTGCACCACCAAACTAGCTGTTTTTTAGAATACTGGTGCAAGCCGAGTTCTAAGGAATTAGTCAATCGTTGCAGGAAATAGACAGACCTTTAGCTCAAAAGGCTAAGAAGTAGTTTTGTTACTTTTAAAAATTACACATGAAAACTGAGATTTTCCAATAAGTCTGTAACTCCAGATTCTATGAGGCAAGAGTCTTAAGGAAAAAAAACATCAAAGGAAGTGGAATAAATGGGTCATTGCCAGGGACATTAAAACCAAGAAGGAAGAGTGGAAAGAACAGCTGCAAAATTATTTCAGAGGCTTCTTCACTTCTTTTCTGTTGGGATTGGAAGCAATACCTACTACAAACTGCCTGAAAGTGAGTGAGGGTGCATACTAGAGATCACATCTATGTAGGGATAAATTAATACTTGATTTCCTTTCCTTTCTTTGCTATTTTTAAAAACCCAGTTTTAATTTTTATTATTATTTAATCCTATGATTTATTTGGCATAGAATATTTATAATAACATTTTTGTAGGACTGTAGGCGCCTTAAGCTCTTGGAGATAGAGCAGGTTAAGAAATTAAGTAAAATATGGCTAATTTGATTAGAAACAGCATCCTATCTTTTAAGGAAACGTTTACATGATAACAGCACAGATCTATTACTTTTTCAACTGACTTCCATATCCTTTATTCGAAAACCACAGAAAAACAAGAAAGGAATGATTTCCCATAGCCAATGATATTTTTCTAGAAAAAGAGGTGCCGGAATGCACCATGAACACCTCCCTTGTTCTCCTATAATGGCACCCACCTGACAGGTGCTGGAACTGAATTTGGGCACCTTCTGGTTGAAAAAAAGCCCTGGGTCTTTCAGCTGAAAATAATGGAAGTATTCTCACAACCATCTGGTAACTCTTTGCATTTTAGGTCAGATTAACTAAACAGAACAGTATAAATCTCCCTCCTCCATTTTCAAATACCCATTAGGTGGAAAATAGGCACATGCTTAACCTCACCTGATACTGATTAAGCAAAAAGGATGACTAAAATGTGATTACAGGTAATTAATTCCCATTAAGTGATCTTGTGTGCACAGCACACACGAGTTCCAGAGCATGCGAGAAAATCATTGAAAACATCAGCAAAATATTTTGCTCAGTCAGCAAAAGGTGTGATTTATAGAGATGGACCACAGTGATGTTTGAGTCTGGCCTATCTTACCTGGAAGCAACGAAGCCTCACACAGAGGCCAGTGGGCTTGATAGAAGTTGAGTCCTGCTACATCCGTGGTCAAGAGATAGGCTGTAGAAGCTGTTTAATACCCTTCATCTTGCGAAAGCTTGCTCAGGCTTGTTGCAAGGACCTGCCAATGCCCTCACCCCTACCTCCCTGCCATATTCAGCTCCCTCCCCTCCCCTGGTAAATCATTGGCTGTTTAATGTGACAGTTCAATGGGGAGAGCCATCAAAGGCATTGCAGGAGGACTGGGCAGGCTGCCACCCGAAATACATGGTCTCCGTGGAGACTGTCTCACTCACATTATTTTTGCACAGATTAGAGTGTGTGTGTGGCAGTTAATGCCTCTATGCTTCATGGGGAGGGGGGCAGAGGAAATATTTGGTTAAGGCCTAATGTCCCTTGTAGCCACTAAAGTGCTAGGCCAAGCTTATGGGGTTCTGTTCTCAGTCAAGGGGCCTCCATGAGGTCATACATTCTGACGTCACCTTTCCCTTCCTGTTTGTGTCTATGGTTCATAGCTGAATATAGCTTGTTGTCCAAACTGGATGTGATATTAACTGCATGAACTTCAGCAGCCTTGGAACCTTGGGAGAGAGAGAGAGAGAGGAGATCTCTCCAGACTGGTGTTTGATTGAAGGTATATTCTTCAACATGTCCTTGACACAATGATAATGCATTAGTGGCAGGTTTATTCTGCTTTGCTGGTTTGATCTGTGATGCTTCCCCAAAGCTACCTCATTATTGCTGTCTGGAGGAGCTGCACACGACTTCAGCAGGACAAAAGTAAACCAGCAGGAAGTTACAGGATATATACTGAATGGAAACAAAGCCATACGACCTCAAAACCTCAAACAGCATTGAAAGTGGGATTGTGTATGACTGCCCAGGTAGCATCATGAGTACCGAATAATCATGAATGTGAAATTATGGGGGAGCCCAGGAACTCCTTCTCTTCCTGCCACACTCCTGAAAAAACTGTGCCCTCTTTGAAGCTGCTGTATGCATTTTAAGCGAACCTACCTTTGGCAGTCAGGGAGGATTCCTATGGACAGCAAAGATCAGCTTCAGAGCAGAGGATCTTTGTAGGCAGGGTGTGGTGGGGAAGTCAGTACCATGGCAGAGAGAGGAGTTTAGATCTCTTTCCTTTCCACCACACAGTTATGAGGCTCCTCAGACTTCCCATTGACTTGCGAATTGCATGAGCTTCATCCACACAATTCTAGTTTGACCCTCATTCTCACTGTAGGCCCAAGTCCTGTTATGTAGGCAAAACACCGTCTCACAATGGGCTTATTTTGGAATTGCCAGTTGCAACAACTGGATTTCATTTATTTGCTCTCTTTTTCCTTAGTGTGCCTAATGGAAAGGAAAGAAGAAACTTAATAATAATATGTTTATTTTAACAGGTTTGTTACTGGTTCCAGAACAGCATGGCTCTTAAAAAAACCTACTGAGTACCTTGTATTCCAGAAATAGTTTGTACTATTTGGTTAGTCAATACAGTGGTACCTCGGGTTAAGAACTTAATTCATTCTGGAGGTCAATTCTTAACCTGAAACTGTTCTTAACCTGAGGTACCACTTTAGCTAATGGGGCCTCCCACTGCTACTGCGCTGTGGCAGCACGATTTCTGTTCTCATCCTGAAGCAAAGTTCTTAATCTGAGGTAATATTTCTGGGTTATTGGAGTCTGTAACCTGAAGCGTCTGTAACCTGAAGCGTCTGTAGCCTGAGGTACCACTGTATTATTTATTAGATAACATTAATTATAGGCATGTCTACACACACACACACACACCCCCCTCAACATGGATGCCCATGTGTCTTACCATAAAGGGGACATTCCTCCATTTGAAGGGCTGGCAGAGTACAGTCCTCTATTTCATGGGTTACCTGAGCCAAATTTGGTTTAAAGATAAGGAACCATAACAAGGGAGAACAGTGGGAAGTAGGCACATAGGCCACAAAGTTGGGCAGATGTATTTTCTTTATATATTTTTTAAAAATTGCATCCATGCATATAAATTAGCACTGCAAATCTGTGTCCCCTTTTCTTATGATGCATAGATTGCCACTCTGACACATACACACATTCCAAAATAAAATAGAAAAGTACATTGGCTGACTAAAGCTACTCAAGGCCGGATTAAATTTGTTGAGATGCCATCAACAGAGCCTTATGATCTAGCTACCAGCTGCACATGAATGCATGTAATGAAACTGTGACAGGCCCTATTGCTTAACTGCAAAGCAGCACCAGGAAGGGGGGATTTGGAGCAAATAAATAGCGGGGGGAAGGGGTCTCAGTCCTGTCTGCTCCTTCACTGATGCAACTCTATCTTAAGTGCATTTCCCCAGAAGAAGCCCATCATGGTTTTATTATTTACACATATACATGAAGAATGTGCCATTAAGTATACAGTTGGCTATGATCAAATGTCGAACCTATTCTTATGTTATCAGGTTGCCGTGGTTGCAGCTCCCCTGTGGCTCCATCAGCTCCAGTGATAGCTTTGGTTACCCTTCATCCAAGCACTTGCCATCCACTTCCTGCAAACAGTCAGATCTGATCTATTGTCCAGCTAAAGGTGTTCACTGATGCCGGGTCAAATCTGACATTTAAGTAGAAGTCAAAAGGCATTTTCCACGTATCTCTTTTAAGAGGAAATATAGCGATGCGGGGGTCCAGCTGCAGTCAGGTGATTTCTGACTGACTGCTTTCTTTACCTGCATAATAAAACAATTTTGGCATGAATAGCACTTAATTGCCAGGCAGAGAGTTATACAATTGGAAGTGTATTACACACTTTGTTCTGGGGATAGGAGAGAGCAGTTTTTAACTTAGTCTGCGTACACATTACTGCTCACTCTGGTTCCAGTGCACTCTCACCACTGGTGTTCAAAGCCGGGGATACATGACATTCGCCACAACTCCTATATGTCATGTAGTTTCTTGAGAAATACTGCTGTTTGGTGTTACAGTGGTACCTCGGGTTACATATGCTTCAGGTTACAGACTCCGCTAACCCAGAAATAGTGCTTCAGGTTAAGAACTTTGCTTCAGGATGAGAACAGAAATTGTGCTCTGGTGGCGTGGCTGCAGCGCGAGGCCCCATTAGCTACAGTGGTTAAGAACAGTTTCAGGTTAAGTACAGACCTCCAGAACGAATTAAGTACTTAACCCGAGGTACCACTGTATTTCCCTCAAACCAGCTTCCATCTGATTTGAAAATGTAAGTCTTGTCCCCTTTGCAGTAAAGCTGAGGGGTGTACATTTGAGACAGCTGTTGCACATGTCAGATGACAGCTTCATAAATTCTAGGGTGGCGGAGTTGCAGGCGTGGGAAAACCAAACAGGTCCCTGACGTATCTCTGGCGCACACAGCAACTTGTACATCTCGCTTTAGACATTAACTAGGCTTCAGTACCTTGGGCAGTAAACCTTAAGGATTTGATTAAAGAGCCTTCAGCCCCAGAAGGCCTTGTGGAGACCGACAGTCTCCCAAAGATATTATTTCAACAGCATGAAACCTATGTAGGGCAGCTCCTCAGCTAAGGATAGGTTTAGGTTACTTACAAGTGGGTTTGCCCAGTGACTGTTTCAGAAATTGAGCCAGGCTCCTGCACCTTTAATATGACTTTCCTGATAAGGCTCCCATCCACTAACAGACCAACCTAGCTTCATTGATGGAACTACATAACCCCTGCCCATTGGAAAGTGCCTTAACAGATACAATGGACTGGCACTTCAGACCATTCACTAGGCCAGTTAGTTTAAGGCAGTATTTGGCTTTGAATGAAAGCCTGAGGGAGTAGGTGTTAGCAGTGTCTCATTCGCATCACAGGCGCAAAGTCCAAATGGGAGCTACGCCCTGTTAACTAGGGCCACTTCTTATGTTTTATTTAACTTCTCACACTAGTCTGGTGATGCTGAAACAAGTCGCTTCATTTCCAATCAATGCACATTCCGTAACTTCCTGCAGATGTTCTGGGTTTGTTGTCCCATTTTTACTGTGCTATAGGCCCTCTGGATAGCAATAATGTAGTAGCATTGGGAAAGTATTGCAGAACTAATAAAGTATTGCAGAGCTAATAAAGAGGAATAATAAAGAGTGGCTGGAGAAACCCAGCCAGATGGGTGGGGTATAAATAAAATAGTAGCAACAACAACAACAACAACAATATCTGACACTAATTCACATGTTGCGAAATATGCCCACAATAAAACATTGGCCTGGAGGGAACCACAGAAACAGTAACCACACCAATTAGGTACCGTAATTTAAGAATTGGTCCTTTGAGAGCAGGCAGTATGTTCAGTGTCAAAAGCCTTTGAACTATTTGAGTGCCTGGCCAGGTTCTTAAGGATGTTGCTATGATCCTAAACATTTCCTCTCACCATCCCCCACCCAATCTACACCTCTGTATTGGCCTGAGCTACTATTGACAGAAAGCTAGTGCTGGAGTCTGTTCTACGTGGATGTCATATGACCTCAGCACATCACAATCTCTCTTTTTGTCACATGTGCACACACACACATGCATTCTGCGACAATGAAGCAATCATTTCTATATGCCTTCAGGAAATTATGCAAAAGACCTTAGCAACTCTGTGGCAAAGCAGAAACACTGAGGATACCAGATGCAGAGATGTGTCATTTTCATTTCGCTGACAGAGGAGCTGGCAGTCCTGTGACCTCCCCATGCCAAGGATGAGCTCCTGCCAAGTTTGAGCCGGTTCTGACCCCCCCGGCCCAAAAAAAACAAACCCCATGCAAGCATTTTCCCCAACACACAAAGGTCCAGTTTGCTTGCTTAAGACAGCCCCTGGAATGAGTCTATCCCCCTTTCCTTTTTTATTTAACCCCCGCCCTCTCATTTTTCCACATTCTCCAGCCTGTTTTGGTGTGTTGCTCCCTCTTTTTACAAAAGCCTTTCCCTTCAGGATTTCTGCGGTCCCTCCCAGAGCAGCTGGATTTTAGGGCCTGGGCAGCTGCTGTTGCCTGGCGATGAGCTATGTTGCTTCCCCCTTTTCTGGCCTTTCTCTGCATTCCTGCCTTGCAGCTGAGCGCCCAGCCAGCCGTGACTTCTCTCAGCTATATCTTTATCACAGACAGCCAGGCCAAGGAAGCCACCGTTGAGCCCCTGAGCGTGCCTGCTGCCCTGCTCTCCTAGGCCTGGTCCTGATCCTGATCCGGAGCACATTCCCTAACTATGGCCTCTCCTTGCTCAGCTGTCCTGCTAGGGGATTCAGCTGCCTTTGCTGCTGCCCTCAGGACTCTCATCAACAACCCACAGTTCAGGTGAGCCAGCTGGAAGACCCAGCTAAGAGAGCCTGGGGATCAAGGTGGAGCTGGGAGTGAAGGCCGCAACAGGGAGGTAAACTGGAGAGCAGGTTTTAAGTTAGCTCTGCCAGGCTGTTGAGCTGGGAAGATTCATAATACTGGGTCACTGTGAAGAGAAGAAACAGACCCCACCCTGCTCCACTATCTGCCAATCTCTCTTGCAGATTTGGCTCGTGACTGTCAGGGAAGCGTTACATGTTTGTAAGCAGTACAGAAATACTGTGGTGAATGATACCGCGTATGATGGTGTTATCTTGGATCCTCTGGTTTTAGGGATCATGAAAAGTGGGAGGGGATATCTGAAAAAGGTTTTAAAATTATCAAAGAAAGGAAAATTATCCTCTCACCCAGGTGCAAATAATCTGATGAGATATTTTTTGTATGCATTATTGGGGGGGGGGGGAGGTTGGAACAGTTTGTTTTTAAATCACAGTTGTAAATTTTTTAGTGATAAGTCTATTGCTTTATCTTTTTGTAAACTGCTCTGATGTTTTTTTCTACAATCAAGTGGTATATTTTGTGTGTGAAATAAATAAGCAGATTAGAATACAAAATATGTTATTAAGGCATGGGTCAGCTGTTCCTATGAGCTTTTCTGTTGTTGTTTTTTCATGTGGAGATGATAGTAAAGGTGAAATATATACCATATATACCAGAAGCACAGCATGAGTGATTGGCTGTGCATTATTGTGTCAGCTGGGAATGCTTTGGCTACCCAAAATATCATACAATACAGCCTTTACTTCACCAGTTTGATGCCCTCTAGATGTTTTGACCATCAACTCCTATCACCCCCAGCCTGCTTGCAGTTCAGAACAACTGGAAGGTGCCAGGTTGACAAAACTGGTTCAATTGATGGGCACAGCAGAGCAATCCTACAAGGGGTTGGGGATGTATGGAGTGGCAGATTCCTACCTTTCATCCATTGCCCTGCCCAAGGTAAGGGCCCTGTCCATGCTAGGATCCCCATCATGGCACCATAGCACTCCACATTGGGTCTTTACACCTTGTTATCTGCCTCTTTCTGAGTCACAGCTTTGCCTTCTGTATAACACCAGAATCTATCTTTCATAAACAAGGGGGAGAAACACTGGTGTATCCTTGAGCACAATTTACAGGCCAGGCCAGTGGCCTGTCCACACCAACATCTTGCTTTCAACAAATGTGGGATTATTTTGGCAACATGCTGCATGTCCTGCTGACCACTCTGATTAACAATAGTGTTGCTAGGTACTTAAAGGGTCACGAAACAGATCAGCAACAACCTTGCATGAATATTATAGGGTACCTTTAGACAAATGAATCTGGTAGGTGGCTCAGGTCTAACCATCGCTGCACTTAGATGCACATCCTGCATATTAAAAAGGCGGACCCTGCACAAAAGGACAGGAGATATGGGGGCCCGTACAAAAGACTCAGGGCTTCAGCCCCCTGTACCAAGAATGCCTTTGCTGTTTAACACCCACTGGATTTTCTGTGTTAATACTGATAGTTGTTAGGTAATAGTTATTGAAGAGATGCATTATAAGCATCCTCTCCAAAGATGCTATCCTCTTGAGTGAAGTACTACTTACCGGGAACTTGGTACTTAAAAAGGTTCCATGTAATAGCTCTTAACTGCACGGAGAGCCTGTTATCTCTTGATTCCTGTTATGCAGTGCCTGAGCACACTCCCATTTCCTGACAGTGATGACTGGCCCTTCACAACCCGCTCCCAATCTATGTTTAGAGGTGCTACATCAGTGATGGCCAAACTTGGCC